>NC_055664.1:3359242-4709242 GCF_017976325.1 Chelmon rostratus
CAAGGAGGCACATGTTTGTTGGGCGGATGTCATGTTGTGGCGGGTTTCTTCACCTCGTTGCTGAGTGTGGAGTCTCTGTGAACGAGTCGCAGGACGTGGCTGTCGATGCTGCTGCCCGACGAGAGCTTGGCAAAGATAGCCGACTGCATCTCCTTCTCCCTCTGCTTGACGATCACCTCACAGGCCTTCCACTCCCGCATAACCTGCTGGTAGCGCTCGCTGATCTTCGCGTCGATCTTAACAGGAAGAAAAGGCAATCGTACGTTGCTTTTCAAATTAAGAGACAAATTAAGACAGTGTGGACATGTATTACTCATGTTGTGGAGGCATACATCTGTTTACACTTTCACAATGTCCCCGTAATGTAACTCATTAGATTTTAGGGTGAAGACTTGGGTTAAGGTTGGGGTTAGGCAAGTAGTGGTTATGGTTAGTCTCCATGAAATTAATGCATAGTAAGTCGGTATAATGTCCTATGAAGTGATGGAAACATGACTGTGTGTGTGTGTGTGTGTGTGTGGTTGTGTGTGTGCGTTGTACCTGGCTCATGTCCTTTTTACCCATGCCGAACTTGTAGTGCCCCAGCAGGAAAGGCCAGACCTCCTTCCTGATGTCATGCTGCACTCCGCCATAATAAACCAGCCTTAGCAGCTCCAGCTCCTTATAGTTCTGCACGCACACAGACACACACAGACACACAGAAAGGTTAATAGGAACATAAAGTAAAAGAAGAAGAAAGATGACAGGAAGAAGAAGCCAGGTGAGAGGAAGAGGAAGTGCATCAATAATGGAGGGAGAGAAAGAGTTATTGCAGTCCATGCAGAGGAAGACACAGATGAGTGCAGAAGATAAAGGACACAGATATGAATAGACTGTAAATTAGTAATGATGACTTTGTTGGAGTTAATGAATGACTACAGTGGCTGCTTTAATAGCTACGATGGTATCATAGTGCACTATGTAATGAGACTTCATTTCACTGAAACTCATTAAATTTGCATTAGAGTGGAGGAGGGGGCTGCAAGAGCTGTACATGATCCCTGACTTAAAATGAATATACAGCGAAGGAGGACATATTATATATGAGGGACGACAGAATAATAGAAAGACATTTAACTAAGAGGTAACTGAAGCTTAATTCAAAGTTAGAGAAAGTTTTAACTAAGTTTAAATACTATCAGCAGTGTGTGTTGGCGTATAAAGAACTGTGACAATCAGCACTTACATATTCATTTTCAAAGCAACAACAGAGTCATACACACAGATGTGAGTTTGCACAGCACCGTGAGGCCTTGCACTGCTCCAAAACAGTGCTGAAGGGTTAAGGTGCTTGGGTATTTCCATTTTATACCTCATTTTATTTCTACTTCACTGAATTTCAAAGGGGAATATTCTATGTTTTACTTGACAGACAGAAGCTTTTTCAAACAAAACATTGATCATAGGACATTGAAATATTTGGAATTACTTCTATACATTAATCTACCTCAAGCATTGATGCATCAGTAACGCTGATCCAAGGCTGTCATTATCATATTTTCTTTATTGTGAAGCAATCCCATCAGGAGACCGCAACCAACAACCATCTCTTAGACCTTCCCTCGGTGCTTTCTGTGGCTTACTGACTGTTACTGAAGCTGTAAACCTTAAATAACAGGTTACAGTTATAGTTTCATTTTCTAAAAAAGGCTGAGTCGTTTCCTGAAAAACTGTCTACTGTGTTTTTTAGCTAGTGTTACTCAAACAGGAGGAGTGCACAGTGCATTTGTTGGGGACACAGGTTGCATCAGCATATCTCACTTTACAACATATTACTGTAAATAAGACTTGCACAGCAGAACATAACCAGAATATATCTATGCCAATGACTCAAGGATGACTTGGCAGTCTGCTGTGATTTCTGGCTCTTAACTGCAGGTGAAAGGGTGAAGGGGTGTCAGGTGGAGCAGGAAGGGGAAGATTAAGACTCTTGTTATGTTACTGTAATTCCTGCTGCTTGCTGGCAGAGGTCAATCCCACTCCTATATTTCATTTCTCCTCTGCCTCACTGTCAGCTGCGGCACAAACCTCCCTGCCATACACCCACCTTGCAGTCTTTCTGGTACTTGCTCCACACCTCCTTGCTGAGGCCCCCGGATGCCTCACAGGGTCTGTCTGGGGGGACGATGTTGTGGTTGACCAGAGCTGACAGGTGAGTCCGTACGGTGGACAGGTGTCGACAGTAGGCCAGCCCTGATGGACAGGTGAGACAGGGGCGGACACACACAGCTGAGACCAAGCATTCATAAGGTCAAGTCAAATTCTCTCTAGCATGTTCAGTCACTGCATCCAGGAACACAAAATTCCTAGTTATGTTTCATAATAAAAGTTCTATATGTAAACTAAAAATGCTACTTAGCTACTACACTCATGTGATGTCAGAACTGTAATGTATTTGGAATATTGTGTGAGCCTGCTTTTATACGAAAACTAAAGCTGTATTTTGTTACACTGAGGTCAATAAACTCACTAATTAACTATTGGTAATACAATAAGCTCTTCAGACTGAGCTGTAATTAAAAACAGCTCTGCTTTGAAAACAGTATTACACCGTCTTTATTACATGTCTGACATGTTCAGAGGGATATTTCCTCACAGTTTGCAAACTTACTACTGCCTCCAGCAGCTGCAGCAGCTGCACTGAGTTGTACATTATTATTTTACATCACATTAATTGGTTTTACAATCAGCTGTGCTCTCAACTGGCTTCTCTTTTCTGTAGGCTGCAGGTGGAACATTAACCTAAAGCACAGCGGGAACTGCTGTTACCTAAACAGAATATATATATATATAGTTTATCCTCTATATCCTATTCTCACTATATTAAAATGTTTGTGTGTTATGCTTGTTATACTTGTGTGTGTTACACATAAATGATTAAATGAAAGCTGAGCATAGAAACGATCTCTATATGAGCAAACTGAAAACTGACCGAGATCAGCTTTTAGAGTATTGATAGGCTAACTTGCATTACATTATTTATATCTGCATAAAATTGTCACCGTACTGACTAAAACTGAAGATAGTAATTGAGTTTTGCTTGTGTAAGAGAGGAGTTTAGGTGTCCGTGGTTAAAGTGTGTTGTATATCACAATCATAGTATTCAGAAAGGAGTTAAAAATGAATGTATGAATACTGCACTGAGGTAACTCGATGCACTTACATCCATAAAAGGCTCTAGAGACTATCTGCCGCTTCATGTTCTGGCACAGCATCTTAAGAGGAATACTGGTGGAAAGAAAAGAAACCAGCCATTACTGCCCATCCAAAGGCTCCTTTTTGAAATATTTGCTTTTAATGAGGGAACCACAACAATAGCTGAAGCTGAGGCAATAACTTCAGTGCCTTAATGTGCTTTTTCTAATGGATAGATGGACTGCCTGCATGCTGCCTCCATTCAATGTCAGACTCTTTAGAATTCCATTTAAAAACTCCCAAATACTCCCTCAGAAAAGAAGACGGAAATAAGATGCAACATGTGGTTGATTTGAATCTCTTAATCCCTCATTCTGAGGACATACGTGTGAATGTCTGATGGGTTGTGTATGCAGGTACAGCCGGCCGGGTAGTCGAATGACACGTTGCTACCGGCCATGGAGCAGGACTGGCACAGTGAATCGTGAGTGGTTACTTCTGCCTGTTGCCACGACGACGGGCTGCCTCCAAAGCCCTGCAACTCCATCATCTCCCCGTGGTCTAAAGCAGAGAGAGCGAGAGTGAGAAGACAGAGAGAGACGGAGACAGAGAGAGGTTTCAGTGCTCTGAACAAAATGGACGCTGTTGTTTTCATGGACTACACTCTGTGTTACTTAAAAGTCTCAGAGCCTTTAAATCCGCTTCACACTGGCTATGTTCTGTGCCTTACATATTATGACATAGGTCCCTCAGCTCAACCACAAATACATCTTTCCATGTATTGATCTTTGTTATTCATGACATCAAGAGATGAGTAGATGGATGAAAGTTTGACACTCATGTTACATGTGAGAGCTGGAAAAACAAGCGTAGAGAGGAAACCAAAAGTGAAGGGGGACGGTTTAGGAAGCGGGAACGGTGCTGTGGGAGAGACAGGCAGAGAAGGATGCAGGGAAGCCATGCTGGTTCCGTTCGTTCAGAGGGGAGGCAGAGGAGACAGCAGAGCTCAGGGACGCTCCAGACAAACAGGAGAGAGGAGAGAAGAGGACAAGAGAGGAGGTGGAGGATTGACAGAAGAGGAGGAGGCAGGGACGAGGCTGACGCTCAGGCCATGCAGGATGCATAAAGCCAGAACAAGACAACAGACATCAAACGAAATGACCTCATAAACAACAAAAACAAATGGACACCAGTAAAAGGGCACACAAAGGGGAGGAAAAAAATCATAAAAACTTCAACATTAAATAAATGCTCTTCACCTTAATTCTTCAGGTTGGAGCTGATGACCTGTCATAAATATGAAGCTGCGCTTTGGTTGTTCAATAACCCCCAAAAAACAAATAATATTAAGAACGAAAAAAAGCAAACAGAAAAAAATGCTGGAGCGAGACCAACATTTGGCCTCCCCCCTCTTTACTTTAGGTCTAGACGTGATAAACAACTGTTTTTGGGATCAGTAATGCAACCCTGCTCACACAAGGACTCCACATCTCTACTACTGCGGAACCCCACAAGACCATAATGAGAGGGGTGAGGGGGGGCGAGGGGAGGAGGAGGGGGGTGGCGGGGTTAGTGAAGAATTACAGTGAACAGCATCGCAGCAAACGACTGCACAAACAGAGGAGAGACAACTGAGGAAGTCAGAGGAGAGAGAGAGAAATCAAAAGGAACAGAGGAGGAGACTGTGAGAAAGGATTTTCCATCACAAATACGCAGAAACACATAGTTGTTCTTTAAAAAACGATGAAACGGGTGCATATTTCCCATGCAAAAACTGTCAAGCATGTTGCAAGTGAGAAATGAAAGGACAAAAAGAAGGAAACAGAACTAAGTCAAATTAAAGGAGTGCAACAAAACTAAGCAAATCATCAAAGTGATTCTTGGCCACGGCAGTGTAAACCCAACAGTGCTGAGGCGTGCTTCAAAGCTGTACCCTCTCATAAGTGTGAGGCAGTCAGCACTGCAAATCCCACAATGCAAAGCGGCCAGAAACGAGGAGACCTGGGGAAGTTTGAAGCTGTGTACCGGTGTTGACAGCAGGTGACAGATGTGTCCGGTCGCTGTGTTTGTTTCATCTGACAGTGTGTGTCTCCAGCGCGAGCAGCCCTGCCGAGCAAATGGATTAAACTGTGTCTCTGACTGGTGGGGGGAGGGAGAAGCTACAGAGAGAGGGAGTGAAAGTCAGCAGGGAGGGTGCCGAGGGAGGCTGTCGGCGACGGCTGTGGCATTAACCGCATGTCTGAAAATATCTGAAGATATTATTGTGCCAAATTACAAAGTCCAGGAGCTCTTCACTTCCAGGGTCATTCATAGAACAGCCAAAGGGGAACCTACACAGCAAACTGAGCCAGAACAGCTGAAAATGTATTTCATCGTTGAGTAATGGAACGGTTGGATTAGGCTATGCCTGAGACTGTGTTTTATTTGACTCTAGAGATAATCCTAAACTAAAAGGATACACCTGGCTGCCCACTGACAAGCTGTTTGTAACTGCTGCATGAAGACGGTGTGCGATGAAGACTTGCTCCGTATCCTAGCCTTCCTGTCTTTTGGCTCGAGCTCCTCATCCTCCTGACACTGGTGGACTCCTGACAGCTCACTGCTACACTTCAAATGTGACATTAGGGTCTGATGAAACCTTGATACACAGAACAACACGAGGCTTTGATAATAGATGCTGACAGATCCATGGAGGACATTGAGTGAAACATGTTGTGAACTTTAAAGCCTGCTTTACTGCTGACACAGAATAATACGCCTTTGTATTATTCTGTGTGGCTACAAAGTAAGCAGCAAGCAGGAATTCCACACAATGTTTAATGCTAAATATAGCATTTTTCAACATCAATGGCATTAACAACCTGTTGTTGGTACCGTAAAAGCTGCACTGATGGATTCTTTTGTCCACTTGGGGGGCAGGAACTAGCTGAAAACACAACTTCCTTTCACTTCATAACATATTTCTGGCTAACACGTTAGCAAACAGCTACTAAACACAGCGGACACAGAGTAGCATTGACAGAGTAGCATCCTTTACGCTCTGTTTTGGTCTCCACCAACTCCTGAGACTCTGCTTCTTTTAGCAGCTACACGCTAGCCTTCCCCAGCAGCTAGTTGCTAACTTTGTCACACTGTGGGTTGATGAAAACCAGAGCTGCTGTGGCTGGAAACAAAGCTGATGAGAGGAGAAGTAAGTGTGGCTGGAAATGTCTAAAAAGCTTGTAGTGCTGCTAACTGCTAATTCTGCGCTAATCCTCTGTGTTGGTCACGTTCATTCCTCTCTTTGAAACATTGAATAACGACAAAAATGACGTTTATCTGCTGCCAGAGAACTTTCAGGGATACGATCAAGGCCACATTTCTAATTCAAACCCTGTTGCTTCCTGTCCCTTCAAATCACAGAAAAAACAGGAAGTAACTTTTCCCATTCCTTTTCTATTCTGTGTCTTTTTTCCCTTAAAGAACAGTCACCTCTGCTCTTTAAAGCATCTTGATTTGTGCTGGACAGCAATGGAGCACATTTCCTAAACTGAATCAAACCCATTGGTACAGTCAGAGGCAGTTAGAGGCTGTCAATCATCTCGGTGACTCTCGTATCTGCTGTATGCTGTGGTCTCAGATCGATTCACTTATTAAGGGTCAGTTCACCGTTGTTAGCATTTCTTCATTTTCACTAAGGCTAATACATGAAGTGCATAATCCTGCCATCAGAAAACTTCCCCATGTCCTTGTTCACACAGTCAACCCCAGCCTTCTCCACACTGTTGGGCTCGGCCTCAGGCAGCACACACAAAGGCAGACGAAGCTGGGGGAGGTGGGGTCGGAGGGGGAGGGGAGGAGGGCCTGAGGGGGCATGACGGGGTGGGATGCAGGAGGGACGTCTGAAGCCGGGGTGAGGTCTCAGGAGTGGGGAGGGGGCGGTGGGGTTGGGTGGGTGTGTTAAGGTGATAAAAACCTTTCATGACATTAGGGTCTGTGAGGTTCCGCGAGCAGATCATTGAGATCATAGCATGGAGCCTATCTTCCTCTTCCTCGTCATCGTCCAGCGACGGAGCGCGGCTGCCCGTGGTGTGGTGGTAGTTTATAGTGACTGCTTGCACCAGTGGGACAACAGAGAACACAGTTAGAACAGTGCCACCCTACAGGCCTCGGGGAGAGCATCGTGGGAAAAGACACCACACTACACCCGGACTGTCATCACATCATGGGAGATAAAATTCAAGCAGATATACAGCACTTCATTTCCATAAGACAAAAGCAATGACAGAGCTGACCATTAATCAGAGAATTTTTGTTGTGTGTGACCATTACAGCCATGAGGATATTTAGGACCAGTGTGCATGACAGCGTAAAAGTGTTACTTACTGGCATCGTAACGATATCCAGGGTAGACGATGCGAAACACGTAGTCAGCAGCTGTCTGCTCCTCGCCGTTCCTGTCCTGGTCGATGAGCCTAGCAGCACTGCTCCTCTTCCTCAGCTTGGGAAACACTTTCCCCTGCAGAACACATGCCAATGTATCAAGGTGTACAAAAGGCTTTTTATGATAGGTGAAATTCACCTATCATAAAAAGCCTTTTGTACCAAAACGTTCTTACATACCAGAACGTTTTGGATGGAAGTCAGTGAAAGGGCAGCACTGCTTTGGATAAAGATTATTTTTATGCTGTTTGGTAAGTTGCTGCAGCTGTTGCAGCTGTGGCACAGTCAACAATGGAGAAGAGGTGCTAATATTGATATTCTTTTACATTTACACAAAATAAGAAAGACCAAATTATATTTAAAATATAATATTGCAGAGAACAAACAAGCTGCACTCCACATTTTACCATGCTGGGGGCCCTAAAGGCAACAAAAGGTAACTCTCAAATACTAACAACCTGACCTGAAGAGGTCACGTGACTTACATACACAACAGTATATTTCCGGAACGCAACATCAGACCATTCATTAAAATAAAAAAATATGATAAATGAAAAAAAGCCCCAGAAAATTCCTCAGGGAATTTAAGTACTTTGTGTGTGGAGAAGGTTTCATGATTACTGATGCATCTCCATTAGGGAAGCAAACATGGCCATCTCTGTTAAGACCCCCTTAGTAATTTATCACTCATAACAGTGTCTACATGTTGTCTACAAGTATCCGGGTCACACTGTATATCTGTGGCCATTGGTGTGAATTCAGCTCCTAAATGTGATCTACAATAAAGGCAGAAAGGTGAAAGGTTGCTAGTTCGGATGGGTTGTTGTTCAGTATTTTGTTTTGGAGTGGAAGAGCTCTCGCTCTATGAATGTGTGTGCATCTTGGGTGCAGCATCAACACTTCACTTCATGAGGCCTGAAGGTCAGGTGTGAATACAGATGTGACATGGTGACACACCTTGCCTTTCTGGGACCAGAGCGGCGGCTCCAGCTGACCCCGCGGAAGAAGTCCCGTTTCCAGACAGGAGAGGAAGGCCAGGAGGTGACCACCAGGGGGGAAGTGGAGGGGCGGCCGCTGGATCCCATCCTGACTGACCAGAACCAGCGTACCACCACAGTCAGCTGGAATGTAGTGAAGACAGCATTATACATAAATGAGACGGGAAACAGGACAGAATGGATCATGTAAGCTTCTGATAAATGAAACAATTTTGCATTATAGTTATAGATTAAACAATTGTAGCGTGTATGCACATATACACACAGACAAATAATATTAGGTGAAGAAGTGATCACCAAGATACATGACAGGCACTAAAATGAACAGTGAAATGAACAAACACACTCTATCAAGACATGTAAACCATGAAACACAGACCCTTTATGACGGATGCTGTCATGAGCTGACGGGCACAGTGATGACACTGTGTGTGCACAGATGACTGAATGAGGATGTGTACTCACGGCGTTGGTGACAGTGAATACAGACTATCTGGCGCAGAGGGACGGTCAGTGCATAGTCCCAGTAGATACTGTCAGAGAAGGAAACATGCGGATAAGTACAGTATGTAAATGTGTAAAATGAGGCTTCAGAAGCAGTTGCTGCATCTCAAATCATTGTTGTGTAATTAAATGCACATTTTTTATAATAATTTATACATATGTATGAATATGTAGTGGGTGTGTTTGGGCTACCTCTTCTCCAGGTCACAGTCTCCCAGTGTTCCATTGATGAGCTGGTTGGGTGTCCACTTTAGGGTGAGGTTATCCCCAGCCTGGTGGAGGGACAAGTAGCCACGCAACACCTCCATGTCCTTCTTCTGCCGTGGGAGAAGGAGGAAGAAGAGGGAAGGACGTGACGTGAAACTGAGCTCAACCTTAATACTGTGCATGTGTTTTCTGTGTTACTTTATCTATAGGCAGAAACTGAAAATGGCATAATATAAGAGGCAGAGAGTAGAATCACATGCACGGCGTACAGTGAGTGCTGGATTCGTGTGTACGTGCACTCTGCCATGTGTGAAAGCATGGCTTTGTCAAAGGCTAAGCTTTGTGGGACGCAAGTATGTGCTCATTATACATTCCCAGGGCCAAACATGCTGAAGCTACTTGGCAGCGTAGAGCACATTATAGGCAGGAGAAAGATGGCTTTCATTTGGAAGATCACACATATAAACTATGCGTGTGTGTGTGTGTGTGGGGGCAAATAACCCTCATTTGCTATGTATCTGTACACCAGCTGAGTGGGTGCAAAGTGCTGTCTGTGTGTGACCTGCCAAGAATTTACATGAAGTCAAGATGAAGAGACAGGAGCTAGAGGCACACACATTGTAGCTGTACTACTGATATTACATCTCATTTAATCATAGAGCACATGTAGGACAGTGTTCACTTCAGATGAATTTACGTGTGACAGCACATACATGCTTTCTATGATCACAAGCATGTTTGATATGCCTGCTTTGATGGTGATTGTCTGTTGAGAAACAGACTGTATTGACTCAATAACGCAGCCGTCAGATGCACTTCATTCACTGAACTATCAAGTGTATCATGTGGATGCTGAGCTGACTCCTCTGACCTCCTTGTGCCAGATTTGCTTTCTACAGCTTGCATTTACTTTTCAAACATTTATAAAACATACATACAATGTCGTACATGAAGTCGGGAGTTGAGCTCTTTCAGAGTCTCTTGGACAATGTGTGCTCTTTGGCATCCTCATAAACATACAGTAAAGGGTCGGTTCACCCAAATTACAAAATTCAGATGTTCCACTTACCTCTTGTAGTATCCAACCATTCAGGATGGTTTTGATAGTTTTGATTATTTCTGTCAAATAATCTACCTTTTAAGATTTCAATAGTCATTGTCCCTGATACTTACGAAAGCATTTTTTCTAATGCATAGAGAAATTCCATTGACCTCCACTGTATTAGTGTGGAGGCAAAAATCTCAATGAAATGAATGAATGAAACCAAAACGAAACAAAAACATAGCTAGATTCCACTAAAGGTAAGTGAGAAATACGCAGGCACGTATGTCGAGAGTTCTGCAGAGTTGGAATTTGGGATCCAGGAAATAATTAATGGATCAGTATCGGCTATCATAAAGCCTGATCCTTGTCTTCTCCAAACACACCAATGTCAAATTTCTACAATGCTCTGTTACGAAAGCAGAACCACCCAGAGCTATGAGAAAGATACAGGATCAGACCTGTGTTGGTATTGATAATGATTGGTATGGACTTAATATTCAAATGTGCAGTCGTACCGGTTGCACCAGGACGTTGTTTTTGCCGTAGAGGAGGTGTGTTTTGGAGTTCTGGTGAAGAGACTCCACATATTCCCTCGCTGATGCAGCAAACCTGTCCTCTGACATGCTGCCACTGGACTGCCTCTTGCGGATCTAGAAAAGAAAAGTTAATGAATAGTCACAGTATACAACCGTAAAATCCTCCGATCACTTGAGGACTGAAGCGGCTGATCTAAAAGAACCTCCACACTCACCCCGAGAGCAGGCCGGCGGCCGGCTGAGGTGTCTTGGCCCCGGTGGGCCCCGTGGATACGGTGGCGCTGGACCAACTCATTGGCTGAAGGGTCTGTCCAGAAATGATCTGACGTCTTCAGTTTGGTGTACTCCAGAGCGCAGGGCCCCACTGAGAACACAGCAAACACACATGCAGACCCAGTAACAGATCCATTATCGAGATATTTCATCTGTGGATTTCCTCAGTTTAAACCTGTCCAAAGTTTACTACTTAAATGAAACAAATCCATACTGAACTTATACTAACAGGTACAGAAGAGCTCAGTCTTTTTAATGTATGGAAATTGGAATAAGACTTGAAATATATGAAATAGCTTCTAATGGTACAAAATCATTATCTATATGAGAGTGTAAGATTCATTTATTTGTCATTTCACAACACAGGCTTGTATGATGAAATGCCAGTTCTCGGCCCTTCATGTTGCACATACATAGACCATATACACACATCTGGATCGAATCTGTCCTGTCTGGGATTTTCTTTTGTGCATGCGTCTTTGGCCCAGCCTTGCAGACTGTTGTCTAGGCAACGCATAGAGCTGACCGTAAACAGGCAGGTGGCCGCGTGTGGCAAACTACTGTGAAATCCCCAGTTGAGACACATATTCTGAATGTGCTGAACACATGTCCAAAGAATGCTCCTAAAACCTGACTAATATCAGCATATTCCACGAAAATGCTACATATCAAATTCAGAATATCTTCATAATAGTGGAATATTAGTGCGCATGTAAACGTAGTGGCTCAGTGATGTGCTTTTAAACAGCAATTGAGGAATAAGATATCAGACTTTGAACTTGTTGTAGTAGGATATAGAATATAACCAGGCAAATCCTTTAAGCGCCAGGACTATTTGGAAAGTGCAACTCACTGAGAAAATAAATGTGATGGTAAAAACTTACCAACAATCATAGAAGTAATTCCAGTTTAAGTACAGCTGGTATTTTTAAAGTAATCTTAGAAATATGGAAACAAATGTCAGATAAACATCTAAATATCACTATTGTGAACTGACTTGACTCATAGCACCAGATCACTTCAGTGTTTTATGTGTACATGCTGCAGGTGATCTCTGTTATATATGCACTACATACTAGAGGAAACAGTCACACCGTAGTTACAGTTACTGTTACAGTGCTTCTTCTGTCCACCAGGTGTCCTCAGTGTGTCACTCTGCTCTGCACACATGTTGCTGACTCCCTCATCAGCCCTCCTTAGCTGCTATCTGCCTCATCTGCACCTTGTTAGTCAGTGTGGATTATTTGGTGTGAATATATAGCTTCTCCTTCCTCAGCCAGTTGTCACACTGTTCAGCTTGTTTTCTCTGCTTTAGTCTGTTAAGCTGTTTGTTTTGTGTTCCTGCCTGACTGCCCATGTGTTTCTGTTTCTGCTTATTAAACTCTGTGCCTGGGTCCTCTGCCTCCCTGCCGCCTGCCTCCAGCTCCTGCTGCCACGCTCTGAGTGGAGGTGGCTGTAAACTGTGTGCTCTCACAAATAGTTCTGAGAGTCATTTTTATTATTGCATTTCCTGGAATTTGTTTACCTAATAGTAGATTTTACATGAATGTTGGAACGTATATTCTGGATTTTGTGGTTTGGTATGTTTTGTGACTGGCCTCTGGCAATTTTGGAAACGTTGGCAGTTAAAGCACAGTGTAACATACTCACCCAGTAGAGCTGCCAAGATGGGACCGAAGACTGAGTCATGCATCAGAGCTTCCCTCTCATAGTATTTACTGCAGAGATAAACACACAGAAAAAAGTGAATCAAAGGAAAACCTGATTAAATGTCATCTGTTGCTAATGAGGACTCCTCCTGGGCTGTATGTGGCAGGTTAAAGGAAAGTATCTTGTCATCTGCACATACTCCCAGAAAGCCTTTCAACAATCTCCAGAGAAGAGGGCAGAATTTTCTTCTTTCAGGCACAGATGGGGATACACAGCACATGGCTCGAAACTGGTGTAATTCAGCTCTGGATGATAGATGTTCAGTTTCATATCAGCATCCTTCACTCGAAACTAATGGCTGCATTGCATCCTGGGAGCTGTGTCACAAACTGAGATCAGTAGCCATCTATCTTTGGGCTTAACTCTGGATGTCTGGTATCACAAAGCTGGTTAACTTGTCAAACAGGCAGATCACCATGGTAACCCATGGCACGCCTGCACTCCGAGTTAAAATTGCGATTTCAAACAAAGAGGAGAGACTATTTCAGCGCACTAACAGCAGAATAATGACGATTACAGCTTGTGCAACCTGAATAGTCAAAAATAAAAAGGACAGGTCAAGGAAAGACGTGAAGAGGAATTCCTGAGGACTGAAAAGACAGCTGTGGTGCTAAGAGAACCCGACTGCACTTACACTCGGCTCAGTCATTACGTGACAGCAGATGCTATTGACGTGAGTCTGCTGTGGTGAAACCACAATGTTCTGATGATGGACAATTAAAAGTGCATCTTGGACAATTTGTCTCGTGCATTCTTGTTGTTTCATGCAGGCTGTATAAATGTGGAAAAATATTACTTCACTACTATGGTTGGAGTTGAAATATTAAAGGGAATATAGTAGGAGTAGAAGTGTAGATGGGTTGCAGCGCCCCCTATCAGGCATTATAAAAACAGAGACAGAGAGAGAGAGACAGAGAGCTGGTGTGATCTTCTTTGATCATGAAGCTAATGTTGGTCTACAGTTGTGTGGTTTGTCAGTGAAGTGTCACTGCAGACTGGAGTCCATGTTATATAGACTCTGTCCTCTATGACACGTCTGTATCCTCGCTGCTCTGCATCATTAGAAACTGTGATGAACTGCTCATGGGTCACATCTCTAGCCCGCGTCCCGGCGCTCTCTGCCTCTTCATCTGCTTGCAGGTCTCATTAATTCAGTGCTGTTGGCTGTGTAGTTGCTGTGGCGGCACCATCATACAGACAGCATGATGGTGTTCAAGTTTGCTGGAGTGTAAAACATTCTCAAATTAGTCTGATTGTATGAAAATAATTCTGGAATTTATGCCAGGTAGGTGTGTTAGGCCAACAAACCTACGACTGTACACATCATCAGTCAGTTTCAGCCATGTTTGGTTAAAAACATCATCCGGCTGAAAACGTCTCTTCTCCCTTTCTCTTGAAAGACTGTTGCTGATTATGGTCTGATCATGAGTCTGTGCATATAATAGCTCAGTAAACACCCTGAAAGGCTGACTTGATTGTGCTTTGAAGTTGTTCTGGCTGATACAGGCTGTGGGAGTGTAATGTGGCTTATTGATAGTTTGTTGTTGTGATTGGCTTTCCTCTCATAAAACGATGGTCCAGTGTATCCTTCACTGAAGGCGCTAAGAAAGGAAGCACTGAAGCACCTTTCCTTCACAGAGAACTCAAACAGCTCTGATCACGGCTGTCACTTAGACACTTCTGGGTCATTTCATGCATTTAGGAACCTTCCTACACAAAAAAAGGGAAAGACAATAAGAGCAGGCTGCTGGTGCCACCACATTACCTTAATGACCCTCCCTGCCTGCGGGCTGCAATAAGAGGTCAGCTGAACCACGGCAGGCAGAGAAGGAGGGGTCGTAGCGTGACCCCACATCAGTTGTGCTGTTATTGCTGGCTGGACTCCTGCCAGTGCAGATGCTTTTATACTCTTATTCTGTTACTGCAGCTCTGTGCCTATTAACTTTTAATTAAATTGAAAGTAGAATATTGCCTTTAATTAAAAAAAAATATATATATATATATGTGCATGTGTGTGTGTATATATATATATATATGTACACACACACACATATATATATATATATTGGCACAGGGTATCTGTGGTTGTCCTTTTTGCTTCTGCATGTGTTACTTTGGATCATCCATTTATTTTCCACACTCACTCTCGACTACTGAACAAACTGAAACTGACAGCCTCATCTAAACAGGCCTACATAAGACCTCCCACATGTATTTATAGCCTTAAGGTTGAAACACAGGTGATGTCGTTCTGAGATGTTTGCATGGCTGTCTCATATACTTGTGCGTACAACGTATATTATATTTGTATTTCCTCTATCTTTTTCTTCCCTGACTTGAACCTGCCTCACAACAGGAGTTGGATCAACCGATCGGTTTGCTTGACGCACAAATTCGCACCACTGATAGTTACCCATAACACCCTTTTCTGTGTAGGTCTGCAGGGATGTTTATGCGTGTATCTATCATATATGTATTTGTACATATCCTAGTTTGTGTTTCTAATCAAAAATAAATCCCTTTCTGCTGCCACAGTAACCAAATTCCCCCGCAGATATCATCACTCCGTCTCATATATTTGAAGCACATTGTTGCTGTTGCTGATACTGCTGACAGCAGGAAAGGAACGACCCAGACTTAACAGCCAGTTGATAACCAGCTTTGTAATATTATTTGTCCAGGAGCGCTGATGTCAGGCGCAGTGAAGCCAGAGACAGCCAGACTTAGCTAAACTTGCTTCATTATTCAGGCTGCAGATCTATGGAGGGTGTTGTCTGTGATAGATTTCCTGCTTTGTGACTGTTGAACACTTGCTCTTTATGTCAGAGAAACTTGACATTTACCATGGATCAGATAAGATTAACTACACTGCAGTCTTCTGAACTTGATGTTTTCTATATTTGCCCAGTTCTCAACAGGAACAACGACACTACAACAAAAAAGTGTGACTAAACTCGTCATATGCCTGTGAACCCCAGCAGTATCCTTCATGTTTGAGGCTTTGATCAGTGAAGTGCTGGTGCATCATTTCACTCTGGCTGATGCAGAAAGAGTGTGGACAGCTTGTTGAAGCACACAGGGGTTGTTAGCCAGACACAGCACAGAACAAAGCAACCACAGAGCGAACACAGGAGCAAACGGAACAATAAAAAGGTAATTCAATGGACTGTTCATCATTCAGCTACAACAAAGCCCGGAGTGGAGTGCTGTGAGTCACTGCGGTGCAGCGCCAGGGAGCGGAGAATAAAACCAATCACCTGGAGTTGTCCACGATGTACTGAACTATCTTGTCCAGAACTTTCTCGAAGAGAGCCGTCCGGACCCAGATGTGTTTGATGGCCTGGGCAGAGAGGGGCTGTGGGGGGCGGCTGGTGGTGGAGGAGCCCTGTCTCCTCAGAGGTTCATGGCCCACGCTCTGGGTTCTCCTGCAGGGCACCAAACACAAAGCAAACACTGTTAACAGCTAACCACTACTACAGAGACACAGGACTCTGGAGTCTGACGCTGATATGAGTATCTAACAATCAAATGAATCAGATTACAACACATTTACTGGTTTTCTTTTGTGTTGAATTTTTGGGGCATAGTTCTTGCCTTTGTTAGACAGCATACAGTAGAAAGGTTTACAGGAAATGAGGTTTGTAATTACATGGCCAGCATCATAACTCCTATTTCATTTTCTAACACAGAAACATAAGACAAACAAAATATTTTAATAAGAATCCCTTAACTTTCACTTGACTCAGGATGTACACTATGCAGGACACTTTACAGTTGAAAAATAAACTTGTTTTGTGGACAAATGGATGGATCGGACGATGTGGTGATACATGCTTTTACCGAAACAGTGCCTCTTCCCAAAACTGCATATTGATCCGGATGGTTAAATGGATGGAGGTTAAACTTCCTGTGTGAAAAGTCTGTTATGTTTGCAGTTGTTTCCAGGTTTGACTCTTTTCATGCAGTGGGGTCCCTGGGCACAGACACACAATGGGCCCTGCTGCGACCCACAAATCCCCCTGCCCTGAGATCTTCCTATCATGGTTGTTTGGTGTCAGTAGTCAGTGTCAGTATTTCATTTAAACTCAAGATAAGGCTGTCTAAATCTTTCCACAAGCTTTCTGCCACAGCAGACCCACACTGACACCCCTCTGCACAGACACCACACAAAATACACTGAAAACTACCTGCTGTGATGAACGCTATATTTTGTTGAAGACAAACCATTCTGCTGTCAAGCACATTCAAATCGCTTCATTGATCAATTGTCAGTTACATACTGTAAAAGACAGGCTAGTTGAGCGTGATTCTTAATTTATTTTTGGCATGGCAGCATCTATCAGTGTCTGCAGTCATTCTTGTGAACAAAATCACGCAGTAACCATGCAGATCAAAACTAAGAGGGACACTTCAACAATTCAACATGTCTGAGTACATCTTGATTTGTGTGTGTGTGTGTTCCTCCTTAATACAAACAGTGTACGTACCTCCCAAACAGCAGATCATATTTGATACATAACATATTCTAAAAAAGCTGGATATTGTGCAGAAAATGTTTTTTTCAATCATCATTGTGTCCATTAGCTAAATGAAGATGTCATTAACTGTGAATGTCTAATGTAAAGATGACTGTTGTGGTCTAACATAAGCAGACAGGACAGGAATTAAGAGTGTAATAAGAAGAACAGTCACCAGTGTTTTTAACAGCTTGTTACGTACAGTTGTTCATTACGACTCATGATCATTTCTAACAGCTGTTCACCGGTTGGTTTCTAGTGAATCTGAACCCTGTCAGACAAAAGGTGCCATTTTCTGTCAGTAATCAGCTGGCTGAGGTATTTCATGAATATGGAGGCAGGCTGAAGAGAGCAGCACTTTCATTCCAGACTGAGTCTGATCTCTACAGAAATCAGACAAAAACACTCACACACACCCACTTCAACAAGCTAATGAGTTTGTGTTTGTGTGTCTCTGCTGAGGGGGGCTGCCACAGTCACGATGTTAGCAATCCCCCAGCGCGCCTGTGGATGTGTCTGTGTGTGTGTGTGAAAGGGGGTTTCAGCTAAGTCACGATTTTTGCAGTCCCATACCATTTCGAAGAAGTGTGTGTGTGTGTGTGTGTGTGTGTGTGTGTGTGCAGTGACAGTACTCCAGGGGAGAGGTGGAGCATGAAGATGATGTCAGAGATAAGACATAGGGTCATCCTTTCTCAATAAAACCTGCAGTGTGTTACAATTCTTTTGACATGAAACACGAGCTCTCTCCTGTATACTTCATGCATTTTTCAGCTTTCTGTATATATTTTTTCAACTTGCCGTATATGTCGCTTTTGTTGTTACCTTTTAGGCGATTTGAGGGGCGACTGAGTGGGGATGGCTTCCCCCCTCAAAGCAAAATGACCAAAAAGCATCCCCCTCTCCATCCCTTAGTAGCAGAGAGAGTGCAGGGGCAGAGGGGTTGTTCGGTTGTGTATGTCAGTCTAGTCTGCCTGACTCATTGATCCTTTATCAGACTGAGGGCTGTGCATATTTGAATTGATCAGTGAATCTATGACACCATAACTGTGAAATATCAGCAGTCTGACTGTGCTGTGTATTGATAAATCCATGGTGCTGTCCATGGTGCTGAAGTCACAGACAGATTTATAATTAATTCTCTCAGTACCTTGGATCTATAATATTCTCTAAACTATATATACTATAAATACTCTCTTCTATACTATATTGTAGTCTATATACTCTATATACTAGAGTAGTATTATTTTCATGTGTCTAGTAGACACGTATTGTCAGGAAACTGTGAGAGGATCATAGAGACACATTGCTGCCTGTAGTATTCCTATAAAATTTCTATGGCTGTGGGTTAGGGCTGGTTAAAATGTATGTTGGTTGGTCAAGAATGGACTACAACTGGCCACTCTCTGGTCCCCAAGCCAAGTCCTTACAGATGGAGCTACTGCTGCCCCATTAGGCCATAGGGCGATACCATCAGTCTGTTTGTTGGCCTGGTGACCCTCTGGCCTGATCTCCTGTGCCCGGTCGAATGTCAACTGTGCAAACAAGACCTCTCATTATCTCACAGATTGCTACAGCAGAGGCTGAACACATCTGTGCTCCCATAAGAGTAAACTTTGATTATAATGACCCTGTGACCTTTCAGTTTAAACCATCTCCACGCCACTTCCTTGTTTTATCTATGTTTAAAACATGATAGTGGCTTGATAATACTCAAAATTGTACTGTTTCTGTGTTTACTTATTTTCTTTCTTTCTTGATGCTTTCTATTCTGCAGGTACATGAGATAAAGGGCGCCGGGTCTGTCTTGCTGTTGCTAATGTACCAAATGAATGCAAACCAATCAACACAATCCAAACAGTGTTTGGGAGTAACTTGTTACCCGTAACAAAAATACATGCAACTGGAGTCTGTTGCAGTTACTGAGAAAAAATATGAAATAAATTACAGTTTACTAATCAAAATGTTGGTGATCACAAAGAGTCAGATATATGTTTTTTGTTAAGAAGCTTACATATAAAAGGAATAACAGACATTTGACATGTCTCCAGACAACGTGGGTCAGCAACGCTGTGGGACAAATTTGAGTGCAACACCATCAGTCATAGGATGGCTTACAAGGAGCTGTGGGCGCATCTACAGACTCCATTCATTGGGCAGTGTCAAGTCAGACACTGAGTGCTGTCGACTCTCATCTGCCAATCAAACCAATGTGCATTGCTGTAACCAACCTGATCCACCACACAGACCAGCCAACCACATCAAGGCGGACAGCCACGTCATCAAGCAGGAACACGTTTCAGTGCTGGAAGTTCAGCAGCATTTACCTTGTGAAATCTGAAAAGGGCTCTAACATTACAATGTTCTTTAAATGAATAAACTTGAATAGGTTCATGCTGTTCATTCAGCCCATTGCTGAAAGAGGATTGCATTTAAACCAACCTGCGTATCCTCATAGCAACATGTCAATACCCCAATGCAACCAATATGACAGTTCTTTCAAAGGAGCTATGATATTGTTGTATCCCCTCCTTGTTGCCATGGTGATTCAATCGCACATCAAGTTTCATGCAGTCACTGTGCTTCAGCGGGAGAGGCTATAAAGAGATCACTATTACTACTGTAAATATTTACATGGGTTATTCATTGGTTAAGATGGGACTGTAAATCAGTGACTGTGGTCTGACTGGACTAAAAGCTACTTTCAGTCAAGGCTGTCAATTGTCTTCATCTGTTTTTGCTTGTGTTATTTATTGTATTGATGTAATGTGGGTAAGTATACTTTTACTGATCTATCAGAGCTATCAACTGTGAGATCCACAGAAAGCAATTAATTCCATCTTGTACCTGACTTTTGTAGTCAAACTTACATGAAGTGAAATGAATTGTTCTACCGGCATGTTATCCTCAAATCCTCATTCTTTATTATCAGATAGTCCTCGTTATCTGGAAAGAGTATAGGTGCAATACATCCATCTGAAACTAATAAGAGAACTTCAGAGGCAGATAAATGGGCCTGTGCACCATCATTTCATTTTATGGAAAACAAACATACAAACAAATACAGTACACCTACAGCAATAAGACGTTTTTTGGTTTTGTTCATCACCAGTGAACTGGCTAGTTAAGGTTAATATCTGTCATGAACGTTGCTTCTCTGCAAAAATCATTAAAGTGTCTGATCACATTTGTCACTGTCTACACATGGAGATGTTGAAGAAAAGTCAGAAATGGACAAAATGTAAAAAAACAGAAATAAGACTTGTTTTTTTTTTCTTGTTTATTTGATTAGCCACTTTGAGATGAAAGCAGGAAAACAAAGATTTTCCTTTTCTGATGACTACAATAATAAGATCTTTTTAAAAATCCCTCTATTTTTTTTATCATATTAGAACCTGTATACTGACACCATCCTATTTTTTGCCTGTCTAGACTTTACGGTACGTGGACCGTGTTTGTGCAAGAAATATTTGTGCAGGGCCAGTTCTCCACTGGACGTCATTATTCAGGGTCAAAACCTGTGGGGTTTCTGTGTTTTATGAGGAAGAAAATGCATCTGCGTGTTTGTTAGAGCTCAATTCTGAGGATCGTTTACAGAAGCTCGACCTGAACTGATGCTTGATAAAAACATAGGACAGATAATCCCAAGTTTCTGAATGACTGCATTAGAGCTGCTGATTTTAGCTGAGTGAGCATAATTAATACATGAACATACTATCGTATGTTCATGTATTCATCGTCAGTCATTGTCAATGCTGCTTAAGATTTTGGACCGACCCTTGAAGTTCTACAGTAATAAAGAGAGATAAATGTGAATATAACATTACACCATTGTGCACACAACATTCAGAAAGGCACCCACTGAATGAAATGATGTATTCTATGATGATGTAGTGTGTCTAAGCATCTGTTCAGAGTGTATAATCTCTATGTAATCACAGAGGGTTTGATCAAATGTGTAAATCTCCTCTATGGAAACATCCCTTCCTACGGTGGGCTGCCTCTCCTCCTCCATGCCGCGCTGTCATTGATCTTTACAAATTCAAAATGTCAACAAATGTCAACATGTAGCTAACTACAATTGATGACAATGATTAGACAAAGATTGCATTTTGAGCTGATAAATGAATGTGAATGTGAAAAGGAACATGTCAGCGTGATTTATGAAGCTGCTGGGTTTGTTGTACGGAGGTTGGTGATGTGTTACATCTGTTCATATGGAGGGACCCGCTGACATTTTCTGACAGCTTCTTCTTTAAAGAAACAGTATTTGATCTGTGTGTGTAGATTATGGTGTATGGATACAGTGTGTTAGAGGTGTAACGGGCTAAGGATGCTTGGAAAGAACTGTGAAGTGAAGTGCTGCCCAAACGTGTGTGAAGGAAAAGGGCCTTTAGGTGGGAAGGGGTTTTAGACACTGGTTGACGATTTGATAAACACTTACAGTATAATGTGGCCTCAAATCTAATTAGCCTCCAGCTGAAAATGAAGTAAGATATATCCTGATGGCCAGTGTCTACTTGTTGGGAAAAACTGGGAAAGTGTATAAATTTAAATGATCTTTGCCAAGCTCAGGTCCAGCACCCTTTATATGGTGAGTTTGATTTGCCTCCATCAGGGTGGAGGTTTTACCTCCCCAGAGGAGACACCAAGAGATACATGAGGTCTCTTGTTCCATCAGCTATTGGCTTTTTTAACAAAATGTGATGTGGCCTGTGACGAGCTGTGGACATGGTGTCCTCCAGTTACAGGATGTACTACATTAGCTATGACCTGCTGATAGATATCAGAATTTGGGTCATTATTTCGATCAGTTATGATCAAATAGTCACCAAAGTACTTGCAGAGGTCAGAAGACAAAGAAGTCAGACCACCAGACAGGTTGGAAACAAACCATCAGTTTATTCAGTTTGTCTAAACTGCTTTATTTGAAAGTGACCACAAAATGTTGCTAAATTGGTCTGTAAAGTGTGAGGAGGGTCTTGAGGCACTATTGAGGCGTCCGTGGGCTAATTTTTTGCTAGCCTGGCAAGCTCTTATACTGTAAGCATAAACACACAACACAACTGTCCCTAAGAGTAAAACGCAAGAATGAATGTAGCGAGCCCACCTCCCTACAAAATCTGACATTTTACCCTTCGTGAATATCAAAGTTTTTGTTTATCAGATTTAAATAACATAATTAAGCCTACATAATTAATTACTTTCTAATTTCTCTAATTTATCTATTATCACCTTTTTGTCACACTCTCATGTATGCAGGGAAGCAAGGGGCCGCGCCCAAATGAACAACACCAAGCAGCGGACAAAAGAAAGCGAGCTTTACTAAAATAAAGCAGATTACAGTGCACAGACAGACTGGCAGCTAGAGGGGAAGAAGCAGGCTGAGGCCAATCCAAGACCTAAAGACAGCTAACTGGGATGGAACACAAGCAACAAACGCAGAGCACCTGACAACTGAAAGAGGGAAACACATGGACTAAACACCAGAGGCTCACACACTAATGAATCACAGGTGACACAGAAAACAGGAAGTAAAACAAAACATGACAAATGAGGAGAGTAAGCGTCAAAATAAAACACGAAACAGAATTAGCAAATCCCAAAACTATAACACTTTGGTGCTTTCCCTCAAATTATTTAATGTGTGATTCTGACTTCCAGCTCTGTGCAGACCATCTGTCTGGAAAAAATCAGCTAATGAAGAGTCGACAACAAGCTGCAGCTATGAATTAACTAACAATTTCCTCCATTTATCGAATAATAGTTTTGTCAATAATATATGAGCCGGTTATAATTTCCAACAGAACGAGGTGATTCACATTGCTTGTTTTGTTCAAAACCAAATATATTCAGTGTACAGTTACACATGACAAAGAAAAGAATCAAATTCTCATATCCGAGAAGCTGGAAGCAGCCAATGCCAGCACTACTGCTTGACAAAGAGTTAAAAATCAGCAATCATTATAGCTGCAGCTGATTCTTTTTTAGTTGATCAACTCATTTCAGCTCAACAACAAATGTCATTTTCAGTAATCAGCTCTTCCTAAAATGTTTTCATTCTAGTGATATTAAACACACTGTCAAACACTGAGACAGAGAACTGCAGCAGTACCTCACACAGCAAGTACTGGTCAACCAGTAGCTGCAGCCACTCTCCCACTGACTCTGTTCAACGCTGCAGTTTGGGTGATCATTTTACCATTTGTCCTCATTTTCTGGCGAACCATCTAATCATCTGACCATGTGACCATTCATGTTTCTTGTCCCACTGGATTTTGCTTGACTGGTGTCACCACATCAGAGATCTGAACTGTTCCTTCAGTGAATACATACCTATGAAAGTAAGAGCCCAGTTGTAATAAAGTGTAATTATCCTGTAATGTGTATGAGAGCTGTTGGCACAGCAGGTCTGCTGCTAGCACTGCAGGGTAGGAAATGAATGCAGATGATATGCTGGTTTTGCTCTTTACCCTGCGTGTTAGGAGGAGAAGGAGTGGAATGGAGTGAGGGAAGGAAGGTGGTAATTTATCACTTTCTCACTATATCCTTTGGTGAGAAAAAAAGATTAAAAAAGGAGTTAGAGAAGGAAGGTTATAAAGGAATACATCACAGAGACAAGGAGCTGGGTGTCCACTGGCAGCCTTTGGCAAACAGACCCCCCCTCCCCACACACACATCCAGGCAATCCAGTCCTGCTCTGCTGTAATTACCATTCACTTCACCACAGTAACTCTTTCTCCACTGTTGATGTCTGCCCATATTGTCTCTCTCTGTCTCTTGCTTCCCATCATGCTCTCTGCCTCTGTCGCTGCCAGTGGTGCAAACCACGTTGCCATGCCAACCAGGCTACATGAGAGAGAGAGCCCTGAGGTGGGATGAGAGGGGGGCAGGGTGGGAACATGTCTGTGTAAGTGTGCATGACTGCATGTATGCATTCTGGTGGAGGGGTCTGACTTGTGCAAACCAGATCCATACACAATAATAAGCTTTAATGTTGTGTGCGGTCTGTCTGGGGAAATAAAGGCCAATGAGATGAGACAGATGAAGACTGATATGAAGATAGAGAGCTGAGCGCCCAGCGTACCCAAACACATTTAACTCCGCTGATTTACATCACATAACGCAGCCATGTTGCTCCGTCTCACATCTCGCTACACATTCTGTCTGGTTTTATTGTTTTTGCATCATCTATGCAGACATGGAAGTGTGTGCGGGAGTGTGTGTGTGTGTGTTTCTTGCCCAAAGCTTTCTCTCCTCCATTTGGAAAACTCTGCAGCCCTGGAGAGACAAGTGGTAGCCATGTGGCTCAGGCTAATGGACAATTAATGGGCTTGCAAACAGCTTGGCTAGTACCTAAGTGCCTGCAGATAAAGCAGTTTATCATACTCTGTGTGTACACACATAGATGCACAAATACATATGCAAACATATGCAAGTAAACACACCAACCCTGCCATGTCTGCATAGATGACACACGCATACACACACACACACCTCGAAACAGCCCTGAAGCTTATCACAGTGTGTACACAGATTGTTGAGCAAACAAACACTCAGAGATTGTGTCTGCTGGTGATGGAGCGTGTCTGTAGCTGTGTGTTTTACATGGAGATAAAAGTATGAATATAAATACTTCACCTTGGCAGAGAAAACATGTTACTGTAACAGCAGTGTGAAGGTGTCGAGTGGTCTCAGGAAGGGTCCAGACCCCTGTATTAACACTCCTTGAAAGTCTCAACAATTTAGAAATGTTGTCTAATCTTTAAAATAAAGCAAATTATTTTCGATCAATCTGTACTGGAAAGTTTATTGCATGTTGAAATGTTGAAAGTTGGGTAACAGCACAGAAAATATGTGTGAACATGTGACTAATTTTGCTGGTGCTGCTTGGATGAAATACCAATGCAGCCCCCATGAAAAATGAACACATCCAACAAAAAAGAACAACCTCTGCTGAGAGATTCAGTTGGTAGATCATGTCAGGTCTGATCTGTTTCACAAGTGTTTATCCAAACTGTAGAACACTCCCTTTCAAAGATCTCCCTGTTTTAGATTCATTTAGCATGAGTAGCTGTGAGTCCTTGTGAAACAACACTACTGTGTGGACTGGACAAAAGTGATGTGCATGTGTTTTACACAGTGATTGCAAGCCCTCACATTAAAATCATTCATTTTTATTTATATATGGTTTAATGTGTGTTTAGCACAAAAAATACATTTAACTTTATTAGCTCACCATCACAAGCTTAAACGTCTGCTGTGAAAAAGCCATCAAACCAATGCCAGGATGTATTATAGAGTTAGTGTTATTGTGTCCACGGTGTACAAAACGGACTCTGATAGTAAATGTATCATGGCTGATGTTAATTAGTTGATATTCTAGTGCATAATTAAAGCTACACTAGGAGTCTTATTATCCTCTATCACAAAGTGGGCTGTAATGGACAAGAGCGTCTCTTCCTCTCTAATTAAGACGCATTCACTCAATTTGCACGGATTACACTCTGATCGTGGTGTCAGGTGTGGTCCCTTGTGAGAACACTCCAATCAGAAAAGGATGAATTGAAACTTGAATGTGAAATCAAAACTGTCTCTTGAACGGCATTTAGTGAGCGCTCACTCACTGTCACATAGCCTCAGCTTTGTATGAGCTCAGTTAGTTAAGAAAGTAAAAACGGCGGTGGTGTGGAGGCGAAGAACTCTGTGACCAACCTGGTGAGATCGGCCTGCTGCTGGAGTTGCTCTTGCACTTTGCGGCAAACCTCGGCGGCCGTGTCGTACACTTTACCGACTTTGGTGAAAAGGGCAGCGATCTTGTCGCTGCGGAGAAAACCAGCTGCCCGTCTCTTCAGCAGGTGACCGAGGCAGGCCTCGATGGCAGCTGGAGAGAGAGGAGAGAAGAGTTGGGAGTGCTAATATCGACAAGAGAGGAGAGGAAGGCAAAAGGACGGAGATGGACTTGAGAAGTACAGAGAGAAGTAAAATGTCCAACATGAGGAAGGAAGCAGGCACGAGAGTTTATTAGCAAAGCCTAAAACATTCACTGCGCTCATCAGCAAAGGACATCTTAATTTACCTTTACGAACAAAGTAACGCCCACAAGTCGCCCCTCAAGGCTGCACTGTTCATCACACGCCACAATATGAGACTGCCTTTCTGTTGGTGGACCTAAAAACAACATTTGTCTTGAGGGTGAAACAAGAAGAAAGGCTACGGGGCAGATAAAATCAAAAACCTCAAATCATGTTTTAAGGATACTGTGCTTCTTGTGTGAGCGTACTGGCCCCGGCTGTTAGGCATGAGCAGTATAGGCAAACGCTGGAGGCAGTGATAATAGCATGTGATGAACAGATTATGTTAATTTGCATTTCCTTCTGCAGTGTACAGACCACTGGCAAGCAATTTTCCTGGCTTAAGATAAGATAAGATAAGATAAGATAAGATAAGATAAGATAAGATAAGATAAGATAAGATAAGATAAGATAAGATAAGATAAGATAAGATAAGATAAGATAAGATAAGATAAGATAAGATAAGATAAGATAAGACAAGACAAGACAAGACAAGACAAGACTTTATTTATCTTGTGCTGGGGAATTTAAATTGTTAAATACAGCAAGCAATAAAAGACATCAGAAGACAGAAATCATCAATAAAAAAGGTAAATTAAATACTTCTGCCATTCCAAATTCAAAATGCCCTCAATGCACAATTTTTCATGTGCAAACTTGACATTAGAGAAGAGCGCCTCTAAAGGAAAGCTTGTGAGGTGTCCAAAATGGAAAATTTCACGGAAACTTTCCCTTAGTCTTCTGCTGTCCCTTTCAGAGCTTCCACAGCCCCAGCAGACCACTGCATAGAAGACTGCAGATACCACCACAGTGTCGCAAAAACAGTGTCCTACACACAGGACCAACGAGAGATGATGGAGCAGGTAGATGACTGCATCTTCCACATCATCTTCCTCCTGTAGCTCTCCTTGCCTCTCCTAATCTCCATCTTCAGAACCATCTGCACCCTCCTCAGCTAAGTTCTGTCCCCACATCTAAAAACCCTCTTCTTTTCATTCAGGAGCTCTTTCAGCTCAGGGGACACCCAGGGTTTGTTGTTTGGGAAACACCACACAGGCACAGCGTTGTCCACACAGAAGTCTATGTAGTCCGTGATGCACGTGGTCAAATTGTACAAATGAGTAAACTTGTAATTTGTGAATTTTCAGCATACAGTGTCCTCTGTATCTACACAAATGTCCACATGCTGCTGGGACTCATCTCTTCATTCCTCCAGGCTTTCAGAGTTTTGCTAATGGACTTGTGTGTGGAGATAATGTTATTAGTGAACACTCTCCTCTCTATCTCTTGTTCTAGAGGAGGGATGATGGCCGCTTATTAAATCAGAAGCAACACAGGCACCTGAAATGTCATTTTGAGAAGTGAGGCACAATTGCTGGCCACCTACACCACCTTTAAATATTTAGGTGGGTGGAAATAGAAACCTGTGTGCAGCTGCTCCCTGAGTGTGACCTTTACACTGCGGGTCCATTCATTACCGATAAAGATAAGATCATATAAGCTTTAATGAGCACTGTGGGGTAAATTGGCTCTAGTCGAACTAATGACCAAATTTAACAAACTGTTCAGCGCCAGGGACCGAAGCAGCCTGAGCACTCATATTTTCATGCTGAATCAGCAATGTTGTCTGTTAGTATTATTAATATTTTTACACTGTGCTGTATAGAGCTGTCTGCATTGCTTTTTGGCCACCTGTCAAAGACTGCTCCAAACAAATAGGGGGCAGCATACCACCAGAAAAACCGCTAACTCTTTGCTGTAGTTATCTTCGCTACCTACCACCTGCCCTCAGTTAGCTCAGTTAGCAATGATGAAGACTCGGCAGGGCTGGACAGGAGAGCCAGAATATTTTCACATCTATCTCAAAAAGCCAAACCAGAGGTGCTGATTGATGTTACAGTGGAGAGACAAGATGGTTTTGGTGAGTTTTAATTTGTTTTTGTTGAGTTTGATGGAAGTGCGCTTTATGATGAGCTAACCTAGCAGGCTAAACATGGCTTTTTCTGTTTTCTGTTTAACAATGAGAATAACTGTAAGAATATTTCTTTCCTCAACATTTTGAGAGTTTATTTTATTCATTTTACTAAAGAAGTTAAGAGAGCTTTTGAAACGTAGCAAACTCACTGCTCGCATTCACCTTCCAGCTGAAACTACGAGGCACATACTATCAGAATATCACCTCTTCAGGTACAAGGTGGTACTACGAGACAGGATGGTCTGAAGCTAGCTGGCTAGCATGCTAACTTCACAAGATATCTCTGCAACACAATACAAACGTGTGTTTAACATGCCGTCAGAAGTGTAACTTCTACACATTCTGTTGAATGTTGGTTCAGTTTCTGTACTTTTACTGCCATTTCTTACACATGGTTTCTTTAAGGACTGGCCAGGAGTGCCCCAAGATGTGTTCATACCCACTTTTTTCTGCACATTTTAGTAAAGTTCCACCACAGCACAGACACGTACCTCAAATTCCATATTTATCTGTAAATCCACATAGCAACATAACCTAAAACTGAGAAATTGCCTACATTCATTCCATTTTTACAGATGTTCATATATGACATATCCATCATACGTGTACCGTGTACACAGAAAACTATGCAAAAGCACTAATGAACTGTTGTATACCAACAGGACATTAGCATATGAGACGCAGCAGTAACACAGACGTGGTCCAGAGAAACAAACTGACTCTTATGCAGAAAACGAGGGAGAAATAAAGGTAAACAGTGTCTTTCTGGCTGTGACCCATCCATTAGCCGTCTCCCTCCTTCTGTAATTGCTGCTTTAATGTTAGCTATAATGAGCTTTTCAGGCCTGATGGTAAAAGCAGAATTGGGACACAATTATTCAAGCAAAAACAGAGAATTTGCCGCATACTCATTTCAATGTACAGTATGTGGTTCATGGTTTAATAAGTTCCAATAATGCGCTGACTTATTGGTAAACAAAAATTAAATAAAGGGTTTTTTGAAAAAGTACTGCACTCATGCAAATGGGTCTGTAAGCATACCACAGAGAATATCTTAATTAATTTTGGAGAAAAAAATCCATCTGCAGTGTGAATTCATATCAGCTCTGAGCTTCTGTGGATATCTGCTAATGTTTTTCCTGTGTGAGGTGAATCTAGTAGATATTGCAGTGGAATATAATGACCAACAACAACACGACTCTGTGATGCTGGGAAATCTAGTGCTTTATGGGTGTAATAGTCTGGTTTTATTGCTGCTCTTGGAGCTTTAGAGGAAGCAATGAGAGGCTTGAGGTTTTTTTGCTCAAAAAGCTCTCTGTACAGTATATTCACAGTGGCTTTATTCTGGCAGATTAACATGTTAACCTGTGGAGAAGTATTGTTGGTATCTAATAATACTGAGGGAATAGTAAGGATTATCAGCTGTAAAGTTTGAGCTGAAGTGGAGGGTTACAGGGAGCGTGTAATAGTCTTGGAGGGATCATTAATGCATGGTTGTTTCTGTGGAAACACAAAAATCGAGCAGAGGCTGTGCACAGCTCTCCCATGGGAGAGACTGCTCCTCTCACTCCGATGCCTTCCCTCATGACCGGCCTGCTAATTCATGTTTTGGTTGTCTGTGGCTCTGATGAATCATCAAATCCTTTCCATTATGAGTGTAATTGCCTTCATATTGGTACTGAGGAAAAAAACATGCATAAATAAATGCTTTAATTTTGACATACGTGGGACCACAAGAGCAGAGGAACAGTTCATCCCAGCACTGTTACAACACACACAAAGCAGACTGGGTTTTCTGGTTTGTGTAGCACATTTGGTTAATCCCTACAGTTTCTGCTCCACCTATCATCCATCCATCCATCCCCTAACCAATAACTGGAGATATATGGTACACCTATGCCAGTGCAGCGTTGGTTTTGCATATAGTCCAAATAATCTGGACCAATGAGCATTTACTGCACAGCATATGACCATCTCTGCACCAAGACAAAAAAAGCAGCTGACTTGATTGAGGTATAACTACAATCTGCTCTCCACACACAACACACTATCTACTCTAACACTGCTGTGATCAAGGAAAGGTTTTTTAAAGTTCTAAAAGTTACAGCCAATAGAGGACAGAAGATCATCAAACAGATACAGCTCTACCACATACAGCATCATCAATTAACACACATCAGTCTAATGCAGTGCTTTTCAAATTGTTCTGTGTCGAGGGCAAGCTAAAATCTCAAGGTAGAGCAGCACGTCTGTATTCACATCCATGCATAATGCCCTCAATAACACGTTATCAGTACTCTTATTGCTCTGTAAGTTTTTATGTATTAATGCTTATACAAAATAAATTTAAATGACATTTTGAAATGTAAAAATGACATCGAAGCAGCAGCACAACCATTTAAATCTGACAGGTCACAAAATTAAAAATGAGGTGATGGCATTACACAGAAAACTATGTGGGTTCTAGTTCACCAAGAGCTCCACCAAGACAGTCAACTCCCAGGGAAACTCCAACCAGGAGAGACACACATCCACCTCATTATTCCTCCTCCTGTCCTGACAGACAAAGCTTCTGTTTTACCACAACTTGTATATGACCATGATGATGTATGGTTGTCATAAAATCCCACAGCACACCTGCACTTGCCTCACGCCACATCATTTGGAAACCACTGGCGTGAGTCGTTAGCAAACAGTTGTGTATTTACACATCCAGCAGGCATGGAGCTGCTGTCCAGTATTCACGCTCTTTAGATCTGCTTTGGTCTCTACCAGCTCCTGAGAGAAATGTCTGGCTTTATGTGGGTTTATCAGAGCTTCCTTCCTAAACACCTGTACAGCCCCTTTTGCATTGCATGGAATCATTTCATTCTCTGTTAATATCAAAGTGTCGATCAATGCAGGTTTAAACTTCTGATATGAAGCAGTGAAGATACTGATCCCTTTACTCAACATTTTTTTTGCAATGGTGACTCGAAGACACAAGCTCTAATGTCATCTCAGACTACTCTCAAAGCTTTTGTCAGTTACGTACAAGATACTTCTGATGAGGGGAGACAAGCAGACATGGCTTCCTTTAAAGGGGTCAGAAGCCAAAAAGGGTGAGAAGTCCTGAATATCCAATGACATGTCGATGGTGCTGAGATCACTTCCTCTCAGTTAATATGAGTTTGACTTGTATATGCAGTGTACATACACTTACACACACTTGCTTCCACATCAAAATTCAATAAATGATCCTCCGTATTTTCTATATTTCTGCATCATTCGTTTTTTCTTCGAAAGCATTTGTGCTGACATAAATACAAACCAAAGTGTCTTGGAGGTAGTGGCAGTTGGATGTGGAGCTGTCTCCACTGAGATCATTAGCAGATCTAATGAAGACAAAGCTAATTAGGCTTAGCACCACTTGTCTCCCCTCCAGTCTGTATCTGTCTGTCTGACAAACTCTTTCTCAGAATTCCTGTGTGTCTGCTGTTGTCAGTGCCAGACTGTCTCCACTCTCTCAATTGTGCAGCTCCCGTCTCACCCCAGTGTCCAAAACGGTCTCTGTTTTCTGTCTCATTCACTGCAGATAGCCTGCTTGTATGTCACGGTCTGCAACACTCTGATCTCTGATCTGACCGACAATGTAGAGCAAACAAAAAGGTTAGACCTTCAAAATCCCTCTGAAATTGCTCCCAAGAGTGCCTGGTCGAATGGTAAAAACTGTACATGCAGAGGAGATCCTGACTAGACTAGCCAGAGAAGCTACAGCATGCAAGTCATTGTGAATCTAACCTCAATGCAAATGGTGGAAAAAAGCTGGAGCGACCACCAGTACGCCTCGTTTTTACTCGACCACAGAGGAGGGATGAATAAATGAATAAATACATCAACAAACAACAACAATAGCAATAACAATTACAATAGTGTTACATTATGTATTGTAGCCTATATGTACCTTATGTGAGCAGTGTATTGAGTGCAACTTCAATACAAAATTGCGCACAGAGGTCAGCCACTTCCCAGTTCTCTAGATTATTCCTTTTAGTGAGGTGCTGGGACTTGAATAAGAAAACGAATGCTTTGGGAAATGAACTACTTCATCTTTGCTCAAAGCTGAACGTGACTGAAAGTGTGTTTAGCACTGAGTATGCGTGGTAGCCTGCATCATAACCACTCAGCTATCACAAGCCCCAACAGTCTGCTACATTTGAATCTGTATATGTTCACAAGATGTAAAGAAACAGCTGCAATACAGCTTCCAGCTACAGCAGCATTACTTCAATTAGTGAGTATGAAAGTCATCCTCTGTCATTGTTCATTTTGCATGCTTTGTATTGATTTTACTGGAGTAAATCTTCATTTTTTAAAAAAACTTTGCATCTGCATGAAGTAGTGTTTGCCACCTGGACAGTTATTTCATTGCCCACAATCTGGTTACTTGGTATTTTCAGCATTCTCCCTGCAACAAATTTCGTGAACACAAAGCAAGACTAGGTTCGAATGATCTGGCTACACTGAGCTCATAATGGGAAAGGTGCTTTAGATGCCAGCAGCCTATTGCACCAGCACGAAGCTGAGTTTGAACTGGGAGTTGCCATTCTGACATGTAGAGATGCAAAGGATGTTGTTGTGCTTGTATAGATTATTACAGAAACAATTATGAGTTAGACTACATTGTGAAGACTCTTGACTTTCACTCTGTGAGCAGACAAAAGACATGACACAGAATCTCTCTGTCGATCATAACATCTCTGGGTTGACAATAATGTACAGCTGGATGTATTAGCCAGCTATGATTGATGACTTTAATAATGCTGGTAACAGGCTGTACAAGTCGACAGACAAACAGGGTGGACGCGTGTCTCTACAGTATATGTGACATACATGATTGTGTATTACTGTTTACGTGCATAACAAACCTTATGTATGCATGTGTGTGTGTAGGTGATGTGTGTGCACTTTCATATTAAAAACACTTATTTCTGCGGAGCAGTAGCTGTTGGTGGTTTATCTGATAGTGGATTTGTAGCTCTCATACCCTCATGCCTTAAAGGAAAAATGCACCCTTGAATCCATCAATAGTGATTAAAAACTGTTGGTGGAAGTAGCTCATAGTTCTGGAGTTTGTTTTTTGGCCGTGAATTTGCTGGCAAAATGTGGACAGCACAGGATCACATGTATTTTCAGCACAGATAGAGAGAAATCCATAATCTGAGATAGCTTTTAATAGCCTATCACATAATGTACTGTACACACCACTACACAGAGGTGCGTGCAAAGACCTCAGAGCCACAGAAGCTTTGAAAAGAAGGCGATCTTTTCAAAGGCCTGAAGGATACTTCTTGAAGAGATTATTGCACTGAATCTCCCCACTGAAGTGCAAAATCTCTTTGAGTTGGCCAAGTTTGATTTAGGCTTAGAGCAGCTAAAATTGGATAGCTTTCGTTTGTGGATCGAGTTCAGGTGGCCCCTCAGCGCCTACAGTTAGATCATCTTACACTAGCCAATATACTCATGATATTAATATATTTCTCAAAGGTCAACAGAAATCTCTGCCACAAAGCACAAATAATAAAAATGATAGGGTAGTGAATGATTTCAAATTCATTGCATCTATTTTTCGGAGGTTGAGTCTCACATTAGTCCTTGAAATAAATCTCTGGATAAGAAATATTCAAATATCGATCCATTACAAGTTTGTTTTTTTTCCAGCACAATGTCTGATACATTACTCTGTACTCTGGACTATTTTTATTCATTTTTGAGTGTCTCTACCTGTCTGACTTTATGAGTCACACTGCTGCTCCTGGACCAGTGCAGACAAAAGCAGAAAAAGAGACACAGTGAAGGACACTGGTGGGCCAGTGAAAAGAGACTCCTGAGACAGATGGGGGAGACTTCCAGGAAAAAAAGACAACATGGAGGAGGGATGAAAACCGGCAGAGACGATGTTGACTTTAGCGGAGAAGATGGGAGACGCTCACTATTTCCTCCCACTTTCTCCTCGAGCGGCCCAACTCCCACGAGGAAATCACAAAATCTGGTGACACAGCAGTGTTTATGGAGCCATTTCTGCAGCCACTCTGCTGCACAAAGCGTTTGTGGCAGCTAAAGCTTTTCAAATAACAATGGCTGAAAAAAGTCCTGAAGTTCCTGCCTACATGACATTATGAAACAAACTGGCTAGGCTAAAATTAGAGCTGCTCCAGGCAACTTTTTATATCAGCGGCTCCAAACTCGAGTGAGATGAAAAAGATTTCATACCCAGAAATCCCGGGAGGTGAAATCACTCAGACATAGAGAGCAGACTCACATTTACCAGCCAGGTTGTGATGCAGCCATACAGGCAAAGGACGGAGCCCGTTCTCAGTGCCAGATTGTTATTTCATTTCTTCCTCTGGGTGCAGATTTCCCAACAGGGATCACACCTATAAATCCATTCAGGCAACCTGGAGAAACTTGAGCATTTCGATTGTGGGGGTCGGGTTGCTTTTTACTGTTGCAGCTCCCTCCTGGTGATTTCTGTCATAAAATGTGTCTGTGATTCTTACTAGTAAGAGCTTTAACGGAGGACAGCTTCCAGTAGCCAGTGGCTGCTGTTAATCACCAAGATTGATAGGTGAAAATGCTTCTGGTGGGAAGCTGGTGCCATTTATTTTCCCAGCATTGATTTTAAGGAAAGGAAGGAAGGTTTCCTTCCAGTGAGCCAGACAGCATGTGTAGAATGACGGTTAGAAATGTTAAATGCTGATATTTGCTTTGCCTGCAAGACAAAGAAATGAACAGAGTGTTGACAGTGGCCGACAGAGGCAGCACGCTCTAGTGTCTGCTTCACGCAGGAGTGGATGGAGTGTGTGAGGAGGATCAGGGTCGTCTGAATCGGCTCGGGTAGATTTAGTGTAAATTGACTCGGTCTCTCGAGGTTTCTGCTTCTCACGCCTTTTTCTGCTCTCTTGCGTGGGATGGAAGGATGTTGGAAGGAAAGAGGAAGGAGGGAGATGGCCAAGATGGTCAAGGGGTCAGCCAGGTTGGCATGGCGACCGATCTGCATCTGCTTTTGGTTGCCCTTGGACATGAACCGTTTGTGGTTGTGTGCAGAGCTTCAGCCACCAGCAGGACCAGTTTAGCCTCGCCTTTCTGCACCTTAGCTGCTCGAGTAGGAGCTGCGGCGCGAGAGTTTCAGAGTGAGAGATGCGGACGACTGATGATGACTAAAACTGCAGTCCTCGAGCCCTGGTTGTCTGATACAGCGGATGTAGAAAGGATTGGCGGGTTCAGGGCAGGGCTTAGTAAAACGTAATTATAACTGAGGAGAGTCAGAATGGAAATAAAGGTGCGGGGAACACAGGCAAAGAAAAAAGTCCAGCAGGATGTAAAATGGAGGAAAAGGAAGGGAGGCATGTGCAGACAGTGGGCGTGCAGAGATACCTGTGCTGATGCCCGGGATAAAAGCAGGATTTACCAAGTTCAGGGCCAGTGTATTTACTGGGCTCAAGAAGACATTTATAACAGTCAAGATACACACTGACTGGTGAACCCATTCACTCATCCATTTCCCTTCATCTTTCAGACACACACACACACACGTATCTGTTTTTAATGGATATTCTCTGTTTCAACAGGTTGAAAGCTGAACACTCATCCTATCTTCAGGCCTTTAATCTCTCTCTCTCTCACACACACCACACACACACTTTAGTATGTGCGTGTTTCAACATTATCGCCTTGTGATTCACACCTTATCTTTACACCTCTTCTTCCACTCTCTCACGCTTCCTCTGTTCACCTTGTGACTTCCAACACCTCCTCTCTCTGTCCCTGAATTCTTCTCTGGTTTTCACACAGTGCAATTCAACTATTACTGTTTCTTCAGGCTGTGAAGAGCTGAACAGTGTGAGTGCTGTTTGTGTTCCATAAGCTGTTTTGGATGAAAGATAATGAAGCCGTACAGCTGGCTTTAATGCTGCACTTGGCGAGAGTTAGTATCATTTTCTCAAATGACACCTTTTATAAAGAGATTATACATCATGACTAATCATCTACTCAAGCTTTTCTACATCAGTTAATATGAATGTGATATAATATGAAAGATATTTCCCCTTTTCTTTTTAGTTCATCACGAAGAACACAATCGATATTTGTAGACTTGATAGATTAATTTAAGAACACTTTATTAATGACTCATTAGCATTTATAATTACACAAGACCTACAGACGTTTGCTCTTTGCTCATTAGAAAATTGTGCCACAAGCTTCAATTAGATAAGAGGAATGGTCTACAGAGGTCTGGTGAGCTCACTTCTTTCTACCGCCACACTACAGGACCGTTTCCATTTTCAGGCTCAAGACGCTGACTCATGTGACATCACTTGAGGACATTTATCAGTCTTCACACAGCCGTGTGAAGACTGATAAATGTTTAATGTTAATTAATGTGTCAAACATTGAGTTCCTCTTGAACCTCAAAAAATTACTGACAAGATTTTCTTAGTGTCTTAGATGTGAGTTTTGAAACCATTGTGCTATTGACTGTAAGTATTCAGCAACTGGGTGGAAACTGTCTGGTAGGACTAAATCGTCTACCAGAAACATGCCTATATAATAGTCTGCATACATCTGAAAACCTTTTCCACTGGTAAGTCATTCATATACACTGAATGAAAATAGAAATACTTTGTTAGTGAGCACGTCTCCTGTGCCAGGACAATCCACCCACCTGAGGTGTGGCATATCAAGATGGTGATTAAACAGCATGATCGTTGCACAGGTGTGCCACTCTGAAGTGTGCAGTTATATCACACAACCCAGAGCCACGGATGTGGAAAGGTTTGAGGGAACATGCAGTTGGCATGCTGACTGCAGGGATGTCCACCTGCTGTTGAACTGGATGTTGATTTCACTTCCAAAAGCCAACTCCAGTGTCTTTCTAAGAATTTGGCAGTACCGTTCACTGAACCAGCCTCACGACTGTAGACCACCAGATATCAGCTTCTTCACTTTAGTCCAGTTATCCAGGTTGAGTACGGTGCACACAGAAAAAAAAAAGCTTCCCCAGCCGCATCATTTGAAGTGAGTAATTGTATCCTAATGTGTATTGTCATTTCCTTTTGGTAAAATGGATTTCAGAAAACTAGTAATTAAGAAAAACTTGTTTCGGAATTGCTATCGAAGTCAAAGTACCAGTACCATTCAAAGATTTTTGAATGATACACAGCCCTTTTGTTAAGAAATAGATTTTTCTGTCAAATATTCCATTAGTTTAAAATAAACTGCTAAAAAGACGAAGCACCACGCTGGAGAAAGACAAACTAGCAAGAGAGATTTTTCCCAACCTGGCAACCCAGAAGTTGCTCTAATTAACTGGCCATAACTGTTGGTAAATGATTCATTCCTCATTAACAGAGCCATTACTTTACAACTCACAAAATCTTTATGGAGGGTGTCTTATTAGGAGGTAGTACCCAAGAGTTTAATGTACAAAATGTACCCTATCATCTCTACATGGAGGCATCATCATGTACCAAACAAAGTTATATGATTTACTGTGATGTGTGGACTTATTTCATGAAGTGTGACTAAGAGTAAATCCTCTGAAGCCGCTGTAATCTATCAGGTGTCTGATGATTCTCCACTTCACATCCACTATGAATAGCCTCCTGTGGTGCCACAGCAGCAGCGGGCTGGCATCTTTCTGAGCACTCCTTCCCTGAACTGGCATCGTGTCACATTACAGAGAATCAATGATTTCCCTGCCAGAGGACAGATGTGCTCATTATGAGTGGAGTGGAGCACTAATCATAGTGATTGTCAGAGAGAGCTGGGGCTGATTTGGTGCTGGAGTTGCAGGGAGGCTGCATGTGTCTTCACACTGGGGAGCACAGCGTAACAAAAACACCCGATACATGAGTATGAAGTCTCTTCTGAGGACACTTGATATTCAGCTGTCACGCTGCATCCTGAGGGGAGTGTTTGTGAAGTTGGAGATGCGACGGTTGGTTCTGTTTGACGTCACACCGCTTGTCGTGGAAGCAGCTGTGTGCAGAAGTATCGTTGCTCCGGTTGTCACGGTGTGATAATTTCCACACCAGCTCTTCCAGAGAGCAACCAAATGTTACCCACTTGTACGAGTCTGCCTTCAGTGCTGTGTGACTGAAGGGCTGGACTTGATTCCGGTCCCAGTCAACAGTCTAGAGTTCACTTCCTCCTTTTCCAGAAGACATCAGGTAGTTTGAGTCTCGTTCCAGGCCTCTGAATCACCGCCTATGTCTCCAGTTTGTTCAGTGATTCAACTATGTCTGGTGTTCTCCCACTTACACACAGTATTTCTGAGAAATAACCAACAAATCCCAGTTTTGTACATAAGATTAAGAATGTGGACGTCACATTTCTTAATAATTCACAACATGATCGTGACAAAACATCAAGCTAACTGCTCTTAGCAACCACTGCTAAAGCTTCTGTGTCAGCTGAAAATGAAGTCAGCCAGACAGATTAGTGGGCAAAACAGAACACAATTTCTTTTCCAAATACAAATCAGGTAATCTGAACATAATGTCAGATGAATGAAATGAATAAAGATGGAAATTTAGTCTGGTTATGATGCACTCCAATCTGAAGAACGTCAAGACATTTAAGATCAGAAATTAACTCTTGATGGTGTGGGGAATTATATTTAATTGTCCCTGACCACCACAGAAGGAGGAAATCCAGGTATCACATACTGTCTCTGGCAGTCACCATGAAATCATAGAACCATGGTTACATAAGTAACTCTCATTTGGAGGTGTATTTTGAAATTGAGAGTGAGTAACTGACAGTAGTTGGGTTGCAGCCATCTAGGCAAGAGTGCAGCACGACAGCTGGTTTGATTGTAACTGGGAGGGTGACCGTCTATTCTGTCTTTACCTACATTGTCATCTCAAAGACGATGTGCCTGGAAAACAAGGTGCAGACAGTGGACAGAGCGGGGCAGTGAAATAATGACCTGACAGAGCTGTGAGTGGGATTAGATGTGTCAGTGGTCATGGGTTAACTGTGGGAGGAGGGGTGCGGCGCTCTGGGTGATAATGTATTCTTTACCATGTGAAGGCGGTGCTTTCAAGTTAAAGGAGGCTGTTAAATAAATGAATAAAGGCGGACTACAAGTAATTAGCCAAATATCCTGCTAGATATTGGATAAACAGTTGCCTCTTGACAGAAGCTGTCTGCTTTTCTCTTCTCAGCCATAAATTAGTGAAATCAAACCTTGGCTTCAACAGTCACAATCAACATTTAATTAAATCACATTCCATTTAATCCCTCCTACTACCTGCTATCTCTTTGTGGATGATGCTTTTGTTGTCACTGGTCATAGACAGAGCTGCACGACTGCAGTGAAGCTCCTTGGAGCGGGAGCTGCTAACAGCAGGTTATGCTACAGCCTCTGATAGGTAAGTGGTTTCTGAATGTCCGCCCTGCCGTAAATACCAGCTTTGTAAAGATGATGAAGTCTAGTTTGTTGAGCATCTGTCAGTCTGTGCCAGCCGGCACTGCTCTTTGCCCGCGCAGTCTGTCTCTGTTTGACATACGCTGTCAGGATTTCTCCAACTGTGACTCAACCACCTATAATTCAGACACCAGTGACACTCTCAGTACAAGTCTGTTGCCTCAGGTTTCTCTTAAAACAACACATACACACAGTGGCTACTAGACCTATACTCTAACCTGAATTCACTTAAACATACACTCAACATCTAATCCTTTCTCATTGTGTCTACCCACTGTAGAAGGTAGAAAGTCCATGTTGTTTGCGTGGGAGTGAGAGAGGTTGCAACCGGCTGCCAGCAGCGAGGAAAAAAAGAAGAGAGAGAGATGGAAGGATTATAACCAGCGAGGGAGAGGTGAGAGTAGGTATCAGTTCTCACAACCCCTCCTTGTCTCTGGGCCTTCAAGCTTCCTTCCTGATGCCTGCTGCAACTCACCAGGCGGTCAGGACTGGAGTCTTAGCTGCTGAAAGCTGGACGCACAGGGGGAAGAAGAAGGAAACAATACTAGGTCGAGACCTCATACATAAGGCAGGAGCGTGTGTGTTCATCTGCAGTTTTCTGTAGATATCCCAGTAATGTTAGTTCTTATGTTGAAGTAGCAACTTACAGTAAAGTAAATGATGTACAGTAATATTAAATGATGGAGTTTACTGTTCATTTTGACACTAGACCAACCACTGGTGTGACTTCATCATGCACTCCTTCAGTAAGTAGGGCTGACCCCACCTTGATGTAGTCCACACAAACAGAACACACAAATACACAGTGTAAGTACAGAGTAAGGCCATTATCAGCGAAGTTAACAGGCAGGCTCACACATGAAGGGCCTTTCACCCACTGAATGAGGCTCTGTTCCAGGAAACTCTGTGCGTGTTCAATCGGTGCTTTGCTGGGCAGAGAGCGTGACTGAATGCTGGTGAGACGAGAGAGGAGACCGAGGGGAACGCGCTACTTTCACAGCACAGAGGACACCGAACTGAACACCTTGTCACTAAATTTAAGTTTAAACATCTGATGTCATTGTCACAAAATCGCAGTTCATGTATGCTGGCTCGGAAAGGTACAAATTGCACAATAGTGTATATGTCTATGCTTGTAGACAAGTGACATTACAGCTAAAAAGAATATTTTCTCTTGAGAATAAGTATCATACTGTAGTGAAAAGAATGGAAACCAACTGCTGTCTGAGGACAGGAAATCAGTGGAGACACGTGGTGTGTTTTAGCACAATTCAGGCAGCACGTGCAAATACACTCAGGTTTGTGTGTGTGTGTGTGTGTGTGTGTGAGACACTAGGATAAAGTTCTCCTGTACATGATCAACAGTGCTCAGCCATTGATTTCCTTCGGCACAGGTCAGAGTTGGGTAGTTGTTTCAGCCCCTGAAGTCCCATCAGTGAAAGGAAATAAACCTCAGCATTGTTTTCTGTTCCTTAGTGCTCCTTCTCTTATATATTTGATGAGCAGTTTAAGAGGTGGTAGTGGACTGACTGAATCAATATTTAATCACCCTGTGTGCAGTGCTGACCTGAGACCAGACAAAGTGGACATTAGAGGAGTGGCCCCTATGGGAGAGGAAGAGCTAGGAGGGGAGCTGTAATTCTGATTTGAAAAAACTGTGGGACGTCATGAAAATATCTGACCATCTTGTTCCTGACTTCTTCTGCTTTGATTAGTGACTGAACAAAATCAATCCTCTCGGCTCTGCAAACTTTCTGCAACCTTTTGCGAGAGTGAAATCAAGGGAAACCACTAAAACACAGATTGCTGCTTTAGTTGATTGTTTCTGGTGCTGGAACAAAGCCCTTAAACCATTATTACACTACAAGACATAAACCTGATTAAATCTGCTTTAAAGGCCACAAATCAATAAAAGGCAGGTGAGCGCTGATACTGTGAGAAGTGTTCTTCATTAAGACCGTAACACATTTCAGCTTTACAGTTACCTGTGGCTCACAGCTAATAACAAACCAGTTCAGACCTAAAGGCATAAACGTTCATGTGTTATTTCTCCTCATTAATTCAAGTCTTTTTCAATATATCTTGAGTCTGTTTCAACAGAAATAGGGAGGTTTGTTGCCAGTGGGATCAAGCACTGCATCACTGCTGTTATGCAACACTCTTTTCCAGTACAAGTGGAGGCAAAATCTAAAAAACAAGACAAAAGAAAACATCCACCAATAGGAAGAGATGTATTCACCTCTTTGTGCAGCTGTATTCTGGGGCACTTGAAGACATCAATCTTACCGTGGTTTCAAAGCTCTCACAGAAATGATATTTACTCAATAAAAACTTATCATTATATGAAATAAGAGACTCTGTTCAATCAAGACCATTGGAGGAAAACATACGCCCAGCATTGTCTTACTGATAGAATTAATTCATTATATTATTTTTTTCACATCAGCAACTAAAAGCCATCTCCTAGAATGAGGCTCTCAGGCAAACACCCCAGCAACAAACCATAATGCTACTATTGGTTGGAAATGAGGGATTCAAGGTCATTAACTTTCATCTTGCCAAATCAAGGATTTTTATTTACAAGATATTCCATTTTTATTTATTTCGGTTGTACGTATTTAATAGATCATACTCTGGGGACTCTTTTTTTTTTTTTTTTTGGGGGGGGGGGGGTTTAACATCAGAACAACATCAGAAGACAACATCCCTCTCTGGCTTCCCACCTGCAAACATGGCCAGTTGTATACATTAGGTGTCAAGAATGTATTAAGGGAGCGTTGGCCTGGCAGAATCAGCCTGCTGCTGCTTGTCCGAAAAGCCAACAGCAATACTGAGAAAGGAAATCCCCTGCAGCTAAATAGCTTTTTCTCCATGGACTGCAATAAAAGAATGCTGACAAAGCACTTTGGGGGCACATAAGGTGATTTATTAATCTTTGTTTTTACAACTTTTAAACCATAAACTTTCTCAAATCCAGGAGAAGTGATCATAAACTGTCATCTCAATTTAAAGTCTACATGAGCTGGCAGGGCCAGACTACTAACGGGAGGGGGAAGCAAAGCAGAAAGGGACGCGTTCTTTTGGCGCATACACTGGGTGAGGAACTTCAATTTGAATGACTGGCCGCCATCTTGGAACATGGCATCCAGTTCTCACATTCAAGGCTGGAGCTCACCCATAAACCCACTCAAACCTGACTGAATAGTTTAGTTAATATCAGTCTGCTGCTGTGAAACCATGCTGTGAGGAGTGAGCATGGTTTCACCAAACAGGGATTTGTCATTAATATCTGACAGGTTTGTTTCTGAAACTTAGTATGAAACATGGAAACATGTGTTGTCATGTAACTTGAATTATTCAGATCTAGCTTGACAGAGACCCGTTACATAAATGAATGTCTCACTGGTTGATAGAAAGCATCTGTCATTGTCACACACTGGGAATGCTGTTTATTTGCTCTGCTTATTCACAGCTCTAAACATCAAGTTTTTAATGCAGCAGGTAAATGGAGCTGTGAATTCATCACGCTGTTATCTGCAAACATGAGGCTGCTTAGTTGTGAGCTTTTTTTTCTGACAAAAACACAGATTTATCTTTTAAAAAGCAGGCAAATATTTGGCTATCACATCATAACACCTCTAATTTATACTGAAAACAATTCTGAACTCAACTACAGCCCGTACATTTTACAGTTTGCCATTACACTCTCTGCCTGATCACCTCTGGTACGGCTGTGATTGACAAGTCTTGAGGTGTTTAGCTCCATTAAGAATAAGCAAAAATGAACAAAAGGATGCAGTGCAGCAGTGAATCTCTGTAAAGTTTTCCTCATGGATTCTGGACAGCACCAGGAGTGTGCGATTGACAGCAGGTCAGTTCAACCTGTAGTGGAGCACATGGTAAGAGCTCCTGACTGAACGTGACATTGGCTGGTGCAATCATGTCTACGGTGCTGCAGTGCAGAGTGAGGTAGATCACAGCCCCATCCCAGTGTTCGCCAGGTGCCACAGGAGACGAAATGTCTCCTCGAATGAACGTCACAAAGACCCCAAGTGAAGACAGAGCTCAAGCTTCATATGTGCTACAGTATGTATTCCTGAGAGTTGTATTTTCTGTCACAAGATACAAACATTTATCTGAGGGGGCACGTTGCCATGGAGGCCAGTTCTAATCAGTAAAACGCCTGACGCCTCACTACAGTCTCGTGACTTCCAATGGCTGTCATTCTCAATTACTTGTGTGACGGCGAGAGAGAAGAAACTGAACAGACCAGAACCAGCTTCTATTCTGTCGTCTCAAAGCTTTCATTCAGGTCTAGCAGGCTGGATTACTGGTTCCAGTCTTCACCATATTTATGTGCTTTCAGGATAATGTATTATTAAAAATGAACTGAAAAGGAAATGAGGACGATGCTGAGATCTTTCTAAAACAGTGAATGCATTCTCCATGGGTTGGCATGATTCTCACCTCTTCATTCTAAACCGCTGCAGGACGTTTGTTGTGTTTCTTCTGTTAGGTCTATGTCTTAGAAGTTGCTGCACATAACTTTTAAAGTCCAAGTTCCAGCTGAAAAGCTTTGGCAGTGGGACAGTTGTTGTCTAAGTCATGTTAGTCAGGGTAGACCCTGGTTTTTATAGCTCATACACTGAGTCCAAACCAGGTGACACAGTGACAAACCAGGGCTGTAGGACAGAGACATCTCACAGCTCCACCCTGTTAAAGACAGCTCTGGAATGGCTCCCTTCGTTTCGTAGAAAACAAAATTCCTGTGCCACTTTCTTAACTTTTTATGGCGGAGAAAGCACCCTGACGGGAAACATCAGGAACTGGCATGGTTGTCTGTCACCTGGCAAGCGATACAGAAGTATTCGCTGCCATACCACCAGACTACAGAGCAGCTTCTTTCCTCGGGCTGTGAGACTCCTCAACACATCCTCCACACTCCACCATAAATTATAGCTTTTCTTGTAGCATAAAGGGACTACAACTTGCATTTCATTGTCCAACCGTCGCACCTGAGAGAGAGATGTGAGGCTGAGATACTGTGTGAGGTGAAAGGGACAGGTGCACGCTGTGGTCTGGATATTGTCGTCTCAATAGTTGACTTTGCAGCAATGGCTGTGACCCACAGCGGAGGGGATTAAGGTATTTTGATACTGTGCTCACACAGATAAATAAAGTAAAAGGCAACAGTTGTGATGTAGCTGCTGCATCACAGGAAAGGACATTGTTATGTCTTGTTGTACAGTTAGTCCAGCTTTGTTTTCAGTCTTTTGTGCCTTGTGGTACACAGTGTTGAAACTGTTCTAATACAACAATGGCACTCAAGCTGGCAAGCGATCAGCACTGCAGTCCTGTATCTGCTCTAGAAGCAATACAACTCTGTGCTCCTGCAATAAAACCAGCGCAACAAAGCGCAATTCTCCTGAAGCGTCACTGGGTGCCTTTTAAACATCAGTGTAAACATGTAGTTTGGAGGGTGGCACCGGGTTGCGAAGTCAGGTCACATTCCCAGTGAAACAGCCTTTTCAGCATATTTATATGCTTCAAAATACTTTATCATTACAAATTTAAAATTAAAAAGTGAAAACTGAGCAGGTCACATTCACAATGAATAACAGTCTATCGCTCTCGCAGCTTTTAAGTCTGTATGTGTGAACGGCCTGTAAAACCCTGAGTGTCCAACTGCTTTTCACAACTTGCCCTCCTCAGAGTTGCAACTCAGTCAAATCTGAGCAAACACACATGATAAACCTTATCTGAGGTTCAGGGTGACTTTAACTTTACAAGGATGTCATTAACTCTGATCACAGAAACGGCAACTTCAGAACTTGCCCGGGAATCATCATGTTTTAAGTTTTCTTCGGTATCAAAGTAATCCACTGATGGTTGTGTGTAAACCACTGGGTACACTGAGAACAGGAACTGCTAATGGCCAATTTGGCATACTGTTAATGGTGCCAATTTACTGAAATCTAAGTACATGTTAACAAGTTGTAGTTGTCTCAGTTCTGTCAGGGAGCGGGGCACAGTATCAGACTTTGAGAAGCTCTGGTTTAATAGTGCATAATGATTTCCAGTGAGTTATGATAATGTTGGATAAGAGTGGTAGACATAACTTTGTTCAACCAAAGTTGACTTTGTCTGAACAATCAAACATGCTAAACCATTTGCCACAGAATCACCTGACAGTGATGTATTGTGTGAGGTTTCCCCTGATGAGTTTTGGGTCATTTAAGTGGCCATTATGTCATACTCTGTCCTGTGGTATGGTGTTTCGCGTGTTGCAGATGGTCATTAAAATTCATGATGTTGGCATGTGGTGCAACTATGGTAAAAGACTGTTTGCTGCGGTTCTGACCAATGGAAATGGCAGAGGCAGGTGGTCCAACATGCTGAAATCAATCCACATGCCTGCTTGTGAGCTCAACAGGGTCATGCATGAGGACTGAGATGCAAGGGGTGAAGTGAGTTTGGAACATAGTGGGCATATGGGTGGGCAGCAGAGAATTGGATTATGCTGCGAGGGTGCTTTGAGAAGTTTTCATGGATTGATGGTTTTGATGCATTTTTTCCACTGTGAAAGCCTGGCCTCTGTTCTCTGTGGGAAGGGGGAAAGTAAAAAAAAAGTTTTACAGCCACCTTTCAAGTCTACAGGGGGTGAACGACGGGTATTGGGTGAAGTAATAGTGTGAGACTAATGCTTCTTAAGATGGGTAATGTATCTTCTCAGGCCTTGGCTTCTACACTTCTTTTTCTGTTTCCGTTCTCACTTGTATTATCTAGAAATGTTTTGTTCTTAGTCAAACACAAATACAAGTAAGCCACATGTATATATTCACATACATTCATGGGCATTTATACTATTTCACACTATTAGTATAACTTATAAAACCAACTCTGTGCTTGTGTGATCGGCTATTTATTATCACCTATATAAAAGCCTTTGTTGACAGAGCAACTGTCATGAGACTAATTAATCTGGATTGTTGCTGGGTTTTCAAGAAACTTCCCTGACAGGGTGAAACACACACTCTACGCTTTGTGTGTGTATGCACACATGCTTCAACATGCCGGCAAGTGCAGCTGCAGCAGTAGCATTGTGATATGAGCCAAGCTAAAAGCAGAACGCAGAACAAGGCTTCTCCAGTCACGACCGTGCTGTGGCTCTGATGTGCTGTGTGGATGGCCCTTTATGGCCTTTTGGTTTTTCTGCTCTGCATCAGTCACCAGCACTCGAGGTTTCCACCTACCTCAGACATAGTTTTCTTTCTTTGGGTTTGGATCATATATTCCCTCTGCTTCAAAATGCTCATGGTGACAAACAGTTGCTGATAGTAAACCGAGCGGAAATCAGAAATTTTCACAATTCATCTTGTGGTTTTGGAATCAGTAACAATATAATCAACTATCATGGAGGCATTAGGTGTTTATTTTATGTTGGAAGAGATTATGGCTGATAGATCATGAAAGATCAGTCTACAGATTATTTTCTCAATTAATTAGAAAGTTGCTTACTCTGTAAAATATCAGAAAATAGAGTAAAATGCCCACTACAGTTTTACAAAGATACAATTCCACAAAGATAAAAGGAAACAAAGAAAAACTGCAAATATTCGCATGTAGGAGATGCTGGAACAAGTGACAAAAACAATTAGTTGATTTTCAAAATTGTTGTCCAAATGATCTAAATTGCTGATCAACTAATCAATCAATCGACTGTTCGATTCGAAGCAGTCCATGACTAATATGAGGTTAAGGGGGCATGACAGCCATGGTGAGAGTATTACAGCCTGCAGTCACACTGTTGATGCAGAGGGTGATAATGGACAGAGACCTCCATAAAGACCCTGAAGCAGCTTTCAGAGTGAGAGAAGTTTCAAAAACTCTCAGCAAATTGGCAGAAATGCTGAGTTGATGAACAGGATCTGTATGGACTGGTACGACTGGTCTGAACCACTTGTGCATTTCATTCCTGCCTCACAGAAATTTGCTAAAAGGCTCAAATCACACACACATGCCACTTAAAAACTAATCTGTTCATACGAGTGGATCCCGCATGAGGCCCATTGATTTTATACTACAACGTTATACCATTAGCTAACAGACATTATTTGAAAGTTTGAAAGTTACACCATTAGATCACAGTTTCTGTTGTTTCTGAAGCCATGTATGCATTCCAGTGCATATCATGCAGGCTCATTAATGATCCAATCTGGAAAACAGAAACAGACCAGATGAAAAGAGGCGAGAGTGATGAGTAAAGAAGCTTTGCTGATAGTAATTGTCAGTTTAAGTGAACTAACAGCACCAGTTAAGTTAAACTCAATTTTAGAAGTTAGTGTTATGCATGTGTTGCGTGACAATTTCAAAACTCAGAAGCACCAATACAAACACATATAGCTCAAGCTGCATTAATAATCATGTCTCTGATGGAACATTTGGATATTAAAGCTGTCACTGTGTACGACTGACTGGTCTGGAAAAGACCTAATGTGTAATGTTGGCTATTGAACAGAAGACAGAAGAGTGTTTCAGTGTGCTCAGCACAATATGCAATTCAAATACGACTGACTAGTTTTATTAGCTTAGCATAGATAGATCTTTTATTAGTTCTATTATCCACAGCTAATTACTGTGTGATTATCATTCTGATTAACACTTTGACATTTTTGATCATGCTACACATCCAATTAAATCTATGTGAAAACTAAGTGGGATGAAGTGGACACCCTTGTTACATGCCCCTTCATTATTTCCACTGGTTAAATATATCCCTCTTCTTCCCTCTCTATTACCGTTTTCCGCTATCTCTTTCCTATTTTTTATGTCTATTTCAGTCTGCTCATCTGTCTGTAGTGCGTGGAGGCCCAGATGTCCTTTCTTTGGCAGGTCATTACATGACCACGAGTTTCCTAATGAGCCCATTAGCTGCTTCAGGCCATCCCTTCCTCTCTTATTCACAAATCCTTCCTTTTTTTCTGCTCTACTCCTCCATACTTTCCCAGTTAATCAAATCATGTCCCTCTTCTAACCCCCAATCACTGAGATCAATTATTACCTCTTTTTCATCTCCTTTTATGTCACTCCTTCCTACGATGCACAAATGCAGGATTTTAAACTGAAGAACAGCTGCAGTGACTCTGAAACTTTTTGACTTTTAAATGTGAAGCACTTCTGCTGGTTTCTCTGTCAACCGAAAACAGTCACGGAGGCTCATCTGTAATCGACTAACATGATAACAAAACCCGCAATAGACCACGGCCTGCCCTCATCCATATTCAGCCAGAGCCAATGAGATGCATGACGAGAACAAAACAGCACTGTGAGTGGCTGAGAAAAGGCAGGGCTATGTGTGTCAACTTGCTGTCAGAGAGTACCAGCGAACAGCGATAATGAGGACTGAAACTGTTTCAGATATTCAGAACTTAGATGTATGGAAAAATGTTCATTTTTGACAACACTAATAGCAAAAAACAAATTACTTCTTTGGCAGTTTGCCTAGATATCGCAACACCCTGCCGCTAAAGATGGTGCTATAGCCCATTTAATTAGAATGAGGGTGTTTTAATAAGAGCTGGATTTGCTATGAGTTGCGTCCATGTGCGACAGCGTTCTGCTTCCGCTCCCTGCAGCCATGGTGGGCGTGCTAACCGCCTTTATTTTCCTCTCATATGCACACTGCAGCTTTCATGGTGACAGAACGAGAGACACGGCTGAATTTACAAGTGCTCTTGCCCACCATCCACGGCTTGTTGACAAAGCAGACACACGAAGCATAATATGGCTTTATTTCGCTTTGATCGAGCCAACAGGGCAAGCCCACGGACACCACGGAGCCCGTCTGTAAAAGATGAAGCCACGCAGACCCCGGAAGCCCACGCATCCAACTTGGCATCACGCTGACGGACATGCCAGCCTGTTTAAGGAATTCAAAGTGTGACAGGTTAGGGAGTGTGATAGATAACAAAATTACATGCCCTCAAGTCAAACAAGTGGGATTTTGTGACAAGTGAACTTCTTTCCCCTTTGTAGTTTGACGAGGAAATTAAAAGCAATGATAACTGTTAAATTAGGCACAACGTTCACCCTGGTAACGTTAACTTTACCATTACAAGCTGTTAAGAATCAGGAGTTCGCAGGTATGCAGATCAACAAGACTAGTTATAAATGATCAATTTAAACTCAATCAGCAGCAGCAATAGTAATCATGGCATGTACATTTTTTGTCAATAATTATGTCTACTACTAGAGACTGTGCTCAGCAGAGCACGGACCTCTGCCTGGCAGGTGTATTCAGTCGTTTGTGTTCAGTCTGCTGTGGTGCTCTGTAGTGTGCAGGCTAACAATCAGGTTTGAGCTCTATCATCATGATGCTAAGTCCCATGTTCATGTCATCTAATATATTATTCCACTACTTTTCCTAATGTTTTAGGTTTTTGCCGTGGACTCATTTCAGTATCAGTATTGAGATATTTAGGCAGCTAACAAAACATCACAGGAAAAGTCTTTTATCAATGTATGGGAATGCTTCTGCTTGCCAAATCTGGGAGAGAGCCTTGACATATAAGTCATGCCTTCATCATGTTCAATCTGCCCGGATTTACAAGCAATCTGATGTAGCAGACAAAAGAAACATCTTTCTTCCTCTATTTTCCTTATCAAACCACTGTTGTGACCAGAGAAAAGGTCAAATACACAGAGAGATACTGCTGGATAGTTTTGTTTGAGCAGCTGTTTCCCTTTTATCCAATACGTTCCCTCCCTTATGTTTCCTGTTCAAGGTGCAACCTTTTCTTACTCTTGTGATGGAGGCTTGTTGATGGTCTGGTTTAAAAGCCTACTGTAATGCTATGAACTAATGACAAAACAAAAAAAGGCTTTGGCATCAAATTACAGTAAGTACAGTTAATTGAAGGCTATATATTTTAAAGGCAGTGAGAGGTTGTGGGTTTGAAATGATATATCCAACACATGATGGATGATATTCTATTTCTACCTGAATATTTTAGTGTCTCTGTTTTCAGCATGGCAAGCTGAATGTTGAAGTTGGCATGAAGGAAAAAATGGAGCCAGTAATGGCAGCGCTTTAATGGCAGTATTTTTGGGTACTCTATAAATAACACATGCAGCGTGTTCATTTCAGGGCTGGGTATCATTTGTGACAGTTTTAGGCACCAAGATTTCCTTTTGCCTATCTTTTTATCACACACCCATAAAAAAGATAATATACATGATACCATAACGACTAATGCCTTATACAAAAGAGAAATCACACATTACTCAACTTGACTCCTCCATCTGTGAAGCTAATGAGGGTGAGTTATGTGATCAGTTTAAATGTTGTGGAGAAGTTTTAGACTCCTACACATAGACACAGTTATACAACAGTTAACTCCAACCACGCAGAGGGACTGGCCAACAAACATCCCGCGGGTTCCTATCTATAACTGCAGTAAATACCAGGGGTGCCACCAACTCCCACTAAAAATCTCCTTGGTCATCCCAGTTAACTGGCTTGTTATTCTTATTAATGGAAGGAAGAGCGACTTAGCCTGGTGAAAAAAATGTTTCTAGTTTATAATCAGCTGCAGGTGTTATTGTGGGGCAAAACAAGAACTAAAAGAGAAGCCGTAAGGCTTTTTAACTGACTTGTGACACCCTAAAAAGGTGCTATATAAACAAACTTTCACTTAATTTAGGCAACTTACCATAACCATGTCGACTTTCAGTTCTTTACCATATACTGTATGACACTTAGCTACTTGCTGCATCCCGGGTAGGTCAGATGATATTAAAAATGCAGTGTAAATGCAACAGGAAACAGGACGTGGATTAAAAACCAACTGCTCAAACCACTTTAGCATTCCAGCCAGATGGTGAAAAAGCATAAATATAGCTGTCTCTCCAAGACACAATCCTCTTCCTCACAAGTGCAACTATATCAGGAAGTGATGTGTGGAAAAGCCTCTATAGGGTCTCAATCTGAGAGAATGGCAGCTGGCCTGGCGATGAATTTTCCTCCAGACGCATACTGTATAAAGCGACAGAAGAAAGCGGCTTTCAACACAGAAGAAGTCACTTATTTGATCACAAATAATCTGATCTGTGATCAGATAAATTACTGTTAATCTGATGTGTGTCCTCTTTTGAAGTCACTCCAGTGTGGCTCGTTTGTTTCACCACTGTGATACTTTCTCCCCTCCAAGCTCTGCACATTTGAAATGTTCTACTTGCGCCCTCTTAAACGTATCTGGTCACTCTCTTGGAACATTTGAAACTTTGTACAAACCACAAATGCATTTACAGAACAAAAATTCAATCTGGTGAGAAACAAGAAGCTATTTTCCATCCATTTAAATAGAATTACAATGATTGCAATACTTACAATAGATGGAATTTTATTGTCTGTGTGTTTCTCTTGCTTTGTAAAACAACTTTGAAGTATACTGTGGGTGCAAATATTGCGCTGCAGAGTAAAACACCTGTGTTAATGTTGAATAAATGAAGCAGGAACAATAATGTGCACAAGCAAAGACAGTTCTTGAATATGGGAAAGTGGAATTTGTAAAGATGCATGAAACAAGTCTTTGCATTAAACCTGTTTTTTCCCACTGCACACACATTCATTTAATTAATGAATTTAGTTAATTGCATCCTAAAGCATAATGAGACAGCATACACCAGAGATAACTGCTGGCTAATCAAACACTGGAATTAATTTGGCCTTTATTAGCAGACACAGCACAATGAACAGGTATTACGAGGAACGCTAAGGAAAAGTGGGCCAGCGGTGACTCATTCTTGCGCTGACATCATTGGTTATCATTAGCATCTGACCTGTTACCTTGTACATTTCCCAAGAGCCACCACGCTGAAGAGGCTGATGATTAGCCTGAGTTACAGTGACATCACGGCTGGGTCAGCCTAAAGGCTCTCAGTGCAGGACCGATGACAAGGAGCCTACGATACGGTCTGATCACATTTAGTCACATTAACATGTGGCTGGTCGACTACACACTGTATGTGGCATTCATAAGGCTTTCTTGATCTTCCTCTTTCTTCTTTTGGCTGCTCACAGTGGTGGCAATCCGTTTCTTTTTTTCTTTGTTTTTTTTAAGGATCTGCATATTTGATTTGGCTACCAAAAAGACATGTGGACAGGAGGAGCTGACACATGACAAACTGCACATAAAAATTGAATTTTAATATAATACTTATCGTATCAAATTTCTGTTATTCACAGCTGCTCATAAGCAAATCATGTGAGCTGATAGATTCGAAAAAGACCAGAACAGTAAGAGATGGAGAGGGTCTAGAATAAGGCGCAACCTCTGTTGCTCAAAAATGAAGCCAACGAGGAAGTGGCAAAAACTGCAGTTCCTCGAGTGGCCACTTGAGGCTGGCTCCAAAAGCCAGTCGAAGCAAGACCCCCATATTAAAATGCTCAACTTCACAGCAGAAAAGCATGTTTACAGCCTAGAACAAAAAATGGTTTTGGTCTCTACAGCTAATTTAATTACGTGAGGATGTTAATTAATTAAAACCTCTGCACTGTTAAGATTTCTATTAACATATATGTATACCATTCCATATTCCATTTCAGTCAAGAATATGAAAAGTCAAATATTCCTTTGTAAACATATCATTGTCACAAGACTGGGATGTTGATGGGTATGGGAGCAGAAGTGGAGACAGAGAGGGGGACAGCAGTAGGAGACCCACCGAGCAAGGGGGAGCTACTGAGGCTTGTAAAGGAGGGAAAGGTTTGCTTGTGGTGACAGGAAGTGACCAGGTGAAGACATGCAATGTGTCCAGTTGGATGTTGCATTGAGGAGGTGCATGAGAGGATTGCCTCCCTCTCCCTGTCACGAGCACCAGAGACCTGGGCTCGTAATGGGACGGTGTGGAGGTGACCAGGGCTTTAGGTCTAGCCCGAGCCATGTCCCGGAGTCATCAGGGATGGTGACTGGAAGAGCATCAGCCAGAGCACAGTCAGTGGTGACAGGCTCTGCAGGAAAGGCAGTTTCAGCATCTTCATCAACTTCTGCAGCAGGAAGGGGAGGAGCAGAGGCATCACACACTCAGGCCCAGGCTGGACCAGTTCGTGCCAAAGACCACGGTGGCCATGAACTTCCCGAACCTGATGAAGTGTGGATATTCTTCCTTCCAGCTCTGCTACTTTGTCTGCCAGGCAAGCACAGCTGACAGTCGGACAGGGAGGTGAGTGGAGTCATGGATAGTAGTTGGGTATAGGCTACGGCCTCAGTTAGCAGATTGTACTTCATCTTCACCAAATGTCTGTAGTCCCTGCTGTGTTGGTTAGCTCCCAAAGCTAAAAACAAGCCAGTAGCGCTAGCCTTGACAGGCTATCCGGCCAGGAAAACATAAAACTCGAATCCAAATCTAATCATTTGATGAATAAAATCCTTACTTATATATAATAAACTACTGTACTGCAGGAAATGGCTTGAAAAGTGGATAAAACTGAAAGGCCAGTCCACGACAGAGCTACTGACAAACACACATCATGATAACAGGAAGTCCTCCTTAACTAAAAGTTGCCTGGCCATAACATTTCCAAATTGGGTTGGAGATTTGCAGTATATAAACTGTATATACAGAAGACACTCTAGTCCAGAAAATATCCCTTCATAATGTTCCAATCTTTTGGAACAGGTCACCAGCGTACAGACTGGTGCTGTGTCTAAAGATTGAAATCATCAATGAAGCATTGCTCTCCATCTGCAAACATGGACTGGAGCTACAACTGTAGCGTATAATGACTACATGCGTTTAACCAAAATTAACATAATTCTACAATATGATGCCATAACGGCATTAATACTTGCATTCTGATGTGTGTTTTCACCAGACTAAAAATACATATGTAAACGAGGTCAAACTCATCCAGAGCTGATCGATTTGAGTCCATCTGCTGAAACGTCCAGGCCAAACTGATAATATATCTGCCAATATTAGAGATACACTGGTTAAATGTGACAAAGCACAATAACAAAACAGAGACCACAACATTTCAGAAAGCACAACAAAGACACAAAGACTGTCTCTTGCTGTTGGGTTTGTGAAATGTTAATGTGCTTCCTGATACGTCTACACAGAAATGGCATAAATATGTCTGAGGCAGTTTCGATACAGAGGCATCATTACGTAGTTTGCCCTGCAGAGATGTCTTGCTCACAATTCTCTCAATTTTGTCAATGTAGTGCCATTGTCCTTATTTTTTTAGCTGACACAGTGAGTCGTTGACCTTCTAAATTTAACCACAAAATGGAGTCTGTCCATCTCGTACCTGGACATGAGATGATTCTCCGGATGGCGGGTACATATCAAGTGGATTTCCCATTTGCAAACAATTGACCAGAAGCAGAACATAATGACACAGAATGCTCTCGCTCGCTCGCTCGCTCTCCGTCTCTCTCTCTTTGACGCTCACATACACACATTCACACACTGCCCAATTTGCACACGTGAGCAAAGCACACAATAAAGGTTAGAGAGAGCCGCGTTGTAATTTCCTTGAGGGGGTCATATGTGTATGGAGCAGAATTTGTGCGATGACTCACCGCTATTTGTCTCATGAAAGTAGCCTAATACAAACATCAGAGAGAAAACTGATGTCCACTTCTATTGCTATAATTAGAAAACAGCTTCAGAGTCTGGGGGTGTGGATTCTGGTAGAGTGATCTGTGATAAAGATGTATTTATTTTTGCTACAGAAAAGTACTGTATGTGGCCATTTACGTCTATAACTCTGTATCTAAACTTTACATTTTGAACAATACTGCATGTAATGATGTGTTAATACTGAAGCCCTCAGACAGTAATAACTGCTCTCCTGAACTCCTGGTCCATGGAACAGAGGGACCGCTGGGAACAGCCTTTAGACAATATAGAACAGAGGAGACATGCCAAGAATGAAAAGTAAAAAAATATCTAGAGATATCACCAAAAAATCCAATTATTGATTTTAAGCAATAACGGTCAGTGCAGAGAAATCCCTTCAGTATGCTCCCTATATGCAGCACATTATATATACCAGGGCAAGTCAGCAACTCAGTGAGGGTTAACTTGAGGTCCATGGGCCACAACCATCCCCCATATATTAAGAATTATGCATATCTAACACTGACCAGCAGGAGAGGCCCACTCCGCCCTGACAGTAATCGTTGATCAGCTCGCCTGGTAACGAGCCCAAGAGTTCATAATTCATAGTTGTGTAGATTGTGTAGAGCGGGTCTCTTCAGAATCAGATTATTCTCCAACTCAGTGAGCTTGTCTATTAGATGCAAGAGGCGTCACTTGGGTTTATTTTTGCTGGCCAACTGTTGTATAAAGTCCCATAATGAGTGTTTTTGTTTGCTTCCTGGGATCCCAAAGAGGAGTTTTATTGAAGCAAGGCCTCATTCATTAGTAGCTGAACTATGGGTTTTGTGTTGAGCATTGACTGCCTCCTTGATGGAGGTCTGAGAGCATTTTCTAATGATCATTATGGATTTTCCATGTTTTTTAGGAGTCTGCTCACACTGATATAGACTCATAAAAATAACATTCATTTTGTAAGGAAGTGAAAATATTAAACAATAATAGGCAAATCAGGCCTTTATAATTTCGTATTTGAAAGTCTCACAGCTTCTGCTTGGGAAAATTCTGGCTCTTGGACAAATGTAGGTGAGGACCCCTGCCACAACGTGTGATAAGAATAGGCTGCAATACGTTATCCGTATCCACGGCAGCTGGAGATCATTCACTACGATCCTGTCCCCAGATGAACATAGTTTTAAAGAGGCTGATTACCATATGGCTGGCATCAATGTCATGGCAACTTTGTGTGCTGTTGCTGCTGAGGTCACACATTAACGTTACACAGGAAACTAGAGTAAATATAGTTGTGAGAATATGTCCGAGTCCAAAATAAATATGCACTAACTGTCGGATGCTCATCTACCTTACTTTCACGCAGATCTAATAAGTTTGAGAACCGCTGCTATATACTGTACACTATAAATGCACATTAACAGGCTTTTACAGGTCTTCATATGCTGCACCCTTTATTAGAAATTTAATCGTAATTCTTATTATATAAAAGCACAAACAATATGAGCACTGGTGTGAGATTGAGGCTCCTACTCACGTCCACCGTGGTTTTACCAAGCTCAGATTTCTTGCAGTTTGTGCAGTTTGTGCAGTGGGGGTGCCTGGCCTTGTCTGAAGTGCACTAGTCAGAAGAAATTATTACATTTTTATGGAATAGGATATGAAGCGCATTCATCTGCAGGTAATGAGCAGCGATCAAGTCCACATACTTGAGGCGTGGGGAGATTGTAAACAAAAAGGTAAACACATTGATAAGGAGATGAAATGCTGAAAGATCTGTAGATGATTGACCAATCACATTGTATGTCTGCTGCTCCGTTATTAATCTGAGCTGCAAATGCAATCTTGGAGTGAAAAGATTTGCCAATATGTTCCAGAAAGGAAGAGAGAGAGTCAGAGATTTGGCTGCATAGATACACAATCACAAATGTATATCAAAGTCTGCAGGACATTTGGAAAAACAGACATGATACGGCTGTCAAAAACAATCTTTCCAACTAAGTATCCCTCTCTCTTTGTGTCGTGTACGCTATCTGCCCATCTCCTGCTAGCTTGCTACATTCTCCAATCACACAGCTGCTTCCACAGGGATCAATCAAATTTTATTTTCAGTCTCACACGTTAACAAAACAACAAACTGACAAGACAAACAGCGTTGAAATAATGTCCTGTACACAGGGTTGTACAGCCTCAGCTCTACAACAGCATTGTGGAGGGCAAGAGAGCTTGCCTTTGGATGTCATATCCAACTGCCATGATTAAATGAAGACTGACAGTTTAATTTCCACACTGCCCTGCTCCCAGGTCAGGCATTACGAGAGCACTTTTCCACCACTTGGACAGGGACGAATGTAGTTCTGGCTGTTCTGGAGACAGATGTTTGATATACTGATGCTGATGGATAATGAACTCTGCTACCACAGCAGTCACTTTTTTATTGCATCGAATCACAGTGGCCCACAGGGGTCAATTCAACTTAAATGGCCCGGTCAGTACGTGTGGAAGGAAAGCACTGGCTATTATAATCTTTGGATTTCAGCATATCTTGGAAAAATAAACTAGTTCCAGTCGTTTTTTCACCTATGCATTTTCTATAACCTTCTCACACTAAAAGCATCCCAGTGGTTCTCCAGTGTTTAAAGTTTTTGATGTGAAGCAGCAGCAGAAGGACAACATGGCATGAAATCATGACACCACACTATACCATACCACACCATACCATACAATATCATACCATACAATATCATACAGTATCATACCATACCATACCATACCATACCAAACCATACCAAACAATTCATACCATACAATATCATACAGTATCATACCATATCATACCTACCACACCATACCAAACTAAACCATACCATACCAGGAAATATTATACAATATCATACTATACCATACAATATGATACCATACCACACCGTCCAATATTATACAATATCATACCATACCATATCATACAATATCATACCATTCCACACCATACAATATCATACCAAACAATATTATAAAATATCATACCATACCATACAATATCATAACATACAATATTATACAATATCATACCACACCACACCATACAACATCATACAATATTATACCACAGCACACCATACCATACAATATTATACAATATCATACCACACCACACTATACCATACCATACCATACCATACCAGACAACATCATACAATATCATACCATACCACACTATACCATACCATACCAGACAACATTATACAATATCATACTATACCACACCATACCATACCATACCATAGACCATCATACAATATCATACCACACCACACCATACCATACCAGACAACATCATACAATATCATACCATACCACACCATACAATATTATACAATATCATACCAAACCATACAATATCATACCAAACCATACCATACCATACCACACCATACCATGTCATGTCATATCATACCATATTCCATCAACACCTTTAAAATCAATAATGGACAAGAAGATACAGTGGGTGCTTTAAGATATTGATCCACATTGGATTGACCTTACTTTAACGTTTACAGCAGTGCTTCTCAATTATTTTCTGTTATGCCCCCCCAGGAAGAAGAAAACATTTAGCGCCCCCCACCCCATGGAAGGGTGATATGAATAGTCTTCTGTTACCGTATATGTAATTTCATATAATGATACAGTTAATTTCCTTGAAGCTCAGTTGGAAAGTATATATATATAAAATAATTAATTTACCAGATAGGAAAATCTGTTGCTGGCTAATCCAGTGAAAAGCAAGGTACCTCACCACTTCTGTGAATCCAAACTCTCTGAAAGTTGATTAATACATACTGCCTCACGGTTTATATCAGCCAGTCACCCAACACTGCTAACTGATGTAGAGAGGGCTCACTTCAAAACCACTGGTAGTCCCCAGACAATAGTAATCCTGTGTAAATAGGGCTTAATGCAGACTAATATTAACAAAAATAAGATGATGAAAAAGAGGAAATCAATAGTGCCAAGGAGACTAAAGGCTCAACTACACATATGTGCAGACAGCAACACTAATTTTTCTCTGTTTTACATGTGATATGTAAGACTGACTACAGTAACATCATTTGTGGCGATGAGCTGTCATTTGTTTCAGACTTTTTTTTTAATATCATCAAGTGATCATGGTCCCATTATATGGGTTTTATTGCAATGGCAGTTGTTTATCCTTTTCTGTCTAGGGCTAAAAAAAATGCCAAAGTCCAGATGATTGCCAGATGTATTACTTTTTCATTCATGGGAGGCATAAATAGGTGTATTGTACAGAAATGCATACTTGTAAAACATTAGAATCAAAACATCACAAAACCTATTTTTCTGTCTCAATATTGCACCTTATTTTTGAACACCACAGAGGACTCACACAGCAGATATTTATGTACTGCAATCAGCATGTGTGAAAGCTCTGTTTCCGCTTTATTATAAATAAATGGAAAATGCTGGCGCAGTTGTCGCTTGGCCACATCTCATACAGAAATAACCATCACCTCAAGATCTAATCTACACTCTTTAAAAAAAGTAGTCATTTGAGATATCTCTCGTTTCTTTCATGTAGTTGTATGTGTTAACCCCATGAAACAGACAAGCTTCCACTGTGTAATCGTTCAGTTGGCTGATCCGAGGCTACCGTCAGCTTTCTGACCAGCGTGGAAGCTGTGACTCACACCCTACTGCAAGCTCAACCATCCGGTCAGGAGGGGCAGCTCCTCTATCTGTGGCTAACACACACACACGCACGCACGCACGCACGCACGCACGCACGCACGCACGCACGCACGCACGCACGCACGCACACGCACACACACGCACACACACAGATGTGTCTAGGGCTTAGAAAGCCTGGGTTTTGTACAGCCTGTCTCTGAAATTGGTTTCCATTAGCTCCACTGTGATTATTAACTTTCCATTGATGCAGCAGCATAGTCAGAGGCACAGTGACGTCAAGCGGTGTCCTTGACGGAGAAGCAGCACCCAGTCACCTGCTGAGGGGTTCAACAAGTGTGTGTGCGCAAGACAGAGAGGAAGAGAAGGAGACAATGCGTGTGTGTGTGTCCAGAGACAAAGACATGAGCGTACTTACTGCACAGAGCAATGATGTGGCTGCTGTCTTCGTGGACAAACTTCTTAGTCACTGCTTCCTCCATAATCTGCTTCACCTGCACACAAAAGCACACAAGAGCCATTTGTTTGTTAGTGTGTCCAGAATCACTGTCATTGTCCTTATTTTAGCTGTTGCTGCCATTATTGCAGTTATTATCACAGTCAAAGTAATCTGCATCAGGATCATAGGAAGATAAATTATATCATCACAGCAAATCAGAAAACATAACTCTCCATGATCACCACAGTATTCTGCATTGTTTCATACAATAAGTGCCATTTTTGCTCCTATCTTGGGCCGATCTCAAGAAACTCAGACTGCACTTACAGAAAATTCAAGGAGACATCACAGTATTGCCCAGAATGTTTAACCTCTGGGAAGTGCAGTGCAGAAACACCACAGCATTTAGCACTTTGAACCAAAGATAGGCATGAAATGTTGAAAAACATGCATTATTAAGCACCAATGTGCAAAGACATTTTCAGAAAGTGCAAGTCTCGAGTCTCGAAAATGGAAAGGGTGCATTTTGGGATGGGAGTCGAGAACCGGTTCCAGTTGAGAACCAGCTACAAGTTGTCTGATCCATTGGAATTGGATGCCACCAAGCTAATCAAGTCCTTTTATCTTTCTATGCAACATGGGCTTAAATCCATGGAATGCCAGGTCCCACTGCTTCCTAACTGAGCAGCACGTCTGTTAACCAAGGGTAAAGATGCTAATTGTTGTTAGGTGGCAGCAAAGAATCGAACCAATCAGCAGAATCGAAAACGGCCTTTGTATCGACTAAATTTTAATTCCCATCTCTAATCCTCTGGAGAGTGAGAGTGTGCTCTAAATTTCTTGATAAGCTGTTTTTTGCACAGTTATGACTGTATGCTCAAGGACCTCTTGGTCGTTGCTGTGATTCACAGCGTCTGAAAACTCTATTTTATTGACTGCTCTGGTTTATACCGCCACTGGCTGCTGACTCCTCACCCCTCTTAACTGGCCTGTAGGAGCCGCAAGTGATCGGCAGCTGCTTGAGTTTGGAATCTTGTTTCCTCTGGGAACAATGTACGAGGAGGTCACATTAGTGTTGGCAGATTCTTTTGTTGCCATTTAGACTCCGAAATTGACATTTTACACTCGCTGGTGTTTTGGAACCTACATACTGTCTTGTCGTCATTGCATAACTCTCATGTATACACACCGGACACACAGCCTGCCCTAATTTCTAACTCAAATATGGTCATCGTCATCACAGTATCTGTTACAACTACAATGACAATACCAATTGTATTTAACCCCTGCAAAGCTGGCATCAGCAACAGACTTTTTCTCCTAGATATATTGAATTCAGAAGGCCTTTGTTATCACTGTTATTAGTCAGAGCTGACAATGCTGCCAACTGTTGGCACTTGGTCATGAGTATGGAAACCTTTTTGCCATAGTGTGTTGCAGAAACATCTCCTCTTAACATTGTGACAGCTACTAACAACAACTCTGACAATCTCACCCAAACATCCACACCACTGACTTCCAATTAATATCACGCCATCCCAGAAACATTCAAATGAGTCTTTCTGTCTTTCTGCTGCTATCTATTGTGTCCCTGGGGAGGAGAGGGAGGAGAGCCTGAGTGAGTTCAGCAACAGTGAGTCAGTCTGGTGTTCGCTTGTCTAAGTTCGCTCTCTCCGTAGAATTAATTGTCGTCACTAATTAATCGGGACCTGTCTGACACCTCTGCCTTGTTTGGGTCTAATTGATAAACAGGGTGAGTTTAATTGCATGGTTGTGTGATAATAAAGGTCCAACAACAGTATGACTTGACTCAAACTTTTTCCCTGTTATACAGAGGTGTGGGAGGTTATAGAGCTGTCATGTTTGTGAAAGAGGGATGATGGAGCTTCATCATCCTCACTGCTAGGAGGAGGTTCAGCCTTCATCAAGATTGCTAATTAAAGTTTGTTGTGAAAATCATCCAATTTGTAGAGCTGGCAAAAACACTAGCAATGCTGATGACAAATACAGAACATCATTTTGAACACTGGTGTCTACCAAAAATATATACCACAAAACACAGCATAGCAGAGACACCTATTAGGGGAGTAATCAATGAGGTGTTGAAATAGTATTAAATTGTTGAATTTGTATCAAATTAAAGCAATGGAGTTATGCATTAGGCTTAGTTGTCATGCACATAATATGACAGCCACCTAGAGTTTACTCACCCCTACTTTCTTCCCCCTGCCCTCTATTAGAGACCTGGCTTGTATTTGCTTGTGTTGACCACTCCCAGCTTTTATTTGACAATCAGTTCTTATTTGAGGAAAACTAGTTGGTTAAGGTTAGGGAATGATCATTGTAAACACTGATTGCTGGTAAGAGATGGGATGCAGACAGCAGTCTCAGGTGTCAAAGTCACACATTTTGTACAGCTAACCAGTCGCCCCAACTTCCTCCCTAAGCAGTTTAGCCGTGTTACAACAATGTCACACTTCCATCTTTGCGACTGACAGGCAGTTGCCATTCTTAGTACGCCCAAGTGAAGAAGCATGCAAATAAAACAAGGTCGCTATACTTTAATGTTTGAACTAACAATCATTACTGTTATTTTTCTGACAAGACCAGGTCTCACATGACCTTCCTATAAGAGGGGATTTAGGCAGGAACATACATTCAGTATATGTTAGGTACTGATTGTTGTTCTACATTTGAATTTACGATGCATACTGTATGGTAGCTTTGACAACAAAACTGTATTGAAGGTCTTCTGAAGCATCCTTAAGCAAGACTCTGAAACATTATCATTTCCATGGGTGCTGTTTTACTGTATATCTGACCCTGACCTGCCTACAGGGGGGGTCATCTACTTCATAAAACTACTTGAAGAAGGAAATCATGTCAGCTTGTTGAATTTATTGTGCCATTAGCCCACAGATCTGGTCAAACCGGCTTTTTACCATTCCTGTCATAACATACCAGACACACACACACCAAGAAGGACATCTGCATGGTGAAAAAAAACCTTTGAATGGCAGGGCATTTTGAGGTTAGAGTGTGTATCTCTGAGTCCATCGTAAACAAATAATCAAAATATCACTGCTAACGCCCTCACCCTCACTGTCAAACTAACACACAACAACCAATGTTAAATGCTTCTTTCTTAATTGCTGGTTTAAATTTTGCTGGTTGCTGCAACAATTCTAATGCAGTAGACTTTTTGTCAGATTCAGTGAATATCTCCTCAACATCTCCTCGGCTGTTGGTTCTGTGTATAAACACACTATTCAAGCCAATCTGCAACAGAGGAACCAGCTGCATATCGACCCCTGCCTCTTCCTCTGCTTGTGCCTGCTACTCTCCCTCTTCTACATTCTCACCCACAAGAAACAGAGCCACACCATCATAGCAATGAAATGTAAATAACATCAGAGATATTACTTTGCCAACTTGCTATAAAAATATTATCTTGCTATGACGAATCTCACATTGTTTCCTTTGGAATTACACGTCTTTACATGTGTAACGTTACTTATTGAGGCTAACAACCTGGGACAGCAGATGCTCTGGATTCAACATATTTCTCTTATGGTCAGCTAGCCCTGACAGACCACTGATGGGAGGGGCGTATTTGTCTGGCTGTTGAGTTCAGATATCAATCATCTTCTTCCAGAATCACTTACTCCACCTTTAAGATCAATACAGCAAGAGACCTAGCCTTCAAGAGCTATCAAGGTTTAATTAATGGAAGATGCATACTTAAATATAAATTGGTCCTGATCCCAGAGTAAACATCTGCTGGACAAGCAGATATCAGTCTCAGGTCAGAATGAGCTCTCTGGAGAACTACAGCTTTTAATGTTCTCATACAAGGCCTCTGACTGACCACATCCTACGCAGAGATGTGCAAATAGATCCATATATTTACCTACGGCTACAACTCTGCCCAGTGATTCACAGCAAAGTGATACACAGTGGTGGCTCAGAGGGGTCGATACCTTCACCTGGGTGTGAGTGACTGTGAAATTGAATTGATTGCGTTTGGGAATGAAGCAGTTTAATTAGTGCTGGTTGTCAGGAATTACATTGGAATTTGAGTTTGGTATGCTCCTCAGTGCTTGAATAAGTATACTGAAGGGTACAATAGCTCAAGATCAACAGATCTTGAGCGATTGATTAACAATTTAATCTTCTCCCAACTTGATTCGCTCTACATGTGTCTAAATCAATCTCTTCTAGACTGTTTAGTTTGTTCAGAATGCATCCACCAGGCTATTAACTACTACTAGCTGAGGGTCCTAAATGATCCCTGTTCTTCCTTCCATCCAGTAGCTTCCTGTAAAATCCAGAATAAACTACAAGATCCTGTTGATAACTCATAATGCCGCAAGTTACATTTCTGATCTCCTCTTTCGATATTCCACTTCTTGACCACTCTGGTCCTCTAATCTCTGCCTTTTAGCCAATCCCCCCCCTTCATGCATGTGAAGCACTTTGTAACTGTGTGTTTTAAAAAGTGCTCCATAAATAAAGCTCTACTTACTTATTCATGCATTCTTTAAATCTGGGTGCTATTTTTACATAGTTGACTAGGGGTGTCACGGTTTCGATTCTAAATCGAAAATAGATCGAATGAGCTTTCAATTTCAGTCATGAAAATCAAAAGCAGGATCGGTGATTCTCCTGTACCCCGGCCACCAAACTACAACAGTAATTTTACCTTGCAGAACACAGGAAATGCTGGTCTGATGCTGCCTTGATCAGTTAATTTGTGTTATTGTGTGACTTTGGTGTTTTAAAGGGTTAGTTCAGACGCAAGCTAATGAGTTAAAAACTTAAGTCATCCCTGTCTCTGAAAGGATCCTTTTCGTGAAGTTGTGAGATGCTAACAATAACAATCTAACCTCACCTTAACCTTAACCCAAGTCTTGACCCGAAAATGTAATGATTTACATTATGTGGACTCACAAGTAAGACGAGTCCCCAAAACCTGACTGTGTGAACAGATTTATGTCCCCACAACATGAGTAATACATGGCCACACACGCACACTTGAATTGTACTACTTTTACTAAAGGACTTCCGTTAACAATTTATCCTGCAGAAAACCAAGCATCTAGTTCCAGGGATGACACTAAAAGAACAAGATATAGCTCCTATACGTCAAACGGCTGAGTGGAGCCAACTAACTTTGAAACACTTCTGAGAATCCTGAAGCTAATGGTTTCTGGGAGGAACAGAGGGAAGAGCTCATTAGCCAACTGTCAGTTACATAAGGACAAATTTGCTTTTCCCTTCATCTCGTGTTCATGACAAGGGCAAACAACAGGACGTCAACGGTGTGTACCCCAGAGGAGGACAGCTTTCCTGACGCTAATAAGGTACAATCTCCTTGCAAAAGAAACAGCAGCAAATATGGCAAGAACAGGAAATGTGCAAAAAGACTGCTCACTAATTCAGACCATCTGTTGTTCACCAAGGACAGTAGTCACAATTAAGGATTATGGGAGATTACAATCAGCGCAGGAAATTGGGCTCGCCCACTTGCCTGAGGTGACTGATTTAATCTGAGTAACTTCAGAGAGAGACTGTTGGCCTAGCTTCTTTGGCTTGTGATAAATAAAAGTGGAATAAAAGGCTTGCATTTCAAACTAATAAAGAAACAGTACAACATTAAAACCTCCAACATCATTTTGTGCTTGTATGTAGTTCCCCCCGCCAAGTGCTACTGAACGCAATCATTACCTACCAGTTTCGCTATGGTGTACCATGGTGTGCTATGGTGTGCCTACCTGAGGATTAACACCATAATGGAATAATTTTTTTTTTGTACATATCCTGGCATTTTTTTAAAGCATGGCACATGTGCTCCTTTTCCACCAAAGTAAACACAATATATGCAGGCATACACTGCTGTGGCTACAGATTTCCACATTCGAGCTGCACTCTGGTTTGTTTTCCAGTTTGTCTCATTAAAGGAGGCGCACAGCCACACAGGTGTTTTCACTTGTTGCTGATTAGACCTCCGTTCAGGCTGACGGTGGGCAGAGCTGGAATGGGGACTATTAAGGGTATTTGTAATAACGTAGCTTTTTCTGTGTGTTTTCGCCTTGTCCACACACACACACACCAGCAGGCCTTTTGGAAAACTCCTTCCAGGGGGAAGATATCCAGAAACTGACGTTTAGACACGGAAAACAAAGTGTGCGCTGTTATCTCCTCTGTTAACGTGAGGTGATTTTGTGTAATGGCAGATGTGACCAGAGTAGAGCTGGTGTTGACCTTGCTAACAGGAGACTTTACATGTTACGTTAGAGCTAGTCTTCCACTATACTGAGCAACAGAGGTGTCAGAATGACTTACGAAGGTCACTGCTATATAATAATCCACCACTCCCACAACACCGGAGCTGCCGCCAACGTCAGCAGATTTGGATGAGACCAGTCAGACCTCTAGTTGCAGGTAGCCTGCAACTAGAGGTCCTGCAACCAGGCTTCTGATTGGCCAACATGGCGTTGGGGTTATATTGCCACCTGTTGGATTGGCATGCTCCAAATGTATTTTTCAAATGGATGAAGATTTTTTTTTTTTTTAAATAACAGTGCTCATGTGTTTTTGGAAAATAAAGGAGGAAAAACCATGTTTTAAAAAAATAACTGCACATGTGGATGAGACATGACGACACAGGACTTCATGTATCAATAAGAACACTGTGGGTATTTTCACAGCAGACATTTTGACTTGTCGCTGCAGGAAAAGCACAGGAGTTATAACACTAACGATGGCTTTGATGGGCCCTGGAACTGAAGCGGCTAAACGGAATTCAGCAATCATTATTTTTATCAATTACAAGGTTTTCCTCATGCCAAAGAGCGAATGTTTCCAGGCCTAACAGGAGAAACGAGGCTAACAAGTGCAGGGAAACTTCAATCGAGGACAGTCTGCACTGCACTATCCTTGGATCACCTGTGTGGGTTTACCATGGCTGTGCACACATTCACATTTTAAAAACACAGCAAGCAGATTTGATCAATACTAGGGCTGCAACCAGCCATCGATTACTGCCCATAATCAACTAATCTGATTATTTTTTCGATTAATTAACTGTTTGACATAGAAAATATCAGAAAGTAGCAAAACATCCCCCAAAATTTCAAAAATCCAACGGCGACATCTTCGGCTGTCACACCTAACGGTCTAAAAAAGCCTAAAGATATTCAACTGACAAACACAAGCTGCTGATTCTCACAAAAGAGACGCTGGAACTATGTTTTACATTTTATTCTAATTAAGAAATTTAACAATTAGTCGATAGTCAAATTAGCTACCGATTATTTTTCTGCCGATCAATTAACTTATCATTTCAGCTGTAACTGTTACAACACCACTGGTATCCACTCATTACAGCCACAGTTAAGGTAAAAATGTGCAATGTTAAAATGTCACAAAATTGCTGTGTGCATTTTCTCTGGGATATTGTGTTCCTGCCTCTGTGCTTTCCCTTCTGCAATATAATATGGTTCCATCCTAATCAGCCATTGTTAGGCCACAACAAAGACACCACCATTAATGAGGTAATTATTCATGTCCTAGTAGGGTTGGGGGATGAGGAGGAGGGCTGCGGAGGTGGTGTGGTGACAGCAGACTCTGAAAGACGAGTTAGTGGAATCAATATGTCTTTAAAATTAGTGAGTCCTAACATTTACAGATACTGAAAACCTGCAATCATTTTCTCTTCTTAAAATTGCCATGTCAAATCAATTTCTCCACTTTTCCCGTCAACAAAATAGAGCGGAAATTAACATTTAACCTCAGAGTAGAGAATATCAGTGGACATCAAGGCAGTTTAGAGAGTTGGCTCTTGGAGCAGCAGTCATAAAATAAGACTGTAGCAGAGAGAGATGATTCTGTCCTGGAGGGGGTGTCAGTCTGAGGGACAAGTTACCCAACAGTCTGCTGCATAATGATAGAATATTTCTTCAGGGAGGAGGCAAGTAATGTTGTTTAGCTGCGAGCTGCAATATGGCAACTAAGGCAGCTCACTGTGGTAAACAAAGGAAATGGTATTAGAAAAATGGAGGCCTATGGCAGCAGCTTTCAACACCTTGGTCAGAGTATTGGTGTTGACTGGACCTGGACAGATTTACTGAGCTTCAAGTCTACTTTCTATTTCTCAGACCAACTGCAAAGTGGTTGCCTTAGGTGTCTGAAAAACTCCTAAAAAAACAAGTAAGGCTACATATTTTTGATAAAAACTCAAAGACAAAGACTTCGGGTAGAACAGACATTCCTTCGCCTCAAAAACAGTTATCTGGCAGTATGCATTAAAAAAATTGCTTCTTTTATCGTCTTAAGTTATTTGACAATTTTTGTAATTTTCCAAAAACGAATGATCTCTTCACCATGCCCGCTGTACGCAGCAACTGGCCCGCTGTGCTACAGTGTGAAAGAAGGCAGAGGTTGAACTTCTCTGTCAAGTGGACAACCAAGTGCAACACCACATATGTCTTGTGAAGAACATGAACAGACACTAGTCGCTGGGCCCCTGAGCACACACCCGTGTCTGTGGGGCCACCCCTTCCTCACAGAGGTGAGACCCCCAGACTGACAGAGACACAAAATGATGCCAAAAAGAGTAGCTGGGTCAATGGTAGTCATTTTGCATCTCTGTGGTCATTTTTCATCTATGTGAAGTCATTCTGTATCTCTTTGTACTTGTTTTGTATCTCTGTGGTCATTTTGCATCTCTTGGCAGTTGTTTTGTTGCTTTGTCAGCCTCTGTGGTTGCTTGGCATCTCTTTGTGGTGGTTACAGATTTAGAGCACTACATCTGAACCATGTAGTTTTCTAAAAAAATAAAATAATAATTACTGTATATTAGTTCATTTAAATCCAAAATGGTCTTTTTTTTACAATCAAGCATAAGGTACAGTCCAAACAATATAACTGAAGATGACAGACTGAAGGCAGACTGACCCTTCACTTCCAAGCTCATGGTATCTCTGACATCATCAGGAGAAACTAACCATACAATGGGCTGGAATCTCATATAGAATTAATTCTGTGATCCTCAAACCTTTTCGGCAATGGCAGCGGCTTGGATCTAGGAATGCCAAAAATCTAAATACAACCCTGATTCCCAAAAAATTGTAAAACAGACTGTGATCATTTGCTAATCCTTTTCGTCATATACTCAATTCAAAACAGTACAATGACAATATATTTAATGTTTCACCTCATCAGCTTCATTGATTTTTGTAAATATCTGCTTATTCTGAATCTGTGCAGCAACATGTTTCAAACAGTTGGGACAGGAGTAACTAAAGACTGGAAAGATGTGGAACGCTCCAAAATCACCTGTTTGGATCATTCCACAGGTAAACAGGTTGATTGGTAACATGGTAGCATCATGATTGGGTATGAAACGGCTCAGCCTTTCTGTAGCTCTGACACCGGGATCACAGTGGCCCCGGCACTCTCTCAATCATCTGTCATTACCACATTTGTCATACAGCTTTGGCCATGTGACAAACCATATTTCTCACAAACACAGTACTTCTGCAGAATAAAAGGTGCTTTCTTTTACACCCTCTTGCACATGACTGAAGACTCAATTGTAGTGTATTTTAGTCAAAATGACTGAGGCACCAGGACTCAAATTGTTCAATAAACTACAATAAAGAAAATATAAAATAAAAAAGACTACAACAAGTGCAATAATTAAGTATTAACTCTTCCACTGGATAGAGAATGTGCTCTCTATAATTTTACTTTTTCATTTTGATGTGTCACTGGTGTTGTATGACCGGCTGTCAAACTGTTCCATGGGGAAACAAATTGATTCTGAATCATCTCAATACACGTGACACTTCCATCTGCTGCAGGTTTTTCCAATAAAACACCTGTTACAAATTCAGTATTTCTTGTGAACAAAAGCTACACGTCTCGTGCTTATTACCAAACATTAACACAAACCTTTCATCGTTGCATGGATTGCTGCTTCTACACAGAGCACCTCTGCACATATCACAAAAACAAAAGGACCCTGATGTCAACAGGGGAAAACAGAAAGGCACTTTTCGTTTCAGTACAAGAGACCACCTGACAGGGCCGCCTCACTGCTGTGATATTAATCGCCAACTGATGCAATTTAACTTCTTTGGGAGCTGCTAAAGCTTTCAGTTGCCAAGCAATACTGAGATAGCAGAGTGCTGCTTAAAGAGACAGGCAGCTCTAAACCAGGAGCCAGCGGGCTTTGTTCAAACCAGTCTCTCACTGCCCAGTTTGCTATGCTTTAAAATGTCAGGAGGCATCGACTAACATCTCATGGGTGAACTGTGGCCAATCACACCATTGATTTTTATACTGGAAACACAGAGGCCGGAGCAGCTATCTGCTGTTTGAAGTGGGCAAAATGTTGCATTTTTGGACAACATGTTTAATTTGCAAAACAACATATCAATACGGTTCTGAAGCAACAGCAGTTCCTTCATGCTAGGGGAAACTGATCTTGGCCTAAAACCCAGCTAGCTACATTGGTTCTGGGTTTATCTGATGTGCAAAAAATAGTCACATTTCAGCATCTCCAAAAACCGCAATCTGAGCTCACCCAAGGATGGTGTGAATGGAAAAATGGCAACATATCACAACATCTACTTGGGTAAAAACTGGCCATTCCTGCTAGGTTACAAATACGCAATTTTATATGACACCAAAGCCCTAACTCTGATGTTTGTCATCATGTATCTTAAGATTTCGAATAACAGAAACAGAGAGCACGGGAAACTTATAACACACATTACAACCAATTTGCAACAAATTTCCATAACTTCAATTGTCTAAAAGTCAAAAACAAAGCTGCGCAGATCTTACAAAACATCCTGCTGACACACAAAGTTGTTTTCTTTAAATGTTAACAACCAGGAAACATTAAGAATTGATGCTACAGGAATACATGGCACCATGACCGGAGATGCAGCTCAGAGCGCCAACACGCAGCTACGGATGGCCCAGTGACCCAAAAATGCAATGTTCCTCCTTGTTTCCCTGATGGTCTGTGTTTAGGAGACACAAATCCCTGCCGCCTGCAGACATCCTGAGAACTGAAGCTATTTTCAGCCTTACAGACGATGTGATGATTCAATTATTTAAGGCCCGAACCTGTGAGTGACTGTGGGATGGCTGGAGGAGGGTAGAAAAGTATTTAGCCCAGATATTCAAACTGAATCCGCACAGTCAGGTATGCATTCTGCAGTTTTGTTAATGAATTCTCAACATGACAGAAATGAATGAAAATATTTTACTTAAGCTGTTTTGAATACCAGATTTGGAAAGTCCTTCACACAGTCTGATGCCTGTTTAGAAATGTTTGGACTTCTGACAACTGCTGCACAGCTCTGAGGCATTAAATATTTCTAGTCTCTGATCTGTTCCTGCAAGTATAATGGCTGTAATCCTCAAATCCAGTCTTGGATCTCAAACCTTTTTATATTTATATTATGCCACACTTGTTTCTGTCATGTGGATGTTTTGACTGAGACCTGTCTCAACCTCCTGGGTGTCTTGATGTTTTTCCTTGACTCAGACTCGACCCCTATTTGGACTCTGTCTTGACTCGTACCCGTCACTGACTCGTCTTTCCTGGGGTTTACTACAACTCTATAAAAATGAAATTGCTGCCAATAGGTTGCCTGCCAATGAGCAGCATTTGTAAGCTATACAAAGGGTCTAACGCTCACTTTGTGCAAATTTTCCAAGCTACATAAACACTCTGTTGATCAAAGTGCCTGAAAAACAGCAAAAATATTTGAAATGCCAAGAGGGAGACAAACACAGACGAACTGCATCGACCTGAAGGAACAGAGGACACAGGCGGAACAGAAATGTGTCACTGACATACACTACAGACAACACAGTGAGTTATACTTTCTGAAACCACCTTAACAGCAGGGATTGAAGTTGCAGTTTTGTTACCTTTGAGTGCACTTTTGTATGTTTTTGTATGTATTTTGGTCTGTTTTGTCTCCCCTCAGATAACACTTTACACGACAGCTGCAGTGATCTCAGCCCACTATGCCACAGGTCAATTCTGTGATCAAAGTAAAGCACTGGGTGAGACCTGACCAGGTAAATGTGATACTTTGTATCTCACAAAGCGTAGAGAACAATGATTAGAATCTGCTCTTTGTCTTGATATTTTTAGCTTGACCTTTCCTCTCCATTATAACGAGGGAAACATGTTAACATTTACACTCATTCAGGCTGAGATACAGTCAGTGAGCCACACCTTGCCACATTCAGTCTCACAATCAGCTGCCTCGGATTTACACCGGCGCTCCAGTGAGGGGAAATCTTCCTGGTTGTGGCGTTCGGTAAAAGCAGCACACGGATTTCAGTGGCAGTGGGTAGAGGGGTTGAAGGAGCGATGATTTATTGCTCACTGGAGAGATGTTAGACATTCATCACCAGGAACAATAAGCCTGTAGCACTGTTTGAGCGGCTGCTAGAGACAAGCTGCAATGCAACCTGTGCTGAGAAGATGCCTTGGTTCTAACAGTTCAGACGGAGGCTTTCACCTGACATCACTGCCTGCAGGGCTGGCTCTTTATTGGATGCTTGAACCTGATCTAGTTTTATAAGAAATCTGATATCAAACATCACAGCAAACATGCATAGCATACAAAATATACTGTAGGTAAGATATGGTCAGTTTAAAGTGTTGCATGCTATTGTATGAATATTCTAAATGCATTATAGCAATACAAAGCAGCGTTCAGGTGCATTTAATAGTGTAGGAATATTCTGAGGTATGTTTTTTGTTTCATTTTAACCTGAGTGCTAGTGTTAGCCAGATACTGGATATTTCTCGCCTGGACAAAGCAAACAGACATGTTGATGTTCCACAAACTGAGAGCAACTACAGTTAAGCCAGGTCCAATCATTCAGTTTGCTAAACTTGCGTTATCGACCTGAACGGAATTCAGCCCAACACGACACAAGCAGAATATGAACACTTCCGAGCCTCCTGGCGACATCTTCAAGTGAATAATGACATCAAATATCACAGCAGAGATGCAAATGTGAAGCTCGGAGTGCCGTCAAACAGCGCCTACCTCCCGCTTGACGTTCCATAATAATTTCTCTTTGTAGTCTTCCTCCGTGGAGCCGTCCATGTCTGCCCGTCCGTCCGTCCGTCCGCGGTGCGCACGACACAGCTCTGCCTCGTTGCCTCTCCCCGGCCTTTCCGCACCTCTTTGCTTTTTATTCCTTGTTTCCTCCTTCGGTCTCTCAGCTGGACTCTGACGCAGCCGAGCTGCTTGACGGCGACGTCAGAGGACCCGCCTTCCCCACTACACTGATCAATGGAGGAGGGAGAATAAATCTAAATGAGAGGCGCTCACAGAGGCTCCCAGCATCCAGCCCCGCCCCGACCTGCAGCCTGCAGCCTCCCACCACCCAAAACACCAACCTGTAGAGCCTCCAAGTTATTTTTAGCCTCCTCTTCTTCCTCCCCTGGGCAGGAAGGACTTACAGCAGGGGACCTGTTCTCTTCTCTAAGGTGTGAAATGCTGGCAAATGGTTTGGAGAGGCTTGGGTTTGTCCTTGTGTGCTGCTTGGAACAATTCACCCAGGCTTATATTTTGTGCAGACAGCTCTTCAATGAATATCTATGAGAGTCCAGTGGACAAAACACGTAATGCATGTGATGAGCTCATTAAAGTGCTGCTTATTTGATGACTTCATTCACAAGCTGAGTGCGACAGCACCAGCACATGCACAGACAAAGAGACTGCAGTGATCCACAGGGCTTCTAAAAATAGTGCACATGTTGACCATCCTTAGTGCTCATGCCAGGCTGGCCTGCTGTGAAATACATGACGTCAGGGTGATGTGGTATGGAATAACCCCTTCCCTTGGAGTCCCTGCCATTAAACCTCCTGCTTGTGCCTCCATGTGGGCTGAGGGTGCACCTGCAACCATCAGACGCCATGTCAGCAGCGGACCCTTTCTCATCAATGCTGCAGTTTGCCTTCTATTTCTGTTCAATGCTAAACTTTAAATGCCCCAAAACCAAAACAGGTTTAACTTTGGCAGGAGGTACTCCAATTATGTAGGACGCCATCAGTCATAGTAAGAGGTTGATTGAGAAAATACATGGTCAGGGCCTTTCATACATTTTTAGGATAGGGAGGAAGGGATAGCAAGTAGAAAAAAAGCACTTTGCTCCAATCTTTGCTTTTTGCTCAGTCAGCTCTGTTTCAGCTACAGTGGTGGTCATGGATAACAGGAGGTTAACCATCCAGCTATGAGTGCGTTCACTCACAGCTGCCACTCAATACAAGCAAATCACCTGCAACATCAAAAGATCGAGCCGTATTTAGAAGAGATAAGAGGTGATGATCTGTCTATTATTATATTATCTCATGGAGTCCACACAGATTTTGCATACACATAATATCCTAATGTTTCCCTGAGCTACAGAGACAGAATACCAGACTAATACATATGAGGGTGTCCCCTGAAACCTTACAGGCCTCCTTTTAATGCCAGAGTGGACGAACATTTCTCATACGCCTGCTAGAATTCACATCCTATAGGACAGATAAATCTAACTGTCCAGCAAGTTGTTTGGCTGGTAGATGGGCAGTTCACACACTGATCCAGCTCTGGAGCAGGTTTGCCAGGAATATACTACAGGTTACCATGGTGATCTGTCCTGGTTAAAAAGCCCAACGACAGCTGGCTAACCCTAATCTGAATTCATGATACAGGCCCAGGTTACTGTAGAAAGCAAACAATACCCAGATGAATTAAGAGAGAGAGTGTAAGTACACTTAATGTCAGGTTTCTCCTCATCCTCTAACCGTGACAAAGGAAACCAGGTTCCTCCCTTACATTACATCTCAGAACTCAAGTTAGTGCTGGAAGCCAAATGTATTAAATGCATGAAAACCCAGAGATAAAGCATTGTGATGCTGATTCTGTTTACAGGCAGGAAATCTGAAGCCACCTTTACATGCAGCTGGTTAGTGAGAAGATTTCTGCCTGACCAGATTCTTGAACAGAGGCTGTCATATTTCAAGACTACAATTCATTTGGACTGACCACAGGCTCTACGGCCCAGTCCTTACTGTCTGAATATTACAATCTATTGCAGGGTTGTGAGTAACATTCATTTCAATTAGCCATTTGTTGAGTATGTGTGTGTGTGTGTGTGTGTGTGGACACTGAAAATTGTATAGAAAAATAGTGGGAAAAGCTGATAACAAGCATGAGGGGGCAACTTAAAATTGCTTGTTTTGTCTGAGTCCAAAATCCAAATACTCTCAAATTGTGATCATGTGAGACAGAGGAAAGCAGTCCATCCTCACAACAGAATGCTGGACCTCGTTAACGAGTGCCATTTCTGCTTAAGACGTGGGAGTAAATTAAAATAGTCTGTTGATTAATTGTTTAATTTTATGTCTATTGTTCAGCTAGCAAAGGAGCACACCTGGTCAACAGGTATGATCTCTTCAGCAGTTTAAGCAAGATTAATATGTTGTTTTTGTTTTATACAAGTTTAGAGTGAAAACAAGGAACAAAACAAAAGTTTGAGCACTCCGAGAAATTTGAGCACTGTTAACTTTTACCGAGTCTTAATTGGCTTGTTAGTGCCATGGCTGGTTCACAGTCATCGACAGGAAGGGCCAGGTGATGCAAAGTTTCAAAGCTTTCCAAACACTGTGACTCCTCAAACCTTGTCCCAACGATCAGCAGTAATGAGCTCCTCTAAGCAGCTGCCTAGCTCTCAGAAAATTAAAATAACTGATGCCCAGGAAGCAGGAGAAGGCTAAAAGAAGACAGCAAGGTGTTTTCAGGTAGCTGTTTCCTCAGTTTGTAAGTAATTAAGAAATGGCAGTTAGCAGGAACAGAGGAGGTCAAGTTGAGGTCTGCAACACAGAGAAAACTTTCTAAGAAAACTGCTTGTTGGATCTTTACAAAGGCAAATCCCTCCTCACTGTTTGACTGCAAAAGACCTTCAGGAAGATTTAGCAGACTGGAGTGGTGGTGCACTGATCTACTGTGTAGTGACACCTGCACCAATACGACCTTAATGGAAGAGTCATCGGAAGAAAACTTTGCTGCATCCTCACCACAAAATTCAGCATTAGAAGTTTGCAGAGGAATCCAAACAAGCCTGATGAAGTTCAGAAGTCCTGTGGACTGATGAAGAACTTTTTGGCTGCAATCAGCAAAGGTATGTTTGGAGAAAAAAAGGGGGCAGAATTTCATGAAAAGAACACCTCTCCAACTATTAGGCACGAGGTGGATCGATCATGCTGCGGGCTTCTTGCACCAAGTGGCACCAAGAACATTTTACAGGTAGAGGGAAGGGTTCAATTAAATACCAGCAAATTCTGGAAGAATACATCACACCATCTGTAAAAAGAGGATGGCTTCTAAACGCACACGAGGGATTCACACCAGATGATATTTTTATCTCACTGATAACAGCCTCGCTGTTCACTCTCTTTACACGTGTCAGAGTGCATTAACGTACTGCTAACGCAAACCAAACATTTCTTGCTGCTGTTATTTCATATTAAAAGTGTCAACTGGCAAAACATGGGGTGGCTTTTATTGTGAAGGAGCCACAGCAAACGCAATGTAATACCTCACCTTGGTTAGTAGTGAATGCAGTTGTTTATCAAAAAAGCGCCTACAAAACAAGACGCAGTCACAGCTGTTATTTTTCATCAGTCTACGACTTTTAAACTTTGCAATATTGAAATGGAACAAGAGCAAACAGCCACAGTGAGCTGTCAGATGGAGAGACAAACATTTGTTGCCTCCACAATTCTAGGAGTTGTAAATTTACTGCTGGTGTTGCTCAACCCAACCAGCACTGATGTGTCCTGATAGTCAACTTTTCCTCATATGCCTGTCTACTAAAAGCAGAACAAAGACAAAAATAGTTGAATAACAAGAACTTTTATCTTCACGACTGGAAAAAAAGGCATTATGGTAAACTGCATTAAAACATGTTAGAGGCACACTTGTTCTGGAAAAACTAAAACAGGTTCATCTTTGGCAAACAACAGGCTGTTGTATATGTGAATATGTAAAATACAATCTATAAATATGAAACATGCTCTCCTGCTGATTTGGAGATTAAGTGCTATGATTGTAACATTATTTCTTCTAAGAAATAGTGCATATTAGTGATTTTTCCTCCACTACTAATCTACATTTAATAAAAATCTACATTACTCTGGATATTTGAAATAGTTGCTCTGAATCCTCTGATAATAACTCATAAATTATGATGGACAACATCACAGCTGTTTAGAGTAAAAAGTCAGATGCAATTACATCCAGGCTGCAATTTGGACTTCTTGATAGTGGTAAAGAAAGTAAGATAGTGAAACAATTCAGAAGAGAAATGTATGAGCATCACCAGATTTCATGTTTGAATGTTCATCATCAATGTGAAAGCTGTGAAATCTGTCCAGCGGTTTCAGTCTCAGTGTCCCATCTGCCGGTCGTCGTACGTGCTGTACCTCTTCACGTGAATTCGACGGACACGCTCGCGAAGCTCAGTTCCCCCGGGCCCCTCCTCTTCCTCGCTGTGAGAGCCGCAGTTGGTGTAGCTCCGTCGCGTGGCCTCCAGCAGCGTGTTGTCAGGCAGCGGCATCGTCTCGTAAAGCAGGGTGTTCAGGGTCTCCTCATAGATACGAGCTTCAGGAAACTCCACCTGAGGTACGAAGAGACAATTATCAACCCTTCTGTACTGTGAATCAATGTAATGAATATACACTCGCCTCCAAAAGTGTTGGAACAGTGAGGCCAATTCCTGGAAACATTTGTGTTTGACATCAAAAGCAGAATATGAGAGGCAGTGTGTTTTGGGTCATTATCTCGCTGCAGGACAAAGGATCTCCCGATCAGTTTGGTTGCATTTTTCTTTCTCCAAACTTTAGCCTTTCCATCACTTTGGTGAAGGTTAATCTTTGTCTCATTAGTCCATTAAACATTGACCCAGAATTTTTGAGGCTCGTCTCTGTACTTTTTTGGAAATTCCAGCCAGGCCTTCCTGTTCTTCTTGCTAATGAGTGGTTTGCATCTTCTGGTGTAGCCTCTGTACTTTTGCTCATGAAGTCTTCTGCCAACAGTAGATTGTGATGCCTTCACTCCTGCCCTCTGGAGGTTGTTGCTGATGTCAGGAACAGTTGTTTTAGGGCAGGCATGTCAAACTATACCATAAAGGGCCGTATGGCTGCAGGTTTTTGTTCCAACCAAGGAGGAGCACACCAGGCTGGAATCAATTAATCAGCTAATCCCAGTCTTCAGCTGATAACTAAGTGATCCCTTGATGTTGATTGGTTGGCCTGGTGTGCTCCTCCTTGGTTGGAACGAAAACCTGCAGCCACACGGCCCTTTATGGAATGAGTTTGACATGCCTGTTTTAGGGTCTTTCCTTACAGCAGCCATGTCCAAACTATTCCATAAAGGGCCGTGTGGCTGCAGGTTTTCGTTCCAACCAAGGAGGAGCACACCAGGCTGGAATCAATTAATCAGCTGATCTCAGTCTTCAGCTGATAACTAATGATCCCTTGATGTTGATTGGTTGGCCTGGTGTGCTCCTCCTTGGTTGGAACAAAAACCTGCAGCCACACGGCCCTTTATGGAATAGTTTGGACATGCCTGCCTTACAGCTCTCGCAGTGTTTCTGTCGTCAACTGCTGCTGTTTTCCTTGGTCTACCCGTTAGACGTCTGTTACTTAGCACACCAGTGGTTTCTTTCTTCTCCAGGATATTTCAAATGATTATACTGGCTGTGGCTGATGTTTGTGCAATTGCTCTGATTGACTTTCCATCTTCTCTCCGCTTCACAATTGCTTGTTTTTCACCCATAGACAGCTCTCTGGTTTTCATGTTGGTTACACCTCTAACTATAAATGCAGTGTGCACAGGCAAAACCCAAATCTGAAACTGAGCGTAGACATTCAGCGCTATTTATTGTTTGAATAATCAATGTAAGGACACACCAGGGCAAGGAAACACACCCATCAGTCCCATGTTCCAAGACTTCTGCTCACATGAAAAATGGGTGGGTTCAAACAAAAGGTGCTATCTTCTAAGTTGTGCATCAGATCCAGACGTAAATCCCTGGAAATAAAAGCAGAAATGTTGATCTCTTGTCTCATATTCATCTTTTGATGTCAAACCCGAATGTTTTTTTTGAGTCTACAGCAACAGTAGTTCTCTCACAAACAACATTTACTCGTGAAATGTCAGCTCTGTAACTTACGATTTTTATGTTTTTATTTAAAGAAAGAAAAAAATACTTTTTTCCACTCAGTTTAAGAGACAGCTTGCAGCTGTTAACGCAGTCAGTGCAACTAACATAATTCTGCTGCTGTCCTCCGCAAGAACAATATGTACATTGTGGCGACCCCTGCTGATACCTGGTAAGCAGTGCTCTGATCATTCTTCATCTTACTGTTTGCAGGTTGGCAATCAAGGTCTTGTGGGGACACCTGGGCTTGGTGTGCCCAGCCTATGAAAGCCAGGCTCTGTTCCTCACTTTCTTTCTCTCTCTGCAGGCACCCTCTTTGGTTATGTAACAGCCTTATTTTCTGCATTCTGTAACATTTCCATGCTATTCTCACCCTCCATGTAAACCCTACATTACTGACCCTGTTGGCATTTACATCCCATGCTTTGTGATGTTTTGTTATACTTCCATTTCAATTACTTTTGTTAAATTGCTTGATTTAATCTTTGAAATGGTGCCTCTTCCTCTTAGTCAAAGCCCTAAGATCCAGGTTGTGACAATATTAATATCATCTGGGTTTTGCATTGACCATTTGTGTGTACAAGCAGCAGGTCAGTAATCAAATTCCCTTGCTCCCAACCTGAATTATTTCTTTATTATTTATTATATCATTTGTCATGACTGACTTTTTTTTTATGTCATATGAGGTATGTAGTGACACAAGGCGCTTCATTCTTTCATCGTGTGGGTGTCGTGAGGGCTGACAGTACAGTCAGAGCACAATTTTCCTTCACACAGCAAATGTGTTCATAAAATGTTCATATTGACAAATTTAGACTTTTGAAGGCTTTGGATGACATTATTTTTAACACAAGGAAATATTGCGACGTTTGACATTCATCCTGCTCTACTCTACTACTCAAGATGGTCTGAATGAGGCCGAACTCATCCTCACCTTGGTCTGCTTCTTCTCCGTGGCGTAGACAATGGAGGTGCAGCAGACCTCGGCCAGCTTGCGACCCTGACCGTAGAAGGACCAGCAGCAGATCTCGTCCCCGATCACGTCTTTGATGAAGAGGACACGCCCGTTGAAGCTGAGAGACAGCCTGTCGAACAGCTCGATGTTCTTCAACAGGTTGTCGTCTGAGTTGCTGTCGGGACAAAAGCAAATTGATGTGGAGAAGAAGTGCTCCATCATTTACTCCACACTGTGGTCTGCAGCTCATTACTTCATCAGCTCGAAAAATAAGAATGAAATCAATTATCTTTGTAATGATGGAAGCAGCAGGGCCTCTTGAGGCTGCCCTACCTGGTGTAGGAGTACTTGTTGTTGCTTCTGTTGTACACCAGCTTCACCACAGGCTAGCAGAGGGAAAGAAACAGATTCAAGATCAGAATCTTATTGCCTTAATATCAAAATGTACCAAGTAGAAATTCACCTCAAGTAGACAACATCCATTTGGCAAGAGAGCAGAAAAATGTACATTCCTGTGAATATCTAATTGCATTCCCATGAAAGAATAAGCAAATGCTTTCTTTACTTTTGAACAGCTGTTAAATGAAATGTATTTAATATGACTAATGTATCCTTTAATTGTCCCCAACAAATCCAATGAGAGGGGGATCACTCACAGCAGTCCATTGATGCTGTTTTACAGATATTTTTCTGGTTGTAACATAAATTCAAATAATATTGCCTTTATTAAATCCAGATCCATAATAAATAAATAAATACATTTCAACCATGATCCGTGATACCTTGACAGAAGACTGGATGAGTCTCTCCTCTTCCTTACTGGAGGTGACCACAGGTATAACACACAGGGGTTGCTCTTTATTGCCCTGTCAGTCACAAACCAGCAAACGTTGGAGTTAGAGGTATGATGGGTAGCTTTAGTGTCTTCAATACTCAATGTGTCTTTAGGCAAAGGATAATGTTTTTTAAATGGGTAAAAGTCACATTGAAATGAACACTTTAAACAGATTTTAATCATTATTCTTGTTTAGAATGTTACATCTATCAGCGAGGTAGCTTTACACCACCCAAGTGCATAGAGAAAGGTGAAGGGGGTGAAGAAATAAGGCGGAGCAGCATGCATCATTACACCCCTTGGTACATCTTGGTTCAATTCCCTACATATGCTTTTCCAACGCAGATTGACCTATAAAATTTTGAGACAAGATTTTGTAAGAGGTTTGTAAACCCGCGCATGCAGTTGTCCTGTTCAGTGAACAATGACACAGAAAACCAAAAAAGTTCTTCAACTGACAAAATGAAATTCAATAGCAAGGACTCCTTGAAGAGTAAAGTGGAACTCTAACACTTATTCCACTTTTTTAAGTTAGCAAATTACATGTACAGTCACTGTTATTACACTACCTATTGATCCTGGTCCCATTTCGGAGTGTTCACCACAACAGAGAAAATTAAGTAGTTCTGTCCACTTGATGCCCCAAAAAACTGTGATGCACTGCCCCCGAATTACAAGACGTTGTGTTCTGCTCATTCATAAACGACTGGACATGATGATGAATGAATGACAGCCAGTGAGCTTAGAATTCAATGTCGCTGCCTTGCAATCTGTCCCCATGGAAACCAAAGGATGTGTAAACCTTGGCAGCCCAGCAGACATTCCAGTGAACCTGTCAGTGTGATGCATGTACACTTGCACTTGTTTTGCACAGATCATGGAGCAAAATGCATTGCTGTCATGGCCTAGAGGTTTAAATATACACTATGGTCCCCAGCAACTCAAATCTGTGCACAAGAGAGGCTCTGTTGTAGAGAATACAACTCAGTACTGCAGCAAACACACAGTTAAGGGAGAACCACAAACTGGAAAGGAAGTAAATAGCAAGCAGGGGCAGACTGAATGTATAACTTCCTCTATCCTGGCATACGTATTTTGTATACATAATTATAACACACACACACACACACACACACACACATGTGTGTGTGTGTGTTTGTGTGTGTGTTATGTATTGTATTTTATTATATTTGTGACAACGTACATATAGGATAAATCAACTAAGAATGGCCACAACGACAACGTTAACATGCTTATGTGTAGAAGATGTAATGTTTATCATGTTCACAATCTAAGCTAATTAACACTACTTAGTACAGCTGAGGCTGATGTGAATGTCTTTAGTTGTGGTCATAAACCAAAGTGTTGGACAAAATTTATTTATTTTTTTAAGTTGAGGGATCAAAGTTATGTGCTCTAGAACCATGACTGTCTAGCTATCTCTGTTCTGAAAACAGAAATGAAAAAATTATACTGGTTGGAAAATCTCAAACCTCTCACAGCAAAATTTTTTGGCTTATGCCACAAATGTGTTTAGTAGCTCGACCTGAAATTCCACTGAAGGAAGTTAAGTCCCAGTTTTGGCTCCTGGTTAATAGCTCTTGCCCCTCCCGACATCCCTACTTCCAAGATAGTGTTTTCAAGGTGTTTAAGGTGGATTTTTCAATGTTAAACACAAGCGTCCAGTCTGGTACAGCATGGAAACATCACTTATAAGGCAGAAAGCAAACACTGGCTTTTTGACTTAATCAGCCAAAAAAGAACAAAGCAATGAGAGAACAGCTTCTCTCAAGAAAAAGAAACAGATTCAATGTAGTAACATATAGAAATAAAAACAGAATAGATTATAACTGGAGAACACACAGCAGATCAGTGTCTCCTTTCCAACATCCATTCACATGACAAACAGCAGCACAGCAGTAAAGATTCGATTACTTTTTATTTAAAAACAGTGAACAATTCACTGACTGCGTTCTGGTCTTATCACTAAAACTACATTTTAAAGAACAGTTCCTTGGATTATTCAGTTGAAAGGGGGCACTTCACAGACTGAATCTGTAATGAAGTTCTACTTTCTGATCACCCCCCAATTACTTTTGCAATGCTGCATCACTGATCACTCTGGCTTGGGAGTATTCTTTATCATTGACATTTAAGGATTGCCTCTATTAAGTTTTCATGGGAGTGTATTCAATGTTTTTTATTATTTTGAACAATACTACTAATATATGAATATGCCACACTAACAGTAACTCACAGAATCACTGGATGCTTCAGATATTTAGAAACAATGTGATTTTCTTTTGACATATTTAGCTTGAATAACTCATTTTATATTTTATTAGTGTGATTAAATTAAATGTATTCTTTACTGTGAATAATGTACAATGTGTTGCTAGTTTACCCTGTCACTGATCATGCAGTATACCATAACCCAGATGTAGAAAACACAAGTTGGTAATAGTGCACAGCACCAGATGTTACACCAGCCCTAAAAAACTGATGTCACAGGTGAGTGAAAACACAGCAGGTCATTTTAAGTATCTGGAGGACGAACCCACTGAGAATGGCTGGATATATTCTGCATTATATTAAAATAACTAACCACCAAATCTCATCTGCTGATATCCAAACTCTCCAGAAGAGGATCATCAACACTTAGACATCCTGTTTTCTCCATATTTCAAGTATCAGTCAGTGTGAATATGACTGACCTGCAGGGTGTTTTGACAAAGTTCCACCAGGCCCTGGATGAGGTAATACTTGGCCTCAGCCATCAGCTCCTGGACAGCCTGACGACCTTTAGGTAAGGTGACTGTGCCATCACGCAGGTAGCACAAGATGCTGCCAAAGTGTTTCCCACTGCGGTCGATCAGGATCCAACCTGAAAAGAAACAACGGACCATGTTGACAATATGTACATCTTAGCCACTGGTGCATAATCCTGTTGCAATAACAGAGTTTGCAGATTTCCACTGAAACAAAACAATATGTGTATGTAAACCCAGCGTCTTGGAGAAACAATGACGCTGTAATTATGTGAGATGTTTTGTGGTGTTATTTCAGTAAAATTAGCTCATTCATTCTTGGCTAGACCTGTTGTGATCATGATGAGGGGCAAGTGCGGTGTACAATGGCAGCGGATAAGGCATTTGTGGTCTAATTTCCTGAAATATGGTTCAGTGAAGCAATAAGTTAAAGCATAAGTTAAAGTATACAGATAATCGACAATTCACAGATTTGTGATGTGGAACGATAACAGCGTAAATGGATTTTAGTCCCTGTTTGAGGAAAACAGTCAGCTTGTGCCTGCAGTTCATAGACTGCTTACCTTCTTTGTCCGTGAACACTTCTTTCTTTCCGCTGAACATGGCTTTCAGCATGGAGTTCTGCCTGGTCAGCACTTGCAGTGTGGTGTAAAACAGGTTCCCACCGACATTGAGTCGGACATACTTGTTGCCCAGGCCCACCGCTCCCTGATAACTGCAGGTCTTGGTCTTAGGACAGGCAAGAGGAGGGGGCGGGGAGGTGCAGTCGGACTGGATGTGATGTTGGGGCAGGCAGCTGTCCCCAGACATGTCCCTTTGGAGGTAGATGACCACCCTGCAGACGGAGGTCCGAAGGTCCCCCGCCGTGGTGACAGCTACTGATGAGGCCGCCACAACCTCTCAATGCTCCAGATCATTCCTGGCAAAACACAGAGCTCTGAGATAGAGCTAAACATTTTCTGTGGAGCTTTATAAGAAAAGTCAATGTTGATAAAAAACTGTTTAGCAGGTAAGGCATGACACCCAGTGGTTGAAGGCATGTATCACAATACAGAGTGGAGGCCACCTACCCTACTGTTTTTGTCTCCTCAGTTCCCCTTCACATTAAATGGAATGTGGCTGGGCAGGAATCTGGAGGGGCAGGGAAGGGCACATATCTATGAGTAAAAAGACAAACTAAGAGGACATCTACAACATCAGACAACATCTTGGCAGCTTGAAATTAACTAAAATCTGCATCTGATATTCAGTATCTACCAGATTTTGGTAGTGGTCCACCTAAAAGTGGAGCTAGTTCAGTTTAACAGAATACTGTTATGTGTGGCAGCATTATGCACCACATTAAACTCAAACTGTTTTGTTGTCTGACATATAGCGGTGCTAACAAATGAACGTTAGTGTTTTAACTTTAAAAAGCCACCTGCTAGCTGGTTGAAGTTATCTGGCTAGCTTATGTTGTGACTACAGGTCGACAAGTATCACATGAGGAGACCTGAGACCTGACCTGACTGGTGAACAATAGCGTTAGCTGTCTTAATTTAACGAATCAGCATTAATAGGTATCTTGGTAAACTAACTAGGTAGTTAGCTGACGTTATTACTGAGCCAGCAGCGAGCTGGGGGTTAGGTCGTATACGTTAGATTAAACCCTTTAAAAATTTGCCCGTTTTAAGATTTTCTTGTTTGTCGGAAAAAGACCTAACAATAAGGCTCCTTCAGTGAGTGAAAGCAGTGATGTTCTACTGGTCAGTTCGTCTTGTCGATGTCCCACCACTCAATACTTTACTGCAACAAAATATGTGGCGTTAATGCTCCATTCGCTTAGCGTCACTTTGTGAACATTATCGCTACTTCCGGCGTGGGTGTGTTTTTAAGTGAACACACACAGAATTAGCTAGTTGACGTTACATTGTTAAATAACATACTGAAAATATTTAAGTTCTCCAGATGTGAATACGCTACCAAACACGAGTCACATTAAATTGCCAGATTTTTCGATGGAGTGCGTAACGTTATCGTCCCTAGCTACATACACAGTGAACAACACGTTCACTGGGCATCAGTTTACGAACTTTGACGTTTACTTACCGACCTCTCATCGCTATCTTAATGTGTTGTCAGATAACCGTATACCGTGTGGCTAATTAACCTTGCTTTTATCGCCGCGAGACAGAACTTGGCAAACGTGTCAAAGATTTTAGTTGTAAAGAACTTTGTAGCTAACATTAAAGTTAAACTCTTTCCTCTTTCTTCTTCTTCGACTGAGTTTACGGTAGGGCTGTGGCTTACGCTGCGAAGCACAATGCTGCCCTCTACAGTCAGTAACAAGCATTGCGAGCCGTTGTCATCCTGACCTCCAAGATCAGATTTATATCGCTGTAACGCATGCCACATTCATGTGGGTTACATTTTTATTTCACTTTGACATTTGGATGATGACATTATTATGGATTGCTTTATATAAATAAATGTAGTTGATAAATGACATGAAAGGGTTGCATTCAACAATATTATTTAAGAATAAGATAAGAGAATTTTAGCCCTTTAATCATTTTGCATAAAGTGGTACATAACAAAAATGGGGAAAAGCTTGGGTGCCTTACACAGGTAGCCTTCCTCCAATATGCAGCCTGTACTGGTAGGCTGCTGGGTAAGAAGTGCCTACTCGTTCTTGCAGCGCTACCACCAGAGCACATAAATGAAATAAAGCCGTAAAGCCATAACTTGGTTTGTTCCCTGTGGTCAGGACAGAGGTCTGTTCCAAGAATAAGGTTTACTGAGTTATCTGGATAATGTCGCTCTGCTGGAGTAAAAACAGGGACCTCCATGGATCTGGAACATGGACTGGTGTAAAAAGACCTGTCAAAGGTTTTGCTTATAGACAATGTAGGAGGGAGGAAAATAAAGATGCTTAACTCAAAATTAGATATGTGGATTCAATCAATCAATCAATCTCATGGTCTTGGTTTAGAAAATTAAAAATCCAAACATTTTTTACTAATAATGTCAGAATTATGACCTAGTATCTCTTCTCAATTTTTACTTTAATAAGCTATTATGTTGACTTCCTCATGATTTAGTATCATATTCCATATATTCATACTCATATTATTTTTAAGGCTATAACTGGCAAAAAAAACAACCTTTATTGGGACTAAACTAATCAATCAGAGAGAGAGAGAGGGAGAGAGAGAGAGAGAGAGAGAGAGAGAGAGAGAGAGACGCGCGCGCTGGCAGCAGCATTTGGTTTCCCTGGCAGCGGGAGGAGGCGGAGCTTTGGCTGATGGTTGACTTGCTATGCCACATAGCCACACAACACAGAGCTGACAGCGTTAACGGTGATCGCTGTTTTTACAGGTAATCTATGTCATTTCTTTTTTTCCTGAAACTAGCTTAATATGGTTTATTGTCCCGTCAGCTAGCTAAGGAACTTAACCACCTGTGAGTGCAGTGTGTGTCTTTAAATCGTCCGAATAGCTTTTGTCAGGAGGCTAGCGAAATGTAGCTAGCTAACTAGCTGAGTTAATTAAAGTAATTCTCGGTTAGGTCATAGGTTGGAATTTCCACAGGGAAAGTTGAAGTAACGTTATATGAACAGCTGTAGCTATCAGATACTGTTTCCACATTTGTAGGCTAACGTTAACCGTGAAGACTGTCTCACACGCTTACATGTTAAGCTAACGATACTATCAACCAGATGTCTTTGGAAGAAACCTAACGTTAGCCGTTATAGCTTTAGCCATGCGCCTGACTAACGTGTACATTTTCCATAAAGCTGAAGTATGTTTACTTCAAAAGTGTCGACATAGCGAGAGTCTGGCTCGTCTTGCCATATGGCCGTCTCTCACTGAAGGTCATCGTTCAATGAAATGTTTATTTCGCATCAACAGGGAGGTCATATGTTAACTCTACTGGCTGTCATTTGACTGGGGCTACAGACAGACTGTCAGCAAAACAGATCTTGTCACTTTGTGATACTCTGATAGCAAGCCACTCGTCAGCATTAAGTTATCAAGCTGTAAAGCTTGTTGATTTTCAGTGTAAAGTTTTCGAAATGTGAGGTCTTCTCACTGGATAACCTACGTGTCCACGCTGTATTTTAATTGCGTTTGCATTCTTCATCTTTTATGTCTCCTTTGTGACAGGCCCGGTGGCCATGGCTAAAGACCCGTTAGCCGAGGCAGGCTTTTATTTCGATGAACTCAACAAGCTACGGGTACTGGAGCCTGATGTCAGCCAGAAAACCTCAGAGCTCAAGGAAGAGTGTAAAGAATTTGTGGACAGTAAGCATTGAACAGGATGTCAAGTCCATCAAGCTGTGCCTACTTTACCTCTCTAACATCAACAGGTCCTATAGGGTGTAATATGTGTTTTCCTTTGCAGAAATTGGCCAGTTTCAGAAGATAGTGGGAGGTCTAATTGAGCTGGTGGATGAACTGGCAAAAGAAGCGGAGACAGAAAAGATGAAGGTAAGCTTGACGTTTGAAACGGCCTTTCTATGATTATTGCACAAGACGTAGTCCTCATATGCGAAAGCTATGAAACACCTGTATATGGTCGAATTCTTCTTTAATTCACCTTACTTGTTTAAAGTGTACTGTATAGTAAGTGCTTCCGTTTGATAATTAGAGCAACATGTCATTCTAGTAAGAATCGTCCTGTGTTGTTCTCCTTCAGGCAATAGGAGCCAGAAACCTGCTGAAGTCAGTGGCAAAGCAAAGAGAGGCTCAACAGCAGCAGCTTCAGGCTCTCATAGCTGAGAAGAAGATGCAGCTTGAGAGGTAAACGGCGTGTGGCCTCAGCCACCCTCTCAGCCAACACAGAGCTGGTTCTGCAGCATAGGTCATGGTCTCCTTTCCATTTAAATTCAGCACACAATTATAAACTATTCAAAGCGCAACTAAAAGTTTGGCCTGAATGGTGCTTGCATAAACACCAATGGTAAGTGGTTTAAGATGTTTACAATGTTACACTACCTGATAACTACCTGTTTTAAGTCCACTGTAGAGCAGCTTATCCTGACAAGGACTGTTACCACAGCATCTGTCATTGCTTGATTATCAGGTAGCACTTACCTCAATTACCACCGGCTGTGTGAACTGCATTTAAACAAACAGGGTCCTCCCATTCTTGCCACTACATAATATTTGGCACAACAGCACAGCAGTTACTTTTCTGTTATGTTTCCTTGTTTCAGATATCATATAGAGTATGAGGCCTTGTCCAAAGTGGAGTCAGAGCAGAACGAGTTCATCGACCAGTTTATTCTGCAGAAGTGAGGACGTAACTGAGACAGCAGAAAAATGTCTACAACCACGTTTCCAGAGTGCCTGTCCTGTTTTCTCTGGGCGATGCCCGCCTCAGAGGATTACTCTGCTGCAACTGTGTTTCTCAAGCAATCCCAAAGCTCCAACATCATCCTCAGTCATCGACGCCTCTTTACACCATCTTTCTGACATGTTTGTGCGTGTGAAGCAGCAGCCAGCTGCCTGCTGTGGTTGCTCCCACCCTGGTCAGCAGCTCTGACGATTTACAGTGTTGTAAGCTTGACTTTTTGGAACACCAAATGTCTCAACGTCAACATCTCGGACCAACATTAAAGACGATGGAGCTATTTATATAAAGGAATATTATTTATACTATTTATACTGAAGAATTACTCTGTATATCTAGTTTTACTACTCTTTGTATCAATTAATTGTTCATTGTATCAATACTGCATGTGCATGCGTATGTAAATACGTTTTGGTTTTAGAGGATAGAAAGAAGTTGACATCCTGATTTGATTGTTATTTTTGCTTTTACCTAATTCTGCTGGTACAGCCAGTCAGCCACGACGAATACATTCTCTTCTTTTCAATTACATTTCTTTGAATCTGTTATGTGTATCATTATCCTTCATGTATGAGTTTAGATGACAAAGGGTTATACTTGAATAAATACTCTATTGCACAATAAAATGTGTCATCATTTTTGCTGGCCAGAGGTTGGAGACGACGTTATAAGGAAACCTGCATCTGGTGACAGTAGTCTTATCTTTAGATTACTCAAGATCGCTTATTAAAATAATGTTTTCTACAAGTAGCCTCTGGCTTTCACGTAAGGCTGACATGATGATGTTTTCAGGCACTTCCAAGGTTTCTGCCATCAAAGTTCCTTTTTTGACCTCAGAAACAACTTGGTTTGATAAAACAAATGTATCTGGTTGACAAAAAGCTAGCATGTGAACCTTGAGTTGGGCTTGTTTTGTTTGGATGTCAGTGTATTATGGAGTTCCTTGGGCTGAAGTGGTGTATATAAAGGGTGGAGGATAGAGGTGTAACTCCTCTGTGATGAACTCAGGACTCTTCTCTCTCCTAACTATGAGTGCTGCACTGACCTTTGACCATCTGAATTCAAACAACCACAATCAATTATATGACAGACAAAAAAATGGTCTTTAGCAATACTTCACCATACGCTCTATCGATCTGCTCGCTCTTTCCTGCTTTTCTGTTTTTCTCTGTCCACCTTTGTTATTAGTAGCAGAATTATTAGTATTGTTATTATCGCGGGTAGTAGTAGTATTGTTGTGTCTGCTGTTGTTTACAGACATACCCTCACCCACACAAACAACTAAAACATTGTCATCTCTGAGCCCTGCACATGCGCCCCTCCTTTGCCTTTCTGAGAGTCCATGTAATGCAGCTCACAAACGTCCTACAGCTCGGACACCTTACTGTTTGTTGGTGATCTCCAAAACTGAAGATTAGTCGATGAAAGTCACTGGACATGAGTATCAGTTCATGTCTAAAGTCTGACTGCAAGTTGAGTACACACTGTAAATAAGACAACTAAGCTATAATTATTGATTTATTATTCATTTATTGAAAAAGAAAAATACACGTCAGCTAATTTCAGTTCAAACAGTATTTACACATTTTAACAGTGCAGTGAATTGAGTAGTCATTTTCATACAGTATAGTCCTACAGACCATATTCCTCCAGATCGTCTTTCATCAGATGTTGTTTCATCATGGCTGTTCACCCACAGGATTCACATCCCAGCAACAAAGACAACAAATAACACAGAAACAGTATGTCTACCTCTAAGAGTCATGCCAGGTGCAGCACTGCACAACACGGCCCTCAAGACATATTCACTCTTCATGAACCTCACTTCTTCTTGGCATACTGTAAATCAACAAGAAAAGTCCAAATTGTAGTGTGCCTATATATGTGCATCAGCTCGAAATGCAAAAGGTCTTCATACTTACTTTATTTAGAATCCAGTCTGCATCTGCAATAGCTCTTTGGATCATCATTTGTACCCTCTCTGGGTTGTCTTCGTCTGAGTGACTGTTGTAACTCTGAAAACCAGACGCAAAGACTCAGGATAATGCAGTGTTTCTGTTTTTGATGCTCAAAGTGGGGAAGAACTTGGCAGAAGTTGCTCAGTCATCCCAGGCTATGAAAACCACACTTCACAGGTTTAACGATGATCGATAAGTGGTGTAGGATTTATTGTTCCTGGTTGTTAGGAGTTCATATATATGTCAGCAATATCTAAAAAAACGATATAGTACGGTTATGAAGGAAAGGTCAAAGGTCAATGCTAGTATGTCTGCTGAGGAGAAAGAATTGCAGTGCACCCCCATCCGTTGATTACTGGAATAATGCGAAGCAATTGCAAGGACTGTGTATTGCATCATAACAGTGCGGTCTCGGTTGGTCAAAAAAAAAAACATGTGAAGACGTCACCTTGAGGTTCCTGGAAACTATGATGGATATTTTCCACTATTTTCCAGACAAAAACCATGTGATTTATCAATTAATTAAGAAAATAATCGTAAGAATAACTGACAATGAAATTAATTAGTCAGTAATAACATTATACTCAACATCAGTTGCTGTAATCTGAGAATGTGGTGGCAGTGATACAAAAATCAGGCATGTTGTAAACAAACCTTCATTTTAGCTAAACTTATTTGGTAACGAAAACAAGGGAGAATTGTAAAATTATTGCTGTGAGGTAAATTCATTAACCACTGAGCAAGCCATTGCAGCACTGACTGTTGGACCAACTTTAAAACATACCCGACTGTTTTGAGACTGTTCTACAGCTGAAGGTATATGTAGCCTGCTTTGGTGTGCTCATTGTCACAAACTGTCCTTGTTTATGGGAAGCTCAGAAACTATCACTTGGAAAGTATACAAGTACACGTACATATGACTAGCAGCTCAGTCTCTTGTTTGAAAGTTTAGGAATTACATGTTTCTGAGCAGAATTCTACATATGCTCAAGATCATTAGAAAAACAATTTTCTTGTCAATAGTCGGTGGTGCACAAGATGACCTCACCTGTCTTATGGCATGTCGATAATGCTGCTGCATTGCTGCGGTTGGTAACTGCCTGCAGCATCTGAGGAGATATCGATAAAGCTGCACAGGTGTCTGGATCAACTCAACGCCAACTAAGGGCGCCATTCCTTCCTCCTTCGGTTTAACTGGAGTTGGTACAAAATGAAGTGTGCATTCAAATTAGTGACAATATTTCTATATTAACAATGGAAATAAGAATTCATAAAGAAGGCTTTGTGTTTACATTCCCATACAAGGCGGACGAACCAGTGAAGAGATGCTTTGTGTGTTACAGGGATAACTCACAATGCAGAATTTAGCTTTGCACTTGTTTTAGTTGGTGAGTATCATGTGTCTTTCTGGACCACTTGGCAGACAAATCCACAGTTGTCAGTTGCACACTAACATTAACAGTTTGATGGTAAAGGTTCACAGTTTCTGCTGGAGGTGTGAACAGGCAACTATTGGCTAACGTGTTCTCCATAAAAAAAACCTTATAAAAGAGAATGGGCCAGAGGTGATAGCTAATTGCTGTTCTTTCTTTTGCCTTTACAAACTGATGTACAACATAACTATCTAGATAACGAATCGCATTAAAACAGAAGTCCATGTCCACATTTGTGTCACAAGCAAGATTATAATACTTCTTTATGTGAAAACAAAATCTCAGGAGAAAAGAGTCCAAAGAACTAACATCCATGTCTGTTGACACAATACTAACTGTTTTAAATATTTCGTTATCCTATCCTTAGTTGACCTACACTGTAGAAGCAAACACTATGTGGATAAGCTTTAGCTAATGTTAGCTACACAGCTAGCTAACTTACTAACTAGCTTCAACGTTAGCTTTCACAACACAGAGCCGGACGTTAAATTATCCCCATCAAACGGTCTATAACGTTTGCTTACTGTAGCTGTGAACTGCAGTGGAGCCTGTCAGCAGGTGGTTAGCATCTTTACAACCTCAGTCACATTATGAAACTGGTCCACTGTTCACGGATGTGTTCATGACTGCAGTCTTCTTCGTGCTTTTTTTGCTGTTAGCATCCACGTTGTATTAAAACACTGGCGCCCTCTGTTGCCTGTACTGACAACCTGAAAAACAAGCGAACATATTTGGCCTTATGTAAATGGGGACATCCCAACTGTGTGGCGAATATTTTTGATAATTCAATACATTTTGCTTATAATACTTATGTATTTTTACATAAGAAAATTTTGAATGCAGGACTTTCACTTGTAATGGAGTAATTTTACAGCATTGTAATACCATGTTTACTATAGTGGAGCATCTGAACAATTTTCTTGTTGACTTCTGTTAAGGCAAAATTTCATTTTAATCTGCACTGTTATCATACTGTGGTCTATGAGGGAGACCATTGCAAACACAACAATCACCAGCTGACTGTCCCATTGTAATGACTGAAATACACTGAGGGAGATTGCCTGAAACGTCTACAGCTCATCTGCAGTGCTAAACATCCTAATAGGCTCCTGAAGCTGACATCTTTGCTGTATGTCATTGTTACTGAACTTAAAGTTAGATAAGTATAGCTATAGAGGCTAACAACTTTCAGATGATCTTTTCTCTGCCTTGCATTCTTTAACATTAAGACAATACTAAATCAGTTAAAATGAATGTTCACCAGTAGTACTTTGACTCATCTGAACTTCAGGACTTTTTCTTCCATCACCCCGACAGGATGAGACAGAAGCCCGATGTGAAGCAGAGAAGATGGTACATCATCAGTTAATAGTTCTTTGTTCGTCCAGTCCAAGTTGATTTATCTGTTTAGTAATTGTTTGAGAAGCATTGATCATGACTTTCCTGACTTCTTTTGAATAAGATGTGTCACCTTGTATCTTCACCTTGAAATTCTGCACCACTTAATTCTGCACTAAAGGAGCTTGTGACAGATTTTGTTTCAATTAAAATGGCATATTACAAACAAATGCATGAATCTCGTCTGGAGGTGACTGGAGGTCATGGCCATATTTAGGATGTCTCTACATGACAGGATTTCAGTGGTGGATTGCATCCCTGTGCCTGGACCACTCCTGCCACATACATCACTGTGTCACAAACACCTTGGATCGTGTGGCTACACTGAGTTCGTGGAAACACTAATGGGCATAATTATGACCAGGAAAGTAGAAACAACAGATGCATCCGTCCTAAGATGGGGTGCCAGCCACAAGTGGAAATTCGTGAATGGAGAATGGGGACCTGAGCTGCCTCTGTAGTCCTGAAATAAATACTTTTGCCTGCTAATGGAGAAACTGATCGACTATCAGTCACAACATGTATTCATACCAGGCCCCATTCCAACCTTGGGGAAAGGAAAGGAATCTTTCTGCAGACTCATGGCTGACAGCAGCATGCCATTGAATGATTAGAGGAATGATTCAAATGTTCAGTTCTTTCTTAGTTTTTCATGTAGTTGAGCTGGTGTTGAGAGAGAAAGTGCCATTTATCAGAACACTGAACAGTGACTCTTAAAAAATGCTAATCTACTAATACTAATCAGTGCAACAACAGACACTGTAGCATGACCAGTGAACAAGGATTTATTCAAGACAAATAGCAGGCTTAACACAAATACAAAGGATGTGCATCATGTGACGACACAGACAATTCATGTCAGAAGAACACATTCATTGCTGATCTTGGTCTTTTCATGCAATTTCGTGATAGAAATGTAGAAAGATGTCATTGTCACATTTAAAGGTATGACTTCTCTAAAAAGCAGTGTATAGACTGGACCAAAAAGGCATGATGATTGAGAGGGGTCACGTTTTGTCACTATCACCTATGACCCACTAGAAGTGTGGTGGTGTATTTATCTGCAGAGACCCAACAGTTCCTGCATTGTATACCTATAAAGGGTTTGAAAAAAAAACCCCAAGGAGGTTGAAAGATCTCTTTAAAGATGACACAACTTAGAACGGAAACAAATGTAACTATGACACTTCGCAGAGTCCAGGTGGATCTGTGCGTGATGACAAACAGGTTGATGTTCAGGACAGCAAAGAGTCTGTGATGCTGCTGGTGATGAGGATGCTTCTGGAAATAGATGAAGGCAGACAGTTCATTACTTCAGCCACATCTCTTTTTAAATTGTAGGCAGAGGAGTTAAGCAATGGCATTCAATGCAAGTATAAATGAGACGCTTCACAGTGCACGGTGTCTCTTGTCTCCACTTGTCTCGTCTCCTCTTTTTTTAAATTTCCTTTTCATGTAACAAAACAGCAGTGACACAGAAAGAACTATAATATAAGAATAGAAATTCTGAAAAAACAATATATATATATATATATATATTTATCTTTTGAAATAACATTGTTGACAGTCCACACTGTCTCCTTCTCCCAGTCCTGTCTCCACTCCTCTCTCTAACAGACAAAGAGGAGTTACAGTTAATAACTCCATCTGAGGCCAACACAAGAACTATTGATCAATATTAATATGATAAAAGTTAACTCATCTTTTTAAAGGAGAGGGTTCACAGTGCATGCTGCCGTGCCTCGTCTCCTCCCCGTAAAAGACAAATGCAACACAAGTGGAAACAACAGTTAATGATTCCAACAATCAAATAAAGAACCATTGATCAATATACCGTAAAAACTTTGATAATAACATCGAATAAATAGAAATTCACCTTTTAAAAGGTGAGGGTTAGGGTTAGGGTTTAAGTTAGGGGTTAGGGTTAGGGTGAGAGGCAGCATCTGCAGGTGTAAGCACTCTGGGAAAAGTGGATCACTCCCTTCGGGTTAGAAGTGAGTCACTGCCATGAGAGTTGGGGTAAGATAGGTGTGAGATGGTGCTGCATGAGCAGCAATGTGGGCGCTGTGGAGGACCATCATTGTGGATGCATATTAGCGGGGCTCACCCTTAAAGGAAGGATGAAGATTTCAGACATCTGGAAGCAGAGTAGAACCACAGGTTCCGTTAAAACGAGCCAGTCGAGGTGGTTCGGGGATCTGATTCCTCTGAAGCGATGTCCAAGGGGAAGGCAGTGTTTTCAGTGAACATTAATAAACTGAGATACTTCAGTGAATTAGTTAGATCAGTGTTTATTGGAATATAAAACACTTTATGTAGCTGTACAGTACAGTTCAGCGATAAGTTCTCCAAAATATATGTTTCAAAAGAGAATGAATGAACAGACACGTCCTCCAAACGGCAGCAAAAACAACAGAAAGATTGTCAATACACTGTAAATAAAATGTGAGCATACTCCCAGTTACAATTATTTTTCTTTGGTTGTTCTCCAAGTCCTCAGTTCAGTTTCCTTGTGATGTGCAGTCCAGATGCATATATATTTTTCTATTTAATTCAAATAAAACATGAAACTGCAGCAACAGCAGTAGCACCAAACATGCATTTTGTGTCCTTGTGACATTACTGGATGTAGTGTGGACACAAAAGAATAGCGATACAGTAATTCATCTATTTTGCTTAAATACATTTATATAATTGCATATGTATATAATACTAAAGATAATACAGTACAGTATAAAATGATTAAGGCTGAACAATTTTATTTTAACTAGGATTTTTAGATTATATTGTGGAAGTACAAAAATACCAAATTTTGGTATACAATCATGATAAAGCTTAATTTACAACTATCAACATGTTAAAAAAAACAATCTAGCTCAAAGAATGATTTGATTTTCATACATAGGAAGTAAATGTTTCAGTCACCACACTTCAGTTAAAATATAGAACCAAAAGTCGCTCAGACAAATTGCTTTCGACCAGTGTTCACTCTGTTAGGCACAGTGCATCACTTTTACTCTCCAGTGCAACCGTTTCTCCTCAGATTTCTTTCTTGACTAATAGATCAATGTAAACACTGTTTGTATTTGATTTTCTAAATGAGGCAGTTTAGTAGACCGCAGTCTGAACACACCACCACTGACAGAATGGCAGCACACAGTGCAGAATAAACACGCTTCACCACTCTGATGAGCTTCTCACGTCCACCTTGTTCGGAAAATGTTTCTGTCTTGCAGGAATATGAGACATACAGTATATGCTGCTGAATGTGGCTCAGTCTCAGTGTCCTCCTCCTCCTGTGTCCTGGCTTGTGTGCAGGAGTTAAGTTCTGATGTCTGAGGTAAAACAGGTATATGTTGATTTATTAGATAACTCTTCACTGCTCTGCATCGTCAGTCACTGCCCTCCACAGCTGTTGGCAGATTTATGTTCTGTCCTCTTAGCAGCAAAATGAAAAATGAAATGAAGTGAATTCCCACATGAGAGAGGTTGTTTTCTTTGCACAAAAAATGAGACCAGGTCTGGAGTGACATGAGGGAGGGCGTTAAGATTTGCAAGATGAGCCGAGCGAAACCTATCGCTCAGACTTGATCTTGTAGCGGAGGACCAGGTAGGTGGCCAGCCGTAGGATGATGAAGAAAATGCCCAGGACAATGAAATCCATGTAGAGCTTTGCATCTTCCACATCCAATAACTGCAGAACCTCTTCAGGCTGTTGGAACTTGCACACCTTCCCCGGACACTCCAGCTCTGACCGGTTCATCCCGTAGATGGACAGGATCACCCCTTCAAAGCCATACCTGTGACAGATACAAACAATCAGCCTAAATCATCCCATGACTCTGAGTCAAAATAGCTCAAAATTGTAATAAAACTACGAATTCTTCAACTCTTCTAATAGCTCCTATAGGTTACAATGTTCATAGTAGTCGACAGTATTAAAGTTTTACATGGAACAAACAACATGCTCATCATTTCGTAACTTTACAGCCTGTGCAGTTTGCTGTGTGCTTGGTGCCCCCGAGAAGTCAGGGATAAAGAGTAAAGAGCAAAGTCCATGAGGTCAGTAAAATCAGGAGGGTTGATCCTCTGGGGAGCAGACTGTGCTTACATTAGAGAGCTGACATTTTAACCTGAAGGTGGGCCTTGAAGAGAGGTCATGGACGGTCTAAAAAAGGTTAGAGGGTCACCTAACAGTCATCCTCCAGACTCTTCCTCTAAGGACCATAAATATTCACATCAAATTTCATGGACATCCATAACCATGTTGTCGAGGGGAGCATTTTGGTTTGGTTCAAAGTGTGTTACAAAACACACCTCTACCTCTAAAGATAAATTTGTACTCATGAAGTTAATTGTTAAGATCTGGCAAAACAGACATTGTTGAGTGTCCTGATGGTGCAGAGTTCTGAAATTTGGAAAGACAAATAAAAGTGTAAAGTGTTTCTAAACCTGCCAATATTACTGTCTGTACTATTCTCTTGTTGCACAGGACAGCTCTGTGATTGGATGGTGCGGTAGATCAAAGGTGAAGCAGTAAGCTGGTCTTTAAACTGTGATGGATGTTTTCAATGTGCAGTTTGAATCATAGTTTTAACGCTCCCTTTGGTTTCCTCCAAATGAGCCCTGATTATGTCTGCTAACCTGGGTGTTAGACAACTGAGGTAATTCACCTGATGTTGCTGACTTCCTCGGGTATAAATAAATAATTTAGCCAAATCTTTGGCAATAAGATCCAGGTTAAAATAAAGAGGAATTATATGTAATATTTTACTCCGGACAGACTAACCAACCAACATCACCATGCTTATGGATACTACTGCTCGTGAATCAAATATTACTTGTGCTGGTACACACCTGACATAAGACACATAGGAGCTCCACTGCAGATACTTGGGGATTGTGTCAAAGTTCACAAAGAATCCAGAGAAGAGCAGCACTGGGATAGCTGTGACAGGTCCAACAAACGTGGCTACCTGTGCAGGTATTTGGACACAGAGGACATTTTATGTTTTATATGTACGACACAAACCAAGAAATCCTTCGTTTAACAATGCAAACCTGCAGTACCTGCAGTGAGGTGGAGGCAGCTCCAACCAGAAGGCCTAGGGACTGGGCTACCAGGGCAGTACAGGTGGACAGGGCTATAAAGAGTAGGTAGCGGCTGGCCTCCGGAGGCTGCTCTGTCATCCAGTACACGATGCTGCAGTACATGATGGGGCAGATCACCTAAAATAACACCTTCATTAACCTTTATTTGTGAAGGAACAGTTCACCCCAAAATGAAACATTTGTTTATCTGATACCCTCACACTGATGTCAGTGGAAGCTGCACTGAAGCTGTTGCACAACCACACACACACACATACACACAGTTAGGCAAACAATGTATACAGTTTATTCTGTAAAGGGAGCTCACATTTAAGGTGGACATGGACAAAGAAACAGAACAAAAGCTGCAGGCATTTTAATGGGACGTGCAAGGATAGAGTTGATGTGGGGAGAGAGAGCACAACCTGCAGGTCTGACTCCTCTGACAGGTGCAGATGAGAGAGACACATCACACATGCGACGAGCATCACTGATACTTCAGGTGCTGAGTCAGCTAACTTTGGGGTTAACTGTTCCTTTCAGGTTAGTGACAATACGATTTACAGCGATAAGTTCTCCAAAATATATGTTTCAAAAGAGAATGAATGAACAGACACGTCCTCCAAACGGCAACAAAAACAACAGAGAGATTGTCAATACACTGTAAATAAAATGTGAGCATACTCCCAGTTACAATTATTTTTCTTTGGTTGTTCTCCAAGTCCTCAGTTCAGTTTCCTTGTGATGTGCAGTCCAGATGCATATATATTTTTCTACTTAATTCAAATAAAACATGAAACTGTAGCAACAGCAGTAGCACACTTCAGGTGCTGAGTCAGCTAACTTTGGGGTTAACTGTTCCTTTCAGGTTAATGACAATAAGATTTACAATATCTTACTCGAGTACTTTTTTCAAATAGTATAGAACATTATTCACACAATCCACATAAAAATCCAGAGAATTCACTTAATAATGTCTGCACAGACCGTGATAGACCACATGCAACACTACATTTCATTCGTACTCTGTATGTAAGTGGCATTTGGTTTTGCTGGAACCAGCCTCTGAACACTGTAGGAAGCTTTTCCACTCCAGAAAGAAAACTAAAGCATCAATTACTTGAAGTGAGAACTTCCAGTCAGCAGTGGTCAAAGCCTGAAGACATGCTGGCAGAGTGCAATCGCTGCAACGACCAGTTAGTGCCTCCAACTAACACTAGAGTGCAGTGGTGTAACATGTAGTTATGTTAGTGGTGTGTAACAGGTCGTTCAGCACTCCAGTCCTTGTTGAGCCAACCCTCCCCTTCAACCCCAACACTGCCAGCTCACCTGGAATGGGATGTCAGCCATGGTCTTGGCCAGGTAGTAGGCTTTCAGGCTGTACCAGTAGTTAAGATGCTCCCGCAGGAACACAGACATCTCCAGAGGAACTAACAGATACATAAAAATGTTCACATACATCTCAGTATCCATTCAAAACATATGAGATTATGATTCATTGATTGCCACAATGAAATCAACAATGAAATAATAGAAATCTGAGTCTGTTTCCTCGCCTCCTTCAGACTCACAGGTTAACACGGTTGGCATGAGCGCTCCAAACATGATGAAGAGCATGGAGAAGAAGAGGAACCCGGTGTTGTTGAAGACCTTGCTGGCGTCATTGCCAATGTTCAGATAGAGCAAGCCTATTAACACACCTATGGCAATGTGGGAAATCAGTCTGAGGTGAGTCAGAACCTGGGAAAAGACCAAAAGCAGGAAAAACATAAATGTGCAGTTTCATACTTGGATGATTAATTTGTTTTAGGTAAAGTCACTTCATTTTGAGGTGATACTCATAAGTTTTGAACACGTGCACAGCTATAATACAATACTGAACAAACGCTGTCACCCACCTGGTCTCGACATATAGTTATGAAGGTTCTCTTGAAGAGGATGCAGAACTGTGTCAGGGTGCTTGTGGCAAAAGTATGGCTCTCTATGTGTCCAGCATCCTGAGGAAAAGGGAAGCAAATGAGCTCGTAACACTGACACACGTGTCTGCGTATACAACACATCACAACCTGTAGCAAACCAGAGCATCCTGCTGTCAGGCCCAGATTACCACACTGTTGGGCCCAGTGGCAAAAATGATGTGTGGCCTCACCCAAACCTGCTTTTCCCATAAAAACCACAATGAGTCCTTTTTACATTTTGGTTTTTGCACGAATTCAAGAAATGTGATAGAAACTGTTAATTAGTTTAAGTAATAAGTGAGGTGTTGGTAAGTGGATTTTGTTACCTCTGACAGAATCAGGCTGACCCCTATTTCCAGTGTTTGTGCTAAGATAAGTTCTTGCTAACCACTTGCAGGCTCTAGCTTCATACATACTGCACAGATGTGAGAGCGATATACAACTTTTCTTTTAACTCTTGGCAAGAAAGCAAGTATGAGTATTTCAACCTTAAGGGTCTAAGGCTGCAGGACAGTTGTCTGCTTTGCCCAGTTGGTCATCCAGCCTTGACTGCAGAACAGTAGCACACCATCCACTACGCACCATCGAGCACTTTGTTGCACAGACTGATTGGCCGTTGCTATCACATTGGTTCTTCTTCTCCTCTAATGCACACATGCCACCTTGGACTGCCTCGAACAGCACAGGGTTCAAGTCTCCGTACTCTCCTGATGCCACTTCAATGACTGAACCAGAGGCAAAAGCACAAAAAATACACAAAATGAAGGAATTGGAGATGTTGAGATGATCCTCAGTAAATTGGAGCAAGTACATGAAGAATGTGGACATACTGAAGTCTGCAGGGTTGTGGTAGGTGGGACAATAAAGGCCCAGAGTCTTCAGGTAGGGGATGAGGTAAGGGACCGTGCCCTTGTAGATACACTGTCCCTGACTGAGAATGTAAAGCTGTGGAGGAACAAAATTATTCAAGGTAAACGACCATTCAAAAGTCTCTAACTCACAGGAACTGTAATTTATTTTCTTTAACTACCACAGTCTGTATAAATTATCACAGAGCTGGCATGCACCACTGCTTCTCAGAAGATAAACCCAGCCATCCATTCATTTCCTCATTTACTGACAGATGTGCACCTTGTCAAACATCTCAAACAGTTTGGCACTGGGTTGGTGGATGGTGCAGATGATGGTCCGTCCTCCCAGCGCCAGGGAACGCATTAGTGAGACCACCTGGTAGCACGATGCACTGTCTAAGCCACTGAACAGAGGGAGGGACATACAGGAGGGACAAGACTGGTGAGCAGCTGGGAAGTCATTTTAGGAGAAGACATAAATGAGTAATGACCCAGTTATTGTGACAATGACCCCCATTTATTGATTCATTTTGTCCTGTGAGAGTTTATTATTCGTTATATCTACCTACCTTTCTACTTGTCTATATCTCATAGTGGGCAATATGTAAAGTTCTTTTGAGAGACACATGCAGTGAAAGGAACTTCGATTTGTTTGTTGATACAGTAGGCATACATCAGGCTGATGTTCTCCTTTTATTAAAAATAGATAATGCAGAGTGTGATTAATGCGTAAAATGATGTGCGTAATGATAACACTGACTATTTCTTGTGTAAGTCCTGGTAAAAACTAGAGGTGCAGATTTTGTTCTGTTTGGGCATAGCTAGGCTAGCTGCTTCCTCCTGTTTCCAGTCTTTGTGCTGTTAGGAAGCTGCTGCTCGTCGCTTCACATTTAGCATTCAGACATGAGAGTGGTATGATCTTTTCGTCAACTTTTGGCAAGAAAATGAATAAGCGTAGGCCTAAGATCCCAGAGCTTCCGACTACTACAGTAACACTGTAATCGTGTAATAGTTAGGGTTCAAAAGTCAGTCCAACATTACATGTCCTACTGTCATAGACACATTATAATACAGGACAAACTGAAACTGTCTTTGGGTTGTGCACTATTTTGATTTTTCTGGAACAAAATAATTCAAATTTTCAATCCCAGTGTTCAGATTGACAATTTGTCCATTAACCAATGACCCAAAGTATCGCTAGTAGAGAAGCACAACAGAACAGTTTTGTGTTGTATTCCAATTCCAGCTGGGACAAACTGTTTCTTCTGAAGACACCAGCAGTAGTTGATTGATTTACAATGACGAGAGTCAAAGTCTACGTGACACACATCTATTTGATGGAAGCACTTTTCGAACACTTTTTAAGTGTAAATGTAACCATCATGAGCACATCAGCGTCCGTCTGTCTCACCTGGTGGGCTCATCGAAGAACATGACTGGAGGATTGTTCACCAGTTCTAGGGCGATGGCCAGCCGTTTACACTGACCACCTGACAGTGAGCTGGTGCGAGTGTGAGCACACTCAAGGAGCCCTAATGCTGTCAGGATCTCATTGACCTGGATGGAGAAAGTCAAAGAGAGGATGTTTGTAAAAGAAAAAGGTCTTTTTTGAATTATACTGCATTCAAAAACACAAAGAGTAGACTGTGTGTGAATTTAGTCCGCTAGAAGTATATATATATATATATTTAGCACTTGACCTCATCAGCTTCGTTGACTTTTGGAAATATCTGCTTATTCTGAATTTGATGCAGCAACACGTTTCAAACAAGTTGGGACAGGAGCAACAAAAAACTGGGAAAGTTGTGGAACGCTCCAGAAACACCTGTTTGGATCATTCCACAGGTAAACAGGTTGATTGGTAACAGGTGATAGTATCATGATTGGGTATGAAAGGAGCGTCCTGGAAAGGCTCAGTGGTTCACAAGCAGTTGTACATAAGAAAGGGTTGATTAGTGCAGCTCTGATGATGAAAGAAAATCCCATCTTTCCTGAATTTTATCAGTTTTAGCTTGTTCTGTGACACATGTTGGTTCTCACAGCTTTACTTTTATTCTGTGGTATAGAGAAGAGCAATGACAGGAGGGGATGGAGGACAGAGAGGATGACATGCAGCTGAAACTAGATTCAAGGCCGGGTTGTCATTACATGGCATGTATCAGGATTCAGCATCCATTACTATTTTTTTTAGATATTTGTTCAGCTCACCAGTTTTTTCTTCACATCCATAGTTTCACCCAGCTTTAAGTTGGCTGAAACCTGCAGCAAGGGGAAAAACATGTACCATCCTTTTGTTATGCAACAGGTATTTAACAACTGTACAGGGAGGGCACACAGATGGCAGACTCAGGTCTGCATTATGAGTTCATACACCATGTAAAAAGCCATATCATCACTAACACAAATACAGTTTTAATATTCATATATTCATTCATTTACTATTCCTGGCTGTGCTGTGAGTGTCTCAGTAACAGCTCACCATCATGGCCTCTCGTGCAGTGAGGTGTGGCAGCAGCATGTCTTCCTGCATGATGTAGCAGGACATTTTCCTGAATGTCCTTAGGTCCCTGGCTTTCCCATTTACCAGGATCTGACCCTTCATCCCTGTTTCCCTGGGCAGCAGAAAGGGCACACATGCACATACTGAGCACTTAAATTGGCTAGATAGACTTTAGTGGAAGGAACAGACTGAACACATGATATACAAACACAAAAACACACCAGTTATGGAAAATGTGCATTTCTGCATTGCAGTATCTACAGTTGTATGTTCTAGATGTTTGTGATAAAAGCTAATTTGTCCTAATTACTTTTTTTCAAAGCCATTTGTTAGTGTACAAATGGCTTTTCTAGATGAGAAATGAACTTTGTCTCATAATACTGAGCATTTACTTTAATTTTAAAATAAAGGGGAACTTTGGAATTCTCACCTGTATCCAGCCAGGATGTTCATTAAGGTGGACTTCCCGGCCCCTGACGGCCCCATGATTCCTATCAGCTCCCGACTGCAGAACCTCCCAGACAGGCACTTCAGTAAGGCTTTGAAACCTGGGAGGAACAACAAAGGGGTCATCGATGCCACTGACCACTTCAGCATGGCTTTATCAACAATAACAAGGAAACAACACTTACAAAAGGAAACATACACTTTTGAAAGTAAATATTAAAATTAAAAATGATGATCTCTTTGATCACGTTTGATATGAACCTGTATTGGGCTCCATGATGAACAGTGAAAGTCCAGTAATTATAATGATAAAGCTATTTGAAACAATGGCCAATCAAATGTAAAACAAACAGATCTGGACACTGAAAGGATAAAAAATAAACAAAGTGAACATCAAGCATGATAACAGGCATAGCAAAGTACCAAAGGGACATAAAAGGCCTTAGAAATAAAAACTGTACAGGAGATGGAGACCTTCTCAGCCTGATTTCTGAGGTAGGTTGTTCCAATGCTGTACATGGTGGCAGCTAATTGGGATACATGGGATGCCTGAAACATTAATAAAAACAATACTTATAACATATAACATACAGCATTAAGTATAACATTATTAATAACACTATCAACTAGAAGCGCACCCAGAGTGCAAACCTCTGCCAAGGACCATAGTCCACTGTTATATGATTTGCAAATCTGCAAGCACAACCACTACAGATGTCTGAATATGATATGTGTGTATCTACGTTTCGATAGCCATACCTTAGGGTCAGCTGTACTGGTTCATGACACAACTGTCCCCAAGTGCTTAATAATGACTGCTTTCTGTATGAAGTTTGTGCAGCTACACCGAAGCGCGGTCCAAATTTGCACATAGCTCAGAACCAACCTGTTATACTGTTACGATGCATCACATCTGGTCCCCTGAAGGCCCGTAATGCGTCTGTTATGAACTATCTGTGAAAAAGGATTCACCTCTCAGTACAACAGCTACAGAGCTTCCTCTCAGGTAAACAGGATAAGAGCCAGCCCCCGACCAGCTGCTTCAGTATGTGAGTGCTAACGCAGGACAGTATCAAATGTTGCACTTAAATCTAACAACCCTGAGCACTCAGCTGCATCATCTTTCAACAGGATGCTGTGCCTTTGAGAGGAGCAGTGTCTGTACTATGCTGCAGCAACTATACTTTATGTTGTTGGAACTAGATGTCCAGGGGTTGCTCATCAACAGCTGTCCGGTCCACCAACAGAGAGCAGCTCGCCACGCCAGCAATTTTAGCATCCCAGCGCTGAATGTTGGGTTTTCCCTGACTCTGGCTCACTGCGAGCCGGGATACGCTCCTCTCACCCTGAGTAGATTCTAACACAGAGAGGTGTTTGGGAAATGTCTTCCAAAATCTCTCTTTCAATCATTTTCAGTCTCAGTTTTTCATAGTGGGATTGTTTCACCTCTCAGAATGTGATTTGTACTTGTAGCTAACAAAGTGTTATCTGAATTTTTCTGATTTTGAACATGAAAATATGCTCGTTCATCATATTAAATTGAATTTGTATAGACTTGGGAGAGTTACTGAATTTTACACATTACCTTCACATTTCCAATAAATAACTTGCACTGAGGCTACTGTATATTAATGCTGCTCAGAGTGCTCAGGCATGCCTTTATTGCACTTTATCATTATTATTATTATTTTTGTATTTCACACAAAGATCGTAATATAAATAGGTTTTGATGACTGCTAATTCTTAGAATAGATTCTATGGCTAGCCAAAGCAGAACATGTACCATTGTAAAATACTGACGAGCTTCATTTGCGCAGTGCTGTGCCACTCTCTGTACTGTGGCTGTGAGAGTAGAGATTTTTAGGGAGCTGTACCAACTGAAAACACACTTCAAACAAGCTCAAACACATGGCATGAAATCTCAAACCGAGCGGCACATCAATAACAAGTGAAACACATTCACAGTATATTCATGTCTCCTGGCACACACCCTAATCACTTCAACTCTCCTCTCCCCAATTCACCTCCCATCTCCCCTCCCCTCCTCTGCCCCTCTCTACTTCTCTCCTCTCCTCCTCTCACTTGTCTCTCTCCTCTCCTCACGTCTCTCCCCCCCTTTCCTCTCCTCTTGTCTCTCCTCTCCTCTCTCCTCTCCCTTCTCCTCTCCTCTCCTATCTCCTTTCCCTTCTCCTCTTCTCTCCTCTTCTCTTCTTTTGTCCTTCCTCTCCTCTCCTCTCCTCTCCTCTCCTCTCCTGTCGTCTCCTCTTGACTCTCCTCTCTCCTTTCCCTTCTCCTCATCTCTCCTCTTGTCTCTCCTCTCCCTTCTTCTCTTCTCTTCTATCCTCTCCTTTCCTCTCCTCTTCTCTTCTCTTGTCTCTCCTCTTATCTCCTCTCCTCTCCTCTCCTCTTGACTCTCCTCTCCTCTCCTCTCTCCTCTCCTCTCCTCTCCTCTCCTCTCCTCTCCTCTCCTCTTGACTCTCCTCTCCTCTCTCCTCTCCTCTCCTCTCCTCTCCTCTCCTCTCCTCTCCTCTCCTCTCCTCTCCTCTCCTCTGTCCTTTGGCTCACCCAGTCAGCTACATTATTAATGGCCTAAACTGTCTCAGACCATGCAGCACTTACTGGAAACCTCAGAGGATACACTTGCACATGCACACATAACACACTTAACATCAGACCCTTGGATAGAGACTGGCCAGTTTACCACATCTCACCCACATTAATGGTCTTTCACACAACTATTTGCTGTGGGTGAATGGTTTCTATAGATATGTGTTTTGTTTAGGAGCAGCTAAAAACAGTAAAACTGGCAAAACTGGACAAAGCACACAGTATCTCTCTCTCTGCCCTGAGTCTGCGCTGTCTCTCCACTGCATGGGAGATAGATCCGGATGCGTCCCGTGGAAAAACTAAGGAAAGTGACTCTGCAATTCGAGGCAGATTTTTTTTTTTTTTTAAATTCTTTATTCAATTAAGCATAAATCTCATCTTGTCCAAGTTTGGCTTCAAGGGAGGAGTCAGCTCCTTCCTGCCCCTTGTGATCTATTGGGGGAAACAAATCCACTATGGCTGCAGTTCAATACTGTCTCACCAAGAATGAGGTGGGGAATACTTATACACTAAATACACTAAAACATGAACGAGCCATTCAAAGATACAATTTCTACTTCAGCTGAAGTGTTCTCAAACAGTATTTTCAATTTTGCAAGAGACGAGACTTCAAACATCTGCCAGACTCACTAGTTGGTCTGGCAGATGTGCTGTGGATGAAACGGTCCCTAACCATGCAAGGTGACCCCCAAATATGTCCAGCGCCACTACTATCAGGCCAAAAATTTTTACTTTTGCACAAAAAACGTATTAAGTGAAATTTGCATGGATGTCTGTAAAGCCCTTGCTTGGGGCCACAATCTGACTATCAGGACAAACTTTACACATCAGCCCTGCTGCTGTGGGTCTAAAGTTAAGACGTTACATGCATTTAGCTGATTTAAATTGGTTTTATCCAAAGCGATTGTCGGCTTGAATTCTGATCACTTCCAATCATTCTCAATCTTGTCATGAACTGTGTCACATTGTCCAAACAATGAAACCTTTCAAATCACTCCTGCTGCACAGTTCACTTTTCCCCCTGTCTATCTTGTATATGATCCAAATGTTCATTCCTATTCAAAAATATTGCTAAATATGTAGCGTCTATTTGATGCTAGCATGGATAGCTGCAACTACGTTAGCTTGCATTGGTTGCCTGTAAAGATTCTCAGTCATCAAGGTCACGGTTATCAAAGGAGGGTTGAAACAAGTTCAGGACTTGGTCATCCAAGCTTGAAGAGCCAAGGGGATTCTTTAGTTCTAACTGACTGGAGGGGAGTCCCAGTTGGCAGGGGGAACCAGAGCACCTGGGGGGAACCCACGCAAACACAGGAAGAACATGCAAACTCGACACAGAAAGTCCAACAGTGCTAATCACTGAGCCACCCTGCTGTCCAATCTGGCCACAAACTCATTGTTATTATTTAGATGCGGCCAATCCTTCCAGTGGAGTTCACAGACAGTTTGAGAACACGTGGAAAGAACACTCCAGCTTGTGCCTACATTACATCAACTTCTTTGTCTTGCAGCAGTCAGATGCTACCTTGCCTTCAAGCTGATTAAACCAGACATGATCGACATGCAGAGTGGACATTTGTGTGCTACCTCTCCTCCTCCAGCACGGCCCCTCCTGGATGGTGTAGGACAGGTCACTGAACTCCAGGTCCACGGCTGAGCGTTTGGGTAGGTGGGAGAAACGCTGTGCTTCAGTGATCTGGTTCTCAACCTTCTTCAGGTGGGTCAACATGGATGCTTCTTGCTGCTGCTGAGGCTGAGGCTGGCTGCCTCCATTACACATTATGGCCTCCTCCATGGGGATACTCACAGAATCAGGTTCCAATGCTTTATTGTCCATACCAGCTCTCTGTCTGTGGGGAGGAAAGGTAGGGAAGAGGGAAAGGAAAGAGAAGGATGAAACAGGGTAAACGTGGGAAAGGCAAAATCAGAGGTCAGCCATGCTTCATTATCTGCTGACATGTCTAATTTTACACCTGCAACGGGGAATTGGTGTCTTGCCAGCATATCTAGAGGTCATTTCATAAAAGTTCATAAAAACAGCACGGTTTTGTTGAGCCAGTCAGCAGCCTTCAGCAGCAACTTCATGCCAAAAAACATGAGAAGAAGAGGAGGAAAACACTTTCTGTCATTTGTTAAGGACCCTATTTTTACTTTTTCAAAGCATTGTTTCTTTAACATAGCAAGCAAAAGAGTGTGACAGTTGTTTAGACTGATCATGAAGTGGAGTTGAATGCAATGAATAAATACAAGGTTGCCAAAGAATATCCACTAGGAGACATACTAAAAAATACAGCTGGAAACACGCCCAGTACAAACACAGTTTGGATTCTCAATAATATGTCAGGTTTTTTTAATGAAGCTCAGCTTCTCTGTCTACACCACAATGCAAGGCTGACATTTTTCTTTATTCTCACAGCTGGAGAATCCAGTGTTGGCATGGAAGGAAGGCCAAAGAAAGATATATACACTATACACTACACAGAATAGTAGAATATACTCAGGGGCGGACTTACCATTTGGCAAAACTAGGCAGTTGCCTAGGGCCCCAAGTTCCTGAGGGCCCCATAAAACTCCTCATACACTTATGGTTAATATAGTTATTACTTATTTGCACACATTAATTATGTTTTTGATTAAAATCCTTTCGCTAAAATGCCAGCAGAATGCTTATTGTATTATGTGTGTCTCGGGGCCCCCCTTCAGTCTCCACTACATTGGATCAGTCCATCTTATTGCGCATGTGCAGAAAGGATCTGGTAAGACAGCGGCAAAACGTATGAAAACAAACGGCGCGAAGAGAAGAGAAGATGAAAAGAAGTTACCCCAGCGGTGCTGAAAATAGGAGAAAAAAGGAGGAAAGCAGAAAGCTGCTCTCAAAATTCCCCAAAGTGAGTGCATTCTTCACTGCGGCAGTGGCTAACAGCAGGAACCCACAACCGGCAAGTGAAACGGTGACGTCGACACCTGTTGGGGAGGGTCCGTTGTCGACGTGTGGAGATGAACAACTAGTGAGTATCAAAACTGTCGAAGGAGTAATGCCCCCCACCCCCGCTATATTAATAAGTATTTCTTTATCCCATTGAAGACGGGAAACTTATGTGTCATTTTGTAGTCAGCTTTGAATTTCGTTTCTATTTACTACAGAGGATGAGAAATCAATTATTTAGTAGGCTTTTTTTTTTCGTGTTGAATTTCAAGGAAAACTTCAAAATCACCCAGAGGTTTTACAGGTAATTTTGGCAGTTGTTTTTAGTCCTTAATGTGCTAAGTTATGCATTCAAAATGATAGAAACTATGTAACTTAGGGAAGTTATTAACAACTACTCACTGCATTAAAATAATCCCTGTCAGTGTTATAGCTTTATATTCATTAATATTGCTTTAATGTGTTATCATTTACTGCTGTAGATGTTTAAGGTTGAGCTAATTTTAAATGAATTAATTTACTGTTAGACAGTTTAAGCAATTGTCATATATTCACTAGTCTTTCCTGTGACATGCAGCCTGTTTTAAGCCTTGTCATGATGCATTTTCCAGCTGGCCCAAGATGAGTTTTGGCTTAAGAAGTCAACCCTCAAAGGAAGACTTTAAGTTTATCACAAATGGTTGGTTTCCAATGAGCAAGAAGGGTTTGAAATATATAACCAGCAATGTAAATAATGTTCATTAGTGGAGTAGAAAGTGCAGTATTTGCTTCTGAGATACAGACAAAATTGAAGTTGCTTGAAATCCTCAAATTTCTATGTTAGCAATTGAGTAAATATTACTATTATTATTAATATTATTACAATTATTATTAATACATTTCACCACTATCAGAGAACCTACTGGTAGAAAAAGTGCGTGCGTATTCTGTTAAAATGTTTATTTTAATTGACCTATTGTTTTGTGTGTTGTCTTCTCATTTCAGAGGGCCCCATGCCTGCCTTTGCCTTGGGCCCCAAATTTGTTAAATCCGCCCCTGAATATACTTAAATTAAGGCAAAAGCAGTGCAACAGCATTTATTGGCATGACATTCAGTATATGTCATGATTATTAGATGTAGATTATTATAATTACACACAGTGATAAGGAATGCATGGAATGTGGTGGGTTGCATTCTCTTGCATGGTCAGGGAATAATACATTTTGTGAGATTCCAAATGCTCATATTTTTACCGTGTAATGTACTTAAATTACTATAGCTAACTGTCTTGAGCCCAGCCTTTAATCTATTTAGTCTTTAAAATTATATTTTAGAGACTTGGTAAAACGTGCAGTGTCAGTGTTAAACCAGCAGACTTATTTGCAGCCGTTCCATCTGTTATCCAGTCTATTATGTCGAGACCAGTGCTGATTTTCCCTCATCATTCCACTGTGATTCTGTGTGGCAGCTAATATTACCTGCAATATGCATTTTTCTGTGTTCGTTTTCATGACATTTTATTGCATAATCTTGTCTGTCTGTGCAAAGTTCCTCTTTACCCATTCAGTTAAGTAGCTTGTGCTTAGTCTAGTGTAGCAGCCTGTTCACTAGTCACATGATGTGACCCGTGTTGTGTTTATGCTCAACTTGTGCTTAACAGTGACTATGTTCTTTGATCTTTTATTTGACAGAATGGATTATTGGGTGGCTATAACCAGTGTTATTTTCAATACATATGGAGATGTATTGTACAAATGTAAATACAACGTAGCCTAAAGAATTTACTCAGTGATAATATACGATCACACCAAGTTATAATGATTTCTATTGTTTTATTTTGCAACACCAGATTCATGCACTGTGACTGTCATCCAGACCACAGCTGAGTCTCCCTCTTCATTCCTCCTCCTGTGACACTGTGTTGCATGAGTGTGCTGTGCAATAAAGAAACCCATAATCCACCTGGTCATCTGAGACACGTAGAAACGACAGTAGCGTGGAGCTGCATCTCATCGCGTACAGCTGTGACCTGTCACACTCACATGGACATGATATACACACATACAGAACTTATGTGGCTCAGTGTCTTGTTCAGTTTTGTTCAGGTACAAGAACAGGTCTGACCTGGAAAGCTGGCAATCAACTGTAAAGCCCAAACTTCACTAAACAAAAAAAGGTGCCATTTCTGTACAGCAGACAGGTGCAGACTGTTCATGATGCTGCACAAAGAATGAAAAAGAAAACACAAATAAACCACATCAGGATGATGTCATTGTCGCCAACCGGCAGTGCTGGTGCTGACAGCTGGGACAAGCTGAGGGTAAAGTGAGGTGAGCATGAACTCCAATCAAACGTTCAGTATAGATGAAGACACAGGCTATTAGCAACACTGTCAGTCCTGAAGTATTTGAACAGTGATGCAGTTTGGCTCTCTATTTCAGAATGGTTTTACACAGCAATGACTGATTCATTTCTGGTTCACATAGTTCACCTAACTGACGTTGATATTTACATTAGTGATCAGTGTCAATCAACTTTTAGCCAAGCTTGTGGTGTGGCTGTCGGGATAGCAGTACCAGTTGGTCCACCACTTACTTAAATAGCTACTCTAACAAGTATTGGACGGTTTGCTGTGGAAGTTGAAACAGACTCTGGCGATCCCGTGACACTTCAGCACCACCAGATGGTCAAATCTCCACATCTACAGGATGGATTGTTACAAAATGTTCACAGGGTCATTCCTGTGTTGCCAGGATCCCACCTTCCCCAGAAGGTGCATAATACATTGTGGCACATAATGGGAACAGGTTAAACTCCTCTGTTCCCAGAGTCCTGTGTTCCCAAAGATCTATCTTCTTAAGGTCCTATGTTCCCAAGGTCAGGGTCAGGGTTAGGGTTAGTGTGTGTTCACAGCATATCGAACTGGGGGACATAGGACCCTGGGAATGTAGGACTCTGGGAACATAGGTCCCTAGGAACTTATGACCCTGGGAGTCCAGGACCCTGGGAACTTAGAACACTGGGAACAAAGATATGCTCCCTTTCTCAGATGGTGTCTCCTATAAAATTTAGTGATCCTGTTTGCATTTGACTTCCTGTTTCCCACAGGATCAATTGTAATACGTTTTGTAATTCCCTGAATACTTTACCAGAAAACTCATAGAGTATCTTCCTGGTTAAAATCTTGTATTCAGCAGGTGCAACACATGCTCGGTTGGATTTTGGTAGGGCGAATGACTGAACCAGTAAAGCACTTTCTACTTTTCGACAATGTTCTGCCCCTGGTTTGTTTTTGCAGAATTATATGCTCAATGACTTCATCCAGCTGGAAGAATGAGATTTGCATGGATCCAAGCAGACCATTCTAATTATATACTGAAGAATTAATCCTGTTGCTGCAATCATCACACTATGATTAATCCAGAGACAAGCAATACTTGTGTGAAGACCATGTGTCACAGAGCAAGTGAGCATCTTAAATCATTCCCCAGACATTCCCAGCAAAGGTCTACTCAACTCTTTTAAATATATTTTCTCACAAACAGACCTGCTCCTGGGCCTCACCAGTGCTTCACTGTCAAGGACAGATACAAAGATAGAGAGACAGAGCACTTCCTCCAAATGTCTGCATAGTGCTGATGATGCAGAGACAGTGGTGAGTAACAGCATGTCTCAGTAGGCTGTGTGTGTGTGTGTGTGTGAAAGAGAGCATGTGTTTCTGAACAGAATACTGCCTGGAAAGCACACACAGGTCAATATCACTAACGATGAAGACATCTGTAGTCAGGCTTCATGTCTCATATGAAATACAATCCAGTTGTTTGTTGGATTACACTCACAGGTGTTCTTGGTATAGGAAGCAGTGTGGCGTTCGTATACTGCAGTGAAACGTCATAGAGAGGAGCTAGCAGCGGATGTTGGGTGTACATAACTGGGTGTACAAACTTCAAATGCAGCACAGACCTGCATCATCTGCATCCTGTCTCCTGCATCAATTCTATAACAATTTCAGTATTTAAGTCGGATGACAGTCTTTCCCAAAACTTAATCAAGTGCTTTCAGTTCCTTCAACAGTAATTATACTTAAGTTGCCAGAAGATGATATTCAAAGAAAATGAAATTTAATGCTTTTACAGATACTTAAATATTCAGAACTGAGAGGCTAGAATCACTGATTTTGTCATTTCTGCTTTAAAAAAATGACTGAAACAGTTACACAATTATGAAAATTATTGCTGAGTATTCTTCATTAGTCAATTGACTAATGGATTAATCAACCAACTGTTTCAGCTCTACATATAAATGCCCCACTTATACAGCAAACCGAGCGGCATTACATTTCCTTTAAATACATGATTTATCATTTTCTCGTAAAAATCTTCTGAAATTAGTTTTCTGTTTAAACCAGACAAACCAGTCCTGGGAGGTCTGGACTGTCTCAGTATCGGCATCAGTCTGTAACTGATACTGGTGATTACTGATGGAAATAACCAACCAATTTGCTGATTGAAATTGTTCAATTCAGTTCATTTTAACAATAATTTGACAAAGGTTCTACTGTGTTAAGTCTCTATTTCTCTGTGAGTGAATATTTGTTAGACAAAACATTTTAAAAAGTCACCTTGGGTTCTGGGAATGTGTCAAGGGCATTTTTCAACAATTTTTGACCTTTATAGACCCAACGATTAAAGGAGAAAATATTGGCAGATTGAACAATGCACTGTCAACAGTATAAGGTTTACACCTCAGCAGCCATCCTTCTGCAACAGAGTTATCACAGCACTGTGATGGTCAGTATGGTCAGCTCAGCTTCAAGATTTGGTGTTTAAGACTTGTGCGTACAGGCTCCAAACACCTCCACTGGTGATGGTTCATTACTGGTCCAGCTTTAATGGAAATGTATATACGTTTCCTGGGAAAAGATAGCTAAGGTATGACCAACGTCAGACAAAATCCATTTCCATTGTCCTAGCAGGACTCTAAGCAGCAGAAATATGCAATCTCCCCTGTGATCGTGAGGTGATTAATGATCATCAGAATGGAGATACGTCTAATCTACTTTGTTCTGCGCAGACCACTGTAAAAATGGTTCCCAAGTCTGAGGTGGTACAGTAATTTGCCCTTTTTGAGACAGAAGTCTCATTTAATCACTCATGAGGTTCTTAATCCCCTTGGGGATTAAAATCAACTTTCTTTTCTACCCTTGATCTGCTCGGAGCCGGAGGGGGCTGGAGTTACCAGCTTGGGAAAAAATCTGCAGACTCAGGTACACCACCAAGCACCAAGCCAAGCTAATGTATGGGAATTGACTGCTCCTTCACTTGCCCTCCTGATCACATCTCCACACAGACACATTTCACTGACAGCAAGGAGAGACAAGCCAAAAAAAAGTCTTTTCTGGGTGTCAAATGGTCCTGATAAGAAGGAGGCATGGAAATGGAGAGACAGGTTACCTATGCCAACGTGTCACGAGCCAACCTGGATGGGACTACACTGTTCTGGATGAGAGGGAAGGTCCAGAGAGGGGAGAGAGGACAGGCAGAGAACTCTGTGACCCGGGATCATACCACCTCAGACATCTACTGTACCACTGTTACACCTGTATCTGACTATAAAACCTGAACCCAAATACACCTGGATTAAAGGCCCATTAGGATCAAATAAAGTGGTCGGTTCTAACTAAATGAAGACATGAAAGCAATAATAAAAAAAATCATGCTGATTGCCTGGTTTAACTGGACAAACGTCTAATCTACAGGTTTGTGCCATAAGAATGACTACCTCACTGTTGTATACCTCCACCAGCCAGTCAATTTACATCAATATCTGTCATCAGTAAATAATGTTGAGAAAAATGCTGTCTTGACTATTTGTCCAGAGGAGTACAGAGGACTGATAGAGAGCTTCATCACATGGTGCAACAACCATCACCTGAAGCTCAGCATCAGCAGAACCAATGAGCTTGTGGTGGACTACATGTTGCGGCAGAGAAACTACTAAGTGTAAGACGTGGATGTTTCACACACATCTTCAACCCAGCAGCACAGAAGATCTTGACAATCAGCACAGTTTCAAGGTGGAGACCAAAGATTAATGTTACCAGTTCAGTATCTGACCAAATGTGAAATATGGTGAGACTCTGCCTTCTGTTCCTGAGTTCTGGTGTTGAATAATGACCAGGAAAGTCTCTCTGCAGAACATTATGATGTCACAGTGAAGTTGACCTATGACCTTATGGATATAAAATATCATCACTTCATTATTTTGACCTGAAATAAATAGCATATGAATTCTTGAGCTAAGTTTTGCAAAGTCACAGTGACCTTTGACCTTTGACCACCAAAATCTAACCAGTTCATCCTTCAGTTCAAGAGAACGTTAGTGACAAATTTGAAGACACTCCCTCCAGGTGCTCCTGAGATATTGCATTGATGAGCATGGGATGGATGTGAGGTCACAGTGACCTTGACCTTTCGAACGAATAGATGGACAACAAAAAACATTGTGCCTGTGGTCACAACTGTCGCTGGCGCAGAGGCATCAGAGCCACAAACCCTGTGTATGCTTCTGTAGTCCGGTTTACAGCACTTAATGCCATTTAGGCTTTTCACACTCTGAGTCCTGCTCTAATCTCAACCCCATGTTACAGAATACCAAAGACTAGCGTCACGTCAACTCAGAGCTAACGTTAAAGATACACTTTGACATAGAGGCAAATGATTCTCTTTAATGCTGGGAGTTAAATTAGAATATTGATGCCACTCTCAAGCCGAACTGTTAAACTAGAGCAAGCAGATGATTAGCTTACCTTATAAAGACAGGATTCAGGGGAAAACAGCTCACCTGGCTCACTCCAGAGTTTAAAAATCTAAATACCAGCACCACCAAAATTCACTAATTAAATAATGCCATCTAATTTGTTCAATCCTTATACAAATAGAAATTTAAAAACACAAAGATGCTGTTTTGTGGGTTAAAGAGTTAAATTATTGAAATCAGGTGACTAGGTGCAATGACTTCCTGAAGTCTCCACTGGTTACCTGTCATTGTCATGCTGATGGGAAGACTCCAGGAAGTCACTGCTGCCTCTCTCAGTATCTAGCATATATCCTTGAGAATGGAGAATGGTACTGAGCTTTTCATCTAACTTGGCAAAAAAATGAGCAAGTGTATTCCCAAAATTTAATGCAGCTCAATCTGAAGGCACGTTTTTCTCTATGCTTTGGCCCTCTGTCCCAGCTAACCCAATATTTTCCACTGCTGTAAACTGAGCCTACAAATCCTAACATGCTGCTTCTGTGACACACTGTAAAGATGATCAGATGCACTCAAGGGCTGCGATGAATATGATAGTCCGTATTTTCCATCTGTATAAGGCTGATAAGGTTTAATGTTTTGAGATTTGATTTTACGTTCGATATTCCAAGAACTTCATTATGACTTAGCCCTTTGTGTTGATGTGAAACGTCAGGGCTAGTGTTGCTCTGCAGGAGCTAATAGTTCCACTGGTGTAAAACGACGAATAATGCAGGATCTGACTCGGATTGTCTTTAATGGAACCGTAAACCCTGGGAAAACTTAGCACAGGGCTAAGTGAAGTGTGTGAAGCTACTATGAAAGGCCTATAAAACCCTCTTTCATGGAAAGTCATGCAGCTGCAGAGTGTCTTTTGAAGTCACCATAAGTTTATGTTCAAAGTAAAAATTCACCCTTCAGCATTAATCAGCTATTGGTTCCAGTGACGTACACAGAATCTGAAAGCAGCAGGGACCCTTTTCTCTTGGGTGGTATGCTTCTGAGTCATTCTGGGAAATGTAGGCAGCCACAAACTGACGAGGCAGGCTGAGGTAATTACAACACAACTCTTAGAAAGCACTGGCCATCACTGAGAGATGACATCATTTGATCATTTGGTACTACTGTTGAATGTTTCCCAGAGATCACTCGGTCTACACAGTGAAATCTTTTTCTTTGGATTAGGCTGTTGTAGCTTTTGTAAATAGTAATTGCTTTCAGTGTTGAGTCATGGTGTATATGTCCCCTAATGCTGCCCAGCTACTTTTCAATTATTCCAGACAAAGCGGAATTGAAAAAGGCATCACTCCCTTTGTGTCGGAGGAGGGTCATCTGTGGTATAACAGCAACATTTATCCTCACAAAAAGTCACCTTCAACAGGGATTCTGATCTCATTTGCTGCGGGGCACTGATGTGCATCTGAATCTCCTGTGCTCCATGAGTTGTAAACATGGATCGATGTGTTTTCACACACACTGAAATGAACACAAAGAACTGTTCACTGAAGTCAAATCGTATGACCCTTTGAATGGTAACGTTAACAATGGTAACAAGGGGAAACTGTGCAAAAAGACTGTTTTACTTTCTACAGTTGGTCAGAAGCACATTTATTCCTGTTTGTGTGTGAAATGCATGATATTGAGATCATTGAATGGAATTAGAGGAAGAAGGATAGATAAAGGCTATTTACAACACTGTCTATATAAAATCCAAGAATCTATGCAATAACTCAGGCTTATACCAAAGTTTAACCCTGCATTACTCTTTTTAAGCTTTTAAACACTACAGAATGTTATATCTTCAGAATAAATATGTTTAAATTCGCCAGTCATTCACAGGGCTGTCACATTTCTGTTGAAACAAATCTAGCAACACGTAACAACTGTGTGTGCGGCCCTTTAGCCCTCTCGTGTAACTGACAAAGGCAGTAACGAAATCTGATCACAAACGGTCAGCTGGACACCTTGGAGATGCTGTCCACCTGTGATCGGCTCACCCAAAACACACATTAATGGCAGGTGTGAACAGGGTCATAAAAACTAACTTCCATTAATGTTCACACCCAGAGTGTCAAACACATGCTGGCTTTTTTTGCGTTTGGTATGTTGTCAATTGCAGTAATATGTTTAATACTTTTTCCCTCCAGAACCAGTAAAGTATTAAATCAGTGAATTTGCAGCCGTCATCATGTCCACTTCTGGGTGTTTTGCTTTGTATTATACATTAAACTGTAAAATCATGCAGTCAGAAACAGTGTGACTGAGACACTTTGTCCACAAGACTGTACTTAAATGTTCTGTTGGTGGAAGGTAGAGATAATGAGCACCTTTAAACATGCTGAGAGATGACTCACAGACTGCTGCCAGACTTGTCTAAATACTGGATGCACTGCAAGAATCAGTACTGTCGTGTCAACTGGATGCTAACATTTAGTGAACACACCAGCATGCAGAGGCTGAACATGGCTGCTGCAGCCTCTTTAACCCTCAGATATTGTCTGATTGTTCTGCCGGTGAGCAGCAGCCTCCTGGTAACACTGCCCGTTACATAACGTGACAGGACTGAACGTAAGGATATTAAGATCAGACCCAGGGAAGTAGGTTAACGGTGCTGGTCTCCCATGACTTTGTAAGAATGAGAACTAATTCACTGAAGAGGCTTTGACAAAAAAAAAAAAAAAAAAAAAATACATTCCTTACTATAGTAGCACAAAACAGAGGCTCCATCAGCTACAACTGCTTTTCACACATGAGACAGAGGTTGAAGTTGAGAGGGGGAAGGGTTGTTCGAATAGAAGGAAATAACTTATAGTAGCAAACTATCCCAGCTGAACAGCTAATGAGGACTAAACTAGTAGCACTAATCGACTGTATGTCAGTGATAATTACAAGGCAAATAAAAGCTAATATAAACGTTGGCTGATCGGGGTATTTTAAGTGCTTTCTTTCATCCTTTAATCATTTTATGTTAAGTTTAATGTAAAAAAGCAACAACGACTTCGAATAAATTGAGTTTCTATTATACATAAGAGCCAGGCCAATATATTGGCTGATGTTAGCTCACTGCGGGTATATCTTATCAGCATATGTGTCAGCTAATGAATGGCTGAAGAATGAATGAATGAAGTACAGAAATGGCAAAAATATATCTTGAAACAGTGTTGAACTCTTAAATATCAGTGTTGACGTAGACCTCAAAAATCCTGCATCAGTTGGATTATACCGTTCACAGTATGATACTCAGTTTATACTGCTGAAGTGGCACTCATTCTTTTCACGACTTCCACTTCAATGACACTTAAACTTCAATTTATCGCCTGATTTTAGACGTTTCAACCACTTTCAGCACTTTTATTTCAAATGACACTTCAACTTCACTCAGAATTGTCACTTTAAACTGACACTTCAGCTTCTGTCAGCACTGAAATTTTCTTTTAGTACTTCCACTTCAACTGCCACTTCAACTACAACTTCAACTGTAAAAGCTACTTTCAACTATTTTGAACATTTTAACAGCAAAATTTCCCCAATCAATGTATATTTTTTTCAGCCACTTCTAGTTTGAATTAGCATTAGCACTAATCTGTATATCTCATCTGAAATAAGAGAAGACCTACACTATGAGTGCTATGTATGTGGTCATTACAGGGCAAATACAGGCTAATATGAAAAAAAAAACATGTTTTATGTATATTTTCCTTTAAAGGGCCAATAAACATCAATTTATGGGGTTCCTTATAGTTTTAGTGCAAAACAACAGTGAATAGATAGAGTTTAGGATGGTATAAATAAATATAACATAATTTGATGTGTCTGAGGCAAAAAGATGAAAAGATTCACTCAGTTTCTTTCCTCTAACAAATCAGTCAACAACAAAAAGTCATATAACGGACAGAAGTTCTAGGTCTATCTATCTATCTATCTATCTATCTATCTATCTATCTATCTATCTATCTATCTATCTATCTATTTGTGTGTGTGCGTGTGTGTGTGTGTGTGTGTGTGTGTGTGTGATTTCTTGGTAAACACAATTTGACACACTCACTCTTGAAAGTAATACTGGGCTATACACTCACCGATACACAGGCTATGACACTGATATTGTTAATTCATCAGAAGTAACGACATGCCACAATGCCAAAAATGACAAACGACAGAAAACAGAAGAACATCTGAAGTGTAATCTGACGGCTTTTCACTCCTGACGCTCTTTCCTGGGACTGAATAAATCCCATCTGACTGAGAGAATGAGCGCCTGGCCCCGCTGTGGACATATCATCACACAGGGTCCGGCTCCCTGGGTGGACAGGGGACCGCCTGGACGCTGACACGTCCACCACAGGGAAAGATGAGTCATATGAGATAAAAAGTGCCACCTGTCAGTAGCAGAGGAAACAAAGACAAGAGAGGAGGAAGAAGAAGAACGGCGAGCCTACATTGACTGCTGTGCGGAGCGCTGAAGTGTCGTTGTCCTCGGCGGCGTGTGTCAGGATGTGGTTATCCTCCCTGGCTGCTGCATTCAGCGCACAGTCTGTTCAGTCTGCCGCATCTAATCTACAGCACCGCTGCACGCCGGAGCGCAGCGCAGCGCCGCGGAGAGGGCGGATCAGGACAGCAGGGGGGGTGGCGGACGGGCCGGGACGGAGCAGGAATCACACTCAACTCCTGTACAGACCCCGCGGACAGCGCCGCGTCACATGCTGCGTGCACGCGCGTGCACGCGTGCATGTGTCGAAATGTCTTCTCTTCTCCTCTTCGGAGAAATGTGGATTTGTCTTTATAATCTTCATCATGGGGGACAGGTGTAGGCTTACGTTTATGTAACCCACATTTCTATATCCTGTTAAGCCTGAAGGCATTTTCCCACCAATTCTTATTCCACTATTCCCTTTATTATAATAATAATAATTATTGTTATTATAGCATTTAAATAAATGTATTATATAAATAATCACTTATTTAAGGTTCTATATTTGCTATGAATGTGAAAATTAGTTCTTGTCCTTAAAAAGAGTACTTTTGTGACACACACACACACACACACACACACACACACACACACACACACAGTATATACTTGCAAACTTACTTCTAAAAAGTGTTGTAGTAGTAACTTGTTTCATATTAATTGATGTTCACTGAATCTTATTTTCATTTAATATTCATCTTCAAACAAAATACCACCTATTGTTTCAGTGGAAACTTCTACTTCTAATGTGAGTTTTGTGTTCCGGCTGCTCTCACACATCCTGGGGGAAGGAGGCTCGATTGAATTCCTCACAGTTTTTGGGGATGTGACAAATATGGCAACAAGCCAAGACTTGTCAGCAAGGACGGCATATCTCAGAGACTGAATTTATAACTTCACTTGAACCTGGCATGTTCACACTTGAAAAAGACATGACACCATACAATGCACAGACACCAGTGGCTGAACTATTCAGTCCCATTGCAATACCACACTGAAAGTACTGCAAGTGAAAGATTTATCAGAAAAAAATAAAACTTAAATGTTCAAAAGTAAAATACTCCTGCAGTATGTCTGTCTGTGTTTTACTATTTTATCTAATGTTTTTGGGTTAATATTACTGCTGCATTAATGGGTATGTTATATTTTACTGCTGTAGAAGTTTAAGGTTGAGCTAATTTTAACTACTTTATGTGCTGTTCGGTAATCTACAGCAATGCACCATTTTCTATAAGATTATAATATAGTATTGCTGTCCTGTGAGAACCACGTATTTCTACACAGTTAACTTTTCTTGAGCTCAGAAAAACAGCATTTTCGGCTTTGTGACAATGCATTTTCCATCTTATCCAAAAGGCTCAGTTCGTTTAACTTCAGAAGTAGGACAGTTTTCTCACCCCAAAAAGGAACACTTAAGATAAGATAAGATAAGATAAGAGAGACTATATTAATACTCAGCCCCAGTTTATCAGTGGAAAAAAAATAATCAAATTCAGAATCACCAAATGTGGAGGTACGTGGTTCTCACTGGACAGGAAGGATGTGAAGAATTATAATCTGTAAAGTAACGAGTTAGTAAAGCTGTCAGACAAATGTAGAGAAATAAATATGTATTAATACTAACCGCTGTGTAGTGGAATAGAAGTTAAGGTTAAAGTTCATAAATGGAAATACTCAAGTAAAGTACAAGTGCCTCAAAAATGTACTAAAGCACAGTATCTAAGTAAATGTATCTAGTTACATTCCACCACTGACAGACACACACTGTTCTCTGTGTTGCTTCCCCCTCCCCCTCTTGTCTCTTCACCATCTCTGACTGTCTGTCAAGAAGAGGAATTCTCCACTGAACACACCTGGTGTCAAACAGGGATGATGGGGCACTTCAGACTGGTTGTGTCTCACCCGCAATGGATTTAAAAAAAAAATGTTGTTTGTAAATGTACATTCTCAAAATGTCGAGTTACTCAGTTAAAACTTTGTGTCCAGTGTGTCAGTTTCTATTGAAAAGTCATATAGCCACACCCTGGAGAGGTGATGCTTGGTCTTAACACTGTGAAGGAATTGAGGGGCAGAACAAGGGACTATTAACCCCTCCCCTGGAAATAAAACCTGAGGTGGTTTGTGGTTAATATCAAAATGAAACTCGAAATGAACTGTGGATAAAGGGGTACTATTTTCTTATGAAAATCTTCCAACTAAAGTGGTATGTTTGGACTGGTTTGGGACCTGGACTTGCAGAGTACCGAAAGTTCAGCTCCATTTTATCATTTCTATACACATTAAAGTTGTTAGCTATGGATCTGTGTTGTGTATACTGTAGCTTTTATGTTTTGACCGTGTAACTGCCACCCTCATGATCAAGTTTAGGCAACAGATGGAGACGTGATACACCGGATACAGCAGTAAGTTTCATTTTGAAACACTCCACATCACTTACCTCTCAATGTCTCTCCTGTTCAGTCGCCCTTTAACACAGCAAAAGAGTTCTATGGTGGATATTTGCCCTGTTGTTGACGGGAGAATAGAGGTTATTCTGCTGCTGTGGTCTGGAGGAAATGTGCAGACTTGACAAAGTCCAGCAAGTGACAAAGACCTTACCTCTCTATAATTTGTCCCCTGAAATAACAAGTTCAAGAGGAATGACACCTGGCTGCCGTCACACACATTCACATTCTCTGCTATACTAATCAGGCCTGGATAAACAATCTGAACAGATGCTATTTTTCTTTGGAAGGGGGGAGAGGGTGATAACGATGGGATGTTTTTGATGAAAGCAGTTCACAAACATTTTCATTTCATTTCTAAGTGTTTGAAGAGGTGTCCTGTTAGTGGTGCTGCTTGCAACTTTGGCACTCTCAGATAACTTTGAGCCCAGAGAGTCCGACATACTTTATGACATTTGAATCGATTTAGTTTTTACTTAAAGCAATAGATTAACATTTTGGGAAATGCATGTGTTCACTTTCTTGTTAAGCATTCTGTGCAAAAGCTGACAAAATCTGTCAACTAGCACCTGAAAAGCTCAATAACTCGCTAATTAAATTCTGACCTGCGAGTGCTGTGGTGAGAAAGCTCGTTCACGAGGGACGAGGATCAGGTTCAGCTGGTGCCACTGCTTTGAGTGTGGGTGTCTCCAGGAAATCTTGTGCTGTGGCTTTGTCTGGAAGGATAAGTTGGTGATGCATATGGTGATATGCACAGGAATCAAGCAGTCGCTGTACAGTACAAATACAGTTGTATTTGTCTCTTCTTTATTAGATGCGATCAACTTCTCTCTATCAACAGGCTATGTACCACTGTCCTTTAAAGCAAGCTGTAATAAAACATCTTCTTAAAAGCCTACTCTTGATAAGGGGTTTTAGCCAAATATAGACCTAAATCTAACCTCCCCTTTCTCTCTAAAATCCTTCAGAAAGCAGCTGCTGGTCAGCTGTGCGACACAGGGAACTGCAATAAGCTGGTTTAAATCCTACTTTTCTGAACAATTTCAAACTGTACACATTAATGATGACTCCTCTGTGCATGCTAAAGCCAGTTATGGAGTTCTGCAGGGTTCTGTGCTTGGACTGATTCTATTCACCCTTTATATGCTTCTTTATCATTATCGGGAAACATTATCATTTCTATGCAGATGATTCCCTGCTATATTTATCAATGAAGCCAGAAGAAACCAGAAATCAGCTGACTAAACTCCTAAAATCTTAAGGACATAATGACCTGCAGCTTTTTATTACTAAATTTGGACAAAACTGAAGTTATCGTGCTTGGGATTAAACACCTTAGAAACCCAGTATCTGTTGATATAGCAACTGTGGATGGCATTGCGCTGGCCTCCAGCACCACTGTAAGGAATTTGGGATTCATCTTTGATCAGGATATGTCATTTAACTCCCACCCAAGCCAGAGCCTTTAGCTATCAAGCCATCTTCCAGTGGTTGTCCGGGAGGCAGACACCCTCTCTACATTTAAGAGCAGGTTAAAAACTTTCCTTTTTGATCGAGCTAACAGTTAGGGCTGGCTCAGGCTTGCCTCGGACCAGCCCCTAGTTTTGCTGCCATAGGATTAGGCTAACCAAGACATGTTACTAACTAAGTCTTGCAGGTCTGCGTGGAGAGTGGTTGAACCTGGATTGTTTATTATAGCTACATCTCCTCTGCAACTGCTGCTACAATTAGTTATACTTCAATTATTATTAAATTAAACATACATTATCTGCTACTAATAAGTACATACCACACACAAGTATTTATCTCTCTCTCTCTCTCTCTCTCTCTCTCTCTCTCTCTCTCACCCAACCGGTAGAAGCAGATGGCCGCCCACCCAGGTCCTGGTTCTGCTCGAGGTTTCTGCCTCCTAAAAGGAAGTTTTTCCTCGCCACTGTCGCCAAGTGCTTGCTCATGCGGGAATTGTTGGGTCACTGTAGACAAAGAGTTTGGTCTGTAACTGCTCTAAATGTAAAGTGTCCTGAGACAACTTCGGTTGTAATTTGGCGCGATATAAATAAAATTTAGATTGAATAGTGCTTTTCTAGTCTGATGACTACTCAAAGAGCTTTTACAACACAAGTCTGTATTCACCCTGTCAGACACATTAATTTGATGGCTAGGCCATGTTACAAGCTTTTATATGCATTCACACACTGATGGCACAGCATTTGGGGCAATTTGGGGTTCAGCATCTTGCCCAATGATACTTCGACATGTAGACTGCCAAGGCCAGGTCAAACAACCCAGGAGAATGAGTTGTTCCCTCTTTGAAATGTTGATGTTATCTGTCAGTTTGATGGAATCCACCAAGTGCATTTCCTGAAGGCTGAGGTTGAGTCTGTTGTCACTGATGTCTTGAGGGTTTTTGTAAAAGACAACAACCAGCATGACGTGATGCTAACAGGTCCAGACCAAGGGTCTGTATACTGGTTTTGAGAAAGATGGAGAACAGATTGACGTTGCCAGTTTTGGTTGAGACCCAGTGGGACCACTAGTTGCAGGTAGCCTACCACTAATAGCCTATTTTCAAGCTTCTGATTAGCCAACATGGCTTTAAAGTTAGACTTATATTGCCATATGTTTGTTTGGCATGCTCTTGGCATTGCATCAGTTGTGTTTTTGCAGTTTCAGATTTTCAGAGATTTTTTAAAACAGTGCTTGTGTGGACAGGGTGAAAAAAAGGAGTTAAACCCCCGTTTTAAATAATACCTGTGTCTGTGTGTGCTAGGCCTCAGTCTCATCTTTCAGAAATATGCAGTATAGAGTTGGACAATCCATTTATTTTCTTGGTTGTCAGGGTTGTGGTGACAACATGATGGTCAAGCAGTTCAGGTTTTCAGAGGAACCCTCTTGAACTCCTTCTAGGCATCGAATGAAACGTAGTCCCTTCACCTCCTCGAATTAAGGCATAATGGAAGGTGTAGTCCATCCAGCTGCTTATCACATGTCTTTTAATTCCCCTCTTGTGTTCTTCTATTCCCTGCCTCTGCTATCAGGGTTGTTCCCAGCTGAAGAAATAAGTATTATACTTTTGTAGCAAAATATATTCAAGTTAATTCTAATTTGTTATTTCTACATGTGTCTGATTTCATCCTCCATAGGACATGTCGTTTTATGAACCTGAAGTGAATTCTGCACTTTGACATCAACATGTGTATACAATCAGTGTAATCTGCTATATATTATTTGTTGGATGTAAGAAAAGGTACTAGTGTAATGTTGCTAACCAAAGGAGGTTAGATGTATTGTACTGATGTGATTTGTTGACGTGCACTTTCTTCAGCACATGATATTATATGACGCACATTGGCATTGATGGCGTGCTTTGTGCTCCTTTGACTGTTGTGTTCACATTAATTCAAACACATATTCTAATCTGATGCCCACTTGAAACTGATACATAATCGTGTTTTTGGCTCATGAAGACATGTTTACTTGTTCTTTCTTTGAGACCATTAAATATTACAGTAAAGTAGTTATGCAACAAAGTAAGTGGATAAGAAAGAGAGTGTTTGTATTTGTGTACAGTGAACCCATTTAAAGATTTGGCATGACATACAACAGTTTCACTGTGTTGATTGTAGTAACTCAAAAAAGGCTTAAAAGTTGGCTCTTTAAAAATATTCTTTAATGACAAGTTTGAAAGGGCAGGCAAAGGTTCATGTACATGCATGTATTCACAAAGTGGTCCTTACATCTCGCTGCTGTTGCTTTTTACAGGTACATGCTTTAAAGAAAATTCATAATAGTCTTTATATAAAGTAAGATTTCAATATGTTCATTAACATATCCATTATATCGGCACAGCCTTTTTTGCCTATTTCATCTACAACAATAATAAAATACTAGATTATTGTAGAGAACAGTATTGTGATTACACATTTCACAGTTAACTGTCTCAACAATCCAGTGTCTTTTAGGTTTCCTCAGGTTATAACGAGATGTCCTGGAGGTCTACAGAGACCCCTGCTGGCAAATAACCTCATTGGCAAGACAGGAGAATTTGTCATGAACTATGTTAAAGGGTGTGCCACATGGCACGGAGAACACAATGTTTAGCTTGTGGATAAAACATATATTGTGACATATAAACTGGATCTGCTGCTTATTCCCACAACATTGATAAACTGTAATGACTGGGGTGCAGGTCCTGTATTACCACCACCTTTCCCCAGTTCACAAAGTTACAGCAAGCAACAGCATCAGCAAACATGCAATATAGAGGATGTTGAATAGATTAGCATGTACATTTACTATCTGTTGGCTACTTCCTTACACAATGACCTGGTGAATCTCTGAGCCTGCATGAAACATTTCAATGATGTCTGCAGTGAGGCTGTGGATGCAGTTTCACAGGCAGGGAAATAATGTCAGGACATATTGTTTGCAAACGCATGCCTAGATAATGCAATAACTGCAATGAACTGTTTCAAAAAGTCTCCCCAGCTAAAGGACAAAATATGATGTTTTGCCACCATCTTCCTGCTTAAACACACTTTGGTTAACTTTTTGTTCAGTTTAAACACAAAAACTACATGCTTTAAGTTAGGGAACAGTTGTGGTCATAGTTAAAAGGAACGAGCTGACTGTTGGTCGGAGAACCGTTTTCTTGAACCATCTATCCACCCTGACTTTCATGTACTTGTACTTGTCAAGAAAACATAAAAATGAGCTGTTTTATGGACATCTGAGAACATTTTGCTACTTTAGCTCTGATTTTCATCTGCCTCCTGTAGTTAAAAGAAGTCTTTATACCTTACTGCCACTCTCTCTTCACCGGTCACCACCATTTAAATCTATGCCATTTCATGCTGGCATGGCTCTGAAGCTACCTTGATAAACCACCAGCAGTGATGGAGAAGTATCCCGACACCTGCGTGTGTGAATGTCACTGCGTATTGAGCTGTTTTCAAAATTTAACAGTGCAAACAGTGTTTCATATCACAACTTCAAGGTGACATTTGAGCTGGAAAACATTATCAGCTTTTTCAAAGGAAGATCAACAAAGTTCACTCTGCTCCATATGCAAACACTAAGGTCTGGAATAAAACGCAGGGACAGTGAGCTCACAGTCAGCTGAGTCTCCGGTCCAGCAGCCATGATGACGGCGCCTGCTCTGCTCTCTGCAGCACTGCTGCTTCTGCTTCCTGGGACTCTGACTGCACGTAAGCTTCAGAACAATTCATAAAACTTTATTTCAAATGATTTCCATTGTTCCTGGATAAACAAACAAACACGCTCTCTGTTTTTTGTCTTCTATATTTCAGAAACGAAATCAATTCCCATTGTTGTGGAAGTAGAGAACAGCTTACTCGGCAAACCTAATGTGACCTTTAGTGCTCGTGTGGTGTACAGAGGGATCCTGTTGGGTGCACTGAGGAGACTCATGGCCTCCGATGCAGGCTTCACGTAAGATCATGACATCAATTGTGAAATGAAATCTGACAGTCTGTAACCGGAAACTGAACTGCTACCAAATACAGGGCCAGAATAAATGAATGTAATAATGCTCCTATTCTGTAATGTCTCCAAAGCTTTTACCTACAACACTGATCCACCGAACACTGATCAGAGCTGGACATCATTGATTTTAATACTGAGCATGATCATTATATAATTATGGCAACACTGTTTCACACACACAGGCTACATATAAGACAAAAACCAGCTGATTCTAATGGTACAAAGGTCTTTACGAGGACAGCTACGTGTTCACTTCTTGTAACCAACAAATCACAAACACATTCAGCTCAGCCCCCAGTTAACAGGATGCTGCTTGACACTGTGGCTTAAGCTTGATTGACAAGTATCAGCTGCTTTCAGCTCTTTTCCTCCCACCTCCTCCCCTAACCAGTTTCCTGGGGACCACCCTGTTCGTTTTTTTCTTCTGTTTGGTCCTGCAGCTTCACCTACTCGGACAATCTAAACTATGGCCCGTCCCTGGACAGTGTGAATGGTGTGGCTGGAAATGATAAGTACCATACATACTGGGAGCTGCTGGTCGAGACTCCAGAAGGTCAAATCATAAGACCTAATGTTGGTAAGTACACGATGAAAATGTCTATGTCTCCTACTTGTTGTAAATCAGATTATAATAGACTATATGAATGTTGTTTGCAGGTATTGGATGTTACATTCCCAGTGCAAACGAGAAAATCATTCTGAAATATTCAAGGTGGTGAAGATTCAGCATCTGTCATACATCAAAATCAGCTCAGAGCCGGTGTTAGAATAGATTGCATGACAATGTACTATATTTCATAAGTGCTCATGAAATGGCATGCGTCTGTGTTTCATGTTGTGTGAAACACAGTACTGATTTTATTGGTTTGCAAAGAAAGATTAACACAAGGGAATAAACACTTCAAACAAGGAAACAGCTGATGTGTTTGTGTTTTGAATGTTTGATGTCCAGTGTGTTTTTTGTCAGTTTGTTCATAATGGAGCCAAACTGTTTCATTTGGTAGCTGAAATAAATGTCTGGGTGTGATGTCTGGGGACTATGGCGGCCTCTGGAGCAAATTAACTGAAGTATGAGCGAGACAAGAGAATGACACATCAGCTGATGGACTTCAGGGAACTTACCAGTGGTTTTTCATGCTTTAGCCAAATAACAGCTATCTGCCTACATTTTCAAATTTCATTAGTAAGAGTCATTTCTAAAAGTGTGCAGCTATATTTCAGCTTGTAGAATATTTTGTAAGTTTGCAAAGCATCCTGAGGTAATTTGTGCTTTTGGCCTATATAAATACAGCGCTGACTGATGCTGCCTTTAAGTTGGACTTGGTTTTAAGTTTTTCACAGCCTTCTTCCAATGGGCTCTGCCACATATAAACATTAGCAAACATCATATTTTGAAAACTTTGTAATCATGACCACATTTCTATAGTTAGTTGAACTTCTAAAGATAATAGAATGCGAGGTGAAATTGGGGATTTACAAAATAAATAGCTAAAACATTTTCAGGCAAAGAGGCAAAGAGTCAAAGAGCCAGATCATTTTGTTTCCTGCATACAGCGAAGTGTTGAGACTTTTCCAAGAGCCACAGGCAGCTGCATGTGCTGCGAAACAACACACGTAACTGCACTGAGCTTCTTGTCTCTTCTTAATGATTATTATTATTATTATTTTTTTTTAGGTATTTAAATGCAATGAACTGCAAAGTGGAGCTGACTGACATTTTTGAATACACCACTTTGAACACACTAATACAACTAATTAGCAAGGAAGTATAGCACACAACCACGATTCCAAATTATGGAACAGTGTGTAAAACATAAATGGTAAATGAGCGTTCCTGAGTCCATGTAGTGACATCCTTCATCCAATCATGTGTTCACAAAGTGGTGAACCTCGCTCCATCCTCACTTGTGAATCACTGAGCCTTTCCAGGATGCACCTTTCATACTTACTCATGATGCTATCACCTGTTACCAATCAACCTGTTTACCTGTGGAATGATCCAAACAGGTGTTTTTGGAGCGTTCCACAATTTCCCCAGTCTGCTGTTGCTCCTGGCCCAACTGAAGCTGTTGAGGCCAAACATGAAATATATTGTCTATGTGCTGTTTTCATTTAAGTTTATGTCAAAAATCACAAAAACTCTTGGTTACACCTAATTCCTAAGACTAAGGCTAAGAACAAGATTCTGTGGATGTTGACTGTAAAAAGACAGACCCAAAGGTTCTCTCACCAACATTAGGTCTTATGATCAGGTGTTTCCAGACATCACCTCCTCTTGTCACTGTGAATCCACTGATACATCAGTTTCATAATTTAATAAAATTGACAGGGAGAGAGTGCTGGCCAGTACTGTGGCTGTAAGAATGTTTTAACAGCTGCTGCTCCAGTTATCCATGAGGGGAAAAGCAGGGTAAACAGTCGCCTCAACAACTTGAAATCTTTCACTGTGTTTAGTTTATTAAACTGATTTCATTGTCTTTCTCACAATGAAGATAATACACCGTTCGAGCCATGTTGAAAGTCATATGATTTATTACAGGTTCCACCTTGTGAGATAAACGTGACCTTGGCTCTTATGCAGACATGAGAGCAACATGTTTACCTGCCATCAGATTAACCTAAAGGGGCTTTAGATATGGGCGATAATCACTAAAAATAGTGGCAGTCTGCGTACACTTTCAAGATTAAGTTACAAAGTGCGTTATGAATCAAAATGGAAATATAACAGGGTAAAAAAGACAACAGAACAATCAAGCATTGAAAGTGCAATAGAGATTAAGACAGAAAGGAAAATATACAAAAATAATAACATGTATTAGGAAAACAAATGATCTGAAGCTGCACAAAAGACTCAGAAGGATGGAACAGTATTCAAGAGGACTTGAAGTTGTCACTTTATATCAGTGAGGGATGTGAAATGGTTTCTGACTGACCCAGAATAAAAGCTCTGGAGTTTCACTGGGATCAGATAAAAGTGTGACGTGATTAAGATTAGTCATCTGCCAATCAAAACAAAGCTTTGAGTCACACCCAAACATATGAAAAGCCACTCAGAAACACAAAATGAGAGAGCAGGAAGGAATGTGTTGCCCTCAGTAGATGTATAACTGGTGAACAGGTGAAATTAAAGGTGTTCATTTATAGTGTTGCATGTTATTACTTAATGCTGGTGATTCAGCTTAAAGAAGAGAAGCAGCAGATGTGATGATCTTATGTAAAGCCTGTGTTGGACTCCTGCAGTCTCTTTCCACCTGGCAAGACTCCTCTGTAGACCATGTCAGTGCTGTAGGTCTGACTGAGAGAGTTTGTTACAGAGTCTGTCACCAGGACACTGCTGGGACCAGAACCTGGAAAGAAGCGAATCAAAGGTGCTACAGAAGATAAAATAAGGAGAGGACAAACAATATCCTGTAAGTGCAACAATAAGATTGAATTCTTCTCAATGGCTCTGGCTGATTGCATTTTTGCATTTGATGATAAAAACAAAAAACTTGGCCAAAAAACAATATAAATAGTTTAAACTATTTTGAAAGTGACTTGAGGCTAGATCTTGAGGAGGAGCAGCAGGGAGCAGAGTCTTCATTGTGACTAAACCTCAACAGTTAACTACAGAGACAAAGGAAAGACGTCCAAGCACAAAAGCAGTTAAAGTGTAGTCTTACATTTGTTGTAAGATGTGCTTTCTATAGCCAGTTTTTAACTGGGTTCCATTCATTTTTCAGTACAGGACTCCAATCTTACGGCTGGAAACTCTATCATATCTTTGAGCCTTTAGAAATGAAAATGTGTTGACTTAAACTGCATGTCCAATGGACAGAGGCAACAACAGGTAATTGACCTACAGTCACACCTCATGCCAAGAAATCCAAACTATCAAACAGTAAACTGCTGTAATGGCTAATGTGGTGGGTTACGATAAACTAACTCTCCCTGTTATCTATTTGAGGTCTGCACTTTCACAAGATTCACCAGTCTCCTGTCTTTGCAAAGGCATCTTATCCTTAATGTTGCTGAACATTTTTCTTGTTAATATTGATATAGGACATACCTGTGTGTAGTGGCAGTTGACTTTTCTATTTTACTGTCTGAATTTTCAATGATATATTTCATTCCCACATACACAACTAAACTAGTTTTTTGTGTTTGCAGTTAGTAGCGAGGTTTCATCCATAGTGCAAATTTTAAACAAATTTTGAGGAAATCAGCAAAGAAAAGGCTAATAACTACACGTTTCCATGCACTGCAGTTATGTGATAATCAGCAGTTGGTTTGCTGTGATAAACGTGGTGTTGCAGCTTCCCAGAAGAACAAGAAGCAGCAAAATGTGGTAATTAAATGAGCCCAGGTCAAGCCTCAAACTGTTAAAGATGACGTTAAAAACACAATGGAAGTGACTTTACGGTCTCCTCATTGCTCTGCACAAGTCTAACGTGTTTATCATCTAGTTTTTGTGTCTTCTGTGGAGGCCTCACTGGATGTTTACGTCACATGTTTCACGCATGTCATAATTTATTCACTGAGTCTGTTTTCATTGCACTTTGTTGCATTTTGCTTTTATCGATACGCCAACTCTTCAACCTAAAGCTAAATGTAAGAACTTCTTTGTGATGTATTGAGATGCTTTCGAACTTTCTGTGTCTCCCCTCTTTCACTGCTCTTTTATGCAAAGTGAAAACATGCTATAAAACAGGTGGATGCAAATCCATCCAGTGAGAGAGGCGGGGAGAGAAGGAGAAAAGTCAGACTGCTGGTTGAACATCAGTTTAGACTCCTGCTCTCTGTGATCACACTCACTGTGTCTTCACGCAGCACAATTCATAATTCAGTTGTTCTCATGTACATATTTTTCTGTGTCTGTTGTCAGTCAACAGAATGGGAAATCATTGTTACTGTAATATTCTGGATCCTGTCATGTTGTTTCCTGTTTTGTTTTTGTAACTCTACCTCTTGTGTTATTTCAGTTTCCTGTGTTTTCCCGCCTCTCATCAACCTCACCTGAGGCCACTTACTCACCTGCCCCTGATTAACCTCCTTCCCTTCCCTGTGTGTATATACCCCCACCAGCTCCACACGTCTCTGCCAGATTGTCTTTGTTCCCAGTGATCTCACCTCATGCTTTTGCTGCGTTTGGCTCCCAGGGTTGGTTGGACTTTCTCTGCTATAGATTTTGAACATCGAACAATATCAGATACTTTGAACTGTATTCCAGCCTTACATGACCTGAAATTCTGTTTGCATTACCCTGTGTTTTCAGCACATAAGCTTGGATGTGATCCAGTCTCCTTCACATTGAATATTAACAACACAGTGGAATCCCGACCTGCTGAACCTTTGTGTGTCCATCTGTAGAGCCTCATTCAGTTTTGTTCATTATCGCACAGTATTTTATGTGTCTTATGTACAGACATCTAAAACTAAATGACAACTACATCGCACCTCAGTGCTGATTTATTACATTTGAGATCAGATAAAATTCAAACTAACGCCCTGATATATATACCCCAAGAAATTCAGAAAACAAGGATTTGACAATTCAGTGGCTAATTAACAGCCAAAACAAGGAAAGATTAGCGCAGTGCTCTTCTTTTTGGTCTCCCTAAAACTATTTTCCAACTACAATTACTGAAAACTCACCAGAAAGAGAGCTCACATTACACTGATTTTAAAGTTTCTACTTTGGCTTCCTGTGCCTTTTAGAATTGATTTTAAAATCCTTTTATTGGTTTATAAAGCTCTTAATGGTCTCGCTCCTTTATATTTATCTAACTTGCTTTTACCATATGAACCCAGCAGAGCCCTCAGGCCTTCTGGGAGGGGCCTTTTAACTGGACCCAAAGTTAGAACTAAAACATACGGGGAGGCATCTTTTCATTACTTTACCCCCCGTTTATGGATTTATGATATGATATATGGATGGAACATTTCAAACCTGTGTTTCCTCATTTCTTTTCATTTCTTTTAATTCAAGATGGCGTTTCCTCAGTACTTAGTTCATCAAGATGTAACGTGAGTGTTGACTGTGTGACTTTGTTTGCTCTTGTGTGTGTTGGCTGGGTGGGGGGGTTCTTCTTTATGTTCTTATCTTTGATTGTAGAGCACTTTGTGCTACATTTCCTTTTGTATGAAAAGTGCTATACAAATAGAGTTATTATTATTAAATATAAATATAGATGGCCTTAATACAAATATAGATATTTTCCTAAATTAATATAGTAAATGGCCTTTTTTTGGAGACTGAAACGTAAAATATTCATTTTCTGTGGTACTGTTGTTATTTTTTATTGACCTTGGACATGGTAAAGGCTTTCATGCTGTGGCAGATATTATCATCTGCAGGCATCTATTTGCAAAATAAAAATAAAATAAATGAAAGCCCTCTACTTCAGTGTGTTCAAACTCCTATTACTCTGTGCCTACTCTCGAAGACAAAATTCCCATTACACAAACATACAGAACCTTGATGAAGAGATGAAGACAGGGAGAGGCCGGTCTTTCATTTAAGCATCAGTCTCAGGTGCTAAACAGCATTTCACAACAGTGACTGGAAGGTGAAGCATTGAAAGAAATGCAAGAAAAGTACTGATTAGCCTCCCTTGTCACCACAATTGACCACATTACAATTAGTTATTTAATCTATAGATGTAGATAAGAATTATTTTAATGAGAATTATAATAATTGAATAATGCAGCTATAAGAAATGTATATACTTCAGTGTCAGTGTCAAATCCTGTGCACTCAGTGAGTGTCTAAACTCTCAGTCATACACACAGCTGAGATAATGTTTTTCCAGGCCTGTGCTGCAGCCATCTTCACTTATTGCTTGTTTGGTGGACTTTTTGTTCTTCAGCAGGTTAAACACATGCTCAGTTCAGCAGAGGTCAAGTGACTGTCTTCACCTGTGAAATCAAATTTTGTAACATTTCACCTCTCAGAAGACACACTTGGACAGAAAGCTTTTTTTTTTTTTAATTGGCTTTACAGTTCAGTGTGTAGCATTTAGTGGTATCCAGCAATGACTTTGCAGACTGCAACCAACTAAAAACCGTTGACTCTCCCCTCTCTACCAAGCATAGGAGAACCTACGGTGGCCGCTAGAAATGTGAAAACGCACAAAAGTCAGTGTAGTAAAGACTCTTATTTCTCATGTCTCCCCACCCTGTTTAGCTCACCTCACTTCCCTCCCTTTCTTCTTCACTCATTGGTTGCCTCTTACATCATTCACCTGTGCACGCCCTACTTAAATCCTGCTCACCCATTCTTTCAGTCTTTCACCACTTCACGGGGCGGCAGCACTGGTAAGGGCTGGCTTTGCACATTTTTGCATTTTCATGAAGTTAAATTAGATCTTTGTTTATCCTTATCTTTATTTAAGAGAAGTTTAATCGACTTGATCATTTCTAATCCTTGGTTTGCTTTGTTTCAGAGACATCGGCCCATGTGTGTTTTTTGTTGTTGTTGAGTGTTAACTGAAGACTTGAAAATAAATCAACATATTCTTGACTATAAGCACTTCTCCTGGCTCATGCATCCTTACCGATGCCCCATGATGATAATAATTTTTCCCTGAACCCTCCTCCTCCTTAGTGTTTGGCTGTCCAGCCTTGGCTACTGTAGAAAGATATTGGTGCAACATGGCAGGCAGCAGCTCAGGTAATGAAAGCATAATTTTTCTTTTCAGGTTATTATACCCTAATGAAAATGTAACTATGAATATTATATTCCATTTCTGCCAGTAGATCCCCCTAAATCCTACCAACTGGACCTTTAAGTAGGTCTGAATATAAGCATTCTTTACACACTTTTTTACATTATTTGAACATAAAAAAAGTTAAGTAGAGCATGAATTTGTGCTCATATTGTCTATAGATCTAATTGTGAATTGAGAATCAAACATCTCAGCCAGATTCAGTTGACTTGATTGCTTCCAGTACAGCTGATACAGACATATATCTTGAAACGTATTCTATTCAAATGAACAACAGTCTTCAAAGTTCTGATATTCAGACTGTGCTCATATATCCTTTGGATCCTTTGGGTGGTTCTCTCAAACTGCCACACTGTGGCAGCACTGAACTGCATGACAGGCTAGGCTTTGTGCTTCTTGTTCTCACAGTAAAGGGAAAATCAACCACAAAACCAATTTCACATAATGTCATTACTGTAATATTTCTAGATTTTTTTCACAGAATACATTTGACTTGTCATAGGTGAAGTACTGCTGTAATTAATAACACTAATGCCACCTCTGCTGCATTGAAGTATCCCAGTTAGAAGCCTTGATTCTGCACAGTATGGGACACTGCGTCACTGACTAATATGACCAGCCATATCACCAAGATCCCTGAACCCTCACTGACTTCCATTAATGTCGCCTGTGTGCTCAGTAAGTGTGTGAGTGCAGGGGTTGAAAGTCAGGAACAGCATGAGCACAGGAAGAAGAAGTGAATGCAACAACTGTTGCCATGACAGGATAAGTAAATCATTCCCTTAACTAATATCAAAGGCAGAATTTGATTTAACTAACAGTAAAATTCTCTGTTTCATAGTTTCCGGTATAAATCTGTCTATGCAAAACCTCTCAATGCTCCTGTAGGCCCGCACAGCACACAGGTGTTTTCAGTTATTTCTGATCAGACCTCTGCTGGTTAACAGTAGGTGGAGCTATGCTGGGAATTATGTGAGGTCAATGGATGCAATGTATTAATTAGAATGCTAAAAGTGTAGTTTTTCCAGCCCTGAAGCCACAAAACCAGTTCTCACTCATCCATCTTTATATCCATTTGAGGGATGATATTATATGGATACCTTTTCACAATGATAACTAAACTGAAGAGATTAACTATCTTATTTGCAGTTTACATAAGAACAATAGGAAGAACAAGAACAATAAAGGTGCAAATAAAAACAAAAGGAGCAATAAATTATAACTGTGCAAACCACAAAAAGAATTTCAAAAATGTCAAAAAATTATGAAAATGAGGTATCCTATGTCCAGTACGTTTAAGAAAAAATATATAGAAAGTGTCTTTTGCCCAGCAGTAGTGGATTTGGATGTTTGGATGGTTGTAATCAGAAGAACAGAGGTTATTGCACATAATAACTATACAGTATAGTTGTACAGTCTGACGGTGGTGGGAACGCCCATTAATCTAGCCCTCTGTGTCTCACATTCATGTATGGAAGCCCTGAAAGGCAAGTCAGAATCACTTGTGATCCATTTTCTTATTGTGATCTAAATAGCTTTCTCTCCTGTGCTTATGACGTAAGAACAGGTGATAAAAATGTTTTGCCAGGATAATCTAAATTGCATAACATCTTTTTGCATTTGAAACGAATGAAAAAGAAAATGCTTTGCCGGAATCATTTAAAAAAAAAAAAAGTTCATTAATTTCAGGTGAATTTTTTCTTGTCTAAAACCATAACTGGAATCATTGGTTTTAAGTGTTTGTTGTTGTAATACTCGCTTCGGCCACAAGAGGTTGAAGTGAGCGACAGTCCCATGTTCTAAATAGGGTTAACAATGTTAGCGTTTTCTTCCAGGTGAGTTTTTACTCCTCCACGCACTAACAAGTTATGTAACAAGACTGTCAGGTCTTTCTTTTTGGCTAAAAATGTATTTTTGTATTTTTGTTTGGTTCTTTAATAAATGTGCATTTATTTGACGCACATTAATCACTGATTTGACTGTACATGGATTTTACTTTAGAGTTTAGTGCATCTTTTAAAAAAATCCCTAAGAGATGTCATTTGCCGGTTTTCTCTGTGGTCAAATAAAAGAAAAAAAGTGATTGATTACAGTATTGGATCTTGGTATTGTGTAAGTATTGTGATAATATATTGGGAGCTTGCTGGCTAGTCCCAGCCTTATACACATCACTCCAGGCAATCCTGGTTAGACATTTATTCACAGGCTGTTATGTGAACTTCACATTCAGGAAACAAAAGTTCAAAGATTCAGTACGACGGCAATCGTTCTTTTCAGTGTCACTGCATTTTTCACCGGGAGGTAAGTTGATTAATCCTACAGGTTGTTTGCATTCACATGACCGTAAATTCAGATGGAGGGCAGGAAGTGGAAACCACAATGGACGAGATGGAGGAAAGTTCTTACTGTGCTAGATAATTTAGATGAAATTAGGAGAGAACAGTTTATACAGAAAATCAGAACATATGTTGGCAGTGACCTTTACGTTATGAAGAGGAACGATTTTTCAGCTGAACTGAAAGATTTGCCTGCTTTTGAGGCCTTAGATTTAAGCAACTACCCGGTCCTTCAGACGTCGTTGTACTTCAGAAACCAATTTAAGAAAAAGGCAAACAGTTGTTGTGAAAAAAAGTATAATGCTGCAAATATTAAGCACTTCTACTTCAATATCTAAAATGTTGGTGCTGTTGTTAGCTAACTACAGTTAGAATCCAGCTATTATCATTTGATAAATATGAACTAAAGCTGGCTACATAAAATACCACCATTGATTCATGAGCAGTCAGCTAATAGGATACATGGCACAAAATGCAGGCATCACTTCACCATGAAAATGAACGTGGTTCAGTGCTGAAATATTCAGTGTTTGCACCAAGACACGTGTTTCTACTGCATCCTCCACTTCTAACAGATGTCTGCAGGAGTGTCGCAGCTCTCTGCAGATACTCTCAGCTGATTAACTTCAGAAGATGATCATGATATGTCTCTCTCTCCTACTAGTCGGTGTTGTGTTCACAGCTCATGTCTGCTGCTGTCGAATGGCCCAAAACTACAAATATATTTAGATATAAACAGAAATCTACAATTACCATGCAAGCAAGATAGAGATAGCAAGATAGTGTATGAAACTTATAACTCACTATATCATGATTTTGACTCATCAGGAGTATTTTCATCATATATTTTCATGGCAGAAATGAGCTTCCATGCAGTGTATTCAGGCCATTGGACCTCACATACTGGAGGACCAGACTTGATCCCAAATCTAAATTATTACTTTTTGGTTTGAGATTTTATTCTTTATTTCTCTCTGTGTGTAGTGCTGTGTTTGTTCTACATGTTACATGTTCTTGTGCCGTTTTGATGGTTTTGTGAGCACTTCTATCCCATCATATTGGAAAGTAGTAGTTTGTGATGTACTTGAACTGTCATCTTTATGATCGCCAAGAGAACAATTCATGTGTTGGCCCAGCAGATGAAAATGACAGCTCAACAGCTCCACCTCGCTCTGTGAAGCTGATGATTATTAATATTCACTGCATAAATCAAATCAATCAACGTGTCCAAGTGATTTTTGCTCAGGAGCCACGGTGGGAACCTCCTGATGGGAGTGATCAGACCCCACGATAAACAAACAGGAGGATCCTGGGTCCCTGTAAAAAAATCCAAAGCAATTATTGGAGAGCAGTGAATCTTTGCAGTCTAATAGTGCTCTCGGTGTTCTTTTCGAGCTTTTAAACTAATTCGTGATTGATCGCTAATTATCGGTGACGGGGCCTCAGGGGACAGCTGAAGCCCTCCTTCCTTTTCACAGCGAGAAGGCGGCTGTAACTTTCAAACAGTCGACTCTGCGCCTTGTCCCGGCAGCTCAATAGTCTTCAAGACGTTTGAATAACCATCGTGGCCTTTTTACCAATAAAGAAGGTGGAGCCTCTCGACAGTAAAGCAGGAAACCCAATATTACCCCGTGGACGGTGCAGCAGTGTGGGGCGCAGGTAAATGTCCTTAATGATCAAAGGCTCCATGACTGCATCATCATTTTCAGCGATATGTCCATACCAATCAGCTGCTGAACTTTAATCCTGCAGCCCGACATGAAATAACATCGCTTGTACTTTTTTATGTTATTGACTGCGATGCTGAGTCAAAACCATCGGATTGATAACCTTCTCCGCGTAATGACAGGAGTGTCTCTTAATAGCTCGCCGATTGATGTTGGCTGTGCGGATGTGAATCACTCTCCGGCTCCGCCAACAAAAGCATTAACAAAGAGCGTCATCGATGACAATGTATTTATTTTTTCAAGGTCGGATCAATTGAGGTGCAGGTTTTGTGTTGGAAATCTATTCCCTCAATTTGCGCCGTGCTGCAGGATCCAGGCTATAAAAGCGCAGCTGGGGTGGTGATGCTGCTCAGAGCTGCTGTCCTGGTCTAGCAGGAGGACTCTGAGGGCTTCAGGACCACACGTGCACCACGCGGATCTGACCCCAGCTGAGCAGGTAGGTCATGACCGCTCTGACGAGCCGTTTCACTGAAGCTGATAAGAGTCGTCCTGGACGTGTGATTAGCGATTATTAAACAATTTGCAGGTCATGATAAGGAGCAGTTTGCCTATAAGGTCGTTCAGATTAGCTGGAATGCCAGCTTATATGAATATTACAATATAGAATATAACACGCATTGATAACAGCAACTCAAAGCTACTAGAACTGCATAAATTATTTGGTTAATTGATTAGTTGATCGAAAAAGAATGCATTTTAATAATCACTTAATAATTTCAATTTTCAACTAAAAATGCCCAAAAAGTTGCTGGTCCTCCTTCAACTGCTCTGTAGTAATCAAAGGATAAACAGCTAGCCGAAGGCAGACTGTCTGATGTCAAGAGGAAAGTTATTCCAGAGGCAGGGGCCACAAAAAGGCCCTGCAGCCTGCTGAGTCTAACTCCAGAGACAGGCAGGGGCCCTGTGCTCTGAGAGCCAAGAGCATGGGATGGGATGGAGATTTGAAGGAGATCAGAAGGAATGAAGGAGGGAGACCATGAAGAGTTTTGTAAGTCATCAGAAGCACTTTAAGTTTTTAGTTTAAACTCCAGCTGCAACCCTGTGAACCACGTGAAGACTTTAAATACGAGCGTGTACAAGGCCAAACAACAGAATGCTACAGTGAGGCTTTGGTAGAGTTTTTCAGGGCCGATCCTGAAATTAAGAGTTCATCCCTGAAATCAAGGAGACTGATGACCAACATTTGGAACTGATATACATTTGAAGTCAAAATGAAAATCTTAGTCTCAAAATTTAGAATAACCAGTAATGCAGTGTAACTAAGTGCTGTACTTAAGTAGAGTTTTGAGGTACTTCTACCTTATTTGAGTATTTCCTTTTTTTGCTACTGTATGCTTCCACTCCACCACAATTGGGAGGCAAATATTACATTTTTTACTCCACAACATTTACTTTATTTATTTATTTTTTAAATTTTACTTTAGTTTCTAGTTTCTTTGTGGAATCAGATTGTTGATAGAAAGTAAAAATCACTGAATAAAGTGTGATGTATTATTATAGATTAAGTTACCCAGCAGTATGTAAAGTAATTAGAATGAGCTCCACCATTACCAGCTGAAACATTAAAGTGATGAACACATTAATGCATCAGTAGTTATAATCCAGTAATATACTGAGAGACAGGTGCATCAGTGCAAAGGTGGCACATTTTTCAATTAATTTATTTTACCTGCAAACAGATAAAAAATCGGATAAGGACCCATTACGATAATTGTAAAAATGCTGAATAATGGAACACATAATCAGCCAGGCCCATAATCAGTTGACATCTATTTGCAATAATCAAGTCTGGATGAAATTTGGGTCTCTGCATCAGCCATGGACAGATTTGATCTATGTTGTGTATTAAAAAAAACAGTCTTTCACATGCTGATCAAAGAGAGGGTAAGATCAAACGTAACACAGAGAGTCTTGGTTGTCAAACAGCTGCTGTGAGTTACTGTTACAGTTTGTCACAGCACACATGAAGGCCTGTAATTCAATGATTTGGGAATGATCATCCGCCTTTTTGCAGGCACACTCAGCTGAATAGCTGAGTAACTGAGTAGCAGTGGCAATTAAGTCCATGACGCCAAGGGGAAAGAAAAGCAGAGGGACAAGAACAGAGCTCTGAGGTACTCCATATTACACATCAAAAGATTTTGATGTAGTATTGGTGTAGTATTACACTACTTTTTGATGCATGATTGATAAATTGAGAGAATAATCAGTTGTTTGTTATGTTTTGATAATAAAAATATTTCTTTCATTATGGAGCTGTTTTTGCTGTTGATGCCAGAGAGGCTTTTCTGGAATACCTTTTATGTATGTTGGAAGAAGACCACGGTTGCAGCATGTCCCATACATTGATGTATTTGTGGCGAATTGCCACAACGTTAACATTGACTGCGGTGTATTGATAGTCTATTCTTTTTTACGATTTAAAATGGTTAAACCCGATGCCGTTATAGAACTGCGCACCTCACATTGACTTGCTCAGCCCACTCCTTTGCTCACACACTGACAGTGGATCTGTCTGTGAATACCTCCTCTCCATGCACACTCTGAATCAAACATGATCACGCACGAGAGGAAGGACTGTTGTTGGCTTTTTCCCACAGAGATGGTAGCTGGCCAAATTCCTGAATAGTTTCAGTCCTGATTTCATGAATGATTAGTGTCACTCTGCACCTCTGCAGAGGCTCAAATTTGTCCAAAACCGGCGCATTTGAATGAACTCTGACAAGCTAGTCTGTCTGTGTTCCTATTACACAAAGTCCTATTTATGTGTGTCTTTTTATATTGTCTTTTCATATTACCTTAACTTTGTTTTATATCTTTTCCGTATGACTTTCTGTCTTGTAAAGCACTTTGAATTTCATTGTTGTTTGAAAGTTGCCATACAAGTAAAATTGCTTGCTTGTGCTTTTACTGCTACGAATACTGGCTTTGCAGTTAATGTAGAAATAATCAATGCATTGTTTTTTGCTTTTTTTTTAACTACAAAGCAATGATGCAATACATGCACTCATTGGGGCTGAAATTTGGTTGGTCATAGTAAGTGCCACCACAATATCATAAACTATAATCGGTAATGTGAGAGGTGGGACCTTACTTTGAACCAATTGTCTGATGAGTGTTTTTGAATGTGCATTATGTTCTTTTGCAGCCCACTTTTGAAGTCATACTTTCTTTGTGAGGACTTAAAGATCCCCTTCAGACATGTCTGAAGATGTGTATGAAACACTGTACTTTGACTAATAATGTGTGTCTGATGTGGTTTTCCACAAAAAAGTTCTTTTATCAAGTTAAAATTGCTTCTACTTCTTCTCCCTCAGTACAAATCTTGAATCCATGCTTATAGATAGGTGTCATTTCAAGGACTTCACTGTGGATGTCTCCTACTTTACTGGAAAGTCCGTTCTCACTGTTTGTGCACTGAATGCTTCAAGTTAGCACATCGCACTTGTGTAAGCTGAATATTGGAACAGGATGGACTGTCAAACTATTTGTGATGTCACAGATCATGCTCGTAGTCCCGCCTCTTTAAAACCGGATATTCAGTGAGCACTGAGAAGCTTTCCACTTTGAGCAGATGAATGTGAAAACATTCTTTGAGTGTCAAACTCTGCACATGCATCATTCTGCACAGTGAAGCTCAAACATTCAACTGAAGGAGCAAGAAGAAAAAACTTGAGTTTGAGTGGAGGGGGACTTAAAACAATAAAGTATGGAAGCTTTATATTCAGTTTGTATGGTGCCACTCTGCTGTGTAAGTTGTGTCAGCCGAATGAATGTAATGTAAAGTAAGAAAAATAACCAGGAATGTAAGAAACATTAAGATACAGTAATGTCAGCAGTTAAGAGAAACGATAAATCAGTGATATTTGTCCCCATGTCCGTTGTGCTTTGCATAGTGGGAAAATAGTGTACATTTAAGTAAAATAAGTATACTTATTTTCTTATTTTTGCACTCTTTACACTCAGTACATACACACCTGCTTCAATAACTATGGAGTATGGAGTCAGGACACACCTAGAATACCTCCTGTGAAAAATAAAAAAAACAACCAACAAACAAACAGATCTAAGAAAACACACACACACACACCTTAACCCAAAGATGCTGAATGATTCGATAGACTGGCTGCAGTATGGCTTTAGTCCAAAGGGAGGTGCTAGCGCTCCATGTGTGGGTTTCCTCTTGCACATGCTGTTAAACAGCCCCTGCAAAGCTCAAGAGGAAAATCTTGAGCACCATGTCTCACTTTCCTGTCTCGGTACTTCTCAAAGTGTGCAGTTTTAGCCCTGTTTTAAAGCCCAATACATACTTTATACATACAGTATTTTGACCAAAGCCTCTCCACTGGTCTCTGCTGCTAAGCCTAAAGCACATGTCATGTTACAGCTATGAGAAGATGTAAAGAGAAGACTGGTCTGGTATGTGCTTCTATAGTGTGCTGTTTAGGTTAAAAAAACAATGTGTTCAGACACTGCTAATGCTTCTGCAAGCGTTTTGTCAATATGATAGCATGCAGCCACCATCCGTCAGTTTATCCACTCACAGGCAGTCCCACTTGGACGATGTAGTTGCTCTTTGTTCTTCCTCTGCTCATTATGAATCTGTTGAAGAGATGCTGTGAAACGGCTGAAAATTACTCATTTCTTGAAAATCTTTCCCAACGTAGTCCAAGGCTAATTCCTTTAATTAAGGGACCAGTCAACAAAGCCAGATTGATTGTTCAGCCACATTGAACAGGTTATTTTATTTTGATGGGCTGTGGTAATGGTCATTCAGCTTTGCTAAAAATGATCCCAAAGGCTTGAAGACAGACTACATGATTTGAATTTCTTTTTTAACAGTGAAATAGTGAATATTTATATTTGCTGTAATAACTTGCATAACATGAAATATGTAAAAAAAGAAAAAAATTAGTAAGTAGTATAAAAGTATTTTTTTCTATTGCTACAATAGCTGCTGCTCGAAAATATAAAATGTGGTGATTGGTGCTGGGCTAGTAGTGCTGTTCTAATGGTAAATCAATGGTAAAATTGATTTTGATTGCTTTATATTTTTATATCGATCAGAAATGAGATCATAGTGAACTAATTCTCTGCATTTTATATGGACTTCATTTCTTGTCCTGCACTTGTAAGATAGGATCAATGCAAGGCGGCATCATATTTGAATACAAGCAGCAAACTGCTTAGCAAGTTCAACATGTCTGTGTGTTCTTTTGCTACTTGTTATTGGATTATTGACTGAGAGAACGAGAACAAACAACTGACTTTCCACCATTATTGCTTTCCACCCCCCCCTCACTATGCACTTAGTGCTGGCCCGCTGCAGTTCACTAATACACCTCACACATCTGTGTTTGCACTGGAGCAGGTGGATGGACACTCTTCCTCTATTGTCTTAAAGAGCTTGTCACTCCCTGCCCTCTTCAGACGGTGGGAGCGGCGGGCTGGTGGTCGTCGGGGGGTTAAGGTTGATGAAGGGTGCGTCGTGTTTGTCTGACCCACTTCATTTCATCCAAGACAGGCTGCGGGGGCTGCAGGTTGTGGCCAGGGGCAGCCGAGCTGGAGTTAATGACAGGGCTTTGTTCGGCGCTGGGGCTCTCGTCAGGATAGGCCCGAGCCAGACAATAGCCGGGGTCACACGTCCTCGGAGACCCGGGGTGAGAGGGCTAATGACTCAGTATTGAGCTAAGAGGAGCAGGCCAGCGTGGCCTCCAACCGCAGGCTCAGATGGCTCTGACACAGCCACGGCCAATTTGTCTGTTTTGTTTTCAACGGGAGGCTGCAGAGCCACCATGCTGCTGTCTAATCAGCAAGCATTTGGTACATAACACAGTTTCTTATTAGTGTTGACAAAGGAGCCATTCTCTGTAGCTACCAAGAGTTAACAGAAGACTTGTTTAATCACTCATAGAGCTGGAGGGCTGTTCAGCTCTATGTGAAGGCTGGAAGTAGAGGACTTTTTGAGTCAGAGAGGGTCTGATCCCGAAAGTATCAAAAAATGAGCTGTTCCAGAATACACATCAACGCTGACAGCAACATGATGTGCCACAAATTAACAAACTTTATTAGTCAAAAAGAACTAGACTTCAAATTATGATCAGAGCTGATCTGATTCATCTGGGTATTTGACATATTGACAACCAGACTCGAGACTCTTGTAATACACCAGGATCCTGCTCGATCGGACTCGACTTGACACGTTACTTGGCTGTTTTCTCACGCACTTGGTTGAATGTTGTGTGTAAAGCTAATGTATCCATCCACCAAGCGGAAGCTGAATCAGTCTGCTTGTTTGAAGCACAGGGCCACACAACGCTTTGCTAACATTTGTGAGAGCTTGTCCTCTGCCAGCCTCTGCGACCTGTGGACACCCGCAACACCCCAGACGTAACGTCGATCCACAGACATATTGACATGTGACTTTGCTAAAGTATAAAGGTTTCTGTGTGTTTGTGGGATTTTCTAACAGCGTCGTGAAGCCTGCTTTCTCATGTTCTCTTTTTTCATTCTTGACAAAGCTACTTGCGTCACTTTTTGTGTGTTGAGGGAAATGCCATGAATGCCTTGGAAGTGTGCACCCTCATCCCCATTTGGATTTCCCGCTTCGAGTGTGGTTCTGATCATGTATAAAGACTCTTTGCCGTAGATGTGGTCGGGGGAACTACTTTGTTTCAGTATGTTGACCCCTTAAATCCTGCTTAGTAAATTCTATGCACCTTGCATTCCATCCATGTTTGTGCTCCCGTAGTTAAATCAAACCCGACAGCATTTCTGTACTTGAAGCTCGACTCTGACTCCTTCAGGCTTGACTGGCCCCTCTCCTCCTTTGTTTGACTTTGTAGCTTTTAATTTTGATCCCTTTACACGTTCGCCTCTGCTCCGCATCACTCCATCAGCTGCCTCCGACCGGGACACATGCGGCTCTGGCTTATCCAGCCGTGACATTGACCTCTCATCTTCGTATTGACCCGCTGTTTCCCATGACCTCTGACCTCCCGGGGTCAATCCTGCAGCCGTCTGGACCTCCTCCTCCTCCACCTGGCCCCTATCTCCACCCTTCAGATGGTGCAGATGGATTACTCTCTGCTCAGGACATCTATGGGATTGCATTGTTGTCTCAACAGCGAGGATCCACGGAGCTCCAGGTCTGAGCGGCAGATCTGGCGGCAACATTATTTTTGTGACAGCGTGTTTGCGTTTTAAACATCAAGCCCTGAATATAATAGTGTTTTATTTGAATTGTCCCCTGTCACTTTAGATGCGTTTAAGATGTGTTTTTCCATGAGTAGCACACTACAGATGCCGGGGGAGCTTTCTCTGCCTGCCTGTCTTTCTCTCTGTCTGTCGCTCTCTGAACTCGCTGTCCTCATTCCATAGCCTGGTTTTGATACATAGTGTCCTGATAGTTTGCTGGGGAGAATCTGGGTCAGCGTGGGGAGCCTCACATAGCACAGGCACGAGGCTGGCTCGCTGTAGAAATACGTAACACATCGCTGTGCACAGACTGCTGCTTGAAAACAGCAAATTCCACATACCTAACATACCTGTCCAATGTATCTGCTGGAGCTTTATCAATATCACTTTGTGTCTTCGTGCCCAGTCCAGGCAGACTTTAAACAGGATGACGCAGAGGTCCCGATAATATTTTTATCTCGCTCAAGCAGAAGTGATGCAGGAAATTGTTCACATGAGCACATTTCATTATCAAAATTGACTGTGTTTGATTGCTTTGCCATTTTGAGCGACATGTCCATTAGTTTCGGATTAGGTATTACATCACTGAAGTCTAGACAGCCATCTAATGTGCACATGATTGAATTACATGGATTGGAAATGTGCAGCAAGCCAGCAGTATCGCTATTTTTGGTAGTTAGAGTAAGTTCATGATTGAAAATGTCTCTCTCAGCAGAGAATTTTGCTAATATTTTAAAATTGTGTCGTATTTGTCTTGCCTTACCACGCACTCTGCTGAGCTCATAGTGTGAGATTGTTTCTGCGTGGAAAGTGGGGGCTTGCTCCTTGGAGCCGAGTGGACTTTGGTCTGAGCAGCATTCCTGATCCCTGCTGAACTGAGAGCTATAGGGAGAGGGGAGGGAGAGAAAGAGCTGCGAGGGAGGAGGGGGGCGGCAAGAACAAGAGAGGAAGTGAGTGTTCATTACAAAGTGTGCCTCTCGGTTGTGGGCATGCCCAGTAGAGTTCGCCTTGCAGCCTGAGATCCAGCCTCTAAATTTGAACAGGAGGGAGACGAGGTGACTGAGCAGACTTTTGTTGCTGCTCTCACTCTCTCTCTCTCTCTCTCTCTCTCTCTCTCTGTCTCTCTCTGTCTCTCTCTGTCTCTCTCTGTCTCTCGCTCCCTCTCTCGCTCTCTCTCTCTCTGTGTGTGTGTCTCTCTCTCTCTCTCTCACTCTCTCCCTCCCTCTCGCAATGTTATTTTTCCTCTCCTCGCCCAGTAGTGAGTGTGTGGAGAGATTTTTTGCTATGGAAGAGCAAGAGACAGATAGATTTCAGCTAGTGCAAAATAGAACAAGGGGGAAGTCAAGAAAAGAAGAAGAAGAAGAAGAAGAAAGGCAAGCGTGAAAGACCTCCCTCTTCTTCTCCCTCATTCTCTCCTCTGCCAATGACTTCCACCTCAGGAGCAGCGGAGGGACCAACTTCAGAAGGCAGTGAGGAAGGAGCTGGAGTGTGAAATCTGAGAAGAAAAGCAAGCTAAGAGGCTGACCGGCGCTGTGTTTGCTATGCTGTCCAGGTCAGTGCCCAGGAAAGACCAAACAACTGTTCACTCTTTACCTGCTTTTCCTGCCTCCAAACTCCTGTCTGCTTAGTGTGCATGGTGCATGGAGTGCTTTAACATCTGCTTGTACTTGAATTTAAGGAATTGTAGGTGTGCTGGGGAGAGATTGTGTAACAAGACTGTCTGACAGACTGAATGACAGACTGTCAGCACAGACTGTCAGCACCGTCCGACCGGTGTCACCCACAGTGGAGTGAAAGTACTGAAAGTCCAGCTGCTCCCTTCAGCGCTACATATGGGAACTGTGTAGTTGATCAGCTCAGATGTTCACATGCGTACACGTGTTGAGGGAGGACGAACTCGCCGAATGAGGCCACGTGGTTAAAATAAGGGAGAAATCACAGCGATGTGCTGTGGGATGGGTGCTCACTCTCACTCACGTGGGGGGGATTGCGGCAGAGGTACAAAGACGATTCATTTTGTCAAGTTTTGTGAAGGGAGTTTTGAATGTATTTGTGACAGAACCTCTTTCTAATGTCTGTTGATGAAATTGGGTGCAGACTGAATGAGGTGCTTTTCTTAGTGTTATGATGACAGCTGGGGAAAAAGTGTTTTCAGTTGTCAGTGTGTCAGGTATGGTTGCTCTCTTTGTTTTTTCCTACCTCAAAATTGGCATTTTTAATTTGAACAGTTAGGATGTCCCATCACATGCATTTTATCTACAAACCTACATTTTTATATTTCCAAAATCATGCAGTTTCATTATTATGTTTTTTCCCCTTCAATTGAGAGCGCCTTGGCCTTACCTTAAATCCCCCAAACCCAATAGTGTTACTGGATTTAATCAGAGTGGATTTAGAATTATCCAGTAATAAATAATAAGTCAGAGTGGTTTTTACAACAGAGAGCAGTTTGTGATTTTAAGTCAGCAACGGCAGAGAGGTTATTATTGACAACCGTTTATTTCATATGAGAGCTGTCAGACAACTCACCTGTCTAGGGCTGTCCTTCGTCCGAGGCACCCCCGAGGGCCTGTCCCATTAGCTATCCCAGCATGCTTTGCCACTGACAACGAAGTGTCAGCAGTGGCTTCCCAGGAGACTTATTGTTGACAGGTTTATTATTCTTTGGTTGTGGAAGTGGGACACACCACAGATTCTATGGCACTTTGGAGAGGAGAGTGACTTATTTATTTACAGGTTATTATTATTATTATTAGTAGTAGTAGTAGTATTACACTGCCGTTGTGATCTATTTTTTTTTCTATAAGATTTCTTTACTGTTTATCTTTTTTGACTGCTTTACTGCAGCAATTTGGGTGACTAGGGTTCAACTAATACTATCAATAAATCTGTTGATTATTTTCTCTATTTATCAATAATTGATTTCTTTTTAAAATGTCCTATTATAATTTACCATAGTCTGAGATGACACACAGTAGAGAAAAATTGAAAATCTGAAAATCTATTAGCATAATGTAACATTCTGGGTGCAGGCCCTTCTTCAGACATGAAACAAATGGAGAGACACACCTTACAGGTGCCTGTCAAAAGGGGCCGCCTGGCAGGTCATGTGACTACAAAAGCAGTAAAGCAAAAAGACATAAAATAGTGAACCTTGTAATTACAATGAATATGTATAATGAACCCTGTAGGTATAATACATATGTACAATATATAGTATTCTAAAGCACCTAAATATACCATAACAGCATCATCAGGTAAATAAACCATCATACTTTTATGTCATATTGAGATGAGAGAACTATACTCAGCATGTTAGTAAAGCATATATCATGCCTCGTAAAAATGGACAATCAGCGACATAGCGTCACATATTCACACTGCTGTTTTATCTGACCAACAGTTCAAAACCTTATCAAATGCTCATTGGAGATGCTGGAATAATAAATATTTTGCCTGAAAAATGATGACTAATTGATATCCATAACTGAGCTTGTTTTACAGAATCTTCACAAATTCCTGCCAAAGTGTGTGATATATTCTTTGACCACTAAATACTCTCAAACTGTATGTTGGCTAACTAGTAATAAGTAAATAGTTATTTGTCATTTCTCACAGTTACTGTTGAATAGGAATGCTGAAAGTTTTTGTGAGACCTACATTCCTGCCTCCCTCTTCTCACTGATAAGCAGGACTTAAAGATGTTTACAGTAGTCGTGGCTCTTGTCGTCATCTCTGGCATACCAGACATACTGTAGTTGATCCTCCTCTGCTCTATCCTCATGCTTGTAATGGTTACAATGGCTGTTTCGCTCAATTTTCCACTTTCACATGCACAACTCTATCTTTACATGTAGTCAATAACTTACGGACGAATTAGCCTTGATATTTCCTCCCAGTGTAACACTTTCATTTAAAGGCTGTGGTTCAGGTGAGATTAAAAAGTCAGTTGCATGGTTTATTGTTCATTATATGGCTGTGCAACACCTAGACTTTTTATAAAATGTCCTTTCTATTTCTAATTAGGTTTTCAGGATGGGAGATTATGAAAAAGCTTGAACTATGTTTTAGGAAGGGCACATTGTGGCTGATGTTTTTTTTTTTTTAGAACACAAATTTCTCTGTTGGCAATTTAAATGAATTTGTAAGAAGTTGACATTCTTGTCTCACAGACGTTTCCATGCTGAAACTGTTTGTTTGGTCTTTTATCAAGTCTGTGTGTGCTGGGCACTTGAAATTACATGACACAATAAATGTGCTTCCATACATACAGTTCTAAATGTTAAAATGTGATTCAAGTGTCATTCTCGACGTTAGAAACAGATTGAGAGAAAAAAAAATCTGAATTAATGGTGCCTTTTTTCAAGCTTTGTTCAAGCTGCTGAACAAAGCTCGTTACTTATTTTTGTCAAAATGTGATTTTTTCGAGATTAAATCCAGACATCATTTTTTGAAGAGGAATTTCATTTTTTTCATAGACAGTTCCTGACAACTAAAGCGAACCTGTCACGACAGCCCTCCTGCAGTAAAGACTGTGGAATTTTTCAATTTGCTGATGTCCTTTGTGGCTCAGGAGGAGCTTTCCAAAGTGAAGTTTTTGACAGAAATCCCGGGCTACGAAAAATGGGATCGTTGAAGTGTTAAAGACAAATAAAAGGTGCTGTTGAGTTGAGTGGTATTATGGAAAATGTAGGATCAAGTGTTTTTGAAGTTTGACTCATGCTAGAGACTAAAAATGCTAGAGTACTCCTTTAAGCCTCCACTAATCAGGTTTGCCTCATTTTAATTAAAGGTTCCTGCCTGTCAGCTACAGCCGGGGTCCACTATTGTGTGGCCTCCACGTTTTGTCAGTAATCACCTTTTCAACTCAACTGCATTCATTTGCAAGCATCATTCAGGGCATAAATACATGATAAAACGCAGTGAATCAATCGTTGCGGTGGGCATAGAGGTGCTGTCAGACGCATCAGTCTCGTCATTTCTTAGCAGCAGCATTGTTGCTCCATATGGGGCAACTTGGAAAGCTGTTGGAGCTGCGTGTATCTGAACCACCAGGGTTCATTTATTTAACTGTCAGGATGATTCCCTTCTTCCTGGGAGACCGGGTTCCCATGCGTTCCACCCTGGGTCTCACCCCTGATGGCCCATCTGAGGCTCCATGATCCATCACACAGCAGGCGGCCATGTTCTCTGAAAGGGCCGTGAACTTGTTACCTCCCTCAGCCTGCCTGCCTGAATGTCAAACCCATTTTTCTTTTCTTGTGTCCCCTTTCTCCGGTCTTCCCCTTCCCAGGACTGCTGGTGTGTTGGGCTGCATTCAATGCGACCAGGTTGCCAGCGCAGCATTTGAATAGAGATATCAAGTCTGGTGCCACGTTTTCCCTCTGACCTCCCTTTCAGAGCTCCTTCCCCTGCCTCTGCCCGCCTCCCTCCGAGGTCGTGATGGGTCATCATCATGACTCCAGCCTCTCAGTACAATGACATGACATCCATGGTACATTATCTACAGTGGGTCAGCTGGCCTGGAGCTCTGTCTATAGGCTATTCTTCCCTGCTCCGTTGTCTCGGTGATCTCTGGATCCAGCCTGCTCAACATGGCACACATTCAAAATGGCAACCTCAAGGGGCTTTTATTCCTCCGGCAGAATTCAATCACTTTTCTCTCTCTCCTCTTTCTGCCTCTCTGCTGAGATATTCAGAGTTTAATGAGGGAGGGAAGATAAAGGAAAGCTTATGGTTTGCCGGATGATGGAGAGGCTGCCTTTTTGTTTCTGTTGGAGGAGCCACACAGCGAGCGTTCATGTGAAATGAATTTTTTTTTTTTTTCTAACCAGAGGCGAAGGTGATTGAGATGTTTGAGAAAGAGTTAGGGAGTCTGGAGAAGCAGGGGTCATTGAAGTGTCAGAGGAGCTGCGGCTCTTCAAATACGCTCCTGCATTTTAGAGACGAGCGTCGGTGTTGCGGGGGGTTAAGTTAGAAGAAGATTTTTTGGCCAAATATGGAGGTATAATCTACAGCGAGGTATTATGATTATCAAACATTAATGCACTGATGTCACCATAGGCATCAAATAGTTATGTGCTTCTGCACCTCCAGTGCCGTGCATCATTTTAATGACTGCACAGGATTATCCCCTTACATAAGCGGGAGTGGGTGGTTTGGAGACAGCTCCTGACAGTGTGGGAGGGCATCAGACCGGACCGGAGGACGCGCCGGGCTGACACTGGATGACGAGGCTGTTGTTGTGAGGTCCGCTGTGGGTCAAAGTCCGTACTATGTATCTACTGTCAGGGAGTGTGTTTGGTTTACCAGCTGCACGGGCGTCAGCATCGACGCAAGGCTCTCCCGTCTGACATCAAAAACAACACTCAGAGTGGAAAGGTAGAAGAGTTCAGCTGGCTCACACACCCTGTCTCTCTCTCTCTCGCTCTCTCTCTCACACACACACACACACACAAAGCGACACTGTCACTCAGGTCAGCGCTGGTCTGTCGCTCTAGAGCTGTTTTTTTTTTTTTTTTACTTTTCCCCTGAGCAGTTGTACCAGCCAGCTGCTGTGTACGCACAGTTCCTAGAACAAAAAGGGCATGTTCGCAGTATGCAAGGACAGTTTTAGTACATCCTTAAAGGGATTGTGACAGATAAACAGGTTTTCTTGGGCCCAGGGCAGAACTGGACCCAGCAACTGTCTGACTACACTGATCATACGTTATGACTCATTATCTGAGCATTGCAACATACTTACCTTGTAATATATAAAGACCAGTAAAAGCCAGTAGCATTAAAATTAGGTGAGGTTATTTAGTGCAACCAGAGAGGAGAAACAGGTAATGGGTAAAATATATAAGTAAATGTAATTCTAATTTTCTTTTCTTTCTTTCTCTCTTTGAACTCTTCAGTGTTGGGAGCCCCCTGGTGGCAGAGGGTCCCTGAGCGGGAGTTAACGTACGTCTCAGGCTGCATACAACTGACAGCTTCAAAGACAGGCTATGTAACTTTTTTAAAACAAACAAACAAACATTTTTTTCTCGTACAAATGAAAAGTTGAATTCAGAAGCAGTAAAAAACACTTCCTCCTCATATGAGTACACTCAAAGGTTTTGCTGCCCAGGGGCTAATGATAGATCATGGTAGCTCGAGCTGGTTATTGCTGTCTACTGAGTCCGTTTACTGACCTCGTGGCTCTGCTACAGTTGCACTAGGTTTCATCATTCACCGCTTATCTGTATTACCTCTTTCTCATAACTAATGGTCACTGTCATGAACACATACACTTTTTGTTTTCATCGTTCTCTTATCGCTGCTTGGAAGTAGGCGGAGCTTCTTTACAGAAAGGTGATGTCTCATACTTCGGTGCACCAATCAGAATTCAGCAGTATTTATGCTGCTTTTGCCAGGTGTTAATAAATCTGATCAAACTGCACCCAGCCTGTCCTGATGAAGTAGAGCAGCTGGGTATTTGACTGGTCAACATATCTTGTTATCTGAACACTTTTTATTCTGTCCACATACTTCGATTGTTGTGCATTTAGTCATGAATATTTTATGTTGTAGAGAAACACTTTCAAGGACTTTAGCTGAAACATGACAAATATGCTGTGTGTGGTATTTTTAACATATCGGTGCTAAATGTATGGAGCCCTGTAAGTGTCACACGCTGTGTAAACATATAACTATTTGAATAAATCTTTGCCTTATATTAGTCATTTCTGCTCTTAGTTTACAAATCATGGCCTCCCATACTGCACTCATAGGCATAAGTATACTGCACTGAATGTGTTCTCCAAATGCACAGGTACAAACCCTCTTTTTTATAAACTGTCTCTATGACTGTATGATTTGTACCCTCAAATGACTTTGGTTTGTCACTGTTCCATGTGCAATAATTGGTCCATGTTGTGAGGGTGCATCTGTTGTAGTGTAGTGCTCCTCGAGCTGAGTTCTTATGAACCGATATCCATAGTGTCATAAAAGACTTCACAGTGAAATCATTTGTTATTCTATAACTCAATTTTAAGAGAGGATTTATAGGATTGTGTTGAACAGCCAAATCCTAAAGTACATCAAGTCAGTCCAAGATCAAAATAAAACTGTGTTCAAGCCAAACAGTCCATAGCAACTGTGTGGAGGGAAAACGGAATAAAACTTCAAAAGAACCAATCAGTCAGTAAGTTGAGAGTGTGAATTAATCATTTGAGAACAACATTTGCTAACTGAAGTGATTTCTCTTTGAGTTTTGTCAAAAACATTCCCTCCTGACACGTACATGACTCTGAAGAATTGGCCTTATAATACCACACTTCTCAGAGATCACCTGTCACCTGTCCTACAGTCTCTCCAGTCTTTGTTCAGTCGTTGGGGTTAGGTTATTGCTACTCAGTTCTCGGTCGTTTCTTGTAAACGAAGCAGAAATGTAGAGCACATCACTCCCTGAGCAGCACAGGCATTTATGCCAGGAAAGGCCTTTTTGCAGGAAATGTAAATAATGTTCATGAAGCGGCAGCAGGTTGACTGAGGAGAAGACCGGATGGCGAGATGAAAAGGTCACAGATTGTGTCTTTAAGAGCTGAAAGCTTTTATTTGAAAGCTGATTATTCTCAAACTGACCACCGTGACTCTTCCTTCTCCAGACTCGAGCCTCTAAGCAGAATATAACGTCTGAATGGTCCCCCGCCTCACACTGAAACGTGGTGTTCGTGAGTGTGAGTGTATGTGTGGGGGTGGTGGTGGGTGTGCATATAACCCACTCCTGCCCTCTCCCTTTTTAACTCTCTCCCTCTCTTCATCTCTGTCTGTCTCCCTCCAGCCTCCCGCCACCTTTTTTCATACCCCTCCGTTCTCCCTCGGCGGGGGTGAGAGTTGCAGGTTGACAGCCTCGCAGCTCTCCTCATTACGCCGTGTCTGAGCCAGCAGAGATTTATAGAGATGATAAAAGCAGTCTGGAGGGCAATAATGACCACGGGCTCTGATGCAGGGGGAGGAGGAGGGAGGGTAGAGGCAGGGCTCTGTCTGGCTGCTCGCTCTGCCTCTGATCACTTGCCTAAATTACTTTTCCTCATCCAAAATGAAACAGCAGAAAAAGTTAGCTTCAGTGACGCCTGCTGAATATATTCATACATTCAAATCTATATATTCTGCACATACCTTTTTAGCCTTTTTTATGTTTCCTACCATTCTGTGTGACCTGTAAGCAGTCAACATCATGAGGAACACCACCAAATTTCATTCATATTTTCATAAAAATCTCAACTCATGCATTTTTTCTGTCTTTAACTTCGCTGACTCAGTGCTGCTTACTATGAAATTATGCATTTATTCCATATGTATGTGAAGGAGAAGAATGAATTAATTTCTCTTAAAATAAACATATTTTTGCAAGTGCATGTATGAACAGTTTTGGACTCAGGCAATCATATTTCAAATTAAAGTTTGTGAAACGGTGACCAAAACATAAAACTGAGCGTCACCACAAAAACCTCGTGTTTAAACTCAACTAGATGTGGCAACAATTCCGCCATTATTTCACAAAAACTGAAATTTCTTTGCTAGTTGCGAAAAAAAGGGATTTTTTTTTTTACAGGGCGTGACAAAAAAATTGCGCTTTGTGAGCTGAAGTGAAAATACGGTATGTTGCCCCATCAGTCTGATACAGCTCACCTTATCCTGGAAGTTCAGATGAAGTTAAAACCACAACTACATCCTCCTACCCAGCAGTCAGCGGGCTATTCAACTGAATGTGTTTTTGCTTAGTGAAGTAATCTGTAATCTGTACTTAACTGGACTGAATCTTGACAGTTTAGTGCTCAGCAGAGTACATAAAAGAGAAAAGAGGACATGAAGAGCTGTAGGTGACAGTGGAGCAGTTTTTGGTCCTGTTTTGCAGATCAGAAATAGTAAGAGCATAAGGTGTGTTCACAGTGTGTGTGGTGTTGGTCTTATCGCTGTCTGTCTCTTATCTTTTATCTCAGTTATAGATCAAGTGTCCCTCTCTAGCCGCCACACTTCACCTCTGGCCTCACACTGAAGGACACAGACAAGCAGCGCACCGTGTTTCTGTAGTGCTTTTAACATGTGGCTCAGAGCTCGGTCTTTTATTGAACATCACTGAATATATACTGTGTGCATTGCGTGACTAATCTGTCAAAATTAATAATTATTCATCATTATTTTTATATAGAGATTTTTTACTGGTCCAAATTTATGATACTTACTATTTGCCACAAATGTCTGTGACATTTTATAGTTTTATGAAAAATGTTAGCATTGCCCTTTAACACCCCATAATTCATGGTCAAACCGCTGGACAGCTTCACGTCAGTCTATCTCTACATGTACAGCCTGCTCCGTTACCTCAGTGCGCTCAATGTCACTGCATGCCCCCCTCATGCTGCCCCATCAAACGTGTTCAGTTCTTCCTGGGTGTGGCTGCAGCTCCTCACAGACTCTCTTCTTACTGCTCCTCTACCCTAAACCCCACCACCACCACCTGCACCAACCCCCCCGTCCTGCTTTTATGTTCACCTCTCCTCATCTTTCCCCCATCTGTGCAGCAGGGTTAGGGGAGGACAACACTGTTGCTAACAGTAACTAACTGCTGTGTACGGATTAAACCGGGGTGCTATAAAAAAACTACCTACTGTAAGAAGTATAGACTGAAATGACTAATATGAGTTTGTGGATGGCCGACAACAAAAATTTTACTAATTTACCGGTCAATTATTTATACTTTCTGACAGCATTTACTGAACATTACCATTCAGTGTGAAAAACAAAAACGAATTTCATATATACACAAGAGCAGAAACATTCATGACGTAACAAGCAACAATAGTTACAGCTAGTATAATAGTTACAACAAAGTTAAGATAAAGCATCTCATTCAAGAGTTAAACACTCAGGACTGTGCTTTGATCAGATTTCTGTGACTGTGACCAAACACCTGTCAGCATTTTCTCATTCAGATGTTTCTCCATCCTGACTGTTGCACAGAAACCCAGCTGAGCCCTGCTCACCTCAAACCATGTGGAAGAGCACATTTAAAAAAAAGAAATGTACATACAGACATTTTGGCGGAAAATGTCATCTTCAATTTCGTTGCTCACAGTAGAAGCTGGTTAAGAGAAATATGTTTTCAGGGTCTTTATAAATGTTCCAAATTATATGGTCTTATATAAAATGTGTGAAGGGCCGTTTCTAACCCGAACCTAAAATTCATTATTAACCCATGATTGACCTGTTTTAGGTCTGTTATCAAACTAATTCATTACTGATGCATCACCTGAGCAGAAACATACTTCACTCTGTCATAATAACAAGCCATCCCCTTTGCTCTTGTCTAATCTTGAATTTAAAATTTGAGTTTCAACTAACAGACTTTGACCTATGAAACTATGTTTTCATTTTATTTTTTTGCTCATTAGCATTTCATGCCAGTGGGAGCACATGATGGTTGAACCAAGGGACAGCACCAAGAGTACAAGTACTGACAGAACCACAGCTATAGTGAAACAGAAAGAAGCGCTGATTGGAGGAGTCAGATGGCGTTTAACAAGACACGAAGGTGCAGTTGAGCTGGACAGAGCTGTTGAGTTTTTTCCTGTGTTGGATCTAGAGCTGTGTATGTCATGAGCTTTTAGCCAAATATGCTCACAATGCTGTGCCTGAGGATAAGTGAGACTTCCCTGCAAGGCTGCAGGTTTGGTTTCAAAGCTTCAGGACAATGAACAGCTATAGTGTCCTCTCCATATGACCCTCTGGGCGACATGTGTATATGTACGTCTGTCTCAGAGAGACATGGAGAGACAAATTCTTATTCTCAGCGAGTGGGACAAGGTAAACTAAGCGATCTAAAATGAGTCCGTTGGCCTGCTCTCACTCACTCCGTGTCTCCCTCTTTGCTCCCACTTCCATTTTCTGGTCCATTCATATGATAATAGGGGTCAGGAGATGAGGGGGTTCTCACGTTCAATGTGAAACTTGGCTTTTTGTGTAGCCACGGCTCAAGCTGTCGCGACAGAGGCCAGAGGTGAAATCGAATTCAGCTGAAATACCCCAGTGAGTTTGGCCTTGGGCTGGACTGTGCTAGACTGGACTGGACAGGCCTTGGTGCAGGGTACAAACCACAGCTCTCTGTTTGGCTGGAGCTCCTGGGTGTTAGAGGATGTTGGCTTGGTAAACCTGAGGCTGAGCCAGGGCTGAAGGGAACTATGCCATCTCCAGCTTGTCATTAAGGTTTGATCGGTATGAATACCACAAAGATTTCTGAATTTGAAGAGCTCAGTACGTGATATTTTACATCAGTATAAATATCTTATATTTAGACTGTAATACTGCCCAAAACACAATCATTTTCCAATTATTTTTTGTTTAAGCCATGTTAATAATCTTCAAGTTAAATGGATTTTTAGCTGGATGTGTAAATGGAAATGGATTTTTTTTTAATCTAAACCAAAATCTGAACAGAAACAAAAGCAGTCAGTTAAAAAACAACTTCACCGTCAGACAAGACCATTGATATTGGACAACTGCAGATTTCATTCAATACAAAATTAATACAATTAAAATAAAAACCCTTTCTTTCTACAACGTCTGGACATGGCAAAGACGTTATGGTTAAAGTTAGGGAAACATCATTCTTATGGCAAACTTTGGTTGAGATGTGGACAGACGACTTCATTAAGATTAATGAAGGATCAAATTAAGAGTCTACAGCCCAAATTAAGCTGAGGCTGATGGGAATATCATTAGCTTTTCAGGAATTTGGTCATTAAGGAAAGTATAGAGCAAATTTAAATTATGTGATGGTGCAAGATGAAGTTAAGGGATCACAAGGTACCTATCATCACCACAGTTACCACAATCCACGGCACTACACCCATTTCACCAAAAACCAAAAATGTCAACCTCATTATGGTTCTAAGGCAAGGGAACACCAAGTCATTATGATTCCAGCGCTGGGAATGATGAGAGTCTCATGGCACATTGTCTGAATCGGCAAATCTGTGTGGAGACACAAATGGGACGTCAACTCCCTTATTTCCCACCTGGTGGCGTATTGTAAACTCTACAGTGCTTTGTGCTTTGGCACTGAATGAAAATGGTAAAATCTGGAATTGTCCAATATGAACTTAATAAGTGTTTGTCCTCTTCTCTGGACAGCTGTCTAATATTTATTTGGGTACAGCAGCATTATGTTTGTGTGCTTGTGAACTGGTAGTGTTTACAGCGAGGTGTATTATGAGAATTTCACCCCTGCCTGAAAAAGACAAATCACATGTGGAACCTCCGGCCAAGTAATTGTGCAAGAGTAATCAGATACTCAGGGTTGAGGGCAGATATCTCAAAGGTAATTTTGGGAATGACCTTGATAAGGTAGCAGTGAATTTTTATGAATAGACTCCATGCTGTGTGTGCAACCTTGAGTTGCAGTGAGAGCATTTGCTCTTCAGAGACGTGAATTCAACACTGCCATCCTCCCTTGTGTCCTTGGGGCCTCCCACGAGTCAGAGCTGGATTTGTCACATTTAGAAAAACCTTGTGTTGGTAAAGGAATGTGGGGTTTTATTGGAATGTAAATGCAGCTGTGCAAGAAACTGAAATATAGGATCAAATTTAATTTTGTTATTAGCAGCAAAGGTTTCAAGCGCTGACTGAGCTGGACAAACTTAATTAGCAGCAACTCTACTTAACTATGCCACATTTTCCTGTTCAGTGTCCTGTTTCAGGAAAGACAAAGAAACGAGAGGTGCTATTTTTCAAACTGCTTTCAACATCCACCCACGGCGGTAATTCAGGGAAACAGGAGACGGCTATTTCCAGCCAAACTAATGTTGTTGACGGCCCCAGAGAGCGCAGCAACATGCCCTCAGATTGATGCAAAAAAAAGACACAAGAGCAAAGTGTGTTGGAAACTTCATAGGCGCCTTACATCATAATTCAATCATATTTGTTTATTTCTTCGTAAAGGGAGTTATGGTTCGGGTAGAATCCATCAAGGCTCTCAAAGCATTCCTCAGAGACACATACGTTATATATTAGGTGTCAGTGTGAGAGTGTGGAGGGTGCATGGAAAAATCCTGTTTACAGTAGGATCATGTGTTTTCTATAGGGGGAGCCTGAGCTACCTGCCATTCAACCTATTTACACTTGTACAGTGCAGGGGGAAGTATGGAAGCAATTACAGGGCGGTCACATTTGGCCCCTGGCGGAGAGGAAAGTAAACCAGCAGCATTGTTAAATATGATTAAACCACGCTGAATCCCAAAGGTGGTGTGGGTGGAGGGCTGTGTAGGCTGGGGAGGCCCAAGGCTAGATCCCATGGGTACTTCAGAGGCCTGAGCTGCTACCCAGCCACCTGCACCTAGTTTGATCTGGGTCTTTGAAAACTGCAGTTTTTTTGGATATTTGTTACTGATTCATTCATGAGAAGAAAAATAATGTTCATCAGGCAACAAGCTATAAACGCAACATCTGTAAATCCATTATTCACTCACCTTTTAGCTCTCTTTTTGGTCTCCACCAAAGAAAATGTTGTGTCTTTAGCTGCTTCGTGCTCCACTCTGTTCACTAACTAGCTGCTGACTTTACCTGTCTGCTGTTTGGTGCTGGGCAGGTCGTGTACCATGTTTTTAAAGGCTTTTGTCGTGGAAACAGCTGCACAGTGCTGCTGAAAGCAGTGATAGTGAACCAGAATAGCAAAGTTGTGGCCCATAAAAGATGCTAAAAAGCGCTTCAGGGAGCTGTAGAGCTGGCTGATAATTCTTTGTTGGTCTATAAAAGGGACGCCTCTCACTGTTATTTGATTAATTGTTAGTGTAAAGTTAAAATATGGATTTGAGCTGCTTTAAATAAACCACCTATCATATTTCCTAATAATAAATTCCTGTTTAACTGCTCGACCGTGAAGCTGATACCGATTTAGCCAACTGAGAGCTGTACAGTTTACAGCTCTGAACACTTTCTCACCATGAACGGCTACTCGAATACACAAATGAGGGGACATGTTTTGTATTTCTGGTCGATTTGGTTTAAGGAGAAGAACTAGCCTTTTAGCAGTGAGCAGTGGTGGCCACCATCTTCAGCCCTACTCTGGAGTAAATATACAGTAATCATCTGAGGTGTGGTGTTTAGTTCAAGGTTTCAGCTGAGTAAAACTTTGCTGATAGATGTGACGGGCCATAAGCAGCGGCGTGACACGGGGCTGATGGAGACAGACGGATTTATTTATTCTTTTCTTTTTCTTTTTTTGCTGGCTGCTTCTCCTTGAATGCTGGCACGGGGCCAAGCACCACAGATAATGTTTATTTTGTCATGAGGCGTGTGAGAGGTGCGTGTGAGCTGGAATGAAGGTTTTCTCCTCTGCCACTGCTCCACCCTCCACGTCCCAGTCGGTCAGTCAGCAGGCCTCAGGTCTGACAGCTCAGGAAGGCTGCTTTTGCTTTGTGGTATTCTGTCTGAAGAACATGTGTCTCGATTTTTGTAGGACTTCTTTGGCCCCCTCTTGGACTGCGCAGTATTCAAGCTTATAAGTTGTGCCAATTGATATTTTTAATTCATTTGAGTTTTTTTAAACAAAATAGATTTTTTTCTTTTTTTTACAAATCGTTATATATCATGCTAAGCTATTCACGGAAACATAGAAAATTTTTCTACTACTAATTTTTAGTTATTTTTGGCACCTAATTTTTGATAACATTTGATTGTTGTCTAATTGAAATTACTAAAAGACATTACAGTCATCAGTTTTAATCTGTGAAATTTTAGTCTGAATTTTTTGTCACGTCAGCTGTTGTTCTGTCTATCGATTGGTTTGCAGTAAGGCCACTATTTACTTTGTATTTTATATTGTGTGCAGCTGAAATTTGTAAATATAAAAAAATATTAACACAGTAATATCACCTTAGTCAACATCACAGAGTGAGATGGTTGACTGCCAGCATTCATCCTGCACGCCTTCCTACTTCCCCTCCTCCTGCCTGCTTTCTTGGCTTGTCGCAGCTGTTTTGTTGGAGTTTCTTGTCTAATTTCCTGCAGAATTGTAAATGAATTTAGTCCATAAATCGGATAACCTTTTGCCTCCAATCACTGGATACCATAGCTGAAATTGCGGTCAGAGAAATTACGTTACTGACATGCAGGATGCTGCTTACCAGTGCAACAGGCCAAGCTGCTAAATCAACTTGTGAGAAAAGTTGTGAGAGACTTTGCAGCAGAGATATTTTGATCCTGTTGTCAATCAAGAGTGTACAATGTGAGATTCCATAGATGCATGCACATCATTGAATGTGTTGTCTGCTTAGTTCATATGTACATTCATCTGTATCGTATTTTTAATTCATTCATTCGTTCATTATTTCATCATAATTTTTCTTTTCAAAGGTCACTTTGAAGTTTTAGTCTTGTTTTTGTTGTAAAAAAATGTTGTCAATGAGTAATTTTTCTCATAGTTATTTTGGATGAAATTACACTGCTACTTGTCATAGTGTGGCAGTAAACTTGTTCATGCGTATGTCTGCATAGAAAATGTGATATTTTGCTTCTTGTTCATCATACTTCTTGCCTGTAGTTGCTTGAGTGTTTCATGTGTAAGCCTGCCAATCCAGACACATGATTGACAGTTGGTAATGAATTGTGGAGAAATGTGAGAGACCAGCCTTGCAAAAGGAAGTGCAATGATGGAAGATAGGCGAATGAGAGCGCAGTAAATTAAAGCAAGGCTAGAGAGGTTGGATAAGAAGACCATCCCCTAGACTACTTTATTTTATGGTGTAAAAATGACTTTTTCTCACCACAAACTATCACCCTGTGTGACAGGTAATTATTTTGGCGGCCAGCAGACCTCCCCAAAGCCTCCCTGCCAATTCGATATCTACACCTCTCTCAGGGGGCCATCTGTGCTCAGCTACCCCAGATAAGTGAGAGGAATGTGGGGCAGCCATGCTGTGATGTGAGGGGCTTGCCTGGAGCTTAGATCCTGGAGGCTGTAACTCCACCCGGACTTTGTACATAATGGCAGAATGGAGGGAAAAGGGTTTAGGAGGGCGTGGCAGACAGCAGGCGGTTGGATGCAGCTGGTGTGTGTGTGTGTGTGTGTCTGTGTGTCTGTGTGTGTGTGTACATGTATTACTCATATTGTGGGGACATAAATCTATTTTCACAGTCAAATTGTGAGTACTGGCCTGCCTTATGGGAACAAAACTCAAGTCCCCATAACTAAATCATTAAATTTTAGGGTGAAACTGGGGTTAAGGTTAGGGTTAGGGTTAGGAAACTAGTGGATATGGTTAGGGTAAGTCTCCAGGAAATTAATGTTAGTCTATGTGATGGAAACAAGACTGTGTGTGTGTGGTGGGTTAATATAGTAGTCTCACAAAACATGTGAAATAAGCACCACGGAGGCATTACCCTACTATAGCTTTAAGTGGACAGACCATTTTCACCTTTTATCTTATTAAAGTGACAGCTAACACTATTGTTATAGAAAGTGACTTTGGTTAAAGGACAAGATCCTTGGAGCTATAGCTTGAAAGTTCATGATTATGTCATGTTTAGGAAAGACCTTTTTCCCAACTTTTCACTTACATGTAAAAATTAGACATGCTATAATTGTAAATGGCAATCGTTTTTCTCTGTGTAAATGACATCCACAGGATGTCATGTTGTATGCATTTAGCATGTAAACTAATCACAAATGATGTGCAGTGAGTGATCCATTACTGTAAATGCTGCACTTTTGCTGCAAATAAGGCTTTTGCAAGCTACATTAGCTGCACTAATTTTATAAAAATGGCAGGACATTGTTCCAATGCAGAAACTTCTATTTATATGACAATGTGGAAACATATTGAGTTGTACCCTCCTTTCCTTTATTCATGCTTTATTCACATTCATAAGACCCAACTTGTGTGCAGAAATCCAGTGGAAAGCTGAGGCCTCTCATACGTCTCTTTCATATGTGCACTACATGTATCTTTGTCTTTATTTGTGCTGGCTATCTTGGAAATGAAGGACTTAGATGTGCACACGTACACACAGATGTACCGGCTGTGTAAAGACGTGCTTCAACACCTGCAGCTGGCCTCTGTGTTTTTATCTTATACTATTGATTGTTTGGGACAGCTAGAAGCAGGTCAACGCTGCATGGAATTAGCACTCAGTGTCCACCTCAGTGGTTTCTCATGCAAATTATTGCAGTGCTTTAGTCACCTTGCTACAAGACAACAGTGTGCCTGTTTTTGATGAACAACTTAGAGCTGGGCTGAATCTTAATGGTGTCAGTGGAAGAATCCGATGCATCGCCTTCAACTCAAAGATTTATTAAAACCAGAAATAATGAGGGGAAACATTTGAATCTGACAAACTGAAAAATGGCAAATTCACTTGCAAGACAGTGAGATATAGTTTAATGTTTTTGACACTAGCACTGTATATGAGAAACTTGTCAAAAGGCCAAGTAGTTACTGTAGATTTCTATGATGTTCTCTTTGTGTTTGCATAGTGTTTGGATTATGGCGCATACTATACTTTATTTCCATATGTCTGATGTGCGCACTACTGCTTAATGTGCACAGGCATCTGTTTCAGTTTGGCAGAAGCTATGTATAATGCAAATGATGTAACTGAACTGATACGCAAAGTCAAACAACAGAGGCAACGGGCGAAGTCAAAAGAGAAAAATAACACATAATCAAATACAAGACATGCACAAAGTCAGGACAGTATGCAACAAGAGAAGTATGTGTAAACAAAGATGAAACGTGACAGTGATATACGCTATTTTGAGCTAAGAGTGTAAACATTAGGGGCCCGATGTAGAACAGCAGAAAGTACTACTTTTCACAAAGCAAAGCATAAATGTGGTGGTTCCCGTCAGTTCAGTCACTCTTTGAGGGAGCGAATCTTAATCCTCATTTGAAGATGCCGAGGGATTCAGCTGTCCTGTCGAAGTTCCACCCCAGTCGTGCAAAAGCGGAAAACAGCCTCGATGCTTGTTTGCCGTCTCATTTGCCCAAATAGCATCTCTACATTTGCAAATGAAGCTTTATTTGTAGCTCACAGGCATCAAGCTGCATGATTTAAGTGTTAAGGAATTGGACTGAGTCATTCAGGTTGCAATGATGGTGTAAAACAACATTTTCAACACTGCCATACATTTCATCAACCATTTATGGCTAGTTTTTAGGAGTTAATTTGCATGAGGGGCATGCATAAAAGTGACATTTTTGTACACATACAGCTTATCCTGCTTTGTGTCCAGGACACACTACCTAACTCTACCTGTGCTTGATGGCTACCCTGAACCGCCGCTGTTGGTGTCTGGACACCTTGACGAGATCCTGCATGATTTGCTTAGAGGCGGTCATGTTGAAAGAGATCCATTCTCTTTGTACAATTGCTTTAATCGACTAAAGTTCATGTAGGGGGGGTTCATGTAGTGTTCCTGAGGCAGCCTGCTGCATCTGCTGCATCTTTTGGGTCATTAGTGCAAACGTGAACCACAACAGCCTAGACAGACACAGAAGGTGCAACACTGTTATTTGAACCACGGATGACCCAACAACAAGCATTGGGGGAAGTTGGTATAAGAAGTTGGTACATCTTAAGCAACTGCTGCAGTTGAGTGAGGTGGAGGTCTGCAGTGACACTTGACTTCTGAGTGAGAGTGAGACATGGTAGTGGCTTGTTTCTTTGGGTTACAGGCATGACCAGGCATGGTCAGAGGGGAGTCTGGTTATGGTGCTATTGATGGCCTGGAGGATTTTGGTTGTTCGCACAGAGGGGGAACACTTGCTCCACAGCTTTTAGCCCTTCAACAAAGTCTGTGGTTCTGGTGTAGGACAAGCTTGGGACCAGGGCTTTGCTCCGATGCTCAACCATCTCTCACAGCTGATGGGGCATCAGATGGGTCTGACTCACCCATGGTGAGAATGGGCTCAAGGCAGTGTGGTGTCGGAGTCCGGTGGGACTAAGGGTGAGGACACAGAGCATGAATTGTGCTGAGCCTGGGCAGTGGCAGTCGTGGAGAGGTGTGTGAAGCACTTCCCTCTTCCTCAAACCCTCTCACAGGTGACAGATACCTTCAGTTATTCATGAGTAGTCAGTCTGACAATTCTCACATACACCCATGGTCACCCAACAGCCAAACAGACTGACAAGACTGGCCAAACCAGCAGCAGCAGCAGCAGTAACAGTGGTAGGTGTGGGAACGAGGGGTTTTTGCAATTAGTCTTTCAAGTGGAAGTCGATGGCTGATTAAATAATAGAATCAGAGCTGCAGGAATTGTCAGGGCAAAAGCTACGTTGACTAAAAACGTAGCTAGCAGCACATTGCACTAGTGGTACAAACGTGGGAATCAGTGATTGTGAGCGAGGCAGGGAGAGCCCAGTCTCGGTGTAGGGTAGCCACAGTTCAGTAGAATCCGTTCATAAATGAAATAATAATAGGCAGTTTTCCCAGAAATCAGACAAAAAGTTTGGCAAAGTATAGTATAAACAGACCAGATGCAGAGTGATGCATCAAGGGACCACAGGCAGTACGGGGTGTGTATACTATGTCACCTTTCTCTGAGTGTAAAATATTGCCGTGGATGGGCTTACATTGGAGATGGTTGAAAGCTCATACGGATGCTCAAGGGTAACTTGTGCTGCAGCCGTGCATTAGCGTCACTGCTCATGCACAGCTGTGTGGCTACGCTAACCTGCACAAGAGGTTCTGCAAAGTACATACGCCCTTCGGTGGGCAGTGTGTCCCAGGTGTTAAACTGTGATTTACAGTGTTAATAACCTGTTAAGGAAGAATGTAATGGATTAGTGTAGTTTAGAGACAACTGGGACTGCTAAAAGTGAACTGTCGTGAAAAGTGAACTTAAACAAAACAAAAGAGGAAGGAAACGCATTTGAGGGTTTTTTTCTTTAGCTGTTCTATGTGACATATCATTGTGGCTGTGCATCAGCTCTACTGATTTGAACTCTTTTATTTATTCGTCACTTGTTCTGCTGATACTGTAGCTTAGCATTTTAGCTAAAGAGTTTAGCATTTAGCCCAATAGTTGCTGAGCTTTTGTCACTAGTAGCTTCAGTGGGCGCTGTTCAGAAATGTTCTCATTTGAAAGGAAAATTACATTTTAGAACAACTAAGGTTTCATCTTTGTTGCTCTGGCCATCGGTTCTATCATTATTGTAACATTGTGCTTGCCAAAGTAATTTCTGAAATCTCAGAAAGCAGACAGTTAATAATAATTTAACCACTGGCCTTTGTCTTCCACATTAGTTTGACCAACACGTTGGTTTCTGTACATTATGTCCACTTGTCTAACTTGGGTTTGTTGCTCCAGTTGACCTATTTTTAATGATTTTGCCTTGTTCACAGTACAATGTTAGTGAGTATTGAAGATTGGAGCTGTAATATATATATCCCAAGTTGTTGTATATCATAGTTTTTCTGTTAAAATGGTGCAAGAAGGAGCATGATCAAAAGACCATTATGTCCCCACACAGACTGTTCTATGCTATACGCTTGCTGACATATTCTCTACTGTCCAGGAAGCTTTTTAATCATGAGTGTATAGGAAGGATGAAAGTGAAACACTGCGAGCTAAAAAAAAAGGGTTGTTTGTTAACCTCCAGTGTCTGTATGATTGACAGAGAGGCTCAGAAGCAAACAAACACCTTTTCTTTCAGTGTGACTCAGCGTGAGGCAGACAGGTGTTCTTACGCCGACTTGCTATCCTGCCTCACACATCAGTCAGTCAGTCAGCTAGCAGCAGGTCATCCAACCAGTCAGACAGTGTTTCATCTGTTCAGCCGGTAAGTTCATGATTCGGCCAACAAAGCAGCCAGCCAGTCATCCTGGCAGAGAGCAGCAGAGGAAAGCATAAATAAAACATACTGTACAAGTGAAGGCTTTAGAAGTATTGAGCTCTTCAGTTCCTCTGGGCAACAGACAACTCATTTTCTCTCTCTCCTCTCAATTTTTCTTCTTTGAGACAACTTACTCTCACTGCATTACTTTATCTGATCTCTCTGTCTCCTTATTCTGCATCTAATATGCAGCATCCTTACATACATCTTTCAGGTTTGATATCAGAGAGTATAATATTTGATTTATACTCTTGAATCCTGTTAATTATGGCCATAAATACAACTTTTTACATCAATGCAGCAATGCCATTTTCTGTCATTGCATATTTTACAATCCAGATCATATAGTGGAAGCAGCCATTTTCCATTTGAGGTTCATTGAGTTCATTGTGTCATGTTACTCCATTTTCTCATCTGCCATCTCTATTTATTTTACCGCCTTCAGTGGAAAACGTCGTCTCTTGTCCCCCTGCCTGTTTCACACACACACACTTCCTCTCGGCTTCCTCTCTCTGCTGAGCCGTTAAAAACACGGCTCTATGTATGCGCCCCAGCACAAGGTGCAATATACCGCGGCCACTATAGCAACTTATGAGTTATAGTCCTGCAAGAGAGCCTCGGGCTGGAACACACTCAAAGGAAGGGGAGAGGAGGGGGTGTCTTCCGTTGGTGAGGTGACACAGCACTGTGTTTGTGTGAGTGTGTTCAAGTACAGGGTGTAACGTTGCCCTGTGGACTCCACGCGCCTGTCCTCCCAGTTCCCATGTCCTATAAGACAGCGCTGATTGATTTGAGAAAGTGAATGAACGGGTGAAAACATGTCCTCCCACCTCAGCTCACAGTAATGTAGATTTTATTGTTACAAGACACAGACATGTGACGGGAGACCATACCTCTTTTTAGAGCTGTTTTTAAGTCCATGAGATTTGACTTGCAAGTCAAAAAGCAACTTTTCTGGTCCGTCAATGCTTACTATATAAATTATAATAGCACAATAGCCAAAATCACATCACATTTTTTTAATGGAAAGAGTTCCAATTAAAGAATCTGAATATGCTGTTCGGGAAGAATTTTACTGTGCAAAAAGCCCCATGATGAGTGTCTGTCTGTTTGGAACATTGTAGTCTCTCTGCTCGGCCACATTAAAACCGGGGTCAGTGCTGATTTCAGCAAAAGCTGCAAGAATTAGGCACAGAAGTGCATGAGGGGTCAGACATGAAACTGCTTTTCCTGTGAAAAAATGAGCATCACTGGAGGTTGATCTTAACGAGCCGCAGTATAACCCAACAGATGCTGACTGAACTTGATTTTAGTGTTGATAGTTAGGTCTCACAGTGTCATGGCTGTGTTTGCAAGGAGTTTTAACCGCAGAAATGTTACACTAAGTTCAGTCTTTTCTGTTCTCATCCAAATCTCATTTATCATCAGGCTGTATGAGTACTTACACAAAAACATTTGTTTAGATTTTTTATCAAATATGACGCAAAATATGTGGCTTAAAGAGTATTTTTAACAGTTACTGCAATAGTGAAAACATGAATAATAATCCTAAATATTTCACCAGAAAGGAAAACGAGATCTTACCATAATTCCAAGCCGGAACTGGCACATAAATATATGATTTGTATATGATATGATATGTCGACGGGAAACTATTCAGCTACTCATTAACGTGTACAAACTAATTCATGTCATAATGAAAAGCTAACTCCTTTAATCTGAATTTAGTTTTCTGCTAGCAGCAGTAACTCAAAGTGTGCATTAGGTTCAACATGTATACATGTATACCTGTTCTGTGTGAAACACCAATAAATTGTGAATCATAAAAAAAAAAAGAAGAAGTGTGCATTAGGTTATGTTATCAATTATTCAAGACACTTGGCACTTTAGCAGAGCTCCACAAGGCAAAACTCCACAAAATATTCTGTTTTTCCAACATGTCTTGGTTACCAAGTCAGCCTCTTGCCTTCAAGTCTTCAGGCATTCGAGTCTCATGTAAATAGAGTCTTATAGCAGTCGAGTCCAAGTCAAGACTCAAGTCTACAGCTCTGTGTCCTAGCTGCCACGTTCTTTCTGAAACCCTGTTGAAACATTAGAGACATTGAGATTTGGCTTGAAAATAGCTGGCACCAAAAATGGAGGACACTTTTTATGGTGACACAGAGTAGCACAACAGCTATCACCAGCCGTACTTTAAAACGATTGAGCTACAGTCTAAATAGTCAAGCTAAATATCAGCTACATATCGTACTCAAAGTCAAACCCTCCATTTGATATTTAGGCGTGTACCTACTTTTACTGAACTGTGCCTGGCTGTCTGAACAACACAGATGGTTTCAAGCATTTACATGAGCTAGCTCTCAGGATGCGATGATACGTAGCAGCCTTAGCATTCACTCTGAGCCATGTGTCTGCACACCTGACGGCGGCAGGGCTAATGTTCCCTCTACCTTTAGCTCTGTTTTGGTCTCTACCAACTCCTGAGTAAGATGTTAAGGTTTTTAGCTGCTAGATGTTTGACTTTCTTTCTTTTGCTAACATTTTCTTTGTTTATCTGCCTTGTGGTGCTGCACAGGTAGCATACTTGCTACTATAATCGCTACTTCATCACTTGATCTGGTATGTTTTTATAGTGAAGGGTTTGTGGTTCTTTGAGCTGTTTTAAATGTGACTTTTCCTGTGTTTGTCAAGTAGTAGCTGGATATACAGAAGAAGCCACTTTGCACCTGGTGTACTTGTTGCAGGAACCAACTGCGTGCTGTTATTGACCCACTTTTTACCATCGTCATACTCAGACACAGTCGACGCACTATAAAGTGTTGTTCTGTGGATGTAAAAGTACGTAAAAAAGGAAGATTTGGAACGAGAAAACTTTGATGATGTAACATGGTGGTAAAGCCTTGAGAAGAGTAGTGAAACCAACAACCAAACATCACCTGACTCTCCTCTCCTCTCTGGTCTTAATGCCATTACCCACCCAGAACTGAAGTGGACCGCAGTGGACAGAGCAGACAGCACTGAGGAGGAGGGGGGGGGATGAAAAACACTTGGTTGTGGCAAAAAGTCAGCTGAATAATGAAAATACAGAATTGATAATCATCGCGCTGTAGGCGTTCGCGACCCTCACTTAAAAAAAAAAAAAAAAAAAAACTTTGCTGCTGGATTACCGTGCAGAAATTTGGAGAGTGAATGACAAACACACACACAAAGACAGGGAGAGAGTGTCGGACAAAAGGTGAGCACGGTTTGCCGATCTTACCCCTTCCATTCATCTATCCCTCCCTTTATCAACCCCCTCCAACGTCATTCTCTCTGTCCTTTGTCTGGGTTTGGCCAGAGTCTGGCGGACCCAGACAAAAGAATGCTGCCTGTCATGGAGAAAGAGCAAAGGTCTTGGTTCTCCAGAGGGGAGGTGGAGGGTGGAGGGGTCGCCGGGTGTCAGGGTTGGAAAGGCATTGTCAAAGCTGTGGCTATCCATTGTTGTTTCTGGGCTCGCTCCTGATCCGACGCCTACCTCGCCCATCTCTTCTTTCTCTGGTTTCCCTCTCTGTCCACCTTTTCCTCGGGCCTCTGTCGTTTTCCGGAGCGAGGGATGGGAATGAAGAAAAAGGGAAATGCGACAGATGTCTGGCACGAAGCTGTTTGCCCGTTTAGCGGCGTGGCTGCTTCAAGCTCGGTGGCGTTCCGCACCGTCTGCTCCTCCTCTTTTGGTGCTGGTTGTTAAGACCCCATGGGAGGTGCCGATGCCTCCGGTGAGGGTGCAAACTTTGGGGCAGTTAAGTGTTGTTGCCCCGGTCTCTTTTTCTAATCTCCTCCACCTTTTCATCCACCTGCTGATACATGCAATCTGGCATCACGTGGATGATAAAGTCTTTACAGAGTGTGTTCTGTACTCTGTACTCTCTGTACTTTAGTTTAATATCAATGTGCCCTTCGAAAGGAAATATGGTACTTTTTACCTTGCTGCATTGATCTGACAGCCTGTCACTTTTAAGATTCAGATTTAGCATAAAGACACATGATATCTCCTAAAATACAAATTGAATCAGTGCTCCCCAACCTTTTTCATTCCTTCATTAACACTCTAACAATGTTAGGATACTAATCATAATAATGAATAATGAGTGACTGGGACCATTTTTCAGTAGAAAAAGCACTTTTACTTCTGATACTTTTGTTAATCATATTTATGTGCTTTTACTCAAGTGAGGTTTTGAATGCAGGACTTTTCCTTGTGTTGTATCTCTAGATTAATGCACTGCTACTTTTACCTGAGCAAAGAATCTGAATTCTGAGTCCAGCACTAATTATTTTCAATTAAGTTCATCAATTTAATTCGACCTCCAACACAAGACATGCAGAAATAGCAACCTACCAAACTCTCTTAAATAATTTGAGAATTTAAAAAGATCATCAGATTTTATATTTGTGTAACTGATCAGTTATTTTTTTTTTAATTACATCTCCAGAGAATGAACTTTCATTCTCAAATGTATTTGCCTGTAAGTTCTGGTTAGATATGTTTTTGTGGATAATGCTAAATTCCTCCCATTGTTATCAGTTTCTTAAGGTTTTTTTTTTTCAGAACAATTTATTATAACAGAATCAGTCTCACAAAAACCCACAATATGAAATATGTGTGTAATTTAAGAATGTAAACTTTTGTAAACCTCCAGCAAAACTAAATATGAATTCAGATGAAAGTCCTGTTTCTTGTTTTTTTTTTTTTTTTTTTTTTTTAATTTACCCCATAGAGGTCCCTTTACTTTGGAAAGGTCACAATTACATGACTTCCTGCTGTCAGCGAGCATTTCTGCAATCGTCTTTCGATTTGAAAGGTTTGGGGAAATCCTGGTCAAATGTCAGTCAGTCTGTTGTCAGATGACAGTAAGCTCTCAGAGACTAAAGTTCAAGTCTAACTCAGCCTCTCTCTGATTTGACTGGAGACTACAAACCATTTTGACAACTGCTGTCAAACTGTAGTTGATCTGCTCTCTGTTTGAATGATTAGGTGAACATCGAAGCTGAAGCTCTTGCCATGCTTTGATGATACTCAGAAATAAAACGCCTGCTGTGTGAAGACTGGGACGCAACAGAGGCCAAAGGGTTCAAATTTTAATCAAGTTGAAGAGCCTCACATCGCTAAACTTTCGTCTTGTGTTGTTGCTTCTGCATATTTTGCTCTTTTGCGACGAGTGTTGCTATGCAGCAGTCTGGGGACAAATTGATTATTCAGTCCGGAGCCCAGACAGCCAATTGTCTCCTGTTCCGCTTTGATTTGCTGAAATGTCATTCTGACTGATGCCAGCGGTGATAATTTCCTGAATGGCACAGTAAACACTAAATATTTACTGAGACTGAATAGTCGCCGGCTAGATCTGATTTAAATGGTAATATTTGTGTCAGAGTGGTCTGGAAAATAACTGGCCGGCACATTGTGGCATACAAATGGGAAAACCTTCTCTGTGTAGTTTCCAAAGCGCATATGGATGTGTGTGCTTTCTGCAGCTTTAAACTGACACAGCTTGTTTGATGAGAGGTTTGAAGAGCCACTTTGATTACTCATTTTATTTTCTGCATAGTTACAAATTAAAACCTCTGACAAAATCACATGAATTCCCATTATGAACCTTAATCAGCAATTTTAGGACGGATATCAAATTTCCAATTCTCATTTGATATTATAGATTATATGGTATAAATGCTCGAGCCTCGCTGTGATTTTCTAAATGTGTTGAAGTAGAGTGTGTCCGTCAGCAGTCGGCGTGCAGTCTGTGCAGCTCCTGGCTCTACTGTAGTGTCTCTGTTGCACCAGCAGAGGGGGAAAGGAAACATCTTTATGGGATGAATGAAGGCACAGTGGGAGACGGTTGCAGGGCTCACAGGCTCTGCTGTGACTGCTCTACGGTTTGCTGTTTGATGAGACAAAACTTTTGTCTGTGCGGTTCATCTCAAACTTTAGGATCTTTAAAAATACATCAGTTCTTTTCAGTTATCGGTGAATGTGATTCAGCTGCTGTTGCAGATCATTAAAAAATGTTTCCAATAAAGAAAAAGGAGAAAATGAATACATACTTTCCTTTTGTTTGAGTAGTAACTTACTTAAATTTTCTTATCAAATCATTGTAAAATTTCATAATAAATACTATATTGGAAGCCATTTTTCTACAAAACCTCTTTGATTTTTAAAAGTAAAGAAATGTTTTTTTTGTTGTTGGCTTCCACATGTATTTCTCTTTATTTTAAATGTAAGTACAGTATGAATCAATTAAAATCTTTAAAACATACTAATATAAATTATAACTGACAAAAATCCAAATAACATCAGTCTGAAAAAGTTCATTAGCTTCTTTCTGAACAATTAATGAAAAAGCACTGACTTTAAAATTGCAAAGTTTAGACAGTAAAGAGCTGCATGCTATTTGGTATGAAACTGACTCACTTCGACTAAAACACCATATTGTAATTGTCATATATTTACTATTTCTTAATGTCCTTAATTAAATAAAAATCAGAGTGTAGTTTTGAAGGTATTATTAATAATTATTTGATTGAAATTGCAGTAATTCTCAGGAGACAAAAAAAAATCACTCTCAACTTCTAGTCTTTTTCCTTTTATTTTAAAAGCATGGGACTACAAAAGCCATCTGAAAAAACTTTTAGATTAAAAATCTATAATCCTGCTTCATTTTTTTTCAGAAGTTTATAAATAGCAAACATTATTAATGCAGGTGAAGTCACACCCGCAGCGATACAACTCTTTCACTTCAGCTCGAGTCCTTTGATTTTGATGACGGACGCAGCACATGGCCCTCCGTTATCGTAGGTGGATGAAGTTTAAGGCTGATTTAAGTGGCGGTGGATGGAGGGGGTGGTGGTGAGGGTGGTGGGGGAGGCGGGGAGGGGAGCTCGGAATCGAGTTACTCCTGGGCTTTAGACGTGAACTACAGCTACAGCATAAGCGACACACACGCTCTCACTCTCTCAGTCATATCCACACACACAGACACATGCTCCCTGAAAGGAGTGTCTCCGGGAGATGATTTCCTTCCCTGCGCGTCGTCCCCCCTGTATCCCCTCACCCATCGCTCCCCCTCCCCCCCTCCTCTCTGCTACGCAGTGTAAACACAGTGTTCCAGAGGAATGTTGGACTCCCTGACCTCCACTGCAGTTCACTCAGTTCAGCCTGGCCGCGCTGTGCTCCAGCATCAGCAGCAGCGGCCCCCACCTCGCCTCCCCACCTCCCCCTCGCCTCCCCCTCCAGAGCCCCTTCACTCCACACTCTCTATTTTTCCCCGCCTTGCCTCGCTCCTTCTCCTCGTCTCGCCTCTCCTCCTCTTCTGCGTCCTCCTTTTTTTCTTACCCTCTTTTTTCTTTCCTGTCCTTGCCCCCCCACCACCACCACCCCATTCTCTTCTTTCTTTCCCCTTGTTCCCTCCTTTTCCCTCCTTTCTCTTTACTTCCTCACTACCCCCATTTCTTTCTTTCTCTCTCCATTCCCACTTGTACCATTTCACAGCGTAGCAGAGGATCGTATCTCTTTTCTGTCTTCTTTTATGTCTGCGTCAGTTCACTGGCTTGATTGGCGCATCAGAATCCACACTGACGTTATTAGGACTGAAAACCTGCAGCAGCAGTGACACCACCAGCTGTGAGCATGACAACATGTAGTAGCTGTCGTAGCCATATCCTACATGCAAACATGCTAAATGTGCTCATGTTCCTCGTGTGTCAAATGCACACACCTTGCTCGGGCACCATTGTGCGCAAAGCCTTGCACATGCACAGCCCACCTCTGCACACCGAGCTCACCCTCCCGCCCCGCATTTCACTCTCGTACTCCACCCCCCCACCCCCACCCACCTCCTGCAGTTCCTAGAAACAGGATACCAAGAGCCAGAGGCTTTAGTGTCTCTGCGCGGTGAGGTGTCTGAGGGAACAGGAAAGCAAAGGGTTACAAGTGCATCTGGCTGCTCGTTGGTTTGATTACCGAGGTGACAAGATGGCCAGAGCAGGCATGTGCTGCTCGCAGTTTTCCCTGACTGTGGTGTTTTCAACGTGCCAAAGTTCAGGGGGTTTAATTGCCGCAGGATAGAGCAGATTATAAATACATGCAGCCGGTCATCGCAGGCCGCGCTGGATGCAAACGTCTGGGGGAATCAGAGACTGTTTGTGTGTTTGTAATAATGCTGCTAGTGCTGCAGGGGCTACACGAGGGCAGGCGCGTCCCAGCCGGCAAATCAGTCGGCCAGTTTTATAGCCAGTCAGCCAGCCTGTCAGGCTGCCAGCCGACCTGACCGGCAGGGTCAGCAGCCAGCCAGCAGATAAGCATAGATAGCATGAACATAGATAGACCAGAGAAGAGCACACTTTGTGTGTGTGTGTGTGTGTGTGTGTGTGTGTATGGGGGGCATTTTTAGCACACAGTCCAAATCCACTCACACTTACATTAGTGCAAATTCATGCATTTACATTCGAAAGGTCTTTGATGGTTTAATTTTGAGCACGCGCCCTCACAGCAAGGTAAGCACGGGTGTGTTTCCATGTCAGCAGGCTAGAACACTTATTCAGATGATTTAAAAGTAAATGTGATGCCACACTGTAAAAATACTCAGTTACAAGCAAGAGTCCTGCATTCAGACTTTTACTCAAGTAAAAATACAGAGTTAACAGCATCGAAATGTACTTTAACTATCAAAAGTAAATGTATTCATTGTGTAGCAGAATCACCTCTGTCATTGTAATGCATCTCATATTTTATCATCAGATTATCATTATTGATGCTGCATGTACACAGTATTGTAATGTTGTAGCTGGTCAATTGGGCTAATTTAAGTTACACTCTCACTGAGTACACTCATTTTAGGTTCTCTGTTTAAATTATTTTTCAGAAATGAAACTAGGACCTGAAGCTCTGAGATCAGTCTAGTCGAGTAAAATGGAAAACATTTACCTCTGAAATGTAGTGGACTAGAAAGTAGCATAAAATGGAAATGCCAGATAAAAGTAGGCTTCTCATACCTCCAAACTGTAGTTATTTACAATACTTGAGTATATGTAGTTTTCATATCATATCACATTGCCTCTCCAGTACACTGTGCTGTGTTCACCTCACCAAACCCAAACACAGGAAAGATGAAGATGGAGTTAATGGATTGATGTATTTGTTCAACAGACACCAGATTTTAGTTCAAGTTATCCTCACACTAATAATAACTTAGAGATAAGATAGCTTAGGTTAGAAATATATGTAGCACATCGCAACCCAGTACCAATGGCTTGTTTTGACCCATTTTCAGTGTTTTTTTGACAGTACTATTGGATTACCTGGCCAAACTAGTTATTTTGATCTATTCTTTGACACAGCTGGCTCAAGTTCCACCTTAAAACTGTCACAGATATATTCCTTAAGTTGTACAAAACAATCCACATATGACATTTAAAACTGCAAATACACTTTTTATCAGGAACAAAAGTGATATGTAAGTTTAAAGAAGCTCGAGTGAATTATAACAATCCACAACCATGTATTATGGTAAATAAACCAATAGTAGCATAAAAGATAATCCTGGATCCAAATGACCCCATGTCATGGGTAGTCCCAGTGGGTGCTGGGGTAAGTTAACCAATTATTACTGTATGACCCAAACCGGGTCATGTTTGGTCATGTATACTTGAAAAATTAGGTGGAAAGGATCCACAATTTATTGCTTTTTATTGAAAAGTGGAAACTCAGCCTTAATGCCACTAGTGGGCTAAGATGAAAAGCTTTTTACAAGCTAAACAAAATCTAAAAATATTACATATTTTGCATTTACAGTATTTCTCTTATACATTTGTGTATCCATGGAGAGTATGTATCGTATCTGTAAATGTTATTTTATTTAAAAAATAATCCTGTTTTGTATACTATGGTGATCTGTAGGTCACCTGACGGATCAATGGCCTGTGAGGAAACAACCTTGACTAAAAGAACTGATTACAAACCCTGAAGGGTTGTCAGCCCCCTTCTGACAAAAACCCATCAACACAGATTTAACAACCTGCACTCAAATAGTAGGAGACGCACTTCAGTTTAACTGTCTGGCCATTCTTCATCGGAAAACTGTTTCTGAGGTTAGAAAAATGAAAAGTTGTCATTGAGTCATTGCTGTTGTACTTTACCATCTTCCTCCTCTTCCTCATCATCATCTGCATCATCTTAATCATCATGAACTTAATTCTCTCTCTTGGTCTTCCCTCCATTAACATTAACCTTTGCTGGAGCTTTTCCTCGTCTGTCTGTCTGCCAGGCTGGCGGTTCTTCCTTCCTGCCTTCTCCTCGGTGAATTGAGACCATCCCCGCGTTCGCCCCGGCTGCTTTTATTTGCTTACATAAATCCCAGACGCCGTGTAATCAACCGGTCGCTATATATACAATTATGTATTTGTTTTCCCTTCGATTGTGTTCCTCGTGCTGTAGCTGTGAGCACGGGAGGATTGTCAATTACTTAGGTGGCATGATTGTTGCACACAGATAATGAAAACGATGCTGGTGGTGGAGGAACGTGTGGTTGCTTGGTCATTATGCTGACAGGAAAGAGGAACTTGGCTGACCTCTGCTGGGCTCCGACAGGCAGTGTTGCAGATGTTGACCACAGGTAATGATTTGATCCAGGATGTATATGTGTTCTCGAGGCTTCCTCTGGCTTCTGTTAACCACAGAATGACTTTAAGGATCATTAGAGAGTCGGTGTTGCATCGTGCTGCTGTTGTCCAGCAAAGAGCATCACTTAGCAGTAGCAGATATGGAGTCCTTTTGTGATTAAACAGCAGGATTCTTAAATATTCTCACATAACAAGCCATGATATTTTGGATTTTGGCCGTCAATGACCTGATTTTTGTTGCTGTGGAAGTATAAATGAATTGTGTAATTATCAACTCTCTAGCAGTCACAACAATGGTGATGAGAGGTGGAAGCTATGATTTAAAAAAAAATATATGTTTTGCACATTTTCTAATAGGAATTTTGTGTAGAACCCATCATTGACCACACACATAAGAAAGCCAGCAGAATCGGAAATAAGAGACTTTACTGAGGAGGGAAAAGAAGAACGATGGAGGGAGAGCAAGTGAGAGAGTAAGTGAGTGAGTGAGAGAGAGAGAGAGAGAGGGAAGCAGATGGCTGGAAATATAGCCTGCTAAATTATTCATCTAGGCTGGAGTCTGGAGATAGATAGATGGATGGGAGCTGGCATGGACACTTTTATTAGGATTCCAAGAGCTGTGAGGAGAGTGGTTCAAAACACCGTGATTGCCTTTTGAGACTAAGAAAAGTAATTGCATCAGGTCTGGGAGCAGCCATTTGCTGGAGGAATTAAATCTCTTGTATTAAATTAAACTGCAAAATAAGAACAGATATGTGCATACGCCTAACTTGTGAAGCATAAAGTAGAAGTTTTAGTAATCATTCAGCTGCAGTAATTTATTTCCTAAAGCCAATGCATGTAGAGTGTAACAATTAAAAAAAAAAAACTGAAGACAAATCTTTTACTAACGCCTCTAGTCCCTCATTTTGACCAGTATCGACTCTGTATGAGGTGATTCAGGAGGCTGTGTGTGAGCCCAAACGCCCCAGCTGCCCTCGACAGTTGGGGTTTCAGAACATTGTTGTCTTAACGGTGAGGTTGAATTAAAATGAAAAATGGTTGAGAGGGGAAACGAGCCGGTTCATAAAATAAGATTTGTGGTAGGCATATGTGGTGAACTTCTGCTGCAGGAAGTCCAGGGGTCCTTCAGTGGGTTTCAGGGTGTCAGAACATGCTAAGAAATGGATGAAGTTCACTATAATTCACCAGAATGTCTTCCTGTAAATTGGTCTATTCTCATTGTGGTTTCCAGAGATTTATCTACAATATTGCATCAAAAACCTTTCTTTGCCTTAAGATAGATTTGTGCTGTTTGCGTTAGTTACCCCTCAGTTCAACGTACGTGTAGCGACAGTAAATATTCTCGCTCCTTGTTCTGTTTTTCCACGCAGCCTTGCGCATCATGTGCATCATATATGACTCTCCCAGATTCATAGACACACACAGACACAGATGCGCACACACCCCTGAGTGGAGGGCTCCGGGGAAATAGAGCAGAGAGGAAGCTACGTGCCTTCGCCAAGCAAGGGCTGTCTGGTGTCATGGCAACGGGTGCAGATTACCCCACCCTCCATCAGTCAGAGAGAGAGGAGAGGAGAGAGTAGAGGAGAGGAGAGGAGAGAGGGATGGGCACACACACACACACACATGCACATAGATAAATGTATGGAGACGCATGAAATTGTTACACAACATCCGAATGCTCTTATAGGCTTTTTAATGATTTGACATTTGAAATAATATGTTTAAATGTGTAAACTGCGGCTGGTCACCTGTTCAAATGTTTTCTTCCCTGCATCTGCGATATTGTTTCCAGCCGTAGCAGTCAACACAAAAAAACCTGAATCGACAGGCGAGCACAAGGAGATGGCAGAGGTAGAAAGGAAGCCAGAAAGAAAGTGAGGAGGGAAGGAGGGAATGGAAAAGGCAAGCGCTGATGAAAGTGGTGCAGCGAGAGGTTGCGATGTGTCGAGGGGCCATAAACATATAGTAGAGCTAAATACGTCTGGGGGATATACTGTTATTAAAAGCAGTAAGGTTATCCAACAAGCGGCTTCGCTGTGGGGGTGGACAGTTTGCAACGTGCTAACGCGTTTCATGCGCCAGAGTCCTATTGAAGTGAATTTAGCGGGAGATATTATATTATTATAAGTTGTATGTGTGTAGGTTAGCGCTGCGGCGTGAGAGGAGACGAGCGATGCTGGGCAGGAGGCGGGCAGGGGCAGTGATGCATGGACGAGCTGACAGCGAGAGGGGGGAGAAAAGGGGAAGACGAGTAGAAGAGATAATATTAGAGTTTGCATGAGGGTAGAACAGGGTAGTCTGAGATTTTTGTAGACAAAAAAAAAGAAAAGAAAGATAGGATGTGGAAGAGATAAATGGCACCGGCATGAGGACAGGAGAAAAAAGAGATAGAGGAGAGAGAGGGGGAGGGGAGGAGGGGGGGATTTGAGGCCATTTGAGGATATCGCCTCCTAAATTGACTGCGGCACAGCCATCGTCCACAGTTACATCACAGCTGAGCTCAAACTCGGGGTGAACTCCCTCTCTCCCTCTCTCTCTGCCTCTTTGTCTCTGCCGACCTTAAAGCGCCTCAAAGCCAACTTTTAACCATATGGCAATTAAGCAGAGTAGACCGAGCGTATGCGATGGGATGTATCAAATTTTAATGGGATACACCGGCACGGGATCCGACTGACATCCCAAGCAGTCGATTACTCATTGGCTTCCTTCGTCTTTGTGCTGCAGTCATCATCAGTAGCAGCAGCGTGGTTGTAATCAGCCTCATTAAGGTTCTTGTATACATTGTAAACAAGGCACAACACTCATTTGAAAGGCTGCGTCCTCCACGGAGGAGCAGTCTGTGATTAGGAATCAATTAGCATCATCGCCATGACCATGATGCAATGAATTATCAGCTACTGCACACAAAGTAACTCCGTCTTAAATGGATCATCCTCTCAGTGTCAGCAGGCTTGTGAGTCTGAACAGATGAGTGTGAACAGCATTTGTTTTTGTTTTTTCTAACCTTTATTTATGCAGTGAAATCTGAGTAAATGCCCTGCTCTTTTCCAGCATCATCGTGCTCCACGCTCATGCAGCCGCACACATTCGCACTGGCGCTGCCCAATAGGAACACAGTCTGCACTAGCTCTGCAAGAGCAGTCGGGGGTTGAGAGCCCTGCTGAAGGGCACCTTGGCGAACCTTCATTGCTCGCACTTGTATCTAATATGGGAATTGAGTCCACTTAGCACTACCTGTAACCTTCAAATAATTCCACGTGAAGCTTCAGTAGTCAGTCAGGGGGAAGATGTTGGGGCGTATCATCCCCTTGTTTGCAAAATTACCAAAAAAGCATCCCCCTCTTCATCCCTTCGTAGCAGAGAGAGTGCAGGAGCAGAGGGGTTGTTTGGTGGTGTATGTCAGTCTAGTCTGCCTGACTCATTGATCCTTTATCAGACTGAGGGTTGTGCAGTTACAATCTCAGGCCATGAGCATAACTGTGAAATATCAGCGGTCTAACTGTGCTGTGTATTGATAAATCCATGGTGCTGTCCATGGTGCTGGAGTCGCAGACAGATTTATAATTTATTCTCGCAGCACCAATATTCTGTCAGTTTCATTTTGTATCTATAACATTCTCTAAACCATATACTCAATACTATACTCTATTGTAGCCTCATCACTTTTGTGATCAGAGTGTTGTCGCAGAAGAGTGAGAGGATCATAGAGACACACTCCTGCCTGTAGTATTCTGATGATGATGATTTCAGTTGTGTCTGTGCTGCTGAAAACACCCCCCCCCCCCCCCCCCCCCCCCCCCCACACACACACACACACACACACACACACACACACACATACACACACACACACACACACACAAGGTGTTCACACGTCTCAGGCAGGTTTAAAAGCTGTCTGTGCCATTGGCCACATTCCCCTGAAAAGTATCGTCTTACAGCTTGACAGGTCACCAAACTCCCAGGGCCTCATTCCTCCCACAGTTGGTGAAGATCTTTTCTGGGCTAGATTATTGACCAGCCACAGATTTTCTGTGTGGTAATTTGAGTTAACATATTAATTCAGGAATATGGAACATGCAAATACAAATCTGACAGTTTGAAGGTCTTAAAGCTAGTTTTGGACACACACTTAAGCCCAAGCATAGAATAAGGGGGTAAAGCAGGGTCCACTATAAGGCCTTTATTGTGAAAGATATGTATAGTGCTTATTTGAATTTTCACTTATACACAAAGTAGTTGACACACAGTGAAATTGTTGGGATCTCAGGAGGGCTGGGGTCCTGGAGGAGTTGCCCATTTTGGCTGGTTGGTAATCCAGCTCTGGCAACTTCACCTTGTGGTCAGACAAAACACGAAGCAAATTTTCAGTTGTTTGACCACAGGACCATTCCTGTATATTCACACAACTCACATGTTTATTCACCCAAACAGCCACAATACCTGTACATTAGCCGTAAGATAGTAAACATGGGCAAGCAACAAGTCTTAGGGTGTGTGTGTGTGTGTGTGTGTGTGTGCGCGCGCTTGTGTTCAGTTCAGCCTCTGACTGATCTCAGCACTCACCAGAGACACTGGTTCTTTCTGTTTCCCTCCAGTCCCCCTTCGTTTCCCTCCTCCTATCTGTATGTTGGTGAAGTAAAGTACATTTACCCTCCAGTCAGCAGTCAGCGCTGGCACCTACGCGGCTCACTGCTGCAGACAGGTTCAGAAGCCAGAGTGAAGATAAATCCACTTTTTAATCCCAAAAGTTTGAAAACAGAAAGTCTGAGCTCCTCTCCCACCAGTTAACGGCTCTAGATCAGAGCAGAATCCGGTGCGACTCTGGATGTTCATCCCTCCAGAAGCTCCCCAGAGCAGCAGCTGCTCTCCGCCAACAGCAGCTCTGTCCTTCCCAAACAACACCCTGCAAAGCCCCGAAATACACGCAAACTTTTCTTTCAAGTTGAGTATTTTCAACTTGCACGAATCCTTTTATTTGTGTCTTTGCACTGACTTTGTATGCAGTCACCTTGCACAAACAATTCACTGTGCGTTTGGTCCGAACACACCATCAGGGATCCCTGTCTGAGTCTGAGAGCACCATTTTTCACTCACATATCCGCCTACCTGCTTTCCATATTGTGATCTGATCACCATGCAGCACAATCAAAAGAATTAATTTTTTGACTTCAATTTGACTTCAATATTTTGTCAAACAATAGCTTGTAACTGAAAACATCAGTAATGGCTGCCTTCAGTTCAGGAGTAATAAAGTTCTGGTATGGAGCTTGCTGGCTGGCCGGCACGCGTAAATGGAAGAAAGGTGTAGACCAGTAACTGCTGTAATTCAAAGCTGGTACTGTCTCTGCCAGGAGACGAAAGGGGAAGAGGCTATCAGAGGCTTTCTTTTGTTTTTTGTTTTTACTCATTCAACACATAGAAACAGGGTTGACTGACTTCACTGGCAGGTCAGGTTGACATTTAAGTACAAACCATCAGAATATTCCTCCTGGTTGCCTCACTTCTGATGTCCGTGGTTATGCAGATATCAACCTGTCTTCTTTTCCCTCCCTCTCATCAGGAGCTGCCACGACAGCAGACCAGTACCTACAGATGACACCTGCCACTAATCAGGAAGTGCTAAATGGTAAAAGGACTGTATTTACTTTATGCTTTTCTACTCTACTGCACACTAAAAGTGCATCACAACATGCCAACATTCACCTACCAGCCTGGTCATCAAGACAAGAGCAATACAGTGCCTTCTATCCAAAGCCCCCAACTCACCCACTTACACACACTCACACACACTCACACAGATATCAGGAGAAATTTGGAGTTCTGTGTCTCGCCCAAGGACAATTTGCCATGCAGACTGACATGACCCTCTGATTAGTAGACCCTCTTAGCCACAGCTGCCCCTGCTGTGCCCTGAAGTGCAGTAGAGTTGGAAGTTTTGGGTGGAGAGCCTGGTAGTGGTCTGCTGGCTGTGGTACAGTGTGATGTGTTACTGAGATCGTTATCACTGTATGTTGGGAACACAGCATGTGAGAAGTCTTATGAAATACCCTGATACAGAATGTTTTGGCAAATTTTCCTCTAGATTTTATGTTTATCTAACTGAATGAGGCTGTACCGCAGATGTTCTGGCAGGTGCATTGTTTAGAACCATGCACTGGTTATACACACTGCACATCTCAGAGATCGGTCCATCTTTTATTCCCTTAACTGCTCACAATAACAGAAATTTTGACCATGGCGCCCAAACTTTTTCATGCAATTGTATGTTGTTGGCGTTGTTGATATTAACAGTGCTTGTATTTAGCCTGTAAGTATGACTCCTATGTTCACTTAATAACCCAGTTCTACTAGTGATGTATCCAATGCATTACAAACCACTGATCCCAAATCAACTGAGCAGACAAACTTGATCCTTTATTTCCAAAGCTTTCCACTATGACTGAGCAAATAACACACACATTCAATCTTTCCATTTCAACTGGTTTAATTGCCAGTGTTACCAGTATGTAAGTATGTGCATGTGATCCCTTTGCATAAGGGCAGAGCCAACAGCCATCTCTTTGATTTTCAGCCAAACTTGCCTGTTTGGCAAAAATCCTGGAATCACTGGTGAATAACCAACTCCAGGTATTTCTCTCAAAATGTTTTTTGTTGCATGGACAAAAGGAAGCATCGTGCTGCTGTTTTTGTTGATTTTGATACGGTTGGTCATTCTTTGCTAATTTAGACATGATGTAATATTGGGTTTGATTCATTTGCTTGTGGATGGTTTCAGAATTACCTTTCCGAAAGATTTTAGTTTGTCAAAATTGGAATGATCCAATCAGAGTTTTTACCAGCAACAGAAGGTGTTGCACATCTCTTCTGAGCCCTCTTTTGTTTACAGATTACACCTCCTCTTCTCTAACTGACTGTAATTCCATATTTATGCAGCTGACGCTAGTCTGCATTGTTTTGCTGACTCTGTACAACTTGCTGTTGAGACCCGGCAACTTTTTTTTATGTTCCCTGAAGATGCTCTTGTCAACCTTAAACTAATACTTAATGCAAGAGATATTGATTTTTAGAGTCTACGCCTACCCACACTGAATGGAAGCTATACTGAGAGAGTCCCAGAGTGTGAATATCTAAGTATTTGGCTTGATGAGTCATTTACATTTCACCATTATATTGAAAGTGTCATCACTTTTCAATTCACAATGTACAAAAACTCAAAAGCTGTACAGAAACAGATCCAGCTTCCCTTTGCATTGTGGGAAAAGTATCACTGAGGCGGTGTTTGAATCAGTCCTGGTTTTCGGTGATATAATCTCCAGACATGCTGCTGCTTCCACTCTCAAACCTCCAAACTCAGTTGATCATCCTGCCCTCAGGTTCATTACTATGACACTCACCTTTGTGTTCTGTGTAGCAACGTGGGTTGACCCTCTCTGTCACAGAGGCATGACTAACACTTGCATTTTCTCATACATAAATGTGTTATTGAACATTCGCCACGCTCTATAACGTCTATGCTGAACTGGACACAGGACCCAACAAACTGTGTCTACTAACTGTCCCATGCTTTAAGTCCTGAGGATTTATTCTGAAGTTGGAAAACCTACCTTTAGCTTTTGTACAGCAAACACATGGAATGATCTATAAGACATTCTCAAGACTACACACACACAACACTTGCACAACCTCTAATTCACAATTCAAGGCGATGATCTGAAACTGCTTCACCTCAGTGTACAGTGGTTTTCACTAAGCATTGTTCTCTGTTGATAAACTGCATACTTCTCTGTGTCCTGACATGATTGCAAATGAATGAAACCTCAACGATTTCCGAAGCTTAAATAAAGGTTTAAAATGAATTGAATATATCACTCCAAGCAGTGAAATTTAAAAAAATAAATAAATATGGTTTTATATGCACCAAACACTTTGTCCTCTTCAGTGCTGCAGTGGACATCTCTGTCTTTGATGTGCCAGCACGACGCTGTTTGAAAATCCAGCGCAGACGCATAGTTTTGCACAGCATTTCAAAGGTTTTACGGTCATTTTGAGCACTGACAGAATTGAGAAGATGAGCGTGGACCACGTCAGGTTCCCTCACTTTCTGCCTCTGTCCCTGTGTGATGCAGCTGGTAGCGCTCCGTGGTCATCACCCTATAAATACAGCAGCTGACTGATGGACCCCGCAGCAGCTGTCTGCTATCCTGTGGAACGTGGACACATAATGTACACACGGATACAAATGTGCAATAACACATGTGGTGTGTTTGTTGTTGTTGTAAAAGCATTTTGCAGACTCCTTTGAGTGGGAGGAGAGCAAACATTGATCCAACACAGCATATTTTCTCTCTCGTGTTCAGCTCTTTCTTTCCAGAATTCCTGTAGTACAGTCTGCATAACAATCACAGTTTCACCTGTTTCATCACTGACTCAAATTCACTGTATTCATGAGTTAAGGGAATTATGGGATTATTTGGGCTAGTGTGGCTACATGCAGTAAAATCCATCCCTCTCATTTAATTAAAAAACAGTCGCTTATAGAGTCTTATAGAGTCAAAGCTTTTCTAATTTTTTAGTCTTGGTATGACTGTTTCATTCCAAGAAAGTCTTTGGTAGCCCTCAGAAAGTGTGTGTTCTTCTCATGGTGCAAAGGTTTCTGCAAAATGAATCACGTCAACAATTTTACTGCAAGAATTCTTTTAAATCTCCAGCACAGATGGTTGAAAACTGCAAATAACATATATTATATCCAGCATATCAAGGGTGGTGACGCTGATCTGATTTGTAAAGAAAATACAATTACCCAACTGATAAATCAGTCTAAGCAAATTAACAAAATTATCAAAGTCCCTCGGACGCATTTCCCTCCTCTGTCTCCCACACATGTCAGCAGAGAGTGGCAGTGAAACAATGATGCGGATGTTGAGGATCCCACATTTATCCTCCCCATTCAGCACTGCAGCAGCTGCACAGACATAAGGAGAGACATCATTACAGCAAACCGTGGCCTGTTAATAGGCCCGCGACGTGGGGGGCCTGCCGACTCTGCACGGGGCTCACGAGACGGGAGAGGAGGGGAGGGCGGGAGAGCAAGACAAGGTCAGGGGTCAGGGAGGAGGACAAGATGTGGGAGGAGTGTTTGAGACAGGAGGAGCAGGGCGGAGAGTGAAAATGAGTTGTGCACAGCACAGGGTGTGTTGTAGCTTTCTGAAAGGGCTTGAATGGATGTAGGATTGCTTGCCAGTTGGCTGTAACCCAGCAACTATTTAGATGATGAATAGATGTTGATGTGATGGCAGCTGCATTGAAACCTGCATAGGTAAAAGATCAAAGTGAAAGTTGGGTTATCTGCATCCACCACTAGCTAACTAATCCTAATCAAAATATTTCAAGCAGACACACAACCTGTTTCTGCTGCCTCATAGTGGCCAAAAAATCAGTTATTGCAGTTTTTAACGCCAAATTATTACCTTGACTTCAGATTGTACCTCGTTTATGTGTTGTTTCGGACAAAGGCATCAAATTGATGAATGTAAACGTTAAAACCTCAGCCACAACTGGCAGGTGGTGCTCCATGTTTGTCTTATCATTAGGAAATCACATGAAAATAGTAGTGTGTGCATGCCTGGACTCCTCTAACGGTCTTTGTGGAAACGAACACCTCACACAGTATCTCTGAGCATACCTGGCAACATTGTGATTTGAAAATAAGGGAAATTTACCCCCTAGACACAGTGAAAGCGTGTAAAATCACCACGAGGCAGTGAGCTTGCTTTAAAATATCAGAGAAACAAGGATGGAGTTAACCAGTGAGCACAGGTATGTGTTCAGAGTCAGATACCTGGGTGACGGTGAAACGCTGTGAACGTCGCTGCATCATATCAATGAAAACACTAAAGGCCGGATGAGTTCAGCACTGAGTTTATTCAAGTTTTACTTGAAGGATTTGTTCACATCCAGCTTCAGTTGTGATTGTGAGAGAGGCTCCTGGCAGGTGGGACAGTAGGTTGGAGAGGGTGACTGAGAAAATGAGTGGAGAGATGGTAGAAATACAGGCATTGGTGGAGCTTCTCTCTCGAGCTCATGCTTGGCAGATCTGCCGCTTTTTCCTCCGTCTGATACACTAAAATTCGTGTGGCATATTTGACAAAAAGCCTGACTTTGACCGACGTTGCTCTTCATTAAGTTCAGGTAATCCTCCTCCCATCTGGTGACAAGTACAAACTCTTGTCTTCTTCTTCTTCTTCTTGTTTTATTGGCAGGAATTTAGTAAACACATCAAATATGCGGTTATGCCTTATGTAGACTTTTTTGTTTAAAAAGATTAAAAATATGGGAGATTTAAGGGAAAATATTAAGACTGGAGGAGAAGGGTAAAATATGTGAGAATCCCAGGAAATTTGGGAGGGTTGACAGGTGTGTTTTATTATTTAATCCAAAAACTGAGCCACCATTGATCTTAACATGGGTGGTGGCAAGCCATTTGATATTTGACAGTAACAGATTTTTTTATATTGTTAATAAAAAAAGGGGTGAGATATGATGACACACCCTGCAATCCTTTGTCATGGCTGGATCTTCCAGATATCAGCGCAAAACTGTTTCCAGCTTAGAACTTCCACAATGTTTTACCATATAGCACTATAATATCACCATGTCCGCTGTTTGATGTTGTCCCCTGTTAATGGAACGTATAGCACTTGTGTTTCAGGTGGCAGCCTGTGCAGTTTTGTGTGTGGTTTGTGTGAATGTGCCATCTGAGCCTCTTCTTGACCTTCAGAAAGCGCCGCCATGCCCACTTGCCGCACTCACAGCCGTTCTCCCATTGTGAGAAGTTGAGTGTTCGCCTCTGCAGAGGAAAGGTGGGGTTCTGGGTGTGGCCTGCGGACATTTTGGGAAAGAATGTGTTTTGAAAGGAAAATATGCACAGCTTGTATTTGAGCGTATGTGTGTGTGTGTGTTTCTCCTGGCCGTCTGAAGGTCATGCCATCCCAATGCTCAGCTTCATGGAGAGCTGCCAATGCTGACGGCTGCTGCTGCTGTTACTGCACTGTGTGTCTGGCACATGCTTCCCCCACTGCAGGGCATTGATTAAGTGGCACAGCTATGCCTCACCTGCTGGAACCAGCCAATACCAATACAGCAGATGCTCCAGCCAGCCAATGCCAAAGCAGGGAAAGGTTTGGAGAGGCTAGAGACAAACGGGCAGCCAGCAGACAAGTGTGTGTGTGTGTGTGTGTGTGTGTGTGTGTGTGTGTGTGTGTGTGTGTGTGTGTGTGTGTGTGTGTTTTTTCCCCTCTGGTGGAAAAAGCAGAGAACACATCATGGAGGAGGAGGAGAAGAAAGAGTGATAGGATGGAGGGTGAGGGGAGGGGGGTAAAACTGTAGAGATAATGATGGGAAGCGTGAAGGGTAATGAAGCACAGTGAGATGGATGATGGAGAAGAGAGGGACAATGGCTGTGAAGGAGGGACGTGTTGAAAGAGAGCGATGGGAAGAAGGAAACTAAAAAAAAACACCTTTTGAAATGGCGTCAGGGACGAGCAGACTTGAGGGAAATGGGCGACTGAGACTGTATTCGTGATCACACACATACCGACACACACACACACAAATATTTTGAGCTTTTTCAGGGTGCTTTAATGAAGCTGTCAAGATGAAAAATGAGCTAGTCAAATCTAATAACTCGAGAAGTTAAGAAGCAAACTTTTCATGCAGAACTGTGGAGGAAAGTGGATTCTGTGCTGATGAGCGAGAGCAGAGGAGACGTACAGTATTTATCGAGAGCTGAAACACTGATCCTATTGCTTCAGCGCAGTGAAAGTATGAAAGGGATTCACCAAACCATGGACTGATTTTCTGCCTAAACTATTACGCACAGTTTGAAGTAGAATCGTTAAACAACAATGATTTACACAGTTGACTGGTAGAGTGCATGAGTGTGTCACCTGAGTGTACGTCCAGGAGTCACTCTTTTTTCCTCTGTTTTGATCTGGACTGACTCCTGAGATAAATATCTGACCCTCTGGCAGTGGATGCTCCAGTATGTTCACCAGCTCCTGGCTGGCTTTGTGTGTCTGCTGTGTGGTGCCGAGCAGGTAGTCGTACCAGAGCTTCCTGCTGGCCTAGAAACGGGCTGGATGAAATCACAGTCTGCGGGCTGGAAAGCAAAACAATAAGATGAAAGTGGTCCTGCAGAGTTTGATGAACATTTCCTGTGCATTCATCACCACGAAAGACCCTGTTTAGATCACTTGATCCACTGTTTGTATCAGCGCAACTTAATAACCCCCCACCAGATTTAAACAAACGAAATGATAAAAAGATAATAAGAATCATTAATACTATCATAATTAAGTTGTGAGCATATTTTTGGTAAATATGCTTAAACACTTTCTTGTGTTAGAGTTAGATGAAAAGACTGACACCACTCTCAAGTGTGTCCGCTAATTATGGAGACAGATTCGGGGGCAATTAGCTGAGCTTAACATCGATATACAGCAATACAGCATTTAATAGCAACTGTTTAAAAAATACAAACCATGAATAGTATCAGAAGTAGTTTAACTTTAACGTCGGCGCTTGCACATAAACACATAATGATTGCCAGTGCAATTTAAACGGATTCATTTCTTGTCTTCAGCAATAAATGATCATCTCCCATAATAATTAGATCCAACTGTTTAATTTTAATGGCCTGTCTCTGTCTGTCTGTCTGTCTGACCTTCACCATCTTCCTTTCGTCTCAGACACTGGAGCTGGCTGCTGAGGGTGGATGCAAAGTTGATGAGTGTGTGTGTGTGTGTGTGTGTGTGTTAGAGTGTGAATATGTGTGTGCACCCTTGATTTGATGCATATGGGTTTGTTGTGGGTGGGTGCAAATGCATGCAAGCAAATGCCATCTACTCAGTGTCAAATAAGGTAATTACAGCCTAAGAACGGCTGCTCAGAGCCCAGATTTCCAGTCTATTTGAATGTGTGTGTGTGTGTGCATGCATGTGTGTGTGTGTGTGCTCGCAACCATGTTAGCCTTTTTTTAATAAATGTGGGCACATCCATAAACATGCAGACACGCATATTTGATTGTTGTCTTGGGTTTTTATTAAAAAAAAAAGAGATTGTGTTTGAATGGGGTGGGGCAAGCAGCAGAAAAAAGACAGAGGAGCAGACAGAGTCAGACAGACAGTCAGACAGAGAGGCGTTACCTCACACTTGTGTTGTAAATGTTCTTTCTTTGATTGTCAGTAACTCACATTCCCACATGTATTATCCCATCTATATTATTAGTAATAGCTCACAGCCGTGCTCGTGCTATTTTGATATGCCAACAGGGAATAAAAGCTGATTTGATTTGTGTCTCTAAAGCACTCATATTGCTTGTGTATAACATTATGTACAGTATATTTGAATAGTGTTCCAGTGGTTTGAAGCTGCACATAGACACCATGTACTGCCAGTAGTCTGTGCCAATATAGAGCATCTTAAAATTGGACAATTTCTATTCAAAAATGTTTTTTTTTAGTGAGAAAACAAACTTTGAAGTTGCTTAGGATGTTAAATCTCTATTAAAAAGCAGATGAATGATGTTGTTTTAGATTTAGTGCCTCTGGAGGAGAGAATGAGACACCTTATCTATTGAGAGGCAGAGGACCTCTGCAGCATGGGACAGTAGAACTTTGAAAGAGTACTGTAATCAAAAAATGCCTTGACTTCAATGGTTTGTAGCGGGTGCTTGATGAGGTGAAGTTGGAATACAAGCTTAAAAATGGAGCTGGAATTATTTCCTCAGCTGTGTGTGTGTGTGTGTGTGTGTGTGTGCGTGCGTGCGTGTGGATCTTAAATAGGATTTGCACTTGATGGCTCAAACATGATACTGTGCTAAAAGACTGATGCTAAAGCTGCACGTTTCATCAAAAAGCATCCTCGCCGGTTCATGACCCGTGAAGCAGACATGGAAATAAAGAAACAGCAGGAACAGTGCGGAGCTAGTTAGTCCTAGGGTTATTTCATTCTAACCTAGCCCTGTTTGGCTGCTTAGCTTACATAGATGTTTGTATTTTCCAACACTATGTTGATTTTTAACGATATAATAGTCTTTTGGGATTAAGAATAAATGATGGTGAACTGCAAAGTCAGGACAGAGCTGCTGAGCCTAAACTCTGATGCAGTGGGAAGTATTCCACAGTACATGTGCTAGTGGTGCACAGGGCTTTGTCAGTGTGACCTGTAACTTCACAAACCAATGTTAGTTAATGATGTGCTCCTCTGCCTTTGAATTAACGGCCAGTTATGACTGTAGGTTGTCAGTAAGTTAGTTAGCAGGGCATGAATGCAGCATTAGACCAATTAATTCAGTCCTTGCAGTTTTGCTCTTGTATTTTTGGTTTTGAAGAGACACCGCTGACACTCTTTAAATACAGGCCACTGTTACTACAGATGACCCCGCGCACACTGCTGCAGCATGTGGGCAAGTCCAAAGCCTGTTTGCTAAACTATGACTGGACAGTCGGTGTTCAAAGGCGGGGGTTAGCAAACGGTCAATAACTGGCAGTGTGCACTTCCAAGCAAGTAAAAAGGTTTGTGCAACATGTTTGGAATTCGTGAAAGTTGGTCATTTAAAATGGAACAGATAGCTGTTTTTATACTCTTCTTATAAACCAATACTCTAACCCTTTTAGGAAAGGACAATGTTGGCAAAGTAGTGACTCGATCTAACATAAGGAGAAGCACTCTGGCATCTAGTGATTGTAGTAATGTTGATGTTTTTTGTCTGCCCTTGCGGGCCTTAAATCACTTAGTGAGCTCTATCAGCCTTTCATCTCATCTATTCAATTAGGACTGGGCCTTGACCCAGTGCTGCCTCTTCCTCGGCTTCCTGTCCCCATCTGTTCATATTCCACACTTTTAGACTTTTTTCCTCATATACATGTTTTTGTTTTTTTTTTTCATTATTGCTTTAATTGTGAATGTATTGTACAACAGAAACAATGTTGGACTGCATACCAAGTTTGCAGTTTTTAGAGCCTTACAAGTTGTGTTGCTACAAAATGTAAATGAAAGGTCATGAGGTCAGATTTGATCCTCTATAGAGCGTTACGGTGCAGGGTACTTCATGGCAGTCTGCCCAGTACATTTAGAGCTGCATTGGTTAAACTTTTTAGCGTCTCACTTGTAAAGGTCAGGGGGTGAGCAAACACATTAGAATCCAAAGTGTTGGTCAAAAGGAAGATTTGACCTCGTAGTGCTGCGATGTAAAAAGTGCTAGGACAAATGAATGGCAATGAATATTGATGGCAGTCGGGCAATATGGCAATCAGGCCCGTATTTGTTCCACAGTGTTGGAGGGCTCATCCAGCAACCTACAGAGCAGCATTGATTGTCTGGTCTAACTGGAAGATTTCTTTTTGTTTTGATGTTAATTTGTTTGATTCTTTTTTAGCCTGCCCCAGTCTGTGTTGCTTTATAGTCAGAGTTTAGCTGTCTGACTGGTGTCTGATTGTTTTAGTCTGCTTCCAAAATGTTGTGCTTACTGGCAGGCTGTTCCCCCCCGTTGGAGAAACTGAGCCAATTAGAGGTTTGTAGATTGAGATTAGATGAAGAACAGGGATGTCATCTTCCTGTGCTGGAGTGAGAAAAAGAGATTCATCCATTAAAAGCAGCAATAGAAAAATGCAGACAAAAAAAATGGTGTCGATCGATGAGATTGACCCAAATCGCCATATTTCTTAGAGCAACATGGGAAGTGCTGCTGCTTCTAGGAATCACTGCTGCAACATCGACTCATTTTCAGTGTCGATTGAATATTAATGTTGGTGGGAGGGATATGTCACTTGCTCCTGATGAGGGCTCCTGATGTAGACAGGCCACTGTCAATCAAATCTGATTAAACCCCGCCCAACGTCTTTATTGTTTTTTTAAATTTTAACTTTTGTTGTTGCTTTTTAGGTCAAGAATACTTAATGTAGAAACCCAGAAAAAAACTTGTGAGTTAAAATCAAGTTTTTGGGGGGCTTTCACTTGCGCTGTGCTCTGACAGCACTCACTTCCTGTTTTTTAAGTCCAACTCACACAAAGTAAAATGTCGTGGCTCAGAGATGCTGCCAGTGTGATCAGCGGTTTCTTTTTGGTTTAAATGCACGCTGCAAAATGTATATTTTAATGACAGACGTGACTTTTAACAAAAGCAAAAAAGGTCTGTGTTTGCATTTTCATACACTGTGATGTCTTCATGTTTGCACAGCGACAGTTCAGACATGGAGTGTATGTGAGAGATGTAAGGTGGCAGGATGGAGGAGGGGCGAAGCTGCCAGACTGATATACTGACACAGAGTGACACCTCTCTCCTAACAGTTCATCTTCATCTCCTGACAGAACCTGCTGTAAGGTGACCCGACACAAATGCAGCGTGCACTCACAGTGTCTTTATCTCAGGCTACGCACACACACACACACACACACTAACATGAAACACTAGATGAATGTACGGGATGATATGCAGTGTAGCTGTACTCCAGTGAGACAACACAGATGTATGAGATAGACGCAACTCTCAGACTTTAGCAGTCCCCGACAGCCTTGAACCTGCAGCCTCTCTGTCTCTCTGCCTGGTATGCATGGAACAGTCAAGTTTTTTGGTGTGTGTGTGTGTGTGTGTGTGTGTGTGTGTGTGTGTGTGTGTGTGTGTGTGTGTGCAGGCGTGTGCGTTGCAGTAATAGAACAAAGGATCCTTTTGTACAACAGGCCCGTGGCTTTACTGTCTCCTCCACACACACAATGTGTGCTGCATGTATTTTCATGTATGCTCATGTGTGCTGCCCACATGTGTGTGTTTCTGCGCTCATTGTTTATCAGAGGAGACTTGAGCTGGAGTTCAGCGTGTTTGCGTCCCTGTGGAGTGCAGCTTTCGCCCCGGGCCGGGCTGACTTTAGGCCTCCTGCTTTTTGTCAGACCCCACTCGCCTTTCTCTCCTCTGGCTACGATCCACCAGACTTCTGCTGCAGCGAATGCTAATCCTTCTCCTGACAGCTCCTTTACGCAGCTATACCAGTGTTGTCATAAAGGCAACATTTTCAATTTGATTCCAATTTGGAAGAAAGGATTGCTACAAGCTGGCAGATCAAAAGATTACTATAAAATATACACTGTCTCTTGAACAACAAATAAAAACATCAGTAATGAGTCTACATACTTCACTTGGACTTGATTTGGCTCCTGCACCAGATTAGCTGGATTGGATCCATTTCAAGCAGCAGTGCTGTTGTCATTTTGCAGGTTTTTATACATGGACATGAAAAACATGTGCGTGTTAGAAATGTATAACTGGACTCCAACAGTCAATCAGTGCACAGCCTGTTCAGTTGTTTAATATGCTACCCACCAGAATATATAGAAGAGACACGAAAACAAAATTCTCTTCTGAACTCTGGACACTGTCCTCAAAATCAGGCCCGGACATGGTCCAGAGTTGCCCTTTCACACGTGCAGCACATTTTCACGTGTCAAGCGCGTTCTCGCTTATTGGAAATACTCTGTTTAGCTTAGGCGAGGGGTGGCGCCCGGGTACAGTGTGCAGGGGCAGGATGACTGGTTTGATTTGCGTTGATATCAATAGTACATGTATTTGGACATATTTAATGGAAAAGTACAGGCAAGCAGAGAAGAGTGTGAAGCAGCTACACTCGTAATATCATCACCACACCCACTCGGTCGCTGTGTAGCAGGGCAACAGAGAATCCACTGTGAGAAGAAGTGTGGAAATATGACTTGGAAGGCTGCATGGTTAAATGCTGTTTTTTTTATTCTTTAATTTTATTTATTGTTGATATTCAATCAGGTCTCTGCACAGGGTGTTTTATTTTGAAAACCGACCAAGCCCTTCCTGTGTCTGCCAGGCTCGATCGGCTCTGTGCAGCCTGAAAATACCCGCAGGACCAGCAGCTCCTGCTACTTTGCGACTGTATATCAGGCTTCAAGGCGAGTTCATTTGTGGAGCTGTTTCCAACAGCACGGAAATATAACTCTGCACATGAGACATACACAGTAACCATAACAACACTGACATTATTGATAAATAGTGAACATGCTCTGAGCAGTTTTTTCTTGTAAACAAACATTGTTTCTGACCAAAATGCATCATGTGAATCCTTGAGCTCTAACGAGCTGAAGTCTTGCCAACCTTTTTAAATACTGCTTTGTTTGCTGTTTACATCTCTGTTTGGCAGCTTGATCTTATTCTGTATTTTTGTTGGCATTGCTACATGTTGCATTTGTTGGCGCGTTACGAGCGCCAGTGTTAAATAGTGGTATAGCTTTAAACCTTCAGGAGAAATGCGTCACTAGCTGCGTTTCCATTGCTACTAGAAATGTGCAAATCCTAGATATTGCTGTTAATGGAAACACCTATATTTCGAAAATCCTCTCAAATATCACTAAAACATTTTTCCGCTCTCATGACGTGGTTTTTCAGACCTGTTGATATAAAAGTGTATCGCAAAACTTTAATGGAAACACTTTTTTCGCATTTACACGTCACCGAGGTCAGCACATAACACATAACACTTTCAGACATCTTCCTCAAAATGAAATCTCGCGGGACGTCCGAGATTTTATGAGAATTTCGGCTGGTTCGCAAAACACTGTTCAATGGAAATACCTGCAAGTAGCATTTGAACTTTGCAGAAATTTCAGAAATATCGCTTTTATTTTGCGAACAGCTGTAATGGAAAGGCAGCTACAGCGTGCATGGCATGAAAAGAAAACAGGGATCAACTTCAAGCTAGTTCAGGTCAACTCAATCCAACTTCATTTGTCCCTGTAAGAACAATTGTATTTATAAATGAATCATTAATAAACAACTGAAACTATGTGAACAACAATCTAAAAAATCTGTTAAAAGAAAAAGATGATTTTTTTGCTCTGGTAAGTGGCCATGGTGTATTAAGATGACACATTCTGAGGTCTTTGCCTCGTCCATTGTCTTCTTATGTCTGGACACTTTGTTGTGCGTCAGAAATTTGATGCTAACAGCTGCTGTCAAAGGTGTCAGCCACGGGCTGATGTGTCTGTTGCAATCCATCTCATTAATATTTTACCTTCCTCTGTCCACATTTTCTATACGCTCTGCAAAAGTGACACATGGATTTTCCTCTTGTCAGCAAATCTACACAAAGTATCCTGTGTTTACAGCACTTGACATACAATTCAGTCTTTTCTGTGTCATCACCATGCTGCCCTTTGGTGCTGAAAACTATGAGACACACATGCTCATCTGCACACAAATACTGTACACTACACACATACTGTACAACTACAATCATGCAGCATCAGAAATGTGCACACAGACGGCCACACACACACACACACACACACACACACACACACACAAACACACACACACACACACACACAGTACACAGCCTATGTAATCCCATCATCTGTGCCTGCCCATCCTTGTGTCCTGTGTTTGTTTGTCTTGTATCTAGTTCCCAGTGCCATATGCTATCCGTAGCCATCGGTATCACACTCTGCGGCAGGCCCTCAGTAGCCTGCTGTTCTCAGGGCTCGGCTCTTCTTGTCTAAACAAAGACCGCACTGACAAACACAGTAAAGTATTAGAGTTCATGATGAAAGTTTCAGAGCAGAGGCTCACATATTGTTTTACTGATCCACTTTCCACACAGCGATGCACCTCCATCGCAGTAGCCCCAAGCTCTGCTGCAGCCGTCAGCTATCAGGAGGAAAGGCTTCCTTTGAAATGAGCGTGCAGTGCTCCGCTGCTGCTATGAGTTAGCTGTGCATTTTAAAAAATACAGCATTGCACAACAAATAGATGTTATGCTGGTGGTAGGGAAACATTGCACAATTAAACCCTTTCCACACCATGCAGGGATACTAAAGGCTTCATGTACCTGTTTTTATTCATCTCACTGGATTGGTCACCTTCCTTGTGTGTGTGAGTGTAATTAAATGGACCACATGCTCAACCGCCATGACTTAGAAAGTGAGTCCTAAGTGAGTCCTGTCAGTGCACTCAGCTTATTTCCTGCAGCTGATGGAGTTATTGGAGAAACCGGCCTGCCTTCTCCATATTTGTACCTTCCTCCAGTGATTTAGTACTGCACTTCAATGAAGTTAGGGGGCTTGCGAGAGACATTTTTAAACGGTCCTGACTTTAAGTCCCTAGAAAGAGTCACACCCCAAAACCCATGGCTCCTACACTGCCTATAACAAATCCCAATAGCATCTTTAAGCAGACCCTCCCTGTCTTTCAGGCTCCACACTCTCAGCTTTTATCACAGGCTTTCTGTAAGAGATTTAAGGTCTCAAGTGAAAACTGAGGTAAATTAACCCTGATGGCTGACTGGCCCTTTCACAATATCATCAGGGTTACTTTCTCAGACGGCAGAAAGCTCCTCCAGAGCCACAGACAACATTATACAACTGTATAAACTGATCTTCATATGTAAAATAAGTTGATTGCCCCTCTAATATTATACCAGGATACTGCCTGAGGGGACTCGGTTCGGGCTTTATTTTACAGCCACTTTTGTTAAAAGCACACCAGACGTCTTCTTGTATTTATTTTAAGCTCAGCTCAGTTGTCATCCTGTTTTACCTTCATGTACACACTGGTGACAAATTCAAGAAAAGAACCTGATTAAGTGAGTGGAGAAACATGACAAATGCAGATGCTTCCAAACAGAGCATGAGGGCTCACTCACTGGTTCTCATGTGAATCATACCGCCTTTACTGACACTGGATATCAAGTCATCCGAACACCTACCAGAGAACTGATGATCCTGTTTGTATGGTGGCTCTTGGAGACTGAGGATTAATTGAATCACCTGTGAAAAAAAAGCACTTTTACCCACACCCATTTATGAAACTACTTCTATTTATTATCCAGTGTTAGTAACCTTATCTATTACAGGAAGCCAGGTGGGTCAAATCACGTCAACACTTACAAATGTCTCAAATCAGAGTTCTCTGGAACTTCTCACCACTGGTGGATTTCTTTCTTCAGCCCCAACCATCAATGTTGTCTTAGACACTGAATTCCCTTGCAATACAGTTCAAATTTAGCAAGCTTGGTACTTTTACAAAGAGCTGCAATAACAACACTGCATATAGATACTTTATTAATTGCTCATTAAAAGTTGATTGGTTGAATTAAATATCTTTAACTGTCAGTGGAGTTCACAGTAACAATGACCTTGAAGGACAGGAGAGAGAGGTCCCGAGCATCAATCAAATCAGCGGCACTGCAGTGATATGGTATGCACATTAAACACCAGGCCACCACAGTAGGGGGCCATGCTGTGTGAAACCGATGCTTATGGAATGTGATATAAAGTAAAAATTGAGTGATCTCAACCATAGGTGTGAGGGGTTAGAGAGGCTGAGTGAAACTGAAAATTCTGCTCTGTTCCAGAGGTAACAAAACCTAATTCAAGTCCCATTGACATTTCTAACAACTCCACTGAAGTCCAGCCTTGGGAGAGAGCTTTTCTCAACACTGTTTCGTGGCTCACTTGAAATGTCGAGATAAGGAGGTTGTGAAAAACGATCTCTTATTGTATTTGATTGATACGGTTTGTAGCGGCCCATAAGAGGCACAGTTTCCCATAAGCCCTTGACCTTTGCGGGCTAAACTTCACAGTCCCTGAGCGAGTGGAGGGGTTGCAGTTAGCTCAGGTATGTCTGTAACAACAGCGGAACAGAAAGGACTAAACGCTGTGGAAGCGTTTCGAAAAAGAAAACTTGTGGACAAAACCTTCCAGCACTTCTCACACAAAGTGCTGTAGTGGATACTGGTTTGTCTTTTTCCAGAAAGAGGGATGAAAGCAGAAGCTGGTGGAACAGAGGCTAGCCCCAACCTGATGTCACGACTTCAGATGAACTTCGTATGATGATTCATGTCACGTGAAAAGTGCAGAGCACCTTTGCCTTACCATAGGACCCAGTCATCCCTCTGATGCACCAGTCGTTAAAAAAGTGTCACTTACCCAAAGTAAAACCTAGAGCCGTCTGTTAAATGCTCTCGATTCTTTCGCCGCTGAAGTTTTATATCTGTCCTGACAGTCGCGTCTGCTTTTCCTTACATATTTCAGGCAGTGTGGACCATGGCAACAAGAACTAAAACATAGGTTTGGTCCTTTGATCAGTGCAGATAAGACGCTTTATTATCAGTGAAGCTTGGCTCTGATCGTAGCCAGTGACTGCACAGCCTCCACCAGTCCTGCAGGGACCTACATCACTGTTTGACATGGAGGCTACATACACAGGTCAACAGGTCACTGTATACCTGAGACGCTTAGATGAAAACTAACTTATACAAGACAGCTTTTCTCATAAATTCTGACAATAACAAGCCATAAAAGCGCCAAAGACTTTTTGAAAATGTGGGCGAAACTTATTGAATTCGGTGTGACAAAACTGGTGAATTAAAAAAGTAGCCCATCCAGCTGCCGCAGAAGTGAAGCCGTCACGCATGAAAACATCACAAAGGCCATTTGTTTACAATTTGTTGGACGTGTCTCACAGTGAGATTTAGGACCGCCGTTTTGGATTGATGACCAAAGATTTGAACACATTTCTCTCACAGCCGTCAACCTTCGTCTCAGAAGGCCCAGTATCGCTCAGCTTAAAGGGGCCTTGAGGACTGCTGCAGACCGGCTTGGAAGGCGGAGAAAAAATGAAAGACAGTGCGGTCAGTTTGTGTCTGAAAGATGCGTCTTCTGGGTTCTGAATGTGGACCATGTTGCACATTTGTCAACAAGGTCAACATGGCCTGAGAGCCCTGACCAATGGATGGCGTTGACATTGACTTTGGGCGATGCAGAACCACGTGTACAACGAGTTAAACGCATCCCTCCCCCTGACTTGTTTTATTTGACTTGATGTGATTGGCGTGGCTGCTATTTTTGACTCTGTTCGACGCCCCGCGGAAGTTTTTTTTAAACATCCTTGGCAACTCTGATGATTGTCCTGAAACCAACCTGTAATCATTTAACACACTGTACTCGTTCAGAAAAAAAGAGAAAGAAACTCCTTCACACTGCTGTCCTAGAAATTCTCTTTCAGCTGCTGTTGTGTATTCTGTTTGAAGCCCGGGCTTGACAGCTTCATTTGTGAAGTGTCTCAATTAGGCGGAATATTTCTGCCGACATATCTCGACGCCCAGACTGCCTCACTAGAACATGAAAGCCCGGGCTTAAGGAAGTCATCACACACCTCAGCAGAGAGAGAGAGAGAGAGAGAGACAGACACACACACTCATGCGTGCGCTCACACACACATGCGAACACTAAAAATAGCGGCAGCTATCCTGCTAACGCTGGTTAATGCTCCTCACCCCAGACAGTTGGATTTGCATATCTTTAATGTGCTTTTTTCTCCTCTCTCCTCTCCTTCTCTGTGTTTTTCCTCTTCCCCTCTCTCTCCGGCTCTTCGTCTTGTGTGGAACAGTCTGGTCTCTTATAGGAATTCTCAGGAGGGCTTGCAGTACATGTTGAGAGGGAGCTTTTTGTATCAGAAGAGCAAGAAAAAAGCAGGCTGAAAAGATTTCAACAATTGTGGTAATTAGAGATTTTGGAAAGGCGAGATACCCCCACCTACCCCACCTCTCTCTCTCTCTCTCTCTCTCCCTCTCTCTCTCTCTCTCTGTCTCTCACGTCTTTCAGGCCACTGTAATGGTGTCCATCTGTCTGTTTGGGGGGGAAAAGAAAGGTATTGAATCCCGGGGCTGTATAGGACGGCCATCTGGGCCGGGCCACTCCCACAGCTCTGAGGCCACTTCTCAGCTGTCCCACCGGCCGACAGGTCCACCGGCCTGACTGACCCCGTGTCAGTAACAGTAACAACAATAGGTGATAGCCTCCTTACTCCGTTAAGCCCGTGAGTCAGCTCGTAAGCAGGGTCAGTCTGCTAGCATGCAGTTAGCATATACTGAACCATATTAGAACATAAAGCTTGGGGTGGGGTGCAGCCAGTGTACAGTGTCCTTTCTCCCAGGCCTCCTTTACTGGGATTGTCAGAGTTTAAATCCAACAATGACCCTAACATGAACTATTTCTAGCCTAAAGCATTTGATTGGCTAAGACTGCTGAGGGTCCACCCTGGAGGAAGAGCTGCCTGGAGTGTTTATTTCAGGGCTAAAATGTCCCAAATTGATGTAACTTAAACTTAAAATATTAAATATTTACAGTCATGTGATACAGTCTTGCTTCAATGTACCTCAGTGACAACAGTCTGCTGATGATGGCATATTTAATTGTTCATTCATATGTCTTTTTGTTGAGCTGTTTCATTCAGTCTCTTCATGTGTCATTTCATCAAAAAAAACAACAATCCAAATTCAGCCACAGGAAATCTTCAGTTTTTTGCTCCTTTCCAGACATCCGTCACTCGTTGGAAACAGGCCAGCATCAGATTTTACTTAGTGGCAGATCAGATGAACTGCAGCTGGGCTCATTTCCATCTTTAGTCTTGAGAATGTCGTGCTAAATGGAAATGAGAAACTGCAATTTTTGCATCCTTCGTGGTAATTTGCTGCATTGTAATATCCACGTATATGTACAATCTGAGAATTTCCTACTTTGGGGGCATTGAATATGACAGTATGGCAAACAGCAACCATCTGACTGCACCAATTTTCCTCAGACTTGTGTCATTTTTCTACAAACATATTCCACCAGAATATTTTGAAGATGCTATAATCTCATAGAAATTTTACACATAGTATCTTAAAAATACTTTTGTTTACTCTTGTTTTGTTAGAAAAATGGTGTAAAATGTATTAATTAGACATTAAAACTCTAAGATACGGTCTAAAATAATTATAATGTACATGGAGTGCCTGTATCAGATCAATTTTTTAACAAAGAGCTATCGTCAGCTCAATAGATCATCCTTATTGAATCAGTCCAGGGTCGTTGTGTTAGACTGTGGCCGTGGGCCGTGCTTTATTTCAGTTCAGACTTCTCTGCACTTTAACACAAATAGCACAGATCGAGCTTGTGTTTCCATCAAGTAAGCACACTCTCAAGATGAGGCTTTACAATAATATATGGTAAATGCTTGACCAGACCACTCAAATGATATTGAACCAAACACATAACAGAATCTAAGACCCTGAGCTTCAGCTGTTTATTTATTAAATAACCCGCAGCGGTCGAAATGTCTGATAATCTAAACACAGCTTGATTTCCTTAAGAGCCCTCCAAATATAAACAGTCCGTCCTGTTAGAGCGAACGGTACACAGTATATTTATTCTTCCCATTTTAAATAAAGTTTCCTGCTGATCGGTTGGTCATAAGTAAATAACTTCAAATGAAGCGGAGTTCTGATATTTGTGGCAGCAGGTATCATCAGATTGAATCCATTCAGATTTCTTAACCGTGCCATGTTTACATTTTGGGGAGAAGTCAGTTATTGGAGGGCGACCCTGCCCATCGGGGAAACCTCCACCAAAACCAACAAAAAGCCCTTGCTTTGGTTCCAATAATATCTCTGTGATCGCACAGATAAATAAATCTGACCATGATATCCAGATCCTCTGTCTAAATACGACTGAAAGACGACTATTCACAGAATACATGAGACAAGCCGACCAGTGACAAATGTATACTGGTTTATGGTGCTTTCGTGTTTTATGGCTTTTTAAATGCAGTACTTACAGCTGAATTTATTGTATTTTTTTATATAATGATGATGTATAACGTGAAAATGGTCACCCATTATTTTGGTTTTCTGGCCCCCGCTCTCATCACTCTCACTTCGAGACACAGTCAGGCAGCTGCTTTCACTGAAGAAGCTAAAAAACACTACAAACTGCATGCAGGGGCCTGCATGCAGGCTAAGTTAGCAGTTAGCTGGTCATCACATGGCTCCATACGAATGCTAATGTTACCAGTAACAACAATACTTCTGTTTAATAAGAGGTAAACAATACTAATTGATAATATTTAGAGTCAGTATTCTATGTAATGAAAGTTAAGTGCTTTATTGTTATTTGGTGGAGTTTTATGGAAGGACACCAGCTGACCTGATCAATCATATCATGCTGACAGACGGGCTTGTAGCTGGATTTACTGGAAGGCTGGTGCTGGCTGAAGGAAGCCGTCTGTCTGTTTCGCTCTCTTCTGTGACTCTGTGAGTGGACTCTTTCTAAAGAAGTGGCATGTGATTTTTCCTGGGATTTACTATCAAATGTTTTAAGACAGTGGTCCCCATTTTTTTTGGACTGTGACCCCTTACAATGAAAGTGTCTGCCTCGGCCTCGTCACAGCTCCTGTTCTCAGCGTGGACACAAGCTGTGAGCAGCTCAAACGGAGAGTGAGATTATTAATGAGATTGTAGGGATTTTTTAAAAGGGTTCAAAGTATCCAATCATCAGAAGAAAAAAGCATAAATTAGAGAAAAAGTGATTAACTTTTTTAATCAGTGTTTAAAATCCCGTGTGACCCCCTCTCTGTGCACATTGAGGGGTCTGGTGCCCGGGCTGTGAACCACTGTTAAAAAAAATGATACTCTGCTACAGCATTTGTTAAACAATAAGCATACAAAAACATCTACAGCTCTGGTGAAGTTATAGTGTGAAAAACGTTCCTCCTTCACTTCCTTTTAATTCGTATCTTTTTGAGACTTTTTTGCTGGAATCCCTGCTGTCTAAAACACGCATGCTGTTCTTTCACAGCCATGTCTCAGGTAGCAGCAGCCACCTGACTGGCCTCTGGCTGAGCTTGTGGTGTTTTGCCCACAAAGTCTTGGGGTCTGTGGGAAAATGAGTTTGTTAGATGGCTGAAGAAACATTAAACAAATAAGAAAGAAAAGAAAGAAATATATTTCTTATTTCTGGAATTTCTGATTTCACTTTGACCTTCTTTTCCATTTTCCCCTAACTAAACTACTGAAACATTCAATCTGCTCAATATGATGAAAAACCTGACTAAATCCAGAGCTTTAAATGAGTGTTATGATGCTGGTTTCGACTCCTGAGTACAGGCAGTAAGTCTGTACTGATTAAGTACTGGACCATAAATAACTCATACTGTAACACAGGAGTTGAAATGTTTGACAACCTTATTGGTTCAGTTTTCATTTAATGTGAGTCCACTGAAACATGGCATTCCAACCTCTGAAATCTGCATTTTCCCTCCAATTCTTCTCTCGTTTTGTTATTTCAGACTGCGGCTCAAGGCTGACTGAGCACATTTAGCATGAAATCTGCCAGGAGACTGATACGGTAGCTTTCTCCACAATCGCCAGGCTCTTCTGACGGATTGATTTTTCGTTGGATCCCGAAATGCATATCAGGAAAGTGAATTGAAGCTTTTTTGCTGCAGTGATGAAATGTTGAACAACAAAGAGGGATACGCTACGGCAGATAAGACAGTGAAGACAGTGAGCCACTGAAGATGGTTCAGTGTATGAATCAGGAAATCTTGTAGGTTGGCATCGGTTGAGTAACTGCACATGGACAGACACACAAGAGGTCAAACATCCAGCCTGAAATGACTCTAGTGTGATGCTGTAGGCTTCCTCTGTGAAGCATTTATAAACTCACATCTTAAAATGTGCATTGATTGAGTGGGGGTGTGTACCCCGTCTGTGCTGCATTCCGCCCAGTTTGTCCTTCACTGCTTCTCCCCATCTGATCGTTTGTCTTTGCTTTCGGCCCCTGTGTGTCCTGTGTGTTTGAGGTTGCCTCTGTCTGTCTGTGGTCTGTCTGTCTGTCACCCCTGACTTTCCTTGTCTCACAACAGTCATCCAAGCTATACAGCCGCTCAGCCAGTGGAAGAACGCTGGGCACGGTGCCAGCCAGCCGGGGCGCCAGTTGGGCAGTCCATCAGTAGCACTAAAGACATGTTATCCACCCGAGTGTATCCGCCTGGCTTAGAGCCCTGATCCCCTGTCCCAGCCCCCCCATGCTGCCCCTCGACTCACTCAGGGGCCCTGGGTAAAGTGCACAGAGTCCCTTTCTTGCTTTATCAGCATGGCACCCAGTCATCCAGCCTGCTGCTTTAGGTCTCTTAAAACACGTACACAAATAAATGAGGAGGGTGCTGGAAATAACTACTTTCTCATCTCCAGCCAAGCTGCCTTGCTGGTCAGGTCATTGTCTTTAAAGGGACCGGGGGCCAGAGAAAGCAGCCCACCGCTGACCTCCACTCCGTTTTTTCTTCTAGAATACAAAGTCAGCAGAGTTCATTTAGGCCTCTTGCAATATAAAATAGATGAAAGGTTTCACGGAGGCTTAAAAGGACTGTTTGTTTCCTGTTATACTCAGCCAGATAATGCACTCGGTGCTTGTTTCATCACAGCTAAAAATATTGCTGTTGCTCTTTTGATTGTGAATATGCAGGATTCGTACTGTGACTTGTCCTCATTCTATCTGCTTTAATAGAACGGTCACTGCTTTGTGGATCAGCTGTTATTATTGCTGTTGAATTGTTTTAAGTGTCACTCAAGGGTCAGTGCTGAAGCACAGAGTAACAGTCGCTAATCTTCGGCACACCAACACCATTTCTAGCCCTTCAGCTGTTCCATATCATAGTGTTTTTCACACTAAATTGCCATTTTGTTCCCACTCCATTATTCACATTCACATTTGCATGAGCCTTTTAATTGTGTGCGTGTGTGTGCTTGGTTTTGCTTTATCTAATCACTAGCCCTGAACCAGCCATTTATGATGTTTTCAGCCGACATGCACGTTAACAAGAGTACAGTTCATAGAACATATTACAAAGGATGACACGTGGTTGCCTGTGCAGAGATCTTTGCTCCACAGAAGTCCTGATATAGAGATACGGTACAGTCAAAGAGTTCCTTACTGATGCTGACCAGGATCAGTGGTGGAAAATGTATGATGGAGGGTTTTCAGTTTCAATAAATGTCGACATGATCGTCACAGCAGTGTCCAGAACTTGGCCAGGAGTAGACTCCATATGGCAGAGGCGATAAAAAGACACTTTTATTCGTCAGGGTTAGAGTGTAGAACAGACAGACAGGATATCAGTAACAGGCTGGTAACATCTGACAATTGACTGGAAGTGACTTGTTCGCTAGCTTGCTAATGCAAGACAGACAGACAGCTTGACCACAGCTGTGGGAGCTCCATGAGGACAGAGGATAAAATGATGAAGTGATGACATTTTATATGCAAAAGGTCAAAGGTCAGCTTCACTGTGACACCATAATTTTCCGCAGAAAGACTTTTCTGGTCATTATTCGACACCATAACTGAGGAACAGAAGGCAGATTGTCGCCATATTTCACATTTGGTCTTACTTAGCTAAGTAAGCTTACTTAGGTAGTAGCGAACGATGATACTGGCTTTGTGTGGATGTTTGGAGATTGTGAGTTACCTGCCAGAAAGAAGCTACACCCTGAACTATTTGTGTGTTTCTGTTTTTATGCGATGACTAACTCTAACTTTCCCATGACATCAGCTTCGTGCAGCGCTTTGTGACACTGAAGACGGCCTTTGAATCAGCACTTCTCCCACATCTTTCATTCCCTAATGTTTCGACATACTTTTGGTTCTATGGATGCTTCAGTGAGTTTGCTATCGCTAATGTCTCAAATGTTACAATGTACACCTAGAAATTAGGATATTTAGTATTTCCATTGTATCTCAATCTTATTTCTAGAGAAACGTATTTACACATAGAAAACTTATTGGAATCAAGTCTCTAAATTGTAGGATATGGAAACATAGGCAACAGAGGAGGAATGCCTCTGTTGCTCAGAGTGGGACTTGCGGCCAGGAGATACGCGTCTGGATGTGTCAATAAATGTCTGTGTCACAACACTGGAGGATTTCTGTGCAATGATAAACTTCTGGCAAACAAAACCAAGGCAAATAAACAATCTATACATGTGTGTAAACTACTTACTCAATCGGAAGTTGCCCATTTGGTCCTGCAGGCTTTGGCTGGGTCTTCCAGTTCACTTTAGGGACACGAAAAAACGTCTCCACCACAGCCCGGTTTATCATTGCGTGGAAATCATCCAGTGTGGTGATACAGACGTTTATTGACACATCCTCCTCTGTTGTCATCGATGAACATTGTCCACAAGAACACCACCAGTTACCGTCTACTCGTGGACGCGCAGCCGTTTGTTGTTGTTTGGCCAGCTGTTCCTCTCTCTGCCTCCTCGTCCTCCTTTCAACGAGCTCCTCGTCCATGTACTCTGGCTCAAAACGGTAAGGACGTCCATCGTAAACAAAGTCATCGTCCCCCACCTCAGAGTCGGAAAAATATTCATCCATTTTGTGAAAAATAACAGTCGCGAACTACAGATAAACTAGCCGACCGCCGCAGAGTTAGCCGTGTTGTGGCTGGCTGCGCAGCGCTCGAAAATGACGTCATCCACGTCAGAAGTAGTTGTCTAGAGACGCTGGATGTTGATAACATGTCACCACGGGCTCAGAGGGGAATAGCACCAGCATATCACAACAAAATATTGGAATATGAACGAGTTTCGCCGCAGATCATGCGTTTATAGAGGCTACGCACGGGTGCCCCGAGTACTCGCATTATACGGATATACGCGCCGCTCCTCTGGGGCAAAACAACTCCAAATGCCACCAAAGTTGTCTGGGTGTCTAAATGGTCGTGTTTAATGCTACAAATAAAGTCCAGGTTGTAAAAAACGAAAGTTATCCTTTAATTGTTTGTAAACAATAAAGGCAACATTATATTTACTTTGATCCACTTCACAGTTGTGCTTTTAGAACCTCTGAGTGCAGTATAGCTCCAAAATAAGTAGGGATGGGCAATATGGCCAAAATCAACCATCCTGGAGTATGTGATTTTATATCATGGTAATCGTTTATATGATGATCAGAGTAGTTATTCTGTAAATTCAGTTAACCCCTTAATGCCTATTGTCGCAAATTCACATCATACCGCTAACCGCTTTAATCCACATTGCAGCCGAATCGCACATGCATTCCTCTAATGCCGGTTTGTGCATATTCAACACACACCTAGGAACCATTTGCAAGCACTAGTTTCTCGTCGGACCGGTCAAAGTGAAAGCTACAGCTGTAGTGTTGTTGTTACAATGTAATGGTTGTAAGCCAATTTTGTGGCTTTTATGATGCACATTTAGGAATTTTGAAAAAAAAAGTATTTTTATGCAAATTAGCGACAACAGGCGTCGATGCTTAAATGCAAGCATTGACGCCTGTTGTCGCTAATTTGCATCATACCTACATTTATATCTATTGTATGTGCTGCAGAAAAATTAATAAACTCCTCTTAAGTTAGGATCAATTTGAAAGCAAAAACACAAAGAATTAATTTTTTAATATATTTCTAAATAAATTCAGGTGTCAAGGGGTTAAGAGAGGGTTTAAAATAAGCACACCATATGATATTTGATTATGTTTTTCTTATATTTGGAGCTTCCATACAAACAAAAACAACGCTCGAGTTAAAAACAAGACTCAAAACAGTAAAACTAACTTTCTACTTCTAACAGAGATGCAGTAGAGGTGCGTTATCGTCACCGACCGTTGCTCTCACGTCGCAAGCAGTCTTGCTGTCCAAATCATGTGACTTTGTGAGACAGCTGAACTGCTACATCACACAGTGAACATACAGCGGAGACACTCAAGCTGTTTTCTCATATGGACAACGTCCACAGAATGAGGTCCAGACTGCTACTGGCGAGGGGTGGCGCCCGGGTAGAGCGTGCAGGAGGAAGAGGAGGACTCATCTGTAATGAAGACTGTTTTTGCATTGATATCAATTCTATATTTATGAACAAGTACCTGCATGTTCAACTGGAAAGCGACATACAGGCATGCAGACAAGAGTTCAACACAGCTACACCCCATGATGTCATCAACACGTCCACTCGCTCATGTGCAGCAGTGCAGACTCCGTGAATGACAGTGTGTCAATAAGGCTTAAGGGCTAGCTCCTGCAGTGGACACGGTATTGCAGGATCTCTACTCGTGGACACAATTCTTCCATGATACCGCGCGGTATATACCATCATATCACCCTACCCCAAGCACAGCTACAACGGAAAACAAGAACTGAGTCTAAAGTTGAATTTTGACATCACAATCTTTATTTTTAAATATTTGTTCTCATTGCTTGGCTAAATTGAGCCTTGTGAATATGTCCTCTTATTCCTCTCATTCTATGCAGTATCACCCTCTCCAGTTCCCTCCACAATGAACATGAATAGAGTTCTTAATAATAGACCTGACTGCCTGACCCACAGCATCTGTAGAAAGAAGAGCATACTCTGTTTAGTAGGCCTACTTAAAGCGCTGAAGAGTTTCTCTGGTGTCATTATGTGTCACAGCTGAATGGGCTTTGATGAAAGAGTGACTGGAGGTCTGTTGAAGCCGATGAGAGTGACGAATGGAGGTAACAGCGTGCTGCTCTGTACATCGGTTAACAGTCAGGTAGTTCTATAGAGCTGAAAGGAGTTTCAATGCGAGGGACAACGGTCATGATTTTCCCCTTTCTTGATCATCCAAAACATCCTTCTCTTCCTGTCTGGTGTCAGCCACTTGTTTTAATATGGGTTGGAAACGGAAGATAGTTTGTCCCATGTCAAAATCATAGGTTTCAGGTATGGTCTCAGTTTTGAATCCTCTAACTGGGTTTGTTTCTTTTCACAGCGGTAATTATGGAAGACTCTGCTGCTGAAGACTGAGGTCTCACGAGGAGACACACAAAAGGTAAGGCAGCTACTTTACTGAATGGCTGTAGGTCTCTCTGTTTGGCTTTTTATCTCAATCTCTGTCACCTTCTGAAGTGACTGTGACAATTGCAGCTGAGTGCACCTTGACAGCTCACACATGATCCAGCAACACGTAGGCGTTCATCCTTGAAAGTACAGTATCCATTGATTTTGAATAATGGCTCAAGCAAAAATGAAATCAATGGCTTTCTCTCTTCAACTGAACCGCCCACACATCTGTCCAATCAGAGGCTGGTTTCAGACCGATAGATGATACTGGTTTATAGACTTCCCTAGCCTTCCTGTTCCAGGATGTGTCTGAAGCAAGCGTAGCAGACAAACTCAGGGCTCTCCACGTGGATGTGGAGCAGCCAGCGAGTGGCGTCCGGGGACATGCAGCTGGAGAATCATTTTGGTCACAACATCTTAAATTTGGTGGCCTCTGGCACATTCTGAAGCCGCTCCTCCATCATGCACTGATCTTAATTATTGCATTGATTGTAAACATGTAGTGAATTATTGTAAAGGAGAATCAGGCTTCTTCTGTAGTCTGAAAATGTTAAGCACTGCTATTCCTGTCTGATCCGAACTTTTGTTTTGGTGAAAACATCTTTGTGGCATATATGAAAAATGCAGCACTTTCAGCAGAGAGAGAGTGCAGAAGCTAGTGGTCAAAACATGTATGAATCTCAACTTGTCAATCAAAACTATTTTATCAGAGTCCAGCATGAATATAATAAAGCAGCCGACTGGAGTTAAATGAGCAGTCGCTGTTTGGCCGGCACAGCTCTGCATAACCTGCTGACAGCTGACGGTCAGTAACACCTGCTGACAATTGACTAAAAATACGGGAAAACAGCTCAATTTGTGGTTTGCTAACAATGGTGTCGAGCAAGTAATAATAGGGTACAATTTAAAGAGACAGCAGTAGCCACTTAGAATTTTTATCTGTTATTGCTTCACTCGTTACCAAACGTACGCAGTTAAAGGCTCTTGTAAATGTTAAGTTCTTCCACAAGGCACACGCTTTCAGCTAGACTGACTGGAGCGTAGCTGCTTTCATCATTTGTCAAGACTTAGGATCAGACTTGTCCTCGATAGTGCAAGATGTTCCAGAACTAGAAAGCTTTGTGCAGCAGGAGAACTTCTTTCTGGAGCTTGTTAGAGGAACAAGTCATATTTAATGTCTTTCACTGGTCATTGGTGTGACATGTGTGAGGCTGGAGCTTCTCGCTCTTCACCTGCTCTGAAGAACGTCCTGACAGTACAAAGCAATGATGCTCCATCACTCTGTGTGTGTGTGTGTGTGTGTGTGTGTCTTTGTATGTTTGGCCCAAAGGTGCCGTACATTACAAAGATTTCTCGAACGCACTGGGGCAGTTTACGGTGGGGTGGGGGGCGGCCATTAAGAGTCACCCTGTCTTAAGGATGCCATTAAAACATTAAATCATTTACAGGAATGAGGCAAGAATTAGAGAACTGAGAAAAAAAGCAGACAAAATTAAAATTAAGAGTTTTCGTTAAAATACACTTTGGCTAGAGGAATGTAAAAATGTGAAAACCCACAAAAGTCCATGTAACAGCCGTACAAAGACATAACACATTCTTCCACTTGTTGAAGCTGAATTCAGAAGCTTTTAAACTCACCCATGCTCAATACGCCAATAACTGATAGCAGCAGACTGAGTTAGAAGATGAGTCCAAGTTGTCTGAGACACTTTGAAGTTTTGTTTTGTCATTTTTTGTGTACCACGAGACCTTCCAGGCTCTTTAGAAGAAAATCAAAATGTTCATTTGTTCGCATGTTTAGCTGACTAACCGAGGACCTGCAGCCATTTGAGTTGTCTCTTGTCTGGCAGGGGCCACACTGCAAAAACTCAATGAAGCGGGGGAAATATTACTTAGAATAGGCTAAATGATCTGCCAACAGAACAGGAAAATTTCACTTGTCAAGATTTTTAAACAATCACCATCACACCATCACAGACCCACAGTTATCTTAAAGTGGTGTGACCGGACTACATCTGTCAGGAAACAAAGAAAATCTGATTTCAACAAAGCAGTTTAGTGCATGTCAGCTTCTGGAAATTCTAGTTTCAAGCACCAAGTTACTCAGAACCAGGAATAAAGCCTCAGTAAGTTATAGTGTCTTATTCAGATGATTAAGAACAAAAAAAGCTTGAAACAAGTGAATTGCTCTACCATAAAAACTGCCTGGTAAGACAAAAACAAGCATATATTGCCTTGATTTACATACATTTTGCTTTTTGCAGTGAAGTAGTGTGACATTGTCATAGTGCTACAATAGGACTGCAGTATAAGAGGGTGTAAGAAGGAGGAAGAGCAGAGGAAGAGCCGGACAGAGCAGAGGGCTTTCAGTCGGATCTCATTGTGCACACTAGAGACGTATTAACACCGAGTGGAAATGTAATCAGGTTAAACTATATCTACATACCATCTGGATACGAGACACATTTGAATGCACGGTGTAAAGGCTGTGTGTTAGTCTTCGTGATGGAGAGGAGAGAGATAATAGAGACAATAAGTATTCATATAGCTCGCTTTGATCACCATTGTTTCCATTTCGTTGCACGTCTGTCACACTGAATAGTCTCTTACAGCAAGCCTTTTTCAGTTCATCAGTATCGTTCACATATTCCCGTCATCACTGTTGTGCTAACCTTTGCCATCATTCATTCGACAGCCAGCGGTTCTCAAGTGCTGTGCATTGAGCTGCTCCTTCAGCGCAGAGCTTTCGGAGGAAGTTAATGTTTCCAGTAATGCACGGGGGTGTTCTTCCTCGATCTTTTCCCTGCCAAACTCCCCTCCGCGGTGTTGTCTGTGCAGGAGCGCTGCAGCAGATTCAAGGGAAGAAATCATTGTTCTACTCAGGGCCTTAAAGAGCTGGAGGAAGTCATAGACAGCGATGCTCCCCCTCCTCCTTCGCGTCTCCGCCTTCTTCCCTCACCCGTTATCATCTGTCTGTGAAATAAAGTGCATCACAATATTCCCATATGGCCAAATGCACCAGAGAACTCGAGTACTTTGCATGAGAAATGATTCACAGCTGGAGAACGAGTACCACTGTGGAAGGCTCTCTGGTGATAAATTGGGTTTCTATTATTAAGGCCTCATATTGACCTTCCATGAAAAAGTGTGCATCACCCAGTGAGCGCTGTCCTCTTTCTAAATGAGAGGTGTGATGCAGCTTAATGATTACATATTAATTGTAGAATTGATTCCTATTTGTCTATAGGATCAGAACGATGCATTGCATCATTTGTATGAATTCATCTGAACTGAAGGATCATTGACTGGATTCCTCTGCCTTATATATTTACTGGACATCAGCACTCAGAGCCCACCTTGCTGACAGCTCTTGTGGGCCAGCTGTATGGAGGAGCAATACTGAAGTCAAAGCAGCTTGTGTGCAGAGGTTGGTGGCAGAGACCTCTCATTTTACAGCGTGTTTGCCTGTAGAGAAAATGGCAGGGCCCAGTTATAGAAGGACAGGGGTTTTGTTTCATTAAATGAAAGCTGTCTGTTGAATACTAATAAAATCTACCATGAAAACAACATGTCGTTATTGTGGGTTGACAACATTTCACAGGAACCTCTCCAGTCATGTCAGCCAGGTTGAAGCTAGTATTCAGGAAAATACACAAGCAGTTGTTACAGCAGCTAAAGCAATTGTGTTTCTCAGGGAGTTTCGGTGAAAGCATTTAAGGAAAATTACAGTTTATCACAATTTGGTTCATATTTTTATTGCTCAGTCCTACTACAGACGATAATATTGTACTCACTAAAATAATCAACGCTGTTGAGAACACCAAAATCAGGGTTTACATTGACTCAGCCGATGTTTTTTTCATGTTCAATGACAACGTTAGCTAAATTAAGGTTAAGGTCAGAGAGAGATTGTGCTTATTGTACGCAAACTGTGGTCCAACACATCAAAGTCCTACACACCCTCTCTCCAACCACCCCATTCTTACTTTCTGTGTAGCTACATATAGACCACACTTCTTACTGCACGGCCACTGAAAGTTGGTGCTTGATGTAAACGTGGTCATAATTCTCGGAGATAGTCGGTGGAGTGACTGATGAAATCTAAGGAAGTGGCAACATTAGGATTAAAAATATGTCCAGTGGGGTGAGAAACCTGATCAGTCAGAGGATCAGACAGGTTGTAGGCAAATAATCAGAACCTCTGTGTTTGGAAGTAAAGCCAAAGTGGGCGCACTGCCAGAAAAACCAAGACTACAGCAAGCTCAGCAGGTCGAAGCTAAACAAAGAACTGGATCTATAAATTCTATAAAATGATCAGCAGTTGGGAAGATAATTTTACTGTTTGTCCTCCAATGAATTTGACATTAGAATTTAAATAAGTTTTACCTGAAGGTTTGCTCATGTTTATGTTTCTTGTCATGTTGTATCTATTTCTAGGGCCACGCTGCAAAATGAAAGCCTGGTTTTATGTCTTTCAGAAAAGCATTTCCTGGCATTATTTATTATATATTATATTCAAATATCCTGAATATTGATAACCTTCAAAAATCAGATTTTTTTCCAGGGAGTCTCACCATCTTTGCTTTATTTCCTACCTGCATTCTTCCTGCTTTTCCTCCTCTCCTTGCCTACCGTCTGCCCTCATCTTGTCTCAATTCCTCTTTTACTATTCCCTCTGTCCTCCTCCTCTCCCCTCCTCTGCCTCCCTGCTGTACCTCACTTACAGTTTGCCCTCCTCTTTCAATTTCTGTCTCCCTTTCACTCCATTTCTGTTTTCTGTTCCATTCATACCAGAAGGCATCCCTATTCCCCTTTCCTTTTTGCTCCCTATACTCCTTTTTCTATAAGTAATGCAGCCTCCCACTCTGCTTACATCTGGAGCCGCTGCTGAGCCATCTTCTGAAATTCCTGGCATGTTTCTTCTCTGGGCCAGGCATCCTCCGGCTGGCTGTCTCCACTCAGGATCCAGCAGCATAAATTAAACTGTGTCCTCGCACAACCTATGCACACACAACTGTAGCTATATTCTAAGCCGATCACTGTATGCTTATGCATGCTAAGCAGCATTTTTCTGTGCGGAACAAAAAAGGAATTTGATCAGTGCAGTTGTTTGGTGATATGCCAGCTGTACTATTTTAAAGGTATGTTTGTTTATTAGAGGCTGTGAAGGCCGATGAGCGAGTAATAGCAGGATTAAATCATATATTTAAACATCATAGACGATGCCAACTTACAACCCCATAGTGCCTCAAAAATTTCCTACAACTATTGCCATGTATGACTTCTGGAAGTCATAATACAAATACAAGGTTTTGGCAGACAAATAATGTATTTTACCAATAATAACAAAATACATGTTTTTTGACCATAACTTGCTAAATCCTTTTCAGAAATGAGAGAAACGTTAAAACATTCTCACCAGGCTAAATTCTATACAGAGACACAGAGCCATGCTCTTCTCTTTTGTCTTCCTTTTCCACTGAGCCATGCAGATGTGGACCATTTGCACGTGTTTCTGAACAAGCCTACAGCATGCGAAGTTCATTACTAAATAAGTAGCCATGCATGTGTTTTGTTTTGTTTTCTCTCCCTCTCTTTTGTTTTATTTAGCGAAGGCCACCCTTTTGCTGTAATGACAGCCTCGTAGCACATCCTGTGGCCTTCTGCCAGTCAGATTTACAGGGAGGGCTTTCTGGCACGACTTGAGTCAAATCTCCCATTGTATTGAGCTGCATCGCAGTTTGATTAAAGCAGACCTGATTTAGATACACCAAGGATACACCACTCACAGAGGCTGCGCTCATTCTGACGGTACTTCCGATTAATAATGCACCATTAACAGCCAAATTATGATTTAACAACTTCATTGGTAATGTCTTCACCCTGAGAAATGTTGCGTGCCAGAAATCTTCACCGAGAATCATGTGGTGCTGTATAATGCAGGTTTTAAAGACTGTTACGCAGGAACACAGAGAGTGAGCAACATTTTCTTCCCCGTCCTTTAGCGATTCCACAGAAATCTTGAGCAGTTCATCTTTGTGACGTTCCCCCACCTCAGGCTTCTATCTCTGTTAATAAAAAGTGCATCATGAATGCAAGTTAAGTAGGATCTATCCTTGAAGTGGAAGATTTTTTTAAGCAGAGTTGATGGTATTGGTATGGGTAACCCGTCCTGACATGGGTTGAAATAACATAAAACATCACTGCAGTTAATTTTCTACATAGTGCAGTCTGGGCTTAAACTCAAGCAGAAGCGCATCATTTTATTTTATTTTATTTGTTTTTTACATATTTACTTCTGCAAAATCAGCATTTTGCCAACCTATGCATAATTGGCTGCTTATAAAGCTAATCTGATAAATGCATGGTTATACTGGCTAACTGTCAGGTAATAAGAATCATTTAATCATTGTCAGAAGGAAAAGCTCCAGTCCAACAGTTTTTGTAACTTTCCCAAACGGACAGTGCAACAGTCAGGGCCACTTCAAGCTGTGAAAATATGCTGGCTTTAAACCTCTTTGTCAAGATTTATTTTCATTCTCCACACAACCGCTTCTGTCATTTTGTGCGTGCACAACCAACTGCAGCAACATGAATGCGTTGCAGGAGAGACGATCCAAAAGTCTGCACCCGCATCCCCATTTCTACAATTATGGTGTCTCCCTCTCTGTGTGACACCCTGTCCTCCACCGTGTCGGCTCTGAGCAGCTTTAAACACTTAAAACATACATTGGGCCTCTACTTTTGTGGGCGCGCTTCAACAAGCACTGGCAGTCTGGTATTGTGTTGAGCTTGACATTTGCGATCCCTGTGCAGTATTTTCATGGCCAACATGACATCGGGTAAAGGCACAGACAAGTGAGACTGTCGTGCAAATGATGGGTCAAAGGAAGTTGTTGGCATTTTAGTGGAACTTGGGTCTTGGACTTTCCGTTTGTCAAGGCCTCTTTGTCATGCTCCACTGTGATTGGCACGGCTGTTGCAGAGCTATATGACAAGAAATGTAACTAAAGGAGACGATGACGATGAGTCATCATCGCACTCTCTGACCTGTATTCCACTTTACGCAACCCTTTTGCTCATAGCACCACTATGCCTATTTGAACCAAAATAGCAGGTGCACTTGAAAGTGCCATTTGCATATTTTTTTTGCATTTAAAAAGCACACTAGTATTGGACATTAAAGAAAAAAAAGATTTCACTGAACATAATCTGGTGTTGCGAAGAATCATCCAATATCAACCTTGTTGTCTGGCGAAGGGGTCGTATATCTGCAAAAATTAGAGCGGGGATGACAGGGAAAAGAAGAAAGAAGGCCATCAGACACTCATTGTTCACAGCTTCCCTAATGGTGATAGACAACCTCAGCTTGTTTCCATCAGCTTTGGCTAAGCTTGCAGCGGGGACCCTAGTGTCTACTTAATTTTAAAGTACAGTCCTGAGAAGCCATGGAAACAAGCAGGAATTGCACCAGACATCCAGAACCATACCCACAAAACAGGGGTCACCATCCTCCACAGTGGAAAGAGCTCCAAGGCATTCATCTTGATCATTTTGTGGGATGATTGCATGCAAGGATTGCCTCCTTTTTCTGAAAGGCTTGTCTGCGGCAGTCTGTATTCTGGCCTTGAAGTAATCCCGATCTTCCTCTCTGTCAGTCTCTCTGGGCCAATGCCAGACTCTCTTGCTGCTGGCTCTCTGGAATTTTTGTCAGCAAACTTGTAGCGCAAATGTCACATTGTACTTTCTGATGAATGTAATGCCATTGATTGTTGATGGTATTTTTCCATTTTCTGCTGTGAGATGCATTTAAACTGCCATTATTATCTGGGGTTCAACAGTAAATCAGCAGGATTTTGAACTCATTTTGGGTACGGGCTCTAAACCAATAAACACATCTCATCTTAAAACATAAGACTGAACAAAACCATTGATTTTTCTCTCCTATATTCATCTCACAACTCTGCAGCAGCAGCAGCAGCAGCAGCACCACCCAGACAGTGTCTGACAAATGCATGATGGGTAGTGGTGCGGAGGGGGTGGAGGTGGAGGGGAGAAAAATCGACTGGCAGAGTAACGAATGGCAGGCGGCCAGGTTGTCAGCTCTCAGCGGCTGTCCTTGATGGAGGACTGGTAAATGAAAATGACAGAAAGAGAGGGGAGAAGGAGGAAGAGGGAACGATGGAGAGAAGCACAGAAAGAGGGCAGGGTTACTTCAGGTCCCTCAAAATCCTCTAAAACAGGAATGTGCAAATGAAACAGGTCAGATACAGAACTTACCTGTGTTTGGCTGACGGCTTTTATCTTTTGGCCTGATTTTTGTTTTAAAACTCTTCATCACAGCTGCCAGTAGCCACTGTCCCTGACTCCTATCTGCATAGTACAACTCAGCAAATCTCTCAAATTCAGCTCAGATAGATTACCTCATTTGTGTTTGAGTGACTTCTTGAATGAAGATCTATTGTTGACCTGCCCACTAGCTCACATGACTACATTAGCAACAACATTCCTACTAACAGATACAGTACATTTTCACCCATTTAGTAAAGATATGCAACCCAACATGTATGATGTCTCTTAGCGTTAAAGTTGGTGACACACAAAACAAACTGGAGTCATCTGCATACATAACTACATCAGCTTTGCTCACCACATACGGTAAATCATTTATAAAGATCAGATGCTGTTTATGTTTGCTTGTACGGGAACTTGTACGTTTCTGAATGTTGTCAGGCCAGGTCAGTCAAATTTGATCAACCCACACAGTGCTGATGAAGTGGATTAGCTGAGTTTAATATAAATAATAACTAGGCTGTTTCTTAATTTTGACTTATTGAATATAGTCAGATATATTTAATTTTATAGAAAAACAGTCAAGGTTTGAAACCTCAGACAATATCTGACAAACAATCTTATTGAGCATCTGGTTTTAAGGTTTTCATTTGCTTTTATGCATTTTATCCTGTCGCTTCATGGAATTTTTCTTTCTTTTTATTGTATTATTTGTTCATCTGCATCTTCAGTCTTCTGTTTCTTAACAATTTGAAAAGCACAAGCATAATGTAACTTGTTAATACACACATGCATGTAATCCAAGCAATATGTTGCTTTCAGTCCAGGTAAACTTTAAATCATAAATTGTGAATTAGTTTAAAAAACAAATTGTTGTCAAAATATACAAAACACTTCTGTAATCATTGAAACAACCAGCTTCAGTCACTCCAAGAGGCAACAGAGCAACTGAAAACTTGACCAAATCTACATGGAAAAAAACATGAAAAATTCCAGGATCATTATGTCTTGTTTGAAAAAAAAATTGAAATGCTTTTATGTAATAAAGACTGTTAAATAGTAAATAATAGAGTTTACAGTCAATTCAGATAAACACATTTGGAAGCTGATAAGAAGTGTCAGTGAAGGGGACTTGACTCTATCTGATATGCTATGAAAAGATGACAGACAAAAGAACTGCTTCCACTGACGACCACTGTCCTCTCCTTCAAACTGCACCACATGATCACATGGTGATCGACGAGGTGATCAACACTCACTTCTACTTTCTTACCTGTTTACTGTACTTAACATGGTATGTCAGTGTGTGTCAGTTCATGGTAACGTACAGTAAGTTGTACGTCTAACCCACTCCACTCAACTGGAGCTGTTCACCTCCGCTAACACAAAAGCCTTTCACTGAATGAGCAATCAAGATGCTTAATAAAGTCTAATTAAACTGTCTGTGTTGGCAAAATGTTGATTGCCTTTGCCTAATGATAATTATAACAATTACTTGCTTAATTGGACTTCCTATAAAAATACATGCAGGACCTGAAATAACAATCACCTGCTTAACAAGCAGCCGATTGTAAAAGTGGAAGGGTCAAAGACAGTGGTTTTAGACAAAAGGTGTTGCATTACATACATATTTATGTGGAAAAATTATCAGTGAAGGCAGTAAAGGCCTGGCTGCAGGAGGAATAACACATATATGTCAAAGTCATGATCATAACTCACACACATAAACACGCAAATGAATTAACTAAACAGAAGTTTATAAAATGTTCATGTTATTTTATTTCAGACATGTTTTGCCTACTCAACTGCTTACTTATTCTGCCTGCATGTTTAGATCAGTCTGATATTTAACTGGTTGAACTAAGCAGACATTCCACTCCAGTTAAACCTACAGTACTGACAAGTCCACCATGGAAGGTGTTATTGTCTGTTAGTGACAACTTACAGGTGTCATTAAGTTGGCTACTGCTGAATTCAAATTGGAAAATGCTAAACAATATTCTAGCTGAGGGATATTACAGAAGAAACATGGTAATTGCAGCCAAATATGAAGAGACTAATTAAACACTAGCTCAAATCCTGTTTTTGCTGACCTCCAGTGGTTGAAATGTATGTCGATGTGTACTTAGGGAGTGGTCAGTACAGTCTGACATCACTGTTGGGTGTGGTTAGAGGTGTATCACCCAACAGATAAGGTGGGTGGAGTCAGAGATGAAACACAATTTTGAGTTCAGAGAAACAATGCATTTATGTTACTCTTTAATAAACTAAAGATCACAGAAAAAAGAGCCATTAATTATTATTAATTCTCATATTGTTTCAGCCACATTAAATAAACCAAAGGCAGTTACAGTTTGATTTGAACAAATCAGGTGATTTGTTTTTGCATGACGTGTGACGGTCAGACAGAGCCTTCCATCATTATCTGTAGCTCATGCTGGTGATAACTGAAGTCCAGCAGGGAAGGGAGAGCAGGCTGATCTCAGGGCAGCGGCAGGCCAGACTGTGACCTGCAGGGATGGCACGGCAGCGTCCATTTCATACTGCGGCATGCACTGTGTTACGCTGCATTCAGGTTCACAGTCACACTGCTGCCCAGACTGCTTCAAGCTGCAATTGCTTCCAACGTTAATTTAAAGTCCTTCTGTCTGATTGGACAGTGCTGAAAATTCAGCCTAGAGTTTGATTGGCTACATGCAGCTGTGTGCCTCAAAAAGCGGTCTGCATGGCTCTGCTCATAGGCGGATTTGTCCACAGGGCTGTAGGTTTGCTGGCCAATCACAGTTAACAAAACGCAGCAAAAAGCATCTGTTGCTGTGAGCCTTTGGTTTGCAGCTGACGCACTACAGAGGCTGATGTTGGAAGGTAATGGACTGAGTGTGATTAAAAGGTCATAGCTACTGTTTTCTCGTTCTTATATGCAAAATTGAACTGAATTGAATTGATTTCAAACATGTTAACAATTAATTAGTACGAGAACACAAGAATAATCAATAAAATGAACAGTAAACATATAGCAAACTACTAATAAAAGAAATAAATTAGAAAAGGAGTAAGAAGTATATATTTTAATGAACTTAATGCTTATCATGTGCAACTTAAATATTTACCTTTGTCTCAGTCAAATATATCTTAAATAATTACCTTAATATGTATCCTATTTACATACATGTAATAATCAGAATCATCATGCAGGTAACCACCAACAGCTGATTGCTTCTGTGTTTATTTGTATTGTATTGTGTCTTTCATGCACTGCAGACCAGGAACCTGCTATAAACCACTTTTAACTGAGTCAGGCCAGTTTAATTGTAACACAATTAATGGGATTTTAAATCGCTCCCTGTATAATAAAATGAAATGAAACATCATCGAGTGTCACAGTCCAGAGAGAGACACGGCCCCTTCCTCATGCCTCTCAAAAACTTTTTTTTTGTACATCTTTTAACAGGCTGCAGCTCTGCAGGCGAAAAATAAAAACATATTCCTCTGTTATTTTCTGGTGTATGTCATTTTATTATATAGTCTTCACTTAAATATACTTCATTACCCAGTCAGTGTTGTCCACCTCTGGTAGGCTACATGAACCTATTCAATTCTAATCCAGCCCAGCGTTTCCTTTAACACTCCGCAGATGGGGTGTGTCAGCCTGCCTTGAGCTGCCAATCAACAGCGTGTTTCACTGGAGAGCTGCCGTGTAACTAATGTCACGATAACAGAGCTTAAACTTCATTACAATATCGCCCTAAAAAAACACTCGACACCTCTTCTGAGACCACAGCAAAAAGAGAAGCAGACGTACGTGACAAAACAGGACCGTTTCATTCTTTCTCTTATTAACGACACGCACGGTGCTGGTACAGAAAAGGTCACACAACACATACCAGCATGTTTGTAATCATTCTGATAGTAATTAACATTAGTATTACTGTTCTTAAATAGCTCCCCTGCCTCATACACCCACACATGCTTTATGTCATTAGTAATTGATTGTAGATGTGATCTTTATACCATCAATACTGTACATACTGTTGAATGTATGATTAACAGATATTGATTCATTTTGAATTTGTGAGGATGAACAGACTTTTCTTGCGTTCTGAAGGAAACGCCTGATTGTGTAGACATGTTTTAGTGATAAGGTTTTTTTTCTTTGTAAATCATTGTAAAAGGACTATTTTCAGCTTTTGACCTTTCCATTCCTGTCAGTTAATGTTGATATCAGCCTCTGCCTCCCATGCTAAGTTCAGTGTGCTTCACTCACTAAAACATCTTCAACAAGAAGCCCTTCAGTTAAGCTCTGATGAAGACCTGAGTGTTGACACATTAGTCTGTGTGGACAATTAAAGAATCAATCAGTGTGTTCCAGTCCATTTTCCCTTTTCCAGTTTGCTGTCCTCGAACTGAACTGAACTACTTTAGGGACTTTATGTTGCTAGAAAATGGAATAAGTGCTCTCCTCCATGAGGTACAAGGTTAATTTATTTGTCTTTCTCCAACACAATGTTGTAACCATACGTTACACAGTGGAGTTTGTCCACACTGTCACAACAAGTCATAGTTCAATGCCGCTGTCAGCCTTATTATTCTTATTCCATTTTTACTCTTTCTGATTTTTTTTTCTTGTAGGATATTGTGGGAGAGGTCAGATTTGAAATGAAGCTATCCTGTGTATGCCATGAAAGCCTTGATCCCTGTTTCAAGTGCTGAGCCAACAGTGAGCTCAGTGTATAACTCCCCATGCAGCGTTGCAAAAATCATCATTTTTCGCCTCCAAACCTTCTTCAGACCCAGAGCTCCTTTGATCATCATAATAGTTGAAGACGTCGTAATTTACAAACATCTTTGTCATGTTTTTACGTGCTATAAAAAGAGCGCCTAGAGGCTGGACCTGACAGGCATAGCCGAGGACCAAATGAAGACCGGTCAGGGTTCAGTTCAGCCGGAGCTTTGATTTTCATAGTAAATTTACGACTGCCTTTGGGAATTAAAACATCGTCAAACGTTAGAAGCCCATTAGAAACACCGATTAATGTTCTACAATATAATCACATGTACAATGTCTACTTACAAAAATGTCATTGACTCTGCACATGGCCCATTAGATATTTTAGATTGTATTATAACAATTAGTGCTTGTTGTTCTTATCACGCACTTATGAGCACTGCTTCAAAAAGTGTTATCTGAGCTTCTCTCCGACTCTCTGCTCTGCACAGCAGGCTTTGATTTTGCTCCTTTGCTTTCACCAAGCTTATCTGCAACTGGCACAAAGTGAGCTATTGCTACAACGCCGTCCAATCAGCTGCAAACACACACTCTGCACTTCCTGGACTTTATCGACCCGTGACATCTGATTGGATTGAGAGCAGCACAGATTCCCCCTTCCTCTCATCCCCGCCTCGTCGTCCTTTTCTGAAATGGCTGACACGTTTACGTTTATTGTTCGTATCTTCTTGTGTGTTTATTTTGTAATTTCTTCATATTTCCTGAATGCCAGTGCAAATAAGATAAAGCTTAAATGATCCCCCCCTGGAGGGATGGGGGTCATTAGAGCAAAAAAATAAAAAGGGATGCAACACGGAAAATAAAGAACATGCAGTAGTAAGTGAAATGAACGATTTGAAACCATAAAAAAAATGTAGAAATCGCGCTGGTACCATTATGAAGATGTGTCTCTCAGACAGACGGCAGACAGGACAGACAGTAGACAGCGGCGGTAATGGCACTCAGCTTTCAGCGGCAGCACCAGCTGTGCCCGATCCAAATGGGCACCGACAGCGATTCAGGCCAAGCAGGGTCAGATGAGGACACAAACACAGAGGGGGGAGGGGGGTGGAGGGGTTGGGTTGGGTGGTGGGGCGGGCAGAGAGATGGAGAGAGGAGGAAGAAAGGCGAGGAAGGCAAGAGGGATTGTGAGGAAGGGAGGAGGGAGGAGGAGAGGAGAGAGCGTTTGGTGCGATGAAGGAAACAAAAGGACAGCAAGGAAGGCAAACAAAAGGCTGGGCGGCAGGGTTAGACCGATGAATCTGTTTGTTGATACATGGGGCCAATAAGGACTTTGTGGAATTTCCAGAAATCATCATCAGATTGCTCGTATTACAATATATCTGTCTGGAAATGTTTTGCATCCTGTGTTTCAGTGAAAATGTTGCTGTTTCAGTTGCCTGACCCAGCCACACTTTAGCTACAACCAGAAAGGGATTACATCCAATGCATCTGTAAAATATTTGCTTTCTACAATATCTGTACCTGGAAACTACGATATGTTTAAGGTTAAGGACAGATCATGTTATGGCAACAAAAACTTTGGTTCAGGTGTGATTGATTATAGTTGCAGTCTTGTAGGTCTCACAAACTCTGGTCTCCTGCATGCGAGTCGAGCTGGCTACATGCTACATATAGGACACACAACTTAACGGTGAATGCACTGGCACTAAACCTCGGCATACAGTGTAGACTGTGAGATCATCATCCTACAGCACATAAACATTATTTCTAGAGATACTGGGCTGCTTTTTCCTCCTGCCAAAGAATCGTTTTCTGAAGATAAAACCTGGCGTGTACCCTAGCAATTCCCTTCAATTTTTTGGCCACAAACCTGGTCAACTTCTACGGAACAGAATGAAACGTGCATGTGGGTGAAGGAAGGTGACAGTTCCTTTATAATGACATCTCAATAAAATAAAAGTCAGTCCTTATTATTTGCATCTTGGATGAGTCTTTATCTATTAGGAGAACTGACTCATTCAAGTTTCTATCTGTGCTCCCCATCATGTCTGCCTGTAGCCCCGAATTCAATCCTCTTAGCTTTGTCTTTTCCCAGCACAACAGAAAGATTCCCAAGACCAGAGCCAAACAAGATCACAGATAAACGTTAAAACCCTTATGAGGAAAACACTGTCAGAGGGGAGTTAGCAGTCCAAGCCAACAGATGCTGATTACTGGCCTTTGCAGAGGGGTCTTTTCTTTCGCAGGACTCGATTGCCAAAGAATAAATTAGTCACCATGCAATAAATTAGTGACCGTGCAGTACAAGAATGTTAAGGAGGTTGGCATCCCAGTGAAGATCAGGAAAACAATTGATAAGTTCATTCTGTGGTGGTCCTCAGCAGGTGCTCCTCTGCTTTTATGACTGACATCTATGATCCTCCTGTTATGGATGTTTGAGCGATCTTTTCCTCGTGGTGCAGAATCCTGACAGTACTTATGTCTCTGGTTTACTGGTCTGCCCTGCATTCTCTCTAAGTATTCAGCCTTGAACATTCACTGCACTCCAGTAGTAGATAACATTGTAGTGTGCTGTACAATCACCTGAACCTGTGTTGTCTACTTCTTAAAGAAATTTTTTACTGTTAATTTTGCAGAATAACCCTGAGATATTTGGTGGCTGCACCGCGCTCTGGTCTGTCGAGGCTTCTGCTGTGGAGAGATTTGTCTCCTGGTCTTCATGCATGATGGGATTTTTAGTTGAACGCCGATGAAAAGTGACAAATAGTTGAATTTGAGGCATTTTTTGATACGGAAAAGGTGACAATGACCATTGACGTTCTGGGTTGGGCAAAAAAAAAAAAAAAAATCAAAATCAAACTGTGGCAGCTGTGTCAGAAATATCTTGAAGTGACGTCATAACGTCTCCATTTGACCAATCATACATCATAAAAGTGATCTGGGGCAGATGAGGAAAACTGAACAACCAGATCCAGATGCAGAAATGCATTGCTATAACCTGTTTTCAGAATTAGAGACTTTTGGGGGATTTTGCGCCCTTGATGAAGAGGATCCGGGACTGTACTGTTGGTCTACTTGGGGGTCTGTGACATGGAAATATTTTGGACTCTTGAATCTAAAACTTCAAAAAACAACTGAGGCAGCGTGAAGCTCTGCTCTCCAGTGTTGGAGGGACGACCGGTATTGGTCGCTTGCAAGGCCGCCATTTTATGTCAAATGGACTCTGGGGAAGATTAGGAGATACTTTTGTCAGACGGGCCGCGGCTGAATAGAGGGAAAGAAAGGGGAAATTTAGAGAGTTTGAGAAAGAAAGAGGCAGAGCAAATGAAACTGGACGATGAAGAGCCACGGGGAGACCGAGTGAAAGAAAAGGGGCTGAAGAGGGAGGGAGAGGTAAGCGATAGAGAGAAGGCCAAATGTGTCTGGGAAAGTTTTGGAGCTGAGGTGCATTGTGGGAGAGCAGACAGTGTGTCTGGGGGGTCTGAGGTGTGGATTAATGCCAGCGATTGGAGGAGGGCTGCCGCAGTTGTGCGTGAGCAGAATATCAGGCGGAGGGAGAAGAGAGAGAAGAGAGGAGAGAAGATGGAAAGGGTACAGACACTGGATTTTGGAAAGGGGTGATATTCCACGCCTGAAGACGCTAAAGACAAGCCGCTCACGCTGCATGAAAGAAAGTGCCAATAAACTTCAACAAAATGTAAAACAGCACACTTATAGAGTCCTCATTTGCATGGAGTTTAGTTTATAAGGAGCTGTTCAAATTAAAAGTTGGACGAGGATTAATCCTGAAGTGTTACAGTGGGAGGACAAGGAGGATCATTTTATCATGTTTCAGCTCATTTAAAGTAACATGTAGGCTAGCCAGCCTGCAGAGCGCCGCTCCAGTCAGACCAAACAGCCATGGTTCCACTCCAAGACAGTAAAACTCAAGTCTGGGTTCATCCTGTGCATTGGAGGCAGAACCCATAATCCATGATCTATGAAATGGCACCATGCAACTTCCATTTCTGTGTGAGAAGCAGTTTGAAGGGATTACAAGAACCGCAGCAAACACATCTCACTGTACGAATCCCGACTCAGGCTAAAGGCTTGACACAGTGAAATTTCATTACAGCAAGATTATCGTGGATCCACTTTGAGTAAAAGGCATTTATTTGTTTTTTAGTCCCTGAAGGAAACTTTATGCAGCAGTAGTTAGAGTATCTGTGTGCTAGAGGTCGTAGTGGAGTCAGTGTGTGAAGGCCGGTGAAGGATGGAATAGAGATCAGGGAGGTCAAACAGGGTTATGTCTTTTGCCCCTCGTTCAGAGCCCAGGACAAGTCAATCAGCTGTTTCCCTGCTTTGGTTCATGCATATTTGGGCTGTTTTGGGGTTTTTGTTTGTTTGTTTGGTTGCTGAGAGAATTTTGTCGTTGGCCCCCTAAAAATGACATGAAGAGGCAACAGACTGCAAACAACAGAGAAGTTTGTACATTCACATACAACACAAAGCATGTTAGCAAGGTTAGTGACCAAAAAACATACTTTATTTATGACACATAGATTTACATTTATTTCAATCTCATTGCTCATAGTTGCTAGCATGAAATAGCTGCATATGAAAGTACAGAGGACAGATTTATTAGCAGACTCCACAGTGTGTGCCTCTCATGATAAGGAGGGATTTTTACCAAATTCTCAAGTCTGTTACAATGATTCAGCCTCATGGTCCACATGTGGAATATATACAGTGTGGACCTTCCTGGTCACATTCTGATTATTACCTGATGAAGACATAATGTCAGGATGTCATAGCTGTACTGAATAAATGTTGGTTGCTGGAGCATGTATTCTGTGTGCTGGCTCTCCTTTCTTAATATTTTTCTCTATTGTTCATGCTTCCTTGCCTCTGCTCATGATACAATATTGTGTTTTGCATGTGGACAGGCTTCTAAGCAGCTGTAAGAGTTGATGAACAACATTTTTTTCAAAGATTGTTCAGGATTTTTCTTTCAGAAAAGTTGATCCTTAGTAATTCTAATGCGATGATGAGAGACGTACGCTTGGGCAGTTTGCAGAACGCCATGAGAATATTTTCAATTATAGATCTCACAATAACAGAAGTGCTGTGAAGTTTTATGAATGTGACATGTAAGTAATATAAAACAACAGATAAACGGCTGTGCTTTGGTTCAGGTTTGGTGTAGTTCAGATCTGGGTGGGAATCTTACTGCTCTGCCCACAACTGCAACAGGATCCACAATTACCCAGATGAGTAGATAGAATTTATTTTTGGGAGATCTATTTCTTACACTTGAATACCCAGAATTCCTGTAATGTGATGTCAGCATACAGCATCCCCATGTTTACCAAACCAGCCAGTCAGTGACGCCTCATACCAAAGAATACCAGAGAGATGAGGGAGGAAAGCAGCTCATTTGAGTGCGTCCAGCTTTCTGTGGACTTTAGCGCTCGTTCACTGCTGTAAGGAGGCAGCTTGTATTATACTTTCAGGTTTGAATTCTGGGCAATGTCACTACCTCGCACCTGAATTTAATTTGGGAAAACAGGGTAAACTTGCAGCACCTCAGTTGAGTATGTGTATCTTTGTTCCTGCAGCTCAAATTGAAGCTGTCTCTCTGTCTCTTTGTGCTGTATTGATTCACTTGGCACCCACTTATGTCCTATAATGGAGCAGAGCTCATGTGCTGCCACTAGCATTTGGAGAACTGCACAACCCTTACCTATTAATTCTGAGACCGAAAACACGACAAACAAGTCCAGCCTTTCTGGTTTGCCGAATGTCGGCCACTCTCACGGTCCTATTACTGGAGCTGGATGTTATCAAAAGATATCAGTGACAGAGGACGTTTTTTGCAGTATTATGATACAGTCAAATCTGGAGCTGCTCCCGAGCTGTGAAAGGCAGGCATATGGAGAAATGGTCTGTATCTGTGCCTCGGTAAACCAGAGCCAAGTCCCGAAATGACTCCTTCTTTTCTATTCGCAGCTGAGGCTAACTAAAGATTGGTATTTGTTTTTGGTGCATGGAAGCTTCCCAAGAAATGTGTGTGTGCGCGCGCGCGTGTGTATTTTCGTATATGCACTTTTGTTAGCACGTCCACGAGTGTGTACGTGCAAGCCAGTCAGTCTGCTTCTGGCTGTGTGGGACGCTCCGGGAGACGAGGATACAAGTGTGTGTGTCCAAGTGTTTATGTGTCGGAGTGGTGGGGCGTTTTGGGAAGAGAAGGACTGAGTGAGTAGTTGCTATACCTCGACTGGACTGTCCCTCGTGCGTTTTGGGAGGGGGGGGAGGAAGAAGAAGCAGAAGAAGAAGAGGAGGAAGAAGGAGTGTGCAGGGAGGAGGAGGGGAAAAAAGGAAGAGGAGAAGAAGGGAAGGGGAGAGGTTCAGGGGTGACAGGAGGATGGCTTCATGGCTGCATTTTCCCTGCGCTGAATTTCCACACTCCCCTTTCTCTTTTCTGTTTTGCCTTATTCAGCTGAGCGAGTGAGGGAGTCAAACAGACAAGGAGAGTTTGCAGTTTCAAGACTGAGAAAGAGAGAAAAATCAAGCCAATTTTCTCCGTTTTTTTTCTTTTCTTTTCTTTTTTTTTTAGGCTGGGATTTTGGCTGTCTTACAAACAGATGTTGCCTGTCATTTGCTCGTAGTGCAGGGAAGCAGCTTGTAGATGGCAAAGGTTTTACAGGCTGAAAGATTACCTCTCGCTTATTTATATTTATTATTACTAGTGCGCGGTAAACCGAAATTGTAAAAACACCCCAAAAAAGTCTGTTTTTCTGTTATCGTTTACTTTTTTCCCCTGCTTCTCTCTCCCCCACCAGTTTCTCTCCCTCTTCCCTTTGCTTTTTTCTTTTGTCTCACTCTTTCCCACCCTCTCCCCGAGCTCCCTTTCAGGGTGGTTTTGTTACTGTAGTTGCATGTTTGAGCTGGGTTTTTTTTGATGGGCCACAGTGGACATGACTGCCTATACCTTCTGCCTGCCAAGCACCGTAGGCCCTGCAGAGTAGAGAAAAGAAACATTTGGAAACTAAACATAAAGGCAAATCGGTAAGTCATCATGCTACCAATGTGCTCCGAGCTTTTTCCACTTCTTTTCTTTGCTTTGTGGCGCTTAATATTCGACGATGTGCTTGTGTTGTTGTCCCGTGGTGGAGTTTTGCTGTGCTGTTTGCTGTATGTTAGCTGTGGTGGAAGGGCCCTAACTGAACGCTACCTGCTGGCTAGCCGGGGCTATCTGTTTACACTGCGTGATATTATTAAGTGCTAACGACATGCCACTTCCTCACCTCTCACTTCTTCACCTCTATTGAACCCCACCTCCCATCGTCTGCACACACACACACACACGCAGCACCTCTGTTGCTGGGTAGATTGGCGGGCTGGGTGGGTAGCGCTGCCGGGTTTGGCCGCTGGCGCTGCTCAGTGCCGAACAATGCAGGTGGTGGCCTTTAGCTGGTCTTAGTTTTGTTGTGCTCGCTGAGTCGTCCTCACACACACAAACAGGCGCACATGTCGGTGCGGCGGTGGCGGCGCTGGCCAGCAGGGTGCTGTGGACCCCGCTGACCTCTTTGTTCGGCCAATCTCAAGGTGTCTTTCAGCGCGCTGGCAAAGACCCACTGACATACTTTAAGCAACTTGGCAACAGCTTCAAAGTCAGACATCTCATTTAAATTCAGGCAGAGCGAAGAGAAGGAGAAAGAACTTCAGATGGAGTCTAGAAGTTGAAACTGGACCACTCACTCTCTCTTTTTTTTTTTAAGTTTTATTTTGTTGCTTGAGCTGGAGAGCGACAGCTCTATTCACATTAGATAGGAATGTGCTGAAACACTGTCCACATTTGATCTGTGTTTTTCAAATGTGAGCTGGGATCGTGGCTTTGACCTTCAGTGAAAAGCTTGATAGTTTTAATATCACAAAATGAGGTTTTTCTTGCTGTTTTTAGGTTTATGATATCACCAAGTTGTTTGTGTCTTTATTTTAATGAATGGAATTATACATTTGTGATGATTTGGGAATGAAGTTCTGTTCAGAAATCTTATTGTAACATTACAGATCCATGCCATCTTTTTATTTCATTCAGACACAAACCTTTAATAGGATTTAAGCTTTTATCTTAAACACACATATTCAAACACAATGTGAACATCTACTGACCACAACAGCATCACAAATCAAGCCAGTCACGTCAGGTCACTGAATTATTTTGAGACAATTCACATAATTCTTGCAGTATTTACTGTACAGTCAGGCGTCTCCTGTCATCACAAAGTCCTGTTAGATATCCACAGGTATTAATGAAGCAAAATTCCAACACAGAGTTTTATGAGAGCACTTTTCCTGCCGTTTATTTTGAACATTTTCTATTACTTACGTCTCATTTGAGCTCAGCCACATGCCTCCTAGAATGCCACTTGAATTTTTCCGCCTATCACTCACTGAAACGACTCTCTCGTAGTGAGGAAACAGAGTGATATACAAGTGCTGCCACAGTAATAACCGGTGAGCAAATAATAAAGTACGATATGAAGTTCAATATGTGCTCTGTTAGAAACGATGCAGTGCATTGTGGGATCAAAGTGAGATCAGGAGTTGAGTTGGTGGAGTTTAAAGACGACACTTGAGTGAAGATGGTAGTGTTGAATGAAGCATGTTGGTTTGTAATTGCAAGAGATAACCTTTTTTTTTTCTTTACAACCGTTAACCGTTTTTTTTTTAAATAAAGATTTTAGCTATTATGCTTAAATGCGAATGATTGACCTGTAATTTGTTTTATTCTGGGCCTGCATTGTCTTGTCTTTTCTTCGAAATAGATAATTGTGATTTTTCTTTTTCAAATCCTAAAAAGAAGAGGAGACAGGCAAATTTTTTACATCTAATTTTCATCAATAAGTGGTGTTCCCATTTGTCTTTCAAGTTTTAAATTGATAGCATCTGACTTGCAATTATCTACTGCTAAAGTGTTCTTGAAAGACAGGTACTTGAAGAATAAAAGGTTCTCCTGATTAAAGAGGCTTTTTTCTTCTATCTCGTCATGCTGATGGATGCGTGAAGTCATCTGCTCACAGCCCCGAACCCGTAGATCCGAACTTGTGTTAGCTGACACCACAAGCTTGTATCTACAGGTCTGCGTCTGTGCAGCTCCAACGACCCGAGCAGCACCAGGAAAACACAGCGGGGGCTGCTCGCCAGCTCTCACCAGCTTCATTAACCGTTTCCCCGTCACGGACACCAGCTGTACTTGCTTTATTCTGAGCGGGAAAATAGTCATGGCCGATGAAAGCTCCCTCTGTCCCGGGATCAAAACGCATCTGAGGTTGGTTTTAAAGTTTAGTCTTCACATTCAAAGTCTGAGTCCTCCAGAACACATTTTCTCATCTTGCTGTCTCAAACAAATATCAATATATCTATCTCAGAAATCTCCTAAGCAACCCCAAAGTTTGGAAAAGTTGGGTTTGGGTCTTCCAGGGGTCCTTCACACTTTCCACACAGCTCAGTTTGTCTTCTCCAAAAAAAACCCTGGACTTTGAGGGGTTAAGAGAAAGCCAACAAACAGTCAATTAAAATGGAAAATGGACCATGTCTTTGTGTGTATTTCAAATGTTGGTTTGTAGAAAACTCACAAGGAGACAGCTATTTCAGTCAGCAGTCAATTAGCTGCAGCTTGGCCTTTCTAGTGTTAATGAAGTAGACGTCGGCCCAATTAGAGGATGCATACGAATGACAGTCGTTATGCTTGTTTTCTCACAAACGGCCATTACCTCCCACATGTTAGCAGTTTAAAATGAACAACTGCAAGCCTTTTCTTTTAAGGGAGCCAAATGTGATCGGCATTCGGGGGAAAGCTGGGTTCGTTTGTGTGTTTTGGGGGAGAGTGACGTAAAGGGTTTGGAGAAGCTTTGGAGTCAGACATGTTTATCTGCTTTGTGTGTGTATCCAAGATACACAGTTGCACTGCTAGGGCAGCTCTTAAAATGCTAGAATGACTTTGAGATGGGATGAAAGCATCTCGTGAACAAAGTGCATCACGTTAACATGTCAAGTTTGATGCTAAATCCTTTTTTTCACCATGCGTGGCTTCCTTTTCTGGTTCAAGTGTCTGAAGCCTCCCTCCGTTTTTATTCTCAAACCCCCTGAGCCATGAAGCCCTGGTGTCCAGGTCTGCTTGCTCCCAGGTTGAGGTAGTAGGTTGTATAGTTGAGAATTACACCCCGGGAGATAACTGTACAACCTCCTAGCTTTCCCTGAGGTACGCATGGCGCTCTGCACAGCTGGATCAATACAATCCAATGTTACTGTACCAGTCACACCAAAAAGCAAAAAAAAAAAAAAAAAAAAAAAAAAATCAAGCAGCCTCCTAAAGCGAGATACTGAACATTTCACATGGTCAATAACAATCCAGGCTGTTTGCTGATGGAGCAGAAGGGGAGAAAAAGCTGTAGTTTCCATTTTTGGCTCTGCGATGCCAATGTGTTAGTCCATGACATGTGTGTGTTTGTGCATTATTGGATGATCTCTTGAAGGCTGATACTGAAGCTGAGGTTTGTGGGTTAGTATATGAACATTACAAGCGCTAAATGTGACTTTTTTTTACTCACAGCGTATTATTCTAAAAGCCTAAGATGCCTTCAGTGTTTCCCTCAGATTTGTATTCTCGTAAAATTCATTAAAATGCATATTTGAATTTTTACATTATTATTTTGACTGCATTTAATGAATTGTCTTTGTTATTGATCTAATATGCCGTTTATTTTCTCAATCAATTGATTAATCGTTTGGTCCCTGAGCTGTCAGAAAATGGCCCACAGTGATGTCTTCACATATCTTTTTTCGTACGACCAACCGCCCAAAATCCCACAAAAAATGAAATAACGTAGAAAAGCTGAAACGATTAATCAATTATTGCCAGTACATGTTCTGATAATTGATCAACGTATTGCTTCAGGTCGAATTATTAGCATCATTGTAATATTACGATGTTGTGACTTTGTATTAAAAGTGGACAGCTCTGATTGGCTGATATGTGATTATTACTGAAAAGCCAAAATCTACATATTTTCCTGTATTTGATGTGTTTTTTTATGCGTAAGCCGCGTGTTTCTGTGTGTTCCAGTTGTCAGCAGAGCAGAGCAGTGTATTCTGCACCGGTTGATTTGACGTCAGGTTGGCCTGTGTAGCACGCAGGCAGAGATCAGAAGCACAGCACTGTTGCAGAGCTGATAGGACTGACATGTGAGCGCTGTTTACCATGCTCTGTGTTTGAAACATCACTCATTTTCAATGTGAGGTGACGTTGTATTGTTCACTCAGTGGTAACCTCATTAATGCTGATGGCTGTGCGGAAGAAGTCCGACTGCTTCGGCCTCGTTGCTTGTGAGATGACAGGTAGTGGTTGTACGAGGTATCGGACACAGAAGGATAAAGAAAGTGAAATTTGAACATCAGCCTCAGACAACAGCATCAGTAGTAAAATCAGCTGTCACCGTGAACAATTATTGTCATAATATTTCCAATCAGCAGGCGCAGACGGCGTGGAAACTGCTGCTGTCAAAATATCTGACATGTGAAATATTGTGACACTGCAGGAGGAATAGGAAATCTACTGGAAATGAACAATCACAGCAACACAGAAACGTCTTCAGATGCTCCATGGCTTTTTAGGATTTATTTGATTCACTGTGGAAACACTTTAGTCATTTATTTTCCATATTGAAAGTGAATCTCTGCTCATGTCCAACTTTTTAATTAAATGAAAACTGTTTTTTTTAAACCTGAAATCGTACCAACTATTGATGCTCACTCCCTTACCTTTACATCTGTCCTCTCATAGCAGCTGACATTTTACTACCAAAGAGAATCCCTTCTTTTTCCTCTACTCTCCTCATTACATGAAATATCAGGCTGTGTGTAAATTCCTAGTTTTGCTGTGACTCTCCTGGTTGAAGTGTGGTACTGAGGCTAGCCTCTGCTGGATTTACAGCCTTGAACACTCCCAGTGCAGCAGCAGCATGTGCGGATTAGCCTTCACATGGTATACACTGAGAAAACACCGAGGCCTGGCAGTCGCCTGCCTCCCAGTCTACCAGGACGTATGTGTGTGTACAGCTGAGGTAATAGGTAGAGGAGCAAAAGACTGCCCCCTGTTGGTAACCACCATGAAGTGTCCAGCTGTTTGAGGTTCAGATTTGGTGACTTGGCAAATGATGGAAAATATGAAACAAGTGATTTTATAGCAGTTAAGGCTATGCTAGCGTGAGCTGTAGGCTCGTGTGGTAGTTTGATGACTGTGTGTGCATGCACGTGTCTCTGTGTGAGAGTGTGTGAGTGCAGCATGATGCATTAATCCAAACCAGAGCAGAAAGTGCGAGTGTCCAGCTTTGTGGAGTTTTATACGGTCTGTCTTCTCCTTCATTGCCCCTCTTCTTTTCTCTCTTTTCTCTCTATAAGATATACTAATATTGTTTCTTTTGCCATCTATGTTTGTGTGTGTGTGTGTGTGTGTGTGTGTGTGTTTACATAGATTTTAATGTGTGTTTTCTGTGCTGTCCTATCTTAAAATCAATTAATGTCAGCATAAACTATTGCTTCTGTATTTAACACAATGCTGAAGTGATATTATAGCATGTTTTAAAGGGCTTTCTCTGTACTTTTAAATCTCCTTTTGATTGCTATTTGTTATTTCAAGGTCAGCGATTTGAGTGTCATCCCTAAATTTGACCAAAACTTATTGAATTATTTGAATTCATAGTTTTAGCAGTGTCCAACAAAAAAATAAATTAGCAAAGCATATTAAATAAAGTTTTAAATACTGCTAATACTATTAATAGGAAGAATATTAAGAATTCTTCAAGTATAATCAGTCTAACTAATACAGTATACTAGAATGATCTTCTTCCTGAACCTTTATTTTTATTATCTATGTTGCTATAGCAATGACCCCCATGACCTCGGCAATGCCTGTCATCTTTGTCCCATCAATCAGAAGTGACAGCTGTCAATCACTCTGGCCAACAGCACTGCTTCTTCAGCCATCCATCCAGTTTGTCCTGCATGTCACCCTCAGTGTCCACACACACACGCACACACACACACACACACACTCACAGCGTCCACGTATGTTTGTTTTCTACCTCTCAGGCTCTGCAGGCCTGGTGCTGTGTGCTTATTTGCAGTCCTGCTGCTGTTTTCTGGGATGCGTGGGCTAGCGTGACAGATCTGGGTCTCTCCTGATGTACTACTTGGCTCGCTGGGGCTGATTCCTGGCCATTACCAGCACATAACGAATACTTGAAGAGAGCGAAATGGGATCGGTAAATCAATGAGCGACGAACTTTCATTTACCTGGATGCAATGTTTAATATTCACCATGTGGATGGAGTTATGCACTAAGATTAATGTAAGAATTAAAATTTCAGAGCCATGAAAACCGTCTTCTTAAGTATCTTTTGCATTTGTGCATAGTTGGTGTATTTCTGCACCTTCCTACCTACAGTATGTCAGTATGTGTGTACGTGTGTGTGCATTCATGCCTCAGTATGCACATGTGTGTGTGCCGGCGTGTGTGAGCCTTTGTCTGCCCGCTGCGGGCTCTCACGTCAAAGCATGCTAATATTAGCGCCTCGCCAAAGACTGGCTCTATCTGGACACAAAGCAGGTGATAAATGAGGATAGCGGTGCTGTGTGTGTGTGTGTGTGTGTACATGTGTCAACAGGGAGATTTTAAAATTGGTAACGTCAGTGTTTTTTGCAGGGGGGGAGGCGGTGAGCGTGCTGTAGATCCAGATGCACGCTTTTCTCTGGCAATTGCAGCTGTATAGAGATAGAAAAACGGCACAAAGCGCCGTCTGCCAGACAGCAGTCAAAGAGGATTGGAGATTAGCCGGGGTGCAGACACAGTCGGTCGATCAGTCAGTCAGGGAGGGAGAGAGCAGAAGAAAAGCAAGAGGGCAGTGTGGTCTCAGGGATTTTTCTTCCCCCCCCCTTCCCAGTCTCTCCGGCCCGTCGCTGATTTGAGCCTACAGTCGGTTGTACGTCGTCACTCTCCTTCCCTGCTCCATCTGACCCACCCCCCATCATCTCTCCTCTTTCTCTCCTTCCTCCCTCCCTCTCTCAGTCTCTCTCTCTCTCACTCACTCTCTCTCTCTCTCCATACCAAAGCCTGGGGGAGCCAGTGGAGATTAAATGTAGCCTCTATAAGCCAAAGCACATCATGTAGCAATGTTTCTATGGTCCCTTCTCTCTCTCACACTCTTTCTCTCTCTCTCTCCCTCTCTGTCTCTGTCTCTCTCTCTCTCTCTCTGTCTCTCCTTCCTTCTCTGAAGGGACGGTGTGAATGATGTCGGCTCGTGTGAGACAGAATAAGAGAAAAGAAAGAAAAGACAAAGAGAGTGCAAGAACTGGAAAAGTGGATTTTTGTTTTTTTTGCATGCATGCAGCAGAGAACAGAGGATTTGTTTTATGGGTGGAAAATGGACAACGGCAAGGTGGAAAAAACAACGAAAGGAGGACTACTTTCTCTCTACCTCCCTCCCTCCCTCCCCCCCCCCCTCCTCACCTCTCTCGTCTGATACAGAGGAAAAGTGGGCCTCTGGCTGTAAGCGATTACAGCTGTGAGGCAAATTAATGGATGATATTTCTCTCCCCCCTTTTTCCTTTTTTTAAAAAAATGTTTTTCCTCCTGCCGATCAACACGGGAAGGAAAAAAGAGCCAGAGGGGGGAAAAGACAGAGTAAAAGAAAGATTGAGAGAAAGAGGTGGAGTACTGACATTGGGGAGAAGGAGAGGTGGGGGGGGGGGTATGGTTTTTTCCTGTCTTCCCTCCTTTCCAACTCTGCATGTGATTGAAAGAGAGAGAAAACAATGTGAGGGAAAAGGGCGAGGAAGAGAGAAAGCGGAGCGAGACAAGAGATCAGCAGGCGCATTGGTTTTGGCCTTTAACTTGGATTTGTGTGCATGTGTGTGAGAGAGAGAGAGCAAGAGTGTGTGGCGCGTGTGTGTGTGTGTGTGTGTCTGTAAAAGTGAGTGTACATGCATTCTTTCCCTCGCCAACCTGCCTTGGACCTGCAGGTTTGGGTAAAAAAAGTAAGTAGAGGCTCGGGTGCAAGGAAAGGCAAATGAGTGTGTCACTGTTTTGTGTATGCAGTGTGTGTGTGTGTGTGTGTGTGTGCGTGCCCCCTCCTCACCCCCCTCACCTCTCTCCCCCTCCCTTCGGTGAGGCAGCATACTGGTATGCTTCACTGGCACTGTGGCCCTGGCTGCAAGCACTGATTCCTGCTCGCTCTTTTATTTTACCTCTCTCTCTCTCTCTCTCTATGTCTCTCTATGTCCCTCACTCACTCGCTCACTATCTCGCTCACTTTCCCTCGCAGTCTACCTGTTCTATCTAACCTTTAAGTATCGCTTCCTTTCAGCGTTTTCGTTTTCTGGGAAGCGGGATCATCTCGCCGACTCTCCCTCGCGACTCTCATCCCCGGACTGCTCACTCTCGCTCTGTGTGTGTGTGTGTGTGTGTGTGTGAAGGAGAGTGAGAGAGCGAAGAGATAGAGGGAGAGAGAGCGTGCACATGGTTCATTCCGGCTCGGTCCTACCACCCATCCTCATGCTTCTCTTTCTTGTCTCCGTCCGTCGTTCTCTTCCCATTTATTTCGCCTGCCTTCGAGCAGCTCGCCAGACGGACTGAACTCCTCCTCGCTTTGCGTTTTTGTGAAAAAACAAAAACAAAAAAAACCCCAAACTTCTTCTGAAAATAACTGGAATCTTGTTGCCGTGCTGTAAGTTTAAATCTGAGCTTTCTCTTTCTCTCTCTGTCTCTTTTTTCTTCCTCTCCTGAGCAGGAAGCGAGCTAGAAGAACAACGAGCGAGGGGGCATACTGGATCCGAAGGGGAGGGTGAGTCGATACCAGCAAATACTCTTCCTCTCCACTTCCCTCTCAGCTCCCCATCTGTTTCCTAAGCTTTAGACCACCATGGTGGCATGAAGGAGCCGTGGAGCTTTGTTATCTGGCTCGTCTTTTCTCTGTGCATCCTGAACGGGGATTTGCGCTCGTAATGACTGAGCATGCATTGAATGATTTTATTAACAGTGAACGATGTGACGGTCAAAGGAGCACGCGAGTCGTCATGTCAGAGGGATTCTTTGACGCTGTGCGGTCCTAGCTTCAGATTTCGATGCTGCAATCGATGCGGCCACAGAGGGTTTTTGTCTCGTACGTCTGCAGTAATGATAAGCAGTCATCGGCTGATTTTGATTTACCCTGAGACGGCGGGGGATCTTTAGGCATACTGTACAGCGGCGGGCTCTGTACCTGATGGCAGGAGGCATTTTTCAAAGTGCTGTATTGTTCAGCTGAGGTGGGGGAGGGGGCGAGGAGAGGGAGAAAGAGAGAGAGAGAGAGTTGGGGGGGCTGGCCAATGTTGTGTCTGGCTGAGGCTTGCACTTGTATGTTCACATATGGGGGCAGTGGAGGTTGCAATGAGCATGCTCAATTAATGCATGTAATGTAGGAGTGTGTGTTTGATGCATAGTTGCATGTCTGGAACAGGCAGAGCTCGCTCTGCATGCAAGAGATGCTCAGACGCTCTGAGTCCTCGTTTGACTTGTGCAGGAACATGCAAGATCTCGTTTGACGTCGTAGTAGCAAACAAAGACGGAGTCACAATCCTGAATCCCGGGGGCTGGAAGCAGCTGTGTGGGGAGGCAGAGGAGTCCGTGTGAAGGTGTATCTCTCTCCGTCCCTGAGACCCTAACTTGTGACGTTGTGCTTTCATGTCCACGGGTTAGGCTCTTGGGAGCTGAGAGGGATGCTCAGCCAGCGCTATCTTCTGCACGTTCCTGCCTCCGACAATGGCGATCCGAGGGGGAAGGCCATGGCGCAGTGAGCAAAGGCGTTCACCGCATGCTCACCGTGTCACACTTTACAGTTTGGCTCACACCCTGCTGTATGTTGCATGTCACCTGGACTTATCTGCTTTCCGTCTGCTGCGCCACGCTCCATCGCACACGATAATGTGGATCAAGCAGATACTGTCGATGGACTGGTATTCCCTGGTGAAATCTCTGGGTTTAGGAGGACGTCGAGGCACGTATGCTGTTTTAAGGGTCATGTGACAAAGTTAAGGCAGAACGAGCCGAGGCATCTAGATGACAGGAAGCTATCATCCTAATGCAACAGAGGCCTGATTGTCTGAGTATAGGCCACTGGCATGAGGGCTCCACTAATTATTTGACTTTGATACTTGCCTAAATTTAACCATCAAACCCCAGTCAGTCAGCATTGCAACGTTAATGTGATGCTGCTCGTGTGCCCACATATAAAGCACTTATTGTGGTCCCATGCTGATGTAGCAGAGTGATTACACTCTCTGGCACATATCTGAATAGCCTACTTGCAGTTTTGAGCATCTAAGCTAATGATTTAGCAATCCAGTAGCATGATAATCAGCACAGGTACCTTTAAAAACCAGCTTGGACACCAAGGCTTGTTGGTATCTTGAGCCACTAGCTGAATAAACCTGCGTTGCTGCTGGTGCTGGTAAAGAAGCAGCTAAACAGCTGGTTAGCATAAGTAGATGATCAGAGTTAATGCTAATGCTGCTGTGTTAGCATTAGCCTGCTCATACTCCAGCGGACACTGTTGAGTAAAGAAGCATCTGTCGGTGTGATAGCTCTTTGTTTCTCCAGCAGGCCTGGCTGTCTGTGTGTGGAACTTTATGACTTGAGAGCAACACAGAGTAATGTTGAGAGCGTGACCATGACAGCTCTGTACATTATGTGCTTGACCTCAGTGAACCCTCTGCGATGTTGATGCTCGCTCACTCATGCTCAAGACGGATGTAAAGATGGCAGCAAGAACACAACCGCGGTGCAGCCAGCGATGTCCACTGAGAACAGCCTGCGGTGGCTTTTGCCACTTGACAACGCCATCACCACCCTCCACGATTCATATGTGAGGTGCTTTTGAATGTACAACAGCTGATTTGACTCTGGTGTCTAGCTTCAACCAGACTGGCAGCACACTTTGTCGACAGTCGTGAATCCCACTCTCTGACTTTGAATAGCAATTCAGTCGGTCGTACTAGCAAAGTAGCACATGGTGGCTCTTCAGGTCACGAGCCATGAGGTTCTCGTCTCGTCGTCTTGTTCTTCAAGGATTACTTTACAATGTCGTCCTCCCTTGCACTTCATGGTTTGTTCTCAGGAGGCCATCGCTCTCCTGAGAGCTATTTGCAGCATATTTTTTAACAGCAGCTCTTTGACAGCGTGATTCATCGATATTTGACTTAGGCCCATCACACCATAGCTAATATCTGATTTTAATGGGGCGTAATATGAATATTAATGAAAACTTATCTTCATAGACACTGCCCTTCATTTAAACAGGTGCTCAATCCCGTGCACTTGTAGATCTCAGATTTGAAGAGGTTGAAATTGTGATGGGTGTTAAACATTAGTTGCTGTGAATAGCTACATGGGTGCAAAGGAACCTCGTTTTTTGGCTGGAAAGCTTCTACAGGATGGTATCTTGGATGTTACGTTTACACATATTAAGAACCATGTACATTTTTCGGACATGCTTGAATTCAAAGATTGCATTTCTGCCCCTGTGTGCAACAAAAGTAAAGCTGACGTCTGAAATCACTGTGACCCTGAAGCTTCATTTATTTCTTGCCTCTTTTGATGTCACCAGCATGACAGTTTGCTTCTACTCTTGACCTTGAAAGGTATATCTATCTTTTTCCCTGCTTCAGCGCCATTTATTCAACTGACCACAGCTGGAAATGATGTTTCAAAAGATGCTTGATTCTGTCTCGGTGTCTCAGCTGTGGATTCCCGGAGATGCTTCCGTCCTGTTGTTAATGAACTAATATGGATTATAACTTGAACCCCCTCTGCGCTGCTAATCTGCTGCTTTAGCGGTCCTCTTATGTAACGTCTCTGTCAGCTCCGTGTCTTTCTCTTAAAACATATCTCAGCCTCAAAATCGTTTTTTATTTGTTCATCTCAGTGAACAAACACTAACCTGGAGCAGTTAGCGTCTAGCCGGTAAACTCGAGAGCGGCTGCAGGCTTGCTCTCCATTGTTCAACTGCTCCGCAGACCGTCTGTACACTGTGTCCCCATGGCTGAGGCAGACATGGAGGACAGACAGACAGACAGACAGAGCTGAGAGACCGGTGGGCATACACCCGCCTAGATAAGCTGCTTCATTGGCCCAGTGTTGATTGAATTTTTTACAGAAGGGATATGGGCGATCAGCGTCATCCACTCCTGACGTTGTGGAGGTGATCCGGTTTGCATCTGGGAAGCCTGTGAGCCGAAGTCTGATCTGTTGTAACGTTTCAGATGAAAATGTGGGTAAAAAAAAATGTTAGCTTATTCTTTGATTGATTGGCGACTCTTTGGCAACCTTTTACTCAGCAGTTTCAGGTGTGTCAGTCAGTGAAGCCTGGAATTACACCTGCTTCACCAAGACCCTGTACATGTAAGTGTCAGAGACTTACTGGTCTAGATTTCAGTTTCAGTTTTAGTCTCCAACAATGGTCTCAATGCAGCTTTTGTCGCTTGTTGATTCAGAGTGCCAGCAGGCAGCTGTTGATTGATGTAATCCCTTTTAAGGTGGACCTTTGTTAAGGTGGACTGCGGAAGGTGCAATGTACACCCAGTGGATGACTAAAATCTGGTCAAAAGAGAGTTTGGAGTGCGATAGATCAGGTGAATGCGTGGAGGCTGTGTTGGATGAGTTACTGCAGGGTAACGCCCAAAGTGCCACAGGAACGCGTTTAAGGAATCAGCCTGATCGGATTGAAATAAAAGTGAAATTATTGATCAGCGAGATCGATCGGCACGTTAGGAGAAGGCGTCGAAGGAGGCGACAGACGGCTGGCGATGAGCCTAGACGTTTCTTTGTGGCAGCAGGGGTGGTTTGTCTCAGTGCTGAGTTTACAGTCATCCATTCTGCAGTTTTTTCTGCCACTCCCTTCAACACACAGCCTCGGCTCAGCTGCAGGCGGGAGAAGCACACTCATCAATAATCAGAACTGGTCAGCGTGTGTGTGTGTGTTTGTGTGCATGCTTCCTACAGTGTCTGTCAGCATGTCTGTAATGTGTGTTAGTGTGTGTGTGTGTGTGTGGATGTGTGTGTTTAGCGGTTCTTCCCACTGCAGAGGAGTTCACTACCCCTTCCTTCCAGTCTGTCGGTGAAACAAGATGGCGTCGCAGCTCCACGTGGGCCACTGCCCACTACCTATGGCACCAGAAAGCCGCCGAGGTCATTTTTGGAAACACAAAACTGGGGTGTATTTATTCGCCACACGGCTGAAATTGCTGAGGCACTTCTCAGTACTGTATTTTGGCCGACTTTAAGAGATTTAGGATTTGGGGCAGATCCAGTGCTTTCATTGTTTCTCTTGTTGTTTTTTCACTCAGTCAGTGTATCAGCTGCCAAACTGTATGCTGTTTTGTCTGCAATCTGGGCGTTTTTTTAATGTGCTGGCTGGGTGGACGGGTACGTTTTCAGCATGATTTGCCTGTATCTGTGTGTGCGTGTGTGTGTGTGTCCTCCCAGACTCAGGCTAAAGCCAGTTTAAAGGAGCTTGGGGATTGTGCACAGCAACATCACACCAACAGATTAACCAGACTACACACTAACCTCATTAATCTGAGAGAGACTAATGTCACCAACAGTGTGTCAGCAGTCACACACACACACACACACATTTCAAACTGTTCCCTTTGTCTCTAGCTAATAGAAACCCAGGTACTGAAGACTGGAGGCCGAGGCTGAGCTCCTCGTCAGTGTCGTGTGTTCAGTGTTGTCCTGCTCCAGGTCATATTGGATTTAAAGACATGCTGGAAATCCCCCGATGAATCAACATTTAACCCTTTTCTGCCACGTCAACAAAAAGCTGCAAATGGTTTTAGGACATTTGAAGCATGTTGGCTGCGGTTGACGTTTTGGCCAATTTTCTGCCTCAACAGTCTTGATACCAGGAAGCACTGCAGATGTGATCAGCTATTGTGTGCCTGGACAGAGACATTTGATTTTGGGGGATTCAAGTTGGTTTCTCTTCATTCAATTGAGCTGGCAAGTTTTTGAGGGGCTGTGTCTGTAATGTATTGGATTATGATGGGCTCGTCAGGACAAGATATTATAACACTAACAAATGCCACAGTTATTCTTCTTTAATAAGACATTTACACGTCTTCTCTCTTTTTCTGTACGTACAAAATGGAAAATATAAAAATGTACTTTTTTGTCCTTTTTACTGTCTGTTGTGCAGACAATACAAGGCATTTTTAGAAGTGCCTGTGCACTGTGGGAAATTATAAGAAAATTTCTGGACAAAGCGATTATCGAGAAAAATAATGAGCAAATCAATCAATAATGACAATAACACAGGAAGATTGAAGCGTTGCAGCAGATGCACAGAATCGTTAAAACACTAGAATACCACACACATTATGTGCATCTACTACAACTAAATACAATGTTGTAATCTGAGACAGAAGACACTTCACCCTCCAAATTCTACGCACTGAAGTGCAACTTCTGTGTAGAATTATTCTCATTTATTTTTATTGCAACACTCTTGACTCCTCCTTTTTTCATCTGTTACTGTGTTTTATTGATTAGCTTTCAGCTCACCTTTTCTGTGTTTTTGTGTGACTTTTCAATATGTTGCACATTGTTGATGTTTTGAAAATCATGTGTGAATAAATTTCCATTCATTGGATTTGGCTGTGTATTGTCTTCCAGTTGTGACTTCATCATGCATAGTTCAGCTCAGTAACACTGAATATTAAGTATTGTGGGTTTCACTAAAGGTTTATTGTCACTTGCACATTTAACTTCTTTTCTAATGCAAACCTTGAATTTAGAAGTTATCAACATTTTTTTTTTTTTTTTTTTTTTTTTGGTTTTATTCATCTTTCTTTATTAAGTCACACCAGCTAAAATACTATTTACAGTGTGTGTTTACCACAGATCATTACCAGAGCTGTTGTCTATTGCAAAACTCTATATAAATGAATCTAAGACATGAATCTATATGCTATGAATATGTAGTGTACAGATAATGTTGAGAAACATCTATGTTACTGTCATGTGATTTATGTGACGGTAGAGAATTTGGGGCCAGTGAATGTTTTGTATTCTACAATTTACTTCTGTTTTGTTTTTGGCAGTTTTTTGCTGTACAGGGATCATGACTAGATGTTATATTTTGCATCAACATTACATATGATAATACCACATTTTCCCTTGGAATAAATATAGCAACAAGATGAGAGCAGTACAGTAAGCCCAGTGTTGTCTTCAGAGGCCTGGTATTGAAATAGAGATGTCTTACAGTTGTGTCTAAATAAAGCCTTGATGCTGTCATTTCACATGATTGTCAATTCTTTCAACTGTCATGCTTATTAATAGAAGCTCTGTATGAGTTGTGGGATTTTTCTAACCAGGCATGTCAGCTGGCATGTTTTTTATTTTATCTTTTGAGTTATTTTTGTACCTTTTTTTAAAGCCATCAGTCTGTTTCAACAAGATTAATTGTTTGGTGTGATTTTTGTTTCTGCAGAGCTGCCAAAGCATATTAGGACGTTCTGTCTGCTGACCACAAAGACATCGGACAGTAAATGGACCAAAATAAAGACATTAATAAAGACGGCGGAAAATTCTCAGTAGTCAGTATGCCTCCAGTAATTAATCGATGTGATCTGTAATTGGATGTCTGCATTTGTGTATTGTTGTTTGTGAAATGCGTTACAATACCACAATAATACATTATTAATTAATGTTTGTCATGCTAATTAGACCTACATAAATATGGTAAATATTTAATTAGAAATGCACATATTCATTTTATTTGAAGTATGCAGATATTCATAAATGTGTCTTTTGTCAACATAACTAATAATCAGCTTTTCTTTCTTTTCATGTGCTTACACTCATTTCCACAGTAGGACAGGAAATGCAAACCTTAGTTGGACCACTGTGATGTGCTGCTAATGTACTGTATACAGTGTATGAGTGGAAGAGTGTGAAACAGCTGTTAAATAGCTTTGTCTTTCTCTCTCTTGCAGCCAATTAGCACAGGTCAGGACATGTCGAGGAATGGTCCATGAACATGAGACAGATGAGACAGCCACGCTGAAGCAACTTCAACTGCCAGTACACATGCATACACACATTTGTGTGGTGAACATGTTCTCGACACTGACATACATATAGATGGAGTGATGTGCGAACACACACACACACACACACACACACACACACACATTGACTGCTAGCTAAAGTGATAACTTTTTTGTCTTGTTAATGTGGCTCCAGTGAGGAGATGCTGAGACTTTTCCAGAGCAATGTCTTTCCTTTGTAATACCAACAATATTTAATGCTAATAAATATTTATTAAAAATGTCCTCCCTTTGTCTTATTTTCTTTGCTGAGGAATATGACATATATTAAGTCTGCTGGTATTTCATATGCTAGGAATAACTATGCTAGAAATAAGTAGCAAGTAGGCCTACCACTAACTCAACATGCTAAGTGATTTCAAGGTTTATGCTAACACTTTAGTAGCCATTCTGCTGTGTAGCTGCTAGCTCCGTGCTAACACTGGCTGTGGGTCGTCCACTACTCAGAGTGTTGGTGGTTCGAAACTTGTCTGCATGTCCAAGTGTCCTTAATGATAGCATCTGCCATGCTAACCTAGCATACACAGTTCTGTGTGAATGTACACTGCTCATGCTTAAGAATGAGCATATGATAAACAATGTTATGTGGTGGTATATTACACTACTAACTGTACCTCATGCTAACATATTAGCATACAGTGTTGAGTGGTAGAGGGTGTGATTCTAACCATATGTAACAATATACTGTATGACAGGATACTCAGAGCTAATTTAGCCTGCATTTACGCTAAACTAATGGTGTATTATAGAGTAATATGACTCTACGCTAACAGTGGGTACACTCTCATCAAGCTAGCATGGCATACATTGCTAACAGAGGAAAATTCCACCCTCACATGTTCTGTGATGCTGCAGACTGTCAGTCCATGGCATTCATTCCAGAAGTTGTTTTGTGATGAAGTGTCAACTTTTCGTGGTGTCCATTCAACCTCAACCTGCCTCCTCTACCTCAGTGATTCACCACATTTCCAAGAATTAATTTCAACACCACAAAGAGTTGTTGCCTGGACATGTTGCTGCCAGCTTTGGGCTCAACATTGGCCAGAATGATAAAGACAGGAGCATGGGCGCATGCTGTGGCGCTGACTCAGCCGGAGGGTTAATACTGCAACACAGTGAGATTTTCACAATGTGAAAAAAGAAAAAAACATTCATGTCATTTCTTAGAACACGTCATGTCGTACAGACAATTAGGGCTACTGTAAAAGAATAAACTGATAGCTCTCGCTTCTTTAAAGACTTTTCTGCATATTATAGAAAGAAGCCCTACAATGCAAGAGCTGACGTTCATTCTTTGCTCAGCATCTTTTATTATTCAAGCAGAACTGTTGTCTACACAACATAAAACGATCTACATTTGACTATACAGATGTCTATGAGCGCTACAGATATACACTTTGTTTCGCTGAGTTTTTCATACAAACCTGTACCATATTTGCAAACCCTCCCAGATAAATCTAACACTGAGACTAATATTTTTTTCTGTATTAGGCTTAGTGGATTTAGACAAGTAGTACAGAATACTGAAGTCCTTGATACGCTCCAGAGAGCAGCATGAAACCCAGACAATTATTGGGTTAGGGATTTGTAAAAGAAAAATAAACTTTTGAATTTTTAAAATTATGCTCACATCAATATGTAATTCAGAGGCCTTACGCGTGGAACCTTGAGCTCAGATAAATACTGAACGTCTTATGTGTTGCTGCTGTTTTATAAAATTATTTTAAGTGTTTAAATAAAGTATAAGACATACATGCCGATGCCTTTCTAGTACTGTTTTTTTCATTTTGTGTGCATGAAAAAGGTGTGTAATCCACAATTTATTAACCAGTAATAATTTCTTCCGTATTAAAATGTTAACGTGGAGCAACAGAATCAATGAAAAACAAATGATTTCGGTTTCTATTTGCTGACAATTACCAGGTAATTTTCTTACTTGTTCAGTCCATACACAGTTGCTGCCTGTCTTTAAAAAATGAGTAGATTATCCTATCATCAGTATCAGTGATTTGAATTTAAATGATATTCTCAGTTACAAATAGTAAAAAGCATATCTGATGGTGCAGATCATGCCCATTTATTGTCTGGAATAAACTGGAAGCATACACACACTATATTGTGACAGTTTGTCACTTAGTTTCAACACTTTGACTTCAGATCCTTCTCACCTCAACATGGCTTCATTAACAGATACCCTGTGAGTTGCCTTGTGGTTGCCATGGAGCCCTCTGATTATAGAAAACAAACAGCACAGTGGAGATAAGTCCTTATTTACAGTTTTTAATGGGGTGAATTGATGCATACTTTTGAAATTAGTTGCAATCACGCATTTTAAAGATATTCTACTGTGAGTATTTCCCATTTATGTCAAATGTGGGAGTTATGAGGCTCAATTCCTGGAGGTTTCACAGCAAAATCTGCTTCAGGAGGAATGATCAAATACAAATAAACAGCTCATCAAATGAATTAATGATAGTTATGATTGCTGTTAATTTGAACAAGTTAATTAGGATTATTGTAACATATAATTTCTGTACAAAAAGCTGTCTGCATGATCAAATCTGTAAAAAATGTTGACCATGATTGTTGGAACAAAGATGCAGAGGAAGAGACTGACAGCACAAAGCTGAATCTCATTTGACATGATTTTTTTTCACTCATTCGCTGTCTCTCACTCTCTCTATCCCTCCATCTCTCACGCGCTCCGCCTGTAAATCCATGCTGAGATTTGGCTCACACACACTGGAACTCTGCAGCCGAAAGTAGGCCAAAAGCCATCTGAGGACAGGGCTCAGGGAGAGGAAGAGGGAGAGACAGAATGAGGCAGGGAGGCAGAGACAGGCGGGTGAGGAAAAATGACTGAATGTAGCTGATAGAGGACATGAAGACGGATACGGTTTTATATCATTTGCCCCTTTAAATCTCATTTGACGTTTCATTTGTGACTCTCTTTTTTTGCAACTCCTCTTTAGGATTACGCAACACATTTAAAGGTCTTTGCTGTGAATAGGCTGCGTTTTTTTTAGGGCTGATGATATTTTTAGGGTTGATATTTTTCTTTAATCATGACACTTTAATAGACAGCCACAATAATATGAAAGATAGAAACTCTGCACAGAAATAACAGCTCCTTGAGATGGTTCAGGTCCAGAACATTAACCCTGAAACTGTCGGACAAAATTTGACATAGCTTTCTGGTAAAAATCTAAATCAAAATAAATATAAAATAGATCGTTGCGTATTTGTGTTAAACTAGAAATTGGATGGATTTCTTTAGCCTTCACAAAAAAAAAAAAACACACACACACACAATACAGTAATACAGTTCTGCTTCTGCTGGTCAAATCACAAGATAGACTGAATTGCTTTAGTTGTTGTGGTAAGCAGCTTGTATTGTTGACAGCTTTATTGTTATTATAAAAACGCTGTTGCTTTAAGCCAACATCTTTACAAAACAGTACAAAGTATCTTTAATCCTTTTTTTTACATGCTTTTATTTTGAAGCATCCCATAACAGACTGCTGATGCAAATGAATAAACTCATCCTTGTGGCTTATGTAACGAGATTCATTTAAAGGTTTCACATAAAAAGAAGTTCCAAGTTCTTATTATGAATGCTTAGCAACGTTTCTCAGCATCTCACGCAATCAGGGCTGCATTCCCACATTTCCCTTCACATATTTTACCTACAAGGTAAATTAGACATGAGCAGACAGCCTGTCCTCGTGTCGTTGTTGACAGCTGTTGTGTCTGTCTACATTTCTTGGTTCTATCTTATCGTGTCAAGGTTAAACTCTCAGCTCAATACACTCGTCTTTATATTTTTTGACCTCTGCATCATGACAGTTTCATATATATGGACAGATATGACTTCTTTAATTTTGGATTGATTATTACATAATGGACTTTTCCTTTTTTATTTTATGTTTATCAACATACAATTTACAAGTCAAAATTTGTAGCATTTTGTTCATATTAAACAATAAAATACTGAATACTGAAATTTACATGCTTTTATTTTTTACTCCTGCAAGCCTGAATGAAGATGAATAAAGGCATTTTCTTGTGTTTCAAAGGGCGATGTTTCCTTAAGGCTTCACATGCAAAAAAATATTTATTTTCTCTTCTGTTATAACTGCTTTAAATTCCTTGGTCTCAACATCTCACACTCTAAAAGCTTCATTATCAAGATTTTCTTTACATATTTCACCTCCCCAACATATTCGTCTTTTCTGTCTCAAAGCTGTTCATCTCACTTAGCTAACATCACATTGTGACTTGAAATCTGCTTTCCATCTTCACAAAATGCTTTCCCATAATAATTAGAATGAATTACTATACAAGACACATGCCAAGAAACAAGTTCATATTTTGAGTGTTCATTTTGTGATTCTATCAAGGGCATTGTGGTCTCCATCGATCTGTCTGTCTGTCTGTCTCTGTCTACTTAGGTTTGATTTCCAGCTCATGAAAGTCTTATTTTCACCTGTTTAATTTCACATTCTTAAATTCTTCATTTTGCCCTGAGCCTCTGCATTACATTACATGTACAAACCTCTAGCTCTGATCAAACTGATTAACTGATATGAGTGTGTAACATTAAACAAAGTTGTTTCACTAGAGTAAATTTCAGATCCAGCTCAAACGTTTTATTTCCTGACGAACGAGTAAATGGCTAGTTTCTACCTGTTTTTGCATAATTCAGTTATTCTTGGAAGCACATGACCTTTATTTAGGCGATTATTATGGTCTACATCATGTAATCATTGTCTGAGAGCTCATTCTTATCTCACTAAATTAAATAAGACCTGGTGATTTTACTGTGATTTTAGCACAGCTCAACTACTGTCTTCGTTGCATTATATTATACAAAGTCCTACCATTTATTGTACACACAATAAATTACATTCACTGTCTTTCGATTTTATTATTTTCATGCAATAATCTTTTGCTGTCTTCCCCTCATTAATATATGTTTTTGAAACTGTTTATGTTGAAACTATTTACATTACCTAAATATGTTTAGGGGGAAAGCTAATGCCGCAAGATTGTTGTAACATATCAAACATATCAAGCACCTGCAAAGTGTTCATTGTCATTTTTCTCTATGTATCCAGGCATGACAACTAAAGCATAGCTGAGGTAATCAGGAGTTTGCTGAGGCATCTCAAAGCACTGAGCTGAGGCCTCGGAGCTGCTGGGTTATAGTCATGGTTAAGTTTTGAAAAAGTATTAATCATGGAACAAAAGCCATGTCCAGACAGGCACATACTTTCATGTGATAGGATTAATATCACACTTATTCCTGCGTTAGTACCAATTGCTGCAATTAACAAAAACATATTTAATTAAATTAAATGTGGCTGAAGACTGGAAAGAACCAAATTAGGACTCTGGGAAAGTGAAAAGCTTCTGAATAGCATTCTTCAGACTGTTAGAGTTTCACACTACAAAAAGCTAAATCTAGGTAAGATGAAATATCTTAAATCAAGGCAATGCTTGTTTTTTTTTGTTTGTTTTTTTTGTCTGACAAGGTTTATCTCCTTACCGGGCACTCTTCTGTGTGACCATGTTGCTTGTTTTTTTGTCCTTAATTATCTTAATAACATTTTGTAACTTCTTACTGACGTTTTTATTACTGGTTCTGAGTAACTTAGTGCTTGAAACTGGAATTTACAGAATTCCACAGCTGCTTATCAACACTGACAGAAACTAGAATTTCCTCGTATCCAGACAAATGCACTTCTTTCATTTTGGTCACATGACTTGAGGATAACTGTGGGTCTTATTCGTTTTAAAAATACTGATAGGTGAATATTGTTTATTTTAAGTAATATTTCCCCCATTTTATTGCTATGTTTTTGCAGTGATAAATTTTAGTTTAAACTAAATATGTAATTTATTAAACTGCTTGACTGCAATAAAATATCCATTTGTACTTTTTAATTATCTTTTTCATGGGCCTGTTTTGTTCATTTGGCTGTGAAAAATGCTATATTAACTTTTCATTCATCAAAGTTATGACGGTAAAATTGTCCACAATATGCTGAAAAATGTATTGATTGAGAAAGAAGATTAAAATATTCAAATAATGCAAATATTCCATTGGATCTTGAGAATTGCTTGGCATGCAAGTGTCAGTCCATTAACTTGTATTTTTGTTTCAGTCTCAGTCTTGGCCTCGGCTCTGAGGGAACCTTGAGGAGATTTAACCGCATCCTTTTGTGTGTTTCAACTAAAGCTGTCATGTATTTATTCATTAATTTAAGCAAAAGAGTAACGCACACACATACAGTATATCCACTCACCTCGAAATGAATTGTGTATCGACAGAATATGAAATACATGTTTTGCCATTTTCACAAGATCCATTACAGCTGTTCTGTCAGTCACAGTGCTGCAGTTGGTGGCCAACAGAGACATAAATCTAAAAAATACAACAACAACAAAAAAAAAAAAACATGTCTGATATCACACACACACATCTGGGCCTGGTCTGGCACTTGCAGCACTGTTCCGACAATGTAATCATGTGATATAAAGTCAATTTTAGGATGAGTTTTCAGATGTTACATGACAAAAATAGAGCCCCACACACTCCACCATGATGTCTATGGATGAACATAATTCTATAAAAATGTTTTAATGTGCTTTTAATATCTAAATTTTAAATTTGAACAGATCTTGGCCTGATCTGGCATTTATGGCTCAGTCCCAGCAGTGTTATCTGTCATATCATTCCCATGATTTTTGTCATGCTGAAACGTTACCATTATAAAAACAGCTCTAATGCCCCACCTTGAGGTAGATGGCTATAAGGTTTAAGATAATTGTAAGAGTATGTTTTAACATGTAATTCATATCACTATTTAACATTTTCTGTTTTAATTTGTTTTAAAATTATGCATGTTTTTTCAAACAGCCGTGCCACTTTTGATATTTGCAACTCAGTTCTGGCAATGTCATTGGTCTCATCAGAGCAGTTTTAATAACTGCTCACACAAGCATTTAAAATGCTGAAAATAATCCGTTTACAAGCACGTTCACCAGCTGGTGAATGTGGTGGAGAAGCTAAAAGCCAGGTTTTTTACTGTCAGGACTTGGTGGAGACCAAAACAGAACCAAAAAAGAGTGAATATTAAACACAGTCTCACCACCATTCGTCAAATAGTCACAAATTTATGCTATAGGATTCATGTACCCCACACAAGTTTCCCAGTTTTTTCATGACACAACATTCAAACTAATATATGGCAATGGTTAGGTTTCCAAAAGATTGTGGTTTGAGTTAAAATAAGCACCTCTTTCCAAGACAATGGACACTGACTATTGGTATCACACAGGGAATCAAACCCTGGTCTCCTGTGTTGGACACATCCATCCACCCCGGCCACCTCCCTACACAGACTTTGTCACTCATACTACATTTACATTTATTGGTTTGAAAGTTACATTAACCAGGCGGCCGACACATAACCCCAAATGAATGATAATGGTGCTCCATCACTGCTGGAAACTGTTTGCTAACTGGTACGCTAGGTTAGCCTCCTCTATCAGATTATAAACTGCTCCACAAGACAATTAAGAGACAGGGGTGGATGGAGCAAATACATCTTTTAAAAACAGTGAGTTTTTAAGTTTAACAGGGTTATTTTCCCTTCATTGTCGAGATAATTGATAGGCAATATTGATAACAAATAAGAAAACTCTAGCACACTGACTAGCACCTGCATGTTCCCAACTGGCTAGCATGTTAGCAGTTAGCTTGCCAGCTATAGTAGTTCACCAGCTTGTCCTACAAGTGGGACCTACATCACCACGCTTCTAGAAACACATATTTAACAAAGATGTGCCACTCACCTTTAGGGTGAGTTTTGTTTTTCTTGTACCAATACCATTACAAAAACGGCACCCCACCATGGCACCGCTAAGTGTACGCCTGAACGAAATTGTAGATCATCTTTTTTTCTTTTTGCATTTCAGAAGTGACATGTGTTCAGTTTTTTAAACAACTGTATAACAGTTTAAAAAACACGCATTTTGTATTATTTATACATTTATGAAATACATAACTAGAGGTGCGCGGGACTTTTCCACATGTCTGGCCCATGTCATTCTTTCTGACATGTGGTTAAAGTTGTGAAACGCTTGCAGCTGCGAAGGTTTAGACACCAAAACTTCTTGGTCACGTTCGAGAAAACAATGATTTAGGAAAAGTCTTTTTGACGCGGTTAATGTTGTGAAACGGACCCAGTTTGCTTGGGTTCAGGCGTAAAAAGTAATCTGGTTAGGTTTGGGAAAAGGTTTCACTTTTGCTTTCACGTGGATCAGGAACTCCAGTGTCCTGGGTGGAAGCCCTGCGTGTCAACTAGCACTCTCCCCCCACCTAGACCCCTCTGAGGACTTTGCACCTCTCTCTATTACACTGGGTGGAGCATGTGCTTCTCCATGAGCATCTAATATTGCCATTGACGTGTTTCCATCAGAGTTGAAAGCCTGCTGCATCTCATAGAGACACTCAGACACCGGGGCTGTGATAAAAAGTATATGACGCTCTGGGAATTCCTTTCCAGATGGCAAACCTGGAGACCAAGACTGGTCTCTCCAGATGTAATACCTGAAAAGTCATCCCTCTTGCTTCCTATCGAAATTAATTTCACCTTCCCTCCTGTCTCTCTCCTCTCACTCTCTTTCTCTCTCCCTGGCTTTCAAGTAGTTGCCGGGGCTCTTCTGGACATTAAATACAGCTTTCATTTCAGCCAGTTCCTGTAATGAAACTGTAATGATGCCCATTCACTGCTGCCGCCCCTGCCAGAACAAACCCATTGACCTCGAGGTAGTGCATGGCATGAAGGCCCCGTCCCTCCAGCGCTGAGCGGGGCTCCGCAGAGGACCACCTGGAACTCCGGCTGGGCCGGCCCCCAAACGGTCTCAGGAGCTGGTCGAGGGGAGGAGTGGAGGGAGAGAGAGATATACGGCTCGGGAGAGGACAGAGGAAAACAAGAGAGAGATATTTCCATCTCAACCCAAATACCACCCACCTCTTCATATCTTATTTCTCATCCACCGCCCCCGCCCATCCTCTTCACATTTCTCTTTTTTCTTTCCTCTCTTTTCATAACATGCAGTAAGCTGAAAATACAAATACCACGTCTTTGTATGCATGCATGTGTGCACGTGCACATGTACACGTTTATTTTGTCCATGCTGAACTGTGTGTGCAGTGGGAGCAGTTTAAATGAGGGGGTGATATTTTCCATGTTCTCTAAGGGCAGGACTATCCATTTGAAATTGGAATAAGCGCTTCCTGTTCCATAATCATTACCACCTTGGTCACAGCAACGGTTCCTCTGTGCTACTGTACGCAGAGGCTCCCGCAGTTAGACTGTATACATGTACAGTAACCGTGCTATATGGGGAAATTCCATTCATTCATAAAGCAGCTGGAGGAGGCTTGGATCTTATTTTTCCTCTGCTGCTTTGCTCTTTCCACTCTAAGGTGCCCCTAATCTTGCATTACACTGCTGGACAGTTAACAGCCATTTTAATCAACCTGGAATTAGATGTGGTTTAGGGTTGGACCAATGCACATGTAATATTGGGCTTTCATGTTCACTTATGTTGGGCTGTTGTTTTGCTTATTTGTGCTGCTGATTTTAAATAAATGAATTTCAAAAGCGTGTGTGTGTCCCTTGGTATTGAGTTACAGAAGCTACAGATGTTCGGTCTTCAAGGGTTTCATTTAAGGACCACATCACTGTTTTCTATGATTTTGACTTTTGAATTTTTTTTATCCCCTATAGACATGCACATAAAAAAAGCTTTGTTTTAATGAATCATTTTGTCTGATCATGTTCTGTGCACATGCCTTTAACTCAGGTTTAAGGTAAACACAGGACCTCTCCTCCTTCAGTAGATGAATGTGAAAGTGTCAAACTCATGCACACATCATTCTGCAGAGTGAAGGCTTGAACAGCGCGGGGAAGGAACAATAAGCAAACTGACTGGCGGGGAGCTTGAACTTCTTTCTGTTTGTTTGTTTTTTAACTGCTGCGTGTCCTTTCTCCAGAGAATACTTGGTTGAGATGTAAGCGTGTTTCCCATCTTGCAGGCTGCTAATGCCTCCCATTCATTCATCTATTTCTTTTCTTTCTTTTTTTTTTAAAGAAACTTAACTCAAGGTCCTTCCTCTGACTTTCTCTTGACATTTCGACCCCATCTCACAGCTTTCATCAGCAGATTGGATTTGGTCCATGGTCATCACATGACCTATGTATCTTTTGCACTCCAGTCATATGATAACAGTTGGTCGTGTATGTAAGGGGAGATCATAATGCCTGTCTCTGTTCAAAGATAAATATATGACCACTGGCTAATCATATGTTTTATAATGAGACCTGATCATCATGAAAAATGAACTTCTAGAAATTACATTTATACACAACTAAACTGCATTTATAATTATGTTGTGTTGTCAAATGTAATGCCTGGATTACGGTCATAGTATTTCATAATGATATTCAATCTGCAGTTACAGCTGTATTATTGAACAACCATAACCTGACTGTTACACATGAAAGTAGACATGTTCTTTGTGATTGATAACCTGTCTGAAGCAAGTTTCAAGTCACTGTAAATGAATTTGTAGTGAAATGAATGGAAGACTCGAAAAATGATGAAAACGCCAGTGGTGGAAAGTCACTAAGCAGATTTACTGAAGTACTGCATTTAAAGGGGCTCTACCGATTTTACACATCAAAATCAGTTTATGAGTCATTGAGAGAGTACTGCTCAGCCTGTGTCTTCTGTGGCTCTGGAGGATTGTTGTCTCATTTGGAAAAAAATAACCCTGATGACATCATCAGGGTTATTTTGGATTGCGCTTTAGACTTTAGACAAATTTACAGCTGAAAGCCTGTGTTACAAACTGAAGGTGTGGAGTTGGAAAGATGTGGGTGTTTACCAGGAAGGGAGTCTATAACTAAAGGCTCTTTCTGGTTGCATCATGGTAAATTTAGGATCCAGTGTTTTTTGGACATTCTTTTCCTAATAAGTACTAAAAGTCAACCTATCTCAGTTACTGCGACTTGAATATTTAGCATTTTTCACCAACATGTCTCTTGTAAGCTCTCCAACATGATGGAAGTGTAGTACTGACTTACTGGAGAGCCCCTTTAGGGACTTATCCCTCACCTGAGTCCTTACATTTCGAACAAGTTGCACTTCACTCCTTTTGAAAAGGAACTTATGGCACTACAAGTGCTATAGTAAGCTGTACATTTACTCCATTACATTCATTTTGCAGCTGTGGTCATTATTTACTTTAGATATGAATATTTTATTAGCAAAAAAAAACTCAATTGGTATATAAAATATCAGGAATTTGAATAGAATATCCCTACCAATAGTCATACATACATACAACACTCAATCTTGACCAGCTGCAACATCAAAAAGCATATTTTGATTCAATTTCTATTCATCCTATACATGGTTGAATCAGTTCAATAATATATGTATAATACATTTTTGCAGGATTCTTTTTCCTTTTGAATACATTTTGTTGCTGATACTTCTCTGCCTTTATTTCTGAATTCTGAAACAATTAAAGATTTAGCTTCTTCTTCCAGTACTGTGAAAGATGAATGCATTGTTTTACAATGAAATGCAGTAATGCAAATACATGTCATTTGTGGGCAAGGGTCCAAAAATGTAAAAACACTGGTATGATCCTTTAAGTCTTTCTTAGACTATGAAACAATATAAATTTACCTTTGCATTCAAATGGCTGTTTTTCATCCTGACATGGAAAAAGAAACCCAGTAAAGAAAGTTCACTTTAAAGATAATGAATGATAATACACTGGCCCCTATCAGCCGGCTCCTGATGGTGTCATGTGATCTGAGGACAGACAGCTATTTGTTGGGTTTTACCTCAGTTCATTTGACTTCACAGATTGCTCTTTGCTCTCAAAGGTAAACAGCCGGCCTGACCTCTCTCTCTCTCTCTCCTCCCTCACTGAAGTCAGATCCCTTCATAATAAATGACAGTTGAGGATAATAGCCTGCTGTTGCCATAGAAACCAGAAAGCAGATCTTTGCACTACTCTGTTTTCTCTCTGTCTGTCTGTCTGTCTGTCTCTCTCTCTGCTGGAAAATGACAGTCGAAGCTGAACTCCGTGCCCCCCCCACCTCCCTCTCCTCTCTCCTCTCCTCTCTTCGTTCTCACCCTTTCTCGGCTCTCTTCTCCTCCCTCTGTGATCCTGCTTTTTTCTCTTCTCACACCCTCCTTCCCCATTTTTTTTTATCTCTCGCTCTTCGTCTCTCCCCTTCCCTTCCCTCCTCTCTCCATACTACCTCAGCCCCCACGCTGCTTCTTCTCAAAGCTTAATCTCCGCTCGCTGAGCCGCCGAGTGCTGCACATGCAGAAAGCAGGGTCACGTTGAGTTTATGCTTGTGTCTGCGTGTTGTTTGCCGCCGTCATATCTGAGGAATGGGGCTGGGTTGAAATACAAGTGATTATATGACGAACGGAGAATGGAAAAATGCCCCCCACTCCCCCCTTCGTACACCCCCATCTCCCCAACCCCCAAACCCTCCAGCTGCCAATGCTATTGTCATGTGGACGCTCCTTCTGCTGGTTCCTCCATCCAGAACAGCCTGATGGGGTCCATGTCACTTTTAAGTTTCAGGGGGAACTTTGAGTGTTCTTTCCAGCAGCACATAATGTATCATCAAAGCCGGGATTAAAAGGGTTTTTTTCCTCTTCTTCGTCTTTTTTTTTCATGGAGGAGCAGCTTTGGCTGCAGGAAGATTTAAGCTTATTAGCTTAAAGAGCAGGGGAAGGGAGTTTTCAACTGATGTATGGCAGACTTCAAAGATGGTTTAATCTGTCAGTACACATGCCCTGTACAGGCTATTTATACTGGGGAGCCATGTTTCTTCCAAATGACTTCCTCTTGCTAGCCCACCATAGCTCGGGGTTTTCTGTTTGTCAGTCTGTCTAGACAGCTGAGATGGCTCTTCCTGTGCGTTAACACCATTTCCCTGGCTAACACAGAGATTTTTTCAGCTGTTGTGAGTGATGAAAGGACAATGTGCTTCATGTACTCTCTTGTTTTGTAAGATGTACTGTATCTTCTCATCTTATTGCGTAATTGCCACTGATTTCTGGCGGTGCAAATGGGAAGTTCAAAGGCAAAAAGCAGCTGTTTTTGCAAACTTTCACCTGTTTTTCAGTGCTAATTCTTATTTTCTGCAATCCAGTTTCAAGTGCAAGTTCAGCTCTGGCTGCATAAGATCTACATGGTTGAACAAAAGCTCTGTTTTATCCTATCACATCATTAAGGCGAGCAGCATTTTCACTTCCCGTATTTACTCCTGAGCGCCACAAAGAGCAGATGTCGGCATGAGTGATAGCCGTCATTATGGATTAGAAATGCACTTACAGTCAATCCTTGTTAATACACAGTCCTGATTCATCTATGCTTAGCAGGAGACCTGTAATGATCACTTTTCATGATAGATTATAGAGTTTTATTCTGGATTAGCATGAAGATTTAGGTGAAGAGTTGATTTTAGGGTTCATCTGCTTTGCAAAACTGTGTGGTTATGGTTTGAGTTCTGCTAATTAAAATGACAGAGGACAATGAGACATAAGAATAAATCTGTAAGTACATGTGCACATTTATATGAAGGCTAGCTTCAGTATGAAGTCTTAAAGACATATTACACAGTTTGGCACGATTTAGGATAGACAGGCCTGTATGTTCAGCACAATGCAAAGCAACCTTGCAAAATATGTGACGATATAAAATGCATCAATATAATGTCAATGTACACTGAATACACAAAATATTTGACATCTACAACTCTTCATATAAATTTTGTTTTCACCCCAATCCACACAACACACATACATATGCAACCTTTTCAGAAAAAAACACTAATGTACTATACAGTATATGAATCAACATCAATATCAAGTGAAATGTAGGCCTATTCATGACCATTTTAAGTCATTTAACACATGCTTTCTCATGCTTTAAGTTAGTGTTAACTTTTTCATTGTTTAAGTACTTTGAGTGTCCATACATAACCATAACGTTATTAGTCATGTTGTAATTGCCACCAACAGATATTGTAGGAAAAACAAAAGAAGTACATTTTCAGTGAACATTTTCAATATCAATATTTTACAACTTTGCATATATATTTAAAAAAAAGCTTCTTCATTTTGCTAAAATTATTATTATTATAATTTAGGTGTCATTTCTGTCAAGTCATTTCTAGGAGACAAGGCTTCTCATGGAGCCTGGCGACCCCTTTGGACCCTATAGGCAGATAACAACGTCAATATTGGTCAATTCTAGAAAACCTCAAGTACAATAACAACACTTAAATAGCATTGCTGATTTATGGTAAAAATAAAATAAAATAAAATGGGATTTTACATCTGTGTTTGGTTGCAAATTTGGCACTGGACTAAATCATTAGGGGTGAAATTGTCCAATATGGGTTTCATCTGTAGGGACTCTGGGCTGTGAAATGACTGTGAATGGATGGAGGACAGAAATATCAAAATCAAAATGGGAGTTTGCCATTAAATGTATATTTCCCAGAGGATAACCCTTTTCCATTCTGGGGAAACTTTCACCTTTGCTCAGATGATACCAATAACCACTACTCTGAGTTCATTTGAGCTGGCTGTATATATTCGTGGCCCCCACAGCTTGAATCCTAATGTTTATCGTGCTGCCCTGACCTTTCCTCTAGCACCATTGTAAAGATAAAATACACAAAAATTCCCAATTCCAACAGGTAAATTGCCATTGCCCAAAAGGATGAACCCTTTCCAATTTGTTCAACTGGCACCATCAGTGGAAAACGTTGACTTTGCACAGACGATATCTCATAATCTAATAGGAAGGTTGCCTGGAAATTTGCTGACCACATTCATGTTCCCATTTTTTGGATTTGAATGAAACCATTGCCTTTACAATCAATGTGTGTAACTCAGCAGCCTGCAGCTGCAGAGAAGAGTGCACCATGTCCACCTTACAATGAAGAAGCAAATGTAAGTGAAAAACTTAAGTGATGAGAGGGCTAGTATGAGACTCATTTATCATTTCAAATAGGAAACTATTAAAAGAGAAAATGACTATTGAAACACAGTATAAAGCATCTGTATTCCTATTTATTGGGTCACCCAGTTTCATGGATTATATAGAGCACCTGTACATCAGCAGTTGAATTAGAAATCATGATGCACACCATCTGTGCTTGAAGAATGAAGGAAAATTAGTTTTTTTTTCTGCAGCAAAATCTCTACAAGAATATTCTGGAGAGCAATCTGAAGAATTTCCTCAGACAATGCTCTGGACTTCTGGATTCTATTCTTGAAGCGTTGATGCATGAATTTTACTTATTTAGCATGAAGTGTGACATTGTGATTTCATGTGTCTGACAGTCAGTGTGTGTGTCTCATGTCTACGAAAAGCTGTTAACTTCTCTAAAAATAGAATCTTAACTTTATCTTCTCTCTCTCTCACACACACACACACACACACACATACACAGAATTTTTGTTTCCGGGCATTGTATTGTTATTCTATTATCTTTTACTGTCTCATTAACCTTGCATTGGTATGTAGAAATTGCTAAAATCCAGTTTACATTGTCATTTTGGTTTAATCTTTTCTGTTGGTACCACTTCTTTCATCTCTGCTGCCGGCTCATAGTTCTGTCAAGTAAATATCCAGCACTTTAGCATACAGGATGTCAAGTCATCATATGAGCCAAATGTCAGCAATACAATGATCTAATTATCCAATCATAACTGGAAGTCGGCAAGAGGAATGTTTAGAAATGGAGAAATCCTATAGAGGCCAAAGGAGGTAAGTCAGTGACTATAAAAAAAAAACACTGGGTTTTGTAGGGTGGCTGAATCTAAGATTTAATGTACGATTTAAACAACCCTGATTTCAAAATCATGATGGCATTAGGCTAAGCATGGTATTCCAGACATTGCTCTCCCCAGCAACAGCATCCCAAGGCATCGCCAGGCCTGATGAGTTATGTAATCCCTCCAGTGAGTTTTAGTTTACCCTGGTGTCTCCCCCGAGTTGGACATGCCTGGAAAACCTCCAAAGAAAGGTACCCAGGAGGCATCGTAATCAAATGGAATGTAGATCGGCTGGTAAATCAAAAGCTTTGCATTTCAGCTCAGCTCAGCTCAGCTCCATCATCATCACAATGGCCAGTCCACACCCATTTTAAACATGTCACTCATAACCAAGAACAAGATCCTGAAATACTTAAACTGCTTGACTTGGAGTAGCAATGCACTCTATCCTGGTGGGAGCAATCAAAAGTTTTCCGGCAGCAGACCATGACCATTGAGGTGATGACTGTCATCGCAGCCGCTTCACACGAGGCATCGGTCTGATGAAGAACCACATCATCTGCAAAAAACAGAGATGTAATTCTGAGATTCCCAACCTTTCCCCAGCTGTGCCTTAAGATTCTGTCCATGAATGTCACAAACAAAACAGGAGACAAGGGGCAACCTTGATGGAGTCCACACATTTTTAATGTGCTTGATTTTGTGCCAAGGATACAAACACAGCTCTCACTTTGGTTATACAAGGACAAGATGGCTAAATGCAACAGCCCTGGTGCCACAACACCGCCAGAAAGTTCCCCAGGGGACAAGGTCCATGTGTTCTCCAAGTCCTCACCAGCCCTGTCTGCCACTCCACAGGTACTGTCCATAAACTCCACATGACACAGAAGGGGCGTTTCATCCAAGACAGCCAAACAATGTCCTGAGCCTCCTTCGTCTCAGGGTAAATCTCATTCACATCAGGCATCTTGACAAAGAAGTTCTTGGCTACCTCAACGATGTCTGGGAGGGATATGGATGAAGCTTTCCCAGAGTCTTCAAGCTCTGCCTCCTCCACAGAAGATGTGTTGTTTGGGCTCAAGAGCTCCTCAAAGTGCTCTCTCTCCACCACCCAACAATGTGAGGGTTGGGTGTCCCCAGCGTGGGTCAGTAGTTCTCCTTCCCGGCTGAATGAAGCCTGAGCCAAACCCTACTTTCCCTTCCTGAGTTATCGAACAGTTTGGCAGAACTTCCTTGAGGCCAACCAAAACTTCCTCTCCATAACCTCTCTGAACCCCTCCCACACCTGGATTTTTGCTTTTAGCGACTGCCAGCCCTTTTTTCTTCTGTTACCTGTTTGCTGCTTCAGGAGATACCCGGGCCAACCAAGGCCAAAAGGCCTCTTTCTTCAGCTTGATGGCTTCCTTCAGTGCTAAGATCCTCCAGTGAGTTCTTAGGTTGTTGCAACGACAGGCATCAATGACCTTCTGACAACTCCTACCAGCTGTCTCTACAATGTAGGCTTTGAACATGGTAGCAGGTGCTGTCCATACCTAACATAACTAAATAAAAATAAATAAATAATTGCTATGAGTAGATACTGCATTGTAAGAAATATGTTGTCGGTGAACATACTTTGAGTATGAACATTTTTGCGACTTTCATTTCTGTAGCCCAATATTTCACGTTGTCCCTGCCGTGTCAATGCCGCTATTCATTTATTGTTGATCATTGGTGTTTAATTGAATTGAGGACGTGCTCTTTCCTAGTTATTGTATTGAGACTATACAGACAAAGGCCATTGTATATGAATAGCAGATAATCAGCAGAGGCAGCAAAATCTGTCTATACAAATGGAATTTATTGTTGGTTTGGACACAACAGTTCATAAATCTTAGTTTAGTTAAAAATAAAAAGAGAGAGAGAGAGAAGTACAGAATGAGGACGTGGAAATATATTTAATAATTAATAATATGCCAATATTAAAAGAATTGGATGCTTTGAATTCCGTGACACTTCCATGCATGAATATTAGGTTAGAAAATACATTTCCCCGGTTTAAGATGACTTCCAGTATAAACCATTTCCAGTCTTCAATCTGAATACAGATACAGAGACATGTAATGTTGTCGCTTGACAAATATAGATATATATAATGAGATCTCTGTGCTCCTTTAGAATAGTTATGAGTCAAACCTCAGCTTCTTGTCTTGTCTCATTTTTGCTCAAGTGTTGAATCATCACCAACTGACACATATGAATATTTCTCATTTGGCTTTTTGAATGTTAAATCTACTGTATTTCTATAATGTTTTTCTATTTGTACTGACCATTCAAAGCACTTTACAGTACAGGCCAGAGTTCACTCATTTACACTGGTGCCAAGGTGCCACATGCTCATATCGAGCAATAACCATTCACACAGTCAAAACAAAGCAAAACAAAAACACAATTGCAGCAATAGTCTCCCATCCAGCAACGTGATGAGGCAAAACAGAAGAACCACCATTTAACTCCAGCCGAATAAGAATGGGTGTAACCCATCATTGCATGTCACAAAGTAAACACAATAAATTCAAGCCCAATATGGCTTTACCTAAGATCATCTAGTGTGACAGATGGACTCTCTGAATCTAAACCTTATAGGTTTCTACAGTGGAACTTCCGTTAACATCTTACATTTAGTGTAAATCCAGCTTTCAAATGAAGGTGCCGGTGCGGAGGATGGACCTAATGAGGACCTGATGTCTTTAGGCCCCAAAATACCCCCAAGAAGTACCGAAGCTAGTGTGTTCCACAAAGAAAAGTTTAACTTGAACAGTAACAGGGATGAGGATGTTGTTGATGGCGCAGCAACCATGCAACACTCACTTACAGTTTACACCACATTCCTCCCAGAGGCTTATGATGTGCAATCAGATGTGATTCACAGCCATAGTACAGCTGCAGGCAGTACAACTGGTGAGCTGATGCCTCACATTTTCTGCCTATGGTACCATGTGGCATTAAGTGGTGCATTACCACAAAATGTTCCAAAAAAATAATCAAGTGGAGAAATTTGGACTTTTTGTTCTGTTGACTTTAATAATAAAATACTTTAGAAACTTCACATCCATCAGTATGAGAAAACTTGGCAGAGGTCTGCATTCTACTGAGTCCACTCTTCTAGTTATCAGCCTTGTAAATTCAGAGTTTTCCTCTGATCAGTTGTATTCCAAGCTAAAGTAGATTTACAGAGATCATCAGAGTGGCTTGTGACATCGATACAGTCAAATTTAAACATGTACAAACTGTATCATCAGTCTGTATGCTGACCTCTAGCAGAGGAACGCTTAAGTGCCAGTTTCCTGGATGAACTTTATGCATTTGTTATCATGGTCGGAAATCACATTAGCCTCTAGATCTAATACAACACATATCTGTAGTCCACATCTCATTTCCCTGAAAACCAGTGGGAGGACTCTAACAAGCAGAGGTGCCACACAGTGACTGAGGTACGCAGTCAGGTAGCATATGGTGTCTCAGAAGGTGTGAGGCCAGATTTAGCTCCTCATCACATCTGATGCTCCGCTGCTCTGTCTGGGGATAGAAGTGTGGAAAGAGCAGTGCAAGTGCATTGTTTAACAGAGAGTATAAAATATATATTATCCTGCTTGCTCAAGGAAATACAGATGCCCAAGATCTAGGCCTGGCCTCCCATCATCTCCTGTTTTATCTACTGCAAAGGGTTTGAAAGAGGAAGTTCTACTAGAGAATAAAGATAGTGGGAGTCTTTGTCTGTAGTCTTCTAAACTAGAAGATAGAGGATGACCGTTGGCAGCAAGGATGGGCAGTCTAAAAAGGAGCTCAGAAGGCTTGGATAAAGAAGAAAAAGCCCTTCAGGGAATTGGGAAATGCAGTGAAACTATGTACATCACAGGCAGCAGCGCAGCACCAGCCCACCATTCCCCTCAACTCATCGTGGTCTGGCATACCTTGTGGTCAACAGACATTGTTTGGGACACACTTGAAGGATGCTGAGCAATCAATGGATGGCAGTTATCTCCTTCACTCAGACATCAAGCATGAGTGCCTCAGGCATGAAATTGATGAAGCTAAGCATTAGTCACACTTTGCCACAATTGTCACTTGTGAACATCCGTTACATTCGGACCCTCGCCAAATGAGTTCATGAGTCTCTCTGTATCTCATAGTATGCGGGAGTCTCGTGTCTGCAGTGACATTCCCACTCCAGCACGCTGATAATGACGAGTTCACAAGGTGTAAAAGCCTATGGCGTCATAAGCACGTCATCAGTGTTTATGTAGTGATTATCACTGCCAGAAGGGGGTTTAAAGGGTCTGTATGCTTCTATCCAGTAAAATGTCACAAACTACAAACTCATATTAAACAACTTGTTTGAGACACAAAGAAAGTAACTTGCACCAATAGGGGAAGTGTAAAATTCACACCAGTGGAATACACCTTTCACACAACAGTGAATACCTACACAAAGCAAGCTTCACTGTATATTGCATGTGCTACAGTCAAAAAGAGCAACCGTGCCTCAGGTGATGTTTCGACAGTGTTAAATCAATGACAATCTATTATTACCTGCATCACTCTGCTTTCTCTAGAATGAGGAATTTTGGCGCATGGACAAACATAGAGTCATAGTCTGAGGGTTTGGGTTAGAAAGAAGAAGAGTTTTTTGGGGTTAACCTGACTAATGTAAGGTTAACATATGTTTGTTTCATATGTTGTGATAAACTTATAATAATTTATAATAATTTATGTAAAAAAGTAATGATTAGAGAAGAAGTAGAGCCATGAAAAGGCTGTGATAGCTGAGCTGTTAGAGTGCCTGCGTGTGTGTGTGTGTGTGTGTGTGTACAGGATTTTGGGTTAACCTGTGTTCTCAGCCTAAGTACAGTGTTTGTTCCATTCTCGCTCAGAGACAGAGGTACAGTGAGACTTACACATACATTACAGCACAGCGACTCAGACTGTATCATGGTTGTACAATATCTTCAACATCACAAAAGATGGATGTTGGAAATGAAGGAAAGGGTGTGTGTATGTGTGTGTGTGTGTGTGTGTGTGTGTGTGTGTAAACGTACAGAGCCGGGGCTGGGAATGCTGTGTGTGGCAATTGGTCTCCTTTGATCTTGCCCTCTCTCTTGTCCCATTTCAAAAGAATCCCCTAAGAAGAAAAGTGTGTGTGCTGGAGGGGAAGGAAAAAAGGTAGGGGGAGGAAGAAGGAGAGGAGGTGGAGGAGGCAGGAGGAGGGGAGCAAGGACCACTGAAGTGTGAAGAGTGTGCAACTTTCTCCCACTGTCTTTCATTTCTCCCTCACTCTAAGAATGCTATTATGTCTGTGAAAAGTGGGAAAACGAGCAGGCGTTTGCTCTCTCTCTCTCTCTCTCTCTCTCTCTCTCTCTCTCTCTCGCCCTCCCTCCTCAGTTTCTTAGTATAGGAAGCTGGTTCCCACAGGCTGAACAATACATTAGCCAAGCGGAGCAGCATTGTCTGAGGGGAGGATTTGGTGGAATTGAAACTATACGACCATACAGGAGCTGCTTATGGCTGCAGGGGACATAGGAGCTCTATAGTCCAGACAGATGCACAGCCGGCCTGGCTTTCACAAGGCCGGTGCTCAGTCTGCATGTTGGAGCTAACAAAGTGCTAACAAAAGTCCAAAAGATACAAGTAATCCATTCTTGTAATTAAGGAGCACAAAAACTCTCCATTTGACCTTTCTAAAGGTGTGTTCAGACAGGAAGGGAAGAGAATTTTCCTCGCATCATTTCACAAATTTCACTGTTTGTCCTTTATTTTCCCCTTTGTTCCAACTGTACACTAGCTGCGATCTAGCCAGCAATGCACACGCCGTCCATGAGTGTGTGACTGTGTTCAGCTCACACTCATATACCAGAAACTCCAGTTCTTCCTGTCTTTCCAGTCTGTCCTTTTTCCTCTTTCCCCTCCATTTTCCATTCTCCTCCCTTTTTTTTTGTTAAATTATTATGTAGAAATGAATTGTTGTTGTCAAAGATTAGTGAAGGTAAGTGGCATCTTGAAGTGAATGTTCTTATGTGCTTAAGTATTTCAGTTTAAAATTCAATAAATGCATTTCTTTTACAAAGAGTGTTACAGTAGCAAACCACTACATCTAAAAGCTTTTTATAAATAATGCACAGTTTTAACATTGTCACTGTCAACATTAATACCTGCACATTGTAAGTGTCATTGTATATATTGTGTATTGCCTCATTGTCTTTGTATATATCATTTATTTTACATTTCACAATACTTTGTTCAGTCTTTTTTTTTTTTGGGGGGGGGGTTGTCTTTTTTCCTCGTTGAGCTGTATGTCCTTATTTCCTATGTAATTGTATTGAGTACAATATTGAAATTTGAGTCAAATTCCTTGTATGTGCACACCAATAATTTTTGATTCTGATTCTAAAGCAATGATACAGAGAAAAGCTCCTATATTGCTGTAACTCTCAGTCGAGTATATGTGTAACTTGTCTAAATAGTACTGCAGCTGCCGATCAATTACATTTGACCTTACAGTGGCAAGAAGAAAGCAAATGTTAATTCATAGCTTCAGTACTCGTTTCAAATCAACTTATTAATGAAAAGATGCACATGTGCGTGCATTCTGGGGGTTCATGAAGGTTGTTTTGTTTGGGGAGTGTTTCTCTATAGATATCAATTATTCAAAGAATTGTGATTTGAGAAGCACAGAAGAGTCCAGAAACAATGATGTTCACTGTGGTGAGAAGCCAGAGCTTCCTGCAGCTTCTCAAAGCACTGCAGCTCAACATGAATATTCCCAAACATTTGCTTCCAGTCCCCTGCAGAGCTACAGATGCACTTCCGGGTCAACCTGTCAGCTGATTCACATGCTGCGCTCATGGTGGCAGGCCACTTAGCTCACATTAGTGTGATGCCACGACTCACTTTCAATTTAGCTAGTGTGGAATTGAGGAGGATGGTCCATGTTTACATGTCCTAATTGCAAAATCAAATGTCAAGGAACACAACTGCTGCTGTAGCAAATGGTACTGAACGACATTGTTTTTAGCTAACTGCTCTACAACCACAATGAAGTTTGCTACAAGGATTTCCTCTTTGCGTTTCCTTTCAGCCAGGCCTGAGATGTCTCCTCTGTGTTAAGAGTTAAGTTCTAGGAGGCTCTTAGCAACTATCTGCATCATTTTTACTTTACAGTCCATATCCAGTAGTCATAATGGACAGCGATGTAAGAGGAAGGCCCACGTTGAGGAATACTGGAATCTTTCATTAAACTGTTTGTGCAAGGTGCTGCAGAGGTAAAGCCATACTCTGATCCTGAGCCCTTTATGTTAGGAGTTGAACCTGTCGTATCATGATTTTGAGTACATTTAACTTTTACATTTTTCTACATGACAATGTGTGTATATATATATATATCTGTCTGTCTCTCTGTCTCTCTCCTTCTCTCTGTCTGTCTGTCTGTCTGTCTCTCTCTGTCTCTCAATTTTTTTTTACGATTTCAATTTCAATAAGCTTTATTGGCATGACTGTAGATCAGCAATATTGCCAAAGCCATTACAAATACAAAGTACAACAACAAAAGTAGCCGACCAAAAACATATACACAACAGAAAATTCACACAAAATTAGATTAGATAGATTAGATATATAAACATAAAATTAGATATGTACATTAAATAGATAATTAACAATAATAACTTTAAAAATATATAATGAAAATAATGAATTTATATTCATGTGTCACAGAACGATTTTTCTGCAACACATGAATTAAAAAATAATAAAAAAAAAACAGATTGTAAATATAGACAGGTGTGTCAGGTGTTGTGATGGCCGTCTCTCAGGCTGGGACACAGTTTGACATAACTCTGTTCTCTCCGAGGATGTGTTGCATTTTAATTAGATCAGGCAGAGAATCAAAGTCAGTGACTGAAACTTTGATTTTCGAGAGGAACTCTGCTCTTGCCTGTTCATATTTGCTGCAGTGCAACAGGAAGTTTGTCTCCGTCTCCACTTGTCTGTGTGGACAGAGCTGACACGACGTGTCTCTCTCCCATGTCTCTCTCTCTCCCTCTCTCTCTCTGTCCCCCCCCCCCTCTCTCTCTCTCTTTCACACTCTGGCTCAGAAGAGCCAGTTTAGAGGCGAGGCAGGGTCAGGTAGTAATAAACCAGGGGCTGATACATATACAGGAACTGTGTGGAGGAGGAAATTACAGATGCTATCAACCAAGTTCAAGAACATGCTTTTTTGTACTCCACCTTCTCTCCCTTACTCCTTCTCTCCCCCTGTCTCTCCCCTTCCTGTGATTCTTCTTCTCTGCTCTTTCTTCTTCTAAGGGCTGCTGCAAAAACGGCAGTCAGCAAGGTATGCAACTCTGCATTCACAGCTGCCAGCGAGGGGGCCCTCACTTCAGATCAGCCCTGCTGTTCATGGGATGTGAACCACCAGCCTGCCGCCTCCGCCAGCCCCTCGCCTCCACCTTAATCGCCATCCCACCCCACACAGTCGATGACATTGACTTTACTTACTTACTTGTTTGTGTGTGTGTGTGTGAGTGTGTGTGTGTGTGTGTGTGTGTGTGTGTGTGCATACAAACACATAAAAATAGTGATTTTTCTTTAAGAGGACTGCTTTTTATATAAACTTAAGAATGCAAGTGAAATGTCTAAAAGAAAAAAATGCATTCCCAAATGTTTTCTAAACCTTCAGAGATTTCCTCCTTATTTATTAATCCTTTTAATGAGGTTTTTCATTTAGCATTTTATCTCAGAGTCTTCAAAGCACCCAGAACCTTGGGAAGGGTTCAATAAATATATATTCTATTGTGCTTGTTCCAGTACAGTAAGTTTCAACAGAGACCTTGTGCATACTGTGTAGTATAGTTCTTTTCACTAAATTATTTCTTCCCATCTTTAAATTCTACTCACACTGTAAGAACACTTGTGAACTAATGTGTGGCATAAATTACAAGCAAAGGTTTTGCATTCTCACGTCTCGTTACCTTTCAGTTAAAAAGAAAGTTAGGTCTGTCCGTGAAACTCCATCCTTTTATTGAGCTGAACCAGCCTGCCTATTTAGACAGCTTTTAGAGCTTTTGTAAAAATTATGTTTGTGTTTCAGAGTAACTCACTGAAACACACTGTGTGAATCCTCATCAAAACCCAGTGTTCCCTTAAAGGTTGAGACCTTCATCGGTTACATCCTCCCTGTCCTGGCTGGCACATTGCTGTGTTTCTATGTTGACACGTCACCACCTGAAATAATGTGTCAACCACGTGCACACGTGCATGCACGTGTGTCCATGTGCACGAGACAAACAAAACCGGACCCATTCTTAGAAAAGCTGCTCCATAGCGCTGCTAGAGGTCAAAAACTCGTTGATGCTTTACTTTATCAACTTGTAAATATCTGCTCATTCTGAATCTGATGCAGCAACATGTTTCAAACAAAAGAAGACAGGAGCGACAAAAAACTGGGAAAGATGTGGAACCTCCAACCTCCAAAAACACCTGTTTGACACATTCCACAGGTAAACAGACTCATTGGCAGCAGGTGATAAGAGAGAAACCCTCCTAACTGGAAGATTATGCTCATCTTTATGTCTTTGCAGGTACATTCAGTCCTCATAGGTGTAGAAACACAAGTTCACACACGCTCCAACACAAACAGATCTTTCTCTTTCATACAGTTCCCTCAGTCCTCCTCACTTGGAGTTTTTTTTTTTTTCTCCCAGAGGGGGGCTGGCACTCCTGTGGCCCTGCAGCTGCATTTTGGGCTTCCTCACTGGTTCTCAAGGGGCAAATAAAAGCCTATTATATCTTTGAGGGAGGGCTGCATTCAGGCTGTCATGCAGATGCTCAGATGAAACGCGGCGCAGTCACACAATCACAGGCTGCTACAGTATGAATGAACAGCGCCGGTTGGAAATCGCGCGCTCTCGACCAGGTGGCTCCCGAAGGTTTTTACAGATGGCTGAATCCACAGATCTCCACACTCACAGAATCAAGCATGATATGTGGAGTAACTAAAGCTTGTTACTGAGATTTTATCTGGAAACCGGTGTGCAGAGCTGAGGCATTGAGCTAATTGTCTTCTGAATGGGCTGCAGTGCCTGTTCATCATCATTGACAAGGCATGACAAGTTTTCCTTTAAGAATCGAAGCTTGAATTTCTTCTAATTAATGACTAATTACCATATTATTCTATCTGACACTATAATTATTCACAGGGGAAATGTTTGACTCCCTATAATGCAGATTCTATCTGCAATTAGATGTGCTGTTACTTCATTTCGTAAAGCAGTTTCCTCTAGTTGCAGTGAAATGGAGTGGTGTTTATATTAATTTTGGAACAATATTAAAATCTACTAGATAATTATTTGATTTGTTTGAAGTTAAAGACTCTTTAGAAGCTACAGCTATGAATCACTTCTCATATCCTATAACCATGACACCTCACACTGACATAAGTCACAACTACATGTTCTAACCTGATTCTGACAGTGTGATGTTTGTCATGAGGCAGAGTAACGATCTAGCACAGTGATCGTGTAGTCAAACTCATGTTTGATTCAATTAAATCCACCTTTCTTGTGAATTATACTCAGTCCAGGAGAGCAGAAATGTTCCATTCTGGTTTATCTGAAGAGTTAGATCACAGTGTCGCAGCAGACTGCATCTTATTTTAAAGTTGCATCTCAGACAGGTCCATTACTGACTTGTTCAATTCTGAGACCGTCCTCCCAACAACGTCTTTTCAGCGAGAGCCCCGGAGCAACATTACTTTCGAGGGACAAAGCCCTCTAGCGGCTGTAAGACAGCAAAGGAGGAAGTCAGGTGATGTTCTAGAGTGACAGGGAGGAAGCTGGGGTGGATGAATGGGACAAGAAATAGGGGAGACTGCTTTCATTTTCCCTAATCTTATAAAGATTATTCCCATCAATGATCTTTCTCTAAACCTAATCAATTCGTTGTTGTGCTTAAACAAAAGAATAAATCGTATCTTTAGAAAAATTCACTGATGCATTCTTCAAAATTGCATAAAGCTATTGCTTAAACTTATATGATAGTAGAACATAATAAAACACATGATATCAACATATGCAAGTCTAAATAAAAATATATGCTTATCATTTAAGCACATTGAAGTACTTTTACAGAGTTGGATAAATGATATATCCACATATTTTATGTCCAGGATCAAAAAGAATACATTCATAGATATGATGGTGATCTTAAGTATCATATAATAATCAATATAATCAACGTTCATGTAACTTTCTCCATTCAAAAAGGGCACTGCTATTTGATATGATGTGATACATTTGCATTAAAACAGGTTTGAAAATATCATCACATCAGTGTTATTATGACATTTATTTTCGCTTGTCTCTGATTAGCTATTGTCCGTGTATTGTCCGCCCAGGTCCACCCACTACATAGAATATAAAAACACATTTGGAGCATAACATGTTAGTCTCAGTGGAGGAGTACTTATCTGCACGTCTATAGGCCCTCTGTGTGCGTGTGTGTATTTTAGGATTTTGTGTGTGTGTGTGTGTGTGTGTACTATAGGCTTGTGTGTATGTGTTTGTGTGTAAATTAACAATGGAAAATGTAATTTCCAGCAAAGGGATTAATGAAGTGATTCCGCTTCTCTTTGTTCTTTTTGAGCTCGTCTGACAGGGCTGTGGGAACAGAAAAGGTTGTGAACCACTGATAGAGGAAAACAATCATGGCCGTTGCCATTTAAAGAAAATCAGTAGATTTTTATATTATTGCTTGACATGAAAAAGAACAAGGAAAAACAAAGCTGCTAAAGGTTCAACCTGCAACCCAAGCAAGACTGCAGACACTAAGGCTGATAAAGCAGACTTGTAATTAAAGTTGGGCTGGATAAAGAACAGTGATGCCTTGCATTATAATTGGAGCAGTGTTTTAGGTGCTAAACAAATAGCAAACTCAAGGACGAACAGCAAAAATTATGTGAAAATGTCATAAAATGAAGAAATGTGCTTTTGGGCTTTGTCCCTCTCCAATATACAGTAAATATGATGTATGTGGTGCAGTCATGTAAGTGATTCTGCAGAGGAAGGTCATTGTTCAATAGAGTCTAAGGTGTGATTTTAAATTTGAATTAAAGCATCTCAGTTAAAATCTCATAATCATCACTGTAAGTTCCCTTTCCCTCCCTGTCTTCTCTTCCTTCTGTCTGCGGATCTGTCCTCTAAGTTTGTGCCAGAGTTGTGTTGACAACAGTTTGAGCAGCGAGACTCTGGCCGCCCACATGCGAGCCGGTCCCTGCAGCCAGCTGCCAGACGACGTGCTGCAGACGTCTGCGCCTGGCTGCAGACGCTGTTTGTTTTTTTTGCAGAGAGGTGCTGGGGTTGTTTAATGCTCAGATGAACCATGCTTCCCGATAAAATGCGCTGTGGGTGTGTGTGTGTTCGGCGTGCGCGTGTCATGCTATGCCACGGCAATCCCACCACAACCAAACCATAAAAGGCCTCATATTACCAACTATTTGGATCCAATTGTGTGGAACTACATAAACAGTCTTTGCTGTAGGTGTTTTATAGCCATTTTTTTTTATCTCGCCTGCCTGACTAAATGTGCCTTTTCAACCCGCCCACAAGGAGATAAGTACAATCACAGGGCACTTATCAGTCACTACAGACACTGAGGAAACCCACAGAGACTTTATCCAAACAGCCACTTGTCTACCACCCTGTACTACATCTGTTACTGCAGGCATTTTCACATTGTTTTCATACCCATATACAACAGTAAAATTCTACTCACATGCTAATGCATCACTAATAACTACCCAATAATATGACTGATATATGATATAATAGAGATATCTGCATGATGGGAATTTTTGCTCTTGATACTTATTTTGATACTATTTTGCAGATAATACGTTTGCATAAGCAATCATTCAAATTCAGCACCTATAAGAGTCTTTGTATTACTTTTACTTAAAAGGACCTGAATACTTCTTCCACCACCTGACTGCTAGTCTGCCTTTACACAAAGTTCAAAACTACACCTACTGACTACTACAGTTTACTACTTCATCTCTTGCATTTTACATAAATAGACACATAAAAATGGGTTACTTCCCATAACTGCCTCTAGTAAATGGCCTCCTAGCTCAAACTCTGTGCTCAATGCCTACAAATGAAAGTGAAATCACAGTCGGACTTCTTCCAGACTATGTACTCATATCTTTACTCAAAACATTACAACCTACTTTTTAAGCCTGGCTTTTGCTTTAAAGGGTTTGTGCTTATCATTTTATTTTCATCTTATTTTTTGTTCCTTTAAAACATATTTTTATTTAACTTTTGTTATTATCATTAACACTTTAATTCAATATCTCTTTTTTTTTGGTCTTCCATCGCCTTCCTTTTTATCTTTTTCATATGAGTCTTGTCAGTGTGTAAGAGGCCAGTAAAGCACCTGCATGGCACGAACCTGTATTAAAAGTGATTGATGGCCATTTCTCTGCTTCTGTTGTTTATTGCAAACACAGGACTGTTGGATTGGATTGTAGCAGGGTTTCTTCTTGTCTGGTCGATGAGTGGAGTGCCATTCATTTCAGAGCACCACCGTCATAGATTTAAAATTGCACTGAATAATAACAGATAAACTACATATGTTTTTAAGTCTCATGATTTAAATCTGTATTCCATATTCTAATGTAAGGAATATTAGCATCATTTATCAAGCATTGCCAGCATGAAATGATGATGCTGGCAGCTCTTCACAGGCAGGTATCCGCCTCAGCCCTGCTGGGTGTGAATGGCTTTTAATCACCAGCCTCGTGTGCTGATGGAGGCTGAGCAGTCTGCCTAGCAACAGGCTCTCACACTCTAACCTACCTGTAGCTCCTGCCAGTTTTTGGCGTGTGTGTTTTTCTGCCCTGTGGGAAATTAACTCATGTGAGCGCAGAGCGAGTGGGAGATGTCTGTGTGTAAACAATTCATTATGTCATCCCTTGTGATGAATATCATGGGGGGAGGATGTGATTGCCTCTCCATGCTTCTACCAAACACCTATTAAGTTCCCTATAGATTTAATGCATATATTTTTTTCACTTAGGCGTTTATATGACCCATACACAGAATAATGAATCGTTTGCAACTGATTGTTTGTGTTGTTTGTTCATTTGATCTGCTTGAGAGACAAAGCTGGTGGCAAAGTAGACTCTTGGATGAAATTATGCTGCAAGGTCAGCTGATTTCATTTCATCCAATCCAAGTAACTAAAAATCCAGGCTTGTGGTGTTCTGGACCAAATTACTACCCAGGCCAGTTGCAGTAAGAAAGTGCGGTACTTTCACTGTAGTCAAACTCGCCCAATATAGAAACACAGTTTAACAAGCTACCACATACAAATTCACGTACAGTATATTTATTGCTGCCTCTTGCAGTTTATTTACACTCCACACCAGTGGGAGCACACAATGATTACAGGGGAAACTGTAACCTCAGAAAACCAAGAAAGAGCAGTGACACAGTTTCAGAACAGCTGCAATGAAAGAGCATCCAAGGTGACTGAGGGGACAAGAGGACTGAGAGGTTATTTGACCAACCGAAAATTATTATATATCCTGCAGAGACAAGCTTAATACATTTGGAAAGGTATATGGGCATGTATTTTCACAGGACAACACAACTAATGGAGAGATGTTCCAGCCAAATAAACCACAAATCAAACGTCAGTCTCAACAAATAGCTCCCTTATAACATATTCCCTGCAGTGTTGTTTCTCAGGCAGCACTCGCCCCTAGCTGCTACATCACAAACTTCATCAGTAGCCTAAAGTTCAATCTGAATTTTGTACAATTCATTGATAGAGCTTCACTTAATTGATCTGCAACTAAGTGAAGTTGCAGTTACAGAAGCTGTGAAAAGTAGCTCCGTTTCATCCGTTTGTCATCATTTTGGTAGATAATTTTCTGTCATGATTTTCTGGCTCTGGCACAACAAAACCATCTCCATCCTTAGTCCCACGATTAATGTGAATGGTGTTGCTTGAAGTGGCAAACCCACATAAAATAATTATCCAACTGCATTTCCTGGAGCTCTATGGAGCACTTTACTCTCTTTCAGCTGGTTGTTTTGGTTTTAGAGCATGCTTACTCCCTTACTCCCTGCTGTCATCAACCTTGCAGATGCAGTAGGCACCTGTTTCCAATGAAAAAGTTCCAGTGAACTGCCCAGCACCAAACAGCAAACAAATGAGCTGATGAATATCAGAGACTGGTGCATGTGTGACTAACAAGCTAACAACTTTATTAGGTGAATATATGTCAGTATTGTTCTGCTGCCACCTAGAGGCCCAAAAAAGCAATTATTACAGTTTCAAGGGTTTCAGTAAATTTCCCCAACATATATAAGGTGGTGGATTTTAAAACAGTATTGTGGAGAAGCTGCAGTAAAGACTACAATCATCTCAGAAAAAAACTGACATCATAGAGGGAATGTTTAGACTGATTGCACACAGTGTGAACAATTCCAGTTGCTCAGTCGGCAAACTATTCTCACTATGGAGTCCAAAATACTTCTTTTCCTGTCTGTTTTTTTATAAGCATGCCCCCTTGCCCATTAAATCAAAATGAGCTCTCAGCAGGTGCAGAGTTACCTGAAGTCTCTCTACTGGACAGACTGGCTAAGATGGCACTTCGTCTTCTGGCACGACTACTGTACAACAACATAACATCTCCATCTTTTTTAATGACGCTCATTTCACAGCTCTTTCAAAGTAGCTAATGCAGCTTAATGCATTATATTTAATCATTCAGCTTATTTTAATCAATCATGCAGCTCAGTGAAGTTAAATTGATGCCCAGTTTTGATTTTGTGTTGTGTAGCAGCCCGGACCCTCAGTAATACTGTCTCCTAGCACCGAGCCCCCCATCATGGCCAACCAGCTGCGGCTCTCCTTGCTTTGGCCTCTTAATAACTAAAACAAAAACAACAACACCCTTTTCTTCTCTCTTTCCATTCGTACATTTCCTCGTTATTTTCACCTCTCTTTGTCCTATCTCTCTCCCTCTGCTGCCCTTTCCCGCTTTCTCCATTATTCCTTTATTTGTGCTCACCTCCCCACCTCTCGTCCCATCTCTCCCTCTGTGTGCCTCCACCCTCTTCACTCGGCCGCCGCGCTGAGCGGAGCCGGCACTATCTTCTTTTGCATGAAGGCTCACTGATATTTTCTTAAGTGAAGTGGCCTTACGCTGTGCAGATTAGTGAGCCTGGGCCGGACTTTGGAGTTGCCGGGGAAAACTAAATCCCTGTGAAGTCCCAAAGGAGCATCGAGTCGAGCATCACTGCACACGGCATCAGTTTGTCACACAAAGGCACAGTGCCACAGCAAACGATTAACCACGAGGCCAACGTAAGGAATGAACCAGTGCTGAGAAAAATCTATTTCTGATCAGTGATTACATTTAATTTGTTAATGAAGCAATTTCTCAGATATGACCACGCTGTTCTCTTTGTAATGTCATTGTAAATCGAATATCTTTGCTTTTGGATTTCACACAAAACATTCAAATTCAAGATGTCACCTTGATTTCCGAGAAACTGTGAAACTTTGACAAATTGCTTGATAATGGCCTTCAGGCTGACACATTGCTTCAGAGACACAATGACCAGCACAGAAAGAGGTTGATTCATCCAGGTAAGTCATCTTCTTATGCTGCAAGAGCATGCCTTACTCCAGCGATTCAGCATTGGACTCTTTCGACACTGTCTGACTCACATCGACAGTTTAAAAAATCAGCATCAATGCAGCAGAGCCAGAGATATGATCTTCTTAACTCAAATATTTATATGGAGCCTCAAGCAGAGATGAGGAGCAGACTACAGAGGTCTGGTAGGCTCATTTCTTTCTAACTCCACACCAACAGATTTTTCTCATTTCAAACTTGTAGTCCTCCGACCCAACTGATACCGACTCAAGTGACATCACTAGACATTCATCAGATTTCACACACAGCTCCCTCTGGAGACACAACTTGTTTCACATATGCTCTTGTGCTCCCCAACCCCTGGAAACGCACTGTGATGTGTGAAGTCAGTGGTTTCTTTACAGGCAGTATAGTACAGTGTTTACTAGTGTGTTTGTTCAAGTCTAACTTCCTCAAGCAGCCACAGCTGTGTACAAACAATTAATAAGTGATTGGCAGCACAGTAAAACCATAGGTGCAGTCATATTCAATGACACATGCATTTACAAATTCTTACAATGTGTTATAAAGCATTAATTAATTCTTTAAACAGTTCAAATTCAACCACAGGCAGACCTCATGAAGACATGCTGACCTTCAGCGTCGCATGGTCTTCATCAGTGGTCTGCTCGGTAGTGATGTCAGAGTACTGATGTCTCAGTTGTGGTCCCAGAGTGAAGTAGAAGTACTGGTAAATAAAGTGTAGGTGTTATATGTTACATCATTAATGATCTATTATATACCAGTTACAGATGTTTCATATATAGGCGTAGTTATAACTGTTGACAAATACATTAATAAGCCTATAGCTACATTACCATGTGTTATAAAGCAGTTATTAGCAGTTAATATACTGATTATAAATGTTAACATTAGCTAACCCCAACAAATCTATTCAACTATTCTTCATACTGGTATGCAGAATTAAATGTAACACAGAGAAATGTTATCTTTGATTCCAGTGTTTCATACTTTCTAAATGCAATGAAATATTCTATGAAATCTAATGAAAACCGAACATGCAGTTTGCAGAACGCATGAAGGCACGTGAACACACACACCATGCACACACACACACACACACATGCAAACGCACAGACCAGGGGAGAGCTTAGTGGAGTGAAAATAGCCAGTTGTGCCAGCCACCAGTACTTTAGGAATGATTATGTTATCTATTTAGACAGATCTCCGGGGGGAAATATTTGAAGCCGTAAAACTGGCAGTTCTGTGTTCTCCCCGCCTCTGTGTGTGTGTGTGTGTGTGTGTGTGTGTGTGTGTGTGTGTGTGTGTGCGTGTGTGTGCGTCTGGGCGAGTTGGGTGACATTGCTGAGCGCAATGAGCCGATGGCATCTGAAGGCTATTAGCATGGGGAGAATACATTCCGGAACTGGCCGGCCAATACAAACACTCGGCTCGCCATAATGAGGCGTGACTAGACTGCTCCGTTACCATGGAGATCTTCAACAAGCCAGTGTCGCTCTCTCACTTTCTCTCTCTCTCTCTCTTTCTCTTATTTCTCACTTTTAAACACCCATTTGGGTGAATCTCATTTGCAGGCTGGATTAAAGACTGCGCTCAAGTAGTCAAATGTTTGGGAAGGGCTGCTGTATGTTTAGTCTTTCTGTTGACGTTTTTGAAGGCTCATACCAAAACGCTGAAGAACAGGAAAATTATATTTCGTATTATTATTCAATTATTATACACAATATCAAATTATATTTGATAATTTTAAAGCAAGACTATGTAACTTAAAAAAAACACAAAATCCCTCTTACAGATGAAAATATTGAATTCATAAGAAATAAAGCACACATCAGTGACTTCATACACTCAGGGGTTTAGCTGCTACGGTCCTTAGGCCTCGTCAAATCATCACTAAAATACTACAAATTTGAAGCAAAATAAATTATTTTCAACTCAATTGCCACAATGAGTGGATCTGCTCACAAAAGTACATCTAAAAATATTTTCCGTTCAACTGTAGTTAGTTTTGACAAATTAGCACGGATGAATTGCAAAAGCTGTCAGTAATTTAAAAAAAGTTTACTCACTGTCTGGTCTACATCTGGATTGTGCAGACCACTTCACTGTGCATTAGGGATTCTCTCCCTGGCCAAGCCCACCCTTGGTCACACTTGGCCCCAAGACCATTGGGAACACTGGGATTGACATCAGACACATAAGGATCACATTCTCTGGGGATGTTTCATTCATAATACAAAGAGCAAAAACTAACCTTGTTTGCAGTTTGCAGTGTCTCAGCATCACAGTTTTACAGGCATCTCTTTTATCATAGAGGTCTATGGGTAGAGTGATTTTTGGGATGAAAGGGATTTTCTGTCGCAGTACCACAGTTGGCCACTAGCAAATTCACAGCAAGAGTGACTCGCTGCAACCAGTGTTAGGAGTTAGTCTCTAAATGTAGTAGGATAAGGATTACTAGTTATTCTAACAGTAAGTAATTAATAAATTAATTTTACTTCACTTTAATTCACTTTATCAAGGTGATGTAACTTTTTGCACTTTGTAAGTTTTTCATAACTTTTGGAACAAAACTATTGTGCGGTGGGAGGAGCTTTATCTTATGTGAGAGAGGGGTTTGAGGGGGTTTGATATTGAACATTTGAGTGCTGACAGCATTTTCACTGCTGGTAAACAAGCTTTATACTCTACATTAATGTTAGAGCCCCTTTCTGATTTTTACAAGGTAAATACTGCTGAATTTCCAGCACTCAGAGGTGTTCCTGTCTGATGACGTGGCCATCTGCCTGTCTGCGTAACAGATCAGGTTGGCTACAGCAACCCACATCCAGCGTCCCCAGAACAGGCAGGGTATGCATACAATGATGAGACATGGGTGAACAATGTTCTGTCAGCATTTTTAATGAATGACCTTTTCATTTATGAAACACCATCTTTAGCTCACTGTCCTGATTTGTATGACTTTACATCTTTGACAGATGAGCTGGGTTCAGCTGTAGTGTAATTAGGATGCAACCTACACAGGTGAGACAGGCCTGAAATGTTTCAAGCAGCCTTATTTCCTCCACACTTTTGACTTGACTCATCGCCTTCTTCTTGCCCTCTAGCATAACTCAGAGACCTCTTTCAGCTTCACCTGTCCGGACTCAAACAACCTAGGCCAGACTCCACCGGGTCAGTGAAGGATTTACTCCGTCAGGTACATTCCACCCTCCTGGCCAGTCTTGTGTTTATTTTCAAGGAGGGCTCTCTTTCCCAGGTCTCTCTTGGCCTCAGAGCGAAGGCTCTTGGCTGAGGTCCACGCTGCACAAAGGGCCCGGGCATTCCAGCTGTCTGCCTTTAATCCAGTGTGTCAGCTCGTGTTAATGTTGCAGCGTGAAATCTGAGGGCGCAAAGCGGCGTGGAATATCTACAAGAAAAAAACCCACCCTAAGAATTCCTCTGGAAAAGGCCACCGAGCATCGAGCCGGCTGGCCAGCAGTCTGCTGGTGGTGGAGTTAATGGGTGGTGGATATACTGTAGCAGGTTGTGCTTGATTGTGTGTGTGTGTGTGTGTGTGTGTGTGTGTGTGTGTGTGTGTGTGTGTGTGTGTTCCACAGGTCTCTACGCTTACAAGGTAGATAGCAGAAAGGTAACATTTGGGAGATTTTTCTAAATGGGACCACCTAACACCCAAGGATGCTGGTCTAATCAAAAGGAAAAGCGCGCCCATGGACTAATGTGAGACTAAATCAGCATTTCCGCTCCTCCTCAGGACCCCTGCGGCCCTCTCTGACACACAATAGAGGAATGACACGCTTCTGTGGACGGTTAATTATCTTAGACACACACACACACTGACACCCGCTCCGGTACACGTGCATGGACCACAGACACAAACGCAGATGAACATACAGCACAGCGGACACACAGCGCTCTACATTCGTGCATGCACTCACACACATATGCACAGAATCATTCCACACCCTGTCTGTCTCGTCTCGCTCACTTCCACCCAAATCCGCCTTTATTCACCCAAACTCATTGTCTGTGATACTTGCTGCAAGCAACATCTATTCAGCCACAGTGGAACCATCCATTCTCCAGATACTGTAACTCACACTTGGCTGAGTGTGTGTGTTTGTGGGCATGCATGCATCTATATAAGGAGACACTCACCGTCTTCTTCTGTCCTATTTTTATATAAATGTAATACATGTTAATGGAATTCCAGAACAGGACAAAGACAGACTTACAATACTTACAAGTTCCTACATGTGATCCACCTCCCACATGAAGGTGCCAGCAGGGACGTCCTGATGCTTTGCCAGCCTGCGCTCGGCCCTGCCATCAAAGCTTTATGCAGATTTGGATTTTATCACTTCATGAAGCAGCTTTGCAGAGTGACTATGAACTCTGATGCTTCTGTATGAACAGAGCTCCTCCACTACACTGCGGGAATTTGAAACTTTTACAGTTTGCTCGAAGCATCTTAAATCTAATTATTGACATTTTTGAGTGCCATTTTTTCTTTTTTTTTTGCTATCAAATGGTAGATAAAATGGTACACAGTAAATGGACTCAAGCCTGCATTCACCCATTCACACACATGTTCATACAATGGTGGCTAGGCCACCTGCTCAGTAACGGCCCAAAACTTGAGCCATTGGTAATTTTCATTATACATCTATCCTGGCTCTCAAAATTATTTATAATTGTTTAGCATTTTCTGTTAATTATCTGTCTATTTTTGCATCTGTCTGAGTTTGTATATTCCTGAGAAAGGTTGGGAAGAAGTCCTCAAAAGAGAATTCTTCTTCAGTTTTTGTACGTATCAAAATAATCTCATAAGGGGTGTTACAGATGCCAAAACACACACTCTCTCTCTGGGGTCTGGACCTGCTAACATTGTTTGGATAAATTAATGCAGCTACAATCAGTTGCACTAATAAAAGGTTGAATATTACCACAACAACCTGCCCTTTCTTTTGTAGTGGAAAAGTCTTATCTTAGTACACAGCTGTACATTAAAGGAGAGTTATACTTTTAAAGTTACAGTTTATTTTTTCTCTTGCTAAGGAGTTTACTAAAAATAAATGATGATAAAACACAGTGAAAATTTTGTAGACCCTTTCTTGATTAGTAAGTAGCTCAGGTGGGAGAGCAGGTTGGCTTTGGTTGTCTGATTGCCAATAGCAAGGCAATTCAAAATGCTTTACATAAGGCATAGACATAGAAGAAACACAGTGCAATACATAGAAATGATGGAAAGGCGAATATAGCTGTGGTTCAGGACGGAGGGTTGGCAGTTCGGTTCCTCAGCTCCTCCTGCCCACGTGCCAGATTGCTGGTCCAGCCTGCACCTCTCACGGCAGCTGGCTTCCATCAGTTTATGTGCATATGCAGCCATTTACAATTAATTGTTATTACTATTTCCGCTGTCCTCTCCATCAAGCTTAACTTTAACTTGCTGCCCAAGCAACAAGTAAGAATTAAAGCCATTCTATCCATTTTCAGTCTGTCCAATAATTTTGTTTTCTCCAAAGACAAAAGGCCTCTTGTGTTGCTATAGAGCAGAGGTTGTCGAACTGTGCGACACGCCTCCCGAGGAGCGAGGGTAGGGGGAGATGTGGAGGAAGAGATGTGAGGCAAAGATGCTGCGTGAGGTCATCAGCACAGTCAGCAGGCTCTGATGCAGCTCATGGAGGCAGCTACGGTACTTTAAAACTCTCATCACCCATCTTCACAGAGTCATATCTCAATCTAGTCTGAACACAAAGACATGATGCACATATTTGTATTGATCAGTGTGACTTATATTTTCCGAGGATATTGTTATCTTTGATGTCCATCATGAATAAATGGCTATAAAAACACTTCATATCAAATCATACAAGCTCCTCATAACTCCAGAACTTGCCCGAGAAGTTCACGTCACCATTCTAAAAGTTAAGAGCTCATATACATTAACATAACATTTCATTTGCTTGAAGCATTACTGTGTTTGAATCACTGAAGTGTTTCTTTTCATTTTCCTCAATACTGAAGTAAAAAACTCTGATCAGTCAAACGATCAGCGGGGGATGGGCAGCGTGTGAGGCTTGCGGGTGTCGGCAGGCCAACAGAACTCACCCTGATTAAATGCTTTCTTTACAGATACAGAGCGAGCAGACTATACACCACCGTCTGCTTTCTGATGACGCCGCACTTTGCAAAGGACAGGACTTTTTTTTCCTTCGCCAGGAGCCACAGGGTGAGGTTCTCATTATCACATCAGTGTCATCTTTCTCTGTTTTCATCCAAAAGTCAGATCACACCCCTCAGAGGCAGAGGGACATGCACACACACACACACACACACAGAATCTTAATATCTACATTATTTCTTCGCCTGTTATCAGACGGACCCATCTTTATTTGTATGCATGGTACAACAGCTTACAGGTGTCTTGCAGCATGTAATGCACACTGCCCAACTGTCATCATTTTAATGTGACTTGTTGAACAGGTCGAGTGGCCTGTGCAAAGCAGTGCAGAGGGGTTTCATTTCACCACACAAATGCTTTATTTGAAATGTAGCTAACCGTGTCCTCATTCCAGACCCCTGAATCACCCGCCCACTTTTTAAATTTGCTCTAGCGATTCAGAGGTCTGGTGTCACCGGTGTCAGCAGCTCGTCCCAGATTGGAGGGACAACTGAGCCAATCAGTGCATTTGTGGGTGGGATTGAAGTCTGTGACGTTGCATATCAGGATTTTTCAGGCAGAACTAGACGATTTGGAACACTTCAAACATAGTTGAACGCTGCAAAAATCTCCATCTTTACAAGTAATTTTCTTTTCTAGAGTCCACGAATTTCAAAAAATCTAATATTTTGATTGAATCAGTGCAGCAGTCTGTACTGAGAGCAGTCATACTGACACTTCTGACATTACTGACACTATTATGTCCTACTGACACACTTTTCTAGAAATGTCTTGAAACAAGTTGAAGCACAGATTTTTCCATTTGTTTTTGATGACTGTAAGTCCTGAAGTTTTTCTTTGATGTTTGTTCCATATTCTCTTCCTTACAATTGCTTGATACTTAGAATCTTAGAGAAAACATGTTTTATTTGAAATTTTTGGCCACACCAATGTTACAAGTTTACAGCACAGGAAGTCGATGCCAGCTCTGTCAGTGGTGTGATACTTAACAAAATTCATCATTCACACAATGATTAGCATAGTATTAAGCTTGTTTTTACTTGCCCTAAAAAACTAACAAAAACAAAAAAACAAGAAAAGAACTCACTAATATGCCTGATTCAAAACCTTGAAAGCGTGAAAATAACTTTCTGCTTTCAGCTTTAAATGCATTTGCAGTGTGGCATGTGAGCTTAATTCATTTTTTTAGTTCATCTTTTAGCAGAGTAGACAGTACTGTGGAGTTTATTTTTTCCGTCTTTTGCTAAATAAAATATACACAATATACAATATTTAATATGCTTTGCATTAATGTTAGCTTTGACTTTGGACCTTTTGTTTGAGTGTGTTGTGATGGGTACTGTTCATTTGTTGACGTTAGCAGTCTCCCTATCTAAGCTAACGTTAGCTAGTGCCGCACACTGTTGACGCCGCAGAGGAACAGCTGAGAGGCACTCAGGAGTCCACAAGGCGTCAACACCTTTGGATTTTAAGTAGAAAAAACATCCAAGGGAAACAATAGGCTACCAAGCATCACCTTTCACAGAGTATTTAAGCAAGGGTTTTGGTAGCATGCACTGGCAAAAGTGCATTTCTTCCCTGAGAAAATGATCCAGGAATACCTGTTTGGGTTTATCCACCCCAAGGTCATCTGGAATTACAATGATTAATTCTCCAAGATGAGGATTAGGAGAGGGACTGCTAATATATATACTATATATATATATACTCTGCCGTCCTGTTCTGAGATAGCTCATGGTGCTGAAAACAGTGACCCAAAGGGAGACCTGCATGGATCTCTGCTGTGCTTGCTAGCTTGGTGGTAAAGTCAGCAATAGTTTTTATTTCATTACTGGAATCTACAAAACCACTAGCGGTAGCTGATTCTTGTGGTGTGGCTGCACCTACTGAGTGACCATCCTCATATAGTGAGCTTTTTTTCTTATGTCTTATGACATTACACATGACTCAAAACCATTCCAGTGGGTCACCAGCAGAAGGTGTACTTCAAACGTGTACTTTCATTTGTAACCTTGTACAATTATTTCAAACTTTCATAACAAGGTCCTAATAATCAGAACGATTCTGGTTTGTACATGTTAATGATGATTGCTCTGTGGACACCAAAGTTAGTCACAGAATTCCATAAGGTTCTTTGCTCGGACTGATACTATTCACCCTTTATATGCTTTCTTTAGGCAGTATTATCAGGAAACACTCCATAAAGTTTCATGGCTATATAGATGATACCCAGTTATATTTATCACTAAAGCCAGATGAAACCAGTTTACCAAACTTCAAGCCAATAATGCTGTTTCCCTCCACACACCACTGGAGTATTCCCAGAAGTTTGTGCCAGAAGACATGATTCAGGCTCTGACAAAAAACACAAATGAGTACAGTTTTCAATGATGGAATATCTATAAACATCAGTACAAAAGAAATTTAAAAAGTGATTGGCATGTACCTGAATATGGGCCTAATACAAATGGCTGGAGTCCGTACGTATTGGGAGACTGACACCCAGTACAACCCTGTTTCTGATGTAATGCCACGCAATAGATTCCAATCTCTGTTGACATCATTACATTTTGTAAAGAACTTGACAGTGTTGGGTACAGAAAAGAAAGACAAACTCTGGAAACTCAGACCGTGTCTTGATTCATTCAGAGAGAAATGCCAGCAGGTGGTACCGGACAAGCACAAGTCTGTGGATGAGATTGGCGATTCCTTTCAAGGGGAAATTCAGCAGCATAAAACAATATATGCAAGGCAAGCCACACCCATGAGCTTTCAAAGTGTGGGTAAGAACTGGAATCTCTGGCATGCTCTGTGACCTGGATGTGTACCAAGGCAGCGTTGATGGAATACGAGCCAAATCTGAACTTGGATTGTCAGTGATGTCGTGATGAAGCTTGCCCCCACGCTTCACCTGCGTCCCATTGGTATTCAAGCTCCTTGATCGTGGAATTCATTACGTGGGAACAGCCACAGCAGGTACACCTACCCAACGAGAAGAAAAAGGGGAGAGGAAGCTGGGTTTTTTAATCTTTATCTTATCAGGCTGCCTCAGTAGGTTGCTAAAGATGCCCCAGCTGATCCAGAACACTTGTTTTGCACGTGTTTCGACAAAAACTAGGAAAAGAGATTATATTTGTCCCATATTACCATCTATACTGGCTCCATGTAAAAACCTAGAATAGAATAATTCTCCTAACCTACAAAGCCCTAAATGGTCCGGCTTAAAGAGCTCATAGTACCCACTTGCCCCACTAGAACACTTTGTTTCCAAAATGCAGGCTTATCTGTGGTCTCTATGGTCTCCAAAAACAGGATGAGAGCCAGAGTCTTCAAGCTATCAAGGTCCTGTCTTGTGGAACCATCTTTCAGTCTTTGTCCAGGAGGCAGACACCCTCTCTAAGTTTAGGAGTGAGCTTAAAACTTTCTTTTTAGGTAAAGGTTACAATCAGTGCTGGCTCAGGCTTGCCTCAGACAGGCTCTAGTCATGCTGCTATAGGATTAGGCAGCTGTGGTCCTTCTTGAAGCCCACTGCTACTGAATCATTTACTATTATATAATATATACATATACTATCATACATATACCATATACTTAGATCGTTATATACTGTTTTATTATAAGTCACATTTCTATTATTACAATAGCTGTAATTATTAATATTGTCATTGCCGTGCATAACCCCACCGTGAGACTTTTTTTTGTGATTTGGTGTTGTATTAATAAAACTGAACTGAATTGAAATTTAATTGATTTCTTCAACAGGGCCAAATTCCTGGAAGGGTCACCCCCCAAGGCCTGCCCATTACTGTCCATAAAAGTCTTTATTCAATTCTATTATCATTGCCTTTCTTTGGTATGTTGAGTAAGGTGAAAAACTATTGGGAGCAGAGAGGAGGACTTTTAAGAGCCTTTTAAGAATTTCTTGAGCAGAGGAGAAAATGGTGTAAAGAGAAGGAGGTAGCAGAAATGTTCTTCAAATGCTGAATGACAGTCATTTAATGAGACTCTGTAGATTAGGTTGTGCAGGGATAATGCTTGTGTTTGATCTCCTTCTAGATGCACATCTCCTCACTATAACAGCAGAAAGGAAAGTGATCATGACATTAAGATGTTTGGCAAATGGCAAAATGCAGCAGTGCAGTAGTGATGACTTGGGTCTGTCGCAACCTTCCATCAGCGCAAACACGAACACAAACAATTACAGCACTTTCACAGCCTCATATTGTGGCACAGTTATCTCATTTCCACTGGGTGTCTGCACCTCGGAGGCTCGCAAAAGGGCATTCATGGATATAGCGGGCTTCACCAGTGTTGTTGGTGTGACTGATGGGAGAGTTATGTTTATGGAACAATTATGTCAAATAACGAAGCTACTTCTATAAGCTGGCCAGCAATCATGGAAATCAATGAAGGCTGAGCCATTTCTCCCCATTGATAGGCCCATCAAATAGATCATGTACTAAAATTACCAGCATGGTAACAAACATGAGCAACAAATACAACAATTATCAGCATGTGAACAGGTTACTGTAGGCCTGTGTTTTCAAACATTTTGTATGCTACTTTTCAACAGAGATGTTCATTACATCAAATAGAATTCAGAATTATACCGTGTCTTAATAGAGTCTAAATTGTATGATTAGGCGTGTGGATTTCACTGTGCATTATCACAAAGAATGTTATGTCTTTTAATCAACCAATTACACCTTTTATAAATATGTCTCATACCTCGCAATGGGGTCAGCCATGCCTCCTCACTACGGTAAAGGTTTCAGTCCCTTCATTGCTCAGAATTGAGAGCAATTGAGAATTTTCCTTAATTACTCCTGAGCTAGGACCCCTTGTTAGAAAATGTTATGCTAAGTTGGCTCTCTAAGAGTACTCAGAATGTTTGTGAATACAGTCCCTGATCTTTTCATGGATGTCTAAATAGAAACCTGTTTTACAAAAAAAGCAATGGAGGCCAAAGTGAGAGAAAAAGACATCATCCTAAAAATACCATATACAGTGCAGTATTCAGTCATGTTCCTTGTCTTTTCTTCGTTTTTTCTTTGTCATGTAGTTTGAAGTGCAGTTTCTTTCAAGTTCATTCCACCCGCCACCTCTTTGTGTCCTGGAGGTTGAGAGAATGGTCTCGAATGCCCAAGTCTGTTCTTAGGCCCTCTGGTATCTGAGTCTCTTATCTACACCCTAGATGCCGACTCCAATGCAAGCCAACCTGCGCTAAACAAAAAAAAAAAGAAAGAAAAAAAAGAAGAAGAAGAAGGAGAGGAGGTAGAGGGAATGGGAGGGAGAAAGAGAGAGCCAGACAGGACAAAGCTGGGAGTGGGGCAGAAACTGAACACAGTGTCTGTTGTGTGTATGAAGGGAGGACTTGGCACAAACACTGGCCGGTCTGTAAGAGTATCCTGTGCTGCTCCCTGCTCCATGCCTGCTGCCTCAATACTGTCTTTGTCCTCCCACTGTGCTCGGTGACACTGAGAATCCACACACAGCAACACCTGGCCCCTGTGTCTCCTCTGCTTTAACACAAGAGGAAGCAGGACAGGACAGGACAATGTAGGACAACGCTAGATAAGACGGGATAGGACAGAATACCAAATTGATATAGTTCAAACACCTTTTTACATCTTCCTGGCAAGCGACCCCTTGTGGTTGGGCAAATGATGACTGCTGTTTGTTGTTTTGGGAAAGGTGGAAGTTTTGGCGTTGTTGTGCAAATCCTCCTAGGGAGGAGGTTGGACGTACAAACCGTCTACTTTGACACTAGACACTGTTTGCATCCCATCTCCATCCAACTGCTATTTTTATCATCACCGAAATCTTTCCTATTTTCATCATCACCAAAATCTTTCACTAACCATAACCAGGTAGTTTTAGTTGCCCTAAATCTCCTGTAGCAGTTCTGCTGTTGCAGAGGTTTCTAGGTTTCTAGTCTGTATTTGGAGTGCATTAGAACATTAGGATCTGGTTTAACAGCATGTTCACTGAGAAAGACAGCGAACCCAGGATTGAGCCCTGTGGTACCTCTCATGTGATTCTTGTTGATAATACTATTTTACATTTTTTGTTTATTGGGGATGTAAACACAGCACTGATTTATTATCACCTTAAGTTGATATTGCAAAAGTGCTGGCAAATACTTGCCTATTTACACATCCAGAAGGAAAGGGGTTCCATTAGCATTCATTTGAAGTTCCAGTGAATTTAAGTTCAATAGTCACTCTCATGTTAGCTCTGTTTTGGTTTCCTCTAACTCCTGAGGGAAATATCTGGCTCTTTAGCTGCTCCCATGTGCTCACAAGCTAGGTGCTATCTTGTTCCACTTTTTGGTGCTGGCCAGGAAGCATACAGTGGGCTTTTAGAACTTGCAGCTGCCTCCTATAGCTGGAAATGAGAACAGTGCATGTTTTAAAACAATGATAAAAACATTTAGCAAAATAATAAGCTAAATAGTGCTAAGATTACCCAGATCTGATCAATGACTATGTTACACATAAAAATTTCACCACTTGTTAAGATGAAAATATTGATTAGTCCTGCTTTAAAGCAATAAAAAATTAGCACAGCATTTTCGTATGAACCTACTAGAGGATGTCCTGCTCTGGCAAGAAACTATGGACCAAAAACCAACTGTAAGATTTAGGTAATAATTATCAACTATTAGCAGCTTTATATAAAGACAGAAACATCAACTTATAAATATATTAATGTATATAGATTTTTTTCATATTTGTTTTGTTTTCAACAAAAGAGTACTCAGAAAAATGGTTTACTGCATCTCTTAATCTTCACAGTAACGATCTTCTCCTTTCTAACATCTGGTTGCGAAACTGATGGCCCTGCTATGAGTGGGCCTCCGCTCCTTCCCTTGTTATCCCTTGGCAGCCATTTTGTGTCAGCTTCAAGTGTGGAAACACAGGAGGGTTTTCACTGAATGGTGAAGAACAGGTTATTGCCATCACAACAGCGACAGAATCAGAAGCGTGGAGGAAAAGGAGGGCTGCAGCAGCGGTGTGAGAAAGAGAGAGAGGGACTGCAAGGGGGCAAAGAAATGGAGAGTTGGTAGCGAGCGGCGTTTTTCTTTTAGCAACCTGATCTGAGCAGGGAGCAGAGCAGGGCAAGATAAAAGGAGAAAGGAGCGTTGTCCAAGCCCAACTACAGGAAAAGGACGATTATAGCAGAGCCCGGTATCAGGTATGCAGGCCAGCAATCCCAGCCAATCACACTGCACGTACATTAGGCCAGACGGTAGCTTGACTCCACTGCACTAACCCCACCACCCCCCAAACACTCCGCCCCACTCTCCTCCCACCCCTCCAAATGTCTACCGCTCTCTCTCTCCCTTGATGTTGCACTCCTCTCTCTATCTCTCACCCTCTCTCATCTTTAACCCTTTTCATCCTGTTGCTCTTCTCCCGCCCACACCTCAGTGTAGTTACATTACTGACTCTTTGTCTCAGACCACTGTATGCTGTACACCAAAAAACAAGACAAAACTTTTTATACTTTAAAAACTACAGTCAATTATTATTATTATTTAGTTTGAACACACAATTACTGCACTGATGGACACTTTTATATTTATGATGGATAATGTGTAATGTAAAAGGTGTCACTTGTAGTAACAAACTCACCGAGAATTACGGCCCCTCTCTGCAGTTCCCCTCAGCTCTAGGGAGCTTTTTATCTTTCATCTCACTGTTTTGGTGTTTTGGCCCACAACTTTATATTTTTGGTTCAGTCACACCACTCTCATCAATCCAGTTTCTTTCTTTTTATATATATATATATATATATATATATATATATATATATATATATATATTAATATATTGTTCTCCAGTAAGGTGTATGCTACCTGCTCAGCCCCAAACAACAGTTAGCAACTGGCTGGCTAACAAAGTGGAACATTTAGCAACTAAAGAGCCAGATACATATACTGTAAATAAATGTTGCTGCATGTCTGCTGGCTGTGTAAATAAGCAAGTGTTTGCTAAAAAGTGTGCATTACTTCTGATAGAAACATAGTGAATATTTTAAATTGCCTTTTGTGTCACTTGCTTCGGGCCTCAGCCCAGAAAACAATAATAATGGACGAGTCTGTAGCGACCCCAGATAACATTCAAGGTCCAATAACTGTTTTGAAAATTTGTGCTTGTTTCTTTCTATTTTGTTGCTAATGTCTTTCATTATTCGCCTGCTCTTTATGCACAGTATCGACTGTATCTGTTCTGTTTTCACCCCACTTTACCCAATCAGAAGACTACAGGGACCACTGCTTCGCAGCCACAAAGTTTGGCTTACATAGCTGGCATTGCAGGTCTAATCTGCAATAGGTGGCAGATTTTCTTCTTCACGGTTACCAGACACAGACAGCATGGTTTCCATTCTAATTAATGATTTTTTTCATTCTAATTGGTGACACAATGCAATGTTTCCAGGCAAAGTAAGAGACTGTCAGAACATGGAGGACACCCAAGGACAATCCTGTGCAAATATGCCCACTGGGGGAAAAGAAAAAACAGTAATTACTGCTAAATAGCTGGGATGTCTGGGATTTTCACTTTTCACACAACCCAAAATACAAATCTGAATTTACAAAAAAAGGCTTTATAGCCTCAAAAAGGAATGTAAAACTAAAAGGTTTAACATACACAGTATGAAACCTAAAAAAATCTAGATTTAAGATCCAAGATCTTAAATCATGAATAAAATTCAAAGTCAAAATAAATCACCTGCTTGTAATCTTTTTTTCATATCATGACATATACTGTAGGTAACTGGCTGTTGTCAGATCATGGTTTGCATCTCTTACCTTACTGAAGGACAGTGATGCTTTACAGCTCAATTCAAGCTGGCATTCAGTTCTTATGGGTATCAATTGATGATTTAATTAGCAAAAACAGATATCCCCATCTTTATTTTTCTAAATCGTGTTTTTTTATTGTGTAGCCCAGGGAATATCGATGAAAGTTGTGTTGGGTTGTTTTGATTAAGAATAACATTTATCTGTTTTTGTTTGATATGAGTGTGAATGTTAATTCTTACCCTTAGAAATGGTAGTTTGGCCAAAGAAAAATTATTATGATTATTATGATATTATTATTACTGATGCAGTTAAAATGAGATTAAGATTCAAACCAGTCTTCCTGAGCAAAGATGATGATGATCTGTTGTATCTGTAGTAACACAGGTTTATAGTTTGAACTGGATGTTTGGATCAACATAATTTCACAGGATGTCCACTGAGAAAAGCAATGTACCAAGAACTGAGCCCTGCGGTACTCCATCGGTGATATTAGTTGGCATATGTTCTCCCCTCTATGCAGTGTAGTTTTTCAATAAACAGTGGCCTATCGTTGTTAAACACTGATCACTGTATCTTTATACCTCTCTGTGAGGTGGCCATCTTAAGTCATATGCTATCTAAGCCTGCCACAGCAAATTAAGTGTGGGTTACTCTCAAAGCCACAGAGTGCCTATTCAACTGTCAGTGGGAAAAGCCAACAGAAGGCTTCCGTCTGTATCCTTTCATCTATATCCTCTAAGCCTTAAAACTAATCACATCAACTCAAGCATGATGTGTCTGTAGAGACTCTTCCAACAAAGTCTTGCAGAAACGTGTGAGAACAAAAGAGGATAAGGAGGGGTAGAGGCGGAGAGAGTTGCATGTGCTATACAGCCAAAAACACTAACAAAGATGACTTACATTTTCATATCAGATTGCTGTTTATTTCTTTGATGCTACCTGTCGCCAGTATTTTAAAACTATTGTTGGAGCTACGAAAGTTTGTCTGCATTAACACTACATGTCCATGAACCATGTTTCTTTGCTTCCTCCTCCCATGAGAAGAAATGTGTGTGCCTTGTTTATTTGTCCTACATCTGCTATTTCTTAAAAGTGGAAGGTTTTGTTTGATTTGCAAAAGCAGAATATTGTCCATTTCTTGATTTGTGCCAGACGCAAACACCCTCATTTGCCAAGGTCCAGTTAGGCCATTAACCCATTTCTCTATGACCATAGATATTTATGGCTACAATGCAACAAGCTAAATTAAACATTCTTCGCGGGTACCTGCAGGTACAGAACTCTATATAATCCAGAGAGCAATCTCCCTTTGTGTTGTAAAGTAGATTTCCTACCAAATGTAACCCAGTGTTCACAATGTTAAATACAGGTGATGGTTGTGTTAATTTAATCTTCTGTCCAAAATTAGGAAATTAAGATTAAGCAATGTTAAATATTGCATGAAGCACCTCTACAATTCCTGTCTTTGTAATGAACCTATGAAGTTCTGAATACTGTTAGTGAGTGAACTTTTCCTGCAAATACAGAACTGTGTCCTGGGTAAATTGTGTTCTGGTGGGTTCCTCTCTCTTCACTACATCTCTGTGTGTGTGCATGCATGTGTTGGCTTATGTGCATGTGTTTGTGTGTGTGCGTGTGTAGAAATGTGCATGGTGTGTTGGTGTGTGCGTTCGCGTCTGCCTGTCTGACCGCGTTGTGTGTCCAGTAATGACATCGGAAGCTGGCAGGGCTTCATGTCTCCCAGGCTGCATTCAGAGGGACTAGGCAGCCTCCCCAGACTGGGCTGTCGGGGAAAATGGACTTAGCCACTGAATCGGCAAACACAAGAGCAGAAAAGTGCAGGAGAATGGGGGTGCAATGAGATAAGGAAGGAGAGAGAGTGATGGTGTCAGGATGAAGGAAGGGGAAAATAGAGACAAGCACAGCCAGAAATTGACATGCAAGGTGGAAAAGGGAGACATTAGGTAGCTGGACACAGAGGGATCTGAGGTTGGAGGGGCACAAATTGACGACAAATTGTGGCTTGGGTGGGGGCTAGATTTTGTGGGATGAGAGAGCCTGAGGAGGGGTGAGAAAGTAGAGGACAAGTGAATGGAGGAGTGATGGGGAAGATAGAAGAAGCCCAGAGGATATAGCGGCAGGCAGCAGAATAGGTTTGGCTGACATTCAGGCATGTGGAGGGCCAGGGGGGTGACAGGGGAGCATTGTAAATGAACCAAAGGGGAGACAGAGAGGCAGGGGACGGAGGGGACAGTTTGGGTGAGAGCGAAGGGGGTGGGCCGGCAGTAGATTTGGCTGGTATGACTGGGAGATGATGGGGATCTTGCCTGGACCAGCTAACAGTCTGTTATGTTTTCATTAACCACAGGGGATTGTCAGCGAGGCGGGGCAGCGGGCACAGAGAGTGTCTAAAATTAAATGGATGAGGGTTCATCACTGGGGAGAACTTCCCTCATTACACAGACAAGAGACACAATGAGAGCTCACACGGATGGATCCATTGTTCTGAAGCAGCAGTGCCAGGTCACACTACTCTGCAATGCATCCACAACATAATTCAGCAAGAACAAAAGAATAAAAGTTCCTACTGGGAATAATCGGCTAGATTTAGGGCTTCAGACAGCTTTGCCCCTTGGCAGCGCTAAATGAAATCAAGAAAGAATGAAAATGAAATAACTGTGAGGTGACGTCACTAAACAACACAGGATGGGCTATTGTTAATCAGTCCTGGGTGATGTTACCCAATATGTTATGTATTATATGACATCTTACTAACAACCCTATTACAAGACAAAAACATCAATACTACACATCAATCCAGCAAAATCCAGATAACATTCAACGACTTTTTCTATGTCACATGTCAGTATTTTTAAGACTATCATTTTCTACACTATGTATAATCAATATTTTTACATGAACAATGGATCACATGACTGTTTGCCTCTGAATGGGGTTGCGCTTCACATAGAATTACAGTATCATTGCTTTAGCTAAGTTATGGTTCGTACAACTGAAACACTAGGTTAAGGTTGGGAAAAGATTGTCTGATACGGCAACAATTTATAGGTATACCAGACTTTTACTGTACTGCAGATGCTTGGTTGTCAGCTGATACAGAAACGTACAGAAACAATGTAGAATTGACACCTGAGCAATTGATTTCAGCAGGTGTTTGTTACAGTTAAAGCCTCTAAAATCATTGTTGTCATTTCAATCTGTGTCCACAGGTAATGAGAGTATTTTAGCCACTGAGGAAACAAAGCTTCTATTCTAGGAAAAATGCTTTAATTTGTCACAATGACATCTAAAGGCTGCTGACACATGGTACTGTTTAGGGCGTAAACCACCCAACAATTATCTTCTGCTCACCCTGTTCTGGTAAGGCTCAAAAGGTGTTCCGTTGGATTAAACATGTTTTAATCATGTGCAAACCACAATTACTTTATAGCCAGTTGGATTAACCATCAACCAGTGAGAGCTAACAACTATATTGAGGCAGATTGTTGTTGGCCTTAGTATCCAAATGGCCACCAAGTATGCACCTTAGAGCAAAAATTAACTCAAAGACTGAAGAAGAGACAGGACGCAAGTCAGTGGTCAACTGAACCTCAACACACGTTCTTTTCTGGCAGTTGTAACTCAAAGAGCATGTTTCAACTTTATGCAAATGCAATCTGCCAGCAGCACTTGTCAAGTCAACGCAAAGGGTGCCAACTGGAAGTGGCTTGAAGACAAGTTGCTTTTTATGTATATTTTCAACAGCACATATTGGTAAACAAACAAACTAGGACCTCATATGTATGTAAGTAACCACTGGAAAGTTAGCTTTCACTAGTATATAATTGGCCACTCATCATATAATAATGTAAGTTTGTGCTTAACAACACACCTGAAAGTTACAGACTTCTAGCTGCTAACACGTAAATCACTATCATGGCCTTCAGAAACTGTGTTTTCCAGTGTATCCCTCTTCCCCCGTGCCTCCTGTTTGCCCTGTCTGTCTCTGGGTGGTGGGGTCGTGGCTTCCCTCCTGGCTCTGCACCTCCTGCACACCTGCCATCAATCAGCTCCTCAGCCCGCCACTACATCAACCTGCCCTCTACCTCTACTTGTCGTCGGATCATTGTTGCAGCCGGCGTGGTTGCTATCTTCAGGCCAAATGGAGTTTGTGACACCTAGTGAGTTTGCATTTTGTGTGTTCTAACCTGTTTTTCCTCCGGGTGCCTCAGGATCACCTCACATCTGTCTGCCTGTCTGCCTGCTGACCTGCCGGCTTGTCTGTCTGCTATCACTGCACCTCTCCAGCCACGCTCCATTTCACCCACATTCCCCACTATCTTATAATAAACGTCATCACTTCGCCTTACCATAGTGTCTGCGTCCTGCTTGTGGGTCCTACCTAGAACGACATAACAATCTCAGCCAGTAGATTCCTAATTTGTCCAAATTCAAGCTGCTGAGTTTAACTCTGCCGATGTTTCCACACTAAAATCTCATGGATGGAAAACTGTCTTTGTTGCAAGCTCAGTTTGTGGATCTAGCAAATTACTGATCATCTATAATTTCTGTTTAACCTGTTTTTCCTGTGAAGGCAAAGATCAAATGAACATCTGAATATCAAATCTAAATCAAATGATGCACATGCATTAAATATACTTAATAGAATTACCATTGCCAGCCTGCCACTGCTGAGTGTCTCATTTGGCCTTCATATACTTAAAGTATCTGAGAAGAGATTAAGATCAAAGATATTTCTAAGGTCTTAATGGAATGATGCAGGTGAATAAGAGATCAAACAGGTCAGGTCTTGGCGCTCAGTCAGGGTCTAAAATTAGCATTTACAGTTAAGCCTTGTCAGCAACAAGACGAAAATCGCTTTCCATGCTGATCCACCTATTAAGAGGAAAAAGGCAAGATTCATTCTCAGTCATTTGACTTTTCCTACCATGCCAAGCTGTGTTCCATGTGCACACATGAAAGGACACATTTACCAGTGTTGCTATTAGGTGAAAACATGTTAAAACTGAGACACATCTATCAGTATAACAGAACCAGCATCACTGGCCAGCACAGATTCTCATCCGTCTAAAGTCTTCACAGACCAGTTAGATGAAAAACAAAGGACTGACAAAAGGTGAGAGAAGAGTGATGTGCTGCTGATGTACTGTGCAGTGATATCAGGCTTTAAGAGAAGATCAAGGATTTGTTACACTTCAGACAAATCAGAGAGACATCTCACATTGGATCTTTATCAGCTGAAGATTCCTCACATGAATGATATGTAAAACTGTACTGTATATGTTTCAGTAACTATGGGAACAGCTAAGAGCAGTAATTGGAAGCTACTGATAGATGATGTATTAAAAGTACATCTACAAACACAATACACTTCCATTTGTATTGTTTGTTGTGGTAAGTATGTAAATGTGTAAGTAAATGTATTAGCTGAATACAGTCCTGAAAGTATTCAGCTAATACTTTATTTATACAGTGCTAAATGGTTTTGTATCCTACATGCCTCTTGGCATGTCTGCACAAGAGCCATTTAACCCTTACGTTCCAGTTGTCTCATCCACGCCTGACGGAACAGATGTGCTCTTATTTTAACTATCCAGCCACCTACACAGACTGTGTAAGGCTCACACTTCACACTCACGACACATGCCTAAATACTACCTGAAGATTATTTTTATCATTTTTACGCATGTAACTACAGTGATTGTGTGTTGCGCTCTAAGCTCTACTAGATGTTAGTTACATACTGTAACTCTGGATTCTATGAGTATAGACATAAATATATTGGGTTTATCCAGTATGTATGCACAGCCATGAAGATTTCCTTCCATGGCACTGTACGCTGCACAGTTGCCTCTTTTAGGTCCTCATATAACTCCAGCAGGACCTGAGCTCTGCTCCTAAAAGCCAGTATTTCCTCTGGCTAATGCTAGTGGGGCAACATCTTAGAGGGTTATGCCTAAACTCCTACAATCTGGAGTTATGCTACCTAACTAATGTTCTACTTCAGGTCGTCTTAGGTCGTCATAGGTGTCGTCTTCTAAGAACTGTAGCTATTGGGTTAAGGCTGAAGCTGATGTAGTCGATGCCCACTGTGACACCAAGGTCCACAAGCAGATAGCATACACCAATTCACCACCTCTTAAAATGGTCCCCCATGCAGCCCATTAATCCAAGATGATGGGAGTAGAGGTTTGGCTTGTGCGTAAAAGTACCAAATCTGACAACACATCATCTACCATCTAGTACATGTAAAACTGAATTAGTTAAGGAGGACTTGGACACATCGTGCAGATAGAAATGGATGAACTGGCACAGTGTAGCCCAAGATGCCGCTGCACAGATGTCTGCTACTGTCATCCCTCGAAGGAGGGTAATGGATGAGGATAAGGCTGTCGTGAAGTGTGCCCAGAAGCCCTGCGGAGGATCCACTCCCGCTGTACTCCATGTTTGTCTGATGCCATCACAAAACCAGTGAGAAAAACACTATTTTGACAGAGCCACATATTGTGAGTGCCCTCTGTAATGAACAAACAGCTGTGGTGTCTTCCTGATGTGCGCAAAACATCGCACACTGGGCAAGAGTTGGTGAGACGCTTCTTCTGCCTCGTTTCCATGAGGTTGGGGGAAATAATTCTGGGCAGAAAGGGATTCATTTCGACTTTAGGTTTTAATGAAAGATTTGGCTGTGAAGTTGCTGTGCTCCTGCCCTAACTAATATAGAGGTAGAACGGTGAGACCGACAGTTTGCACAGGTCGCTCACTATCTTAACCGAGGACAAGGAGGAACGTTGTTTTCAATGGACAGCATCTTGCTAGAGATCTGGCCAATTGAAACAAATGAGCTAGAAAGTGCAAAACAGGTTTTTGTTGTCTGACTCCCGTTTAAAAAATGCTTCACTAAAGGATGCACAGAAACTGATCTGTTGGCTTAGCCTCTGTGGCAGGATGAAACGGCTGCTGCATACGGTTTCATCGTAGATGGAACCAAACTGTAATCTTCCAACATCTGAAGCTGTTTAACACAAGAGGCAGAGTGCACGATGTGGGATCTGAGCTTCTCTCTGTTCAGCACTGAAAAGTGGACCATCTTCCTACATAACACACTGTGCACCATTGCAAGGGGCAGTCCTAACCTTTCCAAGCACTCCAGGTAGGCAGCCAAGCCACAACCACCCACCTCCTAGGTGGTGGATCATGCCTTCCAGGTATGACACTCAGTTTAGCGCATCCTATCTGGCTGCGGACAGCTCTGTTCTGATAGTGGTGGAGTTCATGTGCACATGCGAGAAAATGAATGATGGGTGGAGAGCGGACACACACAATCGTGTTTTCATCACTTCAGAGCCGGTGGAACAAAGCCCTGATCTCTCTCCATTTCCATAGCCTTGGAGAAGTAGCACAGAGCCACAGAACGGCGCAGGAATTCTTTGTGGCTGGGAATGACAGAAATGTGTTATTTTGCATCTCTCAGGTTGATGGAGTCAGTTGCCAGTACACATGCATTCCCGCACATGTCTGATTGTCAGCAAGTGGAAGAAAACGGCATCATAATGTACCTGTTGAACAGACACAGTTCCAGAATTAGCCTTATCCCACCTGTGGCCTACGAAGTTAGTGCTAGCCTAGCATGCTCCACAAGGAGACAAGCCTCACAGTGGGGGTGAAGGTCTGCCGGCAGGATGTAGCCAATTTGACAGGCGGGGCACAAGCAGACAGCTTCACAGTGGTTGAACTTCTTCATCCTCACTTCTGTTCTCCATGAATTGGCTGCGAGACGCTGAAGGAAATTTAGGAACATGACTGCAGCAGAGGTGTTATATATCTTACATGGGGACCTGAGAGAGGCAACGGTTTAGTGTACAGTGGCGGGAAAGAAAATCTTCTTGTCTCAAACTTCTAGAGAGTGTTGAATATTTCGAATATTTAAAGACTAATCTAAATCTCTATAAACAGTTATCTGCATGTTAGTGCGGAAGCAAGTTGCTAATCGTACTGTAAACAATAACCAATGAATGGCCCTGATATCCATTATCCAGACACCCACTGGCTACACCAGAAGCCCCGAAACATTGACCATTGTTTATTGTAGGAAATCAAATGAAGCATGCTGTCAGTGAGGACCTTTCAGACAGGCACTAAGTGTAATGTGAAGTCATCTTATCATCAAACTTTTTCCAGCTGCTAACCCTAACCCTAACCCTAACACACTCAATTTTCTTCAATTCCTGTGTGATAACCAGTAGATTTTAGCTGCTTCACTTCACAGTTTACTGCTTCTGAAAGTTTTATTCACCTATTGTGTATTTCTGGTACCCCTGCTGTTAATTAAAGGAGCTCAGAGTAACAGCCTTGTTAGATACTGTATGCCACCGTGTGTCTTTGAGTTTATCCTATAGATGTTAGGAAGTGTTTCATAAGACCATTGGTCAGAGAGATTCCTCAACCCTCAGAGCAGCATGTATCATTTTATTGCAGTGCAAATATAACAAATCATCTAATTCAAACATTGTGAGGTTTGCCGTACATCAAAACATGTTGCTGCTTTATGTTTTTCTGCAACACATTTAGGACCCCTAAATATATTATATTTACCCTTCAGAATAATTCAATTCCATGTGTAAACTGTAATATAACTACGAAATTTCATTTAAAGGACAAAAGTAGATTTTTAAAAAAGGTCAGGGCTGCCCGTTTAGCTTATGAGTGAGATTTGGTTTCGGTGAAGTGGGTGCAGTTTAGGAGCAGGCCATCTGTGGCATACCCACCTCAGGGGTCAGGGTCATCACTCCTCAAGCCCAAATTTGTTTAAGAAGTCCAGCAGCAATTCACTATTTTGTCAATAATCATGGTCATTGATGAATAAGTATGGTTGATCAGCATATTTGCCAACCTCCAGACATCAAAGCCTAACCAGGGTGTCTGTCTGGGGATCTTCCAACAGAAAATTGTTCATTTCTGAGGCTGTTTTCCTGCATTCTAAGGAATTTATGGCATAATTTTGTTGAAACTTGGAGTCAGGGGGACAGGAGGGGAGGGGGCATTGATAGATGTGACTCTCAGGAGATACGTTTCTCCTAAAGGAAACTAAATTTTATTAAACTAGACAGCCAGTCTAGAGGAGAGTGAATTAGTTCTTTGCTGAACTATTTTTCTGGATTTGCCAAATTTTTCTTTTTATGTCAGATGTGCTTTCACACATCTTTACTGACTACAAAGGCAATCCATCTTCTGACACTTGGCAGCTAAATTAAGCTATTAACTAGAGGTACTGTCTGATAGATAAAAGCTAGGATGAATACCAACTCATGATGCACTATTGCAGCATAATGCATTCATCAGACGACGGCTGTTTAGATATCAGCAGGGGAGGTTGTGGGGTCAAACCCAGTTTACAATCAGTCAATGGAGGAGACATTGTTGTTGAGCCTAAACAATCTAGCCAACCCTGTTTTATCCTGTCGCATTCTGTCGCATTTTATTTCAATTAGTCAAAGATGTGAAATTGAAGAGCAAAGTGAAGATGTCTACCCTAAATGAAAGCTACTTTTTTCATTCTGGGGCTGTATGTGCATTTTTTATCAACTAAAGCCACACAAACTGTGTGCTGTGGGCTCTGGAGAAAAAGCACCTCTTACGCCATTGTGTCCAATGTTGGCATAAAGATATTGATTAGTTCAGCTTCAAGAATGAACTTTAGCCATGCTAAACTCACAACATTTATTTATGAACTCAGAAACAATCTGATTTCGATTCATCAAGTGATAGTTTGTGAGCAACAAATGTTTTTTTCCTGTGTTAGCCTGGCCCCATGGACTGCTTATGTATTCCTTCTGTTGGCTTGTTTATGTTTCTCCTCCAACATGCAGGTCATGAATAAAAATGAAATGACTGCTTTTTACACAACCTTCTTCTATTTTATTGAGATTGTGACCAAAGCTCTTTTTTGTTATTCAGGTTTGTTTGCACCAGCCTGCTGAATTTCACCGTCACCTAATGGCCTTATTTCTGCACCCAGAGTAGCTCTGTCTTTGAGAAATACTTCTAGACCGAAGTCTTCAGCATCTCACAGAACCTGCACTTTGTAATTTGGTGGTGACTTGCTTAAAAGAAATCCAGGTAGGTGGTTGGTTTTTTTTTCCATCAACCTTAATCATGACACGGTGTGAAATCATTTATATATTACACGTAGGACGTGTGGATGCACCGCATTCACTCAGCTCACATTCATCCTTTCTAAATCCCATCAACTAAATCATGCCACTTCCTCTCAACCTTTGTTTGTTTAATTCTGTCTGCGACATCCATCCCACACAGCACAACATCAGACTGATCAATCACCACGCTGCCTCACACTGCTGCCATTGTCAGCGCCCTCCCAGAGTCAGGGAGCACACTGACAACCTCTGTTTGCATCCTTTCTCCGGGTCTTGAACGGGCTATATAGTCCTCTCTTTGTCCACCCCACCCGTATTGATGGAATCTGAAAGTAAGCAGATTTGCAACGGATATTAACAGTAGGCTTGCAGAACAATGGCACAGAGAAGCATGGCACAAGGTTGAGAACAAATGTGTCCTTTATGTCCAGTGGGGGCCTTGTTCCGAGAATGGAGGGGAGGAGAGGATAGGGAAATGCATGAGGAGGGGTGTATTCTCTCAGTGCAGATGGAAATGAGAATATCTGCACGCGTACACACACACACACAGGCGTGTTTTCATCACTTCAGAGGACATTACATTGACTTGTTTCCTAGAGACCTACCTTAACCCCAGCCCTTACCACTGCTTACCTAACCCCAGCCCTAACCACTGCTTACCTAACCCCAGCCCTAACCACTGCTTACCTAACCCCAACCCTAAACACTGCTTACCTAACCCCAACCCTTACCCTAACCCAAGTCTTCACCCTAAAATCTAGCAATTTACATGATGGGGACTTGCATTTTCTCCCCATAAGGAAGGCAGGTGTCCATAATTTGACTGTGTAAATAGATTTTTGTCCCCACAACATGACTAATACATGTCCACACACACACACACACACACATACACACACAAATCTAAGTCAGACACCACGATGAGCTCATATTGACAGCCAGACTCTCTCGGAAGGCCTAACATTCTGACAGAGATTAAAGGAGGACATCATACACACACACACACACACACACACACACACACACACACACACACACACACACATCAAACATATTCGGCTCCTCCAAACGAGCAGCTGGGGAGTCTGCGCTGTACATCTATATCTTCAGCTGCAGAAGTCTTCCCCTCCTCTCTGCCAATAAGGGTGGCTTTACTCCTCCCTCGATGGCTCCATCCTTCCATTCCTTTGACAGCGTCATGGGGGGTGTTATTGGTTGAAGCTGCAGGGAGTCTTCACACACACAGTTCCCACTCTAGCCTGCTGTAATGCAACACCTCTGTGGGGTCAAAGGAAGGAAGAAGCACCAACACGTTACTTCTTTACTCCCCGTGTTGTTAACTATGCCGCACGGTGCACGCACTTTTATCCTCATGAATGGAGCATAGACTGATAAAAATGAAATCAAATTTTAGAATCTTGCTCTTAGAAGTAACGACAACAGCATTAATACTATTTTATTAATTTTGTGTAAGTTTTGGTTCCACAGTTTTCAGATATTATACATATCATTAAGTGTCAAACTGCTTGATTATTTCATGACGCCTGTTATTCTGTAGTTCTTTATTCATTTACTGTTGATTGTGAGCTTCCATCACAATAGAAATTCACTGTACAGGCATTGACAGCATTGCTTGCAGGCCAGGCTTAGCAGCAAAATAATACAGAACCATGATGTTAATAAATATCGACAAAAGCAGGAATTTTACAGCATGTCAACATTCATAGCTGTGCCCGAGGGGAGCACATTTTAGCTGGCGACCAGTGATGTATTCTCTTGTTTTAGTACTCCTGTGGACACGTACAGGATGTAGAGACAGGTGTAAACATGAGGACTGCATTTGTGTTGACAGCTTACAGCAGTCGTAGGTTTTTAATGGCTGAAATAAAAGTGATATGGATGGATATTTTGTCTCTATTTTGAGGAGAATGTATGTGGGTGTTTGTCTATTTAGTGTGCTCTGTGTGTGTGTGTGTGTGTGTGTGTGTGTGTGTGTATTTTAAAAAGCCGCTTTATTTTCACGCCCTCAAGGAAAAATGAATATTTAGTTTCAAACAAAACTGTAAAACACTGAATTGATAAAAACCTCTAAATGCTTCATATGTGAAACAGTAAAGTTGTAAAAACCAGACATGCTCACGTCGGCTCAGCTGCTGGTAGCACTGGGTCACACACACTGTGCGTACAGTAATGGCACATGAAGGCAGACTTGTGGTATTTGGACAAGCGGTGTTCTCCTTGAATGCTGCGTGGAGAAAATGATGCATCTATTTGCCTCTCTGAATATTTACGGTCATTGAGAAGCACTGCATGCAGGGCTTTTTAAACATGGCCGGGCACAGCGAGGTGTCTGCACACTGAGCAAACAGACAGAGGGAAACTACAGACGTTACAGCTGTGTTTTGGTAAAGAGGCTGTGAATACAATTTTATATATTTATTGTAGTGAGATTAGAAATGAATAATGTGGCACACAGGGTGTTCCTGGATGTAAAGCTGTTTTCCAATTTGGCTATCCTTCCTCAACTATAGGCTTTTACACTAAAAACGTTTCAAGTCACAAGTCCAGGGAAGGGGTTTCATTGACTTTGCTTCACTGCATTAAGTCTCCTTAACAGTGCTGTCAAGCTGTCAAAAAGCACTAAGTGCTATTTCTAATGTGCTTTAAACAAACATGTAATCTGTTTTAATTAATTCAAGCACAACCCACATATGGCCTTCTTTTAAAATACATAGTATCATGTGTCGGTCACAGCCCCCCTTCTGCCTCACCTCAGTGACACACTAACATCACTGCATAGCTGTTTAAAGTTAGCAAACAGCCATTAGCTTTGTCCACAATCACTCGACGCCGGATCCACAACACTTGGTCACATTCGTTTGGTGTCATGATGATATGTTTAACTATTTTTCTCCGTTTCGTGTCAGCAAAGAGCAGAACGGTCTTTTTCACGTGTACACTGTGAACTTGAATTGAATTCCAACAAATCGAAGCAGATTGAATATTTGATGTGACCACTCTACTCCCTAATTAACTCCCTGGAAATAATTGCTTATAGTTACATTATTGTAGACATTATGCTGAGATTTTTTTTATTGATTTTTATCATTGATATTAAAGGTATCTTGCTGTTGAACTACTGTGAGAGGTAGTGCAGTGCAAATATTACCTCATTGGTCCATGAGAGGAAGGATCAATGCTGTGTAATATGTTGCAATGGGATTTTCCTCTTTTCCTGCAGAACGCACTAAAGAAACGTTGAAAATGTACTGAGTAAAATAAAAACGACTACGGTATTTAGATCTTATTAAAATAAAGAAACATCACAACACAATTTCTCTGCTGACGTATATCTGAGCTTTCATTCATACAATTGTAAAGATGTGAAATACAAGAACACAAGTGCGATGTCATCACACTGACAAAAAGAACAGTTTTTAAATGATTTCTCTTCAGGGTGTCAGCCATCGAGCCACAATGCACAGCCAGTGAGCCTTGTTGCTAGGAGAGATGTAACTCCAATCTCTTCTATTGGCCAGAAAGACCAGGATTCACCCAATAAAAGCCCCACAGCAGCAGGACAGTGATAGCCATCCAGACGCAACCGCTATGGTGCCTTTGAGTGTGGCTGAAAAGGACCTGTTGGGAAGGCAAATGCCAAGGACAGTAAAACTGCTGGTGGACGTCAGCTGGGGGAGAAGAGAGGGTTAAACTGCGTGTTCACGCACACACGTGCATCTTTGTCAATGTGCATGTAAATACTGAATGTGGACGACAACTGTGTCACTTTAAGTAGAAATAAATGTAAAATAGTAAAATGTTGTGTCCTGATATTGAGTCGCGTGCTTGTTAATTATCTCAGAGCTTACCAATAATTGCCCTCCAGCCTGTTTCCTCTGAGTTATCTGCTCCCCTTACTGCAGCTACAACCACTGCAGGAACTTAACATCCCATAACCTTGAGCCACCCATGAACTTCATGAGGCTGTGTTTTGGATTCTTTCGTACGTTTCTACTGGATTTTATGAACATGAGTTATAGTATCATTAAAAAATACAACAGTGGGCCCGAGAAGAATGTGTTGTTTTAGTTGTTGGTGGGTGAGTGAGGGGAGCAGTTGTGGGTCAGATAACCACACAGTTTCAAACCAATTTGTTGTTTTCTTATTTTTTCCCACATTGTTCGGCTATGTGTACCCACATCTCTGCCAGAAGCTCAGAAGTCTTCTGGTATACCTGCACCTTTCGGTTTCTAACCACTGGCGCCACCTTCCTCTAATTGATCTCCTCTCCATAAATACTTTAGAAGGCGTGGACATCTTCATTTCTGAACCACTGCACACTGCACTTTTACACCTAAGCCTCCACCTGCACCTTCTGTGTACTTAACATTTAAGTACACACACACTTAACTAAATTATATACATTTTAGTATATGGTACATTTCATTGGTATATTTTATTGTTTACTGTTTATATACATTTTTGTATATTTCAGCTGCTGTCAGTACATTTCACTTCATCTTATTCTGCTTGTATATTTTATTCTGTTGGCACATTTCACTGGCATATTTTATTGTTTATTGTTTAGTATATTTTATTGTCTTAGTATATTTTCATTCTGGTATATTTTTAATTGCATTCACGAATACTTTTATTGCATGTTGGTTTATTTTATTGTAGTTATCTTAATTTTATTCTTTCTAATCTTTCTTATCTTTCTTATTATCTTGTTTCTAACATGGGGGTTGCAATGCAAATTTCATTGTCATGTCATGCTCCATGACAATAAAGAATCTTGAATCTTGAATTTTGAATTTGTCCAACATCTGAACTCCTTTGTTCTTCTTCTTAGACCTGGCGATGTCAGTGGATCAGTCTGTCAGTCAACAGCTACTGGACGGACTGGCATAAAATTTTTGTGCAGAAATTCATGGTCTTCAGAGGACAGATCAAAATGACTTATGTGGATAGTGCATTTGTTTGCAACTATATTCAGCTGTGGATTGATACTCATTCGTTGAGAGTATTCATGGGAACTCAAGGGTGTACGAGGGATTGAGTAAAAATTAACTGCAGTGTCACCTAGTGCAACAGTGGGGCTCAATTCATTGTTAGATTTGGTGTTTTCATGGGATTTGCGGAGAACTAAGAAAAATACAGAACATAACCAGCTTTCTTCTTTAACAACTCCAGCTACGCCTGATGCCTGGCCGTAATTCAGTCCCGCACACAAAGACTCTGATTGGATCAGTTCTTACTACAACTGGCAAAAGTAGAGCAACAGTGTTTGAATCAGGTTGCGATTCAGAGGCCATGATGGTGATGCTGGTCAGGATAACACCAAAATCACTGGAGAATATTAGCATTAGCATTCGCCATTAGAATTTAGTATTAACAGGATTTAATGGAACCAGCGACATTGTACTTGCAAGTTTGTCATGCAGCAGAAACATTTGACACGACTCTTTATCTTAAATAGGTGGGAACAGAAATAACAATAATAAAAGCAATTAAATAAAGTCTCCCTTCTAAGAGTAGCTACAGTTTGGCTTGCTTTCTCTTCATCTCTAGGGGTGGGTCCATGTTGCAATACCCATAAAGCTCTAGAAACTTTTAAGTGCTCTAAATCTCTCTAAAGGGCAAAAAGGCAGTCACAGCTCCCAGAGGAGCTGCCTCCTGCTTCTGTCTGTGTGTCTTACAAGGTCAGAGCAGTGATTCCTGGAGCAGACAGGGAGGGTCTGAGCTCAGCCTGAAGCACCAGCCCCACTGTGAGACTGTCACAGCCACATTACACCACTGCTACACAGCCCCAGCGGCCTCTATGATATCACTAATATGCTAAAAACATGCAGTAAAGAATAGAGTAAAGAGCAAAACAATAAATGCTGAGTATGAGTGTGTTATCATAAAAACCACGGCATACGAGATAGAAATTTTAATTGTTCTAATGACTTTATCCATGATTCAGCCTTTCTGTGTTCAGCTACACATAAAATATCAGCCTAATATAGAGAGCATAGTCTTTAGCTGCATAGCATGTCAGAATACTACTGTTAATGACTGGAGGCATTTTTACTGTACCCCCCCTCCCCTGCCTCCCACACACACATCATTACTACTAGCTGGCTTGATCATCAGAATGCAGCTGGAAGGTGTTTCACCCCTTCTTCTTCACTTTCTTTGGCTTTTTTAAGCAGGCTAAAACAGGACATTTTTTATTGCGGCCACTACTTTCCTCTCATTCACCTTTCTTTGCTTTCTTTTGGCAGCCCCCGCTGGGCTTTTGGGTAACGCCGTCCATTTTCTGCTGCTCGGAAAGGTTTCCTTCTCACTGATTCAACCTAACTCATAGTGGGTCAGGTTAAAACCAGTTGCACTGTTTTTAACCTTGACTCGCCTTAAAGATTCAGTGTGTGGGACTTAAAGGCTTGGCAGAAGTGGAACATCATATTCAGAATTATGTTTCCATTCATGTATAATCACCTGAGTCCACCATGCTGCACCGCCATGTTTCTACGGTAACCCAGAGCAGACAAACCAAACTCTGGCTCTAGAGAGTGCCTTTTGCTTTTTTCATGTTTATAGGTTTGCCTACATGCTCTGGACCTGCTTACATAGCACAGATTCAAAACTGATCTTGAATCTGTGCTATGTAAGCCATAGACAAAAATACAAGCAAATTAAGAAAACATCTTCATCAGTTTGGCAACACATGTTCAACACACTGCAAACACAGGAAACACGACCAAATACACAAACATGCTGCAAGTAGCACAGACGATGTGATGGACATGGCTTGGACACACTTGTAGTTAGCATGGTTAGTGAAGTTATTAAAGTCAGGTCCATGCATCATCCATTTATGTTTATCATGTGGATTTCTGACTCTTCCAAACAATGTGCACAATTACTGAGAGTTCGTGACAGTGACCGCTGACACAGCTCGTGGAATTCTAATGATTTAGTGTTTATGACAGATATTATAGATGTGTGTATTTCAGGGGGCATTATGTTGTACTCCAAATATACTGTATTTGCAGTGGCAATAGTGTATAAACATAATTTCTAGGTTGTTACAAGGTTCGTTAAAAAATTATCCCAGCCAATAGGAATGACGGCCATAAAGACACAGATTTGATTTTTTAAGTTTTATCCATATTTGTAAGAACAATTTGTATCCATTGCATGTTGAAAAAAACATGAACTCCTACGTGTTTGCTAGAAAATATGATTGCATTGTTTTATTTGCCTTGAAGTGCTGTAATTTTGAAAACTTGTATAATTTCTTAAATGCAGAGAGAACATTATGTCTAGAATGTGTTGCACAGAACACCAACAACTACTTTTCTCAACAGGTCTTACCTTTACAACAAATGCAAAATTTGTACAATTTGATGCACAATCAGTGGATGCCACTGGCATGTGACAAGCATGTGTTGGTAAAGTCACCCCTCACTGTTTAAAGTCACACTGTCTGCTTTGTAATGAGAAGGAGTTCATCCAAGTGGCCCACTCTGCAGGGTCTCCATATCAGTGAGTGTAGAAAAGCACGTGTCCAGGCTGAGCTTCTCTTCAAACCAGTGTAATCCTCCTTTACTGCGACGGTAATTGTCCTTCAGTGGAGCATGATGGGAAAGCAGCGCTCTGAGGACTGTCAGGCGTTGTCAGGCTGAGCACTTTCTGCTTTGTTCTTCTCTGCTCCGACTCATCTGTTGTTCTTGTTTCTCTCTCTCTCGGGCTTCCACCTGTTCTTGACCTCACACTGTCTGCCTCTAGTCTGTTGACCTTTGAACCCAACCAATCAGAAACAGTCAGGAACCTCTTGACCACCTCTTGACCTTCAGAGAGTGGGACAAGGGGTTTGTTGTTGTTGTGATGTGTGTGTGGTGTGTGTGTGTGTGTGTGTGTATGTTTGGGCTGCAGTCTTACCCTTTCTGACCTTTGACCAGTGTCTGTATTAGAAAGCAACCAGTAGGTCCCAGCAGTGTGTTTGTGTTGTGTGTGTGTGTACATGAGTGTGTGTGTGTGTGTGTGTGTGTGTGTGTACTGCATTCTAGACAAATATAACATAATCCAAATTTATGGACCACAGTTGTAAATTTGTCTTCTACTTCAACACTGTCATAGAAACCTTATTAAAATAGTAATAAGTAAAAATAGAGGTGAAAAAAATCAACAATTTCAGGTTTCAGTCTCTTTATCAGCTTGCTCTTTTACCAAAGGCATCAACACCTCCCACAGGACAGCTGTCTAAAGTGCTCATGCAGAGGCGTGCCATCTTAAAAATACTCTGAGCTGTCGTTGCTTTCAGGTCTAATAAAACAGGATACAGGTCCCTTCAGGCTTTCTGATTAATAAGCATGCTAGCATGCTCAGCTAAGATGGTGAATATTATACCTATTAGCATTTAGCTCAAAGCATCACTAAGACTGAGTACAGCCTCACAAAGTGGACTTTTTAATCTTGTTATATGAAGAACGAAGATGCTCAGAGCACACTCTCTAGAAACAATGAGCACCAACGCCATTTAACCTGCAGACATTAATAGAATTAGTATTGTCAGCATGGAAGTTGTGAACTTTCACTTGGATGCATACCAAGGATTTTATCAGTCCACATATTTATCAACACAGTCATTTTAATATATTGTTTGGAAAATATGTGTGTGTGTGTGTGTGTGTGTGTGTGTGTGTGTGTGGACTGTAGCCATGCATGTGTTCGTGTACATTTGAATTGCCGTTACCAAGTCATGTGACTCCGGGCTGGTTTAATCTCATCAGAGTGATGCTGCTCTCTTTAATGCTGAGGCTCACAGCTCTTCTCCATCAAACATCTGGTGATGTAACACAACCCTCTGCAGGTCAGCTAAGTGTAAAAACCTCATGTATGGTAGTGGCCTACAGATGTGCTGATTCACAGTTACAGTAAGGTCCCATTTAATGCTTTTCTGTATAACATTGAGTCATTTATAGAAAATCATAAACTTGTTCTTATAAATTCCTCCAAACCATAAACACTAAGGTGGAGACAATAGTAAAATGACACAGGTCCAGTAGACTGACTGAAATGCATCTTTAATGAGACGTCACCTGATATGACGGAGCCGCTGCAGAGTCACTCCTGCCCCCTGGTGGCCATCTCTGACATAGACACAGCTGTGCTTGGTCTGACTCGGAGCTCTGTGAGTGCTGTTGTCCAAAGTGGATCCTTGTTCCTCGGCAACCTGAGGCCCATCTGAGGGGCCCGACGGGTTGTGCGCTGCCCGGTTTCAGCCGCAGCAATGACCAGCAGTAACACAAGGCTCGCCCCTGACTTCCACGTTGACCCAACTGGCCTAGACAGGGGTGAACTATTTTTGGGTTTGTGCATTTCATCCCATGCTGCACTCTGTGTGGGTGCTTCAGTAACATTCACTTCCTGACCAGGACAGGATAAGAGTGTTTATCTACAGCCCCTGACCTCCACCTCCACACTCCAAGTCACTCCTCAACAAAGTCACACTCCCCCCCTTCCACTCATCATCAAGCAGCACCCAGTCAGCCTGTGCACTGTGTCAGCCCGATAAGGTGCTGCCCCCAACTGTACGTGAGGGAGTAGTGTTACGCAGGACACCCAACAAAACGCTGGAATACGAGAAAACACGCAGAACTTTAAAACATAAGCCCACATCCTAAATATGAATGGTTTGTATTAAAGCCTGTGAAAACTGCAGTCCTGGAAATTACATTTACTCAAGTCCTGTACTTCAGGACACTTTGAGGTGGTTGTGTGTCCGTGTGACGCTACCTCATACTTCTATTTGATTACATTTCAGAGGTTAATATTTAATTTTTACATAATAATACAAACCTCTCAAGGGGACAGTTCTGCCTGTACCTTTGTAGTTTTACTTGAGTAGAATTTATAATGTATTACTTTTACTTATAATGGAGATTTTTTTCAATTACGGTATTGCTACTTTTACTTAAGTAAAAGGTCCTTGAACATTTTCCAGTGCTGGAAAACAGATGTATCATGCCTTCTGCCAGCTTGGCCTTGGAGACTACAGATCTATACCAGCAGGCCTGTGTTAAACTGGGAGTGTGGGGTTTAAGAGATGTTGGTGTTTACCAGTCAAGTCCCAAGTCAAGGCATCTAAGTCCCAAGACTAAAAGGTCCAAAGTCAAGACCAAGTCCTAAACTTTATGTTTAAAGTGTTGAACAGGTTCTAATTTGTCTGTCTCTTGGTCTGCACTGCCAAGGGCACCTTCCCTCCTGCTTGCCCCACAGTCAGGAAAATGAAGAGCTGATTGGCTGCACACATCATTGGGTTTTTCACAGGATATCAACTTGTTTCAGGTCAAAAGGCTGAAGTCCAAGTGATGTCAAATTACAAGTCTTTTCTTTCCTCTTTTGTTTTCATTTGAAAATCACCAAATTCCACAGTCCACACCTCTGGCTGATTTCATTATGAGGTGTAGGTCCAGTGTTTTTGGAGCCTGACCCATACAGAGACTGAAAGTCAGAATAAATCACCCTCTGTTGTTTTGGTATTTTTTTGTCTCTTAAAAGCCTCAAACTTTATGGGATTACAATAATAATAATGTGTCAATGCAGAGAAGCATATGGATACACATAATCATCCACAAAAACCTGCTACAGTTTAGCCAGGATTGGATGGGCTGTGCTATTAGATAGTTGTGCTTTCTTTGAATGTGAGTGTAAATCTTTCCGAAGACCTTGAGGCACAAAACTATCCCCTTCTTCCTCCTCTGGGAACAAAAGGTTACCTGCCTTCCCTCAGTTCATTTTTAGCATCTGCCGTCGTATCTGCAGAGAAAATGGCCTTGTTTCTGAAAAGCATCCTCTTCATAATGTAGTTGTGTTCATTTACACCGAGAAAGGCTGATATAATGACAAAAAACACGAGCCACTTAGTCTGTAAAAGGCCAACACAGTTCAACAGTGCACCCGCAACCCCCATAAACTCTGTGTGATGGCTCAAGGGTTCATCTGTCCCAAGTGATAGGTCTGTAAGATGTGAATATTTTGGAAAGACATGTATTGCTGTATGAGACCTTTCAATGACAGGCATGAATACAGACACCTCTTTGTTCTTTAACAGAGAGTCGACTGGAAACTTAGTTTTGAGAGCCAGAATCTAACCAAGCCATCACTGAGTCACTTGTATTGTTCAATAATCCTCCCAGCCCCGTTAGTCATGTTTCCAGGCAGAAAACCGATTTAAAGCTGCACTAATCAATATTTTTATACGAACAATGGAACAAACTACTACTTGTAATGTGACAGGGGTCACTTGCAGTGATGAACCCACAGAAAATAATCACCTGACTCTGCACTTGCCCTCAGCTCTATGGAGCGTTTTATCTCTTCCTATGAGTTCTTTATTATGGTTTTGAAGCCGGTAACCTTTTTGTTTTGGTTCAGGCTCATGGCTCTCGTACGTCTCGATTCCAACAGCGGCTTGCAGCTGTTTTCAGCTGAAGAGCCCTGATGAACCCACTGTACACTACCTGCCCAGCACCAAACAGCAGGTCAGACAAAGTTAAGAGGCCAGATATTCCTCTCAGGGGTTGGTGAAGTAAAGCAAAGCTATAGAGGGAATACTGGTCCCATCAGGTGGACACAAACAGGACTCCGATTAAATGCTAATGATGCTCTGAGGCTGCTGGATGTGTTAGCCATCGTTTACCAACTCTGTCAAAGCTAACTGTTAACAAAATTAATGCTTTTGTTGAAGGAAGAGACGGGCTTGATGTGGTGGCACAATGTTTTTACAGTGTATATGTATGTGTGTGTGTGTGTGTGAGTTTTGCAGTCCTGTGGTGTAAAGTACAACTCATCTGTATCTTTTTCCTTTTCCATCCTGTATGCAACACATTGCAAATTAAATTCTGAATTTAATTTTGATTATATGTTGAACCCAGTTCATCATGGCATCTTTTACCCACTTGATGGAGCTGTTTACCAGAGAGTGTCAGCATGGTAGTATTTGTTAAGACATGACGATTATCATATAGGAGGAAGATGTGGGACTTCACTCTACAGGCGGAATAAAGCTGCAGTTTAATAAATATGATGATAGATTCTGAATACACCAAAGAAAACTGAGCGTGAAGGTTTGTTCTTGATATATATGTATATGTGGATATATACAACCTCCAAACTAAACCTTCCCAAAACAACTGAGCTACTGCATCAACTTCAAATTTAAAATTGTTCACCTGGAGCGGGCTAGCATCCCACAGACCCACACTTCTTCTTAATTCATTTGTCATTTTGGAACACAAAATGAATTTCACACATTTAAATCTGATTTAATGCTCAAGCCTTTTATGTGGAAAACAAATTGAATGAAGTGTCTGGGAATCAGCGTCATATCTCCTATAATTAAAATGTTCAGCCTTGATGGCCCTGGTATCCTCCAGTCCATCTAGGCTGACACCAGCGGATGTGGGTATTACTCGATGGGGCAAAGCAGAAATAATGTTTTATCAGGACCTACTCATATCATTATATCTAGTCCTCTTAAATTTCCTCAAAGTGAAAGCCCATAATCACCTACACAAAATTAATTATACCAGAGAGGTCCAGGAGTCCCAGATGTTATCTTGCATACGATGCAGCTCAGCTCGGGATGGTTGGAGCAGACCATCATCTCTAGAAATCAGAACATATCCATGCCATCGTCGTGGTGCTGTCCAAGACGACCACCCCTGCTGGATGACGCTATTATTCGGCTTTCATGCTCTGTTGTGAAGCAGCTGCACAGGATATTTAGCATCAAGGGGCTTTCTCCTCCATCCCTTCAGCTGGAGGATGCACTTTAATAAAATTTATAGTAAAATCTTGGTTTCAACAACTTATGGAAATGTGCACAAATACCAGCTGCTATAAACGGGAAATGTAAAGCGGGAGCTGTGCCAGTGTCATGCTCAGCGTGGGATCAGCATTGTAAGAAAGCAACCCTGTCAGGTTAGTAAAACCCCTGTCAGGGTTTTCTCTTTTTAATTTTGCACAATGTCCCATAGCATGTCTGCTGGCCAAAAACAATGTTGGAGTCACTGTTGACTGGCTCTGGACTTTGGCTTGTTGATCTACTGAAAGACTTCATTTTAAAGTGGAAGGAGCACAAACCAGCCTGTTGCTCTAGGGATGTGTGGACCTGGTCCTGCACAACATGGAACAGGCAGCCTGCCTGTTGAACTGTTGAAAGACTCTGATAAGCATCTGAAAGGCAACTGGGGCTCTTTCCACAAGTTCCTTGTTTGATCATCTAATAAGCACATTACCTTAGCAATAAAGACTTGTTAAACAACAAAACCGCTCCAATGCTTCCACTTAAGAAGGCTGTACAAGGGATGTCTCTGAAAGAAGGGGACGACAGAGATTGATTTTCAGCGAGTTTATTTCAGTATAAGTGGTTTTTAAAACACCTCATACTCTTTCTCCAAACATCTCGTTGTTCTTGCAACCTCCGAGATAAGCAAGCATGACATTAACATCTTCAAACATGGCAAAGTCCAACATGATCAAACTCCGTGCCCAACAACATTTTGAAGCAAACTATTTGACAAGAGTCGACATTAAGACATGTGGGAAGCAAACCGTCACATAATAACCAATAATTATACTTTGTACATGTAAAACCTGACTAAAAAGAGAGTAAGTGGCTGGCTTACAGCAGCCGACGCAGAAAGGAGCAGTGATCTGACAAAATGAAACAATGCCCTAACAGTGACCTCCACTCCAGCCTCCTAAGCCTCGTGTATGGGCTGTGTGTGTGTGTGTGTGTGTGTGTGTGTGTGTGTGTGTGTGTGTGAGAGAGAGACTGAGTGTATGCATGCGTGTGCACTTGTGTTCTATCATACAAACAGTACAGTACATAAAAACCCAACGTGTTCTAATAAGGCATTATGTGGCAAAACAGAAACTCCACGGAGCAAAAAAACAGCATTAATGCCAGAAAATCTGTTTTTTAAGGCCAAGAAAACAGAACCAAGTACATCATGAAGAGGGAGAAGAGCTGCGTGAAATCGAGCTAAAGTCTTGAGGAAGCCTTAAAAGTCAGTGCAGACACCGTTTACTGATCTGGGGAAGAAAGAGACGATGAAAGGCATACGACGCAGGAAATATCTGGGCTCTACCTGACAAAAATGGTTTGTTGCTCTGGGTTAGTGAACTGGACTTGGGTTGCAGCAGCTAGGATTTGTCTGCAGAAGCCAGTCAACAGAGTAACAACAAAACGCCTGCTGTCCACAGTGGAACGGGAATGAACTAATTCACTGTAGTGAGGGCAAAACGAACAGAGTGCATTCACTTCACAGGTGGCGATCGTAGCATCATGAGCTGGGACAGTACCATCAAAAGTACAGATATAAAATACATTCATGAAGACATCTTTACAAACAAAACAAGATAAAAGGTCAATAGAAAGCAGAACACCATCAGTTCAAATGGCTCAAGCCAACAGGCAAAACACAAATATCAGTTAATGGACTACAGTACAGAGTTGGGGGGGCAGAACAAGACAATGATTCCCAAAAATGTTTTTTGTGTTGATACATTTATGGACGTGCAATAGTTAGATTCTGTATGTACAGAGAGACGATATCCTCACAGGGTATTATCTCTGTTCGGCTGGTCCTGTAGAATGGTCTCATCGCACTAAACGGAACGACCAGATCACTGAAGAATTCATGTTCAGACCTCTAGTTGTTGTCTAGCAATGCAGCTCATTAACCCTCCTATTGTCTTCGGGTCAATTTTGACATGTCATTTGTGGCGCTCACAGCAAAACAAAATGACATTTTAAAATTCTCTTTCCAGAAACAGCATCCCTGTTAGGGCCGGTCACACCAACATCTGTCAACAACGGAATCACCGCGATCAGAGGATCCACTCGTAGATCCCCTGATGCATTATTGGGTGACTGACAGCAAATAAACGGCTAAGTACTTACGTCATTTAACTGGTAAAATGCCAAACATTCATGAACTTACTGCTTTTCTCCGTCTTATACGACGGTAAACAAAATCGCTTTCTTCTGCATTCTGGACCATTTTGGACAAAATGTGCAAGGAAACACGATTAGCTGTTGAGTCGACAATAAAACTAATTGTTATCTGCATCCCTGAAATCTGCACCGCGCTTTTTGCATAGAATTTTGATTAACTTTGAAATGGAAATTCACATCATCAACCCATCATCTTAACCCCCAAGAGACAGGGCAGCAAATGGAAGTACATCTCCAGAGCAAACTGTGTTAACTGTGTAGTGACCGGGATAGCCTGGTTGTCGGTTGTGGCTGCCTCATGCTAACACATTTCTAGCCACCTAGCCAGCCCACGTGTAGCTCGCCACCTAGTGCCACACGTAGCCACTGCTTCAGCAAGAGGGAACCACAGCGTCAACACCTTTCAGACAAACTAGTTTCCATCAGAAAGTAGCGAGCAAACTGTTTCTGGAAAGACACAGGCATCTACGATACGACCCAAACTATCTGCATTACTAAACAAAACAACAGTCCCTTAAAACAAGTTCTTGTGATTTTGTTTGAATTAATCTACTTTTTTTTTTCTCCAAACCGTGTGGTGAGCCTGAATCTGACTCTTCATCGCACACATCACTGCTGACAATAACGTGCATCTGCTAGTCCTTCACCCACAGCTGATCCAGGACCTTCTCAAAGGTTTCTGTACCCATTCAACAGTAGATGGACAGTGCTGCCTAAGCCATGGTGGCGATGGTGGTGCTGCAATGGTGTCCGCTCCGACACAGTTCCCTGAGAACCCACTTCCTCTCCGACTACAGCTATGGCGAAATGCTGGGGATGATCATTTGTGGTCCTGAATGATTAAAAAAAGTACATATTTTACAGAATGATGGTGCAGCATTACAAGGAGAGGACATATTAAAAGCCAATATTTACAAATAGTTCTGATGATCGCAACAATGCTGTGATCCCCCACCCCCCGCCCCCCGCCTCAAAGCCAGGAATATTCTCCTATCATGGTACGTGTGTTACAAACAGACATACAACAGTGTGCTGGTGGTGGAAAATAAAGGTGTATCTACGTATGAGGACACTACACGGTGCCACTGGTGAATCCAATCACTGAGCAGTTTGGTTGCGCTGAGTGTCAAAGACTTTGTTCATGCGTTTACAATAATCAGCAGTTTCTAAACTGGTGATCATCCAAACACACACACACAATTCAAATTCAGTAAATGATGAAACATGACCCACAGTTGACTCTTCCCACTGCCTCACACTAGGCACCAATGTTACATAGACTGCTATAGTACACACAGTACTATCACCAACATATGTAACTATTACTGCTCCAATATTTTCTATTTGTACATATTGTATACAGCATTTGTCTATATATTTGTATTTTTTTTTCAATGTGTGTTGTTTGCATTCTATATTCCAGTCTCTGGATGCTTATTTTGGCTTCAAGCAATGAACCGCTCCTATGGATAGTGAGTCTGCATTACAAATAGGGTCTCTCTTTCCCCGGCGCGCTTCACAAACTCAAATCCTTCACAGTTTGCTTCAGTGTCCACCTCTTCCTCACAGTCCTTTTTTGACCCCACATATATATATATATATATTTAATATTATAAAAAATAAGTTATTGCGCATCCAAAAAAAGTGCATTGTATATTTGAAAAATATCTATTTCTCTCTTTTCCATTTTTCTTCATGTTTCCTGCTAATCGGGGTGGTTTCCCATCGACAGGTTTGGGATGGCAGCCAAGTTTCCGCCTGTTCCTTCTTCACTCCGACGCACCGCGCCACTGATGGGGAGTGATGGGGAGTAAGAGGGGAGTGGGGGCAGAAGAAGAGAAGGGGAGAAGGGAGGAGAGAAATAGGTGACTGAAGGACGTCTTGCTACGCGATGACCATGGGAACGTCGTCTGAGAAGCCACTGATCATGGGGGCATCTTCGTCATCATCGCCTTGAGAGGAGGAAGAGAAGAAAGAGGATGCTTAAGAGAAAGTCCTGCTGTTAAAACTATCAGTATTTTCAAACTAGTCACCGATCACAGTGGCCATGTTCTTCAGCCTTTTCCAAACTTTTCTGTTTCTTTAGGTTTATATTTGCAGCTTTTTCCAGTGTACATGAGCTTTTTGAGTTAAGTTACTAAATTTTTGCTAAATGCTAAACTGTGACATCGTGTCTTTGCCTTCAGACATCAGAAATGGGAAAATACATACTGTGTCTTTTTAAATTCAGGGTATTAAGTGAGAACAACATTTTGACAGTTGTTTTGTTTCAGATATTAAGTAGTTAATTAGAGAATAAGAAATGAAGAGTTTCTGTTGTGAAGGTGAATATGATTCAGAGATTTGGAAAATTATAATGGGATATATAAAGGGAAACCTGAAGTAGAAAAATGGAGTCTGCTCTATAGCCTATAATCCTGACATAGTGCAACTGAAATTCCAGCATTACCAGTTTTAGGGATTCAAACACAACAGTATTTCCACAGTACATCAAAGCCTTTTCATACCTATCACAATGCCAGCTGAACATGAGAAACACAATCATAAAGAGTGTGTGTTGCTTTGCTTACACAAACTGCCTCTGCTTGGAGAATGGTGTGAGAAAACTGAACCATATGAAGTGAGTTTCTGCAGCGCCTTGAGTCGTACATTTGTCTTCCTCTAGTTTCAGACAGCAGCAGCTCTGACACATGTGGATCCACACGGCACAGATGAAAAGGAACACAGGGGGGTTCACCTCTTCGAAGTCTATTTCGTTTCTTCACGATCTTTTTTGTCATCCCCCTGTTGGTCTACATGTGCTTCCTCCAATTCACGAGGAGCATGAAGGTGTTTTTTACACCTGTTTTTTTTTAATTGTATTCTCCCTCAGAAACCCCACCTTTGACACTTTACAGGCACCTTGACCAACCCCTGGGAGTTAGCCCCTGTAGGCTTCCCACTCATAACTCCTGTAAATTGCACTCACTGAAGCAGCCAGTCAAGTCAAAGTACCGGAGCCAGGTACTGAACCCTAGAGGTCTCTGCAGCCTCAGGCCACACTATAAAAATATTTGTATTGTCTCACCCAGTTCATCCCCGGAGGAGAAGATAGCGGAGCCCAGGCGGGAGTTGTAATGGGAGTTCGCGAAGGCGGTAAAATTGTTCTGCAGTCTGCGGTGCCGGAGGTAGAGCACCACCAAGCCGCCACACACTCCAAGCAGCAGCAAGAAGAGGACCGGGACCACCACCGCCGCCATGTCTCCCGAGTGGCCCTCGCCGCGGGAGGCGTCACTGGCCCCTGGATAGGTGAAAAGTAACATGTACGCTATGAATGAAGAAAACACGTCCTAGAGCTAGAGCTCATGTTCCAAAGCGTGTCTGCTGGTTGCAGCACCTGCTGTCAGCTGGTTATAGAGGAGGAGTGCAGGTTCCCCACACAGCTGGCCGTTCAGCAGGCAGCGGGCCTGCACAGAGAAGGTGTAGTTGTGTGCCACCAGCAGGCTGCTGATCCGGAAATAGGTCTCTGTGGTGTTTCCCAGGTAGGAGGTCTGGTTGGTCACGCTGTCATACACATGCACTTCATAGCCCTGGAAACAGCAAATCAAAGTCAACGCACAAAACCACAGAACTCATGACAGTGACAAAACATGCTGCTTTCGGGCCATTATTAGATTTTATGTACTGGGTTTCTACTGCTGTGCTTGTTGATTAGATAAAGGAAAAACCGGTCATTATTCGTTAGAAGTATACAATGAAATACGCCATAAGTCTTACACCCAGATAAGTACAGCAGTAGATACTCAGATCCAAGCCTCCGTGCAAAGTTAGGTTGAAATTAGATCCGAAGAGAGAAGAAAAACTTGTGAAAAGCAGCAGAAGATGTTGGCTACTGCTGTCTCACCCTGCTCTCATTGAAGCCCTTCTCTCTGACGGCCAGACTCTTCCAGAACAGGAACACATGGTCTTTCTCTGTCAAAATTTTCAAGGCTTCGGGAGCTGGAAGAGGAACTGCAGCAGAGGGAGAATACTTCTTTAAGCAATATACTTCTTTGTCAAGACATGTCTAGTTTAAAAAAAGTGATTGGTGGTCCTGGAGTTCAGCTTAATGTCTTAGCAGTCGTGAGCCTGCACAGGTGAACTGATGATGTGACTCACATCTATGCATTTGCACATAGTGAAACAGGTGTTATAGTTAGGGCTGCAACAATAGGTTATTTATCAGGAAGTAACCTATTGTCGTGAACGTGTATCCTGTGCGTGCTGTGAGTGCACCTGTGCTCAGAGTGAAGCTGGCCTCCTTGCTCATGTTGCGCAGGCGGACAGAGACGCTGTATCGTCCGCCGGGCTCCAGGCCTTTCAGCAGGTACTCCACCGTGTTGTTCTGGGTGGTCAGCTTGTAGTCCCGCTCCACCTTACGGATCACGTCCCGCACGTGGATGGCATACGTCTGTGGATACACAGTCAGAGAGAGTCATCCAGAGAGAGGACAGGAGGACAAAACAGCACAAACACATACAGTGACAAGAGGTTTTTGGTATATCAGCAGAACAGATTTCTTGGTTTCCTGTGAAATGTCCTATCAGGATTAAAGTCAGCGGTCAGGACAGGTGTCAATATCAGGATCTGCATAACTGACTGTGAGGGAAGAACGCTGTTGTTTGATTTTTATCCAGCTATCCTGTCACACCCTCCTGACTCCACTCCTGATGCTCATCATCATCATCATCATCATCATCTCAGCAACATGCTGCAGTGCTGTACCAGAGGTGTGTTTGGGGCGTCGTAGGGCGGCTGCCACTTCAGCGTGGCCTGCGTCTTGTCGGCTCGCACGCGGTGGAGGTTCCTGGGTGGCAGCCTCTCGTTGGGAATCATTTTCACCACAGCATACTCAGAGGGTGGACCCAGGAAGGGAGAGACGGCACGCACCTGAAGGCAGAACAGTCCGGACAGTCATAGAGTGATGAAACGTAATCGATAGAAGAGGCTTGGACCAACATTACAATTTGTTCATCTCATCAGCTTCTTCCCCTCAGCTGTCACCCTGCTGCACTGTGTGGTGAGTCTAATCTAATCTAATGTTGTTAGCTGCATGCTGTTCAGTATTGTGTATTTAGTGCTACAACGATTTGATTTATTGATTAAGCAACACTCGCTGGGTCCAGGCTTTTCAGACTGTTACATAAAAAATGTTTTATTTTAAAATGAGCAAAATGTTAACATGCATGCAGGTTTGCAGATTATAAAAACGTGGTTTAACTCTTGAAGTATATGGGTTTTTTCTAATCCTGTACAATGCAGTGTATTTTTTCTATCTTGACAACAGCTGTCACTTTTTCCAGTTCAGGGAAAGAATTAACTTTACTTTTAACTACGCTCATACCAGTAAACTTCATGCTCAAATTAAGATCGAGCTGCCACATTCATAAAAACATTTTAAATGAACTGATGATCAGGGATAGATATTGATGGCTCACATTTGCACTTGCATTTGTCTAATTTTACACCACATAATTCTGCTGACTGTTTCTGGTGCACAGATTGGGAATCATTATTTTCTGGTGTGAAAACACTGAGGGGTTGTCTGACACATGGGATTAGTTTCACTTGAGACATTTGGGAGTTCAGCCATCTGGCCAGATGTCTCTCCTGAATAGAAACTGGACTGATTAGAGCTTTACTGCACAAAACAAACTTCAGTTAAATACAAAGTAGTGCTGCAGTATTATAAGAGTAGCAGCAGATACTCAATCGATAGGATTCAGGATATCAAAAAAGAAGTGCATCAGGACATTCCCACACTTGATGGCATCAGACACTTCAAGGGAGTGACACAGTTCAAACTGAGAGGACCCTGAGAAGACTCACCAGGAAGAGATACTGTTCATCACTGTCGACTGTGACCGTCAGGCTCAGAGAGGTGCTGCTGACCTGACGAGGACTGCGGTACAGGTCCAGGAAGGAGGTGGCATAAAACACACCATACACCTGCGCGCGCACACACACACACACACACACACACACACACACACACACACACACCACAAAGTTCTTTGAGTTGTTCTATTTAAAGTTTCATTTCCAGCTATGGATGATGATCAGTGTTTCTCTTTGTGGAGGCATTTTGGTACAGTTCTACAGAGCACCTGCTCCCAGCCCTTTTATGGTCTGTTGAAATAAAGGAATCCAATCCTGCCAGGTTGTCAGGAAGGAGCTTTGACACAGATTTTTCTTTTTCTGGTGGTTCATGTCATTTGTAAAGGCCTGAACATACAAAAAACATCAATCTTTCATACACAAATGAGGGAAAATAATGGTGACAAATAACAGTGGTAGTACATTTAAATGATATATGATCATCTTGTGATCCCGAAAATTTATCTTATGATTCCTCTGAAGGGTTCTGGTTTGGAAACCACACACAATGCAACGTAACACGAGTTAGTCCACACACACACACACACACGTGTATGTATATATAAGCACCTGTTTTCCCTTGCAAAACCTCATTTCTGTCAGCTTTAGTGTCTTTCAGATGCTGCACAGGATATATTACATGTCAGAGAAGGTGAATAACATGAACTCTGAAACACCCTTTTTTGTCCTTGTTAGACAGTTGTATGTTTTGGTTCTATGACCTTCTAACTTCTTCCTGGAAATGGAATAAAATATATCCCTGTGCACATGTCACAATGTATTGATAAATCCTCAGTTTGCTGATAACTGGAGGTCTAAATCAGCCATCTGTTGTACCTGAGGAGGGGGTCCGCTGATGGTCCAGCTGCAGTCCACAGCTGTCTGGTTTAGGGCCCGGGCTTTAAGGAGGGGCCGGTCTGGCTGGGTGCCGCTGGTCTGATGATGGGACAGGGCGGTGGGACTGTCTCCTATACTGGTGTGAGCCCACACAGCCACCTCATACACTGTGCCTGCTGTCAGGTTTGTAGCTGGAAACAAACAGCACCCATCATTCATTTCATTTCCAGATAAATAAGACTAGATCCAAACATGTAACTCGTCTGGATAAAGAGTCCCACACAAACACTACCTTTGAGGATCTTCTCTCTGACTGTGTAGTTCTTGTTCTCCTTGACGTGGGTGTCAAACTGCCAGGACAGAATCACTACGTACTGCTTCACCTTAAAGGAGCACAAGAGAGCCATCAGTCATGTTTATGCAGACACAGACAGGACACAAGCTTTTAAAGTAACACGCTGAAGCAGAGAGATGCTCCTACCTCGTACTGGGAGTTGAAGCTGAATGAAAGGCTCATGGAGTCGGTGGTGATGCTGTCAGCGATCACAGAGGGAGGGGGCAGAGCTGCAGAGGAAGAGCAGGGCTTTTCATTTTCTTTCAGATCGCTGACAACGAAATACTTTCAGTGTGATTTGTTTGTCTCTTCTGGGGGCATCAGTCTAAACGAAGACAGTTTTATTTTCTCCAGATGTTTTACTGGAATTGAACGCTGCTAATACAAACTCAGCACTTCCTGCATGTACAGTATTTCACATTAAAAGCCTGTAAGATTCTCAGTCCTCTTCCTTCCACAGAAAGCAGGTGTAAATGCACTGTAATAGGAATGTGATTGGATTGCATTGTGTTCTGATGTTTGGGAGGTGTAAAAGCATAAGATTGACACACATATTTGTTTTTAGCAAACGTAATATAGGTTGTTCGGATGTAGAGAGCAAGTGAGTGAGAAGGCTTGGTACTGCAACGCACGGGACAAACTAACAGCGTGGTTTTTATGCAAAGAAATGAATAACTTAATTACATTACATTTGCCGCATTTACTAGAGGGGACAAATAATTGAAATGTTTTCATGACAGAGTCTCACAACGTTTAGAAGGTTCTCCCAAAATCAACAACTCGCAAACCTCTGTGATGTTTTTAAGGGAGTCTGGGAGTGATCTGCTTAAATTACTCATGTGCAGGTTTCACTCTGGAGGACAGAGAGCTGAGCTCAATGTATGAGAAGGACACGTTAAAAATACCAGGTTTAAACACAAAGGCAAGATCGGGTCCTTATTATCCAGATATTATATCTGGAAAAGATTGCATTTTAATACCTGTTGTAAATGGGATGTAAGACTGATGAGTGTGACATGACTGTGTTGTTGTTGTACTGATGGATTAATGCTGTGAAATTACGTTTTAAAGAACAGTACTAATTTAGGTTAGGCCTTTCACCCTGACACTTGAATGCTACTTGGAGATGAGTGAAAACACGTGGTCGATGGTTGACACAAGGAAGCGTTCAGTTGGGTGGTTAAGTTATTTTTGACGACTGTAAACAGAACCATCTGCACTCCCTGAAGTAGAGGCAGACAATCCCATCTGCAGCAGCCACATTATAAGAGAACTTACAAAGACGAGTGTAGTTTCAAGCACAGCACACCTGCACAACCTGAAATACCTGCTTAACACCAGTAGGTGGCACTTTTGGAAAGGTTTTCAAACCAGAGGGCAGTGACTGTTGGGAGGAACCACTCACCTTTCTTAGGGGTTATGGATTTGATTTCAGTCCAGTTGCCCACCCCACGACTGGTCACTGCTGCAACCTGGGGAACAGCATCACAGTAACAGCTGAACACACTGTTCATGAAAACACTACAACAGTATTAAAGAGACACTGAGCATGTGTGTGTGCCTTACCTTGAAGCTGTACTGTGTGTCTGGCTGCAGCTCCTTCACCTCAGTGTGGGTTGTGGTGCATTTCTGTGACGTCCAATCAAGACCTCCTCGCTCAGTGTACTCAACCTGACATCACACGTGCACAAACACACACGCACCCCGCGCACACATTGAGACTTACAGCAGTCGTTGTTAAGGCAGAGGCAGAAAAGTCTGACAGGAAGTGTGTATGATCTTAGTGTGATCTATGATCTTTTCACACTGTGTGAGAGTGTGCCAGAACAGCTGTGTGTAGCACATCAAATTAAATGTGGTCTGTGGAATAATTATCAAGCAGCTGACAGAGGATAAACATGCAGAAAGTGACGCTTCTTTTACTGACTGAAAATGAACATGTGAATCGGTTTGATGCAGATGAAAAGGACTCACAATGTACTCTCTGATGAGGCCGTGTCCTTTGTCCGGAGGGCTCCAGGACACTTCCACCGTCCCATCCTCGGCGTTATCACAAGACAGCTGCAGGTTCCTGGGTGGGTCGGGCACTGCAGGACACACGGATAGGGAGGGGGAAAAATTATGTGTCTATTGGATGACAAACACCTAATAATTGACTTTATTCCTGCCAGTAACTTTAGTAAACACATTGTGAATAGCTTTTAAAGTAGCCTACTGTGATGGAGTCAGTGCTACATACACAGACAAGTGACACCAACATGTCTATTTTTGATACCATGCACAATTATACAAGCCTTCATATAATGTGGTGTAATGTGGTAACCTTCTTCATCTATTTGATTTTTTATTCTATTCTAATTAAAATATTTGTATATACATGTCTATGTGTGTGAAGTATGAAAGGGGTACACCTGACTTTCATTTTACAAACCTGTGTCATGACAATAAATGAACTTTGATAAATTGATTCTGTTTGAAATATCAACTCCTTTTGTCCAAAACACAAACACACAGAAGCAAATGCTTAAATTCAAGTTGCTGAAACCAGCAAATGTTTGACATTTTTACTTGAAAAATGTCTGAAAATGTGAGTTTGATTATCAAAGCAGTTGATTTGATTGTCATAATATTTAATATTATTATAATATTTCTCCAGAAATGAGATGTCTTTCCTGTGAAGAGATGCACACTATCCCAGGAATGTCAGGAGCTGCTCTTGTCTTTATGGTATAAGTTCAGCAACAGTCAAAAAGACACACAACCCTTAATGCAACAAGGAGAAATATGCATCAACCCATCTGTCTGCTGAGAACATGGAAGTGATATTTGACAGTTCTTTATTGTAAAAATTGGTGTTTTCAAAGTCATTTTGTCAGATTTCAATGTCTTGGACTAATGGGAGAAATTCTGGTCAAATATTATCTGTGTTTTTTCCACAATTGTGTCCAAGTGACTAATGAGGGCAATTTTTGAAACTGGTCCAGTATTGAGCACCAGCGCTGCAGCCGGCAGTAGCGCACCGTCACAGTACGTCCACTGAAAGGGTTCGTTATTGGCACTGACAGACTCAGAATACCAAAAAAAAAATCGGTTGTCCTGTTTTCCTTTTATCATATTTCTCTGGAAAATGTTCAGATGGGTATTTCCAGGAATACTCACATCCCTCTGGTGTCCTGACGGTGATCACCTCGTTGGTCTTATGCAGCTTGCTCAGACACTGAGTGAGCACTTTGACGTGGTAACTGGTGTCTGGTTTCAGCACGGTCAGTTTGTAGCTGGTCTTGTTGCTGTGAGTGTCCATAATGGTCCACTGCTGGGTGCCCACGAGCCTGATGACAAAAACACAATGACCAGTGACGTGAGGCCCTCAGGGCAAGTTATGGTGCTGAGAGACTCACCAGCAGGTGTCTCTGGGCAGCGTGGGATAGACAATTCTAATAACAACCTTTATTAATGATGGGAACAGTGTGACAACAGAAAAGTGTCTGACTGATATCTGTTTTGAATAAAGGGTCACGATTGGCCAGTCTATCAGTAAAACATGATGGTGCTGACGGCTCACCTGTAGTATATGAGGAAGTAGCATGAGTCCAGGGGAAGGTTTTTGGGGCGAGACCAGGTCAGGGTGATGGCACCAAAAAAGTCTGGGGTCCACTGGAGGTTCTGGACTTTATAGGCCAGCGTGTCCACTGCGAGAGAGAAGGAGACACTGGATTATAATGTTTCAAATAGCTCAGCAGAAAAAAAAACATTAACAGCCAGCAGATGGCAGAATTACACTGCTTTCAAAACACTAACTTCTGCTTGAGAAAGTCTGGCAGCAGAGTGAGCTCAACGCACTGCAGCTTTACAAAGTAACATGCAAATAGAAAAAAACACAAGCAAATTAAGAAAATACAAATGACACAACCAAATATACAAACACACTGAACACACTCGCAACGCAACCAAAAACAGAAATGCTCTGCAGGTAGCACAGATGATATTAGATCTGTTTCCAGGGGATGCAAGAACGTGATGAAGTCAGCTGGGACCTGGGCTACCTAACGTTAACGTAGGCTTAGCTTTACAACTTGTCAGTGTTGATCAGACAGTTTGGTACTTCTGGAAATTCTAGCTTCAAGCACTAAGTTCATCAGAGCCAGGTATAAAATCTCAGTAAGGAGTTAGAATATCTTACTAAGATAATTAAGAACAAAAATCCTCCAACATAAAACCTGGTACGTGGTAAGAAGGTAGATCAGTGTATTTTGTTTGCTTGTGCATTTGCATGTGTTTTCTTAAGCTGCACTGTGCTGAGCTCTCTCTCTCTCTGAGTAAAGAACTACAGCAGTTATTTAAGGTGGACCTGTCATTGAGTGGTGTTTCTTTTGAAAGCTAATGTTACACGGTCAAACAATTCTAACAACCTGCATGTAAGTCAAAGCACTCTTAACACACTATATGGGACCTACAGGTGCAGTTGTCCTCGTCGCTGTGGTCGGAGCAGTCCAGAAAGCCATCGCACCTCTCGCTGTCCAGCACACAGGCCTCACCGTCAGAGCAGCGAGTCCCGTTAATGCAGAACAGAGGCCCACGAGTGGCTGGACACAGAGGAAGAGCTTTTACACAACCGTAATATATATAATATGACAGACAACCACTATATCTGTATGCAGTCATGTGGATAAAATGATACATATTTAGACAGCTTATCTAAGACCGGTACTGTAAAATGTTGTCTGCTGCAGTACCAGTGACATTTTATCAAAATGATAATAAATGAAAAATTCGGTATGCACAAAAATGTGCCTCTTGCCTTTTCATTTCAGTAAAAACTACTGGATGTAAAGAATATCTACAGAATATTATATGTTGCTCATTGTAGTTATTTTTCCTTTGAAGCAGCAAAAGCAGAATAGATCTTAGGGGAATCTCAGTGGATCTGAAGGTGCAGCATGAATTCAGAATTTTGAAGGTTTGGTTCAGATTGTCGCATTCAACAGTTTTAGCAAAACACATGACTGACTTCTTAGTTATTCTTCTGCTTCTCTGTGCATGTGATGTATGCAGACAGCATGCAGAGACTCACGACAGTGGGCTTCATCAGAGCCGTCCTGGCAGTGGAGCTGGCCGTCACAGCGCTGCCAGTCGGGGATGCAGTGGGGGGGTCGGCGGCACAGGAACTGACCCCGAGTGCAACGGCCAGGGGCGGGCACGGGAGGAGGTGCCTGGGTGGGTACTGGAGGCAGCGTCACCGAGCCATTGGCTGCTGTCACAGAAATACACAATGTTACCGTGGGGATTTGTTTCTGTATTACTGGTTTGGTGTCGTTATTCTTCTTTTCTGTTTAAACCTACAGTGTACTTCATTCACAGTAGGTGAATAAATACATTCCTGTGTACACAACATGCAAACGTGTGCATAAAACAGAGGTGGTACCTGTGGGACATCCCAGCTCATCGCTGCCATCGGGACAGTCAGCGTAGCCGTCACACACCCAGGTGTTTACGATACAAGCTCCAGAGCCACAGTGGAAGCGGTTGGGGGCACACGTAGAGGGACCAGGGGCAACAGTGTGAGGAGTAACACCACCTGCAAGGGTGGAGGTTCAAGTTTAATCGCTGGGGATGGATGGGGAGTTTGGTAATTCAAAAAAAAAACAACAACAACTAAACAGAGAGCTAAGATAATGCTGAGAGCATGCACACGAGGGTCTATCAAACACAGAAGCAAATTAAAGTATATATATATATACATATATATATATATATATATATACACAGTAGTTCATACAGTTCAAATATTTAACAGATTTAATTTCACAGACATTCATGCATTACTTTTTTATTTGAAGAGTTTGGTTTCTGTTTTGTAAAATCAGACCTAAAAATCTATCAATTATCACACTGAGCCAGATCCCTGCATGTATCTGTATGTGTATCAGGTCAGATTCAACACCTGAGTAGCCTCATCAAAGACTGACTGTGTACCTGTACACTGGGCCTCATCAGACCAGTCCCCGCAGTCATTCTCTCCATCACACTTCCACCACGTTGGAATACAGCGTCCATTTCTACACTCGTACTGGAAATACCTGGAGCAGCCTGGGACCTCAGTGGGAGCAGCTGCAACACGAAGAGCAAAAGTAAAAACACTCTAAAACATAAATACTACTGCTTGTTGTGAGCGTTCCTGAGTATTTCTGTGTAAACCTTTCCTCCTCACCACAGTTGGCTTCATCAGAGTAATCTCCACAGTCGTCCATGCCGTCACACTTCCACTCCAGGCTCACGCACACTCCGTTGGCACACTGGAAGGTGTAGGCATCGCACACTTTGCCAAACTCAGACGGCGTGGCTGACAGAACACACACAGGCGCGTTAGCAAGTTCAACAATTCAGTTTGTTGCAACATAGCAAGACACAGAAACAATGATGAAGCAGAGAAACAATGTTTGAGGGAAATGCATGAATGAACAGCACAAAATGAGAAATTTGTTGAAAAGATGGAATATGCTATGTGTTGCATGAAGGACACAAAAAACAGTGAATTTGGGAATTATAGGGGAAAGAAAGTACAAGTTGCAATAATTTCTTTATCTATTTCTGCCAACAGTCATTTTCCCCTTTTACAGTTATCATGAACACAAGTAAATTATTTGATGCCTATCTAAGTAAGTATGGTTCATTACGTTTAGCAGAGCAACTGAAGGTGTGAGAGAGACACATGACGATGACGTACTGATAGTATGGAAATTGTTTTACACCCAAGACAACGGCAGCAGACAGAGCAGCTGTTACAGACTGTTGCTGTGTAAAAAGATCCAGAACACCACGCTCTGCTGACACACAAACCTGGTTTAATGACTCACTGTCAGTGTGCACAGGTGTGTGAGAAGCACATCTCCTGTTCATGGTAGCTGCTCTTTCCAGCGTGATTCTTTCAGCAGCTCTCATTTGACAAACATCATTTTTGGTTGATTTATGGTTTCAACTGATACAGTGCTGGTTTGTCGTTATTTCAGTTTTAGATCCTATCCCTCATTCACATGTAACAAATTATGGGAAGACTATGCACCTATACGGTTTAGGCCCTTTAACCAAAAACACATGGATCAAAACATCTCCACAAGTCATCTCATGGTGGACTTGTGTCCAGACCTGCTTTAAGAGTGACTGTTTCTATAGTTTCTAAGGATTGTTAAGTGTTACAAGCAGGGATTAAAGGATAAGAAACAAATGGACTGAATGGAATCAAAGGGATCAAATAATCCTTACCACATCCAGCATACTCTGTGTCCTCATCCGATCCGTCTTCACAGTGTTTGATCCCGTCACAAACCAGGGACTGAAACAGACACTGGGCTCGGTTCTTGCATACGAACTCCATGTAGCGAGTGCACAGCGGGTCTGTGGGTGAAAGCAAGCGAGATGACTCATCAACACACAATGACTTTTCCAACATTGTACTTAAACTACATGCTTTGCAGTCTAGTTTAGCGTCCATTAAATACTCCATATGGATATAAACATGAGAGGTATATGTGTGGTGCTTAATGAAGCATAGACTGATGTTCTGTAGGACACATTTAACACCAAGTGACAACAAACATGGTCTGTGGGGTTCAACAGGGCAATATCCTCGGCCCATTCTCACTCACTCGCTTTCCATTGCATTCAACTTATTGAATGTGGCAGTCTGCAAAATAATTGTATAAGTCTGTAAGTCTCATTTTCACTTCCCCTGGTTATAATCCACAGTTCACAGGCCAAGAGCTGAAAGTGAAGCAGTTTGCTAAGCTCCTTGGAAGATTATGTGACATCAACTTTCGATGCATATGTTAAAAGGACTCTGGACTTATGCTTTCTATGTAGTTGAGAGTTTTTGAGAAAATGAAACTTAGCTTAGTTTAGCTGATATAACGGTCATTTACACCTTTATTTCCTTTCACTCAAATCACTACAATGATCAGTGTTATTCAGTGTAATTCAGAAATCTCTCAAGCAGCAGTACCTTACTGGACAGGAAAGATTTGAAATATTAATTTAATGCATTTTTTAACTGTCTTGTTGGACTGATACTGCTGAAAGTTGTTTTTAGGGGGGGCTAATATTCAATAGCACAACTGGATGAGCATAATTCAATTTGATATGATCTTGCACTAACCAACCTAATTATTTACTACTCATTTGACTCTACATCTGATACTACAGTGGACTCTGCTAAACAAATAGGATGACTCACCACAGTTGTGCTCATCAGCTCCGTCTGAACACTCCTGAATGCCGTTGCAGTGTGCTGTTGCTGGGAGGCAGGTGTGGTTGGAGCAGGAGAAGCCATTACAGCGAGTTCCACCTGGAAACATGCAGAATAACGTCAATAAAATATTTCTGCTAACACAGAACCATCGCTTTTATGAAGGCCAGGCTGATTTCAAGTTACACATTTTTTTGTGTATGTGAGAAACACTAGTAAAGTGTGTCATGATGACACTACCGAGTATGTGTGTCTTTACTAACCACAATATTGGGGGTCTTCGTCAGAGTCATCCTGGCAGTCATCATCACCGTCACACATCCAGCGCTGAGGTATACAGTGACCGGTGTGACACTGGAAGCTATTGGCCTCACATGTATGGTGGCCAACTGGAGACAAACAGAGAGAAATGCAAGGCTTGGAGAGTCTGGTAAAACAGAGAGGTGCTTCACAGAAGACAACAATAAAAGTCATGATTTTTACTGGAACACACACTTTGTGAGAGCGCCACTGCTTTGATAATGGATCAATGTAAAGTATTTGAATAAGCATGTGTACATCTTCATCACTGTAAAAATATGCAGGGCACTGGATTTACACCTAAAGAGTTACATAAATAATAATATTTATATTTGTGTGATTCTTCCTATGACTGTGGCAAAAGATAATATGTTTTCTGTCATTATTTATGGGACTCAATTTCTTTTGTGACAGATCTAATTGCTTTATTTTCTAATGATGTATGACATAGTCGTCACCTGTGCAGTTGGCCTCATCTGACCAATCTCTGCAGTCATTATCTCCGTCACAGCGCCATGCCTCGCGGATACAAACACCTCGTGCACATGTAAACTCTCCTGTGCCACACTGGTGAGACTCTGAGAAATGTAACAAAAATGAGGTTAGTAAGTCATCCTTGAAATGCCCCTAAATTAAAAAATGCAATTATATGGGTCACTTTGGGTTGGACGGACTTCAAATATAGATATACCAGAAAAAGAGACAATATTACTGACAACATTATACTTCAGGTTACAGAGAACAGAGAATCCAATAGAATTTAGTCTCCAATAAATGTCACATGTAAAATGTAAACGAGTATAAACTATGTTTTTAAGATATACACTTTAAAATATGCGGTACCAACAAAATATCGATCTGGTAAGCTAGATATGACCCATGAGGTCCAACAGGGCTCTGTTCTTGGTCCAGATGTATTCTGCTCTCAGTTACGAGGTTTTGAGAAAATGAAACCTTAGCTTAGCTAACCAAAAAACATTTACACTTCCATTTTACTCTTCCTCTCTTATTTTACAATTCTTTGGATATCGAGCCGCACAGAAATCCTTGCAGCACTGGCAGCTTAATGAGAAAGCTTCCAAGGAATTCAGTATGCAGTCAAATGTAGAGATCGTGACACACACCATCCAGCCTCCTTTTATAAGCCATTAGTTCTTAGAAGCAAACTTATCCATCTTACAAATACATATCTAATTATTTCTTTACTATTTGTTTTATTAAGTTTTGTTTGTGCTAATTAGAAAATTCCCAATTCAAATTATGTTAAATATATACGTAAAGATTTTTTTTTGTTTGCTGCTTATTAATATCTGTACGGAACATTACAAATTCTGAATAAAAAGTGTTAACATAGTGGATATTTGTCACTGTTAACATTATTACATAACACGTTCTTCATACTTGCTTGGGATGCTGGCGGACAAACAGCCACATCTTACCACAGTGCTCCTCATCGCTGTTGTCTCCGCAGTCATCTTCATGGTCACATTTGAAGGCCAGGGGGATGCAGGACCCTGAGGCCACGCAACGGAACTGATTGGACGGGTCACAGGTCGTAGTGGCTAAAAGTGAACAGGACACAAATAAGGACGAGCATATACTGTATGTGTAGTTCTTCATGCAGAAACAGCTTTTGAACAGTGGTTTGGCTGAATACTTACGGCACTCCTGTTCATCACTCATGTCTCCACAGTCGTTGTCGCTGTCACACTTCCAGATGCTGCTGATGCAACGCCCGTTAGAGCAGCGGTACTGGTTGGGCAAACAGCTGTGCTCTGATTGGAGGAAAGAAAAAAACCCATGCAACCGCCAATTTCATACATGAGATTGAGGTCTCATTTCCAACAGAGACAAGATAATACATTTTACAGCACGACTTCGTCACGATTGTGCAGTCCGTGCTTTTGTCTCACCGGTCTTGACGCAGGTGTTGTTTTGGAGCTGATAGCCTGTGGGACACTGGCACTGCAGCTCTCCGTTGGGCATGGTTACCGTCGGGGCACCGTCAGGGCACACACAGGTGTGCCGGTGGCCGGGCTGCGGCAGACACAGCAGGTTGCACGGCTGGTCGGCGCAGGCATTATAGCCTGGTGGACAACAGATTAGGGCCTCAGTTTGAGCATTAATGGTTTTGAAACTCTCTAAGCAGTAACCCTGACGGGTCATTTCAACATGTAATCTACTGTTTCCCTTAGACAGTGTGTAGTTTTTTTAAAACATACCCAGTTACTTAAAATAATATCTAATTGATTCTGGTAAGCTTTCAAACTTCCTGAACATGACTCCGCTCTCTGTTCCTCACCTCTGTTCTTCCCCTTATAGAAGATCTTGAGGTCCATGACCCCGGTTAGTCTGCCGACAATCAGCTCGTTGCTCTGGGAGCCGCCTTTTGGAGCTTTGAAGATTCCCATTCTGGACCAGTCGTCCCAGTACAGATCATTCTAAAAACAGCATCCAACACAGGCTTGTGAAAAGTGACTTTTAATCAGGACTCACCCATTCCATGCATTTTACAAATTCAATCCAACCCTTTTCGGATAGAAACCAAGGTGTATTTTAAATTACACATGCTTTTCTTATTCAGTCTCACCTTGAAAACAGCGATGGCATATGGGTGGGGCAGCCCCTCCATGAGAACGCTCCTCTGGCCCCCCGTGAAGTCAGCCCTCTCGATGCGGTCACTGTAGGCTTCGGTCCAGTACAGCCAGTGGTCGTCAGCTGTGATCCCATTGGGCCAGCGGACACCCTCAGACACAATGCAGGACACATTGGATCCATCCATGTAGCTCCGGTAAACACCGGCTGCGCGGTCACCCCAGTCAGTCCAGAACATCAGACTGTGGAACACACACAGTATGAATTTAAGTGGTGCGTTGTTCAATTGTTTTTATGGGAAAAGAGCACATCTAATAAACTAAGCATTAACACAGACACTTTAAACTGTCTGTCTGTCTGACATTTGTGACACAGGTCTCCACCTCTCCTCCTCCTCCAAGTGTGAACAGTAATTTGGTATTAATGCAATATATTGTCATGGAGATTCATCAAATATTTGATCAAAGGCTGTACAAAGTCAGATAAAAACACCCTGCCCAGCACCTGCTTAAATATAAATCTTAAATATGGAGAGACAATGAATATGAAAATGGCCTTTATGCCCCTACCGAAACTAGACAGATGAGAAAGAGGAAGCAAATACAGAGAGGCAGAAAGGAAATTTCATTTTTGAACAAAACAAAAAAGGGAATAAGGGAAAAATAAAACCAAGGAAGGGAAAGAAAGTAGAGTGGTAACAGCTGAACTCATCTTAAATAAAAGCAGAACCATGTTTGCAGAAGTGGAAGAAAAACTCTTTGTGAAGGTGCATGTGAGTGGGTGTGTGAATTCCAGACACGGAGCTCCAGGGCATTTTTAAAACGAGTGGACTTGCTGTCTGGTCATCCCTTCCTCTGTTTGAGGGTTGATAGTAGAATGAATGTTGGGTTTGGTTAGGTTAGAGCCACAAGTTATAATTTGTTTCACCACAACAACTTGCATGATAATCATGAATGATTGATGTTCAACTTCTTGTTTGACTTTTTGATAAAGAAATCTGCATTTTAAACTGATCAGAATTACATTTTTACAAAACATACTCATATAAACCAACCTATAACGTCATTCACTTAGACACTGTTTATAATGTTGGTTTCTTTTATAAAAGATTCGTCAATCAGCTCTAGAGTGACAGCAGGTTTCTGGTGATGCAGAATATATACTGCATATTAGGATTACTGATTATATTCTGTTAAAGCGAAGGATTCGAGAATCCTATCTGACAAACATCTTCATAGGCACAGAATTACAAGCGTGTGTTTGCATGTGCACATTACCTCTCTCCAGGCAGCAGAACCAGAGCTCGGGGGTGTTCCAGGACAGAAGAGTTGAGCAGAGTGTGACGCAGGTCGCCATCAGGGTTAGACACCTTCAAACACAAAGACAGTGGCAGAAAAAATCAACTAATGTCATCAACAAGAAATGTTACCACATTATAGGTTTGTGTGAAAAGCAGTATTCAAAGACAGAGTCAAATATCTAAATGATATCTTCAAAGATGGCTTCAAATGTACCTGCAGCTGTTTTAAGAGCAACAAGTCCTTAAGCCTGTGACGTGAATTCAATCTCAAACACAAATGATTCTTTTCCTTATAAGCACGAAGAACAGGCAGATAACTGAGAAACAATCTGTTCAATTCTGATTATTTGATGAAATCCACTCCTCCATCTGCATTCAAAGAACCAAATCAGCTGGGTGAGAAAATCAACAGGATCCGATACATTTCTTGTCTTTAAGCAGTGCTAATCACATATACAAACACACACGCACAACGCTCCTATACCTCAATCTTTTGCGCTCCAGCGTCAACCCAGTACAGCAGTCTACTGATGGGGTCAAAGGTCAGAGCCTCCACGTTCTGCAGATCTTTCCTCACTACAACCTCCTGACCTGAGCTGCCGTTCAGACACAGCCGCTGCAGGAGAGAGGGGAAACACAGGTAAGCCTTGGGAAGCATGCTGAAATCAAATGAGACTATTATGGTTTGATGCATAATGCTGAGCAGATGCAGTTACATGCATTTCACAAGTGAGCACAAATGTTGACTTCTGCGCAAAAATGAGCCCCTCTCGTGTCTCTGCACTCAAACCAACAAGCACTACTCCACTTGTGTTTGGACACTGAACAAACTACTGAACCGCTCTGGCCCGAGGCAAAGGAAATCTACTGCTGGTCTGGCCGCCTCCCAGTGGAACTCCTCACTAACCTGTATGGTGTCCAGTGAGATGTCAGCCCAGTACAGGCAGTTCCTGTCATAGTCAAAGTCCAGAGCCACAGCCTCCCTGAGGCCGGCCAGAGGCAGGGCCTGGTCTGTGCCTGTGGCCAGGTCGTAGCGGTGGATGGAGTTCCTCACAGCGTACAGGATGAACTCGTTACTCTCTGAAAGAGCACAGGAGACACTAAGATACAAATCTGGTCTACATACCAGTCAACTGACACTAAGAACTAAACAAAATACAACAAACAAACAAAACAAACTGGTATAACACATTATTAAACTTTTGTTTGGAAGTAACAGTTTACAAGAAAGCAGCAACTACAAATAATAATCATAATCATAATCATTCACCGTGACCAAAGATTTCATGAAGTTTACCTCCGACAGGACAAGGCAGCATCTCTCCATCCAGTCTGGACTCCACGTCTCCTCCACTACAGCTGTCGCCCGACACCTTCCTGTACCTGCAGGAGGCACAAAAAAACCTTTCTTCAGTTCCAACACTTGGTGGTGCTGTAACCAAACACATGTAATGACGCCGACAGCCGTTCTCTCCGTAGCAGTAATGAAGCAAAGAGAACAAAGGCTGGATTGCATTCTGGGGAATTCTCTGGAAATGATAAATGAAAATGAAAACTGTTACGAGTGTAGGTCCTAATTATTATGTTACAGCACCAGCTAACAGGTTCAAAATCAAGCTCGTCCACAATGTGACCAGATAAACCACAAAGATTCAAGACAAAACAGGGAACAGATCATTGGGATTTATCCAACCAGGGAATTAGATTGTTTACGTCAAGCTCAGGTTTCATTCTCACCTCTGTTACCTTGCCAAGTAGAACAGTTTTATGACAAAAATAAATACAAATAAAAAACATTTCATTCCATCCATCTAGATTTGGTCAAATTTGAGTCCATGGAAATTCTAAGAGGTCAATGTATTATAGATATTGAACAAAACCTGAGAAAAGGTCAATAAAACACAAAGGACAAAAGCATAGCATTTACTCCTGTAAATGTGAACCCAGTAGTGCTGAGATGCCAGCAGATGCCAACATTATGCTAATAAACCACACAAAAGAATCCCAGGCTGCACATTGCTGCACTTCAAAGTCAGACAATAGCAGCCTACCCTTTGCTGCGGCGGTAGGTGGTACCGACAGGACATGGCACCGGAGGAGCGTAGAGGTCACCTACGAACTCAGGGTCAGGCAGACACACCTGCAGAGACAAGTCTTCACTCAGCTTGAAGCCGTAGTCACTGGAAGGAGGAGGAGGAGCGGGAGGAGGAGGACAGGTAAACACAGGGAGAGAAAGAACAGCCAGTTAGCTTCTGCTCTGTGAAGAATGACAGCACCTGATGTGCATTTTAAAACAGACTCATTATAGGTCGTGATGGGAGATCCAGGAGCAAAATCAAAATGTGCAGAGTAGCCTTAAACCAACGTACAGGTTAGCAGTACTGAAATTTAATCAGCAGGATAAGTTTCAGCTTTTGTCTTTCATCAACTTATCTCTATCTAGCATATATATATTTATTTTATAAATCATACAATCAAATTAGTAGTCTCAGATGAACTCCAATTGAACAATTCTGTTTAAAGGACCAAAGGAATCAGACAACCTGAGCTCTATCTGTAATATCACAGCAACAGAACACATAATACTGAATACACTAACTATATGAGTGAGGTTTTTCTTTATTTGGGTCTCCACATTTTTGCTGCTGTGAGGTTATTTTACGTGCATGTGTGTGTTCCTAACCACTCATAGTCCTGGCGTGTGCAGGAGCAGTTCAAGATGGTGACGGGCCGGTCGAACTCCTCTCCGTTAAAACATGTAGCGTGGGGCGCTCGCCTCTTAAACGTGATCTCTCTGCCCAGCAGACACTCGTTACCATGCTCATCTGACGGAGACCAGCGCTTGTAGTCAGCCTCAGAACACGGCACACCTGGAGAAGAAAACAAGAGGACGACTATAGACGGTCCATTTCTTCCTGTGGCCCTATAGAGGACTTTAAAGTGATGAGACACTCCAATAAGTAGTCCTCATTAAAAGGCACGCAGCTCTAAGAAACACCTGAGAACACATGTGCTGCATTCCTCTCTTCTTCTAGCACAGCACACTAGCATAGATACAGACATCTGTACATAATCATCCACCCCACATATGTTACTGTTACAATATTTACTTCCTGTGCACTATTTGTATTGTTTACAACCTGCAGAGCATTGACTTGTATAGAGTTTTTTTTTCTATGTTGTTGGTTGCTTTTTATATGTAGTTATATAAAAATCTATTTATCCAACTACTTTTTCACAAAGTTGTGTGCATGACAGTCTTGTCTATTCTTTGCTTTTGTTTGGTCTTGGTTGTTATGTCTATTCCTGTTTAAGAAGTCCAGTTCCTTACACATGACTCTGATTCTATATCTAATATAACAGCGATAAAATAATAACTTAAAAATCTGAAATTATAAATAGCTGTTGTTGCTAAGAGCTGAGAATCGCTAACTTAAAAGCCCTCTGCGCTCTCCCTCTGAACCTCCCTCTCACTCTCCAACCTACCCAGAACGTCGGAGGTGTTGACCTGCAGGATGAGCCAGCTGTGCCTCTGGTCGGCGTAGGAGCCGAAAATGGTGAAGATGGTGCTCTTCTCCCCAGGTTCAGTCAGCAGCTGGTAAACATACACCTCCCTGTCTGAGAACTGAAAGTCGGTCCACGTCTCGCCTTCGTTGGTGCTGAACCTGACAGGGACACGGCCATTATTTAACCCAGAAACATTGTTTTTTCAGCTGTGTTTCTGAGAGCCCGGATCTGCTTTTTTTAATAAATCATTTGCCAGAATTTCCTTTCTTCTGCCACCTACCCACTCACATTTTGATTTCACAGCGAGGAAAGAGGAAGATAAACTGGAAAAAAACCGCCTATTCAATATGGGGGTAATGGGGAGAACACCAGGCATTACAACTGGCTTATTTAAACCGCTTATACTGACATTTGTGTATATGAGGGCAAAGCCGGGTTACTGAGTTACCAGGGTAAGGAAACAGAATTCTGTCTGCATGTAAATGAGGTCAGCTGTTTTCACATCAGTATAGTGTATCACCCTCACATGAATACCAATAGCCTCCAATGTTGCTGTTGGCACAGAGGCGTTTTATTCTACCTCTGTTTACTGAGGGAGGGATTATTTACTTTTTTCCCACAACAAGCTGCTTCTCGTTAACACAATCTGCTCCTGCTGATTAATGAGCACATCCACTGGGGCAGGTGCCGTTTATGTGCTTCACTCCCCAAAGTTGTAAATGGAGGCCTTCCAGTCACAAACCAGCCTCGCAGGGTTTTATGTTTGAAACCGTTAATTAGGATGGAACCAACTGAACGACTGAATCAAGCATCTGAGCTCAGATCTGATCTTTTTCTATCCTGGAGGAACATTTAAACAGGACATTTGGACTTACTTGAGATGTGTGGTGGCGCCTCCTTGCGCGATAGCCATCAGAATACCACCATGGTCACCCCATGTGTAGAAATGTGGGCCTGCCAGTGCCTGGACAACAGAGGTTGGTTGGTTCAGAGAACCATCAGAACATACTGCACATCAGAATTAGCTCAAAGATGCTACCTGCATCATTTCACACTTTATGCAATTCCTGTTGAAATAGGATGGTGGAGGAGACAGACACGAAGCGCAGTGGCAGTCTAAACTGTACATCACAGGAAAATCAGTTAAGGAATCAACGCGTGTTTGATTTGATAGAAGGGCTGGATTACACTGGAAATATTGATTGCTTTATTGGCAAGACTTTATGTTCACACTTCCCTGGGAGAGCTATGGCTTCACTCTATAGCAAAATGCAATCTCTTTGATGTTAATATCTTTAGTTTGAGTGGAACATCCAAGCAAACTGGTCATTTGAGTCAATTTAAAAGGTTTGATGTGCAGCAGATACCTGCAGGACAAAGCTCATTGACCATCATCTACATACAGTCATCTAAATCCAACAGGTTTTCAGCACCTGAAATAAGCAACATGCTGAGCTGAATCTTTAAGGTTTCAAATAATTTAAAGCTGAACTCATTTATATTTTCATATTAAGAATGAGTCCAATGACGACACGTAATGTGAAAGGGCTCGCTCATAGCTCCCTCAGCTCTGTGGCTCATTTTGGTGTTTTTCAGCTCATTGTTTTGGTAGCTGTTTTCAGTGAAAAATCTAAACCTACTAATCGATCAATACCGCAAAAAATCAGTGACACGTGAGCAAGCTTAAGTCCAAGCTGATGTTCATTATTAGCTATTTCTAGATGTGCTCTGAAGAAAAGGTCAGTCCAAGCGAACAGTGCAGGACAGTTATACCCATAATGCCTGGGTACATATACAGGCACCGAAATGAAATTCATCGCGACGTATTGAAAACTCTCTTTGACAGACGAGCTGCTTGTGTAAAAGCTGTGTTTTTCTTGTCATCTGTGTCAGATTTTGTACTGACCTCCTTCCATCGAGCTCCGGCGCTGCTGGATACATACACATTAGGCTTGTTGGCCAAGTTCCTGCCAACAGATCCTGCAACCAGAGGACAAAAAGGCATTTTACACCCACACATTACAGGGGTTTTCCCTGAATATTACAGACTCGATGTGACCACTGTTTTTGCTTTCACATATGGAAAATGTGTAACCCAAGAACGCAAACCATAGAATTCTGCATCTTTTCATGCATGTGGCCTTTGTATGCACTGAAAAATACTTTCCTTTGCCAGTATGTTGTTAAAAATCAGTCAGAATTATCTGCTCAGAAGAAACAGAACGAAATCAAACATGCTGAAATGGAAACTCAACTGTTTCTTTTCACTTGTTGAGTACTAACAAGGCTAAGAGCCTACTGCCATGCCAGTGGACCCCTGAGGCCGTGGTGCTCATTGTAAAATAAATCGAACTGCAACACAGATAAAAGATGATGTCCAAAGTTTGTTTCTGATCCTTAGCTGTCATGGTGACGTACAGTAAGTGGGGGTGAAGGTGGTGATAGAGCTAAGTCTGTGGTAGCCTTTATCAAATGGGGTGATCAGTGTTCACTGGTATTGATGGTGCAGGGCTCTAGAGAATATGTATGATATGCTCTATAAATGTTTTGCTGGATAAATACATTTTTGACTAGCTGGTGTTTGTATCGTGTTCCAACAATAAGGCGTCTAATCACAATTTAGCCTAAAATTTGGGTTGGCTATACTTTGCCAAAAGGCACAGATGTCTTTCAGGCCCCCTGGCACAACTCGGGAAAAACAGTTTAGCATAATTACGTGACATGTATGATGCTTACAACTACATATGTTTTTCACAACTCAAAATATAAGTAATTTCATAATATCTTACGACAAGAAACAATACCTTTATTTACCAGGCTAGCAGCATGGCTCTAGGGACAACAAAGCCAGGACTACTTTGGTCCAGACTGAAATGTCAGCTGTCAGATGGACAGATGAAATTTGGCCCGGCCGTTCCTGCTCCCCACAGGACGGTCAAATGGCTTTGGTTCATGACCAAATATCTGAAAAACTAATGGCACTCCCATCAGCTGCAAATGTAGCATGCTAACAACATTTACAATATGCATCCCTCCTTCCATCCACCAAGAACAATGACATTTACAGACTGGATGATTGATACCAGCAGTGTGTGCCTTTGACGGTGAAGAGCGGACACCTGCTCACATCTGCACACATCAATCCTTGTTAATCAAATCTCATTTCAGGCTGAACGAGTTCAAGCAGCGCAGATGAAAATGGGAGTAGCACAGTTGTTGTGTCTCTGGCGAGGGACGCAAAAACACCTCAGAAACGAATTATGCTCCGTCTCTGTAGAAAATGAGCTAATGATTCTCATTAAATATCATCACACAAGAAGCCAGAGACTAGACACAATAAACAAATGATCCAAAGTAGACTCGCTGCCATTGTACAGATATGGAAGTGGAAAACACAAACAATTTGTCACTGTGTATGCATGCTTATTAAAGTCCGTACAGCATGACGATTTAAAGAGTAATCCAACACCAGGCTGAAAAGCAGTGTTTTGCTGCCTGTCTGGTTTCACCTCTGGCCCACAGGCAGCATCACTCATAGGTAGGTGTGGTTGGGTGTGTTCAGAAATGTGCAGATACTGACTGCTGAACAACTGCTGATAGCAAATGATTTCTGCCAAAACTCAGCATCTCTGAAGTTGTGGAATCTCATGCCAAAGTGTTTCAGGGTGAGTCAGAGCTTCTTGCAGGATGTTATTTTTGGACGAGTGGAGGAGCATTATCTTTGAAAATCAGATGACCATATGGATAATAATCCTGACAAAAAGAAGCCAACCAGTGTAATAATGTTTAACAGCAGTGCTGTCACGTCATGCATGTATATTGAACCCTTTTGTGTTTTTATGTTTTTATGTTTTTCCTGTTGTTCTTATGTTTTGTCTAGAGGCGAGGAAGAGTTTTTATTTCCTCGTCCTCAGAGAAACAAGAATTCACTTCAGCTGCATTTTGTTATCGCTGGATTGACCAATAATGTTAAATTTGGTGAACCATTAGCGCAGCATGATGCACTGTAATAATATCTAATCAGAATATTCAGGTCAATGTATGTTTGTAATAATTAGAATAATTCTTTAATAATAATCTCAAACGACATGCTGGTCATATGTGTGGAGGAATATATGAGCAGTTTATTCAGGCTGTTGTGTGTGCAAACATGGCTGTGCAGTTTGTGTATGTATATGCCAGCCTGCGCTCATGAGTGTGTTTGACCCGTCGAGCACCCGCTGGGTGCTGCAGCAGTAATCAGCCCATCTGTTTGAGAGCGATAACGAAGCAAATAGCGTCGGTGACTGCCAGTCCTCCCTACTCCTCTCTCTCTTTCTTCATGCCCATTATCTAATAAGAATTTAATTAGAGGGTGCAGAGGAAGCAGTGTCCTAGACGGTGGAGAGTAACACCAAATCAATGCTTTTCAGCAGCTGCAAAGAGGCAAAACTCGGCTTCAGCAGCCGGGCAGACAAACTCGCTCCACTTGGCGCATCTGAAGTCATCTGTCTGCAACATGTTGAAACAGGTCTCCCACTACTTGTGACTTTTCATTTGGATTTTACAACTAAATACAGCTCAACAAACTGCTGACAAACTAAACAGGAAGTTTCTTGCACTTTCCTCGGAGTGCAAATGTATTTCCTGTGTTTTTGGGCATTACAGGAAGTGGGCTTTTACTAAGACAGACAGAAAGGCAGCTCAGTCACCACAGAGGAAGACTTGCTGATTTGTATTGCTTGTTTCCTGTGTGGGGCAAACGTATCTTTGTCATCAGCACAAGATGGAGGTGCTGAAAAATAACACATGCTCGCGTGGTTCCAGCTGTCAGTGAGATCCTTCTCAAACAGATGGCACACAAACTCTCTTTATCTGCCCTGACTAAGAGATACTCATACATACACTCCTGCCAAGATTACGTTTTATAAAAGATGATTTTCTGTCTATCACACAGAGTCCAGAAAATTCTTTCTGTATTGAGTGGTGTAGGAATGAGATTGTGCATCAGAATGGGTTATACACAGCACAACACAGGTGACAAACTCATTCATTTACGTGTTTTGTGCCTTGAATCGCCACACACTGAATTTCAAGTGAAGCAGTAAAAGTGGGTAGTATGGTGCTCATACTGAGCTATACTTGACTCCAGCACATATTGTAGAAATAATAACTGGATTTTTCATTCTGAGATTCTTGAAATACTGTCTGTCTGTCTTGCTGCTGGTCCTCCCACCTGTTGCCATGATGAGTCCTGGTGCAGAGTCCTTGGATAAGATGGGCATCCTCCTCAGCTGGATATTGAACAGCTGGCTCCATCGCTGAGCCAGGTGGAGAGAGCAACCTTTACTGAGCTGAAAGGGAGATGAGAAGAGCGTCACATTATGTTGTTGACTTGGTTTTAGTACCATTATTTCTGCTTTAACACCCAGTTACATCACGAGACTTAGGTCAGCTACTTGATAGAGAAAGTTGGTACTAGAAAAGGAAAGTAAGGTTAGAAATGTTTGCCAATATAGTGGAGTGATACTGTAACTCAATATCAACTGAGGTTTGACACTTTACTTCAGCTGAAGTCAGTTTGTAAAACTAGCAAAAAAACTGAAGCTGTCAGAATCTCAATCGGAAATGTTAAACAAAAAGATCTTAAAATACAGGCTCCAAGCAATTTTAATATTCAATTATTGTTCTGTAAAATCTCTTGAGTGTGTGAAAGACTAAACCTAGAACTCCAATGTTAAAAAACGCAACTACGATTATTACATCTTTTGATCTACAGAATGTCAGACAGGAGCTTAACATGCCTATTTCCAAGAGCATTAAATTGCATGTCTGCATTGTCTGACCAACCACGCCTTCATTAACCTGTCTGTGGGCACAAATTTGCTGTTATACCAACGCCCCACCCACCCTCTGTATAATGTGTCTGTAATTAGTCAAGTGCAGCCAGCACTATGCTGACAATTTGGTTAAGCACACCTTTATACTGAATATATCAAGGACTATATAATCATGCGATAATCACAATGGAAAATCAATAGGGAAGCTCTTAAAACTGGACGTTGACACAGTCCTGCTAATAATACACCAAGTAGTCGTAGTCAAGTGCTCTCTGTGGTGGCACAGCGGGGTGGAAACATATGGCTGTGAGCAAAACACTGTGCTACAGCTGGTTAGATACCTTAATCATACCTACCATAAAAACAATGGATGACAATAAGGACCTAATTTCTGCTGTCTGCTAACAAGAATCTAGAATTAACGTGGGTTAACAGAGTTTGTGGGGGTACCTGGCAGTCCACAGTTCCTCCCAGGCTGTCGGCAGCAGGTGGCTGAAGCAGCTCCCACGTCCCTCCCTTGTCGAAAGTGATGACAGATCGCATGTTGTCTTCGCTGACTGAGCCGTTGATGAGTGTGGCGATGAAAACTCCTCGCAGGCCCTCCACTCGGTGCAGGTCTGCAAAAGGCTCGTTGGCAAAGTACCTGAAACAGACGGGAGACATCATCATCAGGGTCTAGCAGGAACACTCACAATTGTTGCTTAATGTACCACAGTTGGTGATGCGACAGCAAATGAAGGAGCAACGCTTTACTTTCATTAAAACACCCTCTACTCTTAGAATAGAGATTTGTGGTAATTCCAGCTTAGATACGGCTGAAAAAATGTTTCTCATTCATTGCTTGCATAGATTCTTTAAAATCACTGGTATTCCCTGTCCATATTCTTGTTTGCTTGGCTCGAGAGCGCTGGAGGGCAAACACAGCTGAACTAAAAGCAATTTGAAATTACAGCTGCATGAGGCAACTTTTCACACAACAGAGTGGCATAAACAGGAAGCTTGAACTTCATTACCCAGAAACAATGTACGAAAACTGCATGCATGCATTCAACACACACGTTTCAACCAAGCCATCCAGCACAAGATGCTTTGTGTTTACAGAAAGAGAAGGAACAGGGATCCACAGCTAATTTCATTAACAGAAGACACAGTGTCAAGTAAACAGAAAGAATTATCATTGGCAGGCGAACACCTGAGCCAGTGCTGTGTGGCTGTTTCTGCCAAGACAACGCAGGATCTCCCTGATGTGATTATGGGGAAGGCCGGGCAGAAAAACAATGAAACGGAGCTCAGAGTTCAGGCAGAGCTGTGGCATTGGATCAATAGCTTGTCTCTTATGAGATAAAGAAGCATTACTCTTAGCCGTTGTATTATCAGTGTTATCAGACATTTGTAATGGGAACTAGAGGTCTTCCTGTCAGTTCCTGAGGTTACTAGTGGATCTGATTAATTACTAGCAAGCCTGCAGACTGTGCTTAATTTGTCCTGCAGGTACAAACCAGGTTCGATTTTGCAGGCTGGTAAAATTTGCTTGATGGCATTATTTGTGACTTATAGAAAGGCAAAGGGAGCAGATTAACTACTGACATTTGTCCAAAAGAAAGTTCATTCTTGGAAAGCTTTTTCTGGAGTTTTCGACTAAATCACACGCTTTCCTCAGCAGATGGAGTTGCTCAGATGTCATGGATATGGATGTGTTGGCATCAGGCTACTCAGTTTCTGTCAAACTGATTTCATGCTTGATGCCAACGTCAGACTTCAGAATTCACCACCTGACGACACCAACAACAAATCCTGATTTATGTAAAGACAGTTTTGTGAGTTTAAGTGAACCTAGAACCATTCAGTGCTGCTCAGCAGCCAATCGTTTCCTTCGGTCAGTAGAAAGAGGGTGAGTGTGTGCATGAGCAGCTTGCAGAGGCTGGTATTGCACCCAACACTGTGACTCGTTTGCCATAATGTAACATAACAGTATAGCATTTACGGTTGTGCACAGAGGAGTGCTCTCTGCACCTACTGGTCAGAGTCACCAAACAAAACATTTCAAACTAGGCGAGAGGCATCCCAGATGCTGTGTCTGTCGTCTTCCACTGTGGTACACTACGTCGAATAAAATGAGTAAATGTCATGCCCAAAGCTCTTTTCCCCTCTTTGTCCTGTTCTCAAACATCTGTGGGCCATTATCATGCTGATGTCTTTGACCTCGGCATAACACCTGAGTGTTCAAGCACTTTCACAGAAAGTAATGAATCATACGTCGAAACAGACAAGAAGTCCTGTAAGTGCTCTAGAGGCAATGGTGCAGATTAGCGAGCCCACATGTCAACAGACCCATCTCCATGACAACTGAGCTAGCTCCATCTGCTGATAAGATCATATGATACAGCTGAAAGCTTTTGAAAAGGTCAGTAAATGGACCTTGTGTTGGCATTATTTTGTCAAACTACTCGAGCTTTGTATTCAAGTACAGTTTTGAGGAACTTGTACTTCTGTTTAATGCTATTTATACTTCTACTCAGCTACAATTTAGAGGAAATATTGGACTTTTTAGTTCACTACAGTGATGTGGCACTTACAGTCACTTACTCAATTGTGGCTTGTGACCAAAATATTGTGTATCAGAGTATCCTCCACCACAGAGGAAATCATGAAAACATGTAGTATGCTATGACAGAACACTGGCTGGTTCAGTGTCCCCCACAAAGGCTTGTTATGTGTTCTTAGTGATGCTGGCACTTAGCCAGTGGTGAGTGCTCACTAAACTTTACAGGTTTTTGATGAATGTCAGATAATGTGTGTGTGTGTGTGTGTGTGTGTGTGTGTGTGTGTGTGTACGCGTACGTGTGTGTGTGTGTGTGTGTATGTGTACACGTGCATGTGTGTGTGTAGTACCTGATCAGTGTGTTGCTGCCGGAGCCCTCAGGACTGTAATACAGAACGTTCTCCAGTGACAGAGAGAAGGACAGGCCCTGTGTATCTGAGATGTACAGGTGTGTGACGTTGTTCATGTGGTTCACACACACAAACACTTGGTCCTCTGATGCATCTGCTATGTAGTACTCCTGTTAGGAGGAGCGGGAGAGAGAGGAAGTCATCTTTACTTCACTGACCTGCCTGAGTAGACTAAGGACACGATAAAATGGCCGGACACCATGTGAAAAGACTGGATATCACTGTGGAAACATAGACTTCTGTATAATGCAGTGTAGGTGGTTCTTCCACCAAAATCATGAAGTCGATTATGTCATGTATTTTTAGAAAGTGGAAGCACACATACACACACACATGCAGTTTGCTTAGTTCAAATAATCCGCAGTGTACTGAAACAGACAGCAGTGAGGCAGAGCTGGGGATGTCATGATACTGACGGTGACTCATCTCTGACTCGAGAATAACCCAATCTCCAATTTATTCAAGCTCATAAACTTGATGATCATTTGGGGACCATAATCTGGACAATCAGGCTAAATCTGAGGTCTGGCAACTGATAACGCTGCATATTTTGCAAAAGCTTAGTACAAGCTCTAAACCAATTTCTACAACATACTATAGGCTCAAAGCAAACAACAGCACAACAAAGACATGTTGAGCGTGAAGGCGCTGTTGACACAAACAGTGTCTGTGGTAGAGTTTCAGTTTGTGAACCATGAGTTTTAACATTTAACCACAAAGAAAAAACAGCCTTTGTACAGATTTCCTAAAAAACCAACATGTCTAAAATAATGGGGGACATTCCAATGGAGAGAATAAATTCCTACACCTCTAAGAGCAAGATCATGTGATGACAACACTCTCAGATCTGTGTGGAAGTGTGGCTATGTGTGTGTCCCCATCCTTAGACATAAATGTTACTGATAAATACCGCTGGGCACTGGTAACAAATCAATGGGCCTCATGCAGGATCCACTTGTATGAACAGATTTGTTTTTAAGTGGCATGTGTGTGTGATTTGAGGCAGGGATGAAATCCAGAAGTGGTTCAGACCAGTCGTACCAGTCCATACAGATTCTGTTCATCAACTCAGCATTTCTGCCAATTTACTGAGAGGTTTTTTACATTTTAAGGTTTTTATCTGCATATTTCAGCAGGACAACTTCTCCATTTGAGTAGTCGTTGTTAGGAAACTTCTGTCACTCTGAAAGCTGCTTCAGGGTCTTTATGGAGGTCTCTGTCCATTATCACCCTCTGCACCAACAGTGTGACTGCAGGCTGTATTACTCTCACCATGGCTGTCATGTCCCCTTAACCTCATATTAGTCATGGACTGCTTTAGTTTAAAACAGATGTTTCTAGAATCTCACTTCATGTCACACTATGGCTCAGCTTGTGTGACACATCGTGAATGAAAGTTACCCTCGACTGGAGCAGAACAGTAGGTTTATTTAGCAGTTGTAGGGGCACTGATTAAGTTAATGATAAAATCTTACAAACACACATCTGATCATGAACAGCTGGTTCAATCGTCAGGTTGAAATATGGTTAATATTATGTTCAGTTAATTTAGGCAAATAATTTAGGCAAAGTTCATAAATGTTAAAAGCAGCTGTACATTCCACTAAAACAACAGTCCAAAACTGACTAAATTTAGCTTTGTCAAAGGATGAACAAACTATCTGATCAGACATTCCATGCCAACTTTTCTACTTTACAGTTTTCAATACTTCAGACACATTTCTGTCTGCAGCAAAAAAGTACTGAAGGTCAATACCCAGCCCTACTTCAGCATCAACTAATCATTTAGCCCACTGATCCCGCTTTCAGAAATTCTTCATTTTTGAATTGTTGATGCAGTACATGTAAAAGAAACTCACTGTGATTGGATGTCGGGTCATAAACTGGGCAGCTTTCATTGGCTGGCGGTTGTAGGAGACCCAGAGCTGAACAGACGAGGGTTCGTGGCTGCCAAATAGTTTCTGGAGAGGCAGAGGGCACAGACACAGACACGGCACAGTTCATTCATCTACTCATCATTTATGTCAAACACGTGAAAAACTCACAGGCAGCCAATCCTGTAACATGGTGTGAATTTTTGTTTCTCAGCAGCTCCAACTTGGAATTGACTCACAGGCTTCATCTGTGAGTTGTTGAGTTAGCACAAATGTTGGTGATCAAAATCCCCTGAAATACATGTGAAATGACTGGAATAAAGCTGGACAGACAGTACTGTCCCCAGTGCAGTGAGGTCATGGAGAAGGAGAGGAGTCTTTGGTTATCTGGACTGTACTGATGGTGTTTTTCTGTCTTAATATCCCAGTAGTACAGAGCTCGGCAGCTGAGTCAGAAAACATTCAACGAACAGACTGAAAAAGACTCTCAGTGGGGTACAAACATCTGTCTGTGTGTGTGTGCGTGTGTGTGTGTGTGTGTGTGTGAGAGAGAGAACATCCAAGGGCACGTCTTCATTGTCATTACAAATACATTAGGAGGCTGGCTGCTGGAAGGAGCCGAGCTCTGATCTTTTATGAATTAAAGCAAGGAGACCAGACACAGAGGACTTGAGCGTATCTCATTTCTGTGCCTGATAGAAATGGAGACATCTTGTGATCAGACTCATGGGGGTATACTCCAGATTTTCGGATAAGCAACTCAGATTCTTACTACCCAACATACACATGCAAAGGGATGACATGATGCATATACTGCGTGTACTTAAGCACATGTAAAATAGGGGTTCATCAAAGGTTTAACTTCTCTTCTTCTTCTTCACAAAAGTTTACATTTCCTTAAAAACTAGCTCATCAATCCAGTTCTAGACTGCAAAAAATAAGCATTTTAAGAAGTCATTTAGTCTCATATTGAGCTTTTTACGTGTATTTTTCAGAAATCAAGAGATGATTCTGTCAGTGCAGTGAGGTCTTGTTGTATGGATGACTTCATCCCAAATGTATCATGGAAAGTAGCAAACAAGTCGATCTGTCCGGGGTGACATTACCTCATGACATTGACTGACTTTTAGACGTGCTTTCACTTCACTGATTTTAGGTATGTTAAAAAGTCGTGGTTAGTACTTCTCAGCCTGTGAAAACAGATGCATAACGTCTTCTGCAGCTCTGGAGGAGCTTTATCAAGTCTGAGACACAGACCCGGATAATGCCAGATAATGCAATGTCATCAGGTTTATCACTGTTTGGGCTCACACACAACAAATTTGTCACACACTGCCTGTTTTACACACTGGGGGTGTGAAGTTTAAAGACACAGGCGATTAAAAAGAAGGAATTGTCTCAGACCTTGGTGACATCAGAAAAGAATCATACACAAACACATCACACAGCGATTGGTCAGGTGTATGGAGGTGTACGAGTAGGTGGGGCTGAAAGTTCTCTCCAGCTCTGTTGTTTTCACTCTTCTTGTAACTCCTTCTGTCACTTTTGGAGAGTCAAACCAAGTGCAACACCATAAATGTGACCATGGAGAGACGGATCGTGTGCGTCATTACCCCCATTTCAATGATCACCATCTCTCACCTCTGTGACGGCAAGCTTATCACCCTTCAGACATGGCTGAGTGGCACAAAAAGTGGTGTATTGCCTTCCAAAAAGCAATGAGATGAGATGAGATTGAACCATCACCAGACACACTTTAATAGACATTTGTTCGCACATTCAAAAAATTCAGTGTTCATAGAAAGTGTTTCTGACTCATTTCATGTCTAGAATGCATCACTGCCAATAATAGAGAAAAGACCATGAGACTCTTTTCTTCATCAAATCAATGAAGAAGTGTCCCTGTCAGAGGCACCGTGATCCCTGGTGAGCAGAGATGCTCAGATACCACTTCTTTGTACTTAGATTGGGGTACTTGCTGATACCGAGTACCAATAAAGTACTTAATAGTACCATTACAGTACTAACACATGTTCTGACATCATGCTAGAGGATTGCTCATGAAGGTTCAAATTTTGAACATTCTTTTTCTTTATCTCCCACTCTCACTACACTACTTGCCGAAGTGTTATCTAATCTTCTTAACTTCCTCATCCCTGTAGGTGTATGATTGTAAAACCCCACCTGGCTGGACCTTTTTTTGTGTGAGACGATGAGGGACCCTGCTAGACCTTTGAAATTAAACAATGTCTAGCCACAACAAATACGGTTTTATCTTCACATTTTACTCTCATCTAAACCCAGACGACATGTGTCTGCCTTCCTCTCTGTCAATAAACCAGCTCTGTGCTCCTAACTTCACTGTCACAGTTTACGTACTCTCTACCTGTTTCATTTCCGTCTCACCCCTCGCTTTCTCAGCTGTAAATTCATTTTGTAGATGTGGCTCGGTTCAAACTAACTAGAGCCAAGCAGCTTCATCGTTCTACTCTGGATTAGTTTGGACCACCCTGTTCGAGGCTTGAACAATAACAGCCTCTGCAGAATGAGAGAAAAAATGAAGAAGAGGCAGAAACAGGCCTTCAGTGAACAGTCAGCAAACCTTCTCTCACTGATGATTGATCGCTTCTTCACAGACATTTGAAAACAAATGCGGTGAATCCTGTGTTGCTAGTTTCCACTAATTTAGTTGAATATAAAGAGCCAATACTGAACATTTAATAATACATACTGTAGATCACATATGACAAGAAAGCTTACTTCCCAACACGTCAAACTATTCCTTTATAATATTGATACGATATGTCTTTCAGTTTAACTGGTTCACAGCAAAATGAAGTCAAGAGACCAAGAAGAGCTCCACTAACGATTGCATAGAGGTGTTACTGAAAGGAGCTGTTAGTAAAGTACCAGACTGGCAGATAACAGCCAAAAGTTTAACTTTGGCCTGTCGTCAGTTGACCTACACCATTAATGCTAATTAGCTGAAGTTGATATAATCTGTAGCAAGTGATGCTTGTCATTTCAACCAGTGAAAGCAACTGTCCCTGTAATATAAGTCTACTAATGTACACTGACCTTGGTTAGTAACAAAAGACTGAGAGGAGATAAAAGGTTCGATAAGAAATGTGTTAGCATCGGCACTTTCCGATTTCAGAGTTTAACACGACTGATAAACAGAACAGAATGACAAAACTGATCGCTATGAGAATTGTTTCTGATACCAATTATTACACAATTTTAATCATCAGAAAAATCTGAATCAGCCTTATTGTCATGCTGGACGGTTGTGTTTCTGTCTGATTCTAAATCCTGTTCAACAACGACAAGATCACAAATGTAGCAGAGCTCAAGAAATAATTCCTTCAGTTTTCTGATATGTACAGTATCAAGTTACTGAAAGTCACAACGTCAGCTAACAGCAACGTCCAATCTAACGTACTGGTGCTGGTGTTTTAAATAATCTTGTGTGTGAGTGTGTGTCTCTCTCTTGGAAGGATTTGTGTCCATCCTTGACTGCCTGAGCATCCCCAGTCTCCAGCAGAGCATTTCAGCCTCTTCCACTCAGTCAATTGATTTATCTAGTGTAGTGCCCACATCGACTATGGTGTGATGTGAAAGCAAAGCAGCGACTCCTCTGAGACAAATGGAAGGAGGGGAGAAAAGGAAGGGAGAGAGGGACCAATGGAGATAAAGCACACACAGAAACACATATGCAGAATGATAGAAGGACAGAAAGACCGTTTACAAAGGTCTACATGGAATAAAAAAAGGTAAAATAGATGGAGATATGTATTTTTCCTTTTGAGAGGTCTACTTGACTCAAGGAGAATTTCAAAATTAATGTGCATTACTACCACAGTGATCAATAATAATAAACTACTCCAACCCACTGAAACTCAGAAAGAAAATGTGGGTTTGGAACAGAGTTTTGTCCAACTGCTTTACCCCATATACTCCAACCAAGGTTTTCAGGACAGTTTACTTTGTGAGTCAAGGGAAAAATGGATGGGAGAATGTCGACTATGTATTTTCACATGTGAGTGGCATGGCGATTATATATTTTTCCACTGAAACCACAGACTGCGCTGCAATGGCAACTGTAAGTGAGCCGCACATTCCACACTATGCTCATGTTCACTCAAACTGATCCTCTTTAAACTCTCAAATCCCTGAAACGAGATGTGGTTCTTGGGCAACTCAGCTCGGGTGGCAAACAGACAAAATTACAATAGCTTTGCATGGAATACAGCTTTCTACATACAATACTGTATCCTAACAATGACTGGAAAATTGGATGAGACGTCAGTGGTGTTAGTGCTCCATTCTGTTCCGCTGAACCATGTTGCTAATATGCACCACCCACTGCTTAACAAACCACCTCTGCTTTTCCTTAGAAATCATGTTCATGACAGGCCATCAAATCTCTCAAAAAGCATTTTCCAAATTAGGTTGGCTTAAGACGGGTCCCACAAACTACAGGTCAGAATTTAATGTTAAAATAACATCATGAACCCACCCAGTGAGGCTCTGTGACATCTACATTTCTTTCATTTCCTGATTAATTCACAGCATTCATAAAGAAAGCGTTGAAATCAGGGAAACCTTATCTATCTGGCAACACGTGTGAAGATGGTACTCTCAAGCACAAGGCCTGGTTACAGGAGTCCCACAGGGATCAGTCCTGGGCCCCCTCTACTTCTCCCAACACACAAGGATGCCTGGTTCTGTTTTACACTTGCATCGCTTCTGCTACCACTGCTTTGTTGACCACACCAAGCTATTCTTCTCATTCCCTCAGTCTGATTCTCAGACAGAGCCACGCATCACTGCTCACCTGGCAGGTATCTTGGAGTGGATGTCAGGCCTCTAAAGGCATCACTGTTCCTCTACTTAGTGCCTGTTGGATCACCTAACAGTGTCAAAACTTCTTCTCCCCACACCTTTCTGATGTTTCAACATGGAGGACAGTGTTAAACAACATTTAAAATTTATTTAAATTTCAATTATTGCTTGATTTATTTACACCCAACAAACACACCCACTTCATACAGCTACTTCCTTCACTGTTGTGTATATAACCAAGTGCGACACCGTGGCTACCTTAAAGGAGACTGCTGGAAAGTTATCTCCATTTGATCATTTATTGCACACTTTTACCTTCAGACATGTTCAAACACATTGGATGAGTTTGTTTGTTTCAAGGGTACACCTGTGTTAAAGCTCAACCTTGCAAGACTGTGCTAGAGTTCCTTTCAGTGAAGTTGATGTTTGGTGCCAGCACTGGCATCCCTCCATCACCACTGACATCACTACTGTAGTGATGCCAACTGGACAGTGAGGAACCTGGGTCGTTGTGACCAAATATGGCAGCAGCACCCTGCTCCTGTAGGTTCCTCCCCCTCCTCCATCACCAGGTGTTCATCCAGGCACTTTTCATCTTGTGTCTAGATTGCTACAACTCCCTCCTAGATGGAGCCCCTGCATCAGCCACCACAATCTCCAGCTAGTCGAGAATGCTGGCAACAGTCGCTGCTGGCATGTGTCCTGCAAAGTGAGGGCCATGTGACCAACATGGGTAGCTGAAGTAAACTGCTCAAATTTTGTATTGCCTGCATAGCTGACCACTATTGGCTGTGGTTTATTACAATGTTATCTTACAGACCATAATGTCGGTTTTAAATAGTTAAATTAAAAAAAAATGTTACAATGGACACATTTCAGAAGGAATTGATAACTGAAAATCATGTTTGTTGTCTTTTTCATATTGAGCCATACCCTCCTCATCAGCAGTCAAAATATAAAGTTGAGAGTCTTTTGCTGGGTGACAAACCAACACACTGAAGAACTGAAGAAAATTCTGTGATATACAATTGTAACACAGTAAATTGTAATTTAAGGGATCCTACACTATGCTGTAGAGAGCTAAAATGAGCTTCTTCACTGAAAATGAGTTCAGTAACAGGCTAGCAAAGCTAGAAAGTAGCCAACTGACGCCTTCAGCCGTCTCCACTAATCATGTGACCCTTGCCTTGCAGGTCGCAGCAGGCTCCCCACCGTAAAATGCAGGTTGCTCAAACATAAATAAGACCAATTCCTCTCCCACGCTGTGGTATTTAGTATTCAGACTGAATCACATGCATGTTGTCGAGGAGTTATATGAACCTGCCGACACCAACACACAAGTGCATCCTGATCATTTCCTTGTGACCCACAAGGCCACACAGAGAGAGCTCCACTCCCACACAGTAAACAGCCACAAGGTGACATGTGTTAATGACGGGCCCAGAGGAAGAGCACATGTTCACTGTCGACGTTTTTTTTTTTAAGGCTGACATTTTATTATAATGAAATGTACCTGCGCTGATACCAAAACAAGCTGGAAATGTCACAAGGCAAATTCTCTAAGGCAAAGTGCTTTCTGCTGCTCTGTTGAATTCTAGCTGTAATTTTGTGTGCTTTACAGTTAAGGCAATGAGGCTCCCTCTCTGCTCTATCCCAGCCTTCATCTTTGGGATCATCTGTTACATATTCATGACCCACTGGCCCAGCGCACCTCGGGCAATGCTGTTATTCATACAGGCTTGTAAAACAGCATCAAGCCAACACATCTTTTCTTTTATATCTGCAATCTCTCTGTTCATGAGGATTTCAGGTGTTTAGGTAGATGGTTTAATGTGAAGTGTTTCTGTCTTTTGTCATGCATGTGGGATTCGTTAAAACATGTACGGCATCAACACATCAGACCAGTCTGTTTAGTGTAGAAGTAGTTTAGATGTTTTGGTCCTGAAGTCCAGTGCATGTCTGTAAAGCCAGATATTCAAGCCAGATATTATTCAGAGATGTGATGAGTTTTCAGGAGTCTACCACAGTTTCAAAGAAAGCATCAAAGCAAAGTTGTTCCAATATCACCTAACACCTGAAAATCAAGCTTTTGGGAAAACTTATTCCCTAAAGCTTTTGTTTGATCTACTGCGGCTGGGATTGTACCTCATTTGTATGTCGCATTCAAGAAACAAGTCTGCTAAACAAATAAATGTAATGTAAATGCCATATACTGCATATAAAATATAGATTAAACTATGACACCAGAAACTATGCAGTGATCATTAAAAAAAGTTTGCCTTAATTAGTGTCTGCAGATCTACCTTTACGAGTGCATACAGCCCCAACAAGCTCAACCAGTCAGATCACATTATGCATGTAGCCTGAGAGGCAAACCCAAGGCACAAAAACTTTGTAAAGCCTATTGCTGTGAGCCCATAACAACTACAGGCACAGAGAATAAGCACATCTGCATTTTTATCAACTCTGGTGAGTTGCACAAACTGAAAAATGGCTAAGGATCCTTCCTGCTCTCAGTAGAAAGCTGCTGATACTGCCCTACCTTCTGACTGACTGAGAAGGAGAACAGAAATAATACCACTACGTTATTCATTGAGCAGCAATAGTAATTGTCAATCTGGGAATTTCCTGTAAAACACCAAAAACTCAGAGGACAGTGCCAGGAGTCTGAGGTATTTACTGAAGTGAACTGTTTACGGGACTGCAAGGAAGAGAGAGCATCAGGAGCCACTAGAAAATATGCTGCGCTTTGATGAAGGAATCTTTCCTCCTCCGATCCCCACTTCCTGTTTTCTTCTCTCCCTGTCCCAGACGTTCTTTGCAGAGAATCTGTGATCTAAATGAGAAGGAATATGACTAACAGATAACCGCGGAGAGAAGGAATGGGCCTTATCAACATCCCCATTACATCTACTAAGCCGGTTATCTTCCCCTGGTCTCCTCGACAGGACCAAAGGCTGGGGTCTTTAAGGTCTGATTAGCACTCTATTCCTCAGGATCCCTATTGTTAGATAAAACTCTCCATTTCTGGCTCTTTAATTAGCTTAAGCAGCTTGGCACTGCCAAAAGCACTTGTGATATTCCATTATTCTAATCCTATTAGTGGAAGCCAAAGACAGAAGAGGAGAGAGAAACTGAGACCAGACTAGAGAATCACTGTTTTTATAGCTAATGAGCATGGCAGAAAATATACAGCGAGCAGTAGATACTTGCAAGCGGTAAGTGGCTAATAGAGCTGATGCTTTGTGACAAGTCAGTCTGTATCTGTTCCATTCCCCCCCGAACACAACCATTTCTCAACGAGCCCCAGAGGCAGTGGCTGTGCTGAGGGCTGTACTGGTCAGTCTGACTGGTCTAATCAGCCCCGCTCTGCTCTGGAGGTCAGATTCAGAGCTGAGAGAGGAGGGAGGCCACAGACAGGTCAATCACCACAACTATGAGTGAACCCTGCAGTCTCACGCTGAGAAGCTCTCGGCATGTCTGTGTTTTACAGGACGAGGCAGGCCATGCATTTTTCCTACTGTCAACAAATGCCCTGAAAAGAGCAAACCCAGTAACTCATTACCCTCATAGTCACACTAAATTGCCGTTTTGTTTTCATTCAGCTTACAACAGCCTGTGGGGCTGTGTCAATCTCCTCTACGCTTGTTGCCATTTTTCTGTCACTGTTTGTCATGAATGCTAGCTATGCGGACAAGGGCTGTCTAAATTGATTGTAAATTCAGATAAATAATCGCATCATAAAACAGTTCCGGCTCCAGACATTGTTTTAGGAGCTTTCCTGATATTGGCCCTCTCTGTCGCTCCTCTCCTTTATTTTGGCTGGATATTCAGAAAAGACTTATTTGGGTTACTGGCGAGTGCTTCTGCTCCGTTGTTGCCTATTCTGTGGCAGAAAAGCCATATATATCAGGGAGGAGAAGGAGGAATTACAGACAGCAAACAGAAACCTGGGAATGCCCCACCATGTTATTGTCACTATGTCGCTCCTGTATGGCTAAACTGTTAGCTACCGACGGCCATGATGAGTGCCTTGGTGTTACCCACTTGAGGGAGGGGCTGTCTGATAGTCAATGCATGAATTGTAGGTTCATGGAATGGAAACTGAAGCTGAGGTGAAAGGACGCTGCCGCGGTGGACAGTGTGGCCCTGAGGAGCCTTACCCACTTCGACGGACCTGTGACCGGGCGGTAATCCAAACCACTACAGGCTCGAGGGCACCCTGCACCACGACAGATTCTCTTAATCTCATTAACACTGCTATTGTTTAATCGTGGGGAGACTCTGTCAGTCGACCTCTTTTCAACCTTTACTGGAGCAACAGTATTTAATGCAGATGACATGGTCCTGTTGAAATGTTCAACCATGTCATTTAAAGAGCAGTTCATAGCTGTGAGACTCAAATGAGCTCATAATATTACAGAACTCTGCTTCATCCTCGCCACCTAGGAATCTCTACATCAAAAACCCCACAGTGATGGTCAGAAATAGGTCAGTGTTTAACCCTGTTGTTATTACGAAGTCCAGACCATTACCATGCTGATGAGTGGCTTCATTTACATGTTGTGTGAGTTCAAAGCTGTCCAGTAAATTCTTAGTCATTCTTAGTGTTCATATGAATATTGAGGTCTCCAATCAGGATTAATCTGTCATATCTAGAGATACCAAGTGTGATCAGCTCATGGAAATAATGTGCAAAAATAGATATTTAATTGGTTAGAATCCGTGTTCTTTTTTCAAAAGGAATATAATTTTTAGCCAAATTTGAAAGACCAAATGTAGACTTAATCCTGCCAACAAGGCTCTGATTGGTCAATTGTTTCACCAACTAGCTGAAATGGGCACAATAACAGACCTATCTGACTGAATAAATCATAGATGAAAGCAGTGATTCAGAGGTCTGGAATCAGGCTTTGCTTGTCCTTCTCTCAATATGTTCTGACTTTCCAACACATCAGAGACACTAAGCACCACAAAAAGCACCAAACTGAGCACCCACTGAAGACAAAATAAATACAAGATGAAAACAAACAAGTCTAATTTCCTAAAACAGCTGAGTGCTGTAGTTTTCAGCAAATGTTACTTGAACAAAATAGTGCATTTGTTTGGGGCTGCAGATTAATACACTTTTGGTTCTTTACTGTGTATTACAGCTGTACAGTGTATGTTGGATTGAGTCAAACTAAACGACAGTGTGTGTGCGTGGTTATGAAGGAACGTGTCACCCAGTGCAACAGTGTGGCTCACTGATGTGCTTTCAGAGTTTCTGGACAACAATGAATTGGTCTTTTAAGTAGATTTTTTACAGCAAGCTAATAACCATAGGAGGGAGAACTAATCTGTTAATTCAACTCCTGCTCTTCCTCCAGTGAAATGGTCCAACTGCATGCAAAAAGAATTTTTGGGGCCAAACAACTGACGACAAAGACCATGCAAGGGTGGAAGTGAACGTGATCAGATATGGATTCCTTATAGGGGGCCCAGGCTGAGGCATGGACATGGTCTCAAGATGTATACATCTTTTAAGGCACTATTGCCACCTTCTGAGTCTTACTGGTGTAATAATGGCACAGAGCAGGAACCTGTGACAGTCTCGACTCACCATATGTTTTTCCATGCTGAAGGAAAAACAACCACAGAGCAGCACCACTCAGAAGACAGTATATGCAGGTGAGTGCATCAATACCCAGCTCTCATCTTTCTGACTCCAGCTCTCTGAACAGTCAACATTAAACTCTCTCTGAGCTCGTCTTCATCACACGCAGCTGCAGCTGCTAATGAATTGTTCCATAAATGTCCGTCTCTGGGGAAATGCTACAGACAGATAACCCAAACAAGCAGGCCATGTGCTGCCAGTATTATTCTGCCCTCTTGTCCTCAAAGCCTCTCTGTCTTTTCCATGTCAGCAAGCCCCAAATGGATCAGTAATAGGTCGCAGACTAATTTGAGAAGGTTTTGTTCTGCTGTCTTCATACATTTTTGGATTTGATATGATTTAGCACAGTGGTTCCACCTTTTCTGTAAGTTGTGAGACATTGTTAGAAAGTACAAACTGTATGGAGCGTGAAAGGTTCATTCTTTGACTTTGTAAATACTTTGACCAAATAATCTGAACAAAAGGTCCACTTACTACCTTTCCAAGTTCCAAGGCTCATATCATCACATGACTGAAATTTCATACTTAGGTTATGCAATCACACTGAGCAATATGGGTGAGCAATATGGCCAAAATCTAACACGGTATATGTCATTTTAGATGACAGTAGAGGAACATATCATGGTACAGTAACTTGTTATGTAAAGAAAATTTAGACGTGGTTAATAATAACCATACCATACTTCATCACGTTAGACTACTTTCTTCACTTATTTGGAACTTTCACACAAACAAAAAAAAAACTGCCTCACGCGAGACAACTATTAAAAACAAAAGATTCAATACAGTAAAACTAACTTTCTTCCAAAATGGAACCTTTAATAGAGATGCATTATCGCCACCAACTGTCGCCTCAGCTGTCCAGCTGCCCGAATCACACGACCTTGCGAGACAGCTGGACATTGCACTGCCGCCCTGAATATATAGCAGAGACACTAAAGCTGTTTCCTCAGGTCCAAACATTGTCCAGAGTTGCCCTTTCACAGATGCAGCACATTTGTCTGTGTCAGACATATTCTCACTTACTGGACATAGTTTGGTCTTGGCGAGGGGTGGAGCTGAGTAGAGCGTGCAGGAGCAGGACGATTCATCCATGATGGTGACTGTTTTTGCATTGATATTAATACCACATGTATTTGGACGTATCCACAATGCAAACGAAAGAGTGGAAAGCAACATACTGGCATGCAGAAAAGAGTACGAAGCAGCTACACTCATGCTGTTGATGTCATCAAAAAGTCCACTTGCTCATGTGTAGCAGGGTAGCAGTGCAGATACTGTGAATGAGAGTGTAAACACGGCTCAATGGACAGCTCCCACGGTGGAAAGGGTATTGCCAAATATCCACCGGTGGACATGCTTCTACCATCACATGGTGTATATATATATAAAGCTTTCACTGTACATCTGAGCATAAACCTGGATATATCTGAACACATGTACTGGTGGCCACTATGCAGTTGTATTTATGGTAATAAATAATAGGTCTCAGGTTGCAACTACAAGAGTTGAACATACCAGATATCATCAGTCTCTTCCAGTCAATATATCCCAACCTCCCCTTTGGCTGCTGAGCTGACGTGAGCGAGCTGCTGCTCGGCTCTGAATGCCCTGAAGATCTCAATCAAGGTTATTAAGATATTGATGTGCTGTCCTTTCAGCTGTAACTGAGGGATTCTGACTCACACTTTCCATCCACTGGCCTTAGCTAGCCTCAGATGCTATAGCTCCATAGTAAAGGGCTGGAAAGCTAAGGCTAGATCATTAACTGACCCACATACTCATCCCGCTGTTAGGCTTTTTGAGGCAGGAAAAAGACACAATGATCAGCGCAGAGTGGCATTTCGCCCTCTAACAACCCATTTTGATTCAAGCGTGCAGACACTATTTTGCAATTTTTAATGTAACAGCCCAGAGTTTAATTTTGTAGTTTAGTTAACTCACAAAATAAGTGGCCATATATTTGATAAATGTGGGGTAGCTGGGTGCAGGAAGGTTGTAGTGACGCAGCACTTTATGTTTCAGGGAGGTCACTGTTTTTGGCTCAACATCTCGCTCCACATTCTGAGCAGTAAACAAAACCACACGTAGCAGCTGCTGGCTTCTGAGCACGCTGAGGTTTAACTCTGTGTCTTATTGGACCACATTAGTAATTGGAAATGAGGATCACTCATTAGCTTTGACCACATCAGCCACAGGGATTCACTGAGGCTGCTCTACATTGCCTTGACTTAGCCCAGTGCCAAACACTGCCCGCTTGCTGTGTACACAGTAAATTGCACCATATGCATCATGCATCTGCACGAACAGACGACAACACATTTACAGAATGTACAGAGAGATCGTAGATAGATCTTTCTCAATCAAATGTTACTTGCAAATAGCAGAGGAGATAGTGATAGAGTAGATTCAGTCATTCAAACCACTGTATATTTAGTGTAGTGTTGCACTGAAAATTATAATATAGAGAAATATTAATCTTCGGATGAAACAGATGAGTAGAACTGACTGTCACTTCATCATAACAGTAGGTAAAGCTAAATGCTGAGGTAAAGCTAAATGCATTAACTTATTATCAGGAACCATCTGATATTAATTATCAGATCAGACAAATCCTTAACAGCCAGCCTCTCTTCACAATCAACTGTTTCTGAAACTCCGCAGCTACAGACACCACCAGCCCACGCCAAGGCCGACATGTGACGCAGAGGACGGCAAATCTGTCCAAAGCAGCCTGTGAAACAAGGGAGGCTATGAGATCCAAACCATGCTGACCATCTGCTCCGTTGTCTGCTTGTCTGCTGCCTAACTGAGGCTTCCACTACACAAACACTGGAGACTAACAATGACAAACATACAGCGCTTCACGTTGCCGCCAGCCAAATATTGATCTAACGTCTGTTATACTCAGCATATTATGCTGAGGTGGGAAACTGACTGCTCACTACATTGCTTAACTATGCTGTAATACAGTGTAGGCTTTTAAAAATGTACGCAGGTGCACAGTAAAACAGTAGGAAGTGGCTACTTTGAGTTGCTGCATTACATTTCTGTCTGTTGGTGCCTGGTACAGTTTAAATAAAGACTATTGGAGGGGAGTTATATTTATTTAAGCGTGGAAACATCACCAGGGTAAACAGGTTTGACTGAACAAAGTAATGAAAAAAACAATACATGCTTTGTCTGTCTAATTTCTTTCAAACCTTACAACTATTATTTTTAAGCTTTTCTATTTTACAATGCAGTGTTTTGTTTTTTTTCTGGTGTGTACTGGAGTACTCTCTCTTCTTTCATGAATGTCTGACAAGTCGAATAGGCCCCACTTGGCCAAGCTCCCTCTGTCAGTAACAGTGAATGCTATTCAGCTGTGCCAGCTACGCTGAATGCAGATAAGGCAAAGTTTTTAGTTTCAAAAAGTGATCTTAGGAAAGGATCTTAACTATGTCATCGGTACACTTTAACATTCCACAGTTACATACTGTCTGTCTGAAAAGGTCAAGTTCAGTTTAGGAATACGTTTCAGATGGGTACACGTACATAAGTACAATGTGTTATATTCTTCATGTTATATCAGTTTTCAAAAGGGTTATTTCTTCGGATGCATTTAATTAATAAACATGACTTGAAATAGTTGCTTTGGACAAAGCTTGTGTAGGTGTACCATTCCTGTTGGCAATTTAAGAATTACTCCAATTTACAGGTTTCCTGAGCAGCGAGTTGTACTTTAACACTGTGTTTTATGTCATTAAAATCTTATTTAGGGAAATATGCTTATTCCTTTTCCTCCTGACAGGGATAAGAGAATATTGGTACCACTCTAATATGTGTGCATTATTTATGGAGCTAGAGCTGTGAAGTGGTTAGCTTGCTTACAGAGTGGAACGTAGAGGAAACAGCTAGCTGTCCGAAGTCTGCCTACTTCCAAAGTTCAAAAATATGTCCACCAGCAACTCACCTTGGATCCTGTTCGATTTACCATTTAGATTAATACAAAAGTGGAAAAACATGAGCATCTTAAAGTAGAATCTTGTCTATTGACACATCAATTAATCAGCTAACGTTGCAGCTCAAGTGAAAACCTTTCATGAAGATCATCACCATTGGGCTGTGCCAGTTGTTTGCCAGAAAATCATTTCAGGTTTTGCAGGTTTTGATGTCAAAGAGAAAACAATGGCACGCCTCACCCCAGCGAGCTGAATCAAAATAAGATCAGTAACCAAACATGCTGAAAGTGTTCAGCTGGCCCTCGCCCAGCTCTCTTACCCGTGTGGTGGTGGCGAACATGTACTTCTCTCTGAGCTGGAAGCTATCAACCTGCTCCAGGATCACTCTGCGGTTGTGTTCGCTCTGGAAGAAGTCGGTGCTGCTGAGTATGGTGGAGACACCCTGGGGCTCCTGTCTCTGGACCAACACTGTGGTAGGGGGGTCGTGGGGCTCCACGCCCCTGAGATGGTGTCGAAGAGAGCGGGAGGAAAGGAACCGAGGTGACGGAGGAGTGGATTGGAGGGAAGGGAGTTCAAAGGGATGGAGAAAGCAAGGGTAGGTGAGGGGTGAAGGATGAAGATGGAAAACACAAGAAGTACTTTGTTAGCCAACTTTCCTCAAATAACATACACACAGTTTTCATGGATGTCAAAACACAACCTGCAAATTTACATTACTTCCTTCAAAACAAAGTATTTTTAGTGGTTACTTAATGGAGTACCAGCAGGCCTACATAAAAATTTCAACACCCCCTCGTCCGTGCAGCCCATCCACTAAAACCTTCTTCAACATCAAATCCTGTCCCAGCTCTCTTTATGGGCCTGCAGTTTACGAGCATTTTATCTCCAAAACGTTTCTCTGTGACTGTCTCGAGTCACGATTAATACGCTTATTCATTATCGCTGAGGTCTTGTTATTGAGCCGATGGCTGGGTGACAATTCAGTGTTCACCATATCCAAAACTCTGTGGTCTAAAATGATTCCATGCAAATTGTGATCATTTCTTGTTGTTTAACCCGTGAAGAGTATTGACTGGTTGACAGATCACACAGTTCATTGCGTTGAACATAAATCAGATTATTTTATATGTCATTTTCTGTTTTCATTTATATTTGTCATATTGTAATATATCTCAGTCTACATATCTATCCAGTCTGGCCAAGACTACAAGAAGTGGAATATGGTGAATAAGGTCTAGTTACACCAAAAAGTGGCGCTCCAAAACTCGTCTGCTGATCTTCAGAAAATAGGCAACTGGTGACTTGCTGACTTAGCTGAACTACTGCAGCTGGTGAACCCACACACAAGCAAGTTAATGTTAGTCAGTCACAACAGCTCTCTGAGCTTCTGAGTTAGCGCGGACGCTAATGGGACAATAAGTTCATACAGTTAATTAACAAGATGTATTCACTCCTGTCTCCAAACTGCCTGCATGTCACAGCAGTTTAGACTATGAAAGAGGATGTTAAATATCGCTAGAAGGTGACACACTGCTAACATGCTACATGATGATATCTTCCACTTCCACTAGCAGAGTCAACTGATTTCACTCTCGCTGTCGCTGTCGTCACCTGGCAACACACTGCTTTGCAAAGCGGGAGGAGCTCATTTGGGCACGTCCGGTTGCAGAAGAACACGTCCCATTCATTTTCCCATTGAAAATGTTACACGACTCACAGCTGAAGCACCTCTCTTCTCAACATGAAGCTCTCCCTGTTGATTCATCAGTACAAATGATGTAGAACTCCATTATATCTGCTTCTCTGACAGCAAGTGAAAGACACAAGCCTGTGCACATCAAAACTTCAAAGCTGATGACTCCCAAGGTGCATTTCAACAGGAGACATCCAGTCATAGAAATTTAAATTCTGTTACATGTGAGGAGCGCACATATATATATATATATATATATATATATATATATATATATATAAAAAAAACTGGGAACATAGAACTGGAGAGTAACACTTGCGGAACCAGTGACCCCATCCACTTCACAAGTCCACTGGACATTCACACATGTGCAAGCGCACATTCTTGTTAGATTACTTTGTACCTTTAGCAGGGTAACCATGTCTCTTCTATATTTTGAATGCAATAATTCTGAGGTCTAAAGGTTAAGAGTTAAAAAAAGTCCCACGATGGGTCCTTTGAGGCCCTGTCCCATCTTTGCCAAAGTGATTTGACCCAGCCTGGTAGCAGTAGCAGGTCTAAGTGGCCCAGTTGTCTAGCTTGGAAGTCAAAGCTAGCCAAAAACATTTGATGTTAGTGATATTTCCCAAGGGCCACGCGGTGGCTTGTGGTAAGCAGTGTCACATCACAGCAAGGTTCGGGGTTTGAATGGCAGCCCTGTTCCTTCTGTGAGGAGTTTGCATATACCTCCTGTTAGTTTCCTCAGTCCCCTGCTTCCCACAGTTCCCAGACGTTAAGGTTATGTGAGTTTAAGACTCCAAATGGCACACAAAGGAAAACATCTTTGCTTGCAGTATGTGTTTGCCCCGCAATGGTACCTAGTTTGGTGAGGAATATCCAGCAAATCTTGCTATCGAAGGTGTTTTCCTTCGGACGTCTTATTTACGAAGTCATTCCAGCATGGAGAACTTGACTCAACATCCTCAGAGGGGTCAGTCTGAAAACTATGTACTGAGGTCTGCTTCAGGAATTCTGCTACACAACAAAATAACTGGATTATGCTGGATTTCACTGAGCTGGTTCAGAGGCTTCTCAGTCTGACAATGACTCCTTGTCAGTTTTTGTTCTAAAAAAGTTTCAATATAATAAATGTCAGCGTAAAAAACAGACTATCAGCATGTTCAAAACGAAAATATCTGTGTGTGTGTGTGTGTGTGTCAACCTTTAAGAGCAGCGTGGTCAAACTATTTGTGGCCACAAGTGTAAAGCAGGGGTGTTCGAACCCGTGGCACGGACAGTCGGCCAGAATGAATGAAGGAGGTTCACTGGGCCTTATCGTCTGCCTTCCAGATCCGTGTGTTTTCCTCTGGAGTCTTGAGAGCTGAACAGAGAGAGCAGTGTCTCAGCTCAGCTCTGCCTCTGTGGCATTCTTTCAAAGGTCCCTGTTCAACTGATGGACACTGTCTGGGCTGGGAGTGCATGGAAGGCTATTCGCAGTCTGTCTCTGCCCCTTCCTTTGAATTAATCTCTGCCCGTTCTAAACACTTCCTAAACACCCTTCCTCCCCTTCTTGGCAGTTTCTCATTTTCTGCCAGTTCTGTTTGTCATTCGATTAGGGTTTCCCTCAAATGTTCCGAACTGCCAACAGCTACAAAGCTCTCATAAATTAGATTATTTTCAGGACAAACATTCATGGCTTCTCATATACAATGAAAAAATGCAATTTGAACCAGAAAATCATAACAGAGGTAAACACTTCAGGCCCAATTCAATGTTTAGATTTATCAGTAATTAACCTGTTCAGTCAATAAGGTGTCATCATGTCAAGAAAAGCAAGTTGCATTTAGCAATAAGTAATTCAAATGATTCTGAATGCAATCCACATAACCTAATCCTAAATTACATTGTAGAATTGCATTTTGTTGTTTGCTTTTATCTTTATTTTCTTGCAGTTATGTGATCAAACTCATTTTTCGTTACTACTGTTGTGTGCTAGTCTAGCCAGACTGTGACATAATGATGAGCACACTGAAATATTGTGCAAGATGTGTTGTTTGCATCCACATCTAGCAGGTTAAACAGGAGAACTTTATACAGGCTGAAAGAATTTCAATCATCCATTATCTGATAAAAACAAAAGAGTAAGAAGCACGAGAATGTGGCATCAGCTACTGCTAGTCTAGTCACCCACTCGCTAAATAGCAAAACAAGAAGAAGTATCAGTAAGCTCTGCGTAATGTTTTTCTCTAAGGATTTCAAAAGGCTAAACACATACTGTATGTCCTAGGTCTTCTTCTGCTGAGGGTTTTGCTTTATTGAAGCAGCTAGGAGTGAATGTTGAGGCACATATTGGCATGAAGGGGAACACGGAGCATTGCACAAAGCGTCAGCGGGGAGCTGAAAGCGAAGTCGCAGTCTGCTGAATTTCAGAAGCTGCTCTTTGATGGAAGGAAGGACGTCAAAAAACCACCTTGCAACTTGACAGAGATCCACTGAGAGAGAACAGATTCTCTCTCTGTGTGTGACTTGGTCCAAACAGTAAAGACAGGCAGTCCAGACTGTCAGCCCGACATCGGCAGGGTGGTTGAATTGTCTAAAACCAAGTCCGGTCTCGTCCGTCGCGGACTCGTCCCTCAGCCCTGACGCACGTTCGCCTGTCAAAGACGACCACAGAGACATCTGACCCAAAGCCAGCTGTTGACCTGTGGATGAGACAGCTAGTCTGAAGTTCAACCAGAGACTGAGAGGTGTGTCTTCATCATCCTCAATGCACGAAGAAGGCCACGCTATGTGTGGGGTGAGAACCAAACAGCATCTCCTGGTACTCACCTGAGTACCTGATTACAAACGTTGTGCATCCCTGTTCACAGTCAACATGCCCTAACAGTCAACCCTCACAAGGCAAAGCTGAACTTCTAAAGACACACTGGCTCTTTTCCTTTGGTTTGCAGTGAGTCCTTCGTTGTTCGTGAGCATTCTTGTTAACCTTCCCCCTCTGACCCATCTTTTTTTCCTGTTCCCTTTGTTTTAAAACCACTCAGCCTGTAGGAGTCGTATCGCTGTCTGTAATCCATATGGAAAAGGGATTTGACTTCTCATTGTATACACAGAGGATTTCACCACTCAGTCTGTCTCCAAGCCATGAGATCAGAGGATTAGGAGTTGGGTGAGGGGCCAGCTCATCAGATTGGTGGGCTGAGAGTCATGCTTGAGTCTCTCTGCCTTAAAACTGATCTGCAACAGTCGCGCTCCCTGCTAAAGCCAAAACAAACAGGATTAGACCCAAACTGGATGGAGCCACAGGGGGGAGACTTTAAGATCAATCTTTATTTGTGCTGCCTTTGTCCTCAGATAATTTGCCGTCTCTCTTGGCAAGTGTACGACTGCAGTGGTGTAGATTTAACAGACTTCATCAGATCTTACTGGCTGACTGCTAAACACCATCAACGGCTAAACTATCAAGAAATCCATGAACATATGACTACAAAACTAACAATCCTGTCAAGGGATAACTGTTGAGCTACAGTAGTAGCAGCGCTTGGTGGATTCTGAAGAACACTTGGAGAACACTTTTACCAAAGTTTTGTTGCTAAACAGCCAAGCAGGCTCGACAAGAGAAGACATCAAGTGGCTCTATGTAGCATGAACTGAGGGGAACATGTGTCCACACAAGTTTCGACCTAAGTGAAGCATCCATCTCTGCTAACATTAGCTAACAACACCCACCATAGACCCCTGGTCAGAGCTGAATGAGTAAGGCAATAGCACACAAACACCTGAGTGATTAAAATGAAGGTTGTGTTTTATTGCTTATCAAATCGACTTCCCATCAGTAACGAAACTAATTCGATTTCTGTTTGTAGATTTCTAAATGTGCATGCCAACATGAGGTCCCAGGGGGCTGAAGGCATCGAGCCGCGTCGTGCTTGGCGGTGGTGGTGGTGGTGTTCAGCTATAATGCAGGGGGTATGCCTGAATGCACGATGGACATGGCCAATGCCAATGACTTGCTTTTCACTCATTCTCACCTCATCTCACAGTACAGAAATTGTCTGACCGGAAGAGGATGGGACCTGATCTGTGTTTCTAAAAATCTGATAAATAGCTACAAATATTAAGCCTCTGTCATATTAGTGTTAAAGTTAGCATATTTTTCTTATAAATAAATTAGCTGACCTAGCTGTCTTGAGCGGAGCTTCCTGAATTAATTAAAGATATTGGAGCTCGTTTGCATTAATAAATAATGAGGAATGATAGTGTGTACAAAAATGTGGAGAGACTGGGGAGATGAAGTGTCAGAAATGGATTCAGCTACATCCAACAGGCTTTTTACAGGGAGGAAGGGTTTGTTTATGGCGAGATCACAGGGTCAAAGGTTTCAGTCAGATGACAAACAAAACAAAAATTCAAGGCAGTCAATGAACTGTCTTCTGGACTGAAATTTCTCTGAACTTCATCGCTACACTTCAACTATCCTCAGCTTTCCAACGTCAGCTGAAATTTCAGTATCTTTATGTTTCACACTTAATTTTCAATCTCTTTCATCTTACTCTCGAAAGGACAGTTCAACTGCTTTCTTCTTTTACACTTAAACTTCTTTTAGTTTTTACCAGTCAAATGACATTTCAACTGCTTTCTTTGCTGAGACAGCAACTTTTCATTGACGCCTCTTTCCCTTCAGTTCACCTGCTCACCAGCTCCCTTTGTAAAACTGTCACACTGACAATTCAACTGCCTGCACGGCTTAAAATTAAAATATTTTCACCACTTCATCTGCTTTCAGCTTCACGTCAGGTGATTTTCTCAACTCTTTTTAATGCTTCCACTTCAACTCACACTTCAGAGCAGACCTGTCAGCCCTCTTTCCCAGGTTTCTCCAATATTTTTCTCTCCTGCTGTCCTGTTAAATATTGCTCTGGAAATCTCAAGTTTTTTTAACCTTACTTTTAAAGAAAAGGTTGACTGCAGCATTAACGGGAGGTAACTGCTTATTTGACGTGTTTGCTACATTTCCCTCCAGGACAGCAGGTGGCAGTACGTAGAACATTAGCTGTACATCTATTGATGAGAAGTCACTGAAATAGCACCTGTGATTAAAACAAGAAGAACAAGAGGTATGAACGTGGGAGGGTACAAAAGGAGTTTGTACAAGCAAGGAGGATTACCTGGACTTAATGAAGAGCATCGTCGGTCAAAGTCATGCTTTTTGTCAAATATGCCACACGAACTTTAGTGTCAGATGGAGGAAAAAGCGGCAGATCCACCAAGCATGAGCTCGAGGGAGAAGCTCCACCAATGCCTGTATTTCTACCATCTCTCCACTCATTTTCTCAGTCACCCTCTCCAACCTACTGTCCCACCTGCCAGGAGCCTCTCTCACAATCACAACTGAAGCTGGATGTGAACAAATCCTTCAAGTAAAACTTGAATAAACTGAGCGCTGAACTCATCCGCCCTTTAGTGTTTTCATTGATATGATGCAGCGACGTTCACAGCATTTCACCGTCAGCCAGGTATCTGACTCTGAACACATACCTGTGCTCACTGGTTAACTCCATCCTTGTTTCTCTGATATTTTAAAGCAAGCTCGCTGCCTCGTGGTGATTTTAGGATTCACTGTGTGCCCTTTCAGTGTCTCGCCTTTAACTGAAATTTCAACTGCTGCTAGTGACTGAAATATAACTGCAACTCTCATTTAGGTCATTTAATGCATTTATAGTTTTTGCAACTGCAATTATCAGTTTTCAAATGCAAATTTGTTGTAATCAAATGAAAAAAAAACTGAGATATCTGAACATGAGTTTCAGTCCACATGTTTGTCCTGAATGTTTCGTTACGCTTTGGTTTTCTCAGTATGAGGAAGTGTTGGCTATCAACAAAAACTAACCTGTTCAGGCACCTTTCTGTCTTACAATGGCGAGCATGTTCTTGGTGAGGTGTCAAGTGGGTGTGTGCTGGCACACCATATGTGTTATCTTCTATTGGTGAGATAATCCCATTCACAGAGCAAAAAGTAATTTAGCTTCACTGAGGAGCAGCGGGGAGGGCGACCAGCAGCTCCATGTGATCTGTCTAAAGGTGCTTCCATCCAGCACCCACTCAGAGAGGAGGAGCTGCAGACACAGGCGGCGGGAGGCATTTATTCACCTGAATATTCATTTATCAGCTAACAGACATCAGAGTGGTCTGATGGTGTTGTTTAGTGCTTAATGCTGTCTCCTCATTTTCCCTCAGCTGCTCTTTTGTTTTAGACTGCTTTCATTTAAAGTAACACAATCAGGCTGCCTGAGTAAGCTTTTCTCTTGTTCTGATGCAAATGCTACTAGTGTCTTTATTTTGTAAAACAAATCCATCCAAAAGCTGAAACACTGTGTTTGACTGCAGTGAGTCATGTTGTGTTTGGCTAAAAGGAAATAGTTCAAACCCAATTTGTTTATCCATCAATCTCAGCAATTATGAGCACCATGAGGACAAAGACACTGGAAGCCAATTCTTACATTTCACATATTCACACTTTTATGTATTAATACTTTGTACTTGTCTAAACAGAACACACTCAAACTGCAGGAAGTGCAGTTTTTCCTGCCTGAACTCTGGGGGCAACGTATATTAATACCAGTTTGGAGCAGTATCTCTAAGTTGCCAGGAACAAACTGGAAAAAGGAGGTAATACACACATATCAATAATGTTAATTAATACCTGAGGTAGCAAAACCTCATAATATCATGAACCAAAGATTCTGATGCATCACCGTAGTCGTAGAGCAGCGTAGAGAATACAAGATGTTTTGAGCAACCTGTCTCAGTCTCAGTCAGAGGAAATCAGTGTTTGCTCACCCCCAGCCTGTCAGCGGGCTTTCTGCCTGGGTGACAGGATGTAGCATCAACCAGCCAGGGCAGGGCAAGGCCCAATACACAGCTAATAAACATCTTCGCCTCAGGTCACCATGAAGTGACTTAAAAGATGCCATTAAACACCAAAAAGACAAGACAGCAATGGCCGTCTCCCACCTCCAACAACATGCAAATTAGCCAACCGCTTTTATTAAGTGTGTGTGAATGAATCCGTCTTGCTAAAAGCACAATAGTGCTCAAAGGCCAACTGTCAGAAACATGGTTGAATCGGTGAGGGCACTTAAGATAGCTCGTAGATAAGAAGTATTCCTCCTCCATGTTAACGGATCGGGATACACAGTTTTTTTCCAAAAAACTATAATGATGGCATGATGGTTTGAAGGATGGGAGCCGATCCTGACATGTTTTAATAGATCACTACTGACTAAAACAAAGCAAAACAAAATCTGATCCTTTGCTAATTGTCCAGCGTTTTGTGCAGTTCAGTGATGTTGCTGAGCTGCTCTCTTTTACAGGAGCCAAGCTCGAGAACTTGGCCATTAGACTGTATATGCAAGTGAAATTAGAGTGTGTGAATGTGAAACATTGTTTGAGAGTGACTCTGAGTTCTGACTGCTGAGCTCCAATGCTAACAAATCTGTAACCTAATAAGGAAAGAAATAAAACATAGAGCTAGCAGCTTCTCTCACCAGAGACAGCTCACATCGGTGGTCACTAATCAGTGTTAATTCTGTGAGTAACAGGGACTGTTAATGAGGGAGATCTGCCTTTTTGGGAGTGACAGGTAATTGACCTATTCAGTCGGTTAGGTATGAGACATGAGAAACATACAAGCTGTGTGTGTGTGCCTAAAAACTTCAAGCTTAAGTTTGATTGTTGCACGCCTACTCGCCTCACTGTGATGCAACAAGAACCCATAAAATACCCAGTAAGCAAAGTGTCAGGCGGTGAAGCAGCCATTGGACTCATTTAACACAGGAGCTATATTCAGTTTCATTATGGTCAAACAATTTTGGATTTATGGGTGACAGCATGCCCTGAAAGGTGTTTCTAAACATCTATCTATCTATGATTTGTCTCATTCTAGAGTATAAAATTAACTCTGAATATTTTTGCTTCTTGGGCCCTTAATATCAAACATTAATGTCTGGCTCGTTTTGAGATTTTTTTACACTCAGATTTGGTATTCCTTTATTTAGCGTTCTAAAACAGATCAGTGCAAAAATGGCCAAGTATTGAGACTTTTTGGCCATAAAATTCCTATAATCAGCTGCCTTATGCCCCTAACATTTGGCAACCAGCTCATTGTGATCTCTGATCCTTCCATGGGGACCATGCGGGCATGATTAAATCATATTTACCACCCCTGAAGCGTTTGTGAAGCTTTTGTAAAAGCTGGGGAGGAATATATGTTTTAGTGTTTCTGTTTGTATTTCCTCTTTCCTCCATACGCTGTACCGCTGAATGCAGCACAAAGGTCAGGGCATTTCTCACATACAGTATATACACCCTCCATTGCACACTGTACTTGTCATGAGCTGAGACAGCAGTTGTCTTACCAAAAGTAGGTCTTCACGTGCTCTTGGATCAACACCCATGTCTCCCCAAAGTCGTCTGATTTCCACAGCTACAGCGGGGGAGAGAGACGGTGTGAGCAGAGGGAGGAGGGAGGGGGTGAGAAGAAGAGGGGGATGGTGCACTGTAAAAATGTAGGTCAAGCTCATTCCTTCATTTTGGCTCTTACACATGTGACAAGGAGAACATTGGAGAGCTGTTTGGCGCTATTGTTCTTGAACTGAAGACAAGGAAACCAAAAAAGTTTCCATGGATGAACATAGGTAACCAATAGATTCTCCTCTGGGTTACCAGAGGGTGCACACAAAGCAGCTCAAGAGGTACAACAAAGCTTTAACTGAAGCAGTTCCTGATTAGAATCGTAATTAAGTCACTTTATGATATTTGTATCTAAAAAAATATTATATATTTATATAATAACTGGAAGACAAGTCTCTCTAAGAAGTGGCTAAAACACAGTGGGGCAGCACCGGTCAATACATGCACTGAAATAGGTGTATATGCCTGTCATTCTTTGATCATAAAGCAGTGATCTGTAAAGATAAAGCTGCTACTGCAGGTAAAGCAGGTCTCCACCTGTTTGTTCGGGTGAGAGCTGTCGTAGCCGAGCACCAGGCTGGATCTTTTGCTGTGGAGCAGCAGGTCTGTGGGCTTGAAGGGCAGGGAGAAGCCCTGGACACTCTTACAGAAGTCAAAGGTGTTCCACAGGTAGTTGTTGGTGGAGTCTACGAAAAGGTACTGAAGAAGAGGAGAAGACACACTTTAGCACAAAAACAAGACATAAGACAAAAAAGAGCACTTGAATAAGAAATCCAGAAATGTGTAGAGAGTCTTCCATATTCAGTGCTCCAGCAACACATGCATTCCCCGGTGCCATTACAAAGCTCGATTATGTAATTGCACTGGGCTAATCCCGCTTTCTCAGCTCACTTTGATGTGCTCTGTCACCGTCTTCCCAATAACCACTCAATTCTGTGTGAGCAGTGCAAAGTATAGCAGAACATGCACGTTCCTGAAGCAATTGTCTGCTTAAGTGTTTCTCAGGGGCTTCAGTGATATCCAAGTGCAGCGCTGCAGTGGAGAGCCGAGGTGCCACATCACAAACGTACAGTGGAGCTTTGCTAATTCAGTCCCAGCGGGAACAGAGGCTGCTCAAGTGTTCAGAGGAGTGCAGTATACTGAATAATAACTATGTACCAAGAAGCAAGTGAATCCAGGAGCACTGGATTGTGCTGGAACGTTTAATTTCCTCAATTAAGAAGGTCTATTTTTATACCAGCACGTTGTTAAACTCTGTGCTGGGTTCTGTCTGAACAGACACGTCTCTTCAATTTTCTACTGACGATTCTTCCCAGTAAGTGTAAATGCTTCAAATGTTCATCTGTTCTCAAACACATTGATTGGACCAATTCAATTAGTGTCTTTGCACTGAGAAGCTGAATTTCTTGTAAATTCTTCGGATTTCTTTGTCTCTGTTCATTCTCATGAAGTTCCTGTTTACTGACTACTGTGGCATGATCGCTACCACTTTTGGACCTCAACCTGGACTCAACAGGGTCATGGACCTGGCCTGGACTCTGTCATCACTCCTCACTACAAACAGCACAATAGCTCTGATACAACAGTAAGGCTGATCGGTTTTGAAACTAGAGCGCGACTGGATGCATTTCAGGTCAGCTCTCTTGGCTCTGACTCACCTGGCTGATACCTGAACCTGTGTGCTACAGGTTTTTTTAATAGCCAACACTTCCTCATACTGAGAAAACCAATGGGTAATGAAATGTATTCGGACAAACATGTGATCTCAGTGTGTTTGGCTCAAGTACAGGTATCTGTGTACATCTAGTTTCAGACTCCTTTGAAAGTTGAAACACCCAAAGGACAACACGCGCTAAAAATCAGGGGTAAGAAATGAACCTCTCATAAAAGTAGGTTTATTTCGATTGATTGAAAGATGATGCAGCTTCCTTACTTCTAAGTCTGCATTGCTGAGGTGTAACAACCTCTGACTCTCTACTCAAACGTAGTTTTGTGAAGCTTTGTTCACTTGATTATGGGACTCCTGGTGCTTCATGCAGCCTATATTTGTCCAGCACACTTCATCCCTGTCTACTTTTCTCTTATCGACTCCCTGCTTTCTGTGCTGTATTCCATCTCGAACTGAACCCACCTCAGACAGACCTCTTGACACTCTGTCAGCCTGTGAATCCATGTACATCCTCCGCAGGCACATACTGAGCTTTTATGTTCGCTGCTGTGTTCGCTGCTGTTCTGCGACCGCAAACTAATTGGTAAAATATGAAATCGTGTATGTAAATGATGATACAGCTAAGTAATGAAACACCTATCATTAACTGCCTATGAAGAGCATTGGAAGGAATGAGGCCACCTTTTATTTAAGATTCGTTTAATCATTTGAGTAATTATCTACTCTTTGTGACAGCTGGCTTGGGTCCTTGCCTTCGAGTGTTTGCTGGCTGTAGTCAGCGTCATTGGACAACTTGTCATACGAGCCAGTTTGTTTACAGCATACACCAACCTTTACCTCTAAGTGAGAATGCTTCCGTTCCTTTTCATCTACCCTGCACATCTCCAGAGCTTTATTCTTAAGAACGTCTTGGTTTATCGTATATTTTGACCCATTTTGTCCTAACTTGTTTTGGATCTCATATCTGGCTAGCTATTAGATGTACAGAAGTATGAAAAAAAAACCTGTTGATCTTACCTGAATGTCTCAACAACATTATTAGAGTTCAGTCTTATTGTTTGACAGGCTCTAAAGGGCCAAAAGTTCAAAGTGTAAAACTAAGTACCAAGCCAACAAACTAAAGCTAGTGAGTTCAAACAACTCCACAGAGCTTTGGTAGATCTCCAACATGGATTTGTGTTGAGGAACAGATGGAAGATGATGAAGGTATAACGAAACAATCACAATCCGTATGCATAAACATTACCCAGGAGCATAACAATGGCTTCCATCATTGTAATATGGAAAAAGTGGGAAACATCTCAGACACTTCCTGGAGCTGTTTGGCCCTGTAAACAAGCAAAAGGGTGTCCTAGAGACAGACTTTACCAAGAACTCTGTGGGAACTCAGAGATCTCTAAGGATTCGTTCAATTCTTTTCTATACGACACATTTGATTTCCCCCTCAGCCTCGCCTGCTGTCCCTGGTGTTAGGTGAGCTCATCATGCACGCAGCTGATAGTTGATAATTCCAGACAACTCTACGGCACACTTCACCTCATTTTCATAGCCTCGCCTCTAGCGGTGCATGTCCCAGGAGCAGTTAGCTTCATTTGCTTTAAAGAGCTTGTGACCATATTGCACACCTTAGTCTGTGAGTCTGACTGTGACTTACCCTCCTGTTGTCTGCAGGGCTGTGGTAGAACTGGGAGATGACCTGCTTGCTGCCGTCCTTGGCCTTGGCCCCTGAAAGCTGAAACTTGTCTGAGACGAGCGTGAAAGTGGTCCCGTAGTCGTAGGACACGTAGACCTGGAGACAAAGGCGACAAGGGAGTCGTCAGTGATCCGTGATAACTGTACAGAAACCATGGCACTGAATCACAGCATGGAGATTAGGGCTGAACAGTTAATCGTACTTTAAGTACATGATTCACAAGATTAGCAAATGAATATTTAAGAGTGAGTATTCATGAGTGAACTTGCTCTAATGTCACCTGTGACACCTGTGATTTTTTAAAGTACTTCCAGGTTTGTTAGCTTGCAGTCTGCTTCCTCCCTGCCTTCACCTGCATTTCTTGGTTTGTTTGCTTTGTCACTGCCATCTGTAGATCACTAGAACAGTGTGAAACCATTGGCTGAAATGTGTGTCGCTCTCAGGGACTTACTTGTTAAAAAAAACAGCTCTTTTGAGCTATTGGAGGTAATAAACTCCATGGGGGACCTTTAAGCAGCTGCAGTGCAGAGCTGTGAACAGCTGTTCTCAGTGTCTTCAGTCAGATATCAAAAGATGTGACCCACCAGCAGTTTGTCAATTTTATTGTACATGGCCAACAATGCAGCTGATATTAATAAATCTTTTAAATGTCTTTCTTTAATTGAATTACTATGTTAACATACCATAAATGTAATACGGATATTAAGACATGCAGGCTAAATTGGTTGACTTTTGTGAAGTAAGTTTACTTAGAAGCTGACTCTTCTCTGAGTAGCTTGAACCCTTTTATGACCTCAATAGAGCACAACTACATTATTTTTTGTGCCCAACGTTTCTTCTGGGCAAGCAAATGCACAGAGCCACAAGATATTACTAGTGTCTCCCAATGAAATCCTTCCAGTAATCTGTAATTAACTAAAGGCTTAAGTATCCTTTTGGCTGCATCCCTCAACATTTAAAAATGTCTACTCTTTCAAAATATCTGGCTATACAGTTGTGGGTGGGTATGTGAGATATGGTACACTTAAAAAATCTATTTTAAGTCTCTAAGAGTCTATATAATTATTAATTTAATTACAATTAAATTAATTAATTATCTCAGTGATGGTGTTCAATGTAAGAAAAAGGTGTTACATGTTAAGCATCCCATGGGTTGTTACTTTGGGTGGTTATTGGCCCAAAATTTAAAAAAAGATATTGTCCAATTGCTGATGTCTGACATGATGGATGATGTGGTTTGATTACATTATTATTTTACTGGTCAGTACTGATCAAACACTGGACGTCGTAAACCAAAAATAAACCAGTAAAGACATTTTTTTGTCTCTCAACTTAACATTTTGCCCAAGTACAGAGCAGCCCAGGAGGGGAAGTCAAAACAGAAAGATAAAGATGTGGCATGTTCAATGACTGCGCTTGAGGCTTTCAGTGTGTGTGTGTGTGTGTGTGTGTGTGTGTGTGTGTGTGTGTGCGCAAGCATGTCAAGATAGCAGATGGATTGCTTAATCTGTTACTAAACATTCACCAGAATCATGAGAGACGTGTTAGACAAGTGTGAACACACACACACCTTCTGCTGCACTGCTGATTTAATGAGGCAATGTAGCGACTAAGTTTCAATTGAAAAGGGAGATTAAGACAAGTGAGGTACCACGAACCCGATATAAGGTTAGAACAGACGATAACAGACACGTTCAGGTGAACTTACGGAGCTGGTTTTGGGCCCAGTGGCTCCTGCGCTGTCCCGAGCCAAGGCTACGATCACATTGCTCTTCTCTCCAGCCCAGTGGACCACCATCTGGTTATGGGAGTCGTTCAGGTTGGCCTGCAGGACAAAACTGGTTAAACTAAAGGTGCACCTCAGGGAGAAGGCAAGCAGACACACAATCTCTGTTCAGACTACTGTGAAATTTAACTTCCCTGCATAGATACTGTGTCCGTAAAAATACACAGCAAAAATACAAAAGCAGCAAATGGAAGGGTCACTGAAACCAAAAATGAAACTGAAATCAAAGAAGGAAATCACTATGTCATCACTAACTGTTCAAACCTGTAACAAAAGGAGGAAATTTTAGTTCCACTTGTTTTTCTGCTGGCATAGCGTCCCCTTCATTGGTGCTCTTTGGGGGCTTGGTCTTTGTGCAAAGATGAAGCCATTAACTAAGAACTGGAATTATAGCCTCACGGTTGTATGCCGCCACCAAGCAGTCAAGTCACCAGTTGAGGTCATGGTGACCATGACGTTTGACCTTTGACCACCAAAATCTAATCAGTTCATCTTTGAGTCTGAGTGAACGTTTGTGCCAAATTTGGAGAAATTCCCTCAAGGCATTCCTGAGATGTCGCGTTGACGAGAACGGGACGGACGGACAACCCGAAGACATGATGCTTCCAGCCACAACGAGCTGAGCACCGTTACTCACTCATATTAATACTGTGAGTACGTTTCACAGATTCACACCCCGATCCTTCGAGATATGCACAAGAAGGGGGGAGAGCAACAAATCATCCTGATCTGCTGACAGGCACAAGAATAGGTTCAGACGTCTCATCAGCTCAACATGTGGCTTGAATCTGTGGCTGAAGCAGACAGCAGTGACTTGTGTCTTCACAGTAAAACCACAGCCATAACTCTTGGAAGTTTGTAATGATTTAGACCCGGCACCTACTCAAGCTCATTTCACTTCTTTCATTTCTTTTAAGTAAAGATGCACCAACTTTCTTTCTTCAGTGGCCCAACCGTCAAACTAAAACAACGATAAAGAGAGCACTCAAGGAGCTGAACCACCCTTCACGGCTTTGTGACAACTCGTCAAGGCTATGACCTGACATGACCTCATGCTAGTCTGTCAGAGCAGCTCAAAAAACAATACAAATCACATTTAATAGACAAACTGACTAAGATTGTGAATATAGTCTAAATGGCTTAATTAGCAACAAGGTTAAAGCTGCACTAGTTAATATTTTCATATGAAAAATTGCCCAAATGATGACGTGTGATGTGAAAGGTGTTTCTCATAGTGATGAACCCTCCGAGAATAACCCAACTCTGCAGTTCCCCGCAGCTCTGAAAGCTCTGATAAACCCACAGTATGCTACCATCCAAGCAGCAAACAGCAGACAAACGGTTTGAAAAGAGTCACAAATGGACGACTTCTTTTTTAAAAAAGGTTCAGTAATGTCCCAAATCAGCTGGACACTGCAGATTATAGCAGAGGTTACTCAAATAGGAGAAAATAGTCCTTTTGTTGGGGACTATTTTCAGCTGTGGATGACTATACATCTGGTGTGCTGGTGAGCATGCGCAGCGGCAGGACGGAGTATGTTGGACTGAGTCAAAATAAATGACAGTGGGTGTGTGTTCATGGTACTGACGAGCCACCCAGTGCAACTGTGAGTTTTTGGAGTGGAGCTCTATGAGACATGCAGAGGAGGAGCTGCACAGATTCGTTGTTGGTTTTAGTCTTTTAATGAGATTAACTGACAATAAGACCTCGATCAGTGATGTGGTTATATGACAGAGGTCTGTCTTTGTTCTGTATTTTTCAGTGTGTGCACACCTATGTGTCTGTAGGGCGGGTAATGCATGATACTAATTCCCTATTCAGTGCACCTCCCATAGGGCACATAGATCAATGAAAAGAAATAGGCTATTTCATCTTTTTCATTGTCACTGCCTCACCACCCGTGCTGCTTTCCTTCCCTTATCTTTTATTGATAATTCAGCGAGGGGGGGCATGCTTCTGAAAGGGCTCTTTTTTTTTGCTTCAAAGGCTTTTTCTGCACTCTTCTAGAGGCTCACGCTGTGGAATAAACAACAAATATCTTTGCCACCCCTGTCAGCTGTGATCAGACGCAACCCTCGACCCACTTCTGAATCTGTAATGCCTACTATCACAACAACGATGTGAATGACAGCGCCAAAGCCATGGCGTTGCAATAGCATGAGGAACTGGATGTAATAAAATATTCAGCCTGAAGATTTCAGTATTTAAGAGCAGCTGCTGGCAGTGCAGCGTGTATCTCTGGGCCTGACATGCTGTTAATATCAGGATTTGGATTCATCATTCCACAATAATCTTACAAGGAGAAATTCATCAAAGAAAAGGCAGAGACACTGATAGCACCACCCACAGAGACCTCAAAATCTATAAAGCAATGCAGCAACAATATATATTGTGTTTTGGTTCAGGGGGGTGATTCCACAAAATGACATTTTATCACAAAATAGGTCCTGGAAAGCAGAGACTGATGATATACAAATGTAAGACGACCCAAGTTTGGATATTTCCTTTTATATGACGTTAAAGTCATTGCCAGAACACAGCGAAGCCAACATCCTGCAGGACCAGACTGTGTGTCGCCAGCAAGACACCACTTTAACCTTTTCCTCATGCGGCGTCCAACAAAGGGACGACTATGAGCCGCTGTCATGAAGCCAGCTTCACTGATACACAACTTGCCTTTCCGTCTCTTGCTTAAGTCATCAGCCTCCTGCTCCTCCTCCTCTCCATCTTCCTCAGTCTGCCTCCCTCAGGGCCGCCTCAGTAAAAGCCAGAGCCGTCTCTCAGGCCGAAGTGTTACAGCAGTAAATCTCTGCATTTTAGGCATCACTGGCCGTGATGCAAGCGGCCTAACGAGTGCCAGCAGCTCCGCAGACTGACACAGCTGAATCTGGAGAATGATGATGACTGTGAGGTAAAAACTATTTGCCAGGTTGCAGCAAATTGCAGCATTAATTAAGTAATGCTGCAAGGATCCATCCATAGATGACCACTGTCCTGTTCATAGGTGGTGGCTCAAAATAGAGGCTGCAACACAAAGCATGTGGCCATCGACGCCATAATGAGGAGCATTTGCAAACCATCAAAGCTCCTTGTTGTCGTCTTATCATCTGTGCTGTAAGTTCCACAAACGGCTGCTCTTAGCCTCAGTCTCAGGGCTCTCACTCAAGATCAACTGATCGTCCCTTTCGTGACCTTCCTCACACCAGCACAACAGGCCACTCAAGGCCCGTGCGAGCATTTTCACCATGTCATGGACGCTCAGAGAGTTGCACACTAGATGAAAAGCAGCCGTTTTCCGAAAATTCTCAAGGGATCTCCACTTTACAACATTTTTGTGGTCCAATTAAAATTTAAAATGCACAACGCGCTGTGTAAGTGCATCATTACTGATACCGCCTGCATTTACTGCTCCGTGTTTACCACCAGTAGAGAACGTATCTGTAGTGATCTGTCTCTGGAACAGGACATCCAACAACGTACACTTCAAAATGAGCTGCAGAAGAGTCAGCCCTGGCAGTCTGGGCACACCTGTAGTTACTGGTGGTAATAGTAAGTTTGTTTTCCCCTACAACTCCCACAGTTCAAGAGGACACCCCCAAAATGAAAGCAACCACACGTTGAGCGGCTTATCTGTCAGAACAGCAGGAGACCAACCTGTCCCCGCGCATCTGTTTACAGTGCAGCCACGTAAATCACACAAATGAGAGCGAATTCATCGCCTCATGTTGTCAACACAGCAAAAGCGATCCTGTGGTTCTGTTGAACTCTTTCGGTGTGATGAGGAAGCAGTAGGAAATGTTGCATTAGCAACAATTTGACTGCAGGAGAGCTACCGGTGCGCGGACAGGGGAAGCTTCGACTAATGACTTCCAATTCCAAACAACAACACTTTAGTTTCTATTTCAGTGTTTTTGTAGTTTCCTGTGAATCTCTTCTGCAGGTTAACCTTGAATTCCAAACAAGCACGCTGGCCTCTGCCACGAACACTAAGAAATACTACACAGAGAAGCAATTACCAAATGTAAGAAATAGCATGAAAAATGGTTGAAATGATGAATGACGATTTTCAATTAATAATATTATGAGCTTTCTATTTAAAAGGGTTGGATGATTGGATGAATATATCATGTATTGGCTGAGTCCATCACAGGTTGTTTTTTGGGGGCCATTTCTGTCATTTTATTTTGCAAATGTATTGGTCTGCCTCCTAAGGGCAAATGAGAGCTGCTGCTTAGCGACGGACCGGCATTCAGAATGAAAATGCAGAACCAGAAGAGCCGTACATGAGCGGGGTCACTCGTGTCAGGTAAAAAAAAACGAACCAGGTTACTTTAATGAAGCCAGTGACTGCCCTAGATCTACAGTCGCTGGTTGGTTGGAAAATTCGAACATATCCCTTAAGCTTACGATCGACGTGACACTGCTGGATTCAGAACACCAAGCTAAGCATTTCTACCACAAATAAACTGTAAAACTCATTTATTTTATCAGCAACTGCAAGTAAAACCACTGTGACTTCATATCATATTCATATCAAACTATGTTACTGCACTGGACAAATAGCCATCTTTACCAGATTTTAGTGCTGCTTCTGTTTTTTATTTTAGAAATATTCACCATTTTTGACCCAATAGCTTCCATGTCACCCGACCCACCTGCTGGTCTCGGTTCACTGGTCAAATAGGAAAGTTCTTTTCCTTCATCCTTCTTGTCTTTACTTCTTGCATCAGGCTCTGCGCCCTTTCGTCCTTTCATGTCCCTTTTCTTTGTCTGCCCTCAAGCTGGTGAGCAAAATGTGAAGTCGTACAATAAATAACAGCCACATACATTCTCCAGCCTTTGCCACCTTCGTCTCAAAAAAACAAGGGAAAACCTTGAATACAAAGGAACACACCAGTGATTTCCACATGATTCTATCATTACATTACAGCATTTATAAAAATATAGATCTAGACTTTCCTACTGTGACTGGGAGGCCCAAACCTGGGGAGTGTGAAGGGTGTTTTATAGCTTGCATTTGTACATTAATTACCAAGTGCTGTTTGATCATGAACTGAGCAATATGCTCTACACATAGAAACACGATCTTTGTCAACCCGTATTAATGTTGCTTCACTACAGTAGCAAGGAGGAGAAGCTGTAGCCTAGAAACACCTGAAAAGAAACACCTTCCATCTATGCACATAATGACTGGACACAGATGAAGCTGCTGCGTCCCAGCATTAATCTGAAAATAATGTATACCTTCAGGCTAACGAGGACTCAGTGCTGGCCGTGGTATTATTCTGATTTAGCATATTGTTTTGTTTTCGTTCTCACACACTGCGCTGCAACATGGCGGACAGTCCAGAGGTGAGTGGAGGAGAGGTGTTATCTGCTCCCCTCCATCAATCTCTGTGACAGGTTTGTGGTCACTCGGGGAGTTGAGCGGGTTGGAGGGACAGGGGTGGAGTCGAGCACATCAAAGATAGCCAACAAGGCTACTACAGTACCGGGTTTCTGTCCTCCTCCCTCACACTCACATGCATAATGCATCCTGTCTGACCGAGCGAACGGCGTGCGAACCCTTCAGAGCGGAGAGGACTCTGTAAACCCAGCAGACGAGTCAGAGAGCGCAGAGAGGAGGGATTCGCTCTTTTCGTGGCGGGTCACTCCTCGGCCAGACCTTGAGAGCCGACAGGCTGGAACAGTGAGTTTATCGCCATCTTAATGGTTCCCCGCTCGCTCTGTGATGGGGGGAGCCAGATTTATATCTGCACTGCCACATCCTGCTCAAAGCAATTAACTTCTTGGGCAAAACAATCAAAGTTATTTAAATTGGTACACACAGAGTACACCGTGCATCAAATGGAAATAAGACACAAAGAAAGTGTTTATTTTCATTAAAACTGGAAGACAACTTCTTGGTTATGGAAACATTCTTTTACAAACCACGGCACTGATGATTTTCTGCATGTGTCTGCATGTGAAATGAAGCTAAACCATCACATTATACCTCTAGTTTTCCTTCCATAAATGTAGTTACACATTATGGGCCTGGATCCCCCTGATCTGTGTGGATTACTGCCAAAACTGTGTTCCAGAGATTGATCAGTAAATGCATTCAGGATACTTAAGAAAGTCCTCCACTGATTTAGCATAAATGACATTGTTGGACAGTTTAAAAACGGTCAAAATTGATGCAGAAGAATCTCTGAGTGTGAACACAGAGTAGAAACAGTAGAAAAAAGGCATAGATGTGAGTGCAGAGGCTTCACTGTTAAACCACCATTCAGTCTGGAGCCAGTCACTGAAGAAAAACCTGCCTGTGTGGAGCTAATGCTGTTATAACAGAGGAGACTCGTGCTCAGACTAACTCATCTCATCACACTAAAATCATGTCGAAGTAATCATTTTTCAGTTTTAATGACGGTTTTTGAAGATTTTTCCACCACTGACCACTGTGCCCTCATAGGACAGACAAAAAATGTAAAGAAACTTTGCTGTATAGGCTTTAAATAGGACTGTGCGTCAGTGTTAAGTGGGTCCATCAGGCTAGAAAAGATCAGGTTTGTTCTGTCACTGCACGACACTATACACAGTATACACAGAACAGCTAGCTGAGAGAACTGATGCGATTCAGTACAAGGAACACCTAAATACTCTGTGATCCACCTTTAAACACGACGCATCTGTTCTGATGGAACTTTAGTCATCAGCCTCTCAGTCAATGAGCCGACGAACGGCAGCTGTGGACTTTAATTAATGCTGGGGTAATGGTGAGAAATTAGATCCGAGTGCTCCGAATACAATTAAGATGAAGGACTCGAACACGCAATAAGAAAATCACCTTACTCCTGAAAGAGAGAAATGCTTTGACTATCAGCCAATGAGGCTTTTTTCATTTGGAGTAATTATTTATTCTATTATCATTAATCTTCATGTTTATTTTTCTCTGAGTTTTTGTTCAGCAGTATAAACAAGCTAACGAGCTATGCAGTGAAACAATCTGAACAGGGGATCGTGGTAACATTCACAGTGGTGATGATTTTCACTTGATGCTGCAGGATCTAAGCCTATCACACCACACAAATACACAGGACAACGCTCAGTCAGTCCGTCCAAGTGCACGCCAATTTCTTACCACACAGCACTGTCCTAGCTGCTGGTGGAGAAAGAGGATGAGTGTGCACTGTGGATGGGGCCTGCCTGTTTAGACGAGGGTGGGGCTGAGCTCCCCACACAAAGACGGTGGACAGCAGAGCATCTCCAGAGCAGAGCCCCCACAGCGGAGGGAATGGAACAGACTTCAGGATAATTTACCAGAGTCAACGACCACAATGCACAATGCTGAGACAGTGTGATCCGTTTATCACACACCTGTTGAACAGGTAGAACACAAACATGCACAAATGTGACATTTTTGGCCACAGCAGCTGCCCCCCTTAATCCACGCCTGGTTTATATGGAAGTGGTTGGGTGCATCCCAATGCTTAAAAGTGATGACGAAGTGCTAAAATCGTCTGCAAAATATGCAGTCGGCCAGCCAATTCAACAAATCCTTGCCATCACCTTAAAGGTCCCATCCCAGCGACCATACCATTATCTGATCAAGACGTTAAAAGTTAATGTTGACATTATGTTCATTCTATTTTTATTATGTTAATAAACTGCCTTCTAGCATTTTCCAGAGGCTTTAGTCACTATCAGAATACTCGTCAGACTATTAGAATTACCAAATTATACATCATGATTATAATTGGTATTGACTAATATGGAAAAAAGGATCATTATAGTATTTTTGCCACATCACCCAGCTCTGCTGTAGATTGGTCTGTATCAACACAGTCAATGCAAACACAAGTGGGTCACAAACGCTCTCCAGGTTAGACAGCTAGCAGACAGTTAGGCAGCTAGTTAGCTCGTGAACTCCTCGTGACAATTTGCACAGATTTACTTTAACATGAGAGTGAACCTGCAGATTGCAGTAATTGCACTGGTACAAAGAGATTTTGTTCCAGAATTTTGCCTTTGTAAATACTGGTTAACCAGGAGTTAAGGGTCAGTTGACCACCACCCCTAGCCCCCTGCTGGTCCTGCTCTGGTCTTCTGTGGCTAAGCCTGAAGTCTGTCACCACCCTGCACTTTAAGCTTTTACTTCAAAAATGAAGACTTAAAACTAAAATGGGAACTACTGATAAAATGACTGCTATTTTTCATCAGTTAATAAAAACTAAACTAGAATGTGAAACATAGATTAATGGACAAATTAACTCATCACCGTTTAAACTCTTTCTGAACTACCTGCATGCTTCTGCAAAATCATACACTGTAACTTCTAACTCCTGATGAGGAAAACAATGTCCCACTGAACAATGAACAAATATCCAGAAGTTGATTTACCTGTTGCACCTGTTGCACCACCCTTAATAATAAGGGTGACATGACCAACTCTTGGAAGAAACAGATTTCTGGACTAAATTCATCAACAGCCCACTGAGAATTAGAACAGAAGCAGCAACAGCCGGCCCGATCCACAGAAACATGCCGAGAACATGCAAAGACTAGACACGGTTAATCTGTTAACCCCTGAGAACAGGCGAGCTAGCCGGGACAGAAAAGTTAGCTCTGACCGCCGACTGCTGGAAAACTCACAAATGAAAGCTTTATCGCTTCATCAACGCTGACTGGGAGCAGGGTTTCCATTATCGGTTTTTATCAGTTTCTGTCGAGAGTGAATGAGGTGTGTTGAGCGATGATAAAATTACTTTCTATAAATGAGTCTGGTGGCTTTGGCAAGAGTGATATGATGGCTGCTAAAACAAAAAGGATGCTACTCTCTAACAAAAAGGCTTATCTCCTTCCATAACGTTGTCAGACCCTAAGAATAACGATCTCAGCCTGTCAGTGGCACAAACAAACACTTGCGTGGAGGCTCCGCTGGGCGCCGCCATGTCGCGTTCTTCAGTTTTGTTCCATCCTCCACTCGACTTTCAGACCTTCAAACTTTGCTGATTTTTCCTTGATGTTTGTCCTTCTAACATGAGTAAACAGGCTACGTACTTAAATAGCTTCTTTTTTGTCCGTGTTAGTTGTGTTTATTGTTGATGCGCGATCAGGAGTCTGCACAGGGTGTTTTATTCTGAAAACCTTGTAAATTGTAACTGTAAAAAATTCAACAGCATATGATAATACTTGAAGGCAATGTGGTGTTAACCCTTCATCAGTTGAGCAGGTTGGCAGAGGACGAGCAATGTCACCAGGTAGGAAGTATTTTAGAACAAGAGCAGCCTGCGAAACAGGCTGTGCTAAATTGTCAAGAGGAGGGCTGACAAGTAACTTCTTTAACAGGCAATTTGGTAAAACATCTAAAGAATAACAACAAAACAATGCAGCGTTCAAGCAGTTTGCTAATGCTAGCAGCAGGAAACAGCAGCAAACAACTTTGCCGCAAACACTTGAGAATTGAGAAAAAATGTCCACAGGCATCCGACAACACTCGACGTGTACTCAATCTGAGGTAAAGTGTGTGCTTATGTTTGCACGTGTGTCTGTCTGTACTGTAATGGTAACATTAAGCACTCATGTCAGTCCTGGGTATCGGCAAGCACTAAACTGTAAGTACTTGTGAAGTGGCATCGCTGCATCCTTAGTAAACAGTGACTTTCCTCGAACCTTGCGACAGATTAGAACAACACTTATAACCATGGCAACTGTACACAGTAAACATGGTGATATCTACAGCCTGAAAATGCAAGACAAAAATGACGGCTGTGTCTAAAACTTGACTATAGCTGATGCACTTCCTCCTCATAAAACTACGACTGAAACTAAATCAAAATCAAAAGCCAAAATAAAGTGTTTTCAATCACATCTTATGGCATGTGGTGTCCATATATGCTTATATGCTTATTTGTGTCACATCCCAAACAGTCGAGCGAGGCTTTTCCTTTCACTAACGAGCCGTGACGTGCAACTGAGAAACTGGCCGCATTCCTTATTTATGCTTGGGTCCAAATAAAAAGCCTCTGGTCTTGTCTAGCTGCAGGGGTTTCAACTGGCTGGCTGACAACAGTTAAAAGCCTCATCAATGTGCAGTGTATTGATTATTTGGGATGAAACCAATGCCATTCCAGAATTTTCAATTGCACCATTTAGTATTCACAAAGCATACTCTATTAATTGCCAGTGGAAAGTGTCATAAAAAGCATTAGCAGGCCGAGATGTAACACAGAGCACCAGCCTCTCGCAGCGTCAGCCAGCCAGACGAGATAAGTGCAGGTCAGACATATCTCGTCGGAGGATTAGCTATGTAAGTGAAACTTACAACACAGTTAAATAAACTCCAGACAGTGCTGCTAAGCCAGTGCATTACAACAAGCTAGCAGCTCCTTCCCTGGGTAGGTGTAGGCACGATTGAAGTCTGTTTTACATCCCATCATCCCACTGGAAGAGAGCTCAGTTTGTTGGAGTCATCCCATAACTCGGCTCATTTCCAGTCTTCATATCTCTGAGCCTTAAAATCGTATTATTCTTCAACCAAGAAAAATATTTGCCAGCCAAACGAGATCTTTTAACTTGTTGTCTCTCAAAACAAGGCAAAAATGGGCTTATTTCTGCTTTAGCATCAAGGAAACAACACTTGATTTGACTTGAGAGGATTTTTTGCAGCACAGGCTTTACAGCAGATACAGGAACTACTTTAGTGCTACCCGCTGCATTCCTCTCCTTTCTTCCCACCCTTCTGGCACTTTGATATCCTATTGGTAGCGTGGAGGAGTTGGGCTCTGTGTCTGGTACTACCAAGGAGCGGAACGGAGCAACAATACACTTGGGCATTTAGCCTACACTCTCCCACTCCACCCTCCCCTCTCCTCAGCTCTGAGCTCTCCATTATTCAACTGTGGGGGGACGTGTGGGGGGTGGGGGCATCGTGGCCAGGGGAGCATCGGCGGCAGAGCCAGTCTCAAACAATGACATCATCTCTGCAGGACTGGCAGGCAATGAAGGCTCGCTGCACGCTCACCAGGCGCTGAGCGCTCTCCAGTTTGCATGTGTGCTGTAGCCACCAGTCAACACTTCTGACCACAGGGAGGAAGCACAGTCCTCACGATGTGACAGCGGACATCCCCATGACGGTTCTTTTCAGGTTAGCCTTAACTGATTGACAGCAACAAACGAGACAACCAAATCAGACTTGAAAGGACACGGAGGAGCAGGCAAATTGGCTTTGTGTCAATGAACCTGAATGTTAACGCAGTTCTAATGCAAGGCTTGTCAGTGTGTGGAATTGAGGCACTCAGTAGAAAATGATAAATACTATATTCAAGTTCTTTATGGCTAAATGAGAAGTGGCTTCCACACCAAGAAAGCTCTGCTTGAAACATCTTGACAGCAGCTGCACAAACTCAACCGGACAAAACGTAATGAAGATGTTTTCATACTGGAGCTAAGTGCTGCGTCACGGCACACATGCTCAGTTGGCTGTTATGCCTCCTGCCCAAGCTCAGGGCGTCAAACGTGAGTGAGTCAGTGGTGAGGTTTAAGAAAATCAGAATCAGCATGCAAGTGTTGAGGGTAGAGAGGTGTGCCGTGTGTTATGAGGGTGTGTGAGAGTGTGTTTTGAGGATGCAGCTTGTGGGAGACTGATGGTGCTGTCAACACTGCTCCATCTCCAGGTGATCTAACAGCACACATACACGCCACTCACACAGAGCGGTGGTCTGTGAAAATCTGTTCCTGTGTCTGGTTTGAGCTTCCCAAAGATCATCTCTATCCCACACTGTGGCACCTTCACATGGCGGCTTGTATGTGAAAGGTGTTGCCAGATGGACCTACAGGTAAGTCTCACCAAACTCTGATGTTCTGCTTCAGTCTCTCCGCTCTCATCAGTGTCATTTTCAGACTGTATGCAACATGTCCAGCACCAAGTAACAAACAACGACTAGCTGGGGAACTGAAGTTTGATTTATATCATATGTAAGCTTTACATCAGCTGATATCTACCTCCTCGAAAATCAAACTGCATGGGCTGCAGCGATACCACATGGAAACAACAAGAACTGTGATTGGTCAGCACGACCGGCTTGTTTTTTCTCCTATGAGATTCTGATCGGAGTGGCAATTCATGAGATCTTGATGGTGGAGACAAACTTAAATTAGTCGAGAAACTAATCAAAGGTCTTGTCCTTTTCACTTACACACATCAACAGCAGGAGTCACAAGGTTAAATGTGTGAAAACATATCGTTAGAAATGAAGTATTGAGGTGCTACAGAGAGGCCCCAGCCCTCAAATCATATTCTCCAGACACGAGTAACATGCCCGTTTGGTGCAGACCCCAGCAAACATCATACCAACTAATATTCCCACCCGCATCACAATCACAACACCTGTCAAAATAATCACAATCTGAAATAAGGTTACAGCTACCTGAATGCATCTTTAGTAAACAGACTTACAGACCAATGCATGCGTCTAGCACTACGAAGGTGTTATCAGTTGGGTATAACTATAAATGAAAAGCTACAACATAAGCAGCTACAGCAGGACTGTCAGCACAAGTCATAACTTCTTATTGTGATGTCATGAGTGTTCAACTTACTCCACTGCCTCCAGTTGGCCAGAAAAATTAGTAAGTGTAGGTTTTAAGTTTGGATCTCCTTGTATGTGCAGTCATGCTGACTATAATTGCTGATGTTTACAACCCAGTCGAACCTCTAAACAAACAGAATGCTGATCAACGATCAATTACGTGTTCATGGCATCTATGGTAGCTGGCTAAGAACTGAACCCAACACCCAGACCTCCACACCCAGACCTTTCTCCGCGCTACATTAACACCCCTTCCAGTGCTAGCAGGTAATGTTGACACTGCAGTGGAAGTGGAAGTGGGCTGACCCAGTTCTCTTACACTTTTCAAAAAACTGAAATTTAAAAAGCATCACTTCACAAGCAACGACTGATCAGACCCCCTAAAGATCCCCGAAAATCTTCAAAACGGCATGTAGACACTTTAATGAAGTGGCCACGGGTTCAACCGCTCTAAGAAAATCCACATTCAGTAGATTAGAGCAGCACACGAATTCATTCGTTTAAATCTGACTTTCTGAAATGACCAGTGAAATGATGTTTGTGGAGTGAAACGTTCCTGGGCGGGGATGTCTTAACATACCACAACATACAGAACAAATGTGAGCACACTCACTGTGTGCCTTCTTACTGTTTGTTTACACTCCGCAGTACTGCGAGCACATGATGATTAAGAGAGGTAATTGTAACATCGGGAGACCAGAAATAGCAGTGACGCTGTCTTTGAACAACAACAACAGCTGGTGGACAAACAGCAGACACGAGGATTTAAAGCTGTCGGACTCGTCATTACGATGCTCCTCTCCTGCTGCCAGTCCACCAGTCTTATATTTCTAAACAGCTGAGGTGACTATAAGATGTTAACACACAGACAGAATATACAGGTAATGAACTAAACAGCCAATTAATTCAACACAACCAAGCACGTCATATTCTTGCCAGCAGCTTGCAGGAGGATCTACACAACATTCAACTTGACGCAGCAACCCTGCAACACCTTCTTTACAAAGTGTTTACTTCAATTCTGAATTGTTCAAATATAGAAATGAGCCACCATATTGTCACTTTTTATTATGACACATTTGATTTCATACTCTCACTTTTAATGACAGCAATGTTGTTCCAGTCTTTCAACCAATCACAAGCCCCAAGCCTATCTTAAAATAGGTAGAGCAAATGCTACCAAATTTAGCCAGTTAGCATGTGTTAGCTCGTGCAACAAGGGCATCCATTTGGAAACAATAAGTCAGATAAAGCTCTGTTATTATGAAAATGAGAATGTTAAGGCAACATTTTACAATAATGAGTTAAGTTTTAATCATTTAATCATTTGTTAAAGTTTTAATCTTGGAGATTTTAATTTAAAAAAAATAAGTTACCATCTATTACCAAATGAATTCAAGCAATTTTCTGATCGTCATGAAATGTGTACCTTTGTTGTTTTATAGGCCAGGGTTAGTTTATAGCCAACCAGAGCACAAAAAACAAATCAGACGAGTTTCGTAAATGTTGAACACGTGTTTGAATATGTTATATTCCCGCAACATTATCTATTATCAGCCTTGTCAATCATTGTTAAACCAAACTGAAACAAAAGGAAGCAAGTAGGAATGAAGGATTTTGTTTATAAAATTTATTTATCCTAAAGTATTTTCAAGGGACACTTCTCTGGCAAGTTTTTTTTTTTTTTCATTTACCATGGTGAGTACTGTAATTTGAACTCATCACGAGTCCTGCAAAGTATGCCCCTAATCACCTTTGGATATTATTTGGAGACCAACAGCAAATAAACCATCATTCTGAATTAGCAGTTCTCTGAAGTGTGTTCTTTCATTTTGTAAAGACATTTCTTCATCAAAGGTCATATGACGTAGAGATGCTGGGTTTTAGCGTGCTTCTCTGCGCATCTCCCATAGTCTTCAACAGAGCTGGCAGCAAAGTCTGGCTAAAATTGTCAAAGGGCCCAAAATAAAATAAAATAAAATAAAATGTAGACCAAATTACAGTATTATTGTTTAATATTTTCATTTTCTTACCAAAGTAATGTTATTTGTATGAGCTTGCCACCAGGGGTTGGCACACTGATCAACAATCACACTCAGGGCCTTTTATAAAATACGCACATTTCCTAAATTCATTAATATTCTGCGGCTGGATGGGAAGCTTTGGCAGGCCACCAAGTAGCGATCACTGATGGGCTGTGCCCATGTTAACTCGACGTTCAATTAGTGTGGACCAAGGTCCAAACTTTGAGAAGTCCTGCTTAAAAACATGTAGGCTTATTATGTTCAATTCCCAAATATTCCAGTCTAACAAGAGCAAACCAAGCCTCACACCAGGTCAGTTATCCACAGTTTAGGTCAACGGTTGCATGATTAAGTATTCAAACTGTACCACACTCAGACCAAGCCATTATCTCAAATTACCATGCCTGCTCAAGCTTCTTAACAAGACCAGTCAATTACAAGCCAACAGGGACGGCAAGCTGCAGAAAAAAAAACACTTGACAAGCCAATCATTTAATAAAAACCTCCACCAGTCACATCTTTCACAAGCCAGGAAACCAGATCCTGATCCGACTCTCCAGGGGCTATTTGTCCTGTTTGCTGTGTTTGGACTGTGGGTGTCACTAGACAAGAAAGAGGCGGTCAGCATGAGACAGCAGGCTGATGACGAATGATAGAGAGAAACACTTCCCTCTGCTCATTTCTCCTCTGCCAAGCTCATTCCGGCTTTGTCGGCGACAGACAACCACACATACGATGACTAACACCCACGCTGTTTTTTTCTCGCATCAGCTCGATCATCCTCTGTGATTTTGACCCCTCTTGTGCATAAAGGTTGTTTTCATCTGTTTTCACCTTCCTTGTCTGGCCCTGAGGTGGCCTTCCTCTAACTTATCTCCACTAGTCAATGTGAACATTATTTGCTGGATTCATCATTTGCCAAGTAATGCTGAAGTCAGTCACAAAGATATTCTGCTCACTACCTTATTATACAAAAACAGCCAGCAGATACTCACATTTGAGAAGCTGGAACTAGTGAATTTGGGGCATTTTTGCTTAAAAAAACTACATACATGTCCAATCAATTATCAAAGTTGTTTTTAAAGATCTGTCAATCAACTTGTCTTTTCAGCCTCTCCCCTAAAATCTGCAGAAACGCTCTGACCTTTGATCCATTTCCCTTCACAATTCCAGCCAATTTGTGTTTATGCCGCTGGTTCCCAAACCAGTTCAGTCCTCTGGAGGTTTCACAATGACGCTGCCCTGTCTCTCACTTTCTTTCTCTACGTGGAGGTGAAATGTTTTTGCAAATCATGTTCCACTGAGACTTACAGTTTGCTCTGAGATGCTTCATTACACATACATCAAGGGGTTTGTGTGAAAAGCTTTATAATGCTGGTAGGCTAGGAGAGCACAACACCCAGTGCAAGACGTCAGACTACTGGATAAAATGTCACTGTAATGAACGACAGTGCTCTACTGGCTCTAATGACTGCACCACTGCCAATAACCAATGCTGTAAACCAACACTGGACTGTGACTGCCCCTCAGCACAAGTCCGCCATTATACTGACCGAGGGCAAGGAGGATGACGATGACTATGACAGCAAGCATGGACTTCCCAAAAAAAAAAAAATGCAATTCAATTCAATCAAGAGTGTTTGTATAAGAGTTGAGCATGTTCAAATAAGACCTATTTAGGAGAGAGTCTGGACAAACGGTGCCAGCAGCTGCAGGACTGTTGTAAAGGTACAAATCAGGAGGAAAATATTTGCTTTCAAGTTTAAGCAGAATGGGGTCAGTGAACCAGCACTAGCACCAACTGGTCTGGTGTGGAGAGGACTCTACACCAAACCCCATTTAAAAATCTGGCTATTGTATGTGGCCTTACTTGGCTGAAACGTCTGACACTGTATATATTTCTCAAAATGTAATGTCTCTTGCTGAATTCAATTTTTACCCGATTTACCTAACAGAAGTAAAATTTTGTTAACTATCGTGTATAAAAATAAAGCTCTGCTTTAATGTACTGCATGAACACTTGACTGCTAGCAATTCATAAAATGTCTGGTCATGTTCTATCAGGTGTGTACTGTGACAGTACCTGACGATGAGCAGAGCGACTGAGCTGCCTTAGTTTAATGAAGTTGACGTTTGAGCCTCAGAGAGTGTCCTCGTCTGACAAACTGGTTTCTTAACGCGAACTTTTCTGTTTCATTTCGCCTTGAGACAGAGGAGAAAGGACAACAATGGCTTGTGCCATTTCTCCCTCACATAGCATTAGCACCTCTCTCCTCTTGTCTTCCTGTACGCACAACAACTATTACAAAAGCAGACTGTTTGGTTTCCCTGTTCACCGGCAGGCAAACACACCTGGCAGCAGGACACCGAAACGTTTCCACAGTCTGAATGGTTTTCTGCTAACTTCGGTATGAATTGAATCTACGCAGCAGCTGCTTCATCCGTACTTGTGTTTGGTGAGCTGTAACGTTATGCAGCTAACGTTACATGGAAAACACCAGGTGGACCGACTGACTCCCACACCGTTTCTGTCTGTCTGTTCTGTTCACAGGACATGTCGCTTTGAGGTTAAACGGGTCACTTTGCGCCTCTTTCTCTCCATACAACAGCGGGCACCAGCAGGGCTACTTCACCATAAGGTGCAAGAAATGATGTGACTTAAAAACAACGGCGGGGCTTGCGTAATTCCTTGAATACATCCTCGCCACTAAAGGGCAGTCTGAGGTGATGCTCGGTGCTCACGTTTAAAAGGTGTACCACCGAGGTGCACTACATTACCTGTCCGTACACCTTTGGCATGGTCGATTCACTAGTGCTCCGGCGGCTTCGATGCTGCGGATAGACACCCGAGTCCAACCCGCCTTCAGCGGCACTGCGAGCGGCCAGAGGCTGCGCTGGAGCCGCGGCGCCTCCTCCATCTCCGTCTGCTGAATCCTCGTTTGCTCCTATTGTGAAAAAGCCTCTGTTTTGCGGCAGCATGTAACGCTGCTCCGGGTGAAGACGAAGGGTCGACGAATTTAATCCAGCGACCCAGAGAACTATTAAATACAACGAACAGCGAACAGAGGACTGCATCTTGCCCGCTTGGGATATCGCCATGTTTGTGTATGTTTGGCTTTTGGATTAGGTAAGACTGAAGAGCTCCTTCTACCGGCAGTGATGCCCCCGATGCTGCGTTCACAGACCATGGGAATGTGGGCCAGGCCCAGGCCACTCAGTTTAAAGACGCTTCTGTTGCCTTGCTACACACACAGGCATGAACGAGCATCCGGTGCTGCTCACACTGATTTATTGATTACAGTCAGAACAACAAGAGAAACGCAAATGTATTAAATTCATGTATGATGCACACAGTTCTGACCAAACACCCTTTAGCATGGAATGCATGAACATTTATTTCACCTATTGTTATTATTGTTCTTCTTATTACTAGTCAATCAATCAATCAAAATTTAAAAAAAAAAAGTGAAATTAAGAGCAGTAGCAGCAAAACACAGAGCAGAGGTAGACGGCTTGCCATATACAACGGCGCCATCTTAGGAGATGGGAAACTATTACTATTACTAGTAGTAGTAGTATTGCTGCCACCAATGGCCTTCCACAGTATTTTCAGAGACCACAGCTTGGTGTTTTCACCCTTCGGTTTTTGCATTTATTCAGTAGACAAGATATAACACAAACAAAAGTGAACTCCTACTTTTTCAGTCTTTGCCGTGTACAAAGACAACACAGACTAACTTCAGTTCACCATCTCAACGTTAATATTTATTTACAGCCACTAAACTTTGCATGTTTGCAAGCAAAATGTTCACCTGCTACAGCCACTTGTTCATGAATTGTTCTTTGACTAAATATAATTAAGCATTCAATACCTTTGAGAGAACAGCACACGTTCCTGAAATGTGTAGCAGAAATGAAGGTAGACAGCACACACGCGTCCATGTGGCCAAAATGCCTTGGGCGGAAGTGCAAGGTGTTTAAAAAGAAAGACCTCCTTGAGGAAAATTGATCAATTTTCTGCATCTTTGATTGTCCTCATAAAATACAATTCAGCTCAGCTCAGCAATTCATAGCTGATTTTATTCAAACTAAACTGTGTTAAAGGTAACTAATAAATAACTGAAATCTGTTAATTCAGCTCAATGTTATTGCCCATTGCAATAGTAATTAATAATAATTGTCTTTTTTATTGTGTATGGGCTACTATTGTTTATTAACTTAACATTAATTAACCCCAGTCACAGTCTTTACAATGTACAAGTACCTCAAACTTGTACATGACAGCAGTACTTGACTGAATGTTCTTAGTTTCATTGCACCACTGACCAGGACACAAGCAGCATCAGTTATTTGCCATTTTTAATGACAGATTTTATGATGTAAAGTTAATCGTGTCCAAACAGGACTTAAAAAACAATGTTTGATGACGCCCCCTTAGAGATAGGGTGAGGAGCTCTGTCACTCGGGAGGAGCTCAGAGTAGAGCTGCTGCTCCTCCACGTCGAGAGGAGCCAGCTGAGGTGGCTCGGGCATCTTTACCGGACGCCTCCTGGACGCCTTCCTGGGAGGGTGTTCCGGGCATGTCCCACCGGGAAGAGGCCCCGGGGAAGACCCAGGACACGCTGGAGGGACTATGTCACTTGGCTGGCCTGGGAACGCCTCGGGGTCCTCCCGGAAGAGCTGGAGGACGTGTTTGGGGAGAGGGAAGTCTGGGCATCCCTGCTTAGACTGCTGCCCCCGCGACCCGGCCCCGGATAAGCGGAAGATAATGGATGGATGGATGGATGGATGTTTGATGACAAATACCAGTACTTCTACTTTATAACCACCATAAAGTCTTTATTCAGACAGACACATGGAATTTGATTTTTATTGATTGATTTTGATTTGATTTGATTTGGATTTTTATTCATTGATTTTTTTGAATATACCCAATTGTAATGATGCTGTCCCAAAGTTTAAAGGGACAGTGGTGTGGGGGAGAGGGGTAGGGGGGTGAGGGTAGAGTTTAGGGATAAATAGAAGGAAGGTTAGAATGGCAAGGAGGGAGGAGGAGGGTCGAGGTGTTGAGGGGAGGAGGAAGAGGGAACTACTGTTACCCAAGTTGAGCATCCAGCAGCCTCCTCCACCTCAGTGTCGCCCTCACACGCCTCATAAGCCTTGTTCTTCTTCTCCTTTTTTCCCTCCATTGTCTTCCTTTAATGGCCTCCTTCTCTTCTTTTTCTTTCTTTTTCCTTTCCTCCTATTATCTTGTTTCTAACATGGGGGTTGCAATTAAAATTTCATTGACATGTCATGCTCAATGACAATAAAGAAACTTGAATCTTGAATCTTCTCTTTGTTTTTCCCTTCTTTCTCTTTCTTTTTCCTCCCTTCTTTTTCTTTCGTTTTCCTTTCCTCCTTCTCTTTCTCTTTCTTTTTCCCCTCTTCTTTTTCTTTCTTTTTCCTTTCTTCCTTCTCTTTCTCTTTCTTTTTCCCCTCTTCTTTTTCTTTCTTTTTCCTTTCTTCCTTCTCTTTCTCTTTCTTTTTCCTCCCTTCTTTTTCTTTCTTTTTCCTTTCTTCCTTCTCTTTCTCTTTCTTTTCCCCCTTCTTTTTCTTTCTTTTTCCATTTCCCACATCTGTTCATCTGTTGTGTTGCTGGATGCATATTATGTTCAAACTCCCACCTCTTCTCTTTTTTTTCTCCTTCTTGTTTTCTACCCTTTGCCGTCCCATTTAGTCTGTCTCTCCTTGTTCACATGTTGTGTTACCCTCATAATTAGTTGGGGGTCTATATATCACTGCATGGCTGACAGCTTTGTGATATGTTGAATCTTGTGCATACTGCAACAATAAGAGCTCCCTCTCTCTCCACCTGACCCAGCTTGTCTTGCCCTTGCATGCATGCAAGATTGTTTGTTGGTGGTGTTTGGTTTGTTGTAAAACATGAACTTAGATGTGTTAATCACTTATTTCATGGCTGTTCTATATTTAAACGCTGATAAAGAGCAACAGACAGAGCTGATCGTAGCATCTCGATGACTTCAAATAAATTCAAAATTACCACCCAGACACGTTTCTCTTCGTTTTCTCCACTTGGAGATCGATTCAGTCTGCTTTGTTTTCATTGATTGTTTTCTTCAGGGATTGCATTCATAAACATCCCCCAAGAATCTCATTCTTTCCTGCAAAACCTCTGAATTAGTCGGCTATTGACTGGACTCCCACTTCCACAGGAAAACAAGGTTGGTCTGTGTTACAACACCACAGGTGAGAGTGGAGGTTTCATTACAGTTTAAAAAGCAACCTTGTGAAAAGCTTCCTCCTAAATTTGGTTTGATCCTCAACCATGCAGTTTAGAAAATGTGGTGACCTTCAAGGCTGGTGTAGACTTTGTGCATTTATGGATGATCTGTTTGAGTGTTTCCAGTAAATCAATTTGACAACAGCCTTTAAGCAACCTTCATTATTCACTAATTAAGTAATTCAATTGCACAAAATGTGTTGCTCTCCGTTTATCTTTATTTATTGGATGTAATGCGGTTTCTAGGGGATGTACCGTATGCACTCTGTATATTCAGCTTTTATGATGGACAGTATAATCAGTGCAGTCTACAGGCAGCTAGACCTACCTCGTTTTCCAGTGTTCAAAACATTCAGGACCAGTCACACTCAAAATGTAGAACCATGTTCATGGAGGGAAATGTGTGTACTTTGAAATTTTCTTATACATTTTATATACTTACATAAGTTCCAGCAACATATGAAAACTGGCTACATTACTGAGTATCGCAATTAACAATCAGCAGCATTTGTTCAAGCTGTGACAAAGACAACACTTCCCGTGTCCACGTTTTGAAGGCAGGGGATTTATCTGACCTTCACTTTGTAAGTATTTTCACAGCAGACATTTCAACATGTTATAGAGGGAAATCAAAGATATAATTAATAATATTATATTTGACTGCATTCCACTTAGGTGAGCTAGTTCCAGGGTGCTGGTATTGTTCATGATCCTGCACCTTTCTGTTTCTTGACCTCATTATATTTTCAAAACTTGGATTACATATCCATGATCGCTTGTAAATGTATTCTCTTTGGTTTATGTTGCTGCTTTTTGCTTTTACTTGACACACTGAAATAATCCACTTAGTTGCCACCAGGCAGCAGCATTGATCTGTTGTTAAACCCACCTCGCAGCTTCATCCAACATTCACTTTCCTCACAGTGTAGTTCTAATCTTCCTTTGTATAATCCCATTGATTTAATCCACCCAGGCTACATGAAGGGATTTCAAGACACCACACTTCCATGACAGCCAGTTTGTGTTAGTTAAAGGATTCGTTTGTCATGTGCAAATAAACATCTTAATACCATTTGGGAATAGATGTGTCACTTTCACAGCTGCTTGGGATTTGAAGAATTGCTTGGTATATTTGAAAAGAGTGCTTTAAAGGAATAGCTTTTAGTTAATAATTAGCCCGAGCTATGTATGTACTGTCCACAGCAGTGTACTGCTGCCAACATGACAAAATATTTGCCTCAGTAGTTAGTTTCTAGTTAGCTAGTTAGTTAATACTTTCTTATTATAACCAGAATCTTGTTTTCACAAGATAGGTCTATTTTTCAAGTTATTGACATATCTTCTTTCTAATTTTTACCAAATTCCATTTTTTTTCCAAGAAACCTTTCTTTTCGTAACAGCATATATCTCCTACTAATCATATTAATCTTATTATGTCATATAACTTAACTTGATATAGTGCTGCAACAAGAAACTCACCATCTGAGAGCAAACACAGGAATAGACGAATAAACAGCAGGTTCAGGTTCCAGCTACAGAAGCACTGTAAGTTGCTAATAATGTTATCAATTCACAGAAAAAAAAGTGAAATGTAGCCTATGTCTGTGGTGTGTATTATGATTATTCTTGTAAAAGTTCCATGAAAGTGTTTTGTACTCTTATTCCACATACATTTATTCTCCAACGCTATTTCATTTTTCATTCATTCATTTCAGAAACGTCTTTTTCCCGCTCTTGAGTTAACCTGCGCCCTCAATTTCCGAGGAACCCTGAACGCAGCACTTGCCTTATCCGCGGTAGCGCTCGATGTTCGCCTGGAAGCTGAGACGCACATCGGCGACGACGGAAAGCCCACTGTCATGTCCTCTTCTGTTAAAGCGATGTATGACACACTCAGCTCTTCGACACACACACTGTATGCCCTGTGAATAGAGGTTAGCTGTCGTTGCTTTAAAAATCCTAACGTTTGCCAATTAACGTTGCTTAGTATATTAGTAGGCTGCTAACGTAACATTTCATTTTCTTAGATTGTTTTCGCTTTATGTCAGCTGGTTAGCCCAATGCCAACCGCTGTATTAACTGTTTGATGTTGAGTTGACTAACTAAATGGATTAAACATGAGTTGATAACATTATATTCAGCCATATAATCTAACTTGTATAATTGACGTTAAGGGGTGAAACCATCAACTAAGTTGACGGTAGCTAGCTAAACAAGATAGTTCAAGATGGTGTCATTAGCCATCTTAGCTAATCAGACAAAGATTATCATGTATGCTAATATGTATAATGTTGTGTCATAATGTTGACGTTAGTGCAAATTTCAACTTTTAACTGTTAATACTGGTGTTAATATTTAACATTGTTCATTTAAATAAATCAGGTGACATCAGTGAGTGTCTAACCAAGAAGCTGGCATTATAAATATAGGTCATAGTCAAGTCAGTTTTATTTATTTAGCCCAAGATCGAAAAACATAAATTTGCCTAAAGGGGCTTTACAGTCTGAACAGAATACTATAGACCGTAGGAAAAGGCCCCCACCATTTCCACTGTTAATAAAGGCCTATTGTAGCACAAGTATACTGTAGCACCCTGTGATCATACTGAGAGACAAACAGACCTCTGTGGCTGACAAACTACCCCTAATCCAACTGTGTAATCTGATTTCACATGTGCAGTAACTTTACGTCTCAATGAAAGAAGCAACACCAATGGCAGGAAAACTGATTCCACCAGTGTTCAACAAGAGGGCAGTGAACAACAACAAAGGCTCCAAACAGACAACATCCCAAGAGGTAAGAATAGCTGCTGGCAAGCTCCTTTTTCCTGAGGACACTTCCATTTAATCATTTACAACAATAAGATCATTTTTATTGAAGTAGTAAAAGATGTTCTTTTGAGTCAGTGACAGCTCAGAAAACACAGTATTCTAATAGATGCTTAGATAAAAAATGAGGTCAAAGAGCAAGTGTCGTGCTGAATGTGTGCCAGAGTTTTTATGACTAAGTTAAAAAAAATAAAGGTTAAAGTAGTGTTTGTGCAGAAATGGTACAGTATTTTCTACTGCTTTTGTATTATCGAGAATTTCACTAGTTTTCAGATAGATACTGTACATAGACAGTTTTTTCAATGAGTGAATTATGTTTTAGTGAAACCCGTCTCCATTGCAATAGATTGAATGTGCACCTGCAAATCAAGACAAATCGCCACCAAAAAAGAAAAAACGTCCCTCTAAACAATCCACTTTGGAGTCAGCAGATATATTTGAGGCTACAGCTGCAGGTATGTGCAATGTCATACTGCCAGCCACACAAAGTATTGTGTCTGTCTCAAACATTTCTTCTTCCTTTCATTTCTTGCTTCCAGACCTGTAACTTGCAGCCACAACTCATTAAATTAAATGGCAATTCAGTCTGATTGTCAAGCTAAGATATTTTTTGCCATTGAGTGAAATTTGCAGCATCCCTCCTGTTTTGCTTCCTGTTACAGGTACAAGTAGAGAGGTCAGCATGCTGTTTTCAGAATTTGCTGAAGTATTAAGGTACGTCATATTAATACAACTACAATGTAGATTAGACTGTACAAAGTAGTGATCCATAGCTGCTCAATCTACTCTTTATTATCCACTGTATTTTAAACCTTGAAAAATATGCTCACATAATGTCAAAGTTATGAGCTTTCTATCTGAAAATGGTGCCAATAAAGCATTGAAGAAAATAAAAGTGCACTATTCCAGCGAGTTGCTGGCTCTCAGGTAGACATCAAAGGGAAAAGGGAAAAGCCACACACTCAAAACTTGAATACAGACATTTTATTTTAAATTCAATTGATCTGTTTTCCTCCTGAAACAGAAAAAGATGTATTGGAGTGTTTTTTGATGGATCAATATGAAACTTAGTACATACATTCTAGGTCCCAGAGACTGAATCATAATGACTCTGGTGGCCACCTGATTCTTTGTTTACTGCCACAAACAGGTCAAGTTTCTTTCAGTTGTTGCAGAGAGCGTGCAGGGGCAGAGGGGTTGGTTGGATGTGTATGTCAGTCTAGTCTGCCTGACTCATTGATCCTTTATCAGACCGAGGGTTGTGCAGGTAGAATCTCAGGCCATGACCATGACTCTGAAATATCAGTAACTGTGCTGTGTATTGATAAACCATGGTGCTATCCGTTGTGTTGAAGTAGATTTATGATTGCACCTTTTGCTTTTTGCATTCTGTCAGTTTCATCTTGGATCTATAATATTCACTAAACTATATGCTATAAGTACTCTCTTCTATACTATATTGTAGCCTATATACTCTAGAGTAGTATCAACTTCATGATCAGTGACAACGAGCAACATGTAGTCACAGGGGAACAAGAGGATCATAGAGACACACTGTTGCCTGTAGCATTCCTATAATAATTCTCTAGTATTTCTATGATCATTCAGTAACATCTGTGCAGCTGAAAATACACCTCCACACAGAGCCACCTCTGTGACAAAACATTTTATGGGAGACATGACTACAGATTTAGTTTGTACTGTAGATGTTTTGGTGTAAGACATCCTGCAATAATGTCCTTTGGCATTTGTACATGGGTGTGTGTTGGCTAATGGCGCGGGGGCAGGGAGGCGCTCCCATTGGGTGATCCCTCGTGTTAAAAATTAACAAATCATCGACTGCTCAGTCATATGAATATGCAACTCTACACTTGGTTTAGCCCTTCATTGTTGCTATTGCAAAATAATTTGCTTGACACTTTAGACGTGTCTGTCACTGAGACCACTCACGAGTTCAGTGCACATTGACATGCGCTTGCTTTTTACCTCATATTGTCAGAGTCGCACTCCTTTCATGTCAGTGTGTATGGTTTGTTGCAGTGAAAGAGCTGCAGCAGATACCTCACAGATGAAGGCGCTGGATGGCCTTTTGGCAGAAGCTCAAAGCCTTGAGTCCTACCTAAAAGAGAAGAAAAACCATCTGAAGCAAACATTGGCTCTAATTGCTGATAAGCTGCAGGGTTAAATCTGCTGCATGGACTGTCACCTAGGTGGTGAAACAGACCTATTATTTTCCTGAGGAATGGCTTTCTTTTGTTCTTTTTCTTTTTTTTTTATGGATTGTACACGTGTCTTCTGCAGTTCATGTTAGTCATATTAACTAATACAAAGTGCCAAGCTTCATTCAACGTGGCATTGCTTTGACTGTCAAGAATATGTTTACTGTTATGAGTTTATTGAGTTAGCAGTTTTAGTAAAAAGTAATTTTGAATAGGATGTTAATTATTTTTCCTCCAACCTAAACAGATATCACACTTTCACTTCACCATGCTTACAGTTTGTGAAATAGCCAAAATGTAACTGACCAAATGTTTTTTATGTTTCTAAAGGATATAGAGTGAGAGAATGCTCAGTATTCACAAACATATGTCTTAGTGCTTGTAAAGAATTAAAGTGCCCATAAAATACAAAAGATGTTTATGTTAACATTGGTGTTATCTTAAATAAAGAGGGGCTGAGGGGAAAGCCCGCTCCCCCGACACACACCAAATAAAGAAAACCAAAGGGGGATATGAAAGAAAAGAAAATACCTGCTTTTCACATGAACCACCTTTACTTTGTCTGCTCTATACTTAACAGGTTGTGTTGAATAATGAGCAAGCCAATAAAGGCATGTACACCAGATGTTTAAGAACAGTTTTTTTATTTTTATTTAGAGAGCATTCATAGTGTTTCATGTGTTTTTAGAAGAGTACATTTTCATGAAGTCCTCCACTCGTCATAAATAAAACATTCAGTAAGTTAACATACCAGAGCTTTCTTCAACACATGAGCCGTGTGGAAAACTGCATTTACTTATAAGTTTCTGTTCTTACAAACTAGGATGCCATTAAATGAGTCTTTGCTAAGCCTGAATATTTTCTCCTGTGTAATTTGTTTTGATTGCAGTCACAGTGTCTGTGTATATCACACTTTGAATTTCCTTCATTTTGACCCAGATTCCCTCTTTCAGCCGCCCACAGCCTGTACCTGAAAGTGTGAATGTACTTGAATTGAAATATTCAAAACAATCGTTGAAAGAACGAAAAAATATATGTATTTACAACAGGACATGTTTTCAAAAGGTTTCTTACTCAACTGAGCAGCAATATAACCTACAACATGAACAACTTTCAACTTTTTAACTTTTTTTTCTGCTCACATGTCTAAGCAAACTATACATTCATATCTGCAGGGGCCTCTAAAATCATGTGTATGATGAGACAAACAAACTTGACAGACAATTTGCACAGTGTATAACTTCTACCATAAGCTCTATGTATCCATGTGAGGTCAAAGGTGCATCAGTCATTGATTTAGCTCCTCACTGTCTACGTCGTGGCATTGAATGTCCCGTGGAAACCGTAGGGGATGTTGACAGGCACCGCAGCCCTGCCCAGCTCCTCAAATGTTTTGGCATCTAAAACCAGGAGGAACGTGCTCTTGTCCTGGAAAGAATTGGCACACAGAAAAAAAATACTTTGTCATTTAAGCTTTCCAGAATATTCCTTAAAACAAAAAAGGTATTGTGACCTGCGACGCGAGTGTTTTTCAAAACCAGGCTAAAAGTGTCGTGCGGTTGCCGTTACAAAATGAGAAATTGATTGCCTTTATCTGAGGTACAGCTCTTTGTCCAAAATATGTCACTGAGCCTGACTGACCTTATTTGGAGTGATGACCACAGACAAGACCACCCCATCATCCTCCTCTGTGGCGTTAGGGGAGGGTACGAACACTGGTTCAGAGGGATAAACACCGGGTTGTTCCCACACCTGTGAGAAAATACAGTAGTTGCACACGAGGCTTAGAGTTCAAGTTTGCTGCAGTTTTACTTTACTTTTACATCCTTCAAATCTTAAGGTATGTTACTGATTGATTCAAACTACTATAAGTACTACAAATTATATACAAATTGAAAAACATATGCAAATATGTTCAGATCATTGATTTTTGTTGTTCCGGTAGACTGGAAGTTATATTCCTTTTCTTTGCTACAATATTAAGACTCTCGACCACATTTTGGGCTACATCTGTCACTAAAAAAAGTCATTTTCGCCACGCTGTAACAACTGGAAACTCTCAAAGAGAGAGATATAAATTTAACTCCACTCACCTTCATGTGATTCCCTTGTAGGTCCATCTTGATCAGCGTGTCTCCCACAAGATGTCTGAAGCCACAGCCGTAGAAGTAGCGGTACGGTTTTGTGTTGTACTTGCTATAGTTTATCTGAGGGAACTCCAGGCCTCCATACAGATGCAGATCCTCGCCGTGGAGGTCCTCGTGGGTGCACAAGACCTACACGGAGACAAAAGCAACATAGCTAATGAGACTGAGGGATCACTGGCAGTTAGAGTGCTATAGGTAATTTCTGAAATGAACAGTGGTGTCAGTCAATTTAATGTATTCACGCTCCCAAAACAGCTGAGTTCCAGCATGATGACTTCATTTGAAATAGTGAACAAACATGGACCATTGGACCCAGCAACTTGTTCCACAGGGCTGTCATAAACCTGTATGTTGGAAGACAGTGTCCTGTCTGTAGTTGCTATCACTGCATCAACCAAAGTGGTCAGTTACCTAACGATGCTCTGTGCAGTATCCTGTGCTGACTCGTGGATATCAGCTGCTTACCTTGTTCTTGCCAATTCTTGTAGAGGTGGCAGCGCTGTTGGGGCGGGTGTTCAAGTTCTGGTTGTAGGGTGTATCGTGGTCCACATTGAGAGGAAGGACAAACCGTTGTGGGAAGACTCTACACAAGGTGTTATACACCTGGTGGGAAAATATGAACATCTGCTCAGCCTCAACAAACCAACCACCGTTCAGCTGAACCAGAAGCAACTTCTGTTTGGACAAGTGGTAGCAGTGCTCAACATACAACTTGTTGAGCACTGACCTTTACTTAACCCGCTCACCTCATCAAGTGCTTCTCCAGACTTGCGCAGGTTCTGGATGTTGTAGTTAGCGATTACCTGGCCATCGTCTGAAACACACATGTCTAGGATCAAGAAGCCGTTCTCCTCGAAAGCATTGATCTGGTGGAAGGTTGACAGCGGCTTGGCAAGGTACTTGACGGAGCTCACCTGGAACGCAGGATTGAACAAAAAATTGTCATATTCCCAACTCATATTTATTTAATATACAGTCAGAGCACAGTGAGCAGACTGCACTTAAGAAAACTCAAGCTCCGGGTTAGAGCCTTACCACGCCTGTCTGCTTGTCAATCAGGTGGAAGATCGTGTTGAGTTTTGGGTCCCAGAAAAAGCTATCACTGATGCTGCTCCCTGTCAGCTTGCCTGTCACAATTTTCAACAGGTCCATCTTGATGGGCTGCTCAATGAACACCACGTAGTTTTCAGACATCGCTACAAGAGATTGAGGAAAACTGCATTAGCTCTAATTCTGAGAGTGGGATTCAGTTGTAGTTGGCATTGTGTTCAGACATTTTCATGAGAAAACTAGAGATAAACCAATCCAACCTTTTCTCTCTGGATAACGATTCAACTGAGAATTTAATGAGCTGAAACGATTTGTGGATTAAACAATAAGTAGATTGGCTGAAAAATAGTCATCAAATATTTTGATTTAGCAAGAAAAATAGTGAAATAATGCTACAACTTCTCAGCTTCCAGCTTCTCAAACTGGAGGATTTGCTGCTTCTCTTTCACATATATCACGAACTGAACAAGTTTTAGTTTTGGACTTTTAGTCAGACAACACCTTGGGCTCTGCAAATTTCTGACGTTTCTTAGCTCAACCGAATTATTTAATAGATAATTGACATTTTTTTCTACAATGAATAGAACTGTTATTGCAGGCCCAGATCAGGGTTTAAGGTTAAAGTTAAGGTTGCTGTGGCAGTTGCTGAGTCGACAGCCAGTTGAGACTGAATGAATGCAGAAACAGAATTAATCTTGCCTGGCCAGTACCCGGTCCACTTAACAAGGTCAGTAAGTGAGTAAGTAATACCGAGCCAGCGTATAGGATCAGCGCATCCTTGGGGGAAATCTTTGTAGACATCTTAGTAGAATACACATGAAGATTGAATCTAACTCCTCTAAGTGGATCCATTGTCAAGGCTGCAAGGGTGAAAGAATGGGTACTTCGAGTGCGAGAACATTGGCTCACCAAAGCTGTGGTAGTAGGATGGTTTGGTCTTGTCCACTGAGGGAATAGAGCACAGCACTGTGGCTCCCTCCAGAGTTTCCTCCGCTGTGCTCTTGGTCGGCGGCACTCGGATGATGTTGTAGAACGCGCCTGTCAGCGCAGATACAATTAGTTTTTGCTGAAGATCATCAGACACGTGGTGAGTAGGGTTGCTGTTTTGTACACTTAGCTCTTAATATACAGACTTTTTAGATGCTGTGCAAACAAACTGATGTGGTTTTTCTAAAGAACCTTTTGGGGTGTAGGAGTTGCCCATGTTGTACGTTGTTCCATCAGGCTCAGTGTGAGGGTGTGCGGTCGCTCCATTCACAGCAATGAATTTGCTCCAGTCCACCTAATAGGCACAAAAACACAAGAGTGCAAGACTTTGTTAACACTTTATTTCGATTTTAGGACTTTCTCCAGCAGCTAATCCTACATTTTTAGAGTGACAGTAGTCTGCAAGACAGCTATCAATGAAGAATAATGTACTCGTTTATGACTTGCCGTTGCTATCTTTTTTGCACCAGGCCAATAAAATGAACTGATGTGCGCAGATATCTCAGCAGAATTGTCAACTACAGCTGCCTGTCTTACAACTGCATTCAACATCATGTTACCTTTTTAGTTGCCTCTAATGTCTCAGGGTCCACTCTGTGCATGAAATTGGTTTCCGTGCTGACGTAATAATCACCTTTGTAGGTCACAAAGCTCACATTGCCGTTATCTGTGGGCTCTAGAGGGCAAGAAAAAGATGCCAAAGTTAATGATAGCACTCAAAAAACGCAGGACAGGTCAACCACAACAATAACTCACTGCTCACTCATACTCTGTATGTGTCGCACCTTTATGGAAGTAGACTTAACAGACTAAGGAAGCTTACATTGAGATAACACGCTACTTGCTGCAGTAAACAAGTCTGGTTCCTGTTCAAGAGATTTGATAAAGTACTCACTCGGTAACTCAAACTTTGACAGGAAGCGCTGGAAGAAGTTTTTACACGGGTCTGGTGTAGTGATGGTGCCAAGCTCTGACACTGCGATGCGGTTGTTTTTATTGTTGGCTTTGTAGCTGTCACTGGACAGGAAGCGGCTTTTGTAAGTCACCTGACCATTGGATATTTTGAACTGGTGCAAGAGAGCCATACCATCAAACCAGTGGTTGAACCTGGTAGGAATGGAGAGAAGAGGAGAAAGGAGTCAGCTTCATGGCGGTGCGGGTACAACACATGTATCAACACTTTCAGATGTTATACTCACTTCTGGTTTCCGATCTCAAACTTCCCAGGCCCGTTTCTTAAAAAGCTCCCGTTGATCCATTCTGGGATTTTGCCAGTGATGTCAGTGCTGATGGGCTCAGGTGTGTCCTCCACCGAACTCACAATCTTCTCAATGCAAGGCAGACCGTGCACATCTGTGAAGTAGTTGATGTTCTTCCTAGACTTTGATTTTTTGAGTGCTATGCAAAAAAGATAGCAAACTGTATTAAAGTGCAAACCACAGTCACATTTACTACATGTAGAACAGGGGACTCTATAATCATGAAAGAAAAGAATTTATTTAAAAGCAAATTTTGCACCACTGGTAGACTCAGGAGCTTACCTGAGGCATTGTTCTGTTGATGTGTGTGGGTGTCCATGGCTGTAGCTTTGTGTCTTCAGTATGTAGCAGTGTCACAGGCTTGCGCACTCCTCCTGCTGATGCTGCTGTTTCTCCAAGGCTTGCTCTCAGCTTTATACTGTCCTCCTGGCTGTGACGCCCCTTTGAAACAGACACACGCAGGCAAGCAGAAAGTGAATTCATGCTTATGTAAGCACCAAAACAGGAATATTTTGTAATCACAAGGCAACTTTATTCACAGTGTCAAAATCACTATGGCAGCATTCATCATTTATGCCAGAAGATATTTATTCCACATGGTAATTCATGCAGTAGTTTGTCATGCTAAATATGCATAGTGATGGAGAGAGCAGATGAACTTTGATGAAGTGGCAGAGAAATTTTTGTAGAAGGACACAAGCAGCCTCTTTTTATCTTTAGTATTGTAAACTTGTATTTCTGGAATAAAGCATTTGGGAATTTCTTCTTGCTAAGTGGGATTTTCCTTTTTGGGTGTGTGTATAGTGCCAAGATATCTGCTCGTCGCACTGCAGTTCACCTATGCACAACACCCATAAAGAGGTGTACCAGCTACTTTATGGTTTTCTGTGGGGTCACTGAAAGGTGGATCAGTTTATGGGAAGCACAGGGGATGCAGACTTGTTCACCTGTGTGTTTCTTCACAAAGGCCGCAGACATTTTTAATTGCCCATCTACAAGTGGTAGTAATTAATCATCCGAGTTAGCACCTCATGGGGGAGTCACTTGAGATGCAGATGATTTCTTAAGCTGGCTGTTTGATTAGTCTGTCTTTTTTTAAAATAGAACAATATTAAATAGAATAGGCCTGAATTATAGGATCGTTTTTAATATTCAATTTGCACCTTCTCTTATTGTCGGGGCATAAAAAGTTTGCCGCCAATTCTCAACAAATTACTTAAAAGTACAGAACATCTTCTGTGTTCTCTTTATTATTTTATGGTCGAAACACATAAGAGCTTTATCAGCTCTCACTTATCTATGTCAATATGCATAACCCTTGGTTAACACTATATGTAGTATGGGTGAAACAAAGGCCATGGGTACATAAGGTTCATAACGGTAACCTTACAATTAAGGAGTTATTCACAAAGCATCTCAGCCCCGAAGACAGCTTGTAAGGTGAAAAACTGTGAAGAGCAGGGAGGAGGACTTTAAAGAGGCTGAAGAGTTTCTTAAGCAGACGAGAAAATGGCAGAAAGAGAAGGAGGCAGCGTCAATATCCTCCAAACACTCAATGTCCACGAGTTAGTGAAACACTCCAGTTTAGATCACGCAGGGCAAATGTTTGTGGTCGATCTCATCAGAGATAACAGCAGAAATGCAAGTGACCCCGTTTCTCCAGCCACTAAGGTGGCAGAGTGATCACACAGACAACTACAGCGCTGCCACGGCCTCGTCTTATTACAGAAGGCCATTCATGGATAGCGGGCTTGTTGTGTGCGTTGTGTTGTTGGTGTAACTGATGGGACGGACATCTACATTATCACACCATCAGCAAGAGAAGACACTGCTGTCAACAGGAAGAGTTACCGCAGCATCAATGCTCAAATTGTTTTCTGTGCCGACAACAAGATTTTGGACATTGCTGCAGAATGGCCAGTCTGACCCCATGATTCTCACTGTGGAAATGTCACAGCATCGAGACTGACTCCAATGGCTTGCATGTTAGCTGTCCAATAGGACGTTCCGCGTCTCTGTGAACAACTATGACTCCTCATTTTCATCTGCTAAGCATGCCGTGCCTCAGGCATCGCTTTTGGGGCCAGTTTGGTTTTCTTTAAACATGCTGGTGATATGAAGATATAGCAGCCTGTTCGATCCACAGACCGTGGGACGCTGACTTCACTGAATGATTGCCTTTGTGGTGTCAAAATATCTTCTCTCGCTGAACTCAAACAAAACAGATCTTTGTTATCGGGTCCCAATATAGCAACAAAAATTCTGCCATCTACTGGCTCCATATTGTTGTAAAGAACATCTGATTTGACAGTGATGAAAATTATGAGCAGCACACCACAAAGCTGCCACATCTGTGTTTTCATCTCCTAGAAGTGCAATCTATCTGTAACCTGAACACAGAGACCATCTTACACACCTCCATCTCATCACGCCTGGATTACTGGAATAGCCTTTTTACTTGCCTGAACCCAAAATGTATTGCTCGACTCCAGCCTGTGAAGAGCTCAGCTGCCAAGCTTTTAACCACAACCAAGAGGGCTGATCATCTTCACACTGGCTCCCACTGTTTTAATGGCCTTGTTAAGATTTTACTGATTACTTTTCCGGCTCTTCGTGGCCTCTCTCCCTGCTATCTCTCTGATCTCTTAGTGCTCTACGTGCAGATATGTACTGCAGGCAGAGGTGTTTTGTCTGTTCCAGAGGGACAGAGCATTGGCAGTCGAGGCTGCAAGTCTCTAGAAAGGAAATCAGTCTGGCTGAGTCAGTGACCTAAAAGTATGACTAAAGCATGCTTCGACTGGAGAGACTTACATGATTTTACTTTTTTAAATTTCCTTTGAACTGCCTTTATTTCCTGTGTTTTTCTTACCTTTCTCCACACTCGTTAAAACCTGATGTGTTCATGGCTTGTCTGTTTTATTTTGCTGCCTCTGTGATGCACTTTGTAACAGAGATTTTGAAAAGTCTGATATTTACAGTAACAAAATCTGCCTACCAGCATCTCTAAAGCTACCTAAAGCAGTTAACATAATATCTTGTTGGCTTAATCCGGCGAGAAACTCAAGTCTAAATCAACAATTTGCATTTTATGATGGTTCAGTGCTGGACTATTTCTTGGCTCGGGGCAGGTGCCAGGTAACCAGCAGAGTTACTGTGCCTGGCCAACAAATAGTCTGGCTCATAAACCACTTCCGGGCCAGTCTAGCTCTAAACTAAGATTACTAATGCTGACTGTAGCTACATAATAAACCTGCACATTTCAGAGTGGTATCAATATTCTCAGTTTATGAGCTACAATTAAGTGAATAACTGTGTTGCCCAAAAATGTCTAACGATGCAACATTTATTTCTTGCATTTAATCCTGAGTTTCCTAATTGATGAAGCTGGCTTTCCAGCCTTGAATCAGTACATTGCTGTCACCTAGTCCCTGCCAGTTAAGTGGTCAACGGTAGGAGGCTATTAAGCTTTAGGCATTGTTGCAAAAAATACAAATACTTCTTAGGTAAAAGTTCAGACTTCAGGGCAAACAGCTTTCCTGGCTTTCTCCAAAGTTCCAAAATACATTCACCAAAACTCACATTTATTCCTTTTTTAAAAAAATCTTGATTGTTTAATTCTTTCTTTCTCACTACATGAAGCTATTATTGACTTCCCAGCATCTTGTGAAGACACAGTGAAGTTAACTGGCACTATGACCATACATGCTCTAATTACTGGGTGGCTGGAGGTGCTGTTATTTGTCAAAGCACAGTTACTTTATGTGAAACGTTATGCTGACCTAGACTAAACTGACTTTGCTCCAGTTCCATATTTAATGTGAGACTAGAGCTGATCGCCCAAGATAATAAGTGAATTCCAAAATGTTGAACCATTTCTTTAAAATAGAAAATGTTTTTTTTTTTTGAAAATCTTGAAATGATCATTATCATTAAATGACGCAATAAATAGTAATAAATAAATAATAAATTACATGGGCAGCTGATTCAGGCGCTTGTGGAGACTGTTTTGTTCTTGGCACAGGCAAACGAAGCAGAAAATAGAGGGAAATGCCCAGTCACTGCTGTCCCAGTACATTTGATCCCACACAGAACGGCTCTGTGGTGGGGAGCGCTCTGGGCAATGTGCTTCACAAACATCCACTCACACACACAACAAGGAGAAATCTGATTCAGTAGGCTACAACTTCTAAACCCATGACTGTTGCTTCTTAAAGGATTAAAGTGCAAAAATCCAGATGAAGTCATATTTGCTTGAATTGGTGTGTTGCAGGGTTCTGGATACACCTGCTGAAACTTTTGAATCCAGGTTTAGGGTGGCTGTGTGTGACTTCATTATCTTTAAGTAAAAGTGCTACAGATCTCTTTATAGCCCCGTCACCTCGAGGGTTCAAAGGCTTTTCCCAACATGGCTGAGATATCTTTATCTCTCAAGAGGCCATGTACACTGTCACAAGTGTAAGGAGGGGTCAGATGGTGAATTGGGCAATGAAAGGATATGTTTAGTCTGCTACACTGACAAAGACACAAAGAAGTTTTGCATTGATACCATCGTCAGGCCAGAGGAAATCAATAGCAGTAAGGAATAGGCTGGGACTTTATTACAGGCTGCAAGTCTGACCTCTTCAGTGTACGTATAGTTGTAATGTCTATGTGTTTTTGTGGGAGTTTATGGTATAATGTGAACTGTAAAGTGAACTTCTGTTTTGTACAATAAAGTAATAAATAAATAAATGGACAAATGACTCTTTTGTACTAAACGATCTCGTTTGTACTTGAGATCGGTACTTCAGGCTATGCACTCGGTGCTTAGCGTCGGAGCAAACACAGACTCACAAGGCTCAGACATGCTCCAAGCAGTCATGTTAGTTCATGGAGCTGTAACACACGCAGAATGTGGCTTGGCATCATTGAGGGAATAAGCAACAAGCGTATGTTGCTCCGAAACCTGTATGTACCTTTCGGCATTAATGTGCCTTAACAGATGTGCATGTCACCCCTGCCATGGGCACTCTGACACCTCCGTACCATCGCAGATGCTGGCTTTTGAACTTTGAACTGACGACAATCTGGATGGTCCTTTTTCTCTTTAGCTAGGAGGACATCTCATCTAGCGGGTTTTCTTTTATTATTTTCTGCGCTGTAGATTCATACTGAAGACACCAAAAATATAAATTAACGTATGAAAATAAGAAGTAAACAGAAAAGTGTTTAACAAACCAAATATCCTTCATATTTTACATTCTTTTAAACATCCACCGCAGAGGAAGCGTTGGTGTACAGTGAACAGCCCTATTCGACTACTGTGGTAATCCATATCATGACAAGAACTGCTGACCTTATTAATCTCACAAGGGAGAATTTCACTGTTACAGAAGCTCTTGGGGGGGGGGTATCAATAAAGTATCAATAAAAAGAATTAAAAAAAAAAAGATATCCTATGTACAATGATTTGAAGGAAAAATAGAAAAAGTGTTATGCTTAGCAATAAAATAATATAGCTATGGCAAAGAGTATAAAAATAAGAAATACTAAGTAAAGAGAAACATCAGTATGTATCATTACTTTGAGACGTGAAGACCAGTCAATGTGGAAGATTTCAAGAACTTTGACTTTATTTTTAAGTGAAGTAACAAAAAAGAATCAAACTCTATGATGGCAATGGCTGTTCTGACTATCAGCCCAGGAAAGGAAGCAGCAGTTTTACCTCTGCTGCACAGAAGTACATAACAGTTACCAGCTTCAGAAACCACCTCAGATTAGAGGCCACATGCTTTGCAGAGTTCAAGTAGCAGACACAACCCAACATGGGCTGTCCAGAGGACACTGCATGCATCACGCCTTCACGTTATACTGCAGAATTTTTGATATTTTTCCCACAGCTCGCTTGCGCCATCTGCTGGCAGAACAGCGTCATGGTCAGAGCCAAATATCCATCATAGTGGACAGGAGAAGGAAAAAATGATTTCAAAATAAAAGTAAAAAATTTCTTAGAAACGATAACAAATCATTAGTGAATCAGTATCGGATAAAGCAAACCGTCACTCCATAGAAAATTAAGATAACTTCTTGAAGCTGGTTATTATGATCATACAAATTCCATTATTTTTAAATTCTCATGTTTTGAAGTTTAGAGACTTGGTTTATTATAGAACAATGCAAATCATGTTTAAAGTAAAAAAAAAAAAAAAAAAGAAAGAAAATCAAATAAAACACTACCAGTAAGTTTTTCATAGTTTCTGAGAGTAAATATGAGTTGAGAGATGGAGGCAAATTTGTGTTACCAAAAGCTAAAAAAAGAAGTTAAAAGAAGATGTGTTTCTTTTAAAGGGGTTCAGCTGTGGAATAGTGCTGATCTTAAACTTAAGCAATGTACTTCTTTTGTTATGTTCAAAAAATCATTATGTGGATTTATACTTACGAGTTATGGCTGTAATTGGAAAAAAATGGGAAAAGAGATATGTATGTGCATGAGTATGTATGTATATACATATATATGTATATATTTTTTGTTCGTTTTTTTCTTCCCACTTGACACCATGAATTGTGTAGCTTACGATGCATAGTAGGCGGGCATTAATAAGCTTTGCTTCTGCCTGAACCTTTTTCAGTCAAAATTGTTTTTTTGTTTTTGTTTTTTCTTTTGTTGTTTTGAAGTGTATAGATGACTGAAATAAAACTAAACTAAACTAAACTAAACTAAACTAAAAAAGATATTTTTTCTATTAAAATCCGCTCTAAAATTAAGTAAGAGTAACGTTTTACATTTTAGAGAAAATGAAACAGGAATCGCATTTTCGTCTACTAAACTCATTTATTTTCACTTCCGTATAACGTCATGTCGGGCAGCGCGCGCCCGCCTCCGCACCTCCACACGTAGCGCGTGAGCCTCCTTAAACAGAGCGCCAGTGTGCGTCGCTCTGTCAGAGTGCCAGCTCCGACAGACAGGTAGCGCGTCGCCCTGCACCCATTATCAGACTTTTAACCTGAAACAGCGGCGGTTATTCTGCCTGTCCCAACCAGAGAGAGAGAGCAAAACACCCAGCAGAGGCAGTGTTAAACCTGAATGGCATTAGTTGGAGACGTTATTGTGAAGGCTTTGACAAGAGGTTTTTATTGTACTGTCCTGTTAACTTTTCGCTCTGTGTCCCTCTGTTAAAGGGGAGCGTGAACGTGTCGCCTGAGGGAGGACAAACACACCGTCTCCGCCGCGCCTCGCTAAGGTATGTTCAACCGTTGAGCTGAGCTTTTCTCGTTTATCTGCTCGTTAACGACCATCTCTTACGGTAAAATTCCTCGTCCAAGTCTGACTCGCTATCTTTAGTCAGTCTTTAACTGGGGTACACCTAGTAAAAAGCTCACAAGCAACCGGAGCAACTCTCTGGTTCATGTGCTGAGATGAACAGTTGATACCTGACGCACAACAGGATGCAGATTTGGAACAAATGTGAATATGTTAGATCAAAGGTAGACAAACGCACGCTAAGTGCCTCGATATTATTTATAGTTCAGCCATTAACAACAGTTTGTGTCTGCTGTGTGAACGGTGACTGTGAACGCAGCATCGCTGCTTTGTCCAAGAGGCCTCTGATGGACTTACATTACAGTAGTATAAGTATGCACAGATTACTCTGGAACATGTCTGCATCATGTTCTAAACACAACACTGGATATATTTTAGCTTCAGCAGTCACTGTTTTCTCTATGTTCATATGCTTCCTTCTGTAAGCTAAGACGTGGTGGAGGGTGGTGTCCCTCTTTCCTTTGCCTGTCCCCTGGGTTTCCTCATTTCTGCCCCGTGTCTGTCTGTGCTGAGACAGGTGTTGCTTTTTTATTGAGCCGGTCTATATCATGACTCACTTCTTGCGGGCGAGTAAGGCCCCTTGAGACCGCGACCCTGGTGACACACCTGTGTGACAGATGCAGATGCCTCCGTGCAGGTGGACATTAAAAAGCCTTCCGGTGCATAAAAGTGCTGAGCGGGCCCAGATCTCAGCACGCTTCAACAGCTCCACTGTGGAGGACGTGTGAACGCAGTGCTGTCTGCCACCAGAGGCAAGACACTAAGTGCACAAATATGTCTTGGAGGAATGCTGGTCCCCCGCAATTATGCACAGAATTTGAAAAACTGGCGTTGTTAAGATGAAAAAGAGACAGTGTCAGGCAGCAGAGTACGTCCTGCAGACAAGCACTGTGATCCATAACCACAAAAAGACCCTCTTTTTTTTTAACCAGGTCTACCTGATGGCTACCAATGACTGCTCCAATCTTAAATATTTCTCTGCAACTGAGACAGCCTTCTACTTTGAAGGTAAATTTATTTCATACTTACTTCATTCTCAATAGGTAAATAATATGGTAAAGTATATGTTATATAATGTTTGTGTATAAATCCTGAAATTCTCTTTTGTTGTCCACTTGTTGTCTATTTAAAGTGGCTGGAAAAGGTAAGGAAATTCTTACATTGTTTTATATGATTTATGATATGTATATATATATATATATATATATATGTGTGTTTGTGTGTGTGTATTCACTAAATGTGTAGTCCTAGGTAATACATGTGTGGCTTCAGTTTCTGCATGCATTTCTCCTTCATCCTCTTTTATAGTAGAACATATTAGTAGTGACCGTGCGTGACCCTCCTGGTGTTGTAACATGTTTTTCTAAAAACGCAGATTTAGAAGAGGACGCTTTCGATGAGTCTGTTCTACCAATATGTCAGCATCTGATCCGAAGCTACAACAACAAGTTCCTGATTTTAAACGACGAAGAACAGTTCGAAGCACAAAACCTAACTACAGCGCAGCAGCGTCAGCCTGGTAAGACGCAGCCAAATACAGTAACTTATTGTCCTGTAATTGAGCCTCGGCGGTTTCATGAACAGAGCATTGTACTCAGCTCTGAGGCAGGAAGTGTTCACTTTCCGCTGGCCAACATGACACACAGAAGTCTTGTGAGAAATACGAGCAGCCAGACAGTACGCAGTGAGGCGCCGTGTGTGTCCCCTGAAAAAAGCATGGAAGCCTCCTTTCATCACATGTTAGGAACATCATCACGTATGAAATGGACACATATATGTGTCTTACGGTAGTGCCAAACCTTCCACTTACTGATCAAAGCTATTGATCATAGAGCCTTTTGAGCTATTCTTTAAACAGACAAGAAGTGAGAGTGTCACGGCCCAGCTAAAGGATGGACGAAGAAAGGGACGACGTGCAGAAGTAGTCACTAAAGATACATTTATTTCAGTTACTAAAGGTAAAGACAAACAAAATACAACAAAAGCCAACAGGGTGGAAGCTGGGGGGAGAGACAATGAGAGCAGGCTGCTGGTTGTAGCCGTGGAGGAGGTCTACACAGGTGCCACCACATTACCTTATCAACCCTCGCCTAAGATATGCAAATCACTGCACTCCACCTTTAATTCACTGATATCAACGAACGTCTCGTCTTTGAACATTGTCAGTCATGGAATTTCTATTGGTACAAAGAAGTGACATTTGGGTCTCGAACATGTTCAACGCTTCACCTGCGAGGCTTCACCACTGCGCCGCTGAGCCAGGCGGAGTTCTGAGAGAACTGTGTGTGTCATGTCATGAAGTGAGTCACCCCACGGGGGTTATGCTGCGGGACGCTTCACTTAGTAGAACTGATAAAACCAGTCCGATGAGGGAAAGTTCAGGAACAGTCTGAACCTGTCCTTAAAGCATCAGGATCTTCAAACTGTCCTGCCCATTAAAACTGATCCACTGATGGTGCATTTCTTTAGTAATGATTCTGGGGCATGCTGCCTTTCCCTGTGTTTCCTCTTTAGACTACAAATTCAACATCAAGATTTACAACGATTCTACGAAGGGGAAGGGGAAGGCGGTCATGCTGTATGTCAATAAAGATGGCAAGAAGATGGTGGCATGCTGCAACGATAAGCATGAAATTTGTCCTGAGAGCATGGTGAGTGGAAACAAATGATCTACAGTTATTTACAGCGTGTGATGTGAAGATCCACATTCAGTGTTTGCCATCAGAGCAGCCGCACGGAGAGCCTAATGTGTTTCAGGTGGCACAGTTCTGACAAAGACAGACAGTTTTTAAAGTTTAGGGCCTCTTTCTTGCAAATGTAGGTGTACTTGACACACCTGTCGATCATACTGTAGAACACATACTACAATATGTGTGGGCTGAGACAGCTGCATGTCTGTGGGTTGAGATTTGAGTCATGTCTGTTGATAAGTGGGTCAGATTGGCAGGTGAAACAACAACAAATGACTTCCTGTTGTATTTAGGGCACCAGCGAACACTTGCCCTTTCAGAATTCAAATTACATTACATTACTCCGGCCTGACGTCACATTCTTCCAGCGGTCAAATGTTAATTTTAACAGCTGCATTAAAGCGTATTATTAGTAATAATTAGAATGATAATAATACTTTTAATTTGTAACTTGAAATTTTTATATTGTGGCTCCAGTTATTTCATGAGATCCTGAAACGCCCCCCTGAAACAGTACCAGTGAGCTCATATCCTTGCATATAAATCTTGCTATCTTATCGGTATTTAACGAGCTTCTGGAAACGGGCCTGCTGCGGCCGAGTGCGCTGATTAGTCGGCCCTTAGATGAGGTTGTACACTTGGCCCCGCTCGTCTGTGGTGCCTCGGGTGACGAGCAGGCAGGTGAGTCTGCAGATGTGGCTCTCAGATGCTTTGGTGTCACGACTGCCTGCTCAGGACAGCTTTGCTCACGAGTGTCCTCTGTAGCGGCTCAGTTTACTGATAGGACATGCAGTGGGTCATCCTGATAGCTGATAGCACCCTCTGCTGGATCACAAGGCAAACTACTTCTAACAGTCTGTTGTGCTTATTGACAGTGCATTAACTTGAACAGGTCATTATAGTCCAAATACTTTTTTTTCTCAGGTTTTGAATAAAAAGGGACAGCCCTGGTCTCTGCCTTTTGTTTCAGTCTGCTGCGTGAGAGTATCTCAATTTACAGAAAGCTTGCTGAAGGTTTCGTCAGAAATCTAGCTGCTATCACATCGCAAAAAATTGAAAATGTTCACAAGAGCACCTGAATGCTTATTATCAAGTAATTACAATGCAATGACTTATGGGATATTAAAAGCTGTAAGGGCTTTGTCTGAGGCTTTCCATTCTTTGGACTGTAGTCTGTCTACCGTGCAGACAACAGACAATTAAATCAGGGTTGCCACATGCTTTTCTGCAGGATCTTCCAGAAAGAATAAAGGGAAATGCACACAAGGCGGTGTTCTACCTGACGAAACTCCCAACATCGAAGTATCTGCTCGAGTCCTCTTTGTACCCGACTAAATTCCTGGGATTTGAGCCTGATGGGGACAACCACAGCCTGAGCAAACTGGTCCTGCATCAAAGAGAGAAAATGGAAGTGGTCGACTCCTGCGAGGTTGTCCTCATGTAATGAAGGATTTCAAAATGTCATAATAATAAATGTCATAGTTAATATGTCCATCCATACATCAGACAATACATTTTGTAAAATACCTAAATCAACCAGCAATCTGTGTGAGCTCACTTCTTAAAACTCATTTCATTTTTAGGAAATCCTGTTTCATTTCATCTTTTATTTTTATAGTTTTATATTATTATTGTTTAATTACATTTCAAAATATCTTTTTCTAATGTGTTTATATTTCATGTCTTTTCTTTCTTTCAAAACCATTTTCTGTAAACCTTTTATAGTCGTCTGTCATTATATACATTGTGTGTGTTGTATACATATATGTCAGGTAATAAAATGTCAAAATCTGAAAACATCTGTAAAGACAACTTTATTCTGTTGAGGCAGGAACAGTGCAGTTTTCTAGCCACATTTCATGTCGTGTGTTTAATGTGAAATGACATTACTTGAACAGATATTCAGAAACTTGTAAGCTCTCATCAACAGACTCAAAGCGATTTTCACAGTGATGAACTCAACCTGGCACGTTCACTCCAGCAGCACACAGAAAAATGCTGGTGTTAACAGCTGCATGCAAGGAGCTGCACGCGTGTATACCAATTATACGCTGTGACGAAATATTCCAAGATTACACGATGACGTCAACCAATCAGTCATGTTGAATCTTATACAGCCTTACAATGATTGAGGAACAGTGCCTGAAATTAAGTTTTGGCCTATTTGTCAAGAGGTTGTAAACTGAAGAAAAACTGAAAAAAAAAAATTAACAAAATAAATGCACATTTTTAATATTTTATTTTTGTGAATATTTTTTTTTTGAATTTGCAGTTTGCTCACGGACACAGTGGAATGAGTTTATGATTCACACATAAAGTACAACATGACTCTGCAGCAGAGGTATTCACGTCACTGTCACTGTCTTGTGTGGGAGTGATTTTTATCGGCAGAGGACGGCATCTTGCAGCTGTTCACTTCAGACCCTGCTGTGGATTTTGACACTGTTAAATGACAAGTTTGTACGCTGCTAGACTTCATTAGCCATTGTGCCGACGCACAGGTAGAGTATTGCTGGATGGCTTGAATTTGTGATGCACTTCAGATCTAGCCTCCTTTACCTTTCATGAACCTTGAATGGAGCAGCAGAGCAGATCTCTCCCTGGATTAAACACGCCTCCGCTGCTCTCTGCACAAACAGTCCTGCACACTTGACCGTTTCACAATGCAACCTCTGACTTTATGTTGCTTACAGCATTTGCTCCTGTCAGTCAAGACACAGGAGCGCACTGGAGCTGAGTGACACGACGAGGCCGTGGTAACAAAAGACACATGCAGTGGACCGTGTGAAGGATCTGTACGCAGGGATTTGTGTGGAGGCTGATGTTAACTCTCATACAAACACTGCTTCAATCTGTAGTGCTGCACTGTTATTCCTGATGGGTTTAAGAGCAAAAACGAAACATGTTTAAGAAATCTGCCACAAAAACGACCTGAACATGGAAAAAAATAAATAAGATGTCACACAGCAGTATCCTGTCAGACTTGAGTCCCCAGGAAACATAACAGGAACAAACTGGATCTTATTTGTAGAACTGATGGTGACATTTTAATAGCTGGACACGTTGCTTAGGATCAAAATCTATAGAGGAACGTATTTTAAATAAAGTCCACATTGAATCTCTCACATATTCAAAGAATATGGACGTCAGCTGCAAAATCATTATTGTAACTGAACCGAGCAAGAACTTAACACCGAGACGAGCCTGAATTGATTGACGTTAATTACAATTACACACTTGTGAATCACTGTAATATTGTCAAAATGATATATTTATAAGAATTTACACAGAACACCTTGACTTTTTACAATCAGCAAGGACAGGATTGCTCCCGTCCCAGTGTCTAGGTCCTCCTAAGATTTCCAGTCCAGTTCTATTCATTTGCTCCAGAGCAGGGCAATGGCTTTGCAGATGCCCACGTCGTTGTAGTTGAAGTAGCAAAGGCCGGCGAAAGTGACCGTGGACAGGAGGAAGAGACCTGCGTTGGCCATCTTGATCTTTGCGTCACCGTGAACGTAGTCTGTTAACACCTGCCCGATACCCCTACAAGACAGAAATACACGCAGACACAGACAAAGTGAGCGGTCAGTGAGGGGAGAAACAGTTTGTTTTCTGAATTTGAGTGAAGGGCTCAGTGTGCTTCAAATGAACAAGGTGGCGCTATGTATGAACAGCTGTTTGGAACGTTTGGAGGTTAACCTGGAGGTTAGTTTCCAACCTGCACGACTGTCTGGTCACCAACAAAACCTATGGCAGGAGCCGGCATTCTGCCACCTCTGATATCTTCATTCAAAAAGCTGAATGATTTATCGAGGCCACGTTCAGTGCTATAAAATCCTATTAGGCGCAGACTATGCTCACGCCTCAGCCCAGGGCGATGACAGGCCCGCATGACATCCGAGCATTTGCCTAACTGGTTTTGGTCAAAGAGCTCTGGATTGACCCTCTGAGACATGCATCTACCCAGAAAGCTTAACAAGACTTATCACTACTCATGACTGGGATTCCTGGTGTACAGCTGCCATGCTGCATCTGCGCTCTAATTGATGGGAGAACACGTCGCTGTGACGCTAAGCTAAAGCCACTTCCTCAAGTCTGCAAACGGAGCTGGAGCTGACCGGAGGGGAATTAATAGCTAATGACATCTAAGGCACATTGGCTGAATCCCCCCGCCCCCTCAACAAACCCCTGGGGCACAATGTTTGCCTCTGTCCCGCAAGGGTTGGCGAACAAACTCCATATTTGTTCTGGGTAGAGACACCCGGCGGCGAAGGAACTGACGGGAGCATTTCCCAGGATTAATGTGCCTGTGCGTCACTTAAATTTCCTGGTCATTTTGGAGGAAGTTGTTTGTTTCTATTAAGAGGCGTTTCTAATGTAGACCATATTCACACAGCGGCCACTTTCCTCTGATGTGTGGGAAGCTCGACTGCTTTTATCAAACAGATAATGTTCCAGGGTGCGAGCCGTAGGGCGTCGTTACCATTTCACCAATGAATCGTGAAAATCCAGATTGACATTTCAAGGTACAGCAACATATACACAACATAACACTAACATTCAACCACTCCCGAGCTCATATTACCGTTTGATAGTGTTACGTGATAATAGGAAAGGCGTGAATTAATTAGCGGTTATCTAATCTATTGAAGCCTGGAAGTAAAATGCAGTGGATGTAATCGAGCTGGAAATGTGACATTATGCAATGAGGCAGGCCACACACCACACTCACTGTTAAAGTGCTCTGAACACACTTTTGTGCTGGATGTAATTTGTATGAACGTTACACAGAAATGTGTTCCAGCGAGCATAATGAGCATCATTGAACATTTCTGAGGCTGGCCGTAGAGACAGTAAGACAGCTAACATCATCGCAGTCACATTGCTGGTTTGATTACATCCCGTGCATTTCTCGTCCAGGCTTGAATAAATGTGTCCTGATACTTCACACTGTACCATGTTACACTATCAAACAGTATGTTAGCTGTGCTAGCAAGTGGTTTAATGCTAATGCTAGCTGTTGTTTAATTGTGACTAAAGGGTTATCAAATAGTTTTACTTTGAAATATGGCACATTGTCCCACTGGATTTTCCCTACTCACTGTCTTTTCAGTTGCTGATCAATCAGGAAGCAGTGAAACGATAACGATTTGTCAGACTGCCGACGTTTCTAAGAAGAACACAGCGATTTGAGATTCCCACCGTGAGCCGGACGTAAGAGAGAAACGGCTGCTGTATGATCTGATCTGTTCAGTTTACCCTCACTGAGATAAGCAGAGTGAACAAGGTGATACTAGCTGAACCGACAGCTCTGTAACACAGCAACACACACCCAAAAACAAGAAAAAGTGAACATGATGGTAGGATTTGTGTACAAAAAGTACACAAATCCAAGTCTGACCCTCCTCTGGCCACAGACCAACTAGAGGAAAACCAGGTAAGCCGAGCAAACCGGAAGTGAAATTGTGGTTAGAAATGGAAGGTGTGGAGGTGGATCACTATGTTAAATGTAAAAGGACAGCATCATTAGAAAGACCTGATCTGTTTCAGAGCTGGTATTTAGGGATGAGTGTGAGACCTATGCATGTCTACAGCACATACAGTGTACCAACACAGACAGGATTCAGTCTTACCAGTGTCCGTGCAGGGTCAGGGCGGCAGCCAGGGAGTAGTCGACGACAGGACTGGGGTTAAAATAGGCGACGGGTCCCATGGCCAGCAGCAGGACGCTCAGGACTCGCTCTGCTGTCCAGTGCAGAGAGGCGGCTTTGGAGCCGGAGCCAGCTGCAGAGCGTCAACAACGACATACTATCAGCAGACTTATCGCCGTGGTAAAAGCAAAAACAGCTGGAGCCCCCAAAATCAATTCTAGTGTGCAGGGCGAGATGATGGCTCTCTGTTTCCACATTGGAAAACCGGGCCCCAGCATACGTAGTTACTGAGGCAAATCTAAAGTGCCAGCAGTCTGAACACAGATCATTTATTAACAGGTTTTATGTTGTTTGTGAAAAAGGACATAATCTGGTTTTACGGTGGGTTATGTGCTGTACTAATTTTCGACCGGCTGTTGACCGTGGCCTCATATTTAATGGGCAGATCAGGGTGTGGCATCGATCTTATCTAACACTCGACAAGGAAGAGAACAAACCTACTTCCCAAAATATCAAACTACTCAGTTAAAGTAAGTAAGATTACTAGATGTTAGACTCAGTGAGGCAATAACTTCATAAACTTGTTTATTCCTGGAAAACGATGTCTAATGGTGACGTAATTCTGCACATGCAGGTGTAGATGTAAATAGTTACACCATCATAAAAACCATTCAGTCCAAATAACCCTGATAATGTGATCAGTCAGGGTCATCTGGTGTGTTTATCAGGCAGGGATGCTCTTCAATTCAATTATGGGAACTGTAGGATCTAGATTTGGATTTGAATAACTGACTGCAAGTCAGGATTATCTCTGCAGCACTGACTCTGGACCATTCCTGTTTTAGTCTTTTTAACCCCCATGTCCTCTCTCACAAGTCCCCCAATTTATGGACATGTGATAGTAAATTCCTGGATTGCCTCTTTAACAAAACGTACCAAACTCCTCGATGCATCAGTGTTACATAAAGACCTTTGCCTTAATAAAATGCAGTCTAAAATGAGTTAGATCGGGGAATATCTGAACAATATTCTAAAGAAAGTTGAAAGAAAATGTGACACCATTTCTGATTCTGAGCTGATGCTCCCCACACATATTATAGAGGTTCAATAATTATGTGGAAAGCCCAGGCAGACACGATAACTGAGCTTCCATACCAATCCTCAAACCTTTGTCAGGTAATATAAACATGTTTCAGCCCTGCTCTCATTTAACAGAACTGATAAAGGAGAATGTTTCTTGGTGTAGATCAGCAAATATCTGACTGAAGAATATGCAGCCTCCTGTAAGAACATGATACTTGACACAGTTTGATAATTGATGCTCGGCACACATTTTGGTGAGTGCTCAAAGAGGACTGAGGTTTGGTAATATTGGTTTGGTGTTCTCAATTGATGCTGACTGCCAACATGACACCCAAAGGGTCTTTTTTAACAATATCAACATTATACTTTAGTATCTTTCTGAGTAACAACAAAACAAAAAACGTGTTTTTTCATTTCATACGACAATCCAGATGTATAAAGTCAATCAGGAGAAATCAAGTCTGAGAACAAGACTATGAATTTGACTAAGCTGAGCCAACCTCTTGTATTTGACAGACGCATCAGGTTTTCCAGAGTAAGCCTCCACCCTGATGTCACTCTGTAAATGACCCACTAACCTGACGAGTGGGTCACAGTGGGTGTGACCTGCTGCCACTACGCAGCCCTTACAGGAACCTGGTGTCAAAATACTGAGGTGCTAAATCTAGACTACAAACCACCAGCCATTCATCATCGAGGCCACCTGCTTACACGTGAAACCTGAAAAACTTCCAGTAAACTGAGAGGCGCGCACACACACACACACACACACACACACACACACACACACACACACACACACACACACACACACACACACACACACACACAACACGCCACAAAACAGTAACACAACCAAATGAATCAATGTAACAGCAAAGGCTCATCGAGAAAGGGAACCAAAATGAGCCGGTCAGACGTGAGTCAGACACCTTTAGCGGTTTATTGGTATTACTACTGGCACATTTCCTGCAGCTAGAGTATAGCTAGCTGGACTTTGACCATTTTAATAAATCACTATCACACACATGCACTACACTCGGCATTATGCTATGCTTATATTTGATTTAATGAGATCTCAACTACAACATTTTGCAGTGATAATGGAGTTCTGTCAAAGTTGGAAGTGAGTATTTCTGCCAGTCTTAACTTTACATACATTGTACTAGTTTAAATTATTGAAAGTTTGCATTAAATCAATTTTATTTTAATCAATTTTCAGAAAGTTAAATTGCTAAACCTCTTTGAGGGTCTTTATATATTTCTAATTCTTTTCTTTATCTGCTGACACCGCTGTTCAAACCGTTTAACACAGAACAAAAATACACAACATCACTAAACCATTAAATATTATAAAATAAATTTCACAAGGGTTGAGATTGATTCCTACAAAAATATCTTAACATTATCTGCACTATTTTTGAAGACCACCACTCAATGTGCAAAGGCAGCACTGCAGAGAATCTAAACAGGCTTTTACATTCAATGATTGCACATTTTTATTTATCTGGTTTTACATTTAAAAACGATATCCTGTCTGTGCAACTGCATGCTTCCACTTCCTCTGAGCACTGACCGTTCAGAGCCTGTGAGGCATGAATCCTTGCTGTCAGCATGTAGGGCTGCTCCTGGTACTTGTGTGGCACAACCAGCGGCCTGGCCAGCAAAGTGCCTTGGTAGAACAGAGCTGGGGAGGAGGAGGCACAATTTATGAAATTCAAGCACAGCTTACCTGGAGTGAACTACAAACCACAAAATAAACTATAATAGGTTGTTAGAAAGTATGTGATTTTAGCACGTCTCAACAAACAACAAATCATGTCAACATAAGTTTACCTTAAAAGAACTATGATGTTAGATTAAAAACTTAGAAAAATGTGTTCTACAATTCCTCACAGTTGCCCCATGTACAACGTAAACAACTGTCTTTTTACTGTCTCTAAAACCATTTATTTACCCCAGCAATACAAGGAAGTCAGCAGCATTACATCAGATTTATGTGGCACAGGGTCAAAACTAGATGAAACTAGAAACAGATACTTATAGGTAGGATACAGAAGATCTGATATTTTCATTTGGACAGGATGGCAATCTTTTTTGGTTCATTAAAAGTGGTATGGTTGGGAATGTAAACACTGCCATAAACATGGGTAAAAAACGGGAAAAAAACTGGTTCAGTGAATCTGGTTTCCACACAGCCAATTTGACCGCTGGAATCCGTCGACCCAAACAGTCAAAGGAGGGCGGTGGCGAGCAGTCTTGGCCTAACATGAACTTTTGCGGAGAGAGCTATTACGCCCTTTGATCTGTGTTTTATATGCCGCATGGAAGACGGAGTGTTGTCATCTCGGGAAATATCTACAGTGAAGTTTAAACTCGTACGCATTTCCGTAAATATGCATGTTAACGTATAATTCAAAATTTTCTGAATGGTGTTTGGCGTACGGCTCTGCCTCTTTCGTGCGAACAGTAACGTCACGGTCAGACAATGTGATGCCATCATGGAGTAAAAAAAATCAGCACCCCATTAGTGCGGATCACCGTTAAATATTCTGAGCGGCGTTTACAAGCTACTAACGTGAACTAGTAATGGTGCCAAGTTGTAATTAGCCTAAAGGTTTACTTAACTCATGTCGTGAACTTGAAAGTAACGTTAGCAGTCTCTGTCAGCTGTGATTTGTCTGTATACCGCTAACATCAGACCTCCCTGTTGTCAAAACGTCCTGGTCTCAAACTGCTAATCTAATGCAAGCATATGTATTCAAAAGAAACACAAACACTGAGTACAGACAGCAGTACTTACGTTTGACTCCTCTGCGACACACAGAACTCAACCTGACGATAGCCGCCATGATGATCAACCAACCAAGGTCACCAGAGTTACCCGGATGTAGTTGTTGAGTCATCAGAAGGACAAAGATGTCGGATGTTAGACAAGATCAGCAAACCCTTTTCCCTCAGAATGTTACGTGTGATATTATTTCAGATTGATATTAAATATAAATCCAACGTAGCTGTGTTGACACTTTGTCTTATTATTTATTACTTAATGTTATTTTCATTTCCACAACTACTTTTGTAAAATATAAACTTCAACAAAACAGGTATGAAAGGGACACAGAAAGTAATCAACAACATAACTTGTGTATGAAACGTGTGTACACAAACACACCAAGCAGAACAAGACGATCAATAAAAAAAATAAAAACCTGATGAAATATTGAAATAATTATGAATGAAATATTATTTCTAAATCTAAATGATATGTTGATACGTTTTATACAGAATTTAGCTTGCTTGTGTGTCCATATTTCTTTGAGTCTGCTCCTGTGAAACATGGAATATCTTTGTAAACGTCACTCCTAACGTCACATTTTACTCGCAGATTTACAAATGAGAGACGCGCGAGCCGCCGCTGTGTGAAAGGTATCGCGTGATTTGTACATCACCAGTGTTTCACACGCTGTAGCGCTCACTCGTGGTGAAGCCGAAGGTCACCTCGCCTCTTCTAAGCAGACTGTCAGCGGGAATACAGACGTGTTCTGTTGCTGTTATTCAACGCAATGGACAGTTTTGATCATTTGAGCGCGTCAGAGAAAGCAGAGGCGACGGAGCTTCAGCGTATGATCGCTATAGAGCAACAGAAGGCGCAGTTCCAGGCCCAGGTTTGTATGCTAACCATGCTAACGCCAGTCCACCCCTTTAGCATCGATTTGTGACAGTGAGCACCCGCCGCATGCAGGGACACGAGCCCTGTTGGTGAGACTAAACATTAAATTTACCTGTAGGATTACAGAATAGTTTACAGTTTACTTCCTCCTCTATATGTGAAAACTAATTTCCTGCTATTTTAAAGTAGTTCACTAACACATGGCAGGAACCTTTTTTATTCCTTTGATTTTTACAGTAATATCTAATAGGGTATTACACTGCATTGCGATTTCTTTTTCAATGTCTTATTTTGTTGTATGTAATGGCAGATGTTAGGGATTAATAACAGTTTAACCATAATCACATAAATAGAAATCTATGCATTGTTGTATTGTATTGTTGTAAGTCCAGATACTGTGGCCAATACTTAGAAAATTGATTTTTTTTTCTATCAAAGTAAAGTTGGATGGGCAGCAGCGGTGGTTCATTTTCTCCCCTCCTGTCATCCTTTCTTCTCCTCCGTGTTACACTAATAAGTGTCCCATCAACAACTGATGGGAACGTTAATGCATCCTAACGTTACTCAAAGCTAGTGAGTGGAATATGCTCAGAATGTGCAGGCTGTTTGCCAGCTAAAGCACGGACTGTGCAGGGTGCTAACTAGCTAACATCCTGACAGGAATTTAAAATAACAGTGCGAGATGATAACCAGATGACAGACGAATCAGCCCATAATTAGAAAAAAATGCAATACAAAATGCCAATTCTGATACAATTCTTTGATAACGTGATTAAGGAACGCTTGGCTGATATAGCTACAGGATATTTTTTGTTTTTGTGTCTCCTGTTCAAAAGTTCATCATCGTGACTGATTAATATCAGCTGTTAATCATCTTTTTCTATTTATTCCAGGTGCATACCTTCACTGACGTCTGCTGGGACAAGTGTGTGGACAGTCCGGGCTCCAAGTTGGACTACAGGACAGAGACGTGTCTTCAGAGCTGTGTTGAGCGTTTCATCGACACCACCCTTACCATCACCAACCGCTTCACGCAGATGGTGCAGAAGGGTGCTCATTAATTATGGACTATAGATGCTAACGGGACTGTGTAATGACACAAATAAAATGTATTCCTAACATTTTGTCGGAGGAGGACACGTTATTTAAATGATGGTGTTTCAGGCGAATCTTTGCATGGTTGTAGCTGCAAATGGCAGCGAGATGTACCTGCGTGAAACGAGAAGTCATGTAATGTGACATTAGTGAGTGACACAGTACACTCATGTTCACCATCGCGTCTGTGATTCTTCAAGTACTAAACAACATGGAGATGAAGCAGCTGCAGTTTGCTCTGAACAGAACACAGCTCACCACTGCTGGAGTTTGTCACTTTCTGTGTCATAGCAGTGGAAAACATGGAAGGATATGAAGGTGCACTGATTAGAATTAAAAAAAAAAAAAAAAGACAACCATAACAACAGATTGTAGTCATATAAATGTCTAAGTAATGAACGCACAGGCGTTACTCAATCTTATTATTACTCTTCCTCTGAATGTGGCGGCCTAATATCTGATATGAAATGCTGAACTAAATGTATCCTGATTGAATTAAAACTATAAAATAAATGTACACTAATACAGAAGAACAAATAATGCTTACTATTAAACACAAAAACCCACAAAAACCCACGTAAACTCTGGGCTCCCACTTGGTTTTTATGAGTTGTTAGCAGTTCCACCAAAGAGACATTTCCCCTTTAAGCTTTCATTCAAATCACTGTTTGAAGCCCGAAATGCCCAAAAGATAAAGATAATATAAAAAGATTTTTCTGCACAATGACTACTTTCACTTTTAATACTTTAAGTATAATTTGCTGATCTGTACTTTTACTCAGAATGGATTTTTTTTATGACTGCATTAGTACTTTTATTTAAGAAAGGGATCTGATTCTTATTTCCAGATTCTCCATCTCTTTGAAGAATCTGGAAATATGTTCCAGTTATCTTCTTTATAAGAAGATTTCAGGCTCTTTATAACCAGTTGCCAGCTTGTACTATTAGACACATGATTTATACTGCTTTGTGGTGTAGGATTTTTTGTTGTAAAAGTACTCAGTTTCAAGTAAAAATCCAGCATTAAAAATCCTACTTGAATACATGTACAGAAGTATGATGAGCCAACTTTACTTAGAGAATCAAAAGTGAAAGTCATCATTGTGCAGAAAAATGGCCCCAGTGACTGATATATTACTGTATTTTAGATGACTAGATAGATCATTGTGATGCATCAATACAGATGTAACATTTTACTTTTGGGCCTGATTGAGGTGGAGTTAGTGTTAACTACTTAAGCCTGGAGGTCAGGCCCCTCCTAAGGGTCACAAGATAAATTTGAGGGGTTGTGTGCAAGGAAAGCGGAGAAGAAAGTTCTACTACACAAATTTGTATAATCTTTGTTAGATTTTTCTCTTTCGCTTTGATTTTTCTATTGATGTTTTGTGAAATATTGGATAATTTGACCTCAGTTATACAACAGTTGAAACCATTAGAGACGTTTATGTCGGTGAGCCACAGTAATTCAGTATTAATTCATCATTAATTCATGCTTTAAATGGCTAAACATTACTTAACTGTAAGTTTTATGCCATTAATATAAAGGTTTGTGGTTGAACTACCAACTACATCACAGACAGGTGACACAGGACCTTTTCATTCTGCCTTCCAGAACATGTTTGCCCCATGCATTTTACACAGCATGTACAAACTAGCTCAGCTGAAACTGAAAGTGTTCTATCATCTGAAAATATGTGAGAAGATAACCCGCATGTGTACGCATTTTCACTTTCGGGAACACAACATGTTTAAGTCCCAAACAACTGACGGTTCAAAGCACTAGCTCTAAGCAAATATGTCACTTTCGACTTATTCGACCTAAAACTAGATGAAGTAACTGGAATATAAAGTAGGTGAAATGAAATTAAGAATACAGGAATGAAAGACACGACTAGACGAGTGCTGGTTTAGAAAGAGTTCCTGTCCCATCAGGAACGCCATTCATCGTTTTGCCAATATTTTGTTATGCTGCTCACATACATTGTCTTAAAGGTATTCAGTGTAGGGGTGAATTGATTAGACGATGGACAAATATTACAACTATTTTAATAACTAGTTAATCGCAATTGCTGTTTTTCCTTATCTTACATGTTAGTATACCATATTTTGTGGTTTTGGACTGTTGGTTGGAAAACAAAATGAGCAATTTGCAAATATTGTGGAAAATTGTGACATTTTACCCAACCTCTGACTTTTTACAAGAAAATAACCAGCAGATTAAGCAGTGCTGAAAATACTTAGTTAACTTGCAGTCTTACTACAGAAAATCAAGGAAAATCCTCTGGAACATGGCATACACCACATAACTACAAACCCTGCAAATCATTATCACAATTAAATAATCACTCTACTTGTATTTATGGTAATCAGTGTGGAATCTGATCACAATGTCAGTTTATGTGCTGCCAATAGACAGGCCTTGTACTGCTGATCAGTCGATATGTACATATCAATTAATATGTACATGACATAAAAATATACATCATATCAGAGGGGGTTAGTGCTGACAGGCCAGTATTCACAGGATACACCAGTAAACCAATACATCAGACAAACCCTACAGACTGAATATGAAGGAACATGTGTAAAAGAATATTAGCCAGACTGAACTAAACTGTTGGACTATTGATATTTTTCGCTGCTCTGAGCGCAGACTTCATTGCAGTTTCAATCCACCCATGTGGTGTAGCTGTGTGCTCCCCTGCGAAGTGCACCCGTCCCTCACTCTGGAACAGTTCTCGGGCGTAGTGCCCCTGCTGGTAGGGTGTGAACAGGGCGAAAGCTCCCAGACTGTAAGGATCTAAGCCCCATTTCTTCACCATCCCCCCCGTACACAGAGGCCTGATGTCCTCCCCGTGGATCTTCACCAAGTCCTCCAGGACCACGGCCATCAGCTCGTCCTCGCTCATCCCTTGAAAGAGGGTGGAATCGTCGGAGCAGGTGTAAGACGCCAGGAGGGCCCCCGCGGCTGTGCCGGGGAAGCTGTGGCTGGGGTAGTAGATGAAGCGAGAGGGTCGGTCTGTGACGCTCTTCCCTCCTCTGATACCCTCTTGCTCCCAGAACCGCTCTCTGAAGCTGAGAACCACCTTGGTGGAGCTAGCGTAATGAACTGAGCGCAGGGCCTCCATCTTGTCACCGGAGAGAGGGGGCTGGAAGTCAATGAAAAGGGTGGCCTTCGCTGTGGCCGTAACCAGGGCGTAGTCCACTGTTAGGCTATTCAGAGAACCTGAGTTACGCCAGTCCTGGTATGTTACCGTCACACTGCTGCCGCCTGTTTGGTTGATCAGCCTGACTTTGGAGTTGAGGAGGATGGTTGAATTTATCACCTGGTAGAAGGCCCGCGGGAGGTGGTCAAAGCCATCTGTCACTTCAAAGTACCTGGAAGAAAACCCCATCAAAAACCTCTCAGTCACAACACATTGAAGCTGCACCAATCAGTATTTCTACATCAACGATGGGTCAAATGACTCAGTGCAACGTAATGACCACCTCAGAGAGAACTGCCACCCGAACCTGCAGGTCCCCTCTGCTCTGCCGAGAGTTTTAGCATCTTTAAGCTAATTGTTTTAGTTTTATTCCAGCCACAACATGCTGCTGTTTCCTGTAAAAAAAAACCCTCTCTTTCATCAGCTGTGCGCTAACTGCCCGTCACCAAGCAGCAGACAGACAAAGTTAGTGGCTAGTCTGTGAACACAGTGGAGCATTTAGCAAGTAAACAGACAGATCATTGTCTTAGGAAGTGGTGGAGAGTCAAACAGAGCTAAAAGGAGAGTGAAACTCAAAAAATTAGTAAGGGGGGCCAGAGACTTCAAATGAATACAAATGTTGCTGGTAATCACAATTACTGCAGCTTTAAGTAGAAGTAGCAATACCATAATGTAAAAATGCATTGTTACAAGTAAAAGTCCTGCATACATCACTGAAGAAACAAGAATTGTCAGAAAGTACTGAAAATTTTTTTTTTTGTTTTTGTCATTCTGTAACTGCTGAATGTGTATGTTAGCAACTGTTTGCTAACAAGTTCGCCATTTCAGAGGCGGTTCAGTCACACTTAGAGGTCCAGTGTGTGGGATTTAAGAGATGGAATATAATGAGATAAGATAAAATAATAATAATATGAATTCATTGTGTTCTTGTCACCTTAGAATGAGCTCTTCATATCCACAGAAGGAGTGGGTCCTCTACCATGTTGCACTGCCATGTTTCTACAGTAGCCCAGATGGTTGCAAGTTGCAGCCTCACTATTAGATACCAGTAAATCCTTCACACAGGTCCTTTAACAGTCATTTTCTATATCTGTGTCACATGACTGTCGCCACTGCCCCACCCCTTTAGGAGACTAGCAGCAGGTCCTGAGCCTATTCACTCCAATGGGAGAAGAGAACGTGAACACAGACTATGACTGATTCCTACGCCCCATAGTTGCTGAAGTAAATTGGACCCATTTTTCACTAGCCACATATCTTCCAAACATACTGACATGTACTGAAAATGCCCAGTGGACATGGGGGAAAGGTAGCCCACTTAGGGGACAGAAAGGGTGCAAGAATGCATTTCATACCATTGGCGCAGCTTGTAATGCATCATCTTCTGTTATAGAGCATCTTTGGCCAATTAATGGGCTTCTACTGCCCCCAAGTGGCCAAAACATATCTTATTGCAAGTTCAATGCTCGCCAATTAGCCCTCTCATGTGTTGATATTATTTTATTCTTTTAAATTACAGCAACTTTTTCCATCTTATTGTCCACTCTGTTCTTAAAATGGATGAAATAAAGTCAGCTGTACAGTTTTAGTATACTGTAAGTTGTAAAATGTAAGTTTAAAGTAAATTCTAGTTTCTAATTTCTAAGGTTATTTATTTAGGGTTTTTTGCAACCTTACACTGTTAGCAAAATGATTTCGTCTGATACTTGCTTGTTATATTAAAAAAGAATTGCATATGCATAAGAGAAATACATAACATCCTGTGTGGATAAGGATAAGCCATCCTTGAGGGCAACCTTAACCAAAAAAACGAAGAAAAAAAGAACATGTTTTCTGGCTCCACAGAGTTTGAACTCAACCACTGAGATTATTGCGACCTCCAGAAATGCTCTGAGAAGCGGTGGTAAGCCACAGTTAGGTCTGCAGGCTGCATGTTGCCAGGCACACAATACAATGGTCAAATGAACATTTCTTACTCAGTGTTGTCATTGATGTCTGACTGTATGTACAGCATCTCTATCAGTGACGTGTAGAAGAGGCTGTTTTCATTCAGGATGTCTCCGACCATCCTCAAGGCACCGCGACTCAAGTTGCCCTCCTTCACCAGATATTCCTATCAGCAATCAAATGTATACTGTTATTTATACACTGACTTATTTCTCCTTCACATCCAAACTATGACCTGTGTGACATCTGTGAAGACAATGGCAACATAAATAAATCCTCACCTTCACTGTGTAGGAATCATATTTGTCCAACGTGGCACGGCAGCCAATTTTCTTAAGGTCATCCCTCACCTGTGCACAGATTACAATAGAAAAAAAACACACACATATATATTCTTGTGCAGTAAAAATGCTAACGTATACAGAAGTAGTAATCATACTATCAATGTGTGGAAAGTGTACAAACCTTCCAGAGTGCTTCGCTGAAGAGCCGAGCAGCTGACTTCCCCCTCTCTCTTTCATTCAAGCTGTAGTTGAGCACACCGGGATTGTTCTCCACAGCATAGGTTCTCTGTAGAACTCCATTTACCAAATAGTAGGTGTTGATGTCATCTTGGATGAAGTGGTTTAAGGAAACTTGCAATTTGGAGGCAAAGGACAGCAGAATCCTGTAGAACAGATATTGCATATTAAATATCTATTGTATGTAAGAGAGCTTTTAACATTGTTCTTCTTATGTAACACCAGTGATGGATGTTGTATTTAAATCATTGAGTTAAAGTTACATTATTTGAGATTTTCCCACTTTGGGGCAATGGAATAACTCAGCATTGACATGCTATCACCTTATAAAAGGTGATATGGGGAATGTGCTGGCAAATACTTTCCTAATTCCACATGAAGTCACGTTTCCAGCCACCTGACAAATGTAAATCAACTATTCACTATTTTAGCTCTGTTTTGGTCTCTACCAACCCCTCTGCTTCTTAAGCTGCATAATATCCTCTATGTTTTTGCTAAACCGGCTAAAAGTGTGCTGTTTTGGTGCTGGGCATGTAGTGTACAGTTGGTTTATATGGCTGAAAAGAGCACTCGCAGGAGCCACGAGACTGAAACAAGACGATCAGAAAGCCACTAAAACCCTGAGCGGAGCCGAAAGACACTTGAACTGCAGAGTTTGGTGATCATGTTCTTCAGGAAAAGCTCACAGCTGCCCTGTTATTAAGATGTACTTCAAGGTTCAAGGTTCAAGGAGTCTTTATTGTCCCTGTGGGGCAAATTGCTCTACAGCCAGCAGTAACAAAAACAGGCAACAATCACAAAAAAAACAACAACATATTGCACAGAGAAAATAATAGATGGGACAGTACATTAGTCAGTCACTTGTTCAGAAGACCTATGGCAGCAGGGACAAAAGAGTATTTAAGTCTGTTGGTCCTGCATCTTGGCAGGATGAACCTGCGGCCTGACGGGAGCAGCACAAACTCACCAACCAAAGGGTGACACTCGTCAGTGAGAATCGAGCGGGCCTTATTCAGGGTCCTGAGCTTGTACATGTCAGCGAGATCATTGAGGTGAATGCCTGCAATTTTGCTGCACACTCTCACTATTCCCTGCAGTCTGTTTTTGTTCTTGAGGGAAAGTAAGCCGTGCCAGCAAATAAAAGAAAATGTCAGAACAGACTCAATAAAACAAGAATAAAACATTCTCATAAAAGTGCAGTCAACATTAAAACTCCGCAATTTCCTCAGGAAGTACATACGTTGATGTGCCTTCCTGCAAACAGCATCAACATGGAGATCAAAAGACAGCTTGTCATCAATGTTAGTACCAAGGTATTTGTAATTATGGACCAGCTCAATGGTTTGATCCTCGATGACAAGAGGAGGAGAGGCTGACAGATGTTTGCGGAAGTCTATCAGCATTTCCTTAGTCTTTGACACATTAATACACATAAAAGATGAGGAACACCAGTCTGTGAATTCCTTCACTACAGGGCCATGGTCAGGGTCGTCACTGCTCAGTAAGGACACGATTACTGAGTCATCTGCGAATTTCAAGATGTGACGCCCCACATGTTGGCTACGGCACTCGTTCGTGTACAAAACAAACAGTAATGGTGAAAGGACGCAGCCCTGAGGTGATCCAGTGGAGGAGACGAGAGTGTCTGAAAAAACACCATTTACCCTCACACGTTGTGGTCTTTCTGTTAAAAAGTCCATTAGCCAGGCTATTAGACCAGGATCAATGCTGTGGAAGTCCCTCAGTCTCTCTGCTAAAATGTGTGGCTGTATGCAGTTAAAAGCTGATGAAAAGTCAATAAATAAAAGACGAGCAAAAATCTTGGCTCCCTCAAGATGAGTCAAGACAAGATTTAAAAGGGTGGCTAATGCATCCTCAACACCTCTGCCTGACCTATAAGCGAACTGCAGTGGGTCCAGGTTATCTTGAACACAGGTCAGAAGTGCTTCCTTGACAATCTTCTCAAAAGATTTCATGACTAGGGAAGTTAATGCCACGGGTCTAAAATCATTTAGTGATTTGGGGGATGCAGATTTGGGAACTGGGACAATAATGGAGTCTTTCCAAAGTGAGGGGACCTTATGAAGCTGGAGGGACATTGAAAAAATAAAAGTAAATATGTCTGACAGCTGGTCAGCACAGTTCTTAAGAACACGCCCTCCAATGCCATCCGGGCCAGGGCTTTTCCTTTCCTTGACTCCCTGGAAAAGTTTTACACACTTTGCCCCTGTCGACAACAATATTCTGAGAGGAGACAACATTTTTAAAAACCAACAGTTCCTCATTAAAATTACAGTTGTTAAAACGGTTATCAAAAGTAAAATTTGCATATGTTTTTTCAGGTTCATTGCAACATTTTTACCACTTTCTTATAACTCATGATCGTGTTGAACTAAGTCACTAATTCTTTGTATGTCAGCAGTAACTGAGCAGAATCCTTATTAGCCCTGATAGCTACAGGACTATCAGAAAACACTGGGTCACCAGAAATTGTTGCTAAATTGAGTAGTTGAAAGGAAGTGCCTTTGACATTATCAGTCCACTCACGTCCCTGTCGTGTTATGGCTCAGAAGACAGTTAAAAGAGACAGACAAGTCATTACTGTACTCACTTGTGAAAGCTGGGGATCCTCATGGCGCCAACTTCTGCATACCAGCCTTCTCTTCTGTTCCTGAAGGTCTCTATACGTCCTCCAATACGGTCACTGGCTTCTATTATGGTCACCTTGTTGTCCATGAGGACACATGATCATCATTTTAAACACACTTCAGTGTGTACAGCATGTGTATCAAGTAACTTCTCAGGCATTACTTTCTCACTATAAATAATTTTACCTTATGTCCAGCATCTTCTAAAAACTTTGCAGCGGTCAGTCCAGCGATGCCGCCGCCGATGATTGCTACATGTTGGGGTGTCTTAGTGGCAGGAAGACCTTTATCCACAATGTCGAGAAGCTCGCTGTAGTCAGTGTCTTGGAGGCACTCATAAAGAGGGTCCCCAAATATCCCACTCACAGCAACCACCACAACCCCAACGAGGACCAGAGGAACTGACGGGGGGAGAAATGTTGATTCAAGTCTTGAATTCAAAGCATCATGAGGCAAATGTAGAAGAGGAGGACCATTTTCAAACCTTAACAGTAAGACCTTCACAGCTAAACCCGAACCTCCCAACCCCTCCCAGCGATCACTTAGCAACCACCAACTTCCAGTTTCCATTCTTTGCTGCTGAGCTTACAAACAAAACCACATCGCATCTGTAAGCAGAACTGAGGGTTTATGACACATCACATAAAAATGTTGTTTTTTTCACAATAATCATCAGTTCCTCCCAAGAAATGATGTCGATTTTATTATGGCTGGATTCAATTACATGTCAAAGATTAATGTCATAATTCCTTAAATCACAAAAGTAGCATCAGACTTTAAATAAACATAATATGTAATAGTGGTTAATTTTATACTTACAGAATTTGCACAGGGCCATGTGAGGGATCATCTTGAGGATGGAACTCCACAGTCTGGACTTCTTCCTTCTGCTGCTGATACTGACACTATGAGAGGAAAAGGAAACCTACCAAAGACAAGTGTGTTAGACATTTAGTGGGAGGTGCTGAGGCAGCATCATGAACACAAAGATGTTTAATATTTCACTAAACTAAATGTGGACCTCTAAAAACTACATTAAAATGCATAATGTAGAAATAACGTAAAAATGCATTCAATTTGGCACACACAATTCATTATTGCAAGTAATCAATGCAGAAGTAAATGATCTAAAATTAGTAGAGAAATAGAGGCAGCTGAGACTCGGCTATCATTCCACTCACCTTTAACAAAGGCAATGTCTCGTAAGTTGTTGTAAGCCTATTCATGGCTGAGGAGAAATGACAGAGTTCCTGACAAAGCTAAACTTTCACGGCTGTCTCTCCATACGAAAAGCAGCCTGGAAAACCTGGAAGCGTGGTATGTGTGAAATTGCACACAACGTAATTTTAATGAGGGTCCGTGTGGCTCCTCAGGTCTTCCAGAAATATTTTCCCACACCGGCTCGAGAGTCAACCACACTGAACAAATCAGATTAGTGAGGTTATACTAGTCATCAGCATACCTCATTTCCTCCATCTTCACTCATTTCAATATCTGACCTGAAAGTCCTCATTCAGAGCTATCCAAAAACGCCGAAGTCAAACCTTCAACTGCATTCAGACTTAAAGCTGCATTGCACTACAGTCCATCAAACATGTTTAACAAAACACAATACATTCCAAACTTTTATTTTTCTACAAATATCATTTCATTTGTATTTGAAAAATAGCTTTACGTACTTACCTGTAAAAACGTGTGGTCTTTATTGCCAAACTAAAGCAGTCCTGATGCCTCCAACTTTTCCTGTCTTCAACAGACAACAACAGATAGACAGATTTTTATCCGCAGTAAATGAAAGTAAAAGAAAAAAAAGACGTTTCACTTTCCTGCTGGCTGTGTTATAATTGTTTGAAATGTAGAACTACTGGAAACTGGAAGTGATGAAAAAGTACTGAGGAAATATTTTAAACTAAACAAAAACAAAAGGAATAGAAAAAGCAGAACTTAACCTTTCCTCAGGAAAACACACACAGGAGCAGGAAGTACCTGTATTTCCAATTTTCAAGATTTCCAGTGGACTACTGTCTTGAATCAAAGCTTGATTTGGACCTGAGCAGACTTGTGGCTGCTTCAGTCGAAGCCTCAAAGACAGAGACGCTCACCTGACGCACTTATCAGGTTAGAAACTACATCACAGGTTACAAAACTATTCAGCAGTATATAGATGATGCCAAGCTGAACGCAGCATTGCTTGAGGTCAAGGGGCAGGTTTTATTTCACATTTTTGTCAGCATGTGGAAAAACTCAGAGTTCACTGAACTAATGAGGCTTTGGGATTTAAGTCAACCATGTTAATGTATAATGTGTAAGGTAAGGCTCTCACAACGCCCTGAGAAATCAGACAGAGGTCTTAGCTGTAAAGTCAGTCGGTGGGGTTGGCTGAATGGAAAATAGTTTGGGAATAGTGGGAGAGCAGAGAGTGAAAAAGAAAAACAGAACACAGAAAAAGAAAGCGCAGGTGGCTACTTCCTGATGCTCGCTGCAGCCCGTGCCACCACCCCAATACCAAAAGGCCGACAGACACAGTTAGCAAAAGTGAGCATTTAATTCCATTGTCGATCGATCGATGTAAGGACTGGGTGTTCAATTAAGTTCGGTTATTTTTTGAGTATAACATTTTGGCTGCATCATACTACAGTTTGTTTTTCGGGCCCTGAGGTTAACAGCACAGTTACGAAGTTACAGAGTGACATTTCTGACATTCCCATGCTTTGTTGTGGCACTTCAGTTTCCTGTGTTTCTTTCTAGGTCAAAGTGTGCCATGCCATCGATGTGAGAAACAAAACCTTTTCTAACCAAGCAACAGTACTGCCCCACTTACAATGGCATGTTATAAAACACTTTTGCAATGCTAAAAAGATCAGTTTACACTTGCTTGTACTAAAACATTTCAGTCTAATTCAGGTTTGACACATGAGCTCTTTTCGATGCACATAATGAGGATTAAGGAGAGGATGTTCATTGTTTTTACATTAGCACATTAGTAATGAGCAAAAGTGTAAATCTAAGAAAAAAAAATCTTTTGCAAATAGACATTTAAGCCACACTTTGCTTGGCCAATGAGATCGTAGTAAGATGAAATCCCATCTCTGCTATTAGCATCCTGATTAATGTTTCATTACAGTAACTTCAATAAGTCAGTGTCTGTTCTTATAGAAGGTTTTTCATTATTTCTGAGAAGCTCTAAAAAAATCACTCCGTTGCCATGAGTCTTGGCATGTCTCATGAGAGCATTAGCTGTAAAATGCTTAGCCTAAAATGCTCAGCTACAGTCATGCAGAGGCAGCTTTTCAAAATTACCTTTATACTCGTTAAAGTGTGTAAGTTTGGGATAAAAAAAAATGGTGCCAGCACTTATAATCCAAATTTGAAAGGATATATTGTTTATATACATATAATGACTAAATCTAATTGTGACAAGACTTCAGGTCACAGGTATCTGTTTTTGGGATTTCTCCAGCACCTGAGCAGTCTCTCTCAACATGTGTATATCTGTGTTTTTGTATCACACACATATACAAATACAAATATATGTATATAGACATGTATACATACAGTATGTATGTATGTATATATACATACATATATACGCATATATACGCTTATCTATCTATCTATCTATCTATCTATCTATCTATCTATCTATCTATCTATCTATCTATCTATCTATCTATATATATCTGTGTTTGTGTATCACACACACATATACAAATACAAATATATGTATATAGACATGTATACATACAGTATGTATGTATGTATATATACATACATATATACGCATACATACGCTTATCTATCTATCTATCTATCTATCTATCTATATATATATATATGGGCAGAAACCATGTCATAATTACATTGAGTATCACATCACGCCTGCATCACAGTTAAAAATGAAGCCATACTGATACAGTAACACACACAAGATTATTTCATCACAATGAAACAACATATCCCCCGAGTCTTAGCTGCTGACAGAGTCTCGTGAGAGCCTCGGAGTTGTTGAATACCAGCAAACCAGGCCGCGCTTTACCTTGTCTTTTTAAATTGACATAAGGTCATAGTTTTAGGTCTACCTCTTTGTTTTTCTGACAGCGTCAGTCATTGCTTCAAGAGCATTTGGGGTGCGTCGGAGGCCTGAGGGGGCTTTCTTATTTGAACTACGTCATGATACAGGAAGTAAACAAACCAGACAAGAGAGTTACCAAGTGGCTCACGAGACCTCGGCGAATGTCCCAACAGCTCGTGCAGGTTAATGTTCTCTTTTATTGAAATAGGTAGCTAGAAAAAGAGTATCTTATAAGACGCCACTTCACATGTTCCACTGTGCCCGCAGTGTGTCCTGTAAATTCATAGCTGGCTAAGGATACTGCAATCTTTGCGTCCTAGCCTGATGCTACATATCTCGTGAAATATCGCAATTTAAAGAGGGTATCCTTTTTTTTTTTTTTTTACAAAGAGTGACACTTCAAGGGATCAATGAAGATATCAAATGAATCGCTAGATCCTTCTCTTCTCTTCGGCATTATTGTAGCATATGAAAAAGCAATAATTTAATTAATATTTGGTCTTGTATGTCCCTGCCTGTCGTTTCTAGTCTTCCAGTACAAATTAACTATGAGGGGTGGAGACGGATGACGTTTATAACCTCAATTTAATCATAAAGTAGATATTATGTTGAAATGCATTGCTTCAGTTCGAATAACTTGCATGCCGAATGTTTTGCTTTTGCGTGTAATAGGTCGGTAAACTGTTGAAATCATGTTAATCGCGCGTATAGGTGTCGTGCAACAGAGAAACACTACCGTTAAATTGTTAAATTTATGAACGGGGTTTGGTGTCGCGTTTTCTCGCAAGAGCAGAAAACGGAATGTAGCTGGGCTAACGTTTGTCAAACACGTTACTTTGCTAAGTTAGCTGGTGGAGGCTACTAGATAAATACAAATAAAAACATAACAATAGTGTGACTGAACACTGGCTGAGTGGATAACAGGCTAGCAAATATTGGTTCACTGCCGAAACATTGTGCAAGCTGACGTTAGCAGCTAGCATAAATATGTTTGCATGTTATGCTTTGCATTTAAATCCAATTAAATGGTTTGCTTAGCATTAATAAAGTCAACCGAAGTTACGGTAAAAGGAAGCAGTGTTTAGTACCACTAACGTAGTTATTTAATACTTTATTAGTTTAGGTGATATTGTGTTTTTGTTATGTACATGTATTCGTAACTACATGTGTCTGTAATTAAACTACACATATAGCAGACAGGGTTACTGGTCGGTTTGTGGGGCCTTATGCAGAATACTGTTTAACTAAGCTGCCAGGTGTAGATTGTTGTCCTCTCTGTCCCTGCTGGGTAACTGCACCACCAGGATACATTCACAGTCTGTTTGAGTAAAAGGGGTCAGTAGGGTCCCAATAATTCATTTTGCCCCTGACCCCCTTTCTAGGTTTATCTGACCATGCATTCATCCTCCTTAATTCATATTGTTCACATACTGACATGCATGCAGCTTCTCAGTGTGTTTTGAACGCTATGCCTAATATATACGCTCCACTGGTTTTGTTTTTCAAGGTGTGATGTTGTGCTTGCATGCATGATCTCCACATCTCATCCTGAGGGTGTCAAGCGACACACTAACCCCCACAGTGCCATGACTGAGGTGTTGGGACAGAGGAGCTTGTTGGGCTTTGGTGTGGTGTTGGCATGGCTGGTGCTGTTCCACCTCCTGGTCAACATCTGGCTGCTGTGCGTTTTCACCAGCCTGTTGGTGGTGCTCGGTGGCTGGCTCGGCTCCCAGGCCGTCCTGGAGTCCAACAGTGTGGTTCACCTGGAGAGGTTTGTCACCCTTGAGCAGGTAAATGTTCAGGTAACCGTGGTTTACAGTCCCAGTATAGGCATGATTTAAGCATTTGCTAGGTATACTGGCTTAAGATAACCTTAACCTTGCTCGCTTTTGGGAAGCGGGGCTCACTTAATTTACGTTTTTTGTCATTGCTAAATTTCAGGTTCAGCCGTCTGTGGAGGATGAGCATCGCTTGGACCAGGAGATCCACAACACAGTGAGGAAAATCATCAGGGACTTTGTCACCTCTTGGTACTCCACTGTGTCCTCTGAGAGTGCTTTTGAAACAGAGGTTCAAGAAGCCATGATTTCTATGGCCATGGAGCTGAAAATACGTGCAAGACAGGTTGATAGGAAGGTACTTTGACTTCAAGACATCAGTTCTGGGGGCTTTTGTGGAGTGTTGCCATGTGTTTGCATGCACTTTGTGCAACTTGGTTATGAGTGGCTTTCTGCAGTGACCTGATTTCTGCATGTTGTGTAAATGAAAACAACCGTTCTCTTGATTTGAATAGGTCTTTAAGAGGTTAACAACTAGATTTTCTGATCAGTATCTGTTTCTTGATAATCTGTTTATTACTTCATAGTTTATCTACGTCCATTTAAAAGCATATAACTTTCCTCAAAACATACAGTTGTATCTTTCACATGTATTGTTATGCATTGGTGTATGTGACTCTGGAAAAAAAAATTCTGTAACAGCTAAAACAGTTAGCAGTCAAACCAACACATAGGATACACTGTTGTTTGGTTGATGATTCCCAGGAAGAATCATCATTCACTGTTCGCATATGTATTGCACCAAACTGTCACCACATTTACTCAGTAGGTTGCTTGTAAAAGAATGAAATTCAAATTTAGATTGTGAAAACCACAAATGGTCTTTAATGGGACACTTCTGAATCCCTACAGGAGCTGACCCAGAGGATCCTGGATCTGTTTGGCTGCCACCTGCAGGACTACATCAGAGCCAAGGAGCTGGTGAGCGAGCAGCAAACATCTCTGACGGCAAAGTGGAGCAGTGAGAGCGAGCAGTTGTGGAAGGCATATTCCAGGGTTACCACACCTCATCTTGCTATGACCAGTGACGCAGTAGAAGTAAACTACACCAGAGCAGTTGTAGATTTATTGCTGCATGTTTTGGTGCCATTGCCACACTTGGAGACCCACAGTGGACGGTTCGTTGTCGGTGAGCTCATTACCTGCAATGTTCTGCTTCCTCTCATTGGCAAATTGTCTGACCCTGACTGGTTAAACAGTCTCATGATTGAAATATTCGGCAAGTCTAGCAAACAGCAGGAGCCAGTTACAACAGAGCCAATGGCTTCCTCACCACCGCTGTCACCGTCACCTGCTCAATCAGAGCTTGCTGCACTACAAGAGACAGTGCTTGTACCTCAAAAGAATAATGAAGGTCCTCCACTAAGAGCTGAGACTGAAATGGTTAACGACTCAGAGACGGCCACACCTGAGCTGGCTGCCTATGATGTGATTGATTCTGACGAAGTGGACTGTACACAGAACAACACAGAAGAAGAAGAGCCTGCTCAACCCTTTTTAAGGCATTACATGAGAGGAAGCAAGTCAAACCCATTTTACCAGGAAAATGACACTGACCTGGATTCTCCTTTGACTGACTATAAACAAAGTTCGATTGATTCCCTGGTCATGATAAGCCAAGAGGAAGGCCTGTATGACAGGCAGAAGGAATGTGCCACATCTGCTGAGACCAATAATGGTGTGGACCTGGAGGATGTTTATCCAAGTCCAGTGGATGGCTCCTTCCCTAAAGTCCTGGTGAAATCTCAACCAGTAGAGCATCCTAATGGCTGTGGTCCATCATCAGTTAGGACAGCAGAGGGGATTCCCAGTATCAGCAGCCTGCAGGACCTGGAGAGGGAGGGCAGTTCCCCTTCAGTAAACCCAGCCAGAGAGCTCCTTCTGGGCGTGGAACAGAGTGGGCTGGGGAACCCCAGTGAGGTGACAGAAGTCAGTCCATTGCAGGGCTCTTCCCCTATGCCGTCATTCAGTTTTGAGCCCCTTAGCAGCCCTGATGGACCAGTTATCATCCAGAACCTCCGCATCACTGGCACCATCACAGCTAAGGAGCACCGTGGCACTGGCTCACACCCATACACTCTTTACACTATCAAAGTAAGCATAAGTATACATAACCTGTATATGTCTTGACCTTTAACATATCTTTTATGTAATTGTAACTTTTTAAATTGAGTAGTAAAAAATATTTCAATCTAATGTTGACTTCCAGTATTTAAAACACAACTGTCCAATCATTGTTATTATGCTTGTTTTCAATGGAGATTGTTTTTCCAAGTTCTCAAGATTTAAACTGTCAAAATGGTTAAATTGAATGTTTAACATTGGTACAACCCTTATACTATGTTGTTTTGGTTTTCAGTATGAAACAGCAATAGGCTGTGAGAACCCAGGAAACATCCAGCCAGGCTCTGAAGAGGCTGAAGTGATACCAGGTGGTGAGAATCCATCACCCATTCAGCCAGTTGCCTACCACATGGTCAACAGACGATACAGTGAGTTCCTCAACCTGCAAACCCGGTTGGAAGAAAAAGCAGAGCTACGGAAACTCGTCAAAGGTAGGTAGTGGACTCTGGATCACCGTAAAGAATTAGTATGTATTTCAGTTAGCATTTTAAACCTTGTGTTGCTTTTCGGAGCCACCGGAGTGCACAGTGGCCTGGTTAGCATTTGTCTGTCTTGGAGAAGTTCATGCATGGCCAACAAAGAGACCTGGATTTGCAGTTGAATTTTTAGCCATTGATGAAAAGACCCATTTTGATGGACTTTTGGTCCTTGAGCCAACGCCCAGGATTTTATTGTAATCTGACTGTGTTTCAGGTGTGAAAGGTCCAAAGAAAATATTTCCAGATATGCCGTTTGGAAACATGGATAGTGACAAGATAGAGGCAAGGAAAGGACTTCTGGAGACCTTTCTAAAGGTTAGTGGATTGATATTTTATTACATTCATTAAGTATTTGTATGCCCAATGTAACATTTCATGTTGTTTTTGATCTCTAAGGTTGTAGACCAGCTTTCTCTTTTCTTTTTCAGCAACTCTGTACCATCTCTGAAATAGCCAACAGTGAGGAGATGCAGGAGTTTCTCGCTCTCAATACAGACGCCAGGATCGCCTTTGTCAAGAAACCTTTTATTGTGTCACGTATAGACAAGGTTTGATCTTGAATATTTCATTATGGCACAACTGAATAATACTTGACTTTATGTTCATTTTTTTGACGGTTGTACATTTATGTGTATTTGAGATATAAGCATGCCTAAGCCTCTATTGGGTTAGCAGTGAGTTTGCAATGCGGTACATGTGTATATTTGTGTTTAGATCGTGGTGAATGCCATTGTAGACACCCTGAAGACAGCGTTTCCTCGTTCAGAGCCTCAGAGCCCAACAGAGGATAATGAAGGAGAGGTGGATGGAGGGAAAATAAGCGCTGACAAAAAGAGCAAGTACGTCTCCAGAGAGCCACACCAACCTTTATCCACATATATGTGGGAAACACATACCCATCCAGGGGAAGGAGTTACACAAGTGTCTTACCAAAAAGCAGGGTTGCCCCTGTTTCCTCTACAGCCTCAGTTGTAAACCCTGGAAGTGATGGCACCAGTTCCATCATGTGTTTTTCTGAACAATATTGGTAGTTGACAAAACCCCAAACAGTACATTTAGTTACTCTTCTGGAGCTTCAGATAATATCACGCATCACATCCCATTGGCAGATGTAGTTTGCCCAATCGTCATGGAAATGCAGATATTCCAATTTCCATTCTTACTGACTACTTTAAAGACTTCGTTGGTTTAACAGTGTTGTTTCAAGCAGAATGAATTTTGAAACTCAAATAGCAACCGTGTTTGTGGCTGGGAAGCCTGTGAGGGATCATGACCTGCATGAAGGGGGTCAGAATCTGGGGGCACAGCGTGGACCTGGCAAAGCCCCTTTCTGACAGACAAAATAGGCAGCATTGTCTGTGTAGCTGTAGGGGGTTATGTATAATAACTTCCTGCCTGTTTTATCATAGTACACGTAATAGTTGTAACAGTGTGAAATCAGACTTGTGCAGTCTTAATGCAGATTTAATTACTGGACAGTGATGAGTGATAGAGATGATTTCGTTTGTATATATTTACATGTGCACATTATATTTGTAGGTCTCGTCTGAAGTTCCCCAGTAAAAACATGCCCTTTATGAACGGCTCAGACATTAGACCAGCAGTTTTGTTCAGTTTGGAGCAAACAAACACAGTAAGTAACTTAAAATCTGCACTTTAGCAAGCACTACAGCTATTTGCTACTCCAATAATACAGTGACATTTTGATGGATAATACAGGTTTTTCCTGCTCATGCGGCTGTCTCTTCTCTGTTCTTACAGGTGTTTAACGGGATGTCTTTGGGAGATTTGCAAGCCTTTATTACGGAGCAGGAGAAACTGTCAGTCAGAGCCGAGCCAGAGAGGGAGGACAGTCCAGTAGTGAGAGAATTCAGAGGCACTCTGGTTGACAGCTTGAGTGGAAATCACAGTCAGGAAGTTGGTAAGAACATGGCAAGAGGAGAGAGAATATGGTATTCACTCGACATGATCTCAATTGTAGTTACATTGCCTTGTTGGTACAAGTTTTAGAGCTGCTGTATGTAAGTTTAAAGACATCAGAGGACTGACTTCAAAGCACACACATTTAACAGAGGTAACATCTTACAGCTAGTGGAGCTAATAGAGCTAGCAGAGCTAATGGCTAATAACACTTTTAAGTAACAACTATAGATGATAATAACAAAGTAAAGGAACACCATTTTGATTTTGGGAATGTTTGCGTACACTTTTGGAAAGTTAAAATAGTTTTTTGGGATGATTCCGAGGAAGGTGGTGAAAAAAGTTAGTCTGGAGCCCAGATCCCGTGCAGGACAATTACTGCTCATAGTCTGCTGGCCCCTGTGGATGAGGACCAATTCTAATATCTGTAAAATCTTGAGGGCTTCACAAGAGCTTTCCCTGATGGCTTCTGTTGAGACTCATGAAGGAATCATCGTAATAGTGTTGGCACTAACACATAAGCTTATATTAAAAACAAACAGCTGGTACTGTAGTTAGATGTATAATCTTAAATGGATTTAATCAAATATTTTAATTGCACAAAAATCCAATTGTAAACTTGAATCTTTGCCTGCGTGCCTCTCATCATTATCTCTGCAACCATCATGTCTGCTTGTCTGACTCACCCTGGCTTGTCTACTTTCGTTTTCCTTTGTGTCAGACCAACTCACTGACTCACTGACTGTTGTCTTCCTACTTTCCTGTCTGCTTCACTCTACCGCTTTCCATTTAGTATCTCATCACGATTACAGCGGGACTATCTGATGGAAACCAGCTTGATCCATATACCAGTCACTCATCAGATTCATCAGACCAGGTTCACATTTTGGCAAGTCTTGACATCCCGCTTGCTGTAGCTGAAGAGATAGAAATGGTCTGTCAGTCCTTTCACTTTCCCTTTCCAAACCTAAAAGCTTCCATTATCAGCACATTTTCTGACATGGGTTAAAATTGGCAGAAATGTGAATAGGTCAGGATGCTAACCTCAAGCAGAGATGATGACCAGGCTGCAGAAGTCTAGTCACCTCACTGCCCAATGCCCTTTTCTCCATGAAACTCCAGCTTTGTTTCCAGACTTGTAGTCTTCAGCCCCAACTGACACTGATGCACTTGAGGCAATTTATGAGACTTCACACAGCTCCCTCTGGAACCACAAAAGGCTTTATGCAACTTTTTTTCCACATATGCAGTTATACTCCTCAAGACCTGTTGACACACTGATATGTAATATTGGTGGATTTCGTGTCATAGGACTCGATGTCTGATCCCATCTGTAGGCAAAAGTGCACCTGCTCCACACTCAAAGGCAGGGCAAAAAACCTGCTGTCATAGCCTCGCTCTGGCTGCATCCCACTGTGTCCTGTATCTCTCTGCAGGATCTGTGTCTTTTGGGTTTCATATTATATTATAGCAATATAAAGTTAAGTAATACAGGCCCATTCTCAGTCAGTCAGAAAAAAAGTCAATGGTGCTCTGCAGATTTCCAGATTTACATATTTAACTAAAATGAATCAAATATGCTAATCATAATCAAATCAGCACCCTCTAAATTTTCCACCCCCTACCCGAACAAGGGTCTGTATCCAATCCCTACTTTCATCTTTTGACTCTACCTCTTTATTTTCGACCCCCTACCCGAACCAGGGTTTGTATTCCCACCCCGCTTTTTCTTGGTGCAGTTGGTGAGAGGCAGGGGTAGATGATGGTAGTGTGGCAATCGGCAGTTACATGTGGCATCTAGGCCTGTGGTAGCATTGTAGCAGCTAACAATAGCTAAAGCGGTGAGAGTATGAAAGTATCTTAGCAGTTAGTATTGGTAGCTAGCAGTTAACATTAACAGTATAGGTGAATCCAGCTTTATTGTCTTCTTCTGTTCCTCTTAGCAGGTAGCGGTTAGCACATAACATTAGCTAAATGGTAGCATCGGAACTGTATTGTCTTCTTCTGTTCTTCTTAGCGGTTAGCATTAGCATTAGCAATAGTTAAATGGTAGCATCGGTACTGGCCACTACCTGGAGCATCTCTGGGTCAGTTGAACGTGGCGGTGCTGTTTGGATTGTGTAGGAGCAGTGTGAACTGGCACTAGGGGGGGTGACTCTGGGACGCCGGAGTTCACTGCCTAACCTCCTGGAGGTGTAGTGGGACTAAGTAGGCGAAACACTGTTGAAGGGAGGTTTCCACCTGATGACCCCCAGAGACGTGCTAGGAATCACTGCTCTTTGGCAGGTATAGAGGCAGATTAGAGCTCCAAGGTTCTTCACTGAGAATGAATCCTCTTTTTGAGCACAAGTATCTTGTGTTTAAATTAACATATATTAGAAGCATTTCTTTCAATTTCCTAAATTAACATTCGATTATATTGAAGGTTTTTAATGAAAACAAAAGTTGCCGGCATTTACATGGGATATGTAGGGCTGCTGTTGATTTTGGGAGAGAAAGCACAACCCATTTGACTCCTCTGACAGCTGAACTGTCTTGTTCTCATGTGCGTACCAGAGCTGAGAGAGACACATCACACAGATATGATGTTGGCAACCCGCAATACTACAGTGAATGTGCTATCTGATAATAATCGATAACCATCTCCCACAACCAGCCAGAACCTGTCGGTGAAGTGTTCAGTGAAGATCCAGTCCTGTCAGACTGTGTTGAGAGATAAATCTTTCTCAGCCCAGATCTTTGAGCTGTTACTGTGTCGAATCTTTCCATTGCTGCCATGACTGTCACTGCTGACCTCCTGAAAAGTCAGTTGTATTACTATAACAACTGGCCGCTGTGAGTTGTCATGTCTTTGGCTGCAGCATAACTAGATTTTTAACAGTTTTGAATACATTAATTTTAATATTTATTGCTTTTATCTTATGTTTTTCTGTTGTGAAAACATTATCTTAAACATAGTTCATGTAAATGTATTACATTTTTTTAATGCACCGAGATGTTATTAAAAAATGCACAATAAATGAACAATGATATTGATGAATCTTGTGGCACACTTGGCCTGTCCTCAAGGCACCCCAGGATGCCACAGTTACACTTTGCTAACCACTGTGTTTGCCCGTAGAACACATGCATGTTAATGTGCAAGCAGTTTATTTCAGTTTCTCTAAATGTTTTTCTCCTTAATCCTAATCACCCTCATGAAGGGACTCCTATCCAAACCCTTAACTGTTAGCTGTCCTTAACTCTTGGAATGTGTCTGGAATGTTGGAGTGTTTTTCACCACCATCCACTATGTTGCATCATATACTGTCACCGCTCCATCTTTCTCCATCACAGGAAATCACCATAGGAAAAATTGATGATCTCTTTAACATCATATGGAAACTATCGCTGCATTTGCTTGACACTGGAATGAGACATTCCCCGTTTATTGCATTTCTTCCTTGTTAGACATCTGGTCATTGTCTTTTTGAAGGAATGTTTTTTTTTCCAGACAGTCAGGGTGAATGAAGGGTGAGTGAAGTGTCTAATTCTGACCAGACTATGAAATGTTCCACAATAGAAGTTACCGGACTGACAGTTCACCGAGTATTATGCTAGTAGTATATGCTGCTTTCTTAGCAGATATATACCTGCTATATATACCGAATTTGTATGCTTTAAATGTTTCAATGGTAATTTCAAAAAATCAAAACTGTGTTCAAATTGCTCACATTCACTTGCTCAATTTGTGATTCGAAATTTGTATTGCTTAAAAAATCTGACCGGATTCCTAAAATTCGGAGACCAAAAAAGTTGGAGATGAACAATTGAAACAGGAACAAGCAATCAAGCTTGAATGGAACTGATCTCTGAACAGTCACGTCACGTTCTGTCAGTCATCTGATCCTAGAAAGGGAAGTACAGATGAATGGCAAGAAAACCCAGAAAATGTTTATATGAATGTGTCAGCCTGAAAAAACCCTTTAGATTACCATCTGGAAATTTCAAAAAGGGGAAGTCAAACCACTTGAATCCATTTAGATGGTTTCCAGAGTGAAATATTACAATGCCATAAATTCAGCATTTTTAAAATTTCAATATTAAGTATTTAGTAGTGACTGCACTTCATAAGGTATCCAGCTCTTTCTAGAATTGCAAGTCTGTGACCTGTTTTACTTCTGAGGTGTCATGTCATGTCCATTTTTTCTCCAGGCGATAATTCTGCACTGATGTAGGCTCAGTGGCCACTTTATTAGGCACACCTTTAAAATGTAATGCAATCCAACATAACAGCTCATCCATGAATTTTACCTTTACCAACATAATAATGCTTAGTTTTGGTTCACACTGTCAATATGTTAATTATTGAGGTTGTAGTTGGCAGTGATGTTGAACTGGATTTGCAACATCATGAGATCGCATGAGATCAAGGTTATAAATAACAAACATCTGGCATGCCAGGTTAAATGTTTTGGCCACCTCAATTAGAAATATGAAACACATTTCAATATAATGGAGTCCAGTGTGACACTACCACGAAGTAGGACCTGATAAACATGTCGTTAGATGAACACCTGTCAGAAAGTTTTTGCCTTTTACCTTTTAAAGGTTAAATGTGTAGCAGAGCTATTGTACTGGATTACATTAGATTGTACAGATAGTGTACCTAATAAAGTGGCCAGGAAGTGCATATGTGTTGCATGGGGCCACACTGCGCCAAAAGTGGACATCTTTCTGTACATAAAGCTGGACCTTGTAAGTGTGTTCTTCTCGAACAAAATGATAACAAGCTTCCTCGGTCTCTCTGGTCCACCCGACATTAAAACAGTGATCACAGTGCAGGGCCTCTTTCTTCCATGGTGATCGGAACACCTGTTAATATGAATACTGTACATAGATTAAGGCAGTACTTTGATTGATTACATGGTTTTTGAAGTGATTTGCAGCCAAATTGTATGTGTATGCATTGCTCTAATTATGTCCCCCATGCTCTTTTTAAAATGGTTCTTCTCAAAATCAGTCTTTTCAGTATTCATACCCCTTTGTGGACTTGAGAGGTGGCTGTAAAAAGTTTGTGGTTTTGTTCGTCACAGAGCACAGCAGCTGTGGTAATCTTGAATTCATGTCAGTTATTGTGGATTCCAATATCAGTTTTTATAGTGGAAAAAACTGTAAAATGTCTGTAAAAGATAAAGCTGCTAGCTTTTGACGGCCACCATTTATGGCTACAGAGAGGTCTGTGTTTGATTCTCAGAGACTCTCTTTCTAGCTAGCCTGTTCAGTTTTGATGCAATCGATTTGTTTTCTATTTCCTGGATGGGCTTTTCTCTCCTTATGGACTTAAACATATCCTGCAGATAGCATTGAAAGGAGTTTTCAAACCAAAAGATGGAGTAAAGAAGTAGCACATGTGGATGTAGTACAACAGTAAGTGTGCTAGAATGAAGAATCACCCTCAGCAGAACCAGCAGCATTTAGGTCTAACCACATGAGGGCAGTGTGAATAAATGTATGAGGGAGAGTGCTGATGTGATTACTGGACCTGCATGTTCATCAGAGGCACACAAAATAAATGTATCTGAAATAGATTATGATGTTTTAATTTCGTTCTAAACCTGTGTGATTAAGCAGATCGTTGCCTGTACCACAGTAATTATCTTCTAGTATGTCATAATGACTTGTGTCATCTGTGTCTTGCATGTTGTGGTCACAGCGCATGAGACGAGGCTGGCTGAGGTGGCTCTGAACATCCTGTGTCTGCTGATGAAAAACCAGTGGAGTTGGCTGTGCACTGAAAACATTCAGAGGGCCATCAGATTGCTGTTTGGGACCCTTATTAACAGGTGACCTGCTTCATTCATTTCACAGTAACACGTTTTTTCTCCCCCAAAAGTTAGCAATAGAGATACAGATACATAAACTATCTTTTGAGATTGTTTTTAAGTCTTTTACCTTTTATCAGAGTGCCATGAGTTTCTGCATCCTTTTGGCATGGTAATGCTAATACTGCCTAGAGGATCTAGCTAATATTATGAATATCAGCAGTAAAACGATACCTATTAAGCAAGACGGTCTTAATGACATCTGCAAAACCAGTGCCGTACCTCAAAACTTTGAAAAGTTGTTCATTTAAAAACTTAGCACACAATAGTCCTTGTTTAGTCAATGTCAAGCCTTCCCATCAGACCCATGTCCTTGGGACCACAGTTATAAAAATAACAGCAGGAATTCCTTCATCCCATCAGCCATTGCATGTGAGTTGCAGCACTAGGTGCCAACTCTTGTTGACACTTTTGCCAACATAAGTCTTAAACAAGTCTAGTACAAGTCTTTGCACTCAGAGCAGGACTATAGTTCTCCACACGTTAAGAGCAGGCTTGCATGTCCCATTAAAATGCCTGCCACCTTTTTTGTTGTGTTATGTTTTTTTGTCCTTATATACCTTAATAATGAGCTCATTTTGATTTTAAAGAAAATGAAAATACATTTAACACATTAGTGTATTTATTTACCTGTTGACTTTTATCCTGACTGATTTTATGCAGCATCCTCAACTGAATGATGGCCTGACTCTCTAACTGATGCTTCACCAAAGCTTTATTGATAATACTGTAGCTCCAAAAACATGCTGAGAACAGAGTGAACACACTGTCAGAGATAAGAAGAAAAACAAAAAAATGGAATATGACCTTTCTTGTAATATCCTATTGGAGTATATTGCAATACCTCAATAACAATAATATAAAGTTCTTATTTCGGGCACAACTCTATTGTGTCCTCTGTTATTATGCCACAGATAAGCTTAATTAACTTAAACTGAAATGGTTAGTCACTTTTTAAACTACAATATACATAAAACTTTACAAAAATATGTCAGTGGAAGCCATTCATAAAATGAATCTTTAACCATCCCAATTCAAGCACGCTTCACACCGTATACTGTCAAAGCTGCAGAGCACACTTCAGCAGTACATTTAAGTTAGCAAAGGAATACTAATTGCTTGATAACATGGCTGCAATTATGGTACATTGAGGCAACACAGCATCCTTGCTAGCTCACACACACTCACCCTCCAGTTAAACAAAAGGACACTAAGACGTTATAAAGTCTAACAACTGTACATAATGATAAGACTAATTTGTCAGTCACAATAAGAAACAAATATTAACAGATTTTGTTCTCTTATCAGCCAGGTGCTAAACAAACAAAAGCAAGCAAGATATTTGAACCGCCACCGACATTTGGACAGCCACTTCAGTTCCAGTTCTCTCCGAAGGAAATTTATATGGTCTTTAGTATTCGTGTTCTCTTTCTTTTGGTTACAACCTAAACTTCATGATTATACGCGGGGGTTGGAATGACTTCATTACATCAGTCAGATACAACACCTACATCACTACTGACATGTTGAGTCTGTCTTATCCTAATGTGCGATCAAGACTGCAGCTTGCTGTTGACCTGAGGTCGGCAATCTATACAGTTCTCTACTGTTGGTCATCTAGGAACAACTTAATGCAAGTAAAGTCTTATGATTTGGCTGCAGATCAGACCCACTGACACAACCGTGAACTTAGTGCATTGGTCAGTTGCTGACAGTGTAGGGGGAGGTGTTCATTTTCATTCATTCCCCATCCTAAGTCACTGTCATGAGCTGATGCTGTTTTAAAACAACCTGCTGATGTTGCCACAGCAATACAAATCATTTTTATATACTTTCAACAACGGTTTCTGTCTGGATTACTCTGTCTTCTTCAAGTGCTTTTACGAGTTTTTCTGCAACAAAGAATTTATGGAAACTTCCTCACAGGAGAGGCCGGCTGAGTCTACGGACTCGGCCAGGTCAGAACATGAAGACACATGCTTCCTAGTGGAGATTCCACAGAGAGAGCTGTTTATGAGTTGCAGTGGGGACTCTGGCATTCATTCTCTTTATTCTATTTCCATCCTTATTTTAACTCACTGTATTTTTTCTATTATTATCAAGTCAGTTTTATTGTACATCTTACTTTACATTAATTTTTTCTGAGTTGTAAAGCACTATGAGCTGCATTTCTTGTATGAAAGGTACAAACAAAGTTTATTATTATCATAATGTACAGTTGTTAGTAAAGGGAATTGATATTTTAGACAAGGATGACTATAAGACTTTATAGGGGTGCATGTTTTACAAAGCTAGGGGCATCATGTGCCACTCACTGTACCACCTAGCACAAACATAGACTGTTACAAAGATATGCTTTTTATCTTATTAGAGAACCTTGGTCTCATGTTTTGAATAGTATCAAGTCTTTTCACTCTCACAGTACATTTGTTGTGGAATATACTGCATGTGTGTATGTGTATACATGCATGCCTACGCTATTTGGCCCTCAAGAGAATGCCTGACATCAACTCGCCAAACATTTGTCACAGATAGGTATAGCTCCTGCTGCCAGTAAACTGAACATGCAGATAATGTTCTCAAGTTCTAGTGTTTGTGTTGTTAGTGCTGTGACCTCACGTTCCCCAGGGTGTCAGTACCAGAATATCGTTTGTTCATATTGATACCGGGCTCTCTATTTTAAGAAGTTCCACCAGCCAAGTATGAAAGGCCTTGTGCTTTTGTTTGGCCTCGTCTATATTAGGCCGCAGTCTGTCAGCATCGCACTGACAGCTCTCAGTGTGACAGGTATCTCCTCTCATCAACTGACTGTACAGAGGAGACAAGATGCTCTGCTTGTGAACTGCAGCAGATTTGAATTTGTCCAATTTGGTGTATAACCAAAAACTTGCAATATCAATGACATTTCCATCCCCTGAACTAAAATTATGAACATGGTCAACATTAAACCTGCTAAACATCAGCAGGCTACCATTGTCATTGTGAATGTTGCTGACAGTAGTATTTTGCTCAGAGTTCTACCAATGCTGTGAAAAGTATTTGCTTTTGAGAGGCTAGCAGATGCTCTTTAAAATAAAGTAGTGGGAGTCCACAAACATATTTACAACAACAGCTGAACCATCACTTCAGTTCATGTCAGCGCACAAGTTGTGTTAACCTACAGACACTCATGCTTCATACTGTGATACCAATGAACTCACTGGAGGACCTAATCCAACCATGAGTTAAAACTAAATACTAACGTCACCACCTTTTTTTCCATGCTCTTCCATGCTTGATAAGACACTATACTACTAGACTATAAAGAACTAGTGATCTGGCAAATAGCCACAGAAGTCCATTCGGCCAGTATTGCATTAATTCGAGTTTGCCTTGTAATCTGTCTAAATTATTATTATTTTTTCAGCATTGGTGAGTTATTAATAAATTGATCCACAAATAAGTCTAAAAATCCCATTCAGGACATTTTTAGTGGGGCTGACAGGTTATATCAAGAGCTGTGAAGGTTTTTATATAATCTGACAGCTGTTTGGTGGGAGGCGAGCGGAGCCTCAGGCAGCAGAAACCTTATCCATGCCAGTCTACAGCCGTTGTCAATGCACGTCTGCCACAATTTAATTTGGAATTGCAATTTGATAGAGAAATTGTTTGTTTGTGTGTGGGGGTGGGGGATGGGGGTACCCAACAGACCAGATCAGGGTCTCTGTGTGTGTGCGACAGGTCTGGCCAGAAAAGTCGACTCTCTGCTCCTATAAATGGGGTCCAAGGCGATGCTCTGGTTTAGGAGATGTCTGATTTTTATGGACTGGAAAGTGGGACAGTTTAAGATGAATATAGTCTCTCTCTTAGACAGCAGTCTGGATGGAAAATCCAGCTGGGGCCAGGTTCTTGTCAGTGTCTAGATGTACTGTAGATGTAAGTTTAAGAGTGCAGCCACTTTATGTCAACATCACAAGCATTTGCAGTGATACTCCATGTTCTTTTTGGTTAAATGTGTCTGTAACACTTCCTTCATTTGCCAACTGAAAAGCTGAGTAAGCTCCATTTGGTCGTAATAATGAGGCAAACATCAATCAATAACAATAAATATCAATTACACATTCAGAATCAGTGAGTATGTCAGCCTTTAAAATGTGTGAAGGCAGCTCCATAAATGCATGCCTGAGTGTGATGAGGTGTGCTTGCCCTACCACTGAATGAAATATGCCCTTTGAGACTCCTCTGCTGACTTACATGCACGGAGCAACATTAGCTGGGATCATGTGGTGGAGAAAGTGGGTCAGTGGTGGTGATGATACAATATAATGATTGTAATGAATCAAATTACATCAAGTGGCTCAGATTTTCTCTGCTAGCTGTTTTGCCATTGGACTGTGGTCAGTAATTCTGTACGTAAGCGTGGAACATTCCCCTTGTAAGTCCAGAACTCACAAGATGTCATATCTGCTGATGGACTGATGTTTTTACAACTCCACCTCCTTGGTGAATGCACAGGTGCTCTTTGTCAGTGCACCTGTACTACCATGCTGATACTTCACCTTTTTCTGGTTTGTCAGTGGTTGTTGGTCTGGAAGGCCTCCTTATTGGCTTACAGTGTGTTTTACCTCACCAAGCTCCATGTGGCACCTTTGCTCCACCAGTCTTTTGCTGCACCTGTCACACAATGACATGATTATTTTTACTCCCTAAAATGGCATATTAATACTTTCATAAACAATTCAAATGGTACCACAAGTCCTTGCTGACAGCTTGATGATGGAGGTGAGGATGAGGGGAGTATGGAGGATTAAAATCTTGTCAACAGTTGTCTTAAAGAACACTCTCAGTCTTTTTCTCATGCTCTCTCTCTTTCTCTGCTTCAGCGACACTGTTAATTAATACACAGGAATATCTGTCTGACATCAGTGGCCTGCTTTGGTTTCTCCCCTGGTGAACAACAAGTTGTCTGGCTTGAGGAAAAGTGTTTTCCGTCTTACTGATGCACTTTTTAGCCAATGACCGCACTGTGGCATTTGGAGAGATTCTGAAGACGTGGTCAGAACTCAAACATCGAGAATATATAACACTGGCTTTTCTAAGCAGTACATTTTCTTCATCCTGTGTCCACATGCATGCTATTTCAGGATTTATTTTTCAGTTTTATGAGTTTGCAGTTTGTCTTTGGATGAAGAAGGTTATGCACAGAGTATGGGAAGGTGGTTTGCTTCAGAGCACTGGAGCAAGCTGTATCCAAGACCAACAGTTTTGAATGTTAACCTGGTTGTTATAGTTTTCCTAACAATGACGTTTTCGCTACAGGCTCACGTAGATGAAATTTAGAAGAAAAAAACACAGTTTGTGTGGGAAGTTGTCACAACACCAGATCCCATAACTTTCAAACAACTAGATGTTTTTTAAATACTCCACTGACATGGAGCATCTTCAGATATGAGATGGGACAGGATCCCCTTGGAGTCCAGGGACTGTTGGTGGTGGAGTAAAGCCAGCAGGTTGTTGATGGAAACACTTATAACATCCACAACATCCAGATTGTCATAGTCGTGGTAGAGGTGGTGGACTTGTGCAAAAGAAGGTCTGAAAGGCCAAATGACCAGATGATGGGGTTGCTTTGATGTCTAAAGAGCAGCATCAGGACTAGTTGACTCCAGTAACACTTGCAGTAAGGTGATTGGCCAGGTAGTCAAGTTAGAATTTGTGAATGAAAGTAACTCTACAGCGTGGGAAAGTGGAAGTGACGGGGGCTTTGAGATGTTGAGTGCTTGCCACCACTGCCTCCATTCAATGTATATACAACAGCAGCCGCACTGTGGCAAGGAAAGCGAAGGTGGCTGCCTTTGTGAATGCACATGGATCTTTCCGGCTGCCTGTAGAGTTTAACTCTTCACCCTGATGAGTTAGCCAGAAACGACAGTGAGGGAAATGACACAGTAGCTGAACTAGGTTCCTTGATTTCTGCACAGAACAGACCGACCAGTGGAGCAACATGGACTTCAAAGTCTGATTATTTGGACAATAAACAATGTTAATGATACTTGTTTGCACAACTTGTTGGAACGTGTCATACTGCTTAGCATTTTCTCAATTTTTAGTTACAACTGCTCTATTTAGCTGCATGCTGATATTATAATTGGATAGCAGCGGGCAGTTCATTGTGTAAAGTGCTTGTTGCACTGCCTCAAGTAGCCAAAGAAGCAATGAAAGCAGACTTAAGAAATAAAATGTCAAAGACATTAAAGATACATGATTTACATAACTAACCCCCTTATATTTGCTTTTGTGTTAACTTTGTAGCTGCTGACGACCATTATGTTGATACATTTTGAGCTTCTAGCTAAAGTGTGGTAAGACTAAGAAAACTACAGTTATTGTCAAATTTTGTATTGTTACACATTTGCTCCATAAGCCCTCCTAGCCTGTTCTTCATCCTTATACAGGCCACACCACTTGCAGACAGCTCTATCCTGCCGGCATGTGTACAGCTCATCCATACGTAGCGATGTTTACCCACATCGGCTCTGGTAGTCTGCTGTAGGCTTGCCGCAGTCGCCACCAGAGAGAAAAAAATTCTGGTCTTGTCTAAAACCACTACATGAACGAATCTGTGTCAGCAGATATTTAGTTTGACATATTAACAGTAAGAGAGAACAGTCATATGTGTCTTTCTTTGAAGACAAGACTATTTTAATCCTCTAGTCTTTGGTAGCTGTTGTTCATCCCATTTATTCTTTTGGACGTGGTGTTTCGTTTGGCACCTCTGCCTGAAGTGTCAGAGTTCATTTTTTATCATGTCTTAACATAACAGAGGAACTCATGCCGTGTTACTTTGTGAAGACTTAATGACTCTCAGTGACAGTGATGTGGGGAATCCAGAGACTTAAGTCTTTATCTTCTAAATGATTGGCCCAGAAACTGAGATCCCTCCGCACTCGGGAGGATTTTTGACACCGCTGGTTGTTTTCACAGGGAGGAGGTGATATCAGAGTCTGTCTGCTGCTTTTCTGTTCTGCTGCTGATCCTTGACATCGGGGTCCCGGGGCCAGGCATGAGGTATAAACAGAAGATCCTGCTTGGAAGCTGCAGGCTCCCTCTGTCAGCATGAATTCACTCTCAGGCTGTGAGTGTGCTGGTGGCCAGATGGGTGGGCCATACATGACAGATTTGGTATTGGTGGGAGGAAGAGGAGGGAGCGTCGGATGGAAAAGATGTTTGTTACATAATGGTGTGGGCTATCTTTCAGCCTCCGTGGAGTGGAGGAGGTGTGACATCCCTGGACAGGCTGTTCCTGAGATGAGACAAATTCAGACGCACTCCTTATAGTGGGACCAGGCTGTCTGAGTGGTTTATATCTCACCCTGTGTTTCAGTTGGAAGTTTGCCCTGTGTCATGTCACTATCACGTTTGTTCAGGGCATTATTCCCTTTTTACATCTGCAGACATTTCTGAAATCTGAATGTTGTCTTCTATTACAGGCTAATAGTAGTCTGCAGTTGCCTTCCAATTCTTACAGACCTATGTAATCGTCTCAAGGGAACATTATAGGTCAAATACCGAGGTCACTTCCCGTGAGGGTTATAAAACCCACTTATCCCCAGCCCCAGTGTACCATCAGTTAAAGCTTGCCAGCCTCTGTGTCTATTTATCCTTATTTAGTGTTAGTGAATTGTACGGCCATCAGAATCCTCCCTTGGCAGGACATGAAAGTTAATATGGCTCATTATTGCCCGCACTCTTGATAAAGTTAGACGGAGGACAAGTGCCGCGTGTTAAAACGATGTCGAGATGTTTGCAAAATGAGCATGGTAAGTGACCCCTTGGCCTCTTCACATCTCTGGTGTCTGTTTTCATCGCTCACCTGAGCCCGTGGCTTGAGATGTGGTTCATCTTCTGTCTCCAGAGACATACTTGTGCAATGACATCTTGTTTGTTGAAAACTGGCTGGAGGCTTATTTTAGCTCAAAGAGGACCTGGTTATGCTTGTCTGTGTTTACCGTAAATGGAAACTAAGATAAATCCCACTGGAGTCCAACACAGACATAGTTGTTGGCCAGCTCAGCTGATGTTTTACATGTATTTGGATTTTTTTGCGTCACTGACTTTTGTTTCCTTTCCAAGTATTGAAATCATCTCCCCTTTATCTTGATCGTCATTGATTGTGTCAGGTTGCTTGTTGGAGTTGAGCCCAATAATTGTCCATTTAAACAGTTGATTCAGACTCTCGAACTTGTGAGTATAACCAGACTTTCTCTTACAACTCTCAGTGAGCATCTCACAGGCTAGAGGCTAAAAGTATACAGTGTTTGTCACAGGTAAAGACTTTAAAATGTCAGACTTAGAAAGAATTCACCACAGGCTATATATCTTCAGTATTTGTTTCTCTACTTTAATGTTCTTCACAGTGATTTTTTGTTTCAGACAATAAATGTATTTCCACACACCTGAATTTTTCTGTGCACTTTCAATTTTGGGCATAAAAAATGAGACGTTCATGTGACTTAAGCGTCTACTGAAGCTTTCATTTCGATGAAGAAAACATCAGATCTGTATGGATGGATAAGGAGAGCCTTAATAACAAATAGACTTAACAAACAGAAATGCCATATTTCTTTCACATCTTCTGCCGTTTTCCAGTGTTTGAGGTTTGACTGGTGTTCTGTTAATGATGTCATCTCACTGTGCCCTGTTCTGTAATGGGACGATGCCACTGGACAATTAGCACCATGTTAATGATAATATTTGCGTAATGGTACTGATGGTGCATATTTTGAAACATCACTTCAATTCCAACTGCAAGACTGACATTGTTAGCTGTTGCTCATCTGTGATGTATGCACTCTGTATGTGGCTTAGCAACTGTGTGCATTACTCTGTTTCGTGATTGGAATTACAGAGTGATGTACAAAGCGGTGAGGTTACAGAACTACACGCTGCTGTGAGTTTTTACAGTCTGTTCATTTGTCATCACGACTGGACGCATGAAAAAGAGACCGCTAATGCTAGCTAGACACCTTCCTTACCTTACTGCAGGATGAGCACCACTCTGAGCGTGCAGGAGCTGACAGCGACTCAGCAGGCGTTGAAACAAAACAAATGAAAAGTAGTGTCTCGTGGGAATCAGTGCCAGTGTTCACAGGCTAAGTTAACTTTTCAAGTAGAATAGAAAAAGCATCATAGGTCCTCACAAATGTTGAAGTTTGAAAAGGGACCGACATCTTAAGATACTTATAGCTGATGGCTAACACCATGTTGAAAAAGGTCTTATCAATGTTTGCAGGATGATTTTCTCTCGTCAGTATAATCCACCACAGTCCACAAGTTGACACTGTGTCTCCCAGCAACGCCAAGCCCTCAAATGTCAGTCAACTGTAGAGGCTCAAGCTTAGGCTCTGTTTCACAACAAAGCCCGGAGCAATTTCATTCTCTTTTGAAAAATGGAGAGACGTGTGTTTTGAAACTTCAGTGTCACTCATTTATATTACAGAAAGAGTTAGAAAGATTTATATTTCTGTTTGACTGTGGCTTTACAGAATTCTCTGGGCATGAATGTTACCATTTTTACTGCCAATGTTGACCATTTGCTGAAAATATATGCATTCAGAGACTAATTTAGTTCCCTTAGACTTATTATACTTGGTTTTAAAATGCATCTTGGCCAATAGGATCACAAGTGTAAACGACCACCATGAAGCATCGTGATAGGGTCACTAAAACCATTTGTAGAAGTGGCCTGGGCAGCATTTTACACCAACTCTGATGTGTCCTTCTTGACAAGGACCTAACTGGAAAATACAACCCTTATTCCTAAAATGTTGGGATGCTGTGTAAAACTGAATGTGATGATTGGCTAAAGTTGGGACAGGGGCAACAAACACCTGTTTGGATCATTCCACAGGTAAACAGGGTGATTGGTAACAGGTGATAGTATGATGATTGGGTATGAAAGGTGCATCCTGGAAAGGCTCAGTTGCTCACTAGAAAGGCTGGAGCGAGGTTCACCACTTTGTGAAAGACATGGTTATATAAATGATATTCCTGCAAAGGCTCGGGAACACTTCAGAAATCTGTAAACACAGTTTGTTTGCAAAGTGTTGCTTTCTGTGTTTATTTACGTTTTACCCATGTCCCAATGTTTTTGTTATCATCAATGCAGGACGTGATAGTTGCTTTGGTGACAACGCGCCAGCACTCGAAAAAATGTAGTGAATGAATGAATAAGCTGCACATGTATATAAGTTCTTATATTAGCTAGCCTGTGTGGAACAAATCTTCTTGTCCGGTGATAAACTGACATAATTACTGCCCTTTGACCCTCTAGTGAAAGTGATATAGACAGTAACAGTGACGTGGGCACTGATCTGAAAACAAGTGGAGATGCGTGATAGACACTTCTTCTGTTCGGATCGCTGAAACACATTTTACAGCCAAGCATAAACAGGGTCATAGTTTCCATGCAGTCTATATGAAGTAGGAAGCTGTAATATGTGGTGCTGTGGTCTGTCTCTAGCTCTCTCTGGGATCTTCCTCTGAGATCGTCTTGGGTTAGCACTGAATACTTCTCTACGCATGCTTCTTGTGTATCTTTGGAAGCTGGAGGGCAATGCTCGAGGGGATTTTCCTCATAATATTATCGTATGTCACCTGCAATGTAAACGTTTCTTTCCTGGCAGGCCAAAGAGAGGAGCTCGAGTAACTGCCACGGCGAGTAGCCGGCCAGGTCCCTCTCTTTTCTCATGTGAGAAGCCTGTTTTTCACTCAGGCGGTCTTGGGTCGGCAACAACTGTCCACTCCTTGTATACAGACTGCTGGACTAGATCAAATAAGCCTTGGCATAATAAGCTGTGTCTATCTTTTTCTTTATGATCTATGCTGTGTATTTTACCAGATTTTTAAAATGTCAAGAAAGAAGGCACAAACATCTGAAGATGTTTTGTAAAATTAGCAGGACCTCTCCTGAGGTGATCCACACTTGTGTGTCAATGAGACGTTAATGCAGTTACATACTACATGTTTTGTTGGTTTTAAGCCACATTAAGCCCACAGGCAGGGAGCAGAACATTGGTTGGGCGATCTTCTCTTGCTTGAAAAGTATCTCTGACAGAGTGGGCCTGGAAAACAACTCTGGTGGTTTTCATAGTAGCAATAATGCAGTACAGTCTAAGGCTCTACCAGACCACAATCTCTCATATAGAATTACTTGGCGTTTGTCAGCTCTAATTGATTGAAAGCACTCTGCACTGTGTGTGTGTGCAGGGTCTAAATCTGTGTGTGGCTGCATGTGCCAAAGAGAAAAGTAATCTCTTTGGTGATTGCCATAAGACTGCAGTGGTGATGACAGCAAAGACTAAGTTCGATGGATGTCATTGTAGCATAGTCAGAGACCTTGACCTGCATGTGTGTGTGTGTGTGTGTGTGTGTGTGTGTGTGTGTGTGTGTGTGTGTCTGACGTTTGTGTGTGTGTTTGTATTTGAGAGTTTGTCCTGCGTGCTGAGCGTGTCAGTTTGTGTGTTGATGTGCACGTACGAAACCATAACAGTGTTAATGAAAACTTCTGTTGGCCACATGTGATTTAATTCTGACTCAGGACTGTAATGTCACATGTCTGTGTTTTGACCAGCCATGGGGAACGAGGCGCCACGACAGTCCTAATAAAACCAAGCCTGCATGTACACGCGCACACTCAGACACAGAGAAACAGAGCTGACCTTAGACAGAAGGGCAGGCAGCTGTAAGACGGCACCGTGGCTTGAATGGAGGTGGTGATGTGATGAGCCCTGAGCCAGAGGGCTGGACTGAAGTGTACGCCTCATTGGGAGCAGACTCATCACACAGCTAGGTAAATCAACAGCATAGTTTGGAAGTCTGGTTCTGATCTTTCTCCTTCTGCTGGTGTAAGTCTGCAGGAATGGATCTTTCTGTTATTATGACTTTACTATGTAGCCTATTATATGATGGTGACAAAGCCACTTTCCAGTTATTTCATTGCCTTTTTGGCCTTAGTGTTGAGGCCTGATAATAATAATAACAAACTTTATCCATACAGCTCACAGTTTACTTTTCGTAGCAAAATTTCAAAGTGCTGTACAAAGAAGAAAAAAAAAAAACAGATAAGGCAGATAAGTTGAGAAAAAGGCCAAGGCCAAGGCCAAGCACATGAGCACAGAGGACAAAATACAATGAACTGAATAAGATCAAATAAATAGGAATAAAAACAGTATAAATAAAACATTCCAAAAGCTCTCACAACAGGAAAAGTTTTAAGGAGAGATTTCAAAGAAGCCAGAGACACCCTCCGAGTAACCAGCAGGGCTCCGTCCGTGGTACTTAGGGTTGAGAGGGCACAAACCAGGTCAATAACTCTGAAATTTATTTAGGAGCAGGATCATTTGAGGCCTTAAAAGTAAGTAATTTTAAAATCAACTCGAAATCTATCAGGGAGCCAATGTAAAGAGGCAAGCACAGTGGTGAGGGGATCGTGGCTTTTTGTTACCATAATGAGCTGAGTTGCAGCGTTATGATGGACGGAGCCCTGACTGATACCTGAGTAAATCAGTAAATAAGATGAGATGGCTGTTAATGTTGGATAATTAACACTTGAACATGCTGACTGGCCTGTAGTCCAACTGAACTGGTTTTGGTGACCACCTGGCCCTAGCTTTATTTTTGCTTTGATTTGGGCATCCCACCCAAACAGATTTGCCCCCACCCAAAAAGATTTTTTCCTTTTAAATGCCTGCTGAGAAACGCTCCTGACAACACAGAAATGGAAGCCAGAAGGGTTCATTGGCCTGCAATTTCATTTCTGTTTGGCCCTAAAAGCACATTTGTCAATCAGCTTCTCATTCTTATTAACTGTGGATGGGTCCTCGCAATTTTTCTTCCAACGTTAGAACAGTTTTGGCTATTGAACATGATTTCTGTGTTTGAATCTTTCTCCAAGCTCTTCTTGCTGGTTTGAAAAGGGTGATGAGTTTGACCATTTTTATATCAATGACATGACTGTTAAAACCCACAGATCCTAGCACCCCATCTAATCTCAGAACCTGCCTCTGTGATATCAAATCCCATGTGTACTTTAGGTATTGGGCACTTGCAGAGATTTTTTAAAATTATTATTATTGAAGCTGAGTTATTTACCTTATTTATCTGTATTTGCCAGCTAGAAGTCTTCTTTCCAGCCTTTGCTGACAAATCTGTACTTTTCTCGGTATACTGCCAGCCCCAAATTGTCAAAGGAGGAACAGCATGAAAATATTGGCAGGAATGGGTATTGTGTTGCTGGTGTGCTTGTCAGTAAGCATTTAGTGCAGACAGCACAGGGACCCACTCATAAAAACATACTTAAATACTAAATACTCAAAACCACCACAGGGTGCCCTGAAAACTCAACAGATTAAAGAATATAAAGACTCCACAGGACAAAATTAGCCTTTCCATTAGTCCCAGACACTTGTCATTTTAGCCATGCTCTCATTCACTTGCACAGCTTCTTGTATCAAGAGTTGTCATGGTGTATTCGTTTGAAGAAATTCAGCGGTGTCCTTGTACCCAGGAATCTTTTTGTCATGGTGTTGTACAAGGCTCATCTCCACATGACTCCTGTCTGCCCTCACTGCCGTTTCCACATCTTGACTGGTGATTCCTCCTTATTGCTCACAGGCTCCTGATAAATGATCTCATCTGTGGGGATGTAAACTGTTTTCATGAAGTCCACAATGGAACTCTTAATGGGAACCGGGGTAAACAGTACGACTTCACAGCCGCAACAGTTCAGTACTCAACACAGACTGAGGTCGCAGTTAGGCGGGTTTCTCGTACAGAGGTAAAAAGTCACTACCTGGTGCTTGCGTCCTTCTCTGTGAAAATCTGCATGCATTTCAACATCTACAAATTGATGATTAAGATGATCAATCAAAATGTGTTGGACGATTTAACACAAAAGGTATTCTAATCGATGCGAGCCTGAATCTTGACTAAAGAATAGTGGGTTAATAATAAAGGGCATACGTTTAGGATGACAAAATAGGAATACTGATTCGATATTGACATAGATATTGTTTAGATAAACAATATTTACACAGAAAGCATTTCAGTCGTGTTCTATCACAAACACATGGAACAGATAATATTAAATCTACCTGTGTTTTAAGGTCACGTTTCACTCATGCTATACACGCATAAATGCATCCCTAGTCGCATTTTTGCATTCTAAGTCTTTTTTCTTCTGTTTTGTGCATGTAACTACAGTTATTGTTTATTGGGCTCTGAGTGCTGCCAAACACCGGTGAACTACACTTAATACTGTCCTTGAATGCATCCTGTGTAGTCACAGATAGTGGACTGAAGCTGCTCTGCTAGCGTGCTGCTCATCCTACACCTGCTGTGTGCAAAGATGTTCATGTGTCCAGTTGAGATCTGGTATGTTACTGTACCACTACCAGTCTGGAAGGAAAAAAGCTGACTTGTTCAATGTGCTATCTCAGTGATACAGATAATGAGCTTCATTTTGTTCCTGAGGTCGTCTTTACCTGGAACCATGCAATACTAAAAACATACAATAATAAAAAGAGAAATTGTTTTCTAAGTATGGATAATGTACAAAGATTGCGTTGACTGATCACATATGAACTTTGAGAAAGTCTAGGAGATGAGGGGAAAAGCCCTTTATCATTATACATTTAAGGGTTTCAGTATTTCCTCTCTTTCCTCTGCTGTTCACTGCACAATTTATTTGAAATTCTGGCCATTTGTGTTTTATATAAAGTGATGTCTTGTAATCTCAAATGGGATGAGCAGATGTTTGACTTGGCAACAAAGTAATTGCTTTGTTTGCAAAACCCCAGTTGTTTGTTGAAGTCCTGAGAGTATTTAAAATTAGTTCCGGAAGATTTTTCAGTGAGAAATCAAACTGTATATGTACCAAATGATGAAGCAGTCTTTATTCAAGGTGCACTCACTCGCTCGCTGTGGAGCTCTCAACTTCATCCATGTTGACTTTAAAGTTGATTGTGAGGGTTTGGTATATGATATATATGTAACTTGACATTTCATTCTTGACATTGGAAATTGTAGACACAAAGCTCTGGCTTTTCAGGCAACTTCTGCCTCAAAGATCAAGAATGACTTGTCACACTCTGCTGTATTTACCAAAGTATTCTTAGTAATAGTAGGGAGATAATATCAGATAGGAAACTCTCATGTATTAACTGAAGGAATGCCACTCAAACATCTATTATGCAACTCTGGAAACTCTGAAAAAAATACATTGGCAATCAAATGGTGTAAATCAAGTCAAGTCATATAAAATGTCAGGAAAGTATACTTTTTCCAGGGACTTAGTATTTTCACAACGCATCTGATGCCGTTTCAACACGACTTCAGACTGCTGACACGTGGAGCGAAATTTGCTGTGCAGCATCAGCACTAGCATCATCAGAATTTTTATGTGGTAGCAACAGTGATTGAAGATCCAGTTGAGAGAAGGTTGTAGGTGTTCATCCTGTTTGTCTCATGTTTCCACGTGTTTAGCTCTGAGGAGAAGTGTGAGGCTTTTATTCGTAGGAGTGGACTGTACTCTAGAGACTGCCTGCAGCTCAAACATATGGAGGTAATTTAAGACAACAGACCGACTTGTCTATGTGAGCGGTGATGCACTCACTTAGACTCTTTTAAAGGTGTGTTTATATGCTGTGTTTGACTCCACATCCTGTCTCTATAACTATGATCTGAGTGCACGAGGCTGTCTTTTAAATCCTGAAAAGTTTCTCTCTGTACCTCCAGTGTACATAGTTTGAGGTGAAACATGCCTGAATGAGTGACACGCTGTCCAGTGGAAACTGATGCTTTTCATCAGATCAAAGATTTTATTGTATTCATAGAGCAACTTTGGGCCTTGAAGATATGTAGATCCACAACACTTGCGTGACATTTGGCACCTGGTCTGTATAGGGAGGGATGGTGCTACATTAAAACAGAGGTAACTTTAAAAGTTACCAAGGTAAAAGAGATTTGTTTGTCTTTTGACAGCTTGCAATCAATTAAAACTTATTTTTGCCATTCAAGATTAAGCCAGTAAACGTGTACGCGAACAATGCTGGATGTAAGATACTTAAAATCTTTGCTTTGCAAATGTTTGATGAGGCAGGAAATGCACTCGACATATTTGCCAGACTTCAGGGATAGATACAGTGTGTTTTGGTGAGTAACCCTGAATGTAAACAAAACTTTTGTTTGTTTACAAGAAAACTTGATAAGGCACCTTTAAGCTGGGACTTTCATTTAATTCCACTTGGTCACATGTGAAGTCTTTGGCTGGATTGCTCTTCATTCATCCGTCCATGCGGTTGGAATGAAAATTGAAAATATACTGTGGGGACGGAGTGCTGGTTTGATTACTATTGTGGTTTTCCCCTCACCGCAAGGGGAAAAACTAATTTTATAGACTGATCTGACATGAGAATAATCTCCTCGACAACTTCAGATTGGCTCATTCAGAGTGTTTCCTGGTTTATTGAACTGATTTGAATTTTATTGTGCATAAGAGATGATAATTGAGTGATACATTTATTGCAGTGCTCTAAATGGGTAGAAGAATGTTACTGAACAACAAAACCATAGACACTGCTGATATGAAGCACCTTTTGTCACTCCATGGTATTTGGTATACCACAGAGTCATGTGATATGACATTCACTCACAGTAAATGTTGTTGGGAACATGATTATTTTGAAGATAATGGTCTATGGTTTATGGCTTGTCATGATGAAGGCTCTGAAGTGAATAAATCGGTGCATTTTATGTCTTAATGGCTAGAGCCTTATGGAAGTCACAGAGCTAGATCCAAGGGGCTGTGGTTGGGTTTTGTTTAGCATTACATCACCCCACTACTGTTAAACTTCTAAATGAACATGTTGCATCTTTAGGCACAAATACGCCGGACATTTTAGCTATTCTGTACAACAAAACCACACAATTAACAAAAAACAGTCCTCAGGACAGTGGCTGGCTGAACTGTCTCCGCCAGACTGACTCATTAGAGAAACAATTACTGTAATGCAAAATGAGTTTTCAGTACGCAAAATTATTATTACTACAATTAATCATAAAATATATTGTGTGATTTATCTATTTGTGCATTCACTTATTTGATTTATTCTCTGTTTTCTTTTTGTCATTGCTTTATATCCACCTGGTGAATACCTGGAGGAATTGAACAAACATTGTAGATACACAGTAACTCACCAGTACAGTATACAACTGCTAGAAAATATCAGATTAGTATGATAGTGTTAGATTTGCCATTAGAGATTGCACAACAGCCTCAAATTGCAATCAACTAACCAATACAACAGGCAGTGCTGCAAGTAAAGTAAAGCATGGTAACATTAACACTATAGTTATTTGTTTCTGTATGTGAAAGAGTAACTATGACACTGTAGTAAAGTACAATAATATTACTTTCTAAGGCTGTCACACAGGGTGTGTGTGTGTGTGTGTGTGTGTGTGTGTGTGTGTGTGTGTTATTAAATGGCAACATTTATTTTAAGTGAAGTGCATCAAGGCTGCAGCCGCCCACCAACCTTCAACCCCCTCTGCCAACTTTCAGACAGTTCATTAATGGTCTCACTCACCTGTCCAAATGAACATAGGCTTCCCTTCTCTTTGCTCACACAGCCGCTCAGCCTCACTCCTCTGCCTCTGTCACTCTTTCCACTCTACTTGTCAATTAGGCAAGGTCACCTTCCAGCTGGGATGTGGTGTGAGTGATTTTGTTTATATTTTTGCAGTGTCAATAGAAATCACAGTACGAAGCATAATGTGAACACTCCACTCACTCCAGTCAGACAGCGTAATAAAATGTATTACTGTTGAAATTAAACAAATCTTCTTCTGTCTGTTTCTGTGCATCTATGCAGTCTTAAATCCTGTGTTTTCAGTCTGAGCAGTGTTATTCAGTGAGCTCACACAAGCCTTAGCTGGGCATTTTAATTTGATTGCTCGCTGTGTGCACAGCTGTAGCCCATCAATCATCATAGCTGCGGGATAATTTCGCTTTTGCATCATTACTGATGTTTGTACTAGAAGTAAATGCCCTAGTAGTTCTAAAGTAGTCATGTTAAGTTTGTCTTCGTTCTGTCTCTCCACCAGCAGAAAGTACAGTAAAACCATTAGACGAATGACTCATCTGACTCATCTGACTCATCATGCACAGTACCACGCACTTGTCTTTCTCTCAGAAATGGGTGTGAATGCATTTGAATGCATAGAAATTAAACATGTAGACATGATGATTCTCTCTATTTTCTTCATTATGAGTGACAACTGTCTGCTGCACTTTTTGTGTAACGTTACTGAAAAGAAACCACATGACAGGAAAATAAATAATACTGTAGTTATACTGAAGGAGTAGTATAAAACCTCACACACTGTGTCACAAACTCAGAAGGCCTGTAATGTGGCATCAGTGAACTGTCTCATTCATGCTGTAGGATGATAGTTCTCTGGGGGGTATCTTGTTCACTGCACGTAAGATTTAAATGAGCCCATAAACAGGGTTTTACATTCAGTGTTAGTCATGAGAACTCATTGTTTGTATCCTTGAGCTCCAAACAAATGTGATGAAAGCATTTCCCTCCTAATAACACATTTCCAAAGCTGATTTTGAGTCCTGCATTGTTTACATCCATGTTTGCCAGCTCATCCAAGAGGATGAATGTTCTGGGGTAAGATCGTCCTCTCTGTTGTCGCCCACCCCGCTCTTCAACCTTTCCAGCTCTCCTTCTCTATGTCTCTTATCACGGCAATAAGACACTGTAGAAAACCATGAAAGAATGTCCTCAGATGTACAGTGTGATGCCTTTATGTTTGTGTATAACTACATTGGTTTTGTTCAGGGATGCCGTGCAAGTATATCTTGTATCACTTGCCTGCCACTGGAGAAAAGCTGCTTCTTCCGTGTCTGCCAGTCAAGACTTAAAACAACAAAATGTGGCAGTTACTGAAACATGGCAAGGAATGCTAAACATTTTTCTTGTGTAACCATCAGGAGATTTAATCTTCCTAAAGCTCTCCGGTCGTAGCACTAAAGAGACGGTGGAATCCCTGACAAGCAGTAAATTAGTCCTAATAATGTCACGGTGCTTCAGCCCTTCATTGCGTCTGGCTGTCAGTGACTGTAGGTCTCAGTGTCCATATGTTCCTGTTTACAATGGCCATCATAACTCAGTGTGATTTAGTAAGCTTGTCTGTGACCGGCGTGAGCTGGTGAAGAGACAAACTTCATTGTCCACCTGCTGAGCTTTAACCAGCCGAGACCAAAATACACTTGTTACTGGGGATGAGACAGGGCTTCAGCGGTGAGGACGCTTTGCAACATACTTGCACAATTAATGTTATCTATGTTTCTGTGTGTCTGTGCATTTGCATGTAGAATTTTGTCCTCAGATATCCCCTTAAAGTCAAACTGAAATGTGAGTTCTCCTCAAGGAAATCTAAACTGTAATGATACTGCAGCTGTTGGGAATATTCTTCCATTAGTCAATAGAGGATCAAACTGTGTTTGATCATATTTGTGGAGACAGTTTCTAAGCCTTGAGCCTCTGAGTCAGTGTTTGCCCTGGCAGAGGTTGACTGGCTACTGACTGGAGAACGTTATAGCCATGTAGGCCTCGAATGTGATGGAAGACAGACGTTTTCAACAATCCAACACCGCCGTGGTTACAGTATGTACTGTTAGCAATTAAAAAAAAAACATTGAACGTTTGGGAGGATCCGTCGTGCTGTTAAGATTGTGTCCCACTTGGGGAAAAAACAGCAGAGGCTTGCTAGTCTAGCTTCTAACGTTAGCGCTGATTCCTACTAGATGTTACTGTTTGTGCATGTTGTTCAACACCGGCTGAGTCATCACACAGTGCTGTGATCAGTTAGTCTAGCTAGTGTTAGCTGTGTCCCTTCTGTTGTTCCATTAGTGGTGACGGAACATGAGCAGACTGTCAGAACTCAGCAGTGGGTCGACCTGTGACCTCAGCACTTGGTACGTAACTTCACTACGGCCCCCAGCTGGTTAATTACCTGTACGTTTGTTGGACTTCAACTGATTTTGTGAAGTATTTTTTGTGCCCTCCCACACAGTGCATCTCTGTCTTAACCTCACCTGTCAAACAGCGACTACATATTCTGTCTCTGTTGGTTGCCATGATTTTTTTGCGTGCTCCTTTTTTGATTGATCACTGAGCCTGTACTTGGTTATCTGTCTGCTTTCTATCTCTGCCAGTGGAGATATTCTGCCAGTCAATCTGTTTTTAGGGCCTGATAACATTAACATACTCTGGCTTTTAGTTTCTTCTTTCCAGTGTCACAAATGGGTTTCTTTACATTGCTTTCTAGTCTGGTTTACTCAACTCACTCAATTTTCTCTTTATGACGTCATATCAGTGGGTATCTGCTAAAATTCTGGTCTACATACCTTTGTTGGTGTTCTCCCGTGCATGTGTAAAACGTATCTGCAGCATTCTGAATCATTCTGATCCCAACAGGTATAGCAATGATGACTGAGTGGACGCCATACTTTACTACCATGCAGCACAGTACCCTGGATGACACTATCAGATATTTTAAGATAGATTTTAATTGGAGTTTGGAAATTCTAAAATGTTCTCTTAATGCAATTATATATTCATTTATATTCAATTAAATTATAAAGATTTCTCTTCATCTGCTTCATTTAAGATCTCATTTTAAATCTCATGAGCATAATTTTATTCACATGTACTCAAATTCAGCCCATCAGTTTGGTATCTTTGGAAAGTTTGGGATCTTACGCACCAACCAGTGGGTTGGCCCGTTTCATAAATTAATTAAGCTCTGAGTGTCTCCCACGCCTGTTTTTCCTCTGCAACGTGAGGAATCAAAAATACCATCAGTTTTAAGGATTTGGCTTCTCGCGTGCTGTTATGAAATAGTAAGGGATGTAAGCATGTAAAATAGTGGCAACCAAAACTTGTGGCTGGCACAACTCGTCCATCCACAGCTTCTCAGAGTGCAGCTTTGCAGTGTGGTAACTGGCCAGCACAAGCTAATGAAATAACTTCATTAGGGGCCACATGAAGTGAGCAAAAGAAGCAGAACATTAGGCCCAGAGGGAGGTCCCTGGTTCTTTTTTACCAGAGCTCTGAGGTTTTGAACAACGTTGCATAACAGCATCTGCACGGCGTTAGACATTTTTAGGGTTTCTGCAAGTCCTGGAAAACTCTTACATTATCTTATTAAAAGGCCTAAATGGTCTTGAACGCCACACTCTTGTATATACTTGGTTATGTAGTTTTCATTTAGACTACTACCAACTTGCTAGTATCTCTTACAGCTTTACAGGCCTGACCCTTACAGTGCTTGAATACTTGAGGTACATTGAGATGTTGTTTTTAGCTTTTACTTTGTGCTTTAAATAACCCCCTCATCCAGTCTGGATGGCGACTGTCTGTGTTTCCACCCCTCAGATGGTAAATCTTGGTGTGAAAAAGGTCAGAGTGGAAGGGTCGACGTGTCCCAGCTCCACACAGCCTATTAAATTTACTCATCACAAGACCCTAAATCCAGCAGTTGAGTGGAAGACTTGAGGGAAATGGACTCAGTTTGAGATCAGCTCCATTGTGAGACTGTGCCAGGCCAGTCTCCTCTGCTGCACTTTGAGCTTCAAATCCGTGTGGGAATGCAATGAGGCATGGGTTATATTTGAGGGGATTGGCTGGTGCGAGGCCAGGATCGTTCAGTACTGCTCAGGTCAGGCATGATGAAAAGGTCACAACACGTTGAACTTATTGACTTAAAGTCAGGAGGTTAACCAACTGTTGCCAGTGTCATTTTACCTTGACATGAGATACACTTTTATGTAAAGCAGTGGTCATGCGACGTGGTGGGCCGGATGCTTGGTGGTGTGGGGCTGATTGGTGTACTGCTGTAGCTAGAAAGCACCTGGAGCTTCTCTCTGTTTTCTCTCTGCTGTACTGTTTACGTCCCCTGGCATTTTGTTCACCATTGCAGGCAGTTTCTTTCAATAAAAACTTATTCAAGAGGGAAAGTAAAGGTCTCCGAACTTACTAACTTGCTAAAGGTTAGTTAGCAAACTCAGTGGCTTGTAGTGGGAACAACTTCACAGTTTATTCAAAAGACATATTTGTACTAGCGAGTCCTGTTTCATAACCGGCTCCATACCAAACCTCTTTTGTGGAACAGTTTTCACTCCAACAGGGAGTGAACACAGTAAGCAGTGATAGCTTCCTGTAGGTCGACAGTGCAAATTTTCTGGGTCAAAGCTCACCTAAGAATAGATTTACTTTACCATTTACCATTGAAATGAACTGATGATGATCTAAATGCTGACATGACCATTCTGCAAGAGAGCATTGTTTCAGCCCATCCAAATCAGAAAGATACAACACAGGTCTCTTAAAACCTAAATATTATAAAAACAAAAAATGTCTGATTTCTTACCGAAGGACCAGTTTTAGATTCCACTCATCAATCTGAAACCACTGTTGTGTGTCCGTGTGTTTCAGATGGCTGGATGTGAGCGTCGCCAACCTGACGTGCACCAGGTACTGGGTGGTGTACCTGCAGGTCATACAGGAGGCCGTGTGGCCAGGAGGAACTCTGCCTACGGCCCCTCGACTTGAACGCAGCCAGCAGCAGAAGGACCGCACCAGGCAACAAGCCTTACACTGTCTGATGAGACTCCTGCCAGGTACATGGACACACACACAGACAGTAACAATGTTGAGCACAAAATGAGGACCAACACATCGCAAGACCTGTATTATTTTTGCTTGTGGACATTTTTACCACAGATTCTGTATATTGATATTGATATTGGGTATATGTAGGCCCATAACGAACAGAAAACTGCAGCACAAAGACTCCAAAGACATGTTTGAGGTAATTTAGAAACTGTATTATCATTATATGGTATGTCCAAGAGAGAGCACTGACACGCTTAATTTTTAGCCGTAAAATGTCCTGCTCAGTATGTCTTTTTGCTCTCTAATATCAGTTTCAGCATTAATCCAGCATCGGTTAAATTCTGCTTCAATTCTGTCAATTGGTCAAGGTAAAATCAGTGCCCTAACTTGTAGTTAGATGGATAGACGCACAAAACAGACAGCTCTTTACACACTTATATACTTCTCCATGTCTTTGTGTCTCTAGATCTGATTTCAGACATGTTGGACTCAGACAAGTACAAACTCAGCTGGCAGACTGCACTGGACTCTCTTCAAGACCCCAACATTAACAGGTGAACATACACCATATGCTCCAAGGCCACTTTATTAAGTAAACTGTAATTCGACAACATAGGCAGTTTGCCTGGGGTATCAGTGCATGGTGGATATGGATAGAGAGGGCACTTTGCACCCTTTCTTCTAACTCAGTTGAAACTCGCAGTCATGATACACACAGGGATAGTGTTAGGTCTGATTTCCATCACAGATGAACATCCATTAATCTGTTCAGAAATTGACTTTCCATGATGCAGATTCTCCAAAATGTGAACTAATATATGCATATCTAGATTAGCAAGCAGCATGCATCCCAGACAGCCACTGATTAAAGTAGGTAGACCTTTTTAATAACCCCACACACCACCAGCACACCTCACCTGTTCTCTCACATTGTGCAAAATGAATCCACATTCAAATATTTCAGACCAGACCTGAAATTAAATCTGGCTTGATCTTTGTATGCAGCAACTAATTCTCTTCAAAATTCAGTTCTTCTTCCGTCCTCTCCGCTGCGTTGTTGCCTCCACAACTGCTTTTGACTGCATGTGTTTTTGCTTATCACTCCATTCCCAGCAAACACTATACTACATAGTGCTCAATAATAGGAGGAGGCAGTGTGTTTCTGTTGGAAATTGCACCTCAAGCAACAATAATGGCAGCGCACACTTCAATTAACTCACAGGTCATGTCCACTCCAACTTTAAAACAGTACCTGATGGACCTTTGTGTGCTGGGATGCAGCCACATGGTTTGCTGTAGGTGAATCTAATCAAGTGGGTGGGGAGTGTACGTGCTCACTTGCACGCAGACACGGAGAGAAACTCACCTGGAATCATACAATGTGGGCTAATTTATTCGCTAAACAACTGCAGACAGTTGATTAAACAACAGCTGGAGGAGTCTAAAAAGGTTTACAGATGTAGAAACAAACCGTGCTTGGAATCCGTCAGCTCCACTTTACGTGGTGCTTTGATGTGATATACAGAGACAGACATCAAGATGCACCGAATAAAGAAAATATTGAAAACTCTTCACTTTTTCCATATTTAGTTTTACTGAAGACTTCATTTACATATTGGATTTGATTAAGGCTCTTCTTGCATGGTCGCTGAAATTGGCCAGACAGGGTGAAGTCTGGTTTCAAAGTTGTTCCATTTGATGGAAGCCATTGTACTCCTGGGAAATGTCAGTGGGTGAGCACTTCTGTCTCCATTCTGTGTGAGATCCTCTTGAACCTGATGACTTTGGTTTTGTTCTGACATTGAACTGTGAATTCTGGCACCTTGAATAAACAGGTAAGAGCCTTACTAAATCATGTCCGGTTAGTTGAATTTGGCACACATGGGGTTTGTTGTAGGGACATGTCAAGTAGGATGAGACAATGTATTATGCATCCAAGTTTCACTTAGGCCCATGTTTCACTCTGGTTATGTTTATCGCAGTCTGAATCACTATTTGGACTCCTTTCCCTAACATCCCTGCCCTACTTCCTCATGTGTTTATTGTTGTTTGTTTCTATAGTATAGTGTATGTTGTTTTCTGCCAAACTGTCAAACAGCATTGAGCCATTCTATCTCTCCCATTTTCTTGCTGTCTGATCTCAGCCCGTCACGTTTTGGTAGTTTGAAAGAACCTGATCACAAATCACCAGATCCCTTTCCCAGCCAGCCCAAAAGGGTCCTGATGATCACAACATGGGGTCTTAATACATATGAAAATTAGTTATTTCTGACAGAGAAATGAAGAAGCGCTGTTATCTTTGTGATGAAGTCGGTTGCACCAGCCATTTGTAAATGTAACCCTCAAAAATTAAAGGGTGTCTTAGCTTGCAAAGACATTAACGTAACACGTAGATCAAGTGGTAGGAAACATCTGCAGCTCCGTCTTATCAAAAGCAATCAACTATATAAATAGAAAGGCACAACAGCATCACAACTAACCAGAACTGACCAACGATAATAGTTTTATGGCACTGAATGATATATTAAACCTAAAAGCCAGTGCTTTATTATAAGTTTTGCTTTGTTTCATTTATATATGCATAAATATGTTTGTTTTACAGTTAGTAGTATTGGTTGTCTTTTAGCTCACTATAAAACAGTGAACTGCAGGAGACTCTGCATGCAAATTTCTGCAGAGCAATTCAAATTGATCTATTTAGGTGATGTGGAAAAAGTATAGTTAACGCAGTTATCTACATGACACGTGGCAGTAACTGGGTGTAAATACATTTTTGTAACAGCTAATCTCTTATTGGAAACTAGTTTGCATTGTGAGACCCGTTTGAATTCAGTGATGTATAAATCTCCACTTAATAAACACTGTGTCACAAGGAGGCTGAATTTGAACTTATGAAGAACCGGTGAAACCGACCCCATATGCTGACTGTATCAACTCTAGAGTTACAGTGCAGTGTCATTCAGAACAACACATCAAGAAAAAAGCAACATACAGTACAACCAAATGCACCCGCTAATATTTTCTGGTCAGCTGTAGATCCGTTAAACTCCATGACTGATGATCAAACTGATCGATTAGGTTTTCAGAAGTCTGACCCAGGGGACTCACATCAAACATGTACTCATCCAGTCTCATTCACGTGAATTCACTAAAGAAAAGATGCTGACTGCTGGTCCTGTGCTCCCTTAGACACCTGGTCTACTGCATATTTGATCTTCTGCTGGAGTTCCTGGTTCCTGAAATACCAGAGGAGACCTTCCAGAAGAGCCTGGTGCAGACCCTCTCCAAGAACCCAGAGAAGTTGCTGGCATGAGGAGAAACCCCAGAGGAACACCTGCAAACCCAGCTGTCATCCTTCATCATCTTATCTGACCATTGACTGATGATTTGCTGAAAAGCAGCGTGACAGCGAGGCTGCTCCTGTTCTACTAATGTTCTGCGATGAGAGTGCAAGTGTATGTTTCTGGTGAGACTGAATTTTCTCTGTCCCCACTTTAAACTCCTGGCGTCCCTCAGGCCTGTCTTTAGTCATGTGTTGATGTATCGACACACGAGGCCCGTGAACATGCTGTCCTGTATATGCACGCACGTTAACACAAACTACATTTGAAGCAGCTTTGATTACATGAGAGCACCTGGTTTGTGTTTAACCTCAGAACGTGTCCGACACGTTGTTCAGATCTAAAGCCTCCTCCGATCTCCACATCCCGCCCCTTCCTGCTCACTAAACTCTCTGGCTTTGAGTAAACTCGCTTCAGATGGTCTTCACACTCTGCTCTCATCCCCTCTTGCAGAGTCCGGACAGCAAAACCCACACCTGTTGCTCTAATGTGGAGAAGCAGGATTTGCTTTCCCCATCAACTTAAATCTCAAAATGCTCTGCTGGGATTTAGCATTAGTGTTGTTTTTTCTCTGTTGACCCTTTCTTTAAAATCCCACTGGCTGTGTTTAGAGCCACACATGTGATTCTGACATAATGTGAGCTATACCTCCTAAATCTGAGCCTTCCCGAGGGAGGACATGTCTCTGGTAGATTTTTTTAACCTGCATGTGTCCAGGTGTAGGAAAAGTACATACTGTCGTTCAGAGTGGTGAAGAGTTGGCCCTGAGATATTTTCCTGGCTTCACAGAGGCGTCACAGTTCTTTTAACAGGACCCTTGGAGAATTATCTGTGTGCAGTTAATGTCTAAATCATATAACAACTGGGCGCCACAAAAACAGGTATATGAAGGATGTAGGAATGGTGTTGGCCCACATCCATTCAATAACTTCACAGGGTTGTTTGTGTAGGTTCCTATAAAGCAGTGAACTGCTGGAGACTCTACATACAGTACTGAAGATCAGGTATCTGTGAGAACTGGCTAATTAACCAACAGGATTAAAGGGGGGGGGTCAGTTATATAGCACATTTTGTCGCTCTATCCACACTGATAGAGTGTGTTTTATTTGTCCAGTATTGACTTATCATAGGGAAGAAATCGTCCCTATGAAAACCATTCATGATTGACATCTGTGAGTTTCCTGTTAGATTTTGCTGTTGTTAAGTATGTTTAAATAGTTAATGTGTCAGTGCAGGTTTCCCCCAGTAAACCGGTTAGCAGAGCTGGCAAGTGCTGTTCTTTCAATCATTGATGCAACACAGAGCTACTGATGCTCCAGCTTGTTAGCTTAAATGCTAACTTTAAACTAACTTTTACTCCATGCTAACTCAATAGGGTAAAAGTTTTGATTTTCAAACGTCAGCCATGTAGCGTGTAAAAGTGTAGTTTTCTTCTCACCTGTCACTGCACAGTGTTGTTCTGATGAATGCACTGGTCATCATGGCTGAGACATTGTGTTGAGCCAGTTTATCTATTCAGTCCTTGATGCCAGACCTGCACCTTTGCTGCGTGACGAGCATGTAGCGATGTGGTCGCTTTAGAAGCAGTCTGAAGAGAGTTTCAGTGGTGTCAGCACACAGTCTCCATTCACTTTAAACATATTGTAAAGGTTTTTGCACTTTGTAAATCTGCCTTAGCATCTTATTGTCTTCGTGGTGGTAACTCAACAATCAACACATCTTTCTCAGTTGGATAAAGACAATGAGCAGAAAACGTAGCTTAGTGAAAATATCCCAGGTCTGTGTCCATGTTACTGCACAGATCATATCTCGTGTGTCCGTGATGTCCTGACACAGACTGTGTAGTTCATCTTCAGTCGCAGCTGGCCGGGACGATGATGTAATTGTGGGTAAATCAGAGTTTCTCAGCCTTTTCTGCCAACATTTTAACGTTCTAAAACGTCATGACTTCAATCTGGAGAAGCTGCCATGTGAATGCACGGAAGCCCAGACGGCCATGCTTGCAATGATGTTTGTGATGCTGTTAGCTCAAGATCACAAGTCAATTATTTTGTTATGTCGAGATGAGAAACGTCGATTGGTTTCTCTCCTTGTCTCGAGAAAACAAAAAGACGATTTCTGGAGATACTGAGATAATTTATCACCAGATATAGAGATTCAGAAGAGTGGACCATGACACACGCACACACAGCTGTGTGTGTTGGGCGTGGGAGCGTCAAAGCAAACCGCATGCACTTTTTATGAACTTCGGCCATTTGCTGTGTGAATGTTCTCCCTGTGATTCAATATGAGGGTATTTACATTATGGCTAATTATTGTAAGGGATAGGCTTACACAGTGGTCAACCTAAAGCAGATGTGTTACTGCTCGGTAAGCTACGATCAAAAGAAGTCCTGTCGGCAGGAGAACAGGATAAGAAACTACCCACACTGGTGGATGTTTGAATGGAATAATAAATGATGTTTAGAAATAAGCAAGCCTGCAGGACAACCATTAATGGATTCTTCTTGATCTGACATTTTCATCTGAAATCCGTTGCTGCAGTTGTGAAGATACCATCGATGCGTGCTGGCACCTGCAGATAATGAAATAATTTGCGTGTGATCTGGAGATAACTGCATCAAAGCACAGCTGTGGGTGGCCTCCGTTCAGCTGTAGTACTGCATGCTTTTGTTTTTTATTTTTAGGAGTATGGAGTCAGCTCCAAATGGGTTACATTAAAACTAAGATATGCAGTATTTTCTTCTTTGAATTGCATCAAGTATCAAATTTGTATGTCTGGCTAGACTAAATCTACACATTCAGTGAAGTCATGTGGGATTCGGATGCTAAGTTTGAGAAATGTCACTTTCCGTATTGTAAGTAAAAGAAATCAGATCTTTATGTTTCTTAATGTTAATCGCTCCAGTGTTTGGCATTCTTGTCGTGGTTTAGTGGTCTCATCTTTTCCCCCCTTTCCATTGTGATAACTTGTGATTCCGCCTATTTATGAATCTATTTATTTGCTTGATGTACTAACTTATGACTTGTTCTGAATTCCGTCCATTGAAGAACGAGTGAGGTGCCAGTGCTGACAGAGAGGAGCCCTTTCTTGTGAAGTGCTTTGAAGTGGATTTTGCCTTACAAGGTGACTTGATGAAGTTTGGCCCTGCCTGTCCTGCAGTAGTGCAGCTGCAGTGTGGCCACTGACCATGCCTTAGTAGAACATAAGCACCCAGTTCCAGCTCTCTGTAGTGGAGCTGTTAACGTGTGTTCTTTTTATTGTGGCAAATTGTGCTGAATGTTGACGCTGTGACACTTATTTGATGTGAAGAGATTGTGAGATACATATTAATTCTCTTGTCTAATGCTGCATATTGCTCCCACCATGACATACAATGTCTGCTGTGTATAGAATCACAACATATACGTAACATTTTCTTGCTTTAGCTGATTTTTTTATTGTTGTAATATTCATTGATATACAGTTATAATGTGAAAAAGGTCCAGTTAATGCCTGAGGAGAGGACAGTGCAGCCTACATCAACTACAGATCTTGAGAGGGACTGTTCATATTGCATGAGTAAGTTTGATGTTTGGGATGAGACACAGCCAAAGTGTCATCCATCTAAGTGTGCTTGTAGTGTGCAGGATCTCAGCCTACGCTGAGCAAAAGTTCACCACCAGTCTGTCAAGCGGCAGTTTTAGCCATGACAAGTATGTTTTTGCTCTGATACATAAAGCTAAATGAAATGAAACGATCCAAGCAGCGTTGCAGGGGTGACGTTGGCGCTCGAGATAGTATGCGGTGCTCCGCATCAGAACAGTGTGGAAACAGTTCAAATCCATCAGGCCACATGTCTACATGTGCCTGATCAAGGCTGCTGTATCTCTTTAGGCCCTGACTGGACTTTGACCTCATTATAGCAACATACTAACTGATCCTGTTACAGTGAGAAACATTTCTTGTTTTAATGAGACACGTTGATTTTGTGTAGTAATGAAAAGATGAAGGATATGATGTTATAGCATGAACAGTTTCTTGGAAATAGATTTGATATGTAGTAATAACCAAAGATTTCTGTCATAATAACATGAAAAAGATCTTGTTATGTCATTAACAGGATGGCGATAAAGCAAGACATTTTTGGAAACACAGTTTTGGAATGGTGGCAGCAACATGCTGCCGTACTTATCTGCTTCAATCAGTGGTAGATGTTCGATGTTACATTATTCATGGATGAAAAGTTGCACTGTGCTGTTTGTCTTTGGAACTTCCTGTATTTATGCCACATGTTAAATAGTTAAACAGTTTCTAGGTTGTGAAAACATGGACTAAAGCTTGCTGTGTTGTAGAGAAATATATGACATTGTACAGCTTCACTGTTACCTGTACTCCTGTTGTCATCACCTGTCTGTCACCTCTCGGTCTTGGTGTGTGCGGGCTTTCTCGACACGCTCCCGTGAGAACACGCGTGAGCTGTGTCGAGCGTGCTACCGCTGTGAATCTGTCTCCGTTTGCTAGCACAGATCGTAGCAGCCTTTTAAACATTTGCTGGTTGTTCCTGAGCATATTTGCAAAAACAATAAAGTGACCAAACATGAGTTATTAAATCTTCAGCCGTTGTTCGCACTCATTATTTTCTTGGCCTGGGGCGGGTGATACATTTTACAAGAGGCTGGTGAGCAGCTCGGTTATCTTTTATGAGATGTGACTTTAAATTTATCCCAGGCATGTTTTAACTGTCTGGAGGTTCACCAGAACTGTGCTCGGCCCCTTCAGGCTCATTTATGTTTTCCATATAATGCGTTTTAGCCCCTTTGTAAAGAAGGTTTACATTCACTCAGCTCTATCAGCTCCCCTCTCGTTTGCTATAGCCTGCAGACTCGTGGTTCACGTCCAACAACAACAAAATGTGTGGATGAAATAGCCCGTAATGAAGATCAGAACCTTTTCTTGGAACTGTTTCTGTTAAGCTCCACTGCTTGAACAGCAAAAGGGGGAGTCGGGGGGTGTTGCGGGCCGGCTTTGCATTGCCGAGAAATCCCCTTAAATCGGATTTACAGATAAAACTGTAAGCAACACTTTGGATTAGTCAAACACTGAAAGATACGGATGAGTAAATGTGATTATTGATGACTTTTTGATAGTATTTCTGTTGTTTAAGAAAGCATAAATTGAATTCTCTCAGTTAAATATGATAGTTCACAGTTCTGACCTCTGAAACAGTCACATTCAAGACAAATTCTCCCAAAGTCTCATTTTCTGGGACCTCAGGCCATGGCCAAGGTTTCCTTTTTCTTTTTTTCTTTTTCTTAATTCATTTAGGTTTGTTTTCTAAGAGTTTGTTTGACGTCCAGTTTGATGATAGATTTTTTGCCTCTAGCACTGTCCAGCAGCAGACGTCACACGTTGAGGTGACCAGGATCTAAAGACACAAACAGTGCACTTCACTGAACTCTCAACTCAAGGTTCACTTACTCGCTTGTTCTGGAGCTTTTGACAGTATCATGTGATCCAGCTGCGGAAGCCTCAGCGAGCTGCTGGCATGGCTGCAGACTCTCACTCTTATTCCTTGACAAATGAAAACAATTCAGACATTTACCTTAATGTTAAAACTGATGATGACTGAATTTCTGTCAATTGATGAATTAAACTCAACTTTTAGCAGTGGACCCCCTCCCCCCTCACCCCCCAGTTTTCAAACTGATCAAGACCTGAAATAATGTGAGACTTCATTGTCCCATCTGTGATCTGTTACAGCAATTATATGTGAGCTAGTATTAGCGAGTGCTCATAGTTTAGAGAACAAAGTGCCAAGAGGAGCGACAGTGCCAGTAAAAGCCTCAGTGTGTGGGAGGAGCCTCAGTTCCTGGAAGGCTATTCAGAGAGCTGTGTCTTACTGATCAGGGGTCTGTGACTGGGGTGTGACCCACAGACCAATTGTGATATCAATTAAGGTGGATGCAAGTGGTTTTAAACACTTGATGGCCTTTATTATCAAACAATTTTGCAAATTGTATGTGCAAAAATTACTCGTCCAGCGTTTTTATCGCTGGGGAGGACAACATTAAGCTCTAAAGTGAAATGTTGCTGGTGGTTTGGCAGGCCAGGGTTCAGTAGCAGGAGACCTCCGGGATTCATAACTGCCATTAAATGAAGAACTACTGTAATACCCCAAAACAATATCGGATAATTAAATGAATAAATGCTATGGCCAATGAAAATAAAACGTCATTATGAGAGTCCCAGACTGTTTAATGTGATTGTGGTTCGGGAGGCGCCTCATGTCATCATGGGTGACAGACTGAGTGACATCAGGACTGCCTCCTCCCCGTGCAGTCTGAAGACATTCACAGGGGCAGCAGGGGCGTGAGGAAGAAGACAGATTTACAGCATTTCTGGATCAGTGGAGGAGCTGCTCTGCGTTGACGATGCGTGGTCCACACTGACAGCGGCGGAGTGCTCTTTGTGCTTCAGGACAGCCTTTGGGTGGAAGCCAGGGCTGCCGCCATCCCACACGCATGACCAGACCCACTCACACTGTTCCTGTAGCAACTGCACAGAGGAGGGGTGGGGGTGAGCTTTCACCTACTGCTGACATAGACCAGAGAAAGCCACAGGTCGCTATGGTGACAGCCCACCCCAGTTTAGCATCTTTATTGCTAAAACCTCCCTGGAAGAGATCATCTTAGCAGTAATGAAGACTTGTATGCAAGTTGGACAAGTGTGTTGAAATTAAACTGACAAATGAAATAACAAGCAGCAGTAAAAATATTACGTTTCAAAGTCTCAAGTATTCTTGACCCTGGAAGCAGGAGTTGACAGCACAGTCTCACCTCAGGGTGCATTTAGGAGCTGTAGCCGCAATTTAATACCAAACTGCAATCTTTAAGAGTAACTCCAAGTATGTTTGCAAGAAAAAGGCCCAGAGAGGAAGGCAACTAACCATCATTTTCATAACTGATTATTTTTTGAAATTAGTGATTAGTATTTGAATCTGTGTAAGTTCATAAAGTAGTCAAGCCCAAGGCCACATCTTCTTCAAATTGCTTATTATACGAGATCGATAGTCCAAAAGCCAAAGATAATCCATTCGAAATTATATAAAAGAGAGAAAAGCAGCAAATTACATCGAAGGTGCTGGGATCAGAGGATGTTTGGTAGTTCTGCCTTAAAAACCATTGAATAGTTGCAGATTTATAGTCTGTGGATCCACTGATTGATCAGTTTATTGAAATATGGAGATACATGGTTTTAACAGGACAGTGACAGAGAGATACACTTGAATATTGCTTTGTTTTTTTTGTTACATCACAGCAATGCCAACTAATGTGTAACTTATTGACCATACAGATACAATCAACTAATGAAGATCATGTGACCTAATGGAAAGCTCCAGAACAGCTGCTAGATGGAGCAGCTGTTTCGAACAGCGCCCCCAGCAGCACCCACACACCCGTCTGAGTGGCAGCTCGCAGTCACAGGATTTTGGGGAAATAAATGAATTCGAAGTTTTCTTTCACATCGGCGTCAGTCTGCAGCACGGGCGGATTTACATGGAAACCACATGTTCTTCGTCCTCGACAGGTTATGCAATCTCCTCTCATCACCCCCCCTACCCACACACGCACACACACACACACACATTCTCCAGCACTGTTTGACATGCTTTGGTCCCCACTCCACCTTCGTTCACTGTCTAACTCTTGTTTTCTTTTCTTTCTTACATAATAAAATGCAGACACACACACACACACACACATGTTTGAGATGACTGCCCTTTAAAGGACAAAACCTGAGATACAACCCCAAAAGATATTTTGTCCTCCGACAGGCCTGATGACCTGCTTTTCAAAATGAAATCATCTGGCCGGCCAGTAGGAGACATTTGGAGTTATTCCTTTGACAGCCTCATTACGGCTTCCATCAAACAAATAAACATTACAAAAAACAGCTCGACAGAGGGTGGTCTCCTGTCCGAGCTGATGAAAACAGTTCATGCAAATTCTTCAAATAAGAACTTCATGTGCTTTTTGCAGTGAAGCTGTGAGCATTTCACTACTTTTCAATACTACAGTGAGAAACAGACTTTAGCTAAAACTGCTGCAGCTTCTCGTCTGTAAGGCTGATGTTACGCTGGCAGTTTGCATTGCTTGTTTCCTCCTTATCTTTCCTCCTTGTAATTACTTGTTGGGAAGTCGCAGGAGGAACAAAGTGCAGCTGATTACAGCCATCTCTCCGGCTTTAACAGTGGGCAGATATAAGCTTTTTATGGGCAAAACTGTCACAAGTTGAGTAAAACCATGATAATGCCAGTGTCACTGTGCTGCACTACAGTGCCCTCTAGTGGCTAAAGGGCAAAGCAACTTTAACTGTGTTGAACATCAGCAATTCAAAGTGCTCCACAAAGACTGAAGAAAGTGCATTGGAAATTAGTCTACAGCAATAAATAAATACATAAAATAATTCCAGCACCGTTCTGTAGATGGTACAATATGAGGACAGATTCAGCAGTTTTTATTTCTGCTTTTGTACTTATTTGTCAATTGCAGATGTGCATTTTTATTAGAATGTGATGATTATTCATCAAACATATAAAATGGAGAACAATATTAATCCAATTTCCATTGCTTACATTGCATCTCTCGCACAAAATATCAAACCAACTGTACCACTTCATGATTCAAGGCCCTTCAGGGAATGTGTGAATCCTTCACCTCTAGATGGCAACACAACCAAAGTGATGACTTAGTGCCTGTTTTGAAGGAGGCCACAGGGAGGCGCTACATGTTAAAGTAAGAGGGCTCCACCTGTTACTGCTCTGCCTGATGAAGCAGAGACCCAGCTCAGGGTGCTGTCTGCTCAGGCTCACATGCATCTTCATTATAGCACAGAAACAGTGCGGTGCTCTGTTCAGGGGTCAGCATGGACTCCACTTTTCTTCATAGTGGTGATGGTTGAATGCAGTGAATATTCACCATGTGGACACTTCCTGTCAGTATGAGCGCTGGAGCAAAGTTTGTATGTTTTGCTGAAGTCATGCATGAGTCCAACAATAAAGCGAGTGTGGCAGGTCAATCAATGATGACCTGGAGTCAGACTGAGGAACATGGGGGGGGGGGTGAAAAGTGCAGTGGAGAGCAACAGCAGCTGGAGGGGGTTAAATCCCAAACCCGGCCAGTTGTTTGCTGGTTACCATCTCTCCGCCTCGTTGTCGCAATGCAGCTAAACCACCGAGGAGTCACAACAATTTCCACAGCTGTATTTGTAACCAGAATCCTCCTCTGCCTAATTAATTTCCCCCGCCTGCATAATTGGCCGGCTGTGTGTTGTTATTGTTTCCCTGCCGAGCCGTGTGGAGCTCTATGAGACTGGGGAAATCAGCCTCTATTTGTCAAACCACACCAAACTTCTTTAAATGGTGAGTTTAACAGCGCTGCTTGTGCTGGATTGTGTCATTCAGACTTTGTTACAGACAGTGAGCTCATGGCCAATAAAAAGATGAGGCAACAATGACTTCCTGGCAGTGTTCATCATGAGTTAAACCTGCCAAAAACCATGAGTGGATACTTCTTACGTTTGGAGATAAAAACATTTATTTTCACACTGACAGGAACGAGGTTCAGGGGCGATCTGGGTTCTTTTCATTTTAAATAAAAAACACAGGAAGTTATCCACTTTATAAAAATATTAGCCCTTCCTGCTGTTTAAAGAAACAATTCAAAAATTTTCAAAAAGGGTTAGATGAGACACCCCTCTGATCAGAATCAGGAGGCGATTAGCTATTAGCCTAGCTTAGCATAAAGACTGGAAGCAAGCAAGTCTGTCCCATAGACAGTGTGTTTATAGGACTCATTTGTAAGAGAAACATATTTCCATCTGAATTATGTTTGAGAGCTTTATGCAACTTGTTGAACTGCAACACATTTCATTTGTTTTGCCGCAGCATCCGCTCGAACGATACGAAAACCTAGAGCCTGAGTCATGTTTTCATCAGCCATGCAGGCAGCAGGACTCAGGATGGAGGTGTCAGACTGTTGGTCCACCTCTTTGGTTGAAGAAGTCTATTGAATGAGTTGCCATGACATTTTGTGCAGGTATTCATGGTGCCCAGAGGGTGAATCCTGCTGACTTTGGTGATCCTGTTATTTTTCATCCAGAGCCATCATGGCCTGTGTGGTCTGAGTGAAATATCGACAAGCATTAGATGGATTGCCAAAAATCCTCATACAGATAATAATAACCTGACCAAACCAGACTTTCAATTTACTATTCTCATTTATTTCTGAATTTTTCTGATTGAAAAATGCATTTCTAATGCCACTTTGGCCCCCATAGGGTCAAGGCTGTGATTGGGTGGCTGTGCGTCAGCTGGTTGAAGCAGGTAGCAGCACCTAGCTGCTGCTCACCAAAAAAACAGCTCTCATAACGTCACTCCCACTGCAACCATGAACTGCTGTTTGAACATTTGTTCACGTGTAGGTCAAACATGCAGCATACAGTGTGTGTTCATTGTGTTAAATGTATGAGCTGGAGAGGAACTGGTAGGTGTATTTTTGATGTTTCCATCAACGCACAGATGTGAGAGTGGTATCTTCTAAGTTAACTCTCCAAATGAGCGTATAGCCTTTAAACCCATCTCAGTCAAATAGACATAGACTGATTCAGCAATGAAACACAAACTGTTCAGGAAAACAAATGTGCTGTCATTAATCCTCTAATATGTCTGTTATTGACATGCTTAGATATCTGTCTCACACTGAAATGATGGTTTAGCACCTCCCTGTCCATTTCTCTTCATATTGCCAACACTGAAAGCTTGTATCTGGAGCAGGCTTTCAGGGCCTCTCTCCTGCTCCTCTTGCGTTCTCGCGCCTGTATCAGATTTAACACTTCATGTGCAGCTGTCCTCAGCAGCATGACTCTCTGTTTGCCTCCACGTGAAGTCAACAGAGTTCTCTTTGTTGCTCGAGTCGCTGATTTCCTGATGCAAAGAGGAAATACAACATTGTCGCCTGCCAAAAGAGGAGTGAGTGTGACACATCCCTGCCATTCCATAGACCTCCAAACAATGCTGGCAACGGAGGCGCACACACGGGACCGATGTGACACGCCCTTCACACTCACAGTGCTGGTGGTGTGTCTGCGAGCCACACACACACACACAACACAGTGTACACATCAACACGCCTCCAGAAGTGCAAGAGAAATATGTGCTTTGGCTCTGTGTGTGCTGTGTGAACTTCAAATGAACACAGTCTGCTCATCACATGGGGATATCTGCTGAGACAGAGAGCATACACACTCAGTTTCTCTTTTCACACACACACACACACATTCAGGGACTGTTTTGATATTCATTCTAAACAAATATAATCATAATGGAGTGCTACTTTCAGGAATTTACAGGAAACTACAGTATATCTGGCAGGGCAGATACCAGAGGACACGACATAACAACTAAACACTTGTATCACAGTAACTTCTGTGATGACTGGACCTGCTGCTCCTTGGTGAGGCGTCTTATGTCAGATGATGACGATGATGATGCTACTCCCAGCTGGTTTTTCAGGTTTGAGTCAGTCTTGAGCAGATCTGAGTCTTTAAAGAGTCACGTTTGAACAGAACTGTTCTCAGTAGCCGCTTGTTGCTTTGCAGCTCAATGATTTCATGTTGTAGGTCGTCAGCTGTTTCCACATTAAACAGCAAATATGTTCAGTTCCTTCTGTTTGCTCTTCATGTCTGGAAACCTCTCACCAATTGTTCTTGCAGAGCAACACACATGAATGAAGGTACACTTATTTGCCTTTTACCATCAACAAAAAAATAATTGTTTCCATTTCTCTTGGAAAGTGCAACACTCTACATCTACTTACGTTTTGTTGGCCGTTCGCATGATGCACTGATCAACTGCTATGTATGCATTCAGGGACCACTTTGAAAAATGTCCTTTATACAGATATATATTAGAAGAGTTAATGGGAACTAGTACACAGTTAAAAGGTGAATGGTGGATGGTGAATATTGCTCATACATTCATCAGGTGGTCAGAAACACAGAATCACAACTCTAAGTGAAAGCTCCTACATGTTTGCTAGTAAGTTTGCCAAATCAGCTGTGATAATTTAGTAGGTGAATGTCTGTCCACAGCTTGATTCTGCTGCCCCCAAGTGTCCACAAAAACCAATCAGTGCAAGTTTAACCTCTGCTGTCGAACGATGAATACTAGGAATCTAAGAAGATTTGGTTTTTTACATGTGAGGAGTAAGAACTCAGATTGAAATCACCAGTAATGTATAAGATTTCTTTGTTTGGACTGCAGATCACATGAGGATTATGTTACAAGCTCCATGGCACAGACACCTTTCAGTGACAGGTGGAAATTATGGGCTCTATAAAAGTAGATTAGAAGCCTTTGAAAACTTGATGGTGTTAGTCTGTGTCATCTACTGATTACAGAAAAGAGGGAGACTGGATTGATCCGGCTGTCCAGCAGTAAGAACTTGCACTCATGCTTATAAAGCTGATTAGCATACAGGACTGCAAATGATATTAGCACTAATCCTTTACTGGCATGCCTTCCTTCAGCTCACTTTTGTTGCAAATGTCATTTTAAGGCTCATTAACGACTTGATTATCACAAACCTAATTATGGGTATAATCAGCTAATGATTTGAGTTGTTTGATTGATGGAGATCTCCATCAGCAGCTCCTGAGGTGAACAAGATGATCAGCACAAATTTGCAGCGACCCGTGATTTGAGTTCAAGATGATTAGCACGTTGTCTGTCCTTCTGTCTGTTCTTTTGCATGCTGATAGATCATCTCTCCCTGTCCTCTTTCCTTTCCTCCCTCTCTGCCATTACCAGAAGGACTCTCATTTCAGCCTGCCTACACTAAACATCGTTCAGGCCTCAGCTGGACATTGAGACCTAATCATTCAAGGGAGCATGGAAGGTACATGCTGAGCTCCTCATTTGAAATGTGCAGATTAGATAATGATCTATCTATCTATCTATCTATCTATCTATCTATCTATCTATCTATCTATCTATCTATCTATCTATCTATCTATCTATCTATCTATCTATCTATCTATCTATCTATCTATCTATGCGACTTGAGTGGACGCACTTGTTTTCATCCATCTGCAATAGGAGCTTGTGAATTCTCTACCCAGTCATCAGTGTAATCTCTGTGGAAGTGATTTATGCAAACATGAGAGGGTTTGTTCTCCCAGAAAGTGGCCCATCTGCTTCTTTCTAAACAAGAGATGATGAAGTGAAATCTCATCTCATCCTGCGGGAGAGTAAGTGGCAGTTACTTCTGTGATGATCCTGCCGAAAACAACACGACCTTTAAACTGAAGTGCCGAACTTCTCCTACAAACTTTTCCGATGTGAGTCATGAGCCGAGTATGTTTCAGAGGAATTAAGTTGTCGTCCTTAGTTACTGAACTTGCTCCGAACAGAATTTGGCGTCTTCTGCTCGTCTTTGTAGTCTCGATGTAAGGAATCATACAAATAGCGATTAGTTTTGCAAGTAGGTGGTATTTGCAGTGATGCTGCTTCCCAGATGCACCTTAAAATTTCTGTGAGATGTACAAACACTGTCTACTCTCTCCTCAAATGTATTTTAAACTGTTCACCTCCTTCATTCTCACTCTTCTTATTGGCTCTATCACTCTCTCTGTGCTAACTCCACATTTTTAATTTGCAAAACAATCTCAGCATTTGGGGGTAGCCTCTGTTGCTGCCCTGCTAGCTGAGCGCGTAGCCTAACCTAATATCTTAGCCTCGAGTCACTCACAGCTACTGCAACCTTGCTGTGCTGGTAGCAGCTGCGTGACGAGTGAGAAAGCTGAAGGCGTGTCAAGTTGCAAGAAATGACGGATGCAGCCTCCACCTTCAGAATGGAGGCCTCCAACAATGTTAGACGACCCAACAAGCATTTGGTACGAAGCAGGCCTTCAGACTGCGTCTGCTGAACCAATGACGCTCCAGGTTTAATTCAACAGGAAAATCAGATAGACGTGAACAGCGTCCTGTTAGATTAATTTCCATCTTGTCACTGATTATTGGTGATTGCTTTAACAACCATGATGGGATTTCTGTTCGATGACAGCTTGTTAGGAATAAACAGAAGGTAAGCTGAGCTGAGATCATGAGCAGGGAACCAGTCTGGTTCAGTTACAAACACTCGAGTGCTTCAAACTTGCCGTCAACGACAAGCCGGGCTTTGTGCCTCGGTTTTATGGTCTCCGTGGGTGAATTATGAAAACCCTCAGATGTTGAGTGCATCACTGAGTGTTTTCCCTTCCCTTTGGCACACCTAACGAGGTCGTGGGTTGATGTCCGTCTGCAGTATTTCTTATTATATCCTAAAATGACACGCTGATTTTCTCATCATGCCACTTCATCTGATGTGTGTGTACCTGAGTAATAGCAGTAGTGGTGGCATTGATGTCAGTGGAGAATGTGTTGTTTAGTTGTTTTATTACTCAGCCAGAAAAAAAAAAACCCAAACAAATGACTGATTAAATGAAAAATGCAGCACTGGTCTGATCTGGTGATTCTTTATTGTTGCATTCTTGTTACTTCCTCTTGTCTGACCACTGCCAATGAAGTTTTAGGGTTTAGCTCATTCACAAATGGTCGTTATGAAGCCATCTTTCATTCTTTTGTTTGGTCTGATAACATCAGCTGGAGGACCTGAGGGCAACTTTGGAGCGACACACACAGAGGTCATGAAGACATGGACAACCTTTATGACTTTTCAGTAAAAAAAAAGAATTGCCACTGTCATTGTGATATATTACTGTAATGACCATGAAACCAACGAGACCATCACTAAGATTAGAGTCAATATCAGCCTCTCCACTGGCTTTCATGCAGAACAGCTAATTTATGGCTTAATAACATTCAATTAGGACAAGTCATTACTCTGCGGGGGACTGCTGACATGAAGAAAAACTGCCTCACAGCAAACACGAATGATGTATTCTACTGTTCCCACAGCAGACAGGATGAGACAGACTAAATTCTGAGTTTGAATGCAACACATTCGTTTCTGTCCCTCACACCTGGGCCCAGAAGCTGGAGGAAACAGAACAGAAAACAGTCACTGAAATCAACAGTTTTCTGGGGGAAGATCCCAGATACCCTTATTAGATTTGGTCTTTTTTTTCTTTTTTTTTTGAGACCGGCGAGTATGCTGATAAACCATATTTATTCATCATCGACCATGATTGTTGACCTGGCTTTTCATCTAGAAATGCTTTAGAATCGTAAATTTTTTAAACAATATTTGGGGGTTGAGGAGTCATGGCCCCAACCCTCAGGATTAGAGTCATGAATCTCAATCCAAACTAAATTGAAAAGTTAGTTAAATCAGCAAACTATGTAATACTCTGGACCACTTCCATTTCTGAATCAGATAAATGTGAATTGTGAATATAATGATAACTGACAACAAAGGACAATTACAGTTACTAATGGTCAGTCTGCTGACCCCCTGCCTGAAGTCTCAGACTTCACAGCAGCCATTCTGATGAAGCCATAACAGGGAAAGCACAGATGAAACAAATAACAAATGCATGTTTTTACAGTTGTTTTTGCAGTGGTGGAAGACAACTTCTCTATCAAATATATAAGATTTGCATATGTCCTGCTTTAAAAGTAATCATAGTTATCTTCCTTAATATTTGCAACATGTGTCCGTCTAGCAAAGCCAAGGACACTGTCACTCAAGAGGAAAAGCAGATGAAAGATAATGAAAACTCTAAATGGGTTTTCCTGCCCTACCTTGTTGCTAAAATTACAGCTGCTGGCAGCGAGCAGTACACAGACAACTTGAAAAGCAAAATGATAACAAGAATTTGGGCATAAAAGTCACATAATGCTGCCTGCTTAATGGCATGAAACGGATGCAGAAAAAAATGACTTCCGACATCATGTTCAGGGCTGCCAAGAAGCTTGAAGCTACAGTGAGCAAGGAATGGCGTTCTCTTTGCAGCAGGAAGAGAGGACGATGCCACTGGTGTCTTTAGGTTGTCAGTCATCTGTGTCACATGATATCTCACAGTCAAGAAAACAAGACTTGCTGTTTTAGGCTTGAAGACATTTCATTACTCATCTGAGAAGTTTGACAGTTCTGCTGAAAGGTGAGAGCACTCATGAGACTAAACAATCACTCTGTGCTCAAATCACATGACAAGACTCTTCAGGACTCATAGTGCACCTCACTGACCGGAAATAGCCTTCAGAGGGAGTGCAGGATTTACTGCACACGTACGTCAGGGTGAAAATGCAGAGGACTATCACATCAGCTGTCTGCTGCCTACTGTGCACCAGTATACACTGGCAGTTTCACATTGATTCACACCTTTCCACATGACTCTCATACCTTCATCACTCAAGCTCAGACAATAAGTAACCCCCCCCCCCCCCCTTTGGAGTAACTGAATGAGTGTCCACTTGCTTTTGTGTTATATTTTAATGAGAGCTATGTATAGAGCTTAGTGCATGGAAACATCTCCTGACTCTGCACTTCTTCTGAGTTTTTTTGGCCTAACTTAACTCTTTTGTTTCCAATTATATATGAATAAAATGTTTAGCTTCAATGCTCATAATCCCATTCACAGCAGCAGCAAGCAAGCTCTTCTGTGCCAAGCATGTAGTCTCAACCAGATAAATATCCTAAATTAGTTTTTTTTTTAACATGGTGCATCTTTGTAGAATCAAGACCAGTCTGGATTCAAGGCAGGCCCTGAACTGTGGCTGCCCTCCTTGCCATTATAGAGGAACTCCAGATTGCTAGAGTAGCATCAATGTCCGCCACCATCACCCTGCTGGACCTTCCAGCAGTGTTTTACACAGCGAAGCACCACATCCTCCTCTCCAAACACCGAGAGCAGGCAGTCTCACTGTTCACATCCTACCTCAAGACTAGCCTCTCAAAAACAGGTGGCAGCATGAATCTCTGCATGTCCGGCTGAAGCACAATCTCAAAAAGACGGGGAAGGCTTCTCCTGATCGTCCATGACCTCTCCATCAACAGTGAGAACTCCCCGGCTCAGACTGCAAGGAACCTGGGTGTATGACAGCTGCCAACATGGCTGCAACAACATGCTCCTACTCCTACAGAGTCATGCTCCAAAAACATCAGGAGGATATGTCCTTCTGGGTAAGGAATGGATGCAGGTTCCACAGGTTCTGGTTCACACTCATCCTGTGCCTAGTCTACTACAACATGCTCCAAATTGCAGCAGCCTGGCTGGTTTTCTGCTCAAATAACCCAGTGTATCCCAGGTGTGTGGTTGCATGCAACATGCAAGCTGTGACTTGCAACATAAGATAATTTCATCTTGCATTGACAAATAAAAGTAATCCACAGAAACATGACCCATGCATGACCACGCAAGACACTGCAGGACCACGCAGTATGAGTGTAAGCAGTGCTTGTTACAGTACTGATGGGAGTTATGGCTTCACGATATGACTTGAAGTAACAGCTGATACTGATCGGGGCAAACCCATGTGGGTCTGAAGTACCATTTTTGGTAAATGAGCCCATGAAACCTGGTTGATGGTTCTCCGTGGGAAAGTTGCAGTATCTGATCAGTTTTCAGTCATATTTCACATATCAACAGTGGATATCTTGCCAGCAGGACCACTTCATCTGTTCCTTGTTCACCCCGTTAGGGCTAATCACGATGGGGAAATTCTATTTTTGTGGTCACAAAAAGATGTTTACGTTAGCAGTGATGTGAGTGTTGTTATGCCACAGCTGGTTTCAGGTAATAATTTCACCACCAGTTGTACTAGAACAAGCAAGGAAGGAGTAGGAGGAGGAAGCAGTGGGAGGAGGGAACAAGGAGAAGTGTTATTATGGCGAGAAAAATAGAGGAGAAGAGGAGCTTGGGCAGGAAAACCGTCCACATAAACACTCCCCCTCACATCCCCTTTGATGAATGACAGGGCCGTGGCTTAATTTAACTGCCATTTGTATGGTGAGGCACCAAGCTTGTCTGGTCATTCCCAGCACAACTATCAACAAAGTCATTCATTTCCCTCCATATCGTCTTACCTTTTGTTATTTTTTAAAGAATCTCATAGAGTGCGATACGGTGCAGGAATTTTCACATTCATGACTCCGTTGTTAGCTGAGGCCTCGCTGCTCTCTGCTGCGCCAACGCCGCTCGGTGATTTGTGCCTTGTGTCAAACACAAGAGAATGGATGTTACATGGCACTGTGTCCAAAACAGTTTCCTCTCATTTCCTGCTAATCAGCTGACCTTATGTAATGACCCTGAACATTATTTTGCCAAAAGCTGTCATTCCTCCCCAGACAAACTCCAGAAATAACAGTGATGAAGAAGAAGATTCGGCACTCTTCCAAATCATACAGTTTTGGAGGTTTCTCACAGATGAGCCTTAAAGCATTTAACTTGTGTTCAGAGAAAAACTTGTGTATCCAGAAAAAATCAAGAATTAAGAAACCAAACCAATTGTTGGACAAAAGGTTGACATTTTTTCTACACTATGTGTGCATGGGAGCTATGTTAACTCTGATTATGTTCAACAGAACATCATTGAAAGAGCAGTTTGACAATTTGGGAGATGCAAAATGTTTTCATTCTTCTGACTTTTGGCTCAGTGAACTTAGTGGTGACAACAAGACCCCAGGAAGTCACTGCAGCAGACCTGAAACATAACCCCCCCCAAAACAACAATAGCCATGTTACCCATTAACATATTTTTGTTTGAATTCTGCAGTGTCGCATGAGAAAAGGCTGACGAAAACGGTGAATTTTTTTTCAGACTTCCTCAATTTTGCAGGTTTTATGCCCGACTGAGGTGATTTTTTGCCTTTTTCTTCTCTTCTTCAATGAGATGTTACCTTCAATTAACACAAGAGTAAAACTGGAAGAAAACAATAAAACAATATTCAGTCACTTGGCTGTGTTACAACAGATACGAATAATAAATTTCCTCAACAACTTATAAGTTCAGTAATAAATTGCAAAATATGCATACAAAGTGAACATGACAAACAGATGCCGCCCATACTAGCATTAGGCATGTGAACAAGTGCTGCTCAATGAACGCTGTATGACATGTTTAGATGACAGAATATAAATGCTCAATTACCACCATCACTGAGTAATAAACTGCCAAATTGCTCACTGAAATTATGAAATTGTAAGAAAAAGAAAGAAACTAGTACATTTTAAAGCTACTTACAGTCATAATAAGGCCATATCAACGAAACAATTCATTTTTATTCATTCTAACCCTTTAAATTATTTAAACACAAAATTGATCCTCAACACACCTTCTAAGACATGTTAATTATGGTAAATACTCAAGCAGTACTTCATTCTGATGATATACTGCCTGTGATGAATACACAGGCAGTATATCACCACCTGCTGGCAGAACTTATCTCTGCCAGCACAATGACTGATCAGCTGTTTCCACCCTGAGAGAAGAAGAACAAGCTGTTTCCACAGTCAAAATATTCCTGGAGACGTCCATCCATTTCTCTCTTAGACGGCTGTGTTTCTTCTTCTTGTTCTTTTTCTTCGCGGTCTATTGGTCATTGGCAAACAGCTGGTTTTGCTTCCGGCATCCTCTTCTTCCTCTACTCTGTTTATTACAGCCATGTGTTATCTGGCCCATACCGCCACCTTCTGACAAACCGAGGCGGAGTGTCGGATTTTCTTCTTTTTTTGTGACATTTGCTTGACAATTTGCTTCAGACTTGACTGACAATTAGACCGAAACACAGCCAATATGTTGTTTTAAAGGGATTAAGCAAGTGAGATGTAGCATGTTAACTACTGAGATTTAGAGATGCTGTGAAGCAGATTTTGTTATCTCTGGACAGAAGCAGCTTTGAGAGTGGTAGATCAGAGATCTTCTTATCTAACTCTAGAAAACTCAAAGAAAACATATATTTATATAAATTTCAAATGATTCATGTTGATGCTGAATATTCTGTTTTATCAACTTTAGCATTTTTGTCGGACCTTCCTCAATCGTTGTTATTAGCTCAAGCTTATTCCACAGCAATACAGCACTAACTGCCTCTGAATATTGGCACTGGACATAAATTGTGACCTGCAGAATCGTCCAGTATGAACATAATTCCTCGCATATTGGCTTGGAGAATAAACTTTTGTTTTGGTGGTTTAGCATGTCTCTCATGTCTAACATTGGTTTTAAAAGTGATAATCCTGAGAGGTCCGAGAGGTCTCTCAACCTATAAAACAGCTTGTTGCTTGTCGTCCAGCCACCATCCCCACTGATGTCCACCTCAGAGATCCTTGCTTTTCATCGAGAGGCCACAGAGGTCTGTCAGAACAGTTTCAGACAGAAAACACTTGACGTCCACTACCGACAACAACGTTAATGATGTGTTGATGCCACTTGGCTGCAAATAACACAGGGTCATCCAGGAAACATAGCTCAATGCAATGTTAGCTAGCAACACACCAACATCAGACTGTCCCTTTCCCCCAGCCTCGTCTGGTTAATCCCAACCTTTATCAAATGTGTTTGTTTTTGTTGGTGTAAATGTGCAAGCATTCAAAGTAAAATTCATATCAATGGCATCGGGCAACATTCCACACCCGCATTAGCTATAGTTGAGCCTCAGTGTTTTGCGTCTGGAGCTTTATTCTATCACAACTTTTAAGCCAACTGTCACTCTGCAACGGCCACACTTAAACCAATTAGAGGCTCCAGCTTTGAGCCCGGGGTTCTGGAGGCTGATGGATGAGGAGCGTCCATCCAGAGAGCAGCTGAGATCTCTCTATTCTATCTGGACCGGAGCCAAATGGACGAAAAGCAAATGTTCCCACTGGGAGAGGAGCGGAGTGGAGTTTTTCCTCTCGCAAAATTCCTCTAAGAGAGAAGGGGATTAGTTAATCAGCTGCACCTGTTGCAGACTGGGACCGCTTGGTGGGAATACACACACACACACATTCGCACACACACACACACACACGTATGTCCACACACCCAAATGCATGTAAAAAACACAGGCACGCACAAGAGCAGACAGTCGAAAACACACACACACACACACACACACACACACACACACTGAGGGATCCAGAGGTTGGTGGGAACATGCCTGCGTGATTGGTCAGCCTCTCTGGAGGTAGCTGAGGTCAGGGGTGAGTGTTACGCAGTGTTGTGATCATTGCTTTCACATCTTACCAGAAACAGAGGGACTTTCCACTGCGGAGGGCGCCAACACGAAATGGTTTCTGCATTCATGATGTCATCTTTCATTGTGTCACAGCACATTTGGAAGATGTTAGCGTATCGAACGTGCCACGGCCCAGTTTCAGCACTTGCATGACATAGCTGGAGTGCGGACTCTTATCGCTTGTTTGCGTTCCTGAAAAATCTTCCGCGGGATGCTTTTCAAGGTCGCTTCAAAGATTTCTGGTTTGGTCCTTGCTGAAGCTTTGTGTAATGCTTTGCTTGGGCTCAAGCCACATGACAACAAGCCAGGGGAGGAATGGAGGAGGCATATGATTTTGATGATAACGTCTCCAAACAGTTGTGCGTTTGTTCATGCTCAGACCGAGGGGCTAATGCGGGGCAGCACTTTCCTGCCCCCTATTAATCCGATTATCTGATTGGTCATTGTAGTATTTCTCTCATGAGATTAACATTCCTCTTCTGTTTGACTTGATTGTCACCATCGATTCTGGTCAATACATCGGCCAAAGTGCTGAGAAATTTCTCACAATGACAATGAAATGTCCAAGGGCGGGAGGGGAGCTTCTGTTGTCACTGTTCGACGAGCTATTTCCAGTCTCATGCCATGTATACGAATATAAGCATTATGTAACAGCATCTCTATATGTAAAGTCAGTATTTCTTATAATGAGCCTGAAGCTATACTGTGCTCACTTTACCACACAATGAAGTTACCATCCGATTAGATATCCAGTGTATCATCATGTAGTTACATAATGCAATGCAGTAAAGCATGGCCATGCACAGTGTGTGATACACAGGGAAGGTTTTTAATGTAATGTCAGGTAAACACAGATTTTCTTGTACATATTGGAGTGCATAAAACCACAAGGACCTTCAACAGCAGCACGTTTCTGCCCACTGGGAGCGCTAGCTAGCCGCGATGCTAATGCAGAACATCTGCTCCAGCTCAGGTCCTGCGCGCGCCAGCATATTGGAAACAACATTATGATGTAATTGGCTCAAACCAAAGAAAAGCGTGCAAACGTGGTGTGACCATTGCATCTATATTTGGAGAGAGAGGGAGAGAGCTCCGACCTGTCAGGATAAATGCGGATGATGCCGTTAGCGTTAGCGCACACTGGATCCATGTGTGCCCGGTTAGTGTAGCGTTACCTGGAACGTGCACGCTGAGAATGAGAGAGAGAGAGAGAGAGGTAGAGAAAGGGGATTTTGGGCTGCCTTGGCTTTGGGTGTGGTGGTTGGATGATGGTGTCTAACTGAGCATTAAACTCAGTGAGGCGTTTCAGCTGTTAGTGTTGGCCAACATGCTGTGTGGTTACTAACTAATGTGGTGGGTCTGGCCTCGAAGGGAGATTTTCTTTCTCTGCCTCCATCTCTCACCCACTTCACACACACACACACACACACACACACACAAACACACACGCCCCCCAACCCACTCATACACATGGTACACACATGGCAAACACTCACTCCCTCACACACACACACACAAAATCAGAGGTGCATGATTGGAAGGTGAATCCAGTTCATCCTTAAAACTAAACTGGCCAGGCTCCCTTCAGTAATTAGTGTCAGATTGACAGTATGTGTAATAAATATGATGCTGTAGATATTTTGGGCATGATGTGTTATGCTTTTGTCATTTTTATCAGGTTTATAATCACAAACTGGACCTCATCCATCACGGTGCTTTTAGCTGTCAAAATCACTGCTTTATTCCATCACTTGCCCCACATAAGCTGTCCAGTTAATGATGTAATGTCTACGGAGAGCCAGTAATTTGTCATGAATGCCTCAAATACAAGTACAACATTTCAGTCAGTGCAAAGCAGTCAGCAATTTTGGGTTGGATTTTTTTTTGTCTTATTGAGAGTTTGATTAACATTAAAGCTGCATTGTTTTTATTAGACACTAACTAATGTGGTGGGTCTGGCCACGAAGGGACATTTTCCTTCCCTCTCTCCATCTCTCACCCCCACACATGCCCCCAACAAGTGCAACAAGCATTGAACTAGCAGATAGCCCCTGGACTCTCAGACACTGGGCTCAGCTGTTGGTCACAAAACGACTTCCATGAGTTAGGCAACTGCTAAATGGTAGTTGTCTATTTAAGTGATTTTCTATTTATATGCTAAATGTCTCATTTTCTATTTAGCGCCTGTAATAGAAAAGCTAAACCATGTCAATTAAACAGTTTTGTGTCACCCATTTCCTGTGACCACAAGCGCAAAGTCAGGGGTCCGCTAGCTGAAGAAGAAGTCGGAGCAGGATGAATTCTTGATTAAAGATGAACTAATATGCATTCAGCAGTGAGAGATACAAGTTTATGAACCACAGATTCACCTTTGAGCCATTCTTGGAAAAACCCAATTGTGCCAATGCCAAAAATGTGATAAAAGGGTCAGAAAAAGCTGCATGGAGCTGCAGGGGTGAGAGATGATTCTCAGGAACATTACAAGAGAAGCTTTGAACATTACACAGAGTCATTTGATTCAGTGCTCACATAAAAACAGTGTTGAATTCTCATTTAAATAAACATCCTGAAACTATGATTCACTTCTGTTAATACTGCTGATGATTTGCCTCTGCTAGAGTTCATAATTCCACAAAAGTCATACTTGCAACACCACTACATAACTGCGTACACCCATATCCACACACACACACACACACAGCCTCACTCAGAGTTTCCTCCCTCTCTGCACCTGGACTGAGATTGACAGCTGGGTGGCGGGTGACTCCCGGTGACAGCAGCGGTGACCTCAGAATGGGTGACGTCGCAGCGGCGGCGGCGGCTGGCTGATGCCGCCAGATGTGAGCATGCCGCAGGTTTTCACAGCTGTACGGGGATAGAGGCATGGACGGCGTCCAATAACAACCTGCTCCAGTCCCACGGTCCTCGGAGACTTGTGGTCACGAGGAAAGGCATTCTGAGAAGAGCCGGGGTGAGGAGACACTGCTGTTACTGTTATCTACAGCCAGTTTGTTGTGTGTTAGGCCTTGATAAATCTGGGCTTTACCCAAAATGTTATTTCATTTGAAAACCGCGAGAATGAACTCCTTCCCTCCAAAGAACACACGAGCTGAATGTTTTGGAGATATACTGCATCACATTCATCAAGTGGGAGGTGGACTATATTGACTCACCTGCTATTTTGTTGTATGCTGTAACAGGCCAACAGCAGTAGCATTACTCATTATTTCAGGGCAATCCTGGTTTTTACGAGTGGAAGCTTTGCACTGCTCAATGTTTCCCGGGACAAAGCCTCAATATTTCCAAACAATGTTCTCCCTCCAGTGATTGGCCATGAAATATAGGTTGTTTATTTGATTTGGGTGTGTGGATGGAACTTAGCAGAGCTGATTGTAATGTAAATACTTCACACTATGGCTCATTCCCAGAGTGAATATTTTGTTAATTAGGTGACCTTTTGTGTGTGGTGTGTTTGAAGAAAGGCTCTTGAATTGCACACACATGCTGTGTGTGTGTGTGTGTGTGTGTGTGTGTGTGTGTGTGTGTGTGTGCTATTGTATGCATGTGTCTGATTTGTGATGTGTTTTTAATAGAGGGTGGTGAAAAAGGTTCATGTTTCTTATTCAGGACCATGTGGATGAGATATGGACCTCACCATTAGCCTGTATTTAGACAGCTGACTGGATTTAGACACCTGTCTTTCTCTCCCTCTGCATGACGTCACGTGATTGATGAATTGAAGAAGTGCTCTGCTGTGCATGTTCTTTTCTTCCGACCTCGACATGTCCACAGCAGAGTTATGCCAGATAGTATGAGCCTTTAACCTTTGACCTGTCAACTTGAACCCATCACCGTTACAATAGCTACATCTTTAGTTTAAATGGCTTCTGCCACTGCAAACACTGACAATTAATCCTTTAATAAATTATTTATTAGCCACTAACAAAGATCTTAGTTCCAACTTATAAACCTCTATTAAAGTACACCTTATCAGAAATAGACCAGTGCTCTAATGGCCAACATTTGATGAGTGCTTTTTAAGTAATAAGACATTTGTAACAGGAACGTTTGGGTTGTCAAGTTGTGAAAAATCCCTTGCCTGTATGTCCTCCTTCAGAATAACTGGCTTTGCCTTTTTTACTTTGCTCTATAATTTAGCAGCTGACAACTTTGACAACTGACCATCTGGAAAAGAGCAGCAGAGCACTGGAACCCAAATTCATTTATTAACAAACATTTACAGCTGCGAACTTGATGGATTATCTCTCTGTTGATGACTTACAAACATTTCTAACTGCTGACTGAAAGACATTTTTTTGCTCTTTTCTGACATAATGTCAGGTGGTAATTGACAAGAGTCACATGAGTCCGACAGTGCTGACAGAGAAAAATAAAAGGTTGCAGCCACGCTCTGTGACGCTCACGGAGAACGGGCTGCCAGCACAAAACAGTCATCCTCCATGTTATCCCAGCTTTCAAAACGCTGCTCCACGCCAACCACTAATTGGTGCATAAAATGTAGTAGCTCTCTAAAGTTAGAAATTACAGTCGAAATCTGCTACATTTCTGACTGGTGCGACCCAGTGCAGATGTTTTTAGCCATGCTAGCAGCAGAATGAATGGCTGACATGACATTTTGTGCAGAAATGTATGGTGCTCAGAGGATAAACCCTGATGAGTTTGGTGATCCTCTGACTTTTCATCTCATGCCATCACCAAGTTAGAATTTCTGTTTGCCCAAAACTTTGTTTTATAACCACACACCTGCAGAACTCAAACATTCCCGTCAGCCTGAGTTGTACTTAGTGCTAATTAGCAAATGTCGGCTCGCTGACAGGCCAAACTGTTACTAACACCAAAGATGGTGAACTTAGCATCAGCATGTTAGCGTTTAGCTCAAAGCACCTCTGTACCTTCATACAGCCTCACAGAGCTGTTAGCATGGCCTTAGCCTCTCAGTCTCGTTTCATTTGTGTCCCATCCGTTTGCCCTGAAAACACTGTGGGACAGACATTTCTCTCACAATGCTTAATTAATAAAAGAGTGGCTAATGTGTTACAACTCGAACAAATGGGGATCTCTGACATGCTGACATCGCCAGCCTAACAGCAACATAATGGTGCAGCTAAAGAAACATTTCAGACAGTTATTATGTGTCCAGAGCTGGACAAGGTGTTGAGGTACGGCTCCTTTTACCTCGTTGGCCTGTGAGATTTCTTGCAGCTACAGACAGGCTCATTCTCTGGGAAATATTTGTTCTCTATTCTGTTATAGGACCACGTGTGAGCAGCAGATAACTTGAATGATGATTCTAATAATGAACGTTTATACAACTACAGTGAAAAGCACACCGGGTTTTGGGTGATGAGCAATGACCAGTGTAACGTTACACACGTGCAGAATGAGGCGCACACTCTGTTCTAATACGTTCTTGTACTTCCTGTCAGTCTCATATATATTTTGTCCCTGATGACATAACAGTATCAGCGTAATATCGTCTCCTCCAGGGACATGTCAGCCCTCCAGTTAACATCTATACAAAACATTTACACAGTGTTTCATAGGGTATCGGGTGACGAGAGGATTTTGTCATATCTTGAGTCAAGGTGGGTTCTGGAGTTGTGTACCTTATTAAAAACAACAGCATGCCAGATGAATGAAGTCACCTTGACGAAAAAAAAGCTTGTTCTTTGTTTTTCACTTTTCAAAGAGAGAACATGAGCTCATTTCATCTTCACCATCCTCATGCGGTAATATATTTTCATCATTAGGCCGATGACAAATCTAAACAGACTATGTGAGGGCACGCTGAGTGTGCAGCCAAATGGCGTTCTTCCGTTCTGTCACCTCTGCAACGCCTCAGCTGGAAGAGTCCGAACTGGAGTCCTCGCTGTGCTTAATTCACAACAGATGTTTAAACGGCATCGATTAGCTCCAGAATAAAGAAAATGTGCTGCATGTTGTCGCTTTATTGACCTAAAAATGAGTGACTTCCTTTTTCCAGATATCCAGACTGACCCTCACCTCTCCAGTTTAACCTTTCAGGCAGCGGTTGTGTAAACAGAATGAGGAATTATAAAATGACAAAGAAGTTTTTAGCCAAACCAAGTTGCTGTGATACAAACAGTAATCTGTTGCAAACTTTAAACGCCTTTTAGTTTGGTCTAGCATGTACAAAGAAATTGTTGTTTTTCATGTTCATTCGTTTCATTGGCAGCTCCTTTCAATTACAGCATGTATTCTGAAGGTTGAAGCTCTTCTTTTGACAGCATGACGCACAATTTAACAGCAAGAGAATGTCAGCGCTAAACAAAGAAACATCATATTTGTGTTTTTGTGATATCGAGTGACATTATAAGTTTTACTAATATGGAAAATGTGTGTAAGCTAGCGGAGATGCTACATTTTGGATAACGTCACATTTACAAGCAGCTAGCATTGCTTGGTTAAGTTAAGCGTAAACTGTGTCCTGAGCTAAAAATGAGGTTCAGGCTAGGCACGGCTGGTGCAACCCACCCTTGTTTAACTGGTCCTGACACATTACATGACAGTTACACAACACAGACAGGACGCAGTATGTGCAGGATGAAACCTAACAGGACTGCTCAGTGCAGGCCAGGCAGCAGACTAAACATGTTGAGGCCCATGTTGCCTCACCGTCCACAGAATGGTTCACCCTGCAGGCAACTAGTGGGACAGCTGTGTGTAGTTGAAGCATTTAAATATATTCAGGTTGCCTCATGTGCACTCATGTAACCCTGCATGGATTCCACTACTGACATGACCATGACTTAAACTACTCTGTATCATAAACACAGCCTCATGGACAAAATGAACATGTGTGAAGTTCATCATTAGCACTGTTGTTCTTGCAGTGACAAGATTAAAATGTGTCACACTCTGCAGTTTGAAGTTAATGCTTGTATATGAACGGTAAATTGTGGAGCACACACGTAATAATCCACACATAACAGTGTGATAACAGTAGTAAGTTTCTCCTTCTGGTGTGGAAGTGTTCAAAGGTAGTGGGACTTGTGATGAGGCTGATCAGTGGTTGATCAGTCTGCACTTGCTGTATTTATTCTTATTATTTATCTTATTAAATATATCTATTTAATTTTCTGATATCACTTTTTCCATTCCATGTACATCATATCATAATCGTATTGGAGTTGTTTTTGCCTCTGAGAGAGTTCTGGATCGTCTCCGGAGTGTTACTGACAGAGACACAAAATGACCTCAGATGACATGTTGGAGCTGTGTTTTTGTCTCTGGGAGTCTGAGCGCTCTGGTTCTCCTCCAGAATGTTTCTGAAAGAGACAAAAAATGACAACAAAGACCCTGTTTAGACCTGGCATTAACATGCGTCTTGGGTGATCCGACCTCAAGTGGACAGCGCTAAATACAAGTGTAAACAACCACCGAGATGCATTGTGATCCAATCACGCAAACTGCGGTGTAAACGCTAATACATCCTGATGTTTCCCCGACAAGGACATAATGGACATAACTCATCAATGCAGGATGAGGTGGTTGTTCTGGTGACAGTGCAGCAAAGCTTCAAAAAACACAGAGGAGCACTGATGTTCCTTCATCGTCTCGTCCTCTCCCATGTGCAAGTCCAAAATGACGTTGACTGCCGATCTCAACAGTAGGAAAAGTCCAGACATGCATATTAGTTCTTGAAACAGTTTTGTTTTCTTAGCTAGCTGACACGTATTAACTGTGCTCGCGGCCTTCTAGCAGAAGTGACGCTGGAAGTAAAGAAATCAGAACACAAGTGGTCAGCTGGACACAAAATGGACACAGGTGTGAACGGCGATGTGTCTCTGCTGTCCACTTGTAATCGGATCACCTGAGACTCACGTTAATAATGTACCTACAAAATGTTACCTTGTTGGATCTGGTGTCTTTGTCCTCTGCAGGAAGGCCCAGGGCCTGGTTGTTGCATAATGCATCCATGGTGAGAAGTTCACGTGTTTGAAGCAAATGTCGGCGTCTGTTGCAGGAAGACAAGGCTGGACAAGACCAGGGTCACTACACTGGATGATGAGGTCTGCTGAGGAAACTTTCGGTCATTTCTGGTGCTGTTTTTCCCTCTGGGCTGGAGCGGGGATGTGACAGACGCTGAAAGCTCTGGTGGAGAGTGGAGTGTTAAAGTAGACACTGCAGACCGCAGAATCAGTGAATAAGAACAGAGAGATTCTCTGAGCTCTAGGAGGTAATGTCACATGAAATGACCTATTTCACAGTCTGCTGTATGCGCTGTGTAACAGTCTGATGGATCTGAGGTGCTGGAAAAGAGAGGGACATCAGAAAAATCCTTCAAACCGCAAGTGGACAGAACATTGTTCTCTGCAAGGGCTGCAGTCATCCACCCCACAGCGGGTTACCATGGTACTGAGATACACTGGAGGGAAACAGTGTGGTCGTCCCTACAGAGGCTGTGCCGTCCACTGTTTGCACATTCCACATCGAGCTTCATCTCAGGCGCAGGGAATTAACTGAGTCAATAGTGACGAGAGGGAAAAGGAAAAGCCAAACATCTTGCTCTCGCTAAGCTTTATTTGGTTTAAGTTTCAATCCAAGGTAGTTCTTTGTCAAACAATACCCCTTTTGCAATTTTACTACCATTACGTAAATGCACAGGGGGGGAAATGTTGCACTGGGGAAGAGATGTAGAGTGCAGGTATTATTTTTCCAATGTTCACCTTTGATTTAAGGTAGTGGTACTTAGTAAGGTAGTTCTCAAATATTTGCACATGCATTTTCCTGTGTGGCACAGGAAATTCATTCTCTTTATGGGTTTCAGGTAATCATTTGACAAAGTGCAGGAAGAGGCCAATTTGAACAGAAATCCAAGTGAGCATAAGGTTTTCACAATATGATATTATGGCACAACCAAAGCTATATTACTACAGCTTTGGAGACATTTTTGAACTGATGTCAGAAAAGGTTTGAGGTCCTGATCGCACCAGATGATACAGGTGGCAGTTACTGATGGTGACAGACAGCATCTTGACCGCACTATTTACACAGGTTTTCAGTGTTGGTGCAGGCTGTCACATCAACATTAATTAAAAGTCTGGTGCTTTGTTACCAGTCATGACCTTTAGATAGCAGTAAGTGGATTTTACTACTGGCTTTTGAAATGTAATATTTCTTCAGTCCACTAAATGTGTTGATGTTGGATCACACTGGTATCATACAGATGGAGGTGGCTGGTGGTGCAGGACTTTGACACCAGAGCATCAGTCCTGTGTCCTGTGTGTGGTGAGGTTTAGACTCCAGAAGCGCAATGATTAATGGTACAGGACAAGACTGAGGTTTTGGTTAATGCAGAAAAAGTTAACACATCCTGTCTCGTGTCATTGTTTACTTTTTCAATACTTAAAGCAGCATTAATCGATATTTTGGCGACCTGGAGGCAGAAAAACAAGGTAAAAACTCACATGCGGCATTATCACATTTTAAAGTGTATATGTCAAAGGTGTTAGGAAACAATTACACACCCATCAAACACAGAGCAACATTAGCTTTCTGCGTGTCTGTCTGTCCATCTGTTCTGTTCTCCACCTCCTGAGAGAACTACGTTTGCTGTTAGCTGCTAAATGCTAAATTCACTAGCTTCTCACTGTCTGTCTGTCTGTTATTTGTTGCCGGGCAGGTCGCACACAGGTGGTTCATCAGAGCTTCCTGCTGTCGCTGGAAACAAGATCGATGAGATCAGTGAGAGTGAACCAAACAGCGAAGCTGCACTGTCCCATTTATACATGGTAATATGATCAGTTTTCTTGTAGAAAAATATTGATTAAGACCTTGACATAATTAGACAGTAAATGCTTGCAGGTACTATAATTCTGTTATTATAATAAACATGTTTCCTTATTATGTCGCTAAAAACAGAATCCAGGCTTGATCACCTTCCTTTCTAAATGTGCTTTTGTTGTAAAGTAGTAGTTTAACAGTGGGCTTTTTAGGAGACAGGGCTGTTGCTTCTACTGAACTAAAACACAGCCCTAAAAATATGTCATCTCTAAAAAATGTCCTCCCGTTTGCTGCATACCTCACAAATCCTACTGAGGAAGACAAAGGGCACATCACTCAAAGAGCATTCCTTTGTGCCAAAACAAAATATCAATCAACAATTGCTGCCTGTCCTGGGGCATAGCTAGATATGGTTCTGACTGTCAATCCTTCAATGCAAAGACATCCCTTTGTTCTCAGCGTGTAAGAGCCAAAACAGCTTTGGACCGTGAGGGAAAACAGTTCAAGGCTGAGCCAAGGTCGAAAATGAGATATTTTGGCATACACTAATACAATCACTGTTATCTGTGCAAGGTTGAATATTGTCACACACACATGCATGCCTTGACACATTCTCAGACTCACACACACACACACTTCATTTCGCCTGTATTTGTCCTGTTAAGTTACTCAGTGTTTGCAACAGATCAACAAGTCTTTACACACTACTTGCAGTGCTGTAAACAGCCCAAGTGGTGAGATTTCCTGACGTTTCAGCACAGTCAACACACCATGTTAGGGCTCAACTGGCTTTGAGGCAGGCTTTGAGATTAACGAGTGTATTTGCAGATGCAGATCTTTTTCATAAACTCACAACAGCAACATTTTTGAGATAAATCCCTTATATTTGGTTATTATAGAATTACAACCAACATGCATGGTGACATTCTAGAGCTGAAAAAGATGTTCTGATGATGATGTTTAGCATAGTCGCCATCTCCTACACTGTTAAATGTCCTCAAACATGTCTTTGTATTTCTCTTTTGCACTTTCTTGTCATTTATTGGTTAACCTTTATGCCAACACCAATATATCTGTGATAAGCCACTACAGGTCCAAATCGGCTCCTGCTCCAGTTTACTCCATATCATTAGACATTAAACCTACACTAATCAATATTGTTATATTGACGACTGATTGAATGGATGTTGCTCACAAAGGCAAACCCACACAGAATTGTCACCTGGCACCTTAATTAACATTAATGTGATTTTAATGTCTGTCACTGGTGGAAGAAAACCAAACGTTTACGTGAAAGTATGTTTTGTAGTTTGTGATTAACTAACCAGAGAGTTTGGCTTTAAGGGTCTTTGCTGAGGTTGTGCTTATAGGTTGTAGGTTTTGCTGTTGCTCACTCACTCATGGCACTCAACATTGTCAGCAGTTCCCCCATTACTCTAGTAATGTAGTGTACACCAGCTGCAGCACCATCTAGAACAATGTGTTCCTGTGCACAATAATAGACAAACAAGTGTGCCACAAGCTGTTCCAGTAATGCACACAATGAGCACTCAGCCAGAGACTGAAACCCAATCCTCAATAATAAAGAGCATTGGCCTTGACAGGAATCGCCATCTCCAGCGCTGAGTCAGTACATGATGGATGACGGAGCACATCCGTAATTAACTGCTTCCTTATCACTTGTGTAATTTTCTACAAGATGAATGACTCATCAGGGGTCATCAAAGCCCAGCAGACCCCTGTTCTGCCCTCTTGACCCCATTTCCCCATCCTTCCTTCACACCACTGCACCTAATCTACCTACCATCAGCAACTCCTCACTGACATCAGGCTGCATAAAAGTCATCAAGACACTCTCCTAAAGAAACCTCTGTCCATTTAGTGACGTTTTTTTGCTTCTTTGCTCTCACAGACTGGACAGCATCCAGTGTGATTTTGAGAACACAAGCTATCCATTAGCTGGACTTGATTCTGTCTCTCTTGCCTCAGATCTATTTGCTTTGACTTTGCTCACCACCAGATGCATGCCATGTTGTTCCACGCCAAAGTACTGTGGATAGTCCAATTCTACATCATGTTTTACAAGAAAGATATGCAATGCCTGCCGGGAAAAGAGAGAGAGAGGGAGCACTGTGTTGCATTTGCCTGACAAGCTAATGGTTAGGAATGGATGAAGTGAAGAAGAACTTCTCCTAATTGGTCATGATTCAGTTCTGGGATTGTTGTGAAGTTGTATGACCTGTGAATCACAGCCTGTGGTCATGCCTGTAAGTAATTCTCTTCTCATTTATGACTGTTAGAAGTGTCAGGTTCAGCCTGGAGAGAACTCTGGGTACTGTTGAGAAAAGGCAAAGATGAGCTAGATAATTACTAAAATGTACAGCATTTGGTTTAATGTTTTGAGATGCAATAGTATCATCGAGTGCAAACACTGAAATAATTCTGCAGGCACTGCATTTTAAGAGCAATACATCGTGCACATTAAGAGTGATCCATCCATCCATTCCCAGCCTTGTGTTTACCTCCCTGTCATGTGTCCCTGTCATATCTAAGACCTGCTAAACATTAGCATTGATATTGGGAGCATGCTAGTATGGTAGCATCAGTATTTCAGCTCAGTGCACTGCTGTACCTTAAAAGAGCATCACACAGAACCACGAGCATGGCTGTGGAGTCTGTGCATTTATTTTCTATTATGACTACTAATGTTGTGATCATGGCTGAACCCTAATAATCACATTTAATGTTTTGTCTGCAACCTTTTATCTCAAAGAGGCTGAGCCGATAATCAGCGTTATATAAAAATGAAGAAAACTTCTGAACTAAATGCTTCCAAATAAAGAAAGGCCCAGCGAAGCTGTAAATGTACAGCTTGAACTGCACTCTTTGTGCAGTGGCCTGGTACAGGTGTGTCATGTATTATTACATATCTGATTAAACTGGGCAGTATGCTGGTTCAGAAGCATACAAACACAACACGTCACCTAAAGGATGCGTTCTCGGACTTGCAAGATCTTTGGATCTCAAGCTTATCAATAGTGGCCTGAGGGTGATTAAATCTCAGCGTCATGTTTCCACATAATAATAGAGAAGCAAGATTTATGGCATCGGTTACAAATGAGCAGAAAATAACAACATCACAGAGGCACAGTGTTTTCCAGCGCAGGCATGATCTCAATTAACAAACAAATTGCTTCTGACATCGCGTCACAAGTTATTCACTGTGTCAGTAACCCCTCCAGCTTAGGGCCACATGCCATTTAAACCAGAAAAAAACACTTTCAAAGGTCTGCTTGGTGGTGGTGGTGAAATCATAATCTCTGAGTTACACATGCCACATACAGTATGTGGTTGACTTCCAGTGCCTCAGTTATGCAATAGCTGTTCCACTGACTCATTGTGCTGGCGAGATATTATATTAGGGACTTTTTGGAATGGTAATCATCCCACTAGCTCACAGAAGAGGTAAGTAAATACCCTACTTTACTCTAAGGCATATGTTTACTGTAATATATGTTTATGGGTTGTTATGTACTCAAATTAATCCTTTTGGATACACCCATAAACCTGAATTGATGTGCTGCCAAATGTGTCCAGTCTAAATTAGCTACACGTGTTATTTATAGTCATCTGATATCACATATAAACCTGTGGCTACGTTGTAGCGGTATATCTATACCTAATGTGCATGGATGGTTTGGGTTTTGAATGTATGAGTGCACATGCATGATACTGTATAGTGTAGCATGCTACTACACAAGCATACTACCTCATTTCTCCTACTTATGAGGAATGTCGAGTGCCTGGCTTGGCAGCGGTGCAGCATCATTTACTGCAGCTGTGGAAGTCTGTGCCAATGGCTCTGCTACCCATCAGTCATGGAGTCCTAGCAGGCCAACAGCTGACCATGCTCCACACAGCACCATGGAGATCATTCTCAACCACACACACACACACACACACACACACACACACACACACACACACACACACACATTAAAAAACTGACAAAACAGTGATGTCATTGTATTTGTCGGGACATAACAGCAGAATTGGCCTGGCTGTCCTCTGTGGTTTGTGGAAAATAATCCCAGCTATATGGAACAAGCAAATCCACGGCCCCCAGCCCACAAGTCCCCCACATGTTCTTTTGCTGGAACAGAACTCCATGGATGTATTTATCTGAAATGAAACCCAGTCAGGCAAAGAAAAGAGAGAGAGAGTAAGAGAGGCGCAGTGCAGCGATACAAAACTTCACATAACCTGTTCAGAAAACTTCTGAGTGCACAGAGGAACCGCAATCCATGTCCCGGTTCCAGGGTTTGGTTCTCGAAACCACGGCGTGTATTCGTCAATGTGTAGCCCGACACAATGGGTGTTACTCCAGGAATGCATTATGAAAGCAAAAATAACATGTATATAATGTTTTGAGCATTTATTAATGAAGCTGCATTTAATGAAACTTTTTCCATGATTTGACATCGACACGTCATTGACAGATCAGTCTCGCCACAAGGTCCGGTTGTAGCTGTTCTGGAACACTTAACTCCATCTTCCATCACAGGGTTAGCCCAATGGTCATGTCTTATATGTTCAAGTTTCCATAATTCCTTGTTTTCCATGATTATCTTTTAACATTTTACATTTTGTTCCCCTAGAACTAGAACGCAAAGGACTGGATAAAGCAATGCACTTTCCACATCTTCACTTATGTTTTATGACAGTACAAATCCTGGCGAGTGAGTCATTCTCTACATGGCTTCAGATGAAGCCCACAGAGCGAACAGCTTGGTCAGTGGGTAATATTACAGATTTCAGCCTCAGCGCTCGGAGCTGCTGTCAGTTAGCTGCTGCAAGTTAGCAAACCATCACAAGCACAAAATGACTGACAAGAAGCCCCAACCCCCCCAGCATTCTTTACATTACAATGATGTCTAAGTGATCTAAATGGTGTTGCTTCATTCAGCGCAGACATTTAAAAGGTAAAAGGTTTTCTGAGCAGCAAAATAAGAAGAAGAAGAAGAAGAAGGGAAAAAAAAAACATGTCTGCCACAGTGGTGAGCAGTGAAGAAAGTTCATTTCAGAGCCTGACATAACCAGCTGGCCTGTCCACAGCAACAATGTCTATAAATCCAACATGGAATTGCAGACTTTTTGCTTTAGATAGTCAAAACAAAGCACATTTGAGCTTCATGTGTAGTGATTCTTTGTATGAGCAAAATCTGAGGCGCCCAATAAAACGGTCTAGTATTCTCAAAGAGCAATATCAGGAAATAATTTTTCTACCATTCATTTGTGTGTCTGCAGGGAGTCAGGCGGATCAGCCAGAGACGGACTGCAACGTGCAAGCTTTAAGGTCCTGAAACTGATGCAGGTTATAGGTCTGAAGTGCCTGCTGAGTGACTTTAACTTTAACAGAGCAACACACAAACATGTTTCAGACCTTCGTCACTCACCACTCATCATCTTTTCCCAAATTACTATTTATGACCCACCTCTGAACACTATTATCAATCCCCAATCAGAGGAGCTCATAACCTTTAACTGTTTGAGTGGGTGATAAATAAATTGTATTTATATCACGCCCTCTCATTCCAGCCAACAGGCCATCAATTGTGGTTCAGTGTCTGGCTCAGTGACACCTCGCGGCATGGACAGGACGGGGATTGAACCATCAGCCATTTAGTGCTATTCATTTTATTGCCCAAGTTAAACAGACCTATTCTCCGCAGTGTGTGTCACAGCAACTAACTGACATTTAAGGTAAGACGGTGAAATTTGTACCCGCTAAATTATCTGTGCTTGACGCAGCAAAATTGAACATAATTGGGTCGACTTGCAAAAGTATGAGGGATCTGCACTCTTAACCCCATAATATTTTCCACATGACAATTACTACAACCCATTTACTACACTGAAATAATCAATTCCAAATGATATGAAACTCTGGAAGCAGCTGTATATTCCCAGTGGGAATGGTGCTCTGAACATTGTGTACAGTACTCGATGTGATGTCCATTCATGCACTTTCAGTCATATGTTTTCTGTAGCTGGAAATCAAATGGACTCGGGCCAATCAGGCCATTTTTATTACTTTATTGTTTTTCTAGCACGTTGTTTGGCTTGGATGTGTCTGTTGCTTAAAGATCGGGCAGGAAATGTAAAAGAATAGATGTGCACGCTGGCAACGTGCACGCTGTGTGATCTCCAAATAAACAAAGTCTGTTCACCACATGAGAATCTTTACAGGGGTGGTAACACAATGGCAATCCCACACACGCGCGCACACACACACACACAGTCGTCAGTGTAGTTAGTGGTACCGTTTCATAGCATTCCAGCGCTGATGAAGACATCTTGATAGAAGCTCAGAGCTCTTTTGCGACAGTCGAGGGGAAAGGGCAATGGGACGTCGCTTGGAATTTCTTAAATGTTTTTTCAGATCCAGCACAGCGAGGACTCGTGGTGACCAGCTCATCTCTTGGCTCCGAGGACGGTGTTAACGTGCTCTGACGTCAGTGTTTTCCACAGCTCTGCTCCTCAGTGCACTGACCTCATATCGGTTTCACCTCCACAAAATGCGAAAGAGTGGAAGGTGCAGAAAGATTATACCTGCCTTACCCACAGCACATCTCCCACACGTCCCTCCAGGACATCATTCCTCACCCTCACCTATCATTTGGGGAGAGGATAGTTGCAGGATTTCAAAGTGACAAAGTGAAGTATTGTGCTGTGGTTTTGACAGTACCCTCCTCCTCAGGTAACAAATACACTTACTATTGCCAAATCCCTCACGTATAGGGCGTTTGTTGCTGCCAAATACCTCAAATTTATCTTTCCCTCTTTGACAAAGAATCCTGTGTCTTCTGTATGTCTCCGTAACTGACTGTCATTCCTCTCCTTCTCACTTAAGGTTTGGAATTGCATTTTTTTCATTTAGCTTTGGGGATTGCAGGGTTCGCTTACACACAGCATATCCATCCAGGATGGTGTAGAAAGATAGATTTATCTGTGCAGTTTCCACATTTCACTTTGTATCGTATTGTCCTCTCAGGGCTACCAGGTGACAACTGCTTCCTGTTATTTTATGCCCATGTTACTTGTGACTCTACCCTGAATCTCTCTTACTTTATACAGGAAAAACTACAATGTCAGAGTGGTGTTATCAATCTATTCCAAAAAAACTAATCATAACAGCTGTTTGCCAACAAAGTGGCTGCAGATAGTGTGTCACGAGAGTATCTCTCCATGTTCTAGTCCTATTCTGTTGTTGTCACTAGGACACTAGTTCACACCTTGTATCTATTAAGCAATCAGTGAGGTATTCATTTAGTCCAATAAAACTGATTTGCCAGTGCCTGCAACAGAAGGGTTGTGTCTGAGAGTGATGCATTAGTGTTCACATGTGAGTCTGAGATGAAAGCAGATATTAATCACTGTACAAATAAGAGAATGTTGCTTTATAAAAATTAAATGTCTATTCACCAACTGTAGCAAACTGTTTTTTCCTGATGTGCATTGGAGTGATACACAAGCTGTGTCTCTGTTCCTGGATCCAGACAAATAGCATTTTTCCACAGGTGCAGTACTGCAGAGCCTGCTCAAGCTGTGGAGGTGAGCTGTGATCACTGCGGCTCACAGAAGGGGGTGACCTCGCTGACCTCGCTGACCCCTGCTGTTGTCTGGCTGTCGAGGACCAACCAATGACTGCCTCCTTGACCAAAGCCACGTCTTGCTCGAAGCTGATTGGCTCACACGTGGCTGTGCTGGCGACTAGAAACAAGGTGCAATTGTCAAATGCCTTGGTTTTGTTCAGCTTCCACTACTTTTCTAGTTTGTTCTGGAATCTCTTTGCTTTGGACTTTTGGAGAAATTGAATCTTCGACTTGCTGTGAACAACACTGCAGCGTCTTTTGCAGCAAGTCCTGTCTCCTGCACACTCTACACAGGTGCAACCCCTCTCCCCCATCCTGTCTCACGGTTGGCTCATCTATACTTCAGCATTTCGAAAAGCAACCACTTTGTATTACCACAGGGCTCAGGTACGCCACATTAACTCACCACTCCCTGACCTGCTTGAAGAATATCCCACTGTCACGTCACACGGGCACTGTGCCGGACAGCGGAAGACAGTGTGTTGTCTCTGGGCCTCTCTCCTCACCACGTTCTGTCCATGTAACCTTTAGTCAGATCTGGGACGGATCTCTCCTCTCAGTCAGAAATGATAATCCTACCTGACATTAATCTTGATTGATTATCTAAATGCTTCTGAACACCTTAAAGAATTGCGCAGTAATTTGAACACGATCTCGGCATCATTGCAAATGAGGAAACCCTCAATGGTTTTTGAGGCTTAAATACAGGCTTAAGCTGAAAAAAGCATGTTTTTTTTCTCAGGATTTAGGTTTTTCACAGACAGAAGTGCAACACAAAACGTGTGTGTTGTGAAGATTTTCCTGGGGCTGTTTCATTGACATACTGGGCCTCTACATGTCTGAGTGCTTTTAGACATGGCTGTTACTGTTTGCAACCATTATGAGTGGTCAATCAGTCAGCCAGTTCACAGCTGTCTTACCTTTGATGGGCAGCTAGAAACTGAAACCTTCCAGTATTTTGGCTCCTTCTCAAAGCTATTTGGTTCCTTGGCTCGGTGAGATGAAGTCCTGGCAGTCGACTAAAAGAGGAATGTTTAGGCCTGTCAGTGGAATCAATTCAACCCGTCGGTCTAATTGTCAGTTCTGTGAAGTTTAATAATTACTTTGCCTGAAGCTAGGCTTTTTAACTGATCTCTTCCCACCCACTAAGGACAGTGAAGCTACTGAAGCATTTATCTAGAAATACAGAAATACAAAGAACCTTTATTCACACTGGCCTCTTAAATACTTAAGAAGCAATAATTTAAGTGATTCTCTCACTCTGTGCTCTCAGGTGTGCTAGCTCCCTCCTTATAACAGTGTTACAGTGTGCCACAAATCAGAAAAGGGGAGCAGGTCATTTCTGATACTAGTTATAACTATGATAATTATAATAGCTAGAAGCATTATAGGCTATCGGTAAAGTAATTAATGGAACCACTGAGGGAAAAGTATGCAGACACACCACAGCTGCACATATGGAATTTATGCAATATTACCTAGTAACCATTAAACTAGTAATACCTAGTTTTATAAACCTTTCTTGTGCTTACTTAGCCTGCCTAGCTGTCTTTGGAGATAGTTAGCCAACTTTTGCCATATATTCAGCAGCTAACTAAGCTACTGCTATACAGCCAAGGCATCAGAATCCAATTGAATGTAATATTTACACAGTAAGGTTACTTACTAATTACTTTTAATTACTTTAAAGCATCTTAGATTTAGATGTATTTAGATTTACAGGTAAAGTTAAAGCAACCTACTGTACAGAAATACTGTACATTAGTGATCATAAAGCCTTTGCCCTGTCACTGGAATCACACTGGAATGTAGAATGTAGCTATGGCTATGTTAGCTGTATGTTATGGCAAGCTTATATAGCACAGATAGGAATATCCAAACTAGGCAACCAATTCAGATTAAAGACCAAACAGTCAGTCAGAAGTTGTCTATTACAATTGTCTGATGGCTGGATTTGTGGCACACAGTGTGCAGGCGACCCTGATGGCTGAGATACTGAACCAGCAGAAGGAGCATTGGGAGGTGGTGGTGAGCACACTTTATTTTTTGTTTGATTTTTTCTTTGCATGATTACAAAATATGATTTTGTTCTCTTAGAAAATTCTTACATTGACGCACCGGGTGCTCAGGAATGAGGCGTAGACATGCAGGTAAAACACACAAATGAACAAGCTGACTTACCTCCGGACCCCCAAATGAAACTAAACGTATGATGCAGTTAAACACACTTTACCCAGCGCATAAAAGTACATACAATGGCTGACTTTTATATTACATCACCTCCCAAGGTAGACATGATCGTCAACAAGATCATGAACCGCTCTGACAAGATGTATAAAGAATGCAGTACTCAGTCATGGCAGCACCACAAGTGAGCTCTCATTCTTCAGGTTAATGGCGTGGATGTAGAGCAGTCTACCTCTGGCCCATAAGGGGCAGGTGTTAGTTGTAAAATCCAACCGCTAAGCTCCCCCCTGCTGTTTACTAGCCCAGCATGGCGAGCCAGGCGTGAGCCCTGCACTGATTGTACATCAATGCTCGCCTCTGCAACAGGTAATCTCTACCAGGTGCTGTCATTCATGCCAGCATGAGCATGTGATTGCACAGAACGACCAACATGAGCACGGTATGTTGAGGCATTCCACACACACAGACACACGCACACACACACACACGCCTGCTTGGATATAGTCCAGGCACAAAGAGCTCGTTCTAGTCTGGGCTCCATTTCAAGGAAGTTACACTCAGACACTAATTGTTAGAGATTTACAAGGAGCAATATAATTGATTGACTTAATTTAACACAGTGTGAATGGCCATTTCTCACTCACTCTGTTAAATGTTGCTCCAGGTGGATCAGGTGACAACTCTGTCCCTGGAGGCAGAGTGTAGTTAAAGCAGGCTACATGTGTATGGTACAATTATTTCTCCAGGACTGAGAGAGACCTCGGACAGGAACAAGATTCACATTACATGTATTAAACATCTTAAAAGCCTTCTATGGATTTAATATACTTATTGTGGTACAAGTTGTTATCTACTAGAGAAAGCACTGCTAGACCAACGTCTGGAGGTACTCGAGTTACAAATGCCGACTCAGATGAATGTTCTGTATAACTATTGCCTGACCTCAGTGCAGCATGGACCACACCATCCTTATTAACAGACTAGACAATAGGCTGGCATCAGTGGAACTGCTCTTGGCTGGCTTTCATCTGTAGCTAATAAGCTATTCTTACCTGCTCTTCCACAAAGCTGAGATCAAACATGGTTCACCACAAGGATCAGTTCTGGGGCCTGTTTTATTCATTCTGTATATTCTACCTGGGACATACTGTATCATCCTCCATCACAACATGGACAATACAGATTTCTATCATTCAAACCTGTAGACCTCAGCAAGCGTTATTTACTGTACAGCTACTCCCATATGTTCCATACGCTTTTTTAAATGCACCCCAGACAAAACAGTGGACTCCACTTTTCCTGACAAATGCAGCCACTCCTTGGTGACCTCACTTCTAACATAAATTCAGCTGTAAAAAATGTGGGTGTTATTTTTGACTGTGCTTGAGCCTGGAGGAATGTGAGAAGAGAAATTCATACATGCTTTAATATCCTCACGCTTTGATGATTGTAATGTCTTCTTAACTTGTCTGAACACTTTTGGATCTCCTTGCTGTTCTGGAGTCCAGGTTAAAAACTGGACGAGATCATGGCTTTGTTGTATTGACTATGAAGCAGCCTCCCGCCCATCATCAGATCAGCTAACACACATTAAAGCATACTTCACAAACAGACTGGCCTTCATGTTCAACAATCAACTAAAGCAGGACTTGACTTCACTCAAGAGGGGCTGATTGAGTGGAACAGCTGAAGCTTTCCTTTGAGGGAAACCATCCAAAAGGTACAAAATATAGACTCAATCATCACAACTCATTCATACCCATTAAATCAGTTAAACGATTGTGTTCTTTCTCGTCTTCTTTCTAATTGTTCATCTTTTCAAATTCCATTTTCAGCTTCTCCTCTTTCATGATGTTGGTCTGATGATCTTGTGGTCTTCACCTGTTCTACCATCTCACTCATCTCCTCCTGTATGTCCTCCTTTTATCTCTCCTTATATCTGCATCCCTTTCTGATAGTCCTGTACAAAAGCAAACAAAGGACAAAACTGTCATACTGTGGACTACCAGTTGGTACTGTTTTGTCCAGGTTCCTCAGAGAAAATATACAATTACACACAAATCTGTCACACATTGTAGACACAAGTTGCTAAAAATCTATGTTAAAGCAGCAACAATTAAAAAAACATATTTTTGAGTAGTTACCAGGGCACAAGTACAGAGCAAAGTGTGTGAGAGAGGGGCCAGAGAGGCAAATCTGGGAAATGAATTAAAGGCAAGAGGGAAGAATTGGGTGGACACCATAAATGTTGGTAAAAGGGAAACTTTCCCTCTGGAAACACTTTTAGTCATGAAATTAGTGTCATTGTTTGATTTGCAACAATAAGTTGTTATTTTGTTCCTGACAACCACAGACTAGCAGCAGCTGGGCTCTGACTGCCTCATGTCTGATGGGTGACTCAACCACTATAAACCAGAAAATAACAGACAGAACCTGGGCTTGAAGGAGGAGAGGGACGGTGAGAGAGGAGTGTGGATGGAGAAAGAGAAAGGACTGGGTAAGGTAAAGAGGAACAGACGCAGAGGTAGATGACGATACAGCAGTAAAATCAAAAGAGAGGAAGAGCCATAAAAATATATGCATCAGTGTAAGCCTTTTTCCAGTTTTTCCTGAAACAGGTAAGGAACACATGGAGGACAGCCACACAGCCACACTTTCTTGTTTTCCCATTATGCATGCTTACTATACTGCACAACAGTAGAAAAGAAGAAAATTCTTCAACCAAATACAAACATACCAACAAATGATCTCTCAGCATTGTTAAGAAATGAGCTGCAGCAAATTATTACAAAATATTTTTCCTTGTTTTTCTTTCGGTCAACAAAACCCATGGAAAGTCAAAATCAAAAATGTCTTGATACCTCCTGTCTCTGGTACAGGGGCAGAGCTACAGTTTTTCTAGATCAAGGGCCATAAAAGGACTACACACAGGGGGGGTTGTATGGGCTCCGCATTCTGGTGACTTTGTATGCATGTAAATAAGCACAAAACAGCAAATCAACTTGGGGAATTGTCTTTTAAAAGGCAAAGCCAAAACTCAAGCGCCAGACAATAATGCTATTCATTTAAGTTACAATCCCCCCAAACCCCCACGCCTATAGTGCACACTCTTTTATTGCCTTTCTGATGGCTTCATTTCACAGGAGGTTGGGAAACCGAGATTCAATTCAGGTCCGTTTTATTTATAAAGTGTCAAATCATACCAAACGTGAACTCATTGCACTTTTTATATCGAGCAGATCCAGATTATATTATTTATTATTGACAGAGACCCAACAACTCCCCCATGAGCAAGCACATAAGTTGAATATTGTCCATCCATATTTGTTATTGTCTATAGACACTAGATTTTTTTTCGCAAAACAAAAAAACTAAACGATTTTCTAAAAGACTCGGGTCCTGTAGTTCAAATGTTCAATCAAATGCGACTCAAACAGGAGTAAATCGAGCAGTTGTTGGAGACTATTTTCACTCACGTTAGGGTTTGGATACTAGAGTTAGCGAGCAAAAACAGGTTACATTTGACTTTAAGAAATGACTGTAGATGATATGAACAATATAACATCAGCCTATATTTTGTTACTGTTTTACAGATAATAAGGGTGTGATTTTTTTAAATCATTCAAAGCTTTACTGTAGTTTCATTTGAGTTAAGTGTGGCATTTACAGCGTGGACGTTCAGTCGTGGCATCCTTTCTAGTTTGGCATCTTTTCCCTTTGCTTCATTGTTTCCCACCCTGAGTCTGACTGACATCAAACAGGCTGTCCCATGAACAAGGTCACTGACGTTACTCTGCGACACAGAGTAACAAGAGGTCAGTGAACGTGTCTGAAAACAGAGCTGCTGTACAGCTGCCACGGCTGTTCCACAGTGCCACCCAGCTGTTTTCTTATTCCTCCCTCCATCTATGTTTGTCAAGTGTCCGCAAATAGGACTCTGCAAGTCTCTCACAACTGAATCATGATCAGAAAAACAGAGATTCTGTGTGGAGTTTGCAGGTTTTCCCCATGTTAACGTGGGTTTCCTCTGGGTCCGTTAAAAAGATGAATGTTAGTTTAATTCTGCTTTGAACTGGAGTTGGTCCCCAGGCGCCGCTCAGTGGTTGCCCACAGCTCCTGATACATCTCATAGGGTAAATGCAGAGAATGAATTTCCCAATTGGAATCACTAGAGGGTGAAGGATATGTAATCAATATCCTGCATCACATCTATAAAATCAGAGGTGGAGCAGATCAAGGAGACAAACATCCAAGCCAGTTGTTAACTATATTGTCATTATCACCCCTGTAAATAAGTGGTTGTGTTGACACCATAGTTACGTACAGTATCAACACAACACAATACACATACCAGAGGCCTGCAGTCATGTTTAAAACATGCAGGTGTGTTTCCTCTGCCACATGTGCTTTATTGTTTGTGACTCAGAGATCCTCTCATCAGTAATAACACCTCTGTGTCAGTATTCCAGAGAAAAGAGGCTCTGCTGCTCGGCTTATTGAAAGTCAGGTTACACAGCGCGTCGCTGGCGTATTTGTCAAAGTGCTTCATAGACTGACATGTTGAAGATCTGACACAAGCGTGTAGAGCTGCTGCTGGGCAGGATTACTCATTCAAAGGATAACAAGGACAAGGCTTAATGTTTAGTGATGTTTCCACTGTCCTGGTTGGACAGGAGGTCAGAGTTCTTCAGCACCGATCCGACAGGGGAAAAATAACCACTTAAAACTAATGTAAGCTTTAGAACAACAGACTTACATAGCATCATAGCATCCTAGCATCATTGTATCAGGGTATCAGAGTATTGCTCTCTCTGAAACAATTATAGTTCAGATGAAATGACTTTTCTTGAAGGAAAAGTATAAAAGCAACAAAACATCAGACAAAACATAAAATTATCAAGACAAGAATATAAAACAGACCACTCTATAGCTCTTCCTTGAGCCTTGCAACAAGCCCTCATGTTTGGTATTGTCATAGCGAAAAGGGTTATCTTGAGAGAGTGGAAAATCGGCGTCCCCTCCATGCTTTAAAATATGGTTAAATGACATGGTCTCCTGTTTATACCTTGAGGAGCTCAGATACACTCTCTCTGATATGCACTTGAAGTTCCTCAAGATCTGGAGACCATTTATTGAACACATCAAGAAGGAAAAATGTCTTCTGTCTAATTGATTGTAATAAATTGTAATTTGCCCTGCTGTTTCCCTATTTTTCCTCTGTTTTTTAATTTTAATCCTGGTGTCTTTCTTTGCCCGGTCTTATGACCTTTGGCTGGTGTTGTGGACCTTACAGTTTGCTCTACTGTGTTACATGGACACATGTTCTTTTTGTTTGGCAGTATGTTTTGTCACACCTACAGGTGTCTTCTTGTTTTTGTTGTGTTCTGTATGTTTTTTCTTGTCATCTAAATTGAAAATCATAAATAAAATTCTTAAAAAAATGAATATAAAGCCGATAAAACCTGCATCTGAGTGCAATGTTGTGTTCAAATAAAGTGGATATAGGTGTGTAAAATGATACCTTAATATATATATGTATACATTAACATATAAACAGGAATAAAATAGTAGAAGGTGACTTGGTTCACATGTGTATTTGTGCTTGGTGTGTGTGTGAGTGCAGGGTGGTGGTCTGACAGCGTGGATGAAGAAGATGCCTTGGCCTGATGGTTTTCGGACTTTATGCTGTGGTTTCTTGGGAGAAGGCAGGGGTCAGGCAGTCTGTGAGACTGCGTCCTTTATGAAGCTGGAGACCTTTCATATATCTCTCACGGTCGATGGTCTGGGTGGAAAAGAGAGAGACCCCGGTGATCCTCTCAGCTGTCCCCGCCGTTACCTGCAGGGTCACATTCATTGACCATGGTGCTCTAAACAGTGCCCTCCTAAAAAGTGGTGGTCACTCACTTCAAGGCCTCTGTATGCTTGTGCATTAAGCGCTCATCAAATGATCTGCTGTCGACACTTTGTACAACCTGAACCCTGAGCCCTGTGGGCCAGGTGGTGGTGTTCTGGCTCGTATCGTGCAGGTGGTGAATGAAGGTTCTGGTGAATGACATGGCTTCATCATCATCAAACTGGAAGGTGTCCGTTAAGGTGGGCAGGCTGGCTTTGATGTGGCCCCTGATTAACCCTTTGAAGCGGCAAAGATCATTGCAACAGGAAATAATTGTTGAGGCAGAGCCAAGCTGACTCCTCATTAACATTAGTATGCTTCAAATAAAGTGTCACTCAGGAAGTCCAGCAGTCTAAAAGCCTTTTCCTGATGTAGGAATGAGAGACAATTTCTGTAATCCACCAAAACCCACAGTGCAACAGGCATGCCCTCTATCACAGGAATTTGCCAGGTGTGCTTGCAGGGTTTGAACTGCTCTGCCAAGCTTCTTTTTCATTCTTCACGCAGCAACTTCTGCCACATTTTGTGCGTACAGATTAATTCAAAACTACGGAAGCTTTCGAAGAGGGAGTGTCTGAAAATGTACTCCATGTCCCCATTTGTTCAGTTCATCAGAGTCTCACAGTATCTTTCTACACCTCCTTGGTGTGCGGCCACTCGAAACACACTTTTGTGTGGTTTGTTTCATGCTCACCTTCAGGCACCAGGATAACAGCTGCACATATATCTTTAAAAATGATTTGATTTACTTGGTCTTACTCAAAGTTTGCTCAAGATTTTCCATCCAAGGACCAAATAGCTAATTCTACTCTGATGTATAGTTTGATTCCACAGAAAAGGTATGACAAAGAGGAAAAAGGCCATTTGTAGAGAGGGAATAAAACACAACGAGCTTATCGCTGGTTAAGAAATGCCACACCTTTTTTTCTCAAAGTGAATAATGTGGAACTCTGTGTTTTCAGTGCCAGCGTAAGAAAATAAAACCCATTCATGGATCAGTCTGTGGGTGTGTTAAATTTAACAAAGGTCAATATAAATTGCAGGAAATTTGCAGCTAACAGAGGAAACAATTGCTACAGACAGGCTTCCAAATTAAGGAATAGCTCATGAACAAACCGATCCTGACCAGAGGGACTTGAAAGTGAATTAAAGCTGTTTCAGTGTGAAATGATGTTGTGGATCCAAGTACTTTTGTTCATAGCAGACGGACTGCAAATTTTTCCAGAGGCTGGAGTTTGCCAGAAGATAGTTTCATAATAGAAGCATATTTCCCCATCTGGTCTACACTGAAGTTGTCATCAGAACGGTCTGCAGACGTTTAAATTCTCCAGACCTGTCACTGATCCAGACTACAACGTGTGAAGGTAAGGAAAGGCAGATGAGAGAGGCGCACCTGTAGTTCTGTTGGAGTAGATTTAATTAGAAATCTTATGAAGTATGCAGGTGATCCGTCAGAGGCTGTCTGGGCTGGGCCTCCTCTCCTGTCCTCCCTGCAGCTAACACGTTTTCATCTGGAATCTGAGAATGATAAATGGAGCTGGAACCGGTGAGGCCTGTCACCCCCACGCTTCTTAATCTCAGCTCCTCGTAGCATCTTCACACCCCTGGTTTCTATCTTTCAACTGCTACAAGAGGGCAGCTGTTAGAGCGACATTAAAATGCCTTTTGCTTTGTCTAATAGAAACTTTTTTGTGTGTTTGGCTAATATTTGGATGTACATAGCAACACACTGACAAAGGCCAAACTCCTGCATTGTAACACCATAACTTTTCAAAAGGACAGTGGCAGTATGAATCACTGGGGGATATTATGCTGTTCTGTGAGGGACTTTTCTCTTTTTTGACACGGTTTGTTGTATGTTTCAACTTGGCATATTTCCCATGAATGTGGCCACTATGACTCATGCATCCAACCTACATCGCAGAGACTTGAGAGGAACAAGGACTTCAGAACTATGTATGTCGGGGCAAGCTGTGCAAGCTTCCTACAGCTTTCCAAATAAACAGGATTTTTACACCAGTCGTTTCAAACACCCGTCTCTGACTGCGACCGAAAGGACGTCACGGCCATTATGGCTCAGAGGCAGCACAGACGGGTCAACTGGGTAAAGGAAAATACATGAAACAAATGTTGGCGTCAATTCCTCACAAAACTTCTTCTTACATGTTGCTGCAGGGTCTTTGCCAGTTGAAACAAAATCTCCAGGGTGATAATGGTTATCAGTGCAAATTCATTTGTCATAACGTAGTTACACAACTTGGATCGCTCTCAACCAGACTAGATTTAGATGAGGCAAAGCCAGCAAGTTGACCTGGATGTAGATTCCTATACAGTCAGCCATAATGGCTTGTTTTTGTTGTTTGTTTGTTTCCCCAAATCTCTACAATGTGAATTATGCAGGACAAAAGTCAGCAGTACCAACAGAGTCACAGTGGCCACACAGTTTATGGATATATGGCAGATTCAGATATAACCAAACACCAAACTCCATTTGCCATCCATTAAAGACAGAGGATAACTCTTCCACATTAGAATAAAAGCATTTATGTGATCACATTCTGCTTTTAGTCAGCCTTTACTGTTGGGGTTTTTAAGTTGCATTTTCAGGACGTCTTCCAGGGGAACCTGAATCATTGCTCATGTCAGGACAACCCAACACGAGTCTGATAAACTACCCCCGAGTGGCCTTCATGGAGGTATTTCCACATTACAGTCAATGAAGCTGATGGATTAGAGGCTGGAAGCTGTCAATGAAGGCTGTCTGATGGATGTCCAACTCAGCCACCAGTGTTGTTAAAGTGGGATTCCTGTCTGGAAATGTAAATGGATCGGCCATCTAAACACTGGAATGATCTGGAGTCAGTCATGATTGGTGATGTGTGTCTGTGTTTTGTTTCTTTAGTGGGACTGCTAATCAATTCGCTGTAATAGATCGCCAGTAACAAGTTAGAGATTAGCCATTACAGTATTGATTGTTTGAAAATAAATAGCTGCTCTTAACACACACCTGATCTGCATAAATCCTCAGAGTGGGACTAACCAGGATCAGCTGATGCTGTTTCATGTACCGTTCTCCTGTAGGATCACATCAATACTGCAGAGTCCTGGTTTGTCAGTATGTATGTATTTATCATGGCAACAGACATTTGAACATACAGCAAGTCTCGCTGTTTGTGTGTTCTTGCACTGATACTTGTGTTCTTGTGTTCTGCAGTGGTACGCCCACAATCCATAGGAGGAGCCCACTGAAATCAGTAGCTGTGTCTCATTCATTCTCAACACTCCTTAATGATCCAATTTGTGCACCGTCACATTATCAAAAGCAAATTTTGAATACTAATGAGGTAGAGGTGCCAAGAGATAACAAAATGTCTTTACAAGTATTTGCACAGAAGAAGCATTCCACTTTGACTGAAGTATCTAGCCAACCATTCATTCATGTTTCCCAGAGCGTTGGTTGTGAACGTGGGGATCCCGACCCCCACTCGGGTCTTCCAAAGCTTCCCAGGAGGCCATGCCTTCTTGATTTTTAAAGGCTGTAAGACAACTTTTGTCAGCCTGTCACTCATTTCTGTGCAGAAAACTACATTAAATTGTTATTTTCAAAGTTTAGATTCTTATTTAAGGCACAACATAAACTTTACGAAAAGAATCTCACAGTATAAGGGCACAGCGAAGACCTGAACACCAGCTATCTTCACAGAGCCTTCGCTCTTCTGCATTAGAAAACAGAACAATGGCCAAGCAAGGCTACATTTGGCTGCCTGCATTGTCTTAATGGAGCGTGTTCTCTTTATTGAGTTACACTTGCATGGATGACTGTTGGATGATATCATGAAAGTGGGCTGCACCAGATGTTTAGCATGGCATTTGCACAGACGTTTCTGTGGCTTTACTTCATACAGAACAAATAATGGGCCGGGTCTGGCTTCTATCCTGGGTGGAGAAGTGGGTGAGAGGTGGTTTATGTTAATCCTCATCGTGCCTCCATCTTTCCACAGACATCAAACCTGTGTCGGCTAAACCAGTCACCTGGTATCAACGTGGAACTGAACTCCTAATGCTTGCTCCTGCCTCTTTTATTCTAGTGTCCCCCTCTATTTTTTGATTCTCAGATAGTTTAAGTGCTAGATCACCTATTTTCACATGACAAAGGGTGTTTCATTTGTCCAGGCAGCGCATTTTGAAGAGAAATGTACTCATAGGTGAGTGAGTTACTCTGGATGAAAGCCCCATGAAACACTTCATGCTATTCTCGTTTTTCTTTTGTAATTTTGGCAACGGAGTACAATTTTAAACATGATTTATAACGCTTCTCAATGCTGTATTTCATAAAACCGACATTTATGGCAAAGGAATTTCCAACGGTGTCAGCATGACGAACAATGGACAATGATGAATGAAGCCTACTGAGTGAATATGGGTTTGAGAGCTGTTTCCAGACGGTGTCCTCTCCCTTCTCTTCAGAGAGACCAGAGGAAGTTCACTTCTCATGGTTTGGTCCACAGACGTTAGTCCTCTCGTGACTGAGAGGCAGATGACAAACGTGTTAGACACCAAATCCAACTGTGCTGTGTAATAACAGAGAGGAAACAACGGGAAGGAGAGCGAAGCTGATGGTGGAAATTAGAGTGACAATGGCAACTTTTGCTATCCTCACATTCAAAGATCACATATACATTTATCCTGATACATAGAGACTGTTTGTGGAACCATTCATTACTACTGAAAAGAACCGCAACACAAAAATTTAGACCCACTCACTCCTCGGAGAGACGGTAAAACTCTGGTAGCCTACTTGTGCACTGTTTCAATTTGTATTTGTGACTGAACTGTCTCTTTGCCGTGTTTTATGCATGTATTTCTTGCTAGGTCTTGATCTGAAAGACGATCTCATGTTCTTACATGACCACATCGGCTTCAAAACAGATTTAACCAAATGCGCTTGTTTATTTCCTTAATTTCAGTGTTTGTCACTCTGCATTGGCTGATAATAATTACAATGAAATGATCTTTGTATGAATAAATAAACAGCATCCAGCTGCGTCTTCATGTGATGCAGCGACTCCAAGCATGATGAGTCAAGTGAAGAGTGTGTGTTTTAGAGAACAAGCTTATTTTAGTGTACAGCTTATTTCACTGAATGATTCCCTGTGAGCCACTTGCAGTTCCCTCAGTGTCTTGGCAAGATCATTGATAGAATTTCTGATTTAGTTTTGTGACTGTAGGACAGCTCAGGTATGACTTGTGCACGTGTTGGGGCAGGCCACGGCTGTGACCCGCCCCAAAACCCCAAACAGTCTTCATCAGAATCTGTGAATTAAATACTCTTAAATACATTCTGACAATAGGCGAAGGGGTGTTTGAAGCCATTTTAGATGGTGGGGGTGGTCAGAAGGCTCAACTTCACAATTTCAGGATGGATGAGATGAATGAAAAAAACACGTGGGAATCCCCAGAGGCAGGATGAGGCTAGCTAGCATTAACATTGGAAGCAGCGGGGAACAGCTAGCCCAACACTCGCCAAAGTAAAAAAAACAAAAAACAAAATCACCAATTAGTACCTCCAGTGCTCATTAATTGTAGAAATGGTTTGTTTAACCTTTGCACAAACAGAAAAGTATAAATAACAATGTGTAGTTTTCGGGGAGTCTTGTTTGTTTCCACTTCTTGACAATGTGTCCACATTTTCAGTCTTTATTCTGCGCTGACCACCCGCCTCCGTATGTAACACACAGAAGTGAGTGGTATCGATTTTCACAGCAGATTTCAATTCATTTTCCAAAATAATTTACCATTGCTGAATTATTTCTTTAGTGATCTTGCCCATAACTGCAAAAAAGTGAAAAGAGTTCATTAGTCTGGGCTCAGTGCAGAGTTGTCGAGTATGATAATATCATAGCAGGCAAGTTAATTTAATAATTTTAGGGGCATTTTTGCCTGTGTTTGATATAGACAGATACAGAGGTGGACAGGAAACAGGGAGAGGGGGGTATGACATGAAACAAAGGTTGCTGGCTGGAATCAAACCGGCAACAGTAAGGACCATACAGCCATGTGGCATGGCCCGTAACCACCGGGCCACCAGTGCACGCCAGTTTGTTTAGAGTCTTTATTCAAATTGTCGGGTACTGGAAGCTGCAGTGAAAAAAAAAAAGTTGGTATCTGTTTTCAAAAACAGATGAGATCAGTCAAACTCTTGTTGACAAGAATATGACTTTCCATATTCAAGGTTTTGTCTTTTGGCATTGCCTCGGTGCTTCTCCATCCAAGAAAATATCCTTTCACACACAAAACATGTAGTCAAACATGTTTCCCAGAAACATTCGGTGAGAAGGACACGAGGTTGGATGTGAATTTGAAAACCAAACATCACCTGTAACTCATTAGAGTGCCCCTCCCAAAGTGTAGGGTGTATCACAGATTCTTCTTTTACACGGCAGGAAAAAACATTACAGAGAAGAAATGAATCTACACATGTTCACATTTATTCTCAATCCTCCTGTGTTCAGATTGAATGTCAAGTGATTTGTGCCACATACGGATCGACGGTAAACCAGTAGTCGTGCCTGTGTGCTCACCAACTGTGTGACAAATTACAACTCTTTCAGTGAGGTGTCCTGGCAACTATTGGATGGATTGCCATCAAACGTCTTACATATATGAAACTGATGCAGACATTCATGTTCCCCCAATGCTGAACCATGATGACTTCGGTGATCCTATACCCTTTAATCCAGTACTTTGTGTTTATTGTTAACTGTACTGTTAACCTGAGCACTTTAGCGTGCTGATGTAAGCATTTAGCAGCCTGTAAGCTCCAAAAACAAAAATGCTAATAACGCTTTAGTGGCTACAGTACGCAAGGATATTGTACTGCAAGAGAAAACATTGGCGGGAAAACCAATTAAACATGTTGTCAGTGGATTTTTGTGGATATGTTGACTGTATGATTATTTAGTCACTTGGCAAATGCATTTATTAAAAATGTTTATCCATTGTTCTGATGAAAAACACAATTTGGGCAGCATTACTTTCTGTCAAAACATATTTGCTGTTGCAAGTTAGTAGCTTCTAAACAGAGTTTATAGGACACAAGACTGACTCAAGGACTGTAAGGAGATGCATGTCTCAAATATAGTGGATGCATTTTTAGTTTCCACTATGAACATTCCTAAATGCTGTTAAAAAATGATCCATCAGGATTGTGTAGGACAGCTTAAGTGTCAAGGATGAGCGTCGACTCCCATAACCCATGACAACGTCCCCAAAGAAGCTGTGAAATCACTGCCAGGCTTCAATTACATCGACATTAGTGAATAATGTTCTGGATTGCTCGACCATTACGAAGAAGAAATGTATTTCCGTGACACACTCGTGACACTGGCGGTCAGATGTAGTGTGAACTTGGGTTGATTCTTATCCTGCTTCACCTCTCTTGAATCTTACGTTCATGATTGGACGGCTTAAGGGTTGAGCATTGACTCCCACAACACAATGATGAGGCCTCTAGACATGGACTGCAACAGGGATTGCTGTTAGAAGAACATATGAAGACAAAGATCCATTGTCAGGGCAATAAGTCCTGAGCTGGATCCTTGGGGAGAATCATGTTCACGTGTGAACGTGATGACAGAGTGAGCCAGCTGAGAAAGCCTCATCTCATACCAAATGCTAAATACTTATTTACACTGAATGAAATTTTGCAGAACAGACTCGCAAGTTTGTTTAAGTTATGACAATGTGCAGCAGCTGCTCATCTAAAACGTATCAGTCATTCTTGGCTACAGTTGCACCCTGCATTAGTGTATGTTTGTTCATATGCATAGTGTTATCTATGTAGAACTACTACTACAATGATTCACTGAGCAATAGTATCTAAAATATATAGGATTTCTGACTTAAAGCCAACCAATGAATACCCAGCCTTAGCTTACAGACTGATAACATTTCCTCCATTTATTTCAACAATGCAGCTTTTAGCATGAATATCTGTTAGGCGCGATCATGTTCAAGTGGGTCCTGTCAGACTAAACTATTTGGAACAAGGCTACATTTCCCGTGACAGTGATGTATTACAGAATGTCGTAGAATGATAAGGGGGTAACCTGAGATTTCCCATGCACTCTGAGGCAGGCATGCATTCACGTGCCCCATTTCTTGCTCTCTCTCACACACACACACAATGTATGTGTGACCACCACTGACTACCCCCATGTTTAATGCCAAAAGCATTGGGTAATTCTGTATGCCGGGCCTCTGCGGGGTTGTTACAGCTGAAGTTAAACATTAATATTGGACAGCAGGCTTATTGACTACCTGACAGAGTCAGTGAAAAAAGGCTAAAGCTGGAGGCTCATGACCTCCTTTCATTGTCAGTTAGTGCAAACACCGTTCAGAGAACAGACAGTTGTGTTGTGATGAATTGTGCTGAGGTTTGGATGAAGAGCTGGAGGGAGTGAGGAGTCTCACGTTGACAGCCATGACTTCATCCGACCCAGTGCTGCCCAGTCTACATCTCCAGCCGGTGTGAAACTTCTTGTACTGCAGGTCCAAAAGAATACGTGTTGAGATCATCCAAAGTTGAGAAAAGAGAAGAGGAAAGAAGAATGTGATGTAAAGCTTACTGCTGTCATTGTTAACTTTTGCAGAAAGACAGCGGAACATGGTGTAACATGCTGGCTTATGGATTTGAGTTTGTTTGAGTTCTCCTTCTTGGACTTGTCTTTAAGCTACGATTAAAGGTAGACTTCACTGACCTTTTACGGACACAAATCTGAACTCACAAATCCTGCTGGTCCAACCTGAGATAAACAACATTTAAACAACATGAACACATTCAAAAATCACATACAACTACATGCTAATACAGGAGGAGGCTGAGGAGGTGGAGGGAGTTTCACTCCTGACAGCAGGCAGCAGCGAGGACGCAGAGCTCAGTGTTCTGAATGAGCGCTAAATGTTTAGAAAGCACACCTGAGTTCTACCTGTCTGTCTCTTTGTCATTTACCTGAATGCAACATTAGCTCCATCTCCTCACTTTTTGCTTTTCCGTCACTGTTCTTCTCTAAGCAGAACATGTGTTGGTTGGTCCACCACTTTGGTCCAGGCCGAAATATCTCAACATTTCCTGGAAGGACTGCAGTTACATTTAGTACAGATAGCCAAGGAGACCAGAGGATGAATCCTACTGACTTCGGTCAACCTCTGACTTTGACTTTCCACCAGCAAGCTGACATTTGTTGCATTACGTTGGCACAGATGTTCATGTGCCCCTTTAGGATTAAGACTGAGCAACTTTGGTGATCCTCTGACTTTTCATAGTGCGATCATCAGATCAAAATTTCAGTTTGTCCAATATTTTAACTTATGATCAAAAACCTTTAACCTAATAACATTTGGACTGATTTGTGTGCAGCTGGCAACTGGACCAGTCTGACCATGAACATGAAACTGAGCAAAGGGATTGAACTACAGGTGTAGCCATACGAATGAAGGCAATTCAAAATGACTAATTGGCTGACATATTTACTGTGATGAGTACCATATATGATGGACAGTGTTTCTTTAGTTTGGTGTTTGTTTCCATACAGTCTTTTAAAAGGTTTTTACGAAAGAAAATATAAATGGATGTCAAAAACTGAAATGTACCAATTTTGTACAAACTTTAGGTTTGAAACAGCCCAAAGAGCAGTTCACAAACCTAACTATAAATTGTTACCTGAATCATGTAAGAGAATCATGTGTTTCTAAGGCTGCAGCTATGCCATCCTATGAAATTTGAGTGCCATTGTGGCAGCAGAATTGGTTTCCATGATTTGGACCCCCAGCTGTTCCCTCTGTTGTAGAGCCAGAACCACTTGCCCTCTGTGTTAACTGAAGCTTCAGAGGCTCTTTTTTAATCTCTTTGGGGCTCGCCACAATCCCTAACCACAAATCCCGGCCTCCTGGAGTAAACTGTCAAATCTCCATAAGATACAGAAGATATATTTAGTGTTGAGCTTTGCCTCCGTGTGCCTAAGTTTTTCTCTAATGTGCCTCATATACCGTGTGTGCATCGAGAATCCAACCAAATAACAAGTTTCTACACGACATAGGAGTCACTGTTTGATTATTTAGCTTTGATCAGTAATTTGTTGATAATACTGGAGTGGATCCAGATGCTGGTTCACTCTCTCATTCTTGATGTAGTTTGGCAGGGTTCAGATGTGTCGTGGAGAAGAAAATACTGCGTCGATTCCCAAGAGCAGAGGACTTTTAAACAAGGAAACCCAACATAAAAGGAAAACCCAGTTATTGGTTCCAGTGCCTGGGGCCACACACAGATCACACATTACAAGGTCTTCATGTTCCTAAAGTGTTAGCACATTTTACACAGAATGTCTCACAAATGTCTGGAGAGCTTTTCATATGCACAGCTGAAGTTATATATAGAAGGTTTCAGTTTTCACATCTATCTGATGGTCAAGATTGTACAATATAACACAAAAGAGTCCTCCATGATGCTGCCATGAAAAATCAAAGTCCAAACTGGACATTTTGACACTTTGGTGGCACTTTTTCTTTACGCTTTATCATAACTTTTGCTAGGCAAGTTATTTTGAGAGTGTAATCAAACATTTATAATAATTACTCATTAGGAAAAAAATCACATAATTGCATTAATCATTTCATCACTTTCTGTTACTCATCCCTAATTCATCAAAGGTACTATCTAAGATCTCCAAAGGCCATATGTGTCCAAGATCATCTGTGTTTTGAGTGATCCTAGAGCGTCTTGGTGGTCGATTACACATGCTATCAACTAGTGGACAGGGTCTTTGTCAGTTTCAGAGCAAATGATTATAGAGCCTACAAATTAATCCTGCCTTCCTTTGCATGAACTAAAACATTTTCCGCTTTCAACCCCTACCTTGTTTTGTATGGCTGACGAGAAAATTGCTTTGCTCATGTTACCTCTGTACAGCAACGGCAGGGAGCGAGGTGACCGGGACGGTCACCACGGCAGAGGATGGTCACTGAGCTGGAGATGGCGTTACGTAGTGACGTAGACAAGTAACGGAAGAAAAGGCTGGACATTTCATGCAGTTCAGTAGCACTTTCTTTCTGTGGGGGAGAATAGCTCAAGTTGGCTTGAACTCTGCAAACATTTCACATGCACAAAAACACACCACACCACCAAAGGAACGGGAAAACCACAAAAGGGACTCTTTAAAGGATAACTTTCGTTTTTTACAACCTGGACCTTATTTGAAGCATTAAATACGACCATTTACTCACCCAGACAACTTTGGTGGCATTTGGAGTCGTTTTGAAGAAACTCCCCTCTGAGCCCGTGGTGGCATGTTATCAACATCCGGTGTCTCTAGACAACTACCTCTGACGTGGATGATGTCACTACCGAACGCCGGGCGCTGCGAGCAGCCAGCCACAACACGGCTGACTCTGTGGCGGTCGGCTACAAATACGCAATACCGAACCATAACTGTGCCAAACTAAACTAGCTAAACTAGCCGACCGCCGGCTCAGAGGGGAATAGCACCAGCATATCATAACAAAATATTGGAATATGAACGAGTTTCCGCAGATTATGCGTTATATAGAGGCTGCACATGGATGCCCCGAGTACTCGCATTATACGGATATACGCGCCGCTCCTCTGGGGCTAATTTCTTCAAAACGACTCCAAATGTCGCCAAAGTTGTCTGGGTGAGTAAATGGTCGTATTTAATGCTACAAATAAGGTCCAGGTTGTAAAAAACGAAAGTTATCCTTTAAGAGGCATTAATAATGATTTAATTAATAAACATTGTCACTCATATTAAATATTAAGTTATTAAATATCAGTTATTACTGAATGTAATGTAATATTAATTAATATATTAGCTTGAAGGTAGTTAATGGAAACACACTGATTCATGTTTGATTTTACTCAAAGCTTGAGCAACAATTGAACAGAAACATAGCTACAGAAAAGAAAAAGACAGACTGCTGAACCTGTTGCAGACAAAGTCACCGAATATGGTTTTACTTTGGATCGCGCTCAATTCCCATCCCAGTTGAACTAAGCGGTCCAGTGTGTGGCATGAGGCTGCTTTGAAGACGTCAGTGATTAATGGTCTGTGTGAAAGTCCGCCGCTGAGTTGGTTACATCACTCTCTGTTTCTCCCTCTCTTTCCAACACGACACCTGATACCTTGTCAAACCAAAAAGATCATGTCACCAGCATCAGAGTCTAGTGTTTCATATGTTTTAGTATGGTGGTCTTTGATCCAGCGCTGTCACATTGAAATCAGACTCTGAGGATTGCATGGGAGCGCCCATCATATAAAGAGCTTTTTACTGCTTGTGCTTATGCAGGCTTGACCGCATGTTTTCCTCAGTCCACCGTGTTGTTAAATGCTGTGACACACACACACACACACAGACACACACACACACACACACAGCCTTATGGTATGAGCATGACTATATGCTAGGTGCATGCGTCCTGCATATGAAAAAAATGAAAGCATTATGTAACACAACTCCAGCCTGTGATTTAGGTAGAGGTGCTCTGCAAAGAAATCAAAACCAGTCATTCATGCAAACATGATGTCAGAGTTTGGCACAGCAGAAAAAAGGTAGTCACTTCAAATGTGACTGGCACAAATCATAAGAATGCCTGAATCAGTGCCCAGGGTTTAACTGTAGATGGCTGTTTGAGGAGATAAGGCAAAATTCACACTCAAAAGACATCTGCTGAGTGATTCTGACGGGGGTGGACTGGTGGGACAGGCTGGTTAGAGAGCTCAGCACAGGTTATTGTCCAATCATTGCAAGCATAAGTGGTCAATCTTTGGATTTAATGCATGGGGTTAAGACGAATAAAAGTGGAGGGTGGAGTCTTTTTTTCTAGCTTTTCCTAAACCTTTTCCTGAAGCTAACTCATTAGCATGCCTGGCTAACTCACTTATTACCTACAGCATTGATCCCCGACCCGTGGGCCGCGGCCCACTAGTGGGCCGTGGGTCATTTGGTACTGGGCCGCACAGAAAGAAAAAATAATTTCCATTATTTTGTTTTTTCACATAATTTGAAAAACAGGTGGTGCCTGACAGTGCCAGTCTGCAGCCAGGTCCTCTTGACATGATTAAAAAGTGGATTTACGTTCATTATTATTGTTATTATTATTATTAAAGAGAAAATACCACAGTTTTTAATGCCGATCTTATCATTTTATTTTGTTTTTATCTGCTACACCTTTAGACTGGGCCGTGAAAATATTGTCAGACATTAAACTGGGCCATGGTACAGAAAAGGTTGGGGACCACTGACCTACAGTATAGTAAGGGAGCGTAAAGCGACAGAGTACATCATTAACTAAGTACAATTAGTAGTATTTACCACAGATTAGGGTAATGTTAACAGCTTGTGTGAGGAAGAACTGTATGTTAGAGTGACTTAACGGTCTGAGCTCCATGTCTGAGCTCTACACTGTCACGCAAGAACAATGCTGATTCTTTATTTCCATTATTTTATTCCTTAGACGTGGATCTTCAGCCAATGAAAATGCTGATTTTTTGCCTGCGCCAGCTTTAGTCTCGTTTTGTATGTAGCCATCAAGTTCACACAAGTTTTACAAGACTTTTGTTTGAAAACAAGTCGGCTGGAAACATTTCATAAATCAGCAGGAGACGGTGTTGTCCACCAACTTACATTAATTGTAAAGCTAGCTTCATTTGCTTGTTTGCCACAGTCGTTTCTGGCAGTTGTAAGCAAAAGTGATGGTTGGCTGCTGGAAATGAGGTGCCTGCTCTTGTCTATTCCTGTATGAAATGAAGGATTTCTGGCAGCATTATCAGCGTAAACTGCCTAGCCGATGCACAGCTGGACAGACGCGGCAAAGGCAAGTAAGTGGCGCAGGACTTAATGAATGGTCAGTTAAGCTGCCAGACATTATTGAAGCATCCTGAACAGAAGGGGAGAGAATACACTTCATGACTTTATTTCTGTCAGAGTTTGTCTGTGTGTGTGTGTGTGTGTGTGTGTGTGTGTGTGTGTGTGTGTGTGTGTGTGTGTTAGATGTCCTCCTGATCGCCTCTCCTCTGCCTGACCGGCTTGCTGTGAGATCGTCCTCTGAAACGTTGCCTCCCTTCAGAGAGGCTCATCAGCGTTGGCTCTAGTGTAAACCTGTTAAGCAAACACAGCGTGTTGTGATGAAAGCCACGCTGTCTCACTCCACGCCTTTAATGCATAATAACAGTCAGCGTTACTACAGCTTAGGAACAGCTCTCGCTCTGCGTCCTCCTTTTCTCACCCTAACTTTTGCTTTTTTTTCTTACTTTCCTCCTAACCAACCTTTCCCTCCATGCTCTTGTTTAACTACCTCCAGTTCACAGTTTGAACATGCTATGGCTGTTAGCCAGAGCAGAGGAGAGGCGCTCTGCGGGTCCAGAGCCTATTGGCATCTTCAGTGGATTCCTGCCATCCATCGGTTCCATCTCCTTCTCTTTTGTTGTGTGAGAGCAAACGAGCGTTTAAAATGTGTGAAGTCTCCGTGGGGCGAGTGAATCACTCATTGTTGGTGTCTTCAGCAGGGTGGCAGGCTGGAAGGTGCGCTCTCACTTTTTCACCAACTTGACCTCTTCTGACCAGCTGGGTCTCTCTGAATGTCCAACTCTGTCACAACATGTGCAACAGCACAGTTCTGTTTTGGAAAATCTTGTTTCATATATCAAGAAATTTTATCCTTGTGGCCTACACGCAGTATTCACAACATTTTGAGAGTCTAAACACATTTGTAAAACTGTAGTTGCAGGCATGAAAACTATAAAACCACACTGTAAAGAGCTGTTTTTTTTACCATGCTGCTTTTCATTACAGCCAAGATGATTGCTGAAACATTAGGAGAGCAGTTAACTAAGCCCGACCCTTATTTTGCAAAGTCTCCATGGCAACTTAAATCTATGTAGGCGCTGGAAAAACCCCAATTTAGTCCTCATTATGTTTTTTTTATTTTGTGGGGCGCAAAGAGCAGGAAGAAGAGAGAGGGAAAGGATACAGAGGGACTAATGTCTCTTTAGCTTGTCATGAAGGTATATGAGAGTGTGCAGGAGGTACACTGTATCAAAATATATGAAATAAAATCTATATTGTCGGTATCTCTCAAATGTGTGTGTACTTTTACTAGAAACTGTTGAATGCAGGACCTTTACTTGTAACAGACTATTTCTAAACTGTGGTATTGCTTTTTTACTTCAATACAAGGTCTGAGTACTTCTTCCACCACTCGTGTGTGTGGGTGTATGTGTTGTGAATGTGTGTGTGTGTGTTTGCACTTACTTCAGTAATTACACCTGGCCCTTCACTTTTTTCACATTTCAGTGTGAGAAGCTGAAAATGTATTTCCCAATTTTGGCAAGAAATTGTAAAAATTATGCTAAATACACATCATTGATTTAATCTGTCAGATTGTTCATTGTGTGGCGTGTTAAGGACTCCGCCCGCCTTTCTACACAATGGCTACGTTTGGGTTTGTCCTCATGGCAAATATCGTTGGAAAGCTACGATTATTGTGATTTGATTGATGCAAACAATTTCAAGATGCAATCACAGCAGGTACAATCAACACCACTAACAAACAAACAAACTGAGGCAACTCATCAAAGAGGCCTTAAAGTGAAGAATCATCACACTCTGAGAAAAAGGGTTACACTTGCAAAAGCTCAGACAATCCGAGACAGTAAAATATTTTTACCTACAAAGATGTTTTATCAACATATCATCATTTATCGATGTGCTAATCTGCCATGTTTTCTCCATTATGACAGTAGTAATCATCACGCTCAGGCATTATGTTGGTCTCAGGACAGCTCCTGCACTCAGACCTTTTGATAGACACCTCACTTGACCAATTAGGATCTTCCATGTTATCACCACAGCCAATGAGAGTCCACGTTGAAAAGAAGGGCCATGTTTTCTTCTTTCGTGTAAATATCCAGCCAGCTGCAAGCAAATGTGCAGATGATGGGCGCGTCATATAGCTAATGAAATTCTGAAGATGAGAATATGCTGTTTTAGTGGGAAATTTACAGCCAAATCAAGGAATTCTGTGTAAATACACAGGGTTTGATATGATAAATAGAGTCATTGGTGTCAATATAAAGATATATATCCCAAATATAAGTGTAGATACCCAAAATATGCTTGTAGATGGCCTAAATATAGATTCCTTAAATATAAATATATGTATTCATCTAGATAAATATAGTAAATGTTTTTGGTGAACACCTAGATATAACATTGGAAAAAATGTCAAAAATGCTCTGTGATATCCATTTTTGTGACCATATTTCTAACCATGCATTTACTCCAAACTGTATTTCAGGCTAATTTGACAGGAGTTTTTATCCCCTTGATTATGCTTTTCCGACATTAGACCGACTGTCCCAAGCTCAGATTGAGTGTCAGTTAACTGTGATCTTCAGGTTTTGTGGTGTTGTCTGTGATTTTAGCAGAATTACTGTCTGAGCTTTGGCTGAGATGCTGAAGGCCTTCCAGTGATTTTCCTTTAGGTGTCTTGCAGTAGCTGTGTGGTTTAAGCTGTTGCGATGACAGATAAATCCTTCTGTGCATTAATGGGGTTTGTCTCTAGGATGTCAATATATTTTCCATATTTACATTTCCACTAACCCGAATGAGTCTCTTAGGATCCTGCCACCATGACCTGTTGCCAGACAAAAACTCTGACACTGACAAAAACACAAAACAAAATGGATTTAGTCAGTGTTGGGCAAGCTACTTGGAAAGTAGCTATAGTGAGCTAAGCTACCAGTTACTCTGCATCAAATGAAGCACTACCCTAAAAAAAATATGGCAAACTGAGCTACAGCAACAAGACAAAAGTAGCTTACTCCATCCAAGCTTTTTCTTTTTTTTTTTTTACATCGGACCAACTTCATCCAAGTCAGTGCTACCTCAGTGATCAGTGAAACTGACAGTCAAGCAGGCAGTTAGGCAAGCAAAAGTGTCAAGTTCAGTTGCAAATTGAACAATAAGCTGTGCTCTCTGCTCACTGCTAAGCTTCTGAAAAGCTATTTGATTCAGAAAGAATGGTATGGTATGGTTAAGCTTACACAAAGATCACGGTTGTTGCAAAAAAAACAATAGTTCAGGTATGGTTATATATTAAGGTATTGAAAACACTTGATTAAGGTCAGGTAAAAACTGTGGTTACAGTTAATAAAAATGGAAACATTAATTGTGCTGTATGAAAGTGTGATGTGCTACACACCTTTGCAGTACTTCACATCTTGCTACATACATACTGCTTGCTGCAGACAAAGGGCGAGCTACTTCCTGCACTGGCTCTGAACTGGCACCGGACAAAAATCATGAGGTGCAGAATCATCCCAATATGGAAGTAATTTGTAGGAATACTAGGCTGATATATCACTCATTCACACCATGAACTAGCTGGTGAGGACTGCAATCTGGTTTTCGTCAGACATACTGAACAGTAGGGCTTGAGATTCAGGCCAAATACTATCAATACATGTTTTATCTCATCACACCAGACTAGAAAATCTATTGTATTCACAGAGGTTTCAGAAGCAAATTAATCCAAAACTAGCTGCATCGCTACTAGAGGTAGGAAGGAAGAAAAATCTTTTTATGGGTGACCTGACCCTTTGAGGCACAGTCAGTGTCACATACAGTGACACGAAAAGCTGACAGAATTTAAACATATAACATCTCTGAAAATGTTCCTAAGTAAAGGTGGACTTGCAGACTTGGTCTAACTGTAAACTGTAAACTGTTCAGAGCCTTACATGATCTTCAGGTCTAAGATTTCATATCATTCTGATGTACTTCTGACTGCATCCTGTAATAACACATACAATAATCAAATCCACACACTGCTGAAATCACACATGTGGCTGTGGTCTGACTGCATATTGCAGTATCTCATTTCCAGTCGAAGACCATCAATCCTTCACTTTAAAACAAGATTGGTACGGGGACACAGACCCCGCCAATAAATTCTTGCGGATGAAATCTTCACTGTTCACAGCCCTGATCCTTTAGATTTATTGATTTAAACCGCAGCCTCTCTTCCTCCTGAGGAAAGACTCCTGTCTAATCTCAGCCAAGACTTAGATATGACGACACGATAAGGCGCCAGTGAAATGAGCTAAAGTGGTCTGTGTTGACTTTGAAGCCCCAGCTGCAAGCCTTGCTGCATCATGTAAGGTTTAAGAAAAAAACACAGAGAGCAGCAAATATTCAAGCATCGCTTCAGGTGTAACATGTCCTGAAGCACCTGGCTGTGCTAAAACAAAGTGACTGAGACCCAGTGCTAGTCAGCATTAGCTGTGAGACCTCTGACCCGATTTGCATTTGCCTCTGCGAAGACGCACATAACCTCGCCTGTGACCCGACGCATCAAAGGCTGTTATGGGTAATTGTAGGTCGCAGAGGAGCCTGCGTACATACCTCCCAAATCTCAACAGCATGTCGTGTGGACTTGCACATCAAACAAGCTAATTGGTTGATCCCAGTCTTGTTGGGAGTGGAGCCCAAAAAAAGTTTGTTTACACTAATACGTAGTAAAAATGGCTCCAGCAGGAGCTGTTGTGGCCAAGACACCAACCGTGAAGTGTGATGTCCCTGGTTCAAATCTGACAGGGGACCTTTGTCGACCATCCCATTCTCCCTCTATGACTGCTATCTAATAAAAGCAGAAAATGCCAAAAAACATTTTTTAACATGTCTCAAACAATTTCAACACATGGTCACACAGAAAACATGCTTCAACATGCTGGGTCAAAGGCAACGCACTGCCACACTGTCACACTCCAAATAATGGAGATAACTGCATGAAGTGGTTTGGAAACTCACAAAAACTGTCTGATGCAGCACCCTTATTCTGATGTTGGAAAAATATTGGGGGCAGGAGCTTTCAGACACTGTTCACCAATCTGACAATCTGGCACTTTTCTGAAGCATGTGCCTGAATGTGTTGCTGCAGCCTTTATCTGACCCTGTTAAATGCAACATCGTCTTGAATGATCCGTATGGCTGAGGGAGCAGCTATGTGAGAGTCTTGTTGTCTTGCCGAGAGTCCATTCACATGTTTATGCTAGCTAGTTGTTAGCTGAACTGTCATTGATGTAGCTAAACTGCCAGCTTGTTTAAGTTATTCTTCTCCTGTTTTTAACCAGCTAGGCTCTATAGAAATGGCAATATCCATCTGTAGGTTGGTACTGAAATGCCTCAACAACCATCAGACACAATGTCATGACATCTCGCGCAGATATTCATGGTCTCCAGAGGATGAATCCCTCTGTCGTTCCATACAGCACCGCCATCATCAGGTCAGGTAAGATGGTGAACATTATATACATTAGCATTTTAGCATTTTTATTGTGACTACATTAGCATACTGACATTAGCATTCATCTCTAAGTCCAGCTGTGCCAAAGTATAGTCTCATGGAGCTGCGAGCATTGGTTGCTCTTTTTAAATGATTCCAAAGAGCTTAATGTGCATTTCCACCTCTCTCACAACTGGGATGACAGTCACACAGGATACACCTGATTTGAACCTGCATTTCAACTTGTATGTACGATCATTCAGATGGATTCCTCCTCAGTACTGTTCATTACCGAGTGTTTTTCCAAATGTTGCTTCTTTCCATTTTTGGGCATAATCATTGCTTTATTCTCCTTTCACTGTGGGCCTTTCTGTCTCTTTGTTACCTTTTGTTCTATTCCCAATGTGCTGTTAATTCCAACGCTTAATTTATATAGCATTTACATTGACAGTATTTACTTTACTCAACACATCAATGGGACATATGTTGCTGGGACTGAACATGAGACTGAGCAGATACACACACCCACCATACTTCCATTTGTCAGAATAACACAATATAATGAAAGGGTTGGCCCCCTAAAAGCACCAAGCGCCAAACAATTCCCATCCCCAGCATGGAAAAATCTGTCTCCCACAGCCTGTAACAGAATGACTTCAAGGCAAGAGCAGTTGCTAACAGAAGCTATAGGTCTTCAGAAAAAGCAGAGAATCATTTGTCATCCTAGAGATCCTCTCAAAGAGCTCAGCAGCGACTGCCTGGCCTAAAATGGTGTTCGTGGAAAGGCTGTGGTCGAGATCAACTTATGAATCCAAAGAGAGCTTTGAAGATCACAGATTGCACGTCTCAATTTAAGAGCATGGGAGACTTGACAGAGTGAACCAGCTGGAGGAAAATGTATCTCTGAAACCTCTTTGGTTGGAAAGAAAAAGTCGAGTCAGCATCCGCGATCAAGACAACATCAGATCTAAGTGCAGGTCTGGGAAATCAGGAAAGCAGCTGATATCATATTTTGGGATTAACTCAGAAGCTGCTATAATGAAGAACACACATATGCACATACATACAGCCCTCACTGATCATCAGAGTAGGAACTGAAGTAAAAGTAAACTGTCACCTAAACTCCTTCTCTCAATACCTCGTTCTAGGAACAGAGTATGTTTTGGATTTTACTGAAAAAAAGTTGAGACTGCGAACAAATAATTACAAAAACAAGTGTGCATAAAAATATCCTCTCAGAGGTTAAAATTTCTCTTCAACTTCTGCCTTACGTCAAAAGCAACATGGTGTATTGCAAACAGCACCAAGAAATGAATGTGGTAACAATTTTCTTGTTGATGCTTGGAGTAAAAGTGCAACTTGAATCACAGGCAAACTGGCACAGGTTCTGTCATGTCCTGTTGCATCTGAGTGCATAATGTAGTGAACGGTAGTGAATTTCACTTCTAGCTTGAGTTCATTGTATATCCCCCACAAAGAGCCTCTGTTAGATAAGTGGTGATCTTGATGTGTTTCCCGGCGCCTTAGCTTAGCAAATGAACTTCACAGTCGGTTGTTTACAGCCCTCCACATGCATTTAATTCTGCAACGCTGGTCATTTTGACTTTGCGGTTCAGTCAGTGTAAAGAAAGGCCAACTTAAAGCCTCAGTGGTTCCCATGGAATGGGAAACATTAACCCTTCATGCTCATTAGCCCTGTGAACTGAGTCTGAATAGGTGGTCAGGCCTCTGGTTGGAGGAGAGGGGGGAAAAGTAAATCAAAATCCAGTCCTCTCTTGGCAGAGGCCGGTGTCAACTGCTGGGTTGTTGTGTAAAGCAGATAATGTGATTTCCGGACAAGAGGTCTCTTCACACCTCTCTTCAGCAGCGGCCCACTGTGAGGTAAAACTCTTTAAGATGAGCTCCAAGAGGGCCATTTTCTAAATACAGTGGACCAAAGCTCACACTCAATAGAGCCCTGATCCATTCAGGATGCTACAGGCAAAGTCCAGGTCCATTAAACAAGATTCAGACACTGATAGCGACACAGGAGGACACCGCAGGTCTTGGATTCTGTGCTTTTTAAGGAGGCGTGAGGAGATGGAATGGTGTGCAGTTGTGTCGGCCAGTGGAACAGAACAGTAACGCCTGAGTTCAGCGAGTTGGTCTAATTTCCGCACATGTTCAAATCAAACTTTTTTATGGATGTCGCGTCACACAAGAAGTGATTCCTCATGCCTTAGTTGTCCAGATCACAAGTCTCAGACTCTAATTGTTTTTATTGTTGAGAGTAATTCAGTCTGCTCGGTCACTGTGTGAATCATGGCCCACTCCATCCAGCCACACCCTTCATCATGAACACATGCCTTTCACATCATTTACAAATATACCTCTGTGTCAGGGTAAATCACAAGCGTTTCTTAACAACATCTACTGTTTTCCATTGGTTGTAATAGTGCAAGAATATAAAAATGCCAGCTTGTTTTTGAATATTTCACTCAAGCTGTGTCGCACATTGCAACAGGCTGATTATACAGGGCAAGAACATTTGATTGTTTTAAAGGTTAAAAAACATACTTGTATCTTTGAAGCAACGAGACGGGAAATATAAGTGGAATATTCAGGTTTAACAGGCTATTTCTATCACTAATTACAATTAGTAATAGATGCAATAAATTGCAATTTAGTAACTTTATGGGATTTTTAAAACATTGCACTGAACTCCAGCCTGAGGGCAACAAAGGATTACATCAATTTCACCTTCTCCTTTCTTTTCGGCATTTTATCAGATAAGACACATGATTCTAAATGAAAGCTAATGTTGCTCTGCATCTTCTGGGTCCATAAATATGCCACTGTTTGCTAAAATGGTAGCCATGATAACTTTTTAAGGTGTGTCATGTGCTGTCATATGAGTAGTTGAAAAAAGATTTATTATTGCTTTAAACATCTGAACCTGCAATAACTAATATTAAACACTGGGAGCCACAAAAGGCAGCATGAGGTAGCTGTTTAAATGTACTGAAGCTTGATAAATAAGGTTGTCAACGTAGTGTAAATAGTTAAGACCACATTCCCAGTTGAAAGCATATCAATATAGTCCACCACCCCAGCTCAAATGTTTTCTCTTCTGATTTCTCCATCCACCCCGTGCTCCTCTTTTCTTTCTTTTCTATGAACTCACTGGAGAGAGAAACTGCACTCATCAGGAAAATGATAGCTTTGGTTGTTTGTTCGCTATTTACGTAGTATATGTTTATATTTTTATCCAAAGCACCATTTTCTAGTTGTGCAAGTAATGACTGTTTTCTGGATGTAGCAAAGGTAGAAGTAGTGCGATATTGCTTTAGCGCTGCAAAAAAGCATGGGATGGATGCTGTTTCAGCAAAACATAAAGCCATGACACAGAAGACCATGGTTCACAAGTTTGACAGCAAAGTTTTCCTAAACATAACTGGCTAGTTAATCTTTTAACTAATCTTAATTAAGTAGATTTACTTTTCTCCACCATAGCGGTGGTAGATCAGAAAACGCTCATAGGAGCAAAGCAAAGCATTTGGTCCGTTAGATATTAAGACTTTTTAAGAGACTCCACACCCATCTGAGTCCTTTCCAGCTTTGGTTCACTGATCTCCATCCATCCCCTCCCTGATGGGGCAACAAGTCCACCCAGCATACCATAATGTAATTTCCTCTCACCAACATCCTACAGAGATGCTCCAACAAATCATTTAACCCATCACATGAGGTCGTTTCTTTTACTGGACAACCAGGAGTTATAAGATGTGACTTTATTCAATCGCACACAGCTCGTGCTCATATGTCCCGGCCTGTCTGCACTGCTTTATACCAGACGACACCAAAGGGACGCTAAAAGAAACAGATAAATATTTGGCCTTGTGCAGCTTTAAAAGAAGGCCTTTGAAAAAAGAAGGAAATAGTGTTTGTGTTTTTAGCAAACTGCCCACTGACTGACAGACTAAACTTCCACCATCAGATATCATCTATAAAAGCAAAAAAACAAAGCACAGCTGGTTCACTGGCTCGGTGGGTTAGGTTTAGGCTTTTCAGGTGAGATCTCAGGGAATTCAGAGCATGTGGATATTTGCTTTAGTTGAAGAATTAAAGGGGTGGACGTCTGGCTGCCATGAAGACCCTCTTTCTTTAGCAACGAATCAATGAGTCCAGGCCTCAGTCTCACAGTTCTTCTTGTCCACTTTAATCCTTCACAACCCCACATGCTGACAAATATTTACAGAAGTGGCAAACTTAAGTCAGAGAGAACATCCTGATCAAAGGTTAAGGCTAGTGATGCTGTCTCACAGCACTTTCTGACTGGCTACACGGATTATACACTTGTTAATGGATCAATTCATTGTTGGTATTGATCTGTTGGCAGTGGTTAAGTACAGAACATGACCAGTCATGGCCTGTTGGAATGAAAATACATGGCACCAAAATTATAAACAGCAAAATGTAGAGCCTTGAAAACATCCACTGAGAATTGACCACATGCTCCAGACATCTGTCAGACATGCAGACTTTTGATCACTTGTTTACTTTTGACTCACATCTGGCTCCTCTACCTTGACCACTTCTCCTGTATGTATGGGTCATGTGGTGTGTGTGAGAGGCATCTGTTGAAGCACATCAAGTGATGAACACTATGCGAAGAGGTCAGTGTGTGTAGCAGAGGGAGGTGGTCAAGGAAGAAGGTGTTATTGTCAATGTGAGTTGTTACTCTCACTATGTGGAGACTATCTGTTATATTTTACAAAGTGCAACAGACTTTAAAGCCAGGATCTGAGAGAGGAGACCCAGCTTAAATGAAGAAAAGTTTTAATTCATGTTTTTAACAAGCAACCAACTGAGGAAGTATCCAATAATACAATAATCCAATAATTAAAGGTGCACAGTTCCCGAGCTCCTGATCCAAGTCTTTGGGGTTATCAGGCAGAACTGGTCCAAGTTGAGGTCCAAGGGGTGGAGCAGGATGATCCAGTGCCTCCATGAGGAGTTCAAACAGGTGAGATCCAGGTTTCCACTTACGCCTCACAAGAAGAGCAGACAGACAAGCCACAACCGAGGGTGGCCGACTGGAATCACCTGAGCACGAAACAAACGAGCAGATCAAGTTGCTGAGCACTGAGATACTGGGTACATGAAGGTCCGGTCGCACGCCACTGCAGCTGGGTGATGTGATGAGTGCCTGTGGTGAAAACTTTTCATCTCATCAATTCATTCATGCTGTCCTGAAATTTGAAGCACAAAATAAGGCCGTCATCAACCACTCAGGTGTTCACTGTTTGACTGGTGGAACAGTTGAGTGAAAAGGTGACTGGCTTGTTGAACCCTTAGTGGTTGGCAGACCTTGCTTTTGTAGCTGATCTCTTTTGCCATCTGAACACGCAGAACAAAAGCTTGTTTACACATGTGAAATAGTTGGTGGTGAAGCTTCAACTTTTGAGAGGCAAGACAGTGACAGAAATGCTGCCGACTTCCCAGGTCTGAAGGAACGTATCTCCATTTCCCAAACGCCAACATTTCTGTGAAAATGGGGCGATATGAGTCTGTGCTCTCATCATGGATCCAGGAATTTAGCCAGCGCTTCGTTGCAATTGCAGCTTATTGAAGTCTAACGTGATGCTACTCTGTGACTCCACCAGATTTCCCCAAATGAGGAACCATGCTGAAAGGGTGCTCAGTTTATTTGACTTGACATACATATATGAGCAAACAGCTTGTCTGATAACACTGAGTCCAAAATGACTGACAGTCACATCCTTGATGTACCTTGAATCTCCACTGCAAGACTTACACCTGACCTGACAGCAGTTCATCTGTCCAAGGCCAGCATCACTCTTCCCACTAGCAGTAATATTTACTGCTGACTGAAATGGTTAAGTGATGAAATCATCTTTGTACAGATTATAGTGTACAAAGTCTCCTAAATGAAAAGGCTCATAGCCCAGGGCTATCTTACCCTTAGATCCTCCTACCAAACCCCTGGTTACTGGTCACTGTTTCCATCCTGCTTGAGTTTCAGGCCTGATCACAACAGACCATAAACAGCAAATTACAGGGAGAATTTTAATTCATGATGTTACATGTTATTTGATACAAATGTTTGTAGCATCCAGCAACATATCCCACAGTTTTTATCCATTAGCACAGAGTCCAGGCCCCATGGTGATATTAGTATGGACCTTACACACATACATACACTATATATATATATGTATGTATGTGTGTGTGTGTGTGTGTGTGTGTGTATGCATATATATATATATATATATATATATATATATATATATATATATATATATATATATATATATATATATACACATACGAGAACAGCCAGGTCCGTATACATTTTTTTTTTAACTGTTTTCTTGTGATAACAAATTAATTATTTCGTTATCTCGAGATAACAAAGTGGATAACAAAGACCATTTTCCTGTGATAACAAATTAAATTATTTGGTTCTCAGCATAGACTGGTTCTCGATTTCGGGGTTTCTACACAGACAAATCCCTAACGAAGGCTAGTGCTAATTTAGCACGATGTAGCTTGATAAAGTGTTTATTAGCAGTGATGTGATGAGTGTGTTTACATTATGGTTAGTGCGGCACAATGCATTACAGTGATCAACTTAAAATGTGTCTATAATCAGAGGAAGTATGCGCCTTTGTATTTAAAGTTCAGGGTTTCCCCCAGTGCTTTACACAGAATGGATCATCTTTTCTTGCCCTCCCGCCAGGCTAAGCATCGATTGTTTATGATGAACGATACATTGTGAACAACAACTTGTGTTTAAAATCACAGTAACTAGCAAAGCAAACCTTGCTGTCAGCAGACCTAACAAGCGCTGTTCCCACTCACGTTCCCACTGCTCTGTGCTGTGTTCACTCATGTCGACCAAGTTTTGTTTTGTGACAGCTGTTTTGTAGACAATTTTAATAGTATTTTGAGTATGCTTGTGCAAACATCTTGCCAAATTAGCAGCTAACAGTAAGACATCCTAACAAACAGCACGTTTACAATGAATAACTCCGGACCGGAGCAACAAACAGCCTTCAGCAACGATGACAGAGACCATTACAATCCCGAGGCGATTCTTGGTGGACTGACTGCAGCAGCTTCCTTACTAAACTGAGAGCTAACTGCAGCTGCCGTTGCTAACATAAAGTTAGCAGCGTCAGCGCTAATGTTAGCTCTGTGAGCACTCCTCTCTCCTGACTCAACTCTGAGTTGTCCGGAGCCAAACTCGGCAAGAAATCCACCTCGGCTCTGTGTTCCCTTGTCATCAAATCAACCGACGTCCTGTTGGAGGCTCTGTGTGTAGGCTATACGGAAGCCAAGAACCAAGTAATTTAATTCGTTATCACGAGAAAATGGTAAAAAGAAAAAAAATTATGCGGACCTGTCCGTTCTTGGCTTCCGTAATATATAAACCTTATACGTGTCAAATTCTTGGGGCAAGGGTGGCCAAGTCTGAGAGACGTCTGTCCAACAATGGATCAGGCTTACTGGGCAGACGCTGGCCAAGCAGGGTGTGTTATTACAGTACAGCCGGGACAATGGAGCTTGAATCAGCAGAATGCCAAAGTGGATGAATGAATGTGTTTTCATCTGTGATCGTGCTTCAGTTGGAGAAGAGCTGAGGTATCAAGACTGTCTCATCTCATGTGATGGTAGATTGCGTGGCACAGCAGATACCTGCTGTAACAGATACTGCTGTTCAAGAGACAGAGGATGTCCATCCAGTCTATCATCCAATGATTTGAGGTAGTCTTACAGTCAGGATGTAATATTTCCCTATTGTCTTGTAAAATATCTGAATACTCAATCCATTCTCATTCTTAGGTCATCAATACATTTTGTCACCCCCCCTCCGTGTCTCATACAGACACACAAAGGACTCTTTGGCGCAGGGGTGAGGAATGTCCAGCCTCTGGGCCGTATGCAGCCCACAAGACTGTTTGATCCAGGCCGCGAGACAATTCATAAATACAAAAAAACAACCCAGGAATACGAAGAACGGAGAAAAAAAATCTCTGTTGAGAATTTGCGGAAAGTCAACTTTAAGAAATGGACACATGATTATTTTTTTGTTGAAGTCAAACACAAGCCAGTGTGCCTACGCTACTTTCTCAAGCGTCATTGCAGCTACAACCACGCTAAACTGGATGAGCTCAAATGCTCTTGGATAAAGTTAGCGTTCATCAGAGTCTGGACGCACAGACAGAGACGGTGCTATGCAGGCAAGTTTTGTGTTGAGCGAGCTAATAGCTCAATAGACTCTTAAAAAGAGATTCCTGGAAAATTATCCCTGCCATTTGACATCAGGCGCCTCGCCAGAGAGAAGCAATGGCAGCCATCTTATCAGAGCAGGAGGACCAAAACTGAATCCTAATGGTGGGCCATGCGGCAAACGTAAACACCTTCTGTATTGTATTGTTAAGATGTAAAGTGATCCCACAGTTCCCTTATTGACTCCAAGTGTCACTCAGCCATAATTTTCTTTTTTTTTTTTTTTACTAGAAATATGTGGCAGCCCAAATCGACCCTCTTGGTGATTGGACCCACGTTGGACAGCCCTGCGTTAGGGATTTATGTGATATATGTGTTCAATAATTTAGTATGGCCCTCGAGGGATGTTTTAAAAGCTGAAATGACCCTTTATAGGAAAAAGCTTCCCCACTCATGCATTAGATGCCTGTGAGAAAGCCTCTCTAATGCATTCTCACACATGGTTAATGTTGTGAAACAGTTTGGTTAGGTTTAGGCACCAAAACTACTTGCTTAGGTTTTAGAAAAAGATTGTAGTTTTAAATAACGATGTGTACGTACGTGATGTAAGCTAAGTATCTTGCGTTACGTATGTGATGTTACAGAAGTCAACTCACGTACGTAGTCAGGAAAGTCAGCTTTGACTTAACTTACATATGTGAGTTAACTTCATTCCAGGATTGTTTGGTCTGTGAAAGTCCTGTGTTCACACATCTATGCACCCCAACCAGACCTTTTCACTCTTTATACAACCTCACCTTGCTCTGATGGTCTAATATTTCCGTTGATGGGTTAAATTGGAGACAGCTGAAAGCCTGGTGTGTCTCATACATTGTGTCGTGTATGAGGCGCTGAGGGGCATGACAAAACGCCTGTATCTGATTGGGAATGAGGACAGCGTGGACTCGCACCTGAAAACCTGAAGCTTCAGACAGATCATCATGATTCAGCACATGTTCTTATATATATACTTTATTTTATACAGCTAGATGAATGTATACATAGTATACAATACAAAATACAATAAAAAATAACATTATCTGTACATGATGTGAAACAAAAAAAAACTACCTGTACAACCCCATCTTCAGATGGTAGAATTGGTCCCTGTGAACCAAAACAAAGTGGAAATGAAGACTGAATGGATTTTCTGTCGAAGGACTTGTTGGAAATGTGGCCATCAGTTTAAAGGACAACTCCACCCTCAAATACAAGTAGTTATATATTATTCTGTGATGTTTATCTCATTCCAGGTGGAAATGGACTGTTACCAAAAAGCTTTAAGACTGCTGATCCATTTCCTATTTAACTACACATATTTCAGATTCAGTAACAGTTGTCCAATGACAACAATGACTATTAGGTGTTTGGTGACCAATTGTGTTTTAGGGTGAATATTCCCTTTAATTTCACCAAGCATGTGTTTCATGGAGGTGATAGGCCTTTTTCTGTTTGTGTGTATGGCAGGCTTTACTCAGCAGTTCACTGAAGAGAGCAAGTGTAACACCAGAGCGAATAATCAAACCACATACAAACATACACAACGAATGCATCATGTCTTCTCATTAAGGGCTGGAGGTGATGAGGCGGCCACGCAGCAGAAGGACACAAGCCTGTCCTTCATCTAGCACACATGAACTGTTTTTGCAGAATATTAAAGTGACACTCACACCTAAATGAAATGAAAATAATACAAATCTAAGCATCTTTTGAGTACAAAATATTTCACTGAGAATTGATTTCCTTTTTATATTTTTTACTAGTACTATGCATGTTTGCTGCTAGAAATGTTATTATTGCTGTTAATCAATTCTGGTTAAAAATGTAGCATAGCAGGTGGTCTATGCTGCTGCAGGAGTGCTTTGAGAAATCTATATGGGTATTCTGATACTTCTTCCAAAACGTCTGTTCTTCACTTTAACCTTTACAGCCACCTTTTAAGCCTCCAGCAGGTGAATATTTGACAGAAATTCTAAAGTCCAACTGAAATCACATCGAGTCATCCCTTTGCAGGTCATAATAATTGTAATAATAATCTGTAATGTCAACATATGTCAACAAATGTATCGGTAATAGTTTTTTATTATTTAAATGTCTCCATCTACATGGAACACCACCATGAAACAAATGGAAAATATACACTTCTCCCTTTTGGTTTCTGATTTGTTCTCAAAGGAGAACATCGGACGAGTGATTTGCAGAGCAGATATGTATGCTGTAGCGGACAAAACAATGCAATGTATTTTTTTAATTGATAAAAGAAATGTAGGCAATGGTATTTTAATTGAGAAGTGCTCCTGTCCGGTTCAAGCTGAGAGGCATCTCTCACAGTACTAAGGCCTTTCTGAGGGTTCTAACTCTTTGGCAACATTGAACAAACAGCCGAGCATTTGGTCGGTTTGGATTAAACAGAACGGACACGGATGCATTATGACTGCACCATACAAACATACCTACATTCACTACATTGAATATGCCATCCTAGCTCTAACTAAACTAATTTTCCTCTTATAAAAAGTATTTTTTTTTAGATTTTTGGTCACTAGTAAAATTCAAGAATTCTTTGATATTGATTGAACTCATAAGGATTGTATCAAGTGTGGAGGATATATCGTTTACTGCTTTTCAGTTTGGTAGGAAAAAAAGCTTGTAAAGCTGTTTGTTAAGATGATCCGACTCGGATGTAGTTGGCTGCCGGCTTTGATTTTTCTACATCGTAGAACAGCCAATAACACTGAATCAAATGAAATGAAAAAACAACAAATGTTGAAACTGCATGGACCTGCATGAATTTACAGTACTGTGTTTCACATTTTGATTAGTTCTTCAGTGAAAGGAGAAAAATGTAAATTCACAGGTGAGATATCTGCTGCTGATAACTGCACAGTGTGAGTGTTGAGGTTGGACCTCACAGTGCTTTATGTGTTTGCTCTTGGACTTTCATTTCTCCCTGCTTTAGCAAGCTCATACATGTCGGTATACAGAGGGAGCAATGTTTGTGTGCAGATGTGTGTGATCACTGTCTCTGCATCGTTCTCCTCAGTTACGCTCTGCATATGCTCAGGCATTGTGTCATCTTTCCTGGTAGAGGTAGTACCACAAGTCAAACCTTTTCTCCTTGCCTCTTATCTAAACAGATGTCTATCTTTTAAAACTATGGAGGGAGACCCTCTCCGTCTCCATTGGCTTTCTTCGGTGTAGCAGATGCCCTTTCAGACACAGTCAGGCTGCATTTGAGAGTATTTCCACCCAACACAGCCATGGAATCATTATCATGCTGATTTGGGCTAAGGTACACGTCAAATCATCACTTTGACTGACAAAAATAAGTCCTTGAGCTGTGTCTGTTCAGCTCTAACATGGCTTCAGGTTGCAGAGGTCCAGTTCCTGAGGCTTCCTCCTTCCAGAGCAGTGCTCTCTGGGTAGATTCAGACCATTCTCGGTCATGCAGCGCACTGGCCGCCTTTTAAAGCCCCTTCCACAGGACTTGGAGCAATGAGACCAGCTTCCTACATCCCACATGGGGCATGGATCCCCGCATGCTCTCACTGCTACAGGCCTGTCAGCATTGTCACAGTCCACTGCAGGACGTCCCTCCTTGCTCTGGCACTGCACCAGCCTCTTCTGCAAACCATTTCCACAAGTCACCGTGCACGAATCCCAACTTCCCGTCACCCAATGACTGACTGGCCTCTTACCCATCATCTGCTTCTTAGCTTCTACTCTATTACTGTCTGCCAAGACGCTATTCTGCGATGTGTGGCTTCTCTCCTCTTTCCGCAGAGTCTTCTCCTCCTTGCTCTCCTTGGCAATGTAGAAGGAGTAGCGTACCCTGGGAGGAGTCATCTTCCCGACAGAGAGCACCTCCACAGTCAGAGGCTCCTGCAGGGGTCTGGTGGCCTGGAGAATCTCCACAGACGTGGAGGTGCCGCTGTAGCGCAATAAGCTGCCCTTCACCAACAGGTCGCGCTCCACAGCTGACACCACGTAGTTGCCGTTCAGCAGGTACTTGCCGTGCCGATTCTTCACCGCTAAGTAGTTTTCATCACTGACCATTCCTCGGTAGCCCCGCTGACGGATGTCAATGTTGGAAGCTCCAACGGGCAGCGTCACCACAAAGTTGTAGCCATGACTGAAAAGGAAGTGTGGAAATGTAGAATGTTAATGATGCTGGATTGCCAAGTGTTATTCCAAAACTTATCAGGAGGAGGGATGTGAACGTAATTCATGTAGAATTTTAATACATCGTCATTGTAAAGTGTTCCAGAGGAGAGCAGATCTTCACATCATTTATTTCCATGAATACAGTATATTGGGAATCACCGTATACTTATGCTGCCAAAATAGTGTTGCACATTGAAGCCTTCCTCTAGGCTATTCCTTAAGCTTCATTTATAGCGCCATGGTAAAGGGCCACGGTGTACCTATGTTGTCTATGTACATAGGCTCCATGGATACAGCGGCTACAGAGATACGACACTGGGAGAATTGTGATTGGTCAGCATGGACTTCTTTTATTTTCTCCATCAAGTTTCTGATGCCAACAGAGATTATTGACAGTGAAGAGAACACAAAGCAGAATGAAAAAGCTCAGATAACGTTTTAGTAACATACATCTAGCAAAGACATCTCTACTGCAAAGTTTCTGCTCACTGTTCCTTGACCCGTGCCGGCACTTTAGATGTAAAAGAGTGCTACAGTATGTGCTGACATACTACTCACATAGGTTTGGTGAACATTCCTGAAACCTTCTTGCAGCCCTGGTTGTCCCCACCACACACGCCACACTTGTCGTACTTCCTGTTTGAGTCCAGCTTGCCGTCGCAGCCTGCCTTGATGCACTTCCCTTGAACGCATACAGCTGAGGTGTCAGGAGAGCAGGGCGTCCCATCAACAACCTGCAGGGTTTGAAACATCACACCATGACAGTTTTTAGGTGGATAATATGTAGGCAGAAACAACAGAGAGAATGAAAGATCTAGAGAGGAATTGTTGCCACATAGTGATCTACCATATTTGCAGCCTTAACAAACATAATGAACCAAAGTTACATAAATAAAAAGTGAAAAGTAGCACCAGTGTCCTTGTGAGATGCTGGCTTGCATTGCGGCTACACACTTGCTTCCTTGGTGGCTGCATAAATAGTTGCTGACAAGCCACAGCTGTGAGGTGATACTGTCCCTGCATGTTTCACTTTCTCACCACGCCGCCTATCCTGCAGCCGCAGCCACCATCTCTACTGCCACTAACTCATCACCTCACACTGCTTTGCTGTGGAACTGGTCGTTATTTCTTGCATTGTGGGTAACCATCAGGTCATACTGAGCAGCTGAACTCCAAACCCCAAAACCCACCTTTGTGAACAGCAAGCTGCTCAAGATTTCTACCTAAATGTTTCACCTCCCATGACGTTTTGACTTATGATGAGGTGTTCAGTGACACTCACAATGACTTTCAGATTGCATTAGCAAGTAAAATAGTTGACAACCATTGAACTCAACACTAAGAGAATTCTCCAATTGTCCTAGTCTTAGACAGATCCAAGTGTGGCTGGACTAGTGGATGTTTTTTATTCATAGCAGCATGTTGAAAGCTGACAGAATTGCTCTTATGTACCATCTAACGGCTGCAACCACATTTGCACTACAGCTAGCAATTACCAGCCTCAAATCAGTCTCCAGATGCTTGGGTAATTATGTTTTGCTGGTAATGTGAAATCCGTCAATATGTCATTTGCCTGGAACTTTTCAGCACTCATTGGAGTTTCTATACTTTATCAACACAGCATACTTACAGGGTTGTCTAATACACAAGCTTTGTTTTGAGGAGGTAATTACATTTTTTCAGTGATTAAAAAAACATAAAAACTGCAGTACCTTTGGAGCGAGGACATAGAAGTATCCGGTCCCGTTGGCGCGGCAGATGAGCTTGCACTTGTCCTTGGGAGAAATACCCGAATATTTGGGAACCCAAACCACAGAGGAACCCAGTCTGTTGGTGTTGAGGTTTAAGCCATTGAACGCCTCACACTGCTCCTCACGGAAACTCTTACCTGGAGATGGACAAACAGCCTCAGAACAGATAGACAACTACTCTAACACTGTTGACCTTACAGAATGTCTATTTGTAGCCACCAACCATCAATTTTGACTTTATTGGCTATAACCAGCAAGGTAATCACGTTAATGTTGGCTATAGGTTGGTTGAAAATGCTGTTGTGACATTACAAGAGAAAAGGCTTTTAGGGTGAGCACTAACTGATGATGATATCTTGGGTGACTTTGGTTGAGGTTAGGCCTGCAAACAAGTAGGGCAGATAAACAGCCTCTTGGAGGAAAGGTTTAGGGAATGGTCAGTTACAGCTCCAATGTCTACTCTGCAGACATACTCAAACAGAGTGTACCTGTTTCTGTACAAGGGTTGAGGTTACAGGAGCGGTATTTGATGCGAAGGCCGTAGCAGTATTTGCCTCCATTCTCAGGCACAGGGTTGTCACACTCTCGCTTGGCAAGCTGAACTCCTCCACCACAGCTTCGGGAACAGTCTCCAAATGCACCCCATTTCCCCCACCGGCCATCCACCTGCGACAAGAAAAAACAGGCAGGATGGCACATCAATCTGGAATAAAAATGGCTGAAAAAAGGACAGGACAGCACTTTCTTCCTTTCACCTTGATGTGTATGGTGCTGTTCTTTTCGGTGCAGGCTCCTCGGTAGCAGACCTTGCCGTTGCCACAGCTGGTACCGTCTGCCCACGGGAAATGTCGAGTCTGGCAGACCAGCTGGCCGCGGGCCTTCCCGGTGCACCACAGCTTGGAGCAGGGCTGCATGTATGGGCAGGGCTTGGAGCCTGGGCCGAAGGCGAGCTCACACTGGCGGTGCAGGCTGTAACTGGAACCAGGCATGTTGTCTGAGAGAGACAGCTGCCTCTGAGGCTGGTCCAGCAGACAGTCTCCTGCAGAAATAAACCAACAACACAGCTAACAATCAGACTACAGCTGCAGTCACTCACATGGATATTAAAATCAAGATGAATTCATGGCTGAAAGTGAACAAGTGTTCAAATATTCTTTTATTTGAAGCCACCAAGACAAACATTTCTAAACACAGAAAACGTGAAGCTGCATTAATTCATATTTTTGTGCTTACAGTGTAGATACAGGGCATGTGAATACTTGTACTTTAAAAAGCGTTGCTTGACAGACCTACAGAGAATTGTCACCAGCGCCGCAGTTTCTCTCATCTCTATGGAGAGTTTCTGCGTCTTTCAGCTCGTTGTTTGGTTTCATGACCGCCAACCTTACTGTTTTCATTCAGTCACAGAGCTCTCAACAACCTCATTTCCAGCAGCAGCAGGCAGCTGTTTCCAGTGCAAAAGCTAAATAAGCCCACTTTACGTTACCTGTCCGGCACCAGACAGCAGACACTCAACATGAGCAACATTCTGGTGAACAGCTAAAGAGTCAGATACTTCTATCAGCAGCTGGCGGAGACAAAACATACATTAGCTAAGGAAAAGTGAATATTGGACTATGTGTCTATGTCTGCTGGATGTGTAAATAGGCAGCTTTTGGCAACATATTCACCTATCAACTTAATACGGTTTGTAATGAGTTTTGTTTACAGCTTGTTGCAATGTGGCCAAAAAATCAATTAATGCAACATTAAGGACAAATGAAAGATCTCAAACAAACGAAAGCTCTCCTGCCAAGGCATTTTGTGACTGATGCGGTGAAAATAGTGCTGTTTTTGTAGCTAACCCAATATTTCCTACATTTGCATTGTCAATAAAGTTGTCATCAGTCCATAAATTTCACAATCACATCAATCTAAAAGGGTAACATGAACTTTTGTTGTTTTCAAGTGTGAAGAACATACATACTGTATCTATCGCTCAGAACAAATGTCCCACAGAATCAATTCTGGTTTTGAGATCCAGGGCGCTCAAGGAAGTTCATGTAGTTCATGTAAAACAATGACTGAAGACTGTACAAAGCTGTATGACTATAAAACTACGGATTATCACATTAAAGGAATGTTCAAACACAGTCCTGTTGTTGCACAAAATGATCAAAGAAAGATATTATTAGGATATAAAACCAACACATGAGCTTGAAACTGCTGGTACTGTTTGTTCAATCACAGTCTGTATGAAAGCAGACACAGCTCTGTGTGAGACTGTGCAGGCACCGAATAATGTTTAGATTAAGCAAAAGGCTCATGAAAAGAAAGTAGTGTTAGCTTTGAAGTGTTAAACTTAGTAAACGCTCATTTGCTTGCTACATTGAGCGGGCTGGTCGAGGGGAGGTAATAAATTGATGTGTTTATTTCTGTCTATTACACAGAATCCACTTACAGTCACTCCTGGGAGTTTACACACAGACAGAAAAAGGCTTCAGCTTCTGAGGAGAAAAGGCTGAGTGATATATTCATACACTTATGAATGTTATATTGACTGTGGATACTGGAAGTGGATGCTGTATATCATCATCAGCATCTGAATCGCATATATACTGAATGTGTGTATCACTGGGAAAAATCCTCCCTCAGATACACTGAAGATACAATCAGTTGAGTGTGTCATCATTATTATTACGCTCCGGTTTCAAGTGGTTTATTGATGCTAGTGAGAAAATGGTATCTCCCAGTTTTACAAAGGGTTTTAAATGGAGTTTTAGCAGAGTTTTGTTGGCATTGTACATTTCTGCAAACCACAGATATGTTAAATTTGTATGTTTCATGTGTATCATATCAACCCTTCTAGTAAAGGTATCAGAGTGACGTAGTTCATATTACAGCGTGACAGGTGGGCGAGATGACGCGAGACCACTGCCAGGCAGCACGCTGCTGGTCAAGCCGTGTTTGTGGCTTCGAAACTGGATATTCTAAACCAAAACATGATCTCCTCTGAACCCTAACCGAGCTGTTTTTGTGCCTAAACATAACCAGATGTGTCACAACGTGAAACAGAAAATTAAAATGAACAGTTTTTAGCGTAAAGCCACAGAAAGTTTCAACACATCAGAGGTTTGCAGAAATGTTCAATGGCAGCATGTATTCTGGTGATTGGGTTGGTTGCATCACTCTGATCTGAAATGAACTCATCGTTTCATCATGAACTTGTGGATTGTAGAAAAATAAGCATCTGCGTTTTAATTATTTTTTTGGCAACATGTCTACCATGACACGGTGAATGCTGCACATGCATCCATTAACCAATATTGTTTTATCTGCATTGATTTATTTTTTTTTTTTTGGAGGAAGAACTTTACAATGAGATAAAATGTACATGCTTTATGAATTGTGGCCTTAATGTGACTAACATGTTAGCTAACTATTGCCTGTTTGCACATCCAACAGACACAGAGCCGCCACCTGTTGAATGAAGTCCCATTCACTCAGTCTGCTTTGGTCATCTTCAGCACCCAAGGGGAAAATCTTACTCTTTAGCTGCTAAATGCTCCAATATGTTCACCAAGCAATCACTAGCTCTGTCTGATCTCTGTCTAGTGTACAACGGGTTTATCAGAGCTTTTTATCCGAGCTAAAAGACACTAAAATGTGGATTTGTTCTGGTAAGTGACCCATTTCACATCACACATACGGACTTGACCTATTGTTCATATAAAAATATGAATTGATGCAGCTTTAAATAAGCTTTTGAGATTAAAATAAGCCTTTATGATTGTTTGATGTCCTTGTCAACTTTCACATGATAATATGCCACCAGGTTTATCCCCTCGTGTTGACCTTCACTGTTGTTTATTGTTGAGTGTAGAGACACGTTAACTCTTGAGAGTTAACGTGTCGAAGTGTGTTGACTTTAGATATTACTCCTTTGATGCTTCCATTCAAAAGGATTGTAAGGCTTATGCACAAATTGTGAAAACAGACACTCGAGAGTATTCAATCAACACTTTTTTTGAACATATCTAATTATTTTTCATCCAATTAGATATGTTGAAAAAAAAAGAAAAAAAATCCATAAAAATTTCTTTGGGCTTGTAGCCATCAGGGTAAATTTTAATATGTGCCACTGTGTGATCACGTCCAAGCTGAAGCTGAAATTGAACTTAAAAATGTAATTATAACAAAGTAGGGCCAAGGTCTGTTTTTTGTTGGCACAATTAGATTACAGCCGGCCGAGAGCACGGAGCCTGGACAGAATTTGTGAGTCCACAGACATATACAGGAAGTGTTTACTAACCATGACCTCTGTCCAGGAACTCAGTAATGATGGCTGCGCTGCACACAGACCAGGGCCTGCTCCTGTCAATCTGAATCAGCGTGGGAGACATCATGTGGTTGTCCTTTAGTTTCCCAAATACCTCCTCACATGCTTTCACATTGTCGTGGGGCATGTTGAAGACATGGCCTGAGGGGGGAGGGAGGGGTCGGGAAGAGAGACAGACGTTAGGTCACGTTAGAGTCAAGTTATTGCATTTTTAATTGTCCCGTGATTTAAAATCTGATAAGCATCTAGTAAACAGCAAAGTTTCTCTAGTGATGACAGTGATATATGAAAATATTAACAAAGAAACTTTTTACCAGACTTCAGCAGCACATGTATAGTGCGTATAAGGCAAAGCAAACTCAACTTGGACTGATTTGTAGCTGATGTCATAGCAGACAGGAATGCAGTTATGCATGGGAATATTCAGCGTGGCATACGTCCATGTTCTAAACCAGGACCAACAGGGGAATTCAGTTCCCAAGGAAATAATTTCATTCCCTAAGGAAGAACGTGAGTACTTTCCATACATAACCTGTGTTTCAGCCTATTCAATAATGAGACCTAATTACTGAACATATAGGAGCACAGTGTAAACCAATGCCTCTCTTGGGGCCTCAAGAGTTACTTGAGCATCTGATCTCAGACGCGAGTCTTGTTTATTTGAACGTCTTCTCAACCACTGATTACTGAAAATGTGAAAAATAACTGTCACTTATATTATTAATAATATTAGCTTCAACGAGAGTGTCAGACTACAGTTGATGCAGTTACCACTGCTTCACGAAGGGCTGGCAGTGTTTGACCTCAGCTCCTTTTCCACTTTCACCTTTGACACGTTGAAACAGGCAATTTAAAGCTGCAGGGGTTGAAAATACGACATCCCTTAGATCAGTATAAATCACAGATGCTGGAGGACTACAGACAAAATGTGCCACTGTAGCTTCACCCTACTTGTCTAAACTACATTGGACACTTCTCCCGCCACAGGTCAATCAAAGCTCCATGACCGGGATGAATGGGAATTTTCACTGACAACATCAGTGTCATTTGTCATTATGATGTTATCATGTGAAATAATTGATGGTGACTGAACTTCACTTTTTCTTTTGCACCTGCCAGTGTGTAAAGTTAAATTTTGGAGCTGTAATGCTGAACTGATCTCTCTGTGGACCCAGAGACCAGCTGGTTTTGATTATACCCATCTAATGAGGGACTGATTTGCAAACAGAACATCAAGTGCATGCAATTTAATAGCTGGTAGGATTGAAACCTGGCAGCGCTCTGGGACCAGAACAGAAAACCAGAGCCATATAGCTCATCATGAAAGTTGCAAAGCCCTCCGGCCAGGCCAGTTTCCACGCTGATTATGCGTGTCTATGTCTGTCAAACCTGACTGCAGGATTCCTTTGACATTTCAAGCTAAGGTTATGTGCAGCTGTTGCCCTGAGCATATCTCACTCTGAGGCCAAATGTGCATTAGCATAAATCTAAAATGCATATTGTTGGTATTCAGTCCCAGCCGATGAGCATGTTCCTCATATTTTACAAATAACGGACTAACTTTCTTACCAAGTTCGTGGGCGGTTGTGAAAGCTGAGGGCAAGCCATCATCTTCAATGACAGAGCAGCTCCTCTTCGGGTCGCACATGGTCCCAACATCAGCCATCCCCAGAGTATCACAGGTTGTGGCCCCACAAAGATCCTGGTGACACAGAGACATAGCAAGTGTCAAGTGCCTTTCCCTTTATTCTTACAGGAAGCTTGAAAAATCAGACTGAAGCCATGGTCCAAACATGTTTCGCGTGGCTGTGGAGTAAGTAGACCGTGAAGAGCACTAACACGAAGCACGTGGAAGCAGTTTGCTGCTCTGTTCTTAAAATATATTGAAGCAGAGGGTCAGGGGAGATGGCCTGCCACAGATTTCCTCTTAGTGTTTAGTTTTAGAGGTAAGGAGAGAGTTTGGGAGATGAGTCCCACCTGTGGCTCACAGCCAAGGGTAGAGTCAAGCCATGTCAACTCCACTGCACTCTATTCTTTACATATTTACCTCTCACTCTCCTGCTATCTCCTCTTTTCTGATTTGAGAAGCTACCCCTTCGATTGTCTCCACTGGATCAGACATACAGTCCCCAGACAACTCTCCCCCCAAATAAACACTTCTGCCAGTTTTGTGTCATGACGCTGGGATTATCTTTTAAACCATACTAGCAGGGGCCAGACTATTAGATAGATCGCCCTGAAACTTTATACAGACGTTCATGGTCTCCAGAGGATACATGCTACTGGCTTTGTTGATGCCCTGACTCTTCCTTTAGTGCCTCTGGTTTGTTTTTTAAAGAATGTCTCAATAACTTTTAGATGGAAAAATTTGGTCAAGACACTGATGTTCTAAACAGCATACATTTGTAATAGCTTTGATGACCCCTTAAGTTTTGTCTAGCACCATCATCAGGTCAAAATTTCAGTTTGCCCAACGCTTTGGTTGGTGACTAAATATTTGCAAAATGTCCTTCCCACCAGCCTCAACTACGGTTTGCATTTCATGCTAATTTGCCAAGCATGCTAACATGCTAAAATATAACAGAGACCACGGTAAACATCATTCCTGCTTAACATCAGCAAACACTCTAACACATGTTAGCAGTCAGGCGTGCCTCCGTTCATGAACAAGCCTCACAGGCAGCTAGCTTGGCTCTAGACATTTTGTCTCTGTTATTCAACATTACAGAAGAAGTCTTTTCCCGCTGGATCACTTCCTAATTATTGGAAATGGTTGCGACTGACTGGATATCAGGAGGACAGTTGTCTTGTTCAGTGCTTACTGGAGACGTTCCTCTGTGTGAAAAACATATTTTCTTCTCTGTTTCAATATTTCTGGTGAGGAACCAAGCTGTTATATGACATCAACATGAGTTTGCTGTGCTTTCATTGTGTTCAAAGCAAATATGGACATGTAGTGGATAATGAACTTGTTCACTCAGTCTTACAGTGAGGCCCAGCAGTGCCAGAAGCACCCTCTGCCAGCCATGTGTATTCCACACCACTCACTCTCCATTACCTATTACAAGATTTTTCCCATCGCAGCAGCTGCTCTCATTGTGCCCTACAAGGACAACAACACCGGACCTGGACCATCCTACATGTAATTGCCCTCAGTGTAAATAAGGGGATCTGTTTTGACCTTGAAGTGTTTTTGCATGTTGCTATGCAGTGAGAGGAGTGTATCAGATGGCCAGCCGGAGCCAAACTGGACCTAATGGAAAGCAGGCACCGACGACCAGACATCAGAGAGGGAACAGAGAAGTTAGTGACTATGGAGGAAGATTTACTAGTCAGTGGTCACATCTCTGGTGGCCACATGGGATTATCTGACAGCTGTGATCAGGCTCAGTGCTTTAAATAGTGTCAATTTACATCAGCTTGAACAAAGGTTGAGGCAAAATTGGATTTTAATTGGATTCTTATAAAATGAGAATTCTGATTATTGTTAATGTGCCTCCTATAGGCAGCTGGTGACCCAGTTCTTATTCTGTACAAGCAGACAGAGGTGAGGTCTTTCATGGAAAGAACTGGCTCAAATGCTCTTTTCCAGTGACTCATTGAACTAAAGGAAGGGAACTTGCAGAGCTGTGCAGCTGACAGGCTGCATCAGCACACAAGTTAATACACGATCAGCGAGGCAGCATACAGAGCATGAGCCTCTGTATGAAGTGACCGTTAATATTTGTTAATGGAAAGTCAGACAAATGACACAAGGCGACCACGGAGAGGCCAAAAACAAAAACAAAGAGATGCTAAGTGATGAGTTCAGTGTAGCCATTGTGCATCTCTTTCAGTCTGGTTGTCTTTCTCTGATGTAGAAGGGGTGGGGGGCTTTCATATTGTCTCATTGTCTCATGATACACCCAAGTGCACAAGGTGTGTATGAGGGCACCATTCCTATTCTGTTCTTTGCAGACCAGTGTGACACATGACAGCTGGATCTGACGCAGCTCACTCTCCCCCTGCTTACCTGTTTGGTGAACAGTATGGCAGTGTCCCAGTACTCTGGGTGCTTGTCGCTGTGTTTATTCAACTTCTTCTGCCAGGAGCAGAAGTTGCGTAGAGTCAGGGCTGCATTACTGGAGACCTTCGGTCCCTTGTCAGCTTCATTTATCGCCATGAAGCCCACTACCACAATGTTTATGGAGTTGAGAATGCTCGGGTGCTTGTAAAGCCTGGCTGCTACTGACATCAGGGTCAGAAGGTAATGCTTCAGGTCATCCCCGTGAAATTTAGCCATAGATTCATCTGCCACCACCAGCACCTCCACAAACCTGGGGATGGAGGCAAACCTCTTGGACCTCCCCAAGGTTTTCAACACAGTCTCAGCTAAGCCATCAATCTCCAGTTCGCTCATGTGCTTGTATTTGTCCAGGGAGATGTTGAAGTTGGTGTCAGGTGTAACTCCACACCTGCTGGTGAAGTTGCCGCCTGAGTGCGCAGCGCTTCTCCGGCGGCGGATGACATGTTCTCTGTCGAAAGAGTTTCCAGATTCAGACGCGGCTGCTGCATCTTCAGTCCTGGTCTGGCTAATGAAATACTCCATGCCGTTATAAGAGAACCCCCCGTGGAGACCTTTACACAGGCTGAGCGCAGCGAAGGAGTCCGGGGCTGCGTTGACATCACCGGAGTAGAAGCACTCCCTGAGGTCAGCGGTTGCAGAGCCATTGGATGCTGAGGAGCCGCTCTCAGGCGGCAAGCTGCCCGGTGCAAGGAAACTGGAATCCGGCGTGAGGTGGAGGTAAAATTCCTGTTTGAATGCACTTAGTTTAAAAACAATCAGTCTTTCATTCATCTGCTCCGCACGCCGATGCAGATGCTTTTCATGCTTTTGGTGATCCACACGAACAGGTACGCAGAAATCGACCTCCATGCAATATGTTACTTTAGAATAAAGTATGAATTTTGTGAAAATAATCAAAGAACTAATGAGTATAGCCATCTCTGGTTCTGTTCAGGAAAGTCCACTCTGTAATTCGGCTGAGGTGCGTCTGCAGGCAGTAAAGAAGTTGCGCGCACTGGCACGAAGCGCCGCTTGTGCGTCCTCGGAAAACTAAGCGCCCGCACCGCTTTCCAGCTTCACTCCCATCTTGCACCGTTTCCACTCTGGCCACCAACTTCTCTGAGCTGTTGAGCTTTAAAGTCGCGCATAAACACCGATGATCACTCTCAAGTGAAGTCTGGTTACGTGCGCAAGGGAGAGCTCATTGGTCATGCGTCTCGGTTTGTGCTGCGGTACGCAGCCACTTGTAACTCTCCAAATATTATTGTTGCTGTACAGCGTGTGTGACAGGAGCGGGAGCATCATCCCCCTCCCACCGGCCAGACTCACTGCGTAGCGGACAGACAGGGAGCAAAAAGAAAGAAATAAAAGGCGACACATTAAGACTGGTTTAATTAAAAGGTTTTTCCACATTCATTTACAGCTAATGCACATGCAACTTAACCTTCAAACTGGAAACCTAATGTTGTAACATATCTCCACAATTTCTCCAGAAATCCAATGTCATTTCCTTTTTTTGCGTGTTTTATTTTATTTTGTTTTTCCATACATTATTAATAGAAAACATATTTGATAGAAAACAGCAACATTCATCAGAAGAGTACCCACTGACGGTCTAACGAGTTGAACACATTCTGTTCTGCATGTGCTCATGCGGTACACACACGCATCGTCAATTGCGGGCAAATAGCGACACCTGTTTGCGTCTGAAGGAACTGCTTGAGTGTCAGTGTGTCGAAGCGCCTCAACAATTAGGCTGTGCTCTAGCGTCATCTAAAGGCAAAACTGTTAAACTGCATCTCCGGGATCACGTTTTTTAATATTCTGTACTGCTGGCATTCTCCTGGCAAGCAGTCCTAATGAAGTGATTTCCACGGTGCCTGGCAGAACGTGTATTTAGTCTTGTAATACAGCACAAGCCTTGTAGAAAAGCCCTCCTAAGCATCAGGAATAAAATGCCTCTATACGCAGCCTTCATGGTGCTGGAAAGAAATGGTCATGAATACAAAAATGTTTCAGATCTGCAGGACTTGATGTCTTCTTGGATTTGGATGTCATTGATTCTTTGTTTTAACAATATGAGTTAAAAAATATATATATTTATTTGAGTAATTTCTCCTTTTCATTGAACTATGGCTTCACTAAATACACTTCAGATCACTCAAGCTGATCTTTCGGAAAAGAACTATTAGAAAAAAGTATTTTTCCTAATAAAGACTGTTTGCTTAGTCTTAACAACCAAAAACAATCTTTCTGGTGAAAAACTCACAATTAATTTCTAATATTCTTTCTGCAGCTCGACTGGTGTGATGAAACATTTCTCGGTGTACACGGTGGCGGTCAGTTCCAAGCACACGCAGTGCCTCTCTCTTTCCAGCGGTGCTCTTTTGTGCAGGGATAAAGCAGATCGGCCTTGTGGGGGCTCAGGACTCTGTGGGGGCCTGCCACTCACAGACGGCTCTGAAATAACTCGAGTAGCGGACTTCCAACTATGCGTAGTATAGATGTCCTGCCGCTGCCATATACCACGCTGGGTTAATAATAGGAGCACGGTTGTCAAGCTATTTCAGAAGGGGGGAGTGTCGGCTTATTCTCATTGGATCCGTTTTATCCGCGAGTATCTCGCGAAGTGCGAGTGGGAGGAGAATTTCCAGCAACGGAGGATATCAAAAATAAACCCCCTCGTGTCCAGGGAAGAGCAGAAAGTATAAATACCCCCGATGTGTCCGGACTGCAGCGGTGCTGGTGAGTGGCACAACAAGACTTAGCTTGGTTAGGGAATTAGAAACGACAACTCAGACAGACTTGAATTAAATACCAGACATACTTTGACGAAGACCGGCTTTACAGCACTGGAAAATCACTTTTAATTTGAAAAGACCTCTGATTTGAGAAGATACCCCTTCGTTTGGACGAGCCACTTACCAGAGATAAAGGACATCAGTTGTAATAAACTCGTTATTATTAGTATTGGTATTATTTTTACCACTCTTGAGTGCAATTTCCATTGCAGAAGATGTGTTCCACTATGTGTTTGATCTTTTTACTCCTGTGCGTAATAAACGCGGCACTTTCCAGTCCATTTGAATCAGAGGATATTGTACCTGTTCGGATAAATGGAAGAATCAGCGGTCGTTTTTGGAAAAGAAGCGAGGAGCAGCCGAGGTTTATCCTCAGTGCCTTTGGCAAGGACTTAACTCTAAATCTCATCCCAGATACCAGCTTTATCTCTCCTTCCTTCACCATACAGCGCATCAAAGCCAGAGATGTTGGCGCTTTACGCAGCGCTTCGAGCGGCCAACCTGTCGCGGATCTCCGGAATTTTATGAACCAGACAGATGAGAGTGAAGGACAGCTTAGGAGCTGCTTTTACTCGGGGAGCGTCGATAACGACCAAAACTCGGTTGTATCTGTCAGTTTGTGCTCTGGTATCTTTGGCTCCTTCATAACGGAGGGAAAAGAGTATCTAATCGAGCCCAAACTTCGTGGCGGCCTGGGGCCAGACTCTGCAGAGCAGCTGCATGTCATCAAGAGGAGGACATTCACCAAAAGCCACCGTGTTCCCCTCCTGTTTGATCACGCGGCGGCGAAAAAGCACAATGGGGAAAGTTTTACGCACGGCGACAGTGACGCACAGAGGGAACCTCGCCGGAGACGTTTTGTTTCCGCGCCACGGTTCATAGAGACCCTGGTGGTAGCAGACTCAACCATGACCCACTTCTATGGAGATGAAATAAAGGTCAGGCATGATGAACTCATTCTTTCCTGCACACACTGTTTATAAGAACCTAAACGAACCATAGTTTAAGATAGATAAACACATTACATAAACAAACTGCCGAAGACGTCATCTTTTTTCCTTTATTTCGTCATATTTTCCTTGAATCCCCCATCCTCTTTGCAAGGATTCAGAACCTAGACATACACTGGCAGGGATTTGTTTTTCTGTGCTGCTTCATAAAACATGTTTTGGCAGTGAGGGAGCTTTGGGAGGAAGCTCCCTGTTTTCCACAGGCTGAGAAAGAGGTCAGGCAACAGAAACGCAAGCAATGCTGAACCACATTCCTTCGGAATTGGTCACGTTTTGGCAGCAGAACCTCAGCATCATCCAGGGAAGATTCGCAATGCTCACAGTATATATTCTATAGCTGCATATGCCCATTATTATAAATTCATTAAACTGGCCATTTCCAGCTCTACATCATATAAAGCAGACAATATTTCAGTTGCACAACATTTGAGGGATGGCGATATAATATTAAAAAGCTCCTCAAATCATCCCCAAGTATCCAATCTGGAGCTGAACTAAAGAACTTTTTTAAAGAATGTAAGAAGTTCTTTAGTTTAACTTACAAAGTAGACAATCCACAACCCTGCTACAATCTGGACCAGCTGAATTTTTGTCTGTTTGTACTTAACAAGCTCCTCATCTGCCAAACCCTTTGCCTTTATCCCACAGTAAACATGTTAACTAAATAAGTCAGTAAGTAGAAAGGCAACCAGGCTCAGGTTAGACTCATGAACTGTGTTTATATTAACTTTTCATTAGAAATCCGCTTAAATTTCACCTACATGACCCTGGTGTCCGATGAGCAGGGGCGTTGTTAGTTATTTGGAGTCCGGGGCAAAAATCAACATGTGGTTTGTACCGTGGGTGTGTGTACAGCATATGTGGAAAAACCTTTTATGTGGGAATACCATCCCACCCTAGAAAAAATGATTTCAGCAAAGCTGATGAAAGACTTTACAATACACATGATGGCACAAATCCCGCATTCATCATCATGATTTACCAGCTCTCCACCAAAACACAGCACCATGACAGCACGGTGGAAAACCTGTGGCACAGTCATGGATAGTGAACGAAAACTACCTGCAGGCAGCACTTTAGAATTAATGACGGCAAAAGGGAATTTTACTGAATTCTTCACTTAGAAGAAGAAGGCAGTGAGGTGTAAAATAGTGCTGCAGTGCAAAGACAGTACACGTGAGTGCTTTTCTAAAGCTCATATGCAATCCTGGATCAATACTGTGCATTATTAGCGGGAGAAATACAGGCGGTGTCAGACTTCCATAGTGACCAATCACATCTGCTCCCCTCATCCCCTTTAAAGGCAGCATGCAGTTTATTGGGCCAGGAGGAGACTCCAGCCAACTGTTCTAGTCCTCTCCAGCAAGGCACAAATGCTGCTGATAGCAACACAGATATGAATATACAGTAGCCCAAATATTATCATACAGCATTCAATGCGACCAAAGCATTCACAGTTTGAGTTCAATTTATATTTTACAAGACAGGAATTTGTCAATGTGAGTAACGATGCACACTAATATTTTTGGGAGTCATTTTATCTGTGCCCTTTGGTTATAGAGTAGGATAGTAACGTGCAGTCGACTAAACTGTGTTTCTCTACCTTTATTTTCATTCAGTTATTTATTAACTTTTTTTTTTTTGCTGTCACTTAGTGACAATGCAAAATGATAATAAGACTTAACACACATAAAGGGGGTGTATGTTCATGGTTTTGAAAAGGTCTCTGTGTGCAACTCAGCCGATTAAAGTCATTAAAAAATTGCGCTTTGCATTTGCATTGGTGATAAGAGGTTATAGATCAATGTGAATATGTTGTATTGGGCAGTAAGAAAAAAGAAATTGCTGATTTGTCTCCACTAATTGAAAACCATTGTGCGTGTTGTCATTACATAGTTTGTCCAGCAGATAGTAGTGATAACTTTCTACCTAGTCTGAATTTCCAGCTCAGTACACATCTTGGGCGCATTTCTTTAATAACCAACTTCAATGCCTGCCTCTCCTCCTCCACAGCACTATGTTCTGACCCTGATGTCAATGGCCGCCCAGATTTACAAGCACCCCAGCATAAAGAACTCAGTAAACATGGTGTTGGTGAAGATGTTGGTGGTGGAGGATGAGGAGGTTGGCCCGGAGGTCTCCAGCAACGGAGGTGTGGCTCTGCGGAACTTCTGCTCCTGGCAACAGCTCTTCAACCCACCAAGCCAGAGGCATCCAGAGCACTATGACACTGCTATGCTATTCACCAGAGAGGTGAGTGTTTGTCATCATGTGGGTGATGTAGTGAAATGGATGCAGTTTGCTTAGGTTTACACACCAGAGCTACATGGTTAAGTTTAGGCAACAAAACTACTTGGTTAGGTTCAGGGTTAAGCTTTAGAGATGCATGTTACATAACTTGTACATTGCTTAAGTTAAAATAAGTCCTGTGTTTGTTTGGCTTATCCATCCACAACACCTACCTACATATGCAGATTTTGTTTGTTTTTATACTTCTTCTTTGTTGCCATTATAATTACTTGCCACAAGAGGTTGCAGCTTAACAATAAATATCAATATGGGTCGCAATAACCCAGTTGCACAGGCGACCTATGTGGCCATTTCTCTGTCCCAAAGCAAGGGGCTCTGTTTCAGCTTGGACCCCCACTTTAACCACAATTGGCCCTAAAATGCATCTATGTTCCTGGAAGGCTTTTTGGTAGTAAGGAGTTGCTGAGTTGTTGAGTCTGCTGCTGTGATGATGGGCTGCAGCGACAGGGATTACCAACCTCCTATATACAATCACACATCATCACCTGGCAAAGTTCCATGCTTAGGTTACATGATGACATCTGAGCAAACTTCATCCACTGATGGAGACTGTGAGATGCTGTTGAACTCTGCAGGAAAGCTAAGACATGGATCTCGCAGAGCAGCTGCAGTCATTCATAACAATTGTACTGGAATGTTAGATAAATTTCAAACAGGAGTGGATCAAGAATTGATCCTTGGGGAACACCAAATTTCATTTTAAAAGGAGCATGTATGAGTATACATACATAGATTTATACATAAGTATGATGGGCTTTTTGGGGAAATTTTCAGCATAATGTATCACTCATAGTGATGGTATTTTAGCACCGTTTATTTGAGCACCGTCAGGCCATTGTTTTGGTTTACTGGCCTGAAATTATGTGATTTCTGTAACATTTCCAGCAGCAGAAGAAGCAGTTTTCAGGGAAAAAATTCTGCACCAGCACCAAATGGCAAGCAGACAGTTAGCTACTGACTGGTGAACACAGTGGAGGATTTAGCAGATGGAGATGAAAACAAAACTAAAAGGAGTTTGAATTTTGGACTTCTTTTCTCACATTTTTTAGGTAGCCAGATTGACCTACAAAATATTAACAATATAGGATTTTTCAGCTTGTTGTGGAGCTGTGCGCCCCAAGTGGCCAAACAAATTAATGCAGCTGTAAAAGCATTCAGTATTTGCAAAAAATATCTTGGTATCGGGCTTCAAGACCTACAGTGGTTTAAAAACACACACAGGTTGTTACAGGTGATGATAGTCGAGCCTTTCTTGATAGCATGCACTGTTTAGTGCATGAAACAACAGGAACAATTATGTGAGTGCTTCACAGTGTATTTGTGGAATAGACAGTGGACTGGTGTGTTTGGTTGTTCATTCAGAAGACAATAACCCAGCAAGGATGAGTCAGGAATTAAACCCTGGTGGAATTCAGTCCAGCTGTGGTACATAATGTGGTTTAAGAGGCAGCAGACTCAACAACTCCTTGATGCCAAAAAGCCTTCCAGTAACAAAGATGCATTTTAGGGCCAATTGTGTTTAAAGTGGGGGTCCCTTGCTTTGGGACACTCATTATTATTATATTTTGTTCTTTTGAACAACCCAGGAACACATGTGAGATTAAAAAAAAGATGAAACAAGGTGAGGTTAAGGAAAACCTTTCCAGTCCTTATGGGAAAATTAAGGATGCTGAAAAGGGAATTCAGGGATGGAACAATTGTAATTTTTTCCAAGCAGGGGAAATGTCAAAAGAGAGCAAACAAACTATGCTTTATGGATGCTTCAGCAGGAAATAAGTTCACAGGTCCTCAGGGTTTGGGTTGTGATTGGCTTGTTCTGCTGTATTTGGCTGCCTTCTTCCATCTGGTATGTGCATGTTGACAAGGTGTTATCAGACAATGCATTAGGCAAGTAACTTCTCTGTTATTAAATTTTTATAGTTAAGCGCCCTGGTTGCAGCTTGATTTGATGACAGGCTCTGTATTTATCCACCTTCTGAACGACGCTGTGATGAAAATTTGACCCTAGATCAGGGAAATGATGTGTAGAACATATGCTTTTGCAGTCTTGCATTGGATTTGTTGAAGCGGCTTTCAATCAAGGTAACCATCATTCACGCAAACCCAGCTTGTTTGTGTTTCCACTTCTGCTGAGATATGCTTTGAAATGTAGAGAACAGAAGGTTCCTCGTGGATGAGCTAAATTTAGTGCCTCCACAAATCAGCCTTGACACGATTAAGGCACTTTAAATGGTGAGGGCTTGAATGGCCGGGTCAGGTTCAAAAATGTACAGTATGCCATGCATCCCCACAGTCAGAAGAGAAGGCTGTCAGTTTTTTTCTCATGCATTTTGGGGTCTTATGCTGTATGTGTGCACTTGCCCATCTGTCAAATGCAAATACTGTCGCTCGTGCTTTGACTAACACACCCTGTTTTGTGTCTGCGTGTCTGCATACGAGAGTGATGGATGCTACTGTGGAACAAGGTGTACAAACACACACTGAGCTGTGTTCAAATGGCAGCTCCAAGTCCAGATGTGTTTTGAATCACAGAGGGTTCTGCCTTGTGGTTTTCTGGGGCTGAGGCGAGGCCATGGACACGTCCGTCTCCGTCCTACACAGCCAGGCGTCTTTTCAAGCAGGGAAAGATTTCTGATACACCACACTGTTCATTTTCCCACATCGCAGCTCCGGACAGCTGCGTGCGGAGGATGTTTATTTGCTTTGTTTTATGATGGAAACACTGAGCAACATGTTTTTGATTTGTTTCTTCAAATATGGCATAAAAACAACTGGACACAAATAGATGGTGAGGGTTCGCCATCCTATGTGATTAATAAAACAGTCACTCAAGGCTGCCCATGCACTTACTATATTTACCATTTGACAGAATAACATATTTAACTCTTTGATTGTTCACTCTGTCTGCTGTCAAATGGTCGCTTCTTTTCAAGGGAAATGGGCCTTATCTCATTTTATAACAATGCATCAAGCCAATACTGGCAACCTATTAAACATAGGCTGTTGAAAAGTTTGTTGTCTATTGTGTTGTGGTTACAAGTTGATTGATTACAGGCTAATTGAGGAATTGCTCAATGCTACACTGACTGAACATGCCATGCCTAACCTGAACTGATTTGAATGATTTTAATTAAACAGCAGCAACAAGATCAAACCGTGGCTCATGGTATGCAGCCTTTGTTCTTGGGGCATATGTCGATTCTGACTGGTATGTCACTGTAGGGTTTTGGTATGCTGCTGTGGTTCTGCTGGCTTGTGGCACTTAAAAATGATGTCACTCATGTTCCACTCTCCATCAGTACATAATCATTCTTATTGACATGCTGTATGCCATTATGATGCGCCACTGAGTGTCTCTTCTTACTAGTAGAAGTTGTATGTATGTCTCTTAGACTATTAGTATGTTGCTGCCATTCGAGTGCCACATACCACACCCCACTGGCATATAACAATTGCATATAATTTTAGGAATTTTCGTGCATGCAAATGAAATGATCAGATTCTGAACATCTACTTTTTTGAGAATTTGAGTGTTGGTGTCAGCTAGTCTCACATCACCGTCATGACCTTGGCACGTTTTCTTTGTTTGTTTGTGTTGCAGGACATCTGCGGACAGAAGAGCTGTGACACGCTGGGCGTGGCCGATGTCGGGACGATGTGCGATCCCAAGAGAAGCTGCTCAGTTATCGAGGACAACGGGCTGCAAGCTGCCTTCACAGCTGCACATGAGCTTGGTTAGCTCACATTTACTGTCATATGGTCGGGGCGGGTGTGGACGTAGGATTTATAGTAATAGGCTAATTATGTGTAGCTTTTAAGCCTTTTTCAGTCAGTCATAACAACAATTTTGTGCACCTGTGAGTCACATCATTATCATTGCATTCTTTCCCACTGCAGGTCATGTGTTGAGTATGCCTCACGATGACTCCAAGACCTGTGAGAGGCTGTTTGGAGATCTGGGAGGACACTACCTGATGGCTCCTCTGTTTGTCAGCCTCAACAAGACTGCGCCTTGGTCTCCCTGCAGCGCTCTCTACATCACAGAGTTCTTTGACAACGGACATGGTAGGGAATATTTCAGGTTGCGTGTTAAAGATTACACACTAAGTAAATCAGAAACTGAGCAGCCCCATAGAGACTTCTGCCAATGTGGACATCTGCCACAACACTGTGGCTCTGTTATTAGAGCTGATTCAGAGATGAATAAAACATACTGTTATTCCTCTCACACTCTAACTATGGCCTCCCTGCTTAAACATGTCACTCCCCTTAAATTATGGGTTGTAGAGATAGTTTATCTTGCCTTAGATTTCCACATCCTTTTCTCCTCACCCTTTCTGTGTCTTTCTCTTTGCCTCGCCTCCCTCCGCTGCTCCCTCCCCCCATGTTGTGCATCTTGTATTGTTTGTATCCTTGCTAGACCTATCAGTGAACCTTCTTTTCCACTGAGTCATACAATGGACTTCTTCCTGTTCTTCACCTCCTCAGCCAAAAGCAACAGCTGGTGTCAGCAAAATATGTTCTTTATCAGTTGGAAAATGCCTCCAACAAAAACTCATGTGGCTGAGAATGTTCATTCCGAAGTGCGGACGTCATTGACAACTCCAAACAAAAAGCTTATTGAATGCAATAAAGAATCATTAGAAGGACAATGAATAAATTCAGATTTAGAGTAGCTGTCAAATGTCCAGATTCAGAGCCTATAAAACTGTACTGCATTTGTTACGTCTAAATTATTTATTTTTATAGTCAGGACACAACTTGCCCTGAATATTTTCCCACTGTCATCATGCCACACGCAAACAGCAACACATTTACAATCGCCACAGTGCCACAAAATCCATAATCTCCATAAACCACAATATAATCAGCCTCATACAGTGCTGCTTTGTACTGTAACCACAGGGGACTGTCTGCTGGATGTCCCAGAGAGTACCATGCCGTTACCACGAGAGCTGCCAGGCACCAAGTACAGCCTGGACCAGCAGTGCCAGCAGATTTTTGGAGAGGAGTTCATCCACTGCCCCAACACCTCAGACAGTGATCTTTGCAGCCAACTGTGGTGTCAAGAGGACGGGACGCCGCAGTGCTCCACGAAGAACGGCAGCTTGCCCTGGGCTGACGGCACCCCCTGTAGCCTCAACGGAACCTGCCTCCACGGAGTGTGTATGTCAACCCAGGAAGTGATGCAGCCACTGGTAAGAATCTGAAAAGATGTGGTTTATGTTATAAAAACAAGACTGGTAGGTTATGATAGCTGTTTAGCAAACAGAGAGCGGATCGGGCCAGACAGGAAGTCAACCACAGGGATGGTGGAGAGAATCAGTTCTAAATATGCAACATTCTGGCATATCAACAAGAAACACAATTAAATCAGACAAAGCAGAAACCATTTCACTGCACAAACATCAAGGAAAAAGGACCAATCAGAAAAATCAGTCAAAAACATGGGCAGGCAAAACACTGTGCTTTTGAAACGCTGTCAGTGGTGTATTAAGCGGTGAGGAACACGATGCAGCCGTATCCGCTAGAATCTCTGGGTCATGCTGGGTTTTAGCTTTTAGCATTGTCCTGGAAATGTCAGTTGAAGATACACTGGCCTAAGTAAAAGTTACACAGTCTTGTTTTAATTCTGCACTAATCAATATTTTTATATGAACAGTGGGTTGAATATTCGACTATGTGTGAAAGTCTAGTTCAAGTTCAGTTACAATTTGTCTGTGTGTGTGTTTGTGTGTGTGTGTGTGTGTGTGTGTGTGTGCGTGTATTTGTGAATGCATTAGCATATCGAACAAACAAAGGCCATAATGTGATGTTAAGCTTGTTGTGGTTCTGCCCTGAGCCATAATTGATGCACCTTTAATGACCAAAGACCAGACAATTCACTGTCAGCTGTCAGTGTTTGTAAAGGTTTAACCAACCTTCAAAGGATGTAATCAGATGAGTGAGATGTGCACTCTTTCCCAGGTCACTTCTCGTTGCATGCTGCACGCTGACAGTGTGTATTTGCTGAAACTTGCTTGTTGCTAAAAACTGCCTGTAGGTTTTGATGAGTCACTTCCTTTGAAGCGCACTGCTCATTTTCTCAGAAATAGAGTGATCAAGTGTGTAGTCGTAAAACACATAAGTCAGCAACTTTGAGACAATCTCCCTCAGCAGATTGATGGCAGACAGATGTTTTGTTTTGTTGTGTTTTTTTCACACTGGGTTTTTGATGAATGTTCCTGTGATAAATGTATGACTGAGAGTTTCAGTCATGGCGCGTTCTGCAACAGAAATTGAATGAACTTTCTACTTATGCTGACTTGCCGGATTTGAAGCATTTTCTCTTTGACCAACAATTTCATACAGTCAACCTTTGAAACAGTAATTGAAGAAGATCGTGTGATTTGATTGTGGGTTGCAGAACAGCTCCTTTGTGGACCTGGAGCTGAGATGTTTTTGCAACATGCAGTTTCCAAGCTAAAGAACATACTCTGAAGTTTAACTTTTAAACCACCATGAAGGAGAGATTGCTCAGAAAAATGGAAACTGGAACATGACAACTGACAAACCCAGGTTAAGATTGTGTGATAGACTTGAAAGCTCCAGAACAGATCCCATTTTTATCAGCAAACCAATATCAAATCTCCATGCTGATTTCTGCTGATTTAGGAAAAAAGAGATGTCGTCAGTACAAAACTAGAGTAAATACAGTGTCTCAGTTATCTGAGATACAACTATGTTGCACATTATTGCAGCTGTGTGCAGTTTTAAGTAGGAATATATGAATGAAAAGAACAGACTAAAAGGTTACAACAGTGTTGGGCTTGGTTGAGTTTAAATCCAGCTGCTGCATGATGCCTTCTTATATTTCCTTAAAGAACATTTATGCATCTCAGTGTTTCATTTAAGCTCCGTTGCCTTGATATCTTCTCCTTGTGTTATGATCACACATCTGTTTATGAACCCAGACGTGCTGGCAGTTGGGACGTTAACTGGTCCAAACTCATAAAACTTCTGGAAAGGACACCCATCTTAGCAAACACACACATGCACAGACACACACACACACACACGCACTTTCAATGCTGCCGTACAAAGCTGCAGCATGGCAGGTTCCACTAGTGGTGAGTGACACATGTGGCAGGAATGTGGGTAGAGGCAGACAGCAGGCGCGTGCCGAACTTCAACACAGATTTAGCCTGAAGTCGCAGCACGCCAACACACTGTGCGGCCTCAAACCCAGAAGCCCAGACTGTGGTTTAGGCTACACAGCTGAGATTGCCTTTGGCACTGAGCGCTAACCAACTACTCTGACGGCCCCCTTTTTTTCCCCTCTTTCCTTGCTGTGTTTTACCACAGGTGGTTGTGGATGGTGGCTGGAGCTCATGGGGACCATGGCAGCAGTGCTCCAGAACATGTGGAGGTGGGGTGGAGTTCTCCTATAGGGAGTGCACTGACCCTGTGCCGCAGAATGGAGGGAAGTACTGTGAGGGACAGAGGGTTCAGTACCAGTCCTGCAACACGCAGCCCTGTGACGACAACGAAGGTGAGAAGCAGCGAAAACCAATACTTGAAGCTGCTGATAGCCAGTATTTTGAACTGAAACTGGAAGCTAATAAATAATACATTTGAAATACATCAGTAAGTTCAATGTAGACAAACACAATAACTCCATTGGACCTGGAATAATAATTGTGTAATTCTAATATCATTCATCAGTCACCTTCATATATTCCTGCGTAGAATCTTACCAAAATATCCTTATGGAATCAATTTATGTCCTTCCTGTAGACAATCCGTTTATTATCAGTAGTTTGTTGATTAGTTTTTACACTTTAGCATTCTGTTTATATTGTTCATCTTTGATTTATCTTTTAAATTTCTTCTCATTTTTATTTTTACTGTTATTGTAATTAGTCTCTTTATTTCACACTAGCTTTTTTAACATCACAAATATGCCAACCACATACTGTATTATAAGAGCATGTATCGAATATACCCTCGGAATTGGAATTAAATTGAATCTCATGATAATATAATATACATACACACATATAATCATAGGTGGCACACTGTCTGGCCGAGGGCAACAAGTAACAACTGCTGAAAACAATGACTCTGCTGGTTATTTTCCACATTCTTTGTTTAGTCTACAAAATATCTAGAAACAGTGACAAATGCCGACCACAATTTCCTACAGCACAAGATGACATCTTCAGTTTGCTTGTTTTGTCTGACCGTTAGTCCAAAACCCAAACACATAGTTTAATATCATAAAAGAAGAAGAAAAGCAGTAAATCATCATAGCTGAGAAGCTGGAACGAGGTAGTGTTAGGTGGTTTAAAAAAACTACTTTGACAATCAGTTAGTTATCAAAATAGCTGCTGATAAATTGTTTCAGCTCTAGACTTGACCATGTGTCATTTCAAGGCCAACATCAGTTTGATATACACTATAATGCAGGCAATGCAAAAATATTACATATTGACATATTCAACGTATTTGGCTGTAGAATTTAACATAGTTTTATTTATTAGGGATGATCATTTTTTCAAGCACTTCCTGTCAGCTAATTGACCTCAGAGTATTGTACACTAAGCTTTACTCCTTCATTTGCCTTTAGGAAAGAGTTTCAGAGAGGAACAGTGTGAGAAGTACAACAGTCCCACCTACCTGGACTACAACGGGAATATGAAACAGTGGATACCAAAGTACGCTGGTGTGTCCCCCAGAGACAGATGCAAGCTGTTCTGCAGGGCCAGAGGTAGCAGTGAATTCAAGGTGTTTGAATCCAAGGTACAGTTCATACGCAGCCATTCTGCCAGCGTGTTACATTCACACTGCAGCTCACATGTCCCAGTATTCATCTTATGCTTTCCAGTCAAAGCGAATAAGATCACTTTGTGTATTATACTTTGATACTGACAACCCAATTGTATCGTAATGCACATAATCTTTGAGTATGAGAGTTTATCAGTATTGCAGATTAAGTAATCTTACATGACACGCAGGAAATCTGACAGTTTGCTGAGTAAGTGTTAGAATAACTTGTCTCTACACTGGAAGGAAAGTCAAATATGTAGCATTTGAAAAGATGGTTTAAGTCAGTGAAAAACACTTGTTGCTCTTTTAGACATAATTGTCACATCAGCATTAAAGTTCTTCTTAACCTTTAAAACAGTAGAAAAAAAGTAAAGTAAATATGAAGACTGTGAAACTGATGCTACAGAAAATGCTAACATGCAGACCTTCAATTGATATTCTTCATTTATTTATTCTCCATTGTCTCTCCATCTTAATATAGAGAGTGAGCTACATCCTATAAAAGAACCAAGCAATCATTAAAAAATCAACAAAATGCAGGTGAATCTGACTGTTACTGAACACTTGTGATGAAAGAATCAACAGCACCTACTTGTTGTGCCCCTGCAGGTGATTGACGGGACAACCTGTGGCCCTGATACCACATCGGTGTGCGTCCAAGGCCAGTGTGTGAAGGCAGGCTGCGACCAGGTTATTGGATCTAACAAGAGAGTGGATAAGTGTGGAGTGTGTGGAGGCAGTGGGCTCACCTGTAGAAAGATCACAGGCTCCTACAACAAAGCAACGTGAGTGCTCTAAAAGCGTCCCTCACATCTGAAACGACTGACTAATTGTAATTGTATGTACATGCAGATACAGTGAAAATCGGATTCGCTGAAATGTGCTTATGCAGTTCTTTGCACTATAGTTGCAGAGTGAAGTGGGTTTTGTTGATCATGTTGTGGTGAAAAATGAGCTCGCTGTGCAAGCAGTTTGCCATCGTCACCATCTGCACGCACAACTTTTTATTCATGAGTAATTCAATAGTAAGACGAGTCCAGGGGCATATTTGAGCCTCTTTATAACTTGAATTTTCTCTCATCTGATGAGAGAGTGTAGCATGGAAAACACTTTTTGCAGCAATGACAGCAGCTCTTTTGAATGTGTTTTATATATTTAGAAATGCACGACCAAACAGGTTCCAATCAATCACTGTAATTCCAAGTGATTGGACAGTTTGTGTTGCCTTCGTCATTTTGACAGTTTGCTCCTCTCTGCACAAACGTTTAGTGAACCTGAGTATGTGATACTTTCACAGTTTATTATTAGTGAAGGAACACAGTAGTGACGATAAAACCTTTCAACAATTCAGTTCAAATGCTGCTGCTGTACAATATTCTGACAACAACTTCACAGTGCACGTTTATCCAGAGGGTTTCCAGGAACTGAAGTCCCACACTGCCAACAACCTGTGGCTCATTAGACAAACATTTCTCTATTGATAGAGAGGTAAGAAGGGATACAAAAAAATCCCAGAGTAATTAAAAAACAAAGAGCAAGTCAGAAAAATGACAAAGAAATAAACCCATAAATCGAGATTAGCTTAGCATAGCATATACGTTAGCTAGCCCGGCAGTATGTTACCTGCCTGTTTACATACCAGTCCCCCCACCTCTGTGCAGATCTTTCACGACTACAGCAAATGTTGTCCGCTAACCTCACCGTGAAGCCGTTGCATCCATCTGTGTTTACCAAGAAATAGCTACATCACTCACTTTTGTTTGTGTTACCCAAAATGCCAAACTATTGCATTAAGTAGTGACCTTTACTGGTTGGCAGATTTTTGATCTTTTGAGAGAGCCAGGCTTGCTGCTGCCACCAATTTTTATAATTAAGTAAGATAAGATAAGCTAATCGCCTCTCTAGCTCTCTCTACTTAACTTCTCATCTAACTCTCATGAGGAAAGCAAACAAGCGTACTGTATTACCCAAACTGTTGAACAATTTCTCTAAATTAACAAAACAAAGTGTGTACATTATCTAAATCCAGTTCTTTGTTTTTTCTACCAGCTATGGCTACAGTGACATTGTCACAATTCCTATCGGTGCTACTAACATTGACATCAAGCAGCGGAGCCATAGAGGAATCAAACACGATGGGAACTACCTGGCTGTAAAGAGAGAGAGTGGTGGTTACATCCTCAATGGTAACTTCTCTGTATCCACGGTGGAGCAGGACATTCCTGTGTCGGGTGCCGTGCTCAAGTACAGCGGCTCTTCCACCACGCTGGAGAGGATCCAGAGTTTCAGGCAGCTGAAAGAGGCCATCACTATCCAACTCTTGGCCACAGCGGGGGACGCCAACCCTCCAAAGGTCAAGTATACCTTTTTCATCCCTAGAGATGTGACCTTTAACAAATCCAAGGAGAAAAAGGGCTCGTTGCCATCCTTGCATGTGATCCATCCATTCGGCGTGCCTGATTGGGTGCTGGGAGAATGGTCCGAGTGCTCCAAAAGCTGCGGCTCTGGGTGGTCCAGGAGGAACGTTGAATGCCGAGACAGCGCAGGCTTCCTCTCCAGCCAATGCGACAAAGACCTGAAGCCCGTGGACATCAGGCCTTGTGGGGATCTGCCATGCCCCATATGGCAGATGGGACCTTGGTCCGCATGCTCACGAACTTGTGGCCAGGGAGAGCGCCGTCGCACCGTCTTCTGCATAGACTACACTGGGAAGACTGTAGAGCCAGAGAAGTGCGATCCGAACAAAGTCCCAGAGCCAGTCTCCGCAGAATGTCTCGACCAAGAGTGCTTATGAGGAACATGAGTACAGTAGAACTTTCCCTTTTTGGTCCGACTGCACTTACCAAACATGGATGGATTACTGAATGAGCATACCGGGGGCCTGGGGGCACAAAGGGTCAGGTATCAAAGACACAAAACGACCACAAAGAGACACAAAACAACTATAAAGAGACACCAAATGACCACAAAGAGACACAAATGACTACAAAGTGACACAAAATGACAACAAAAGGAAACAAAATGACTGCAAAGTGAACCAGATGACAACAAAAAGACTACAAAGAACAACAAAACAACCACAAAGCGACACAAAATGACCACAAAGAGACATAAAACTACTACAAAAAGTCCCATGATAACTACAAACGACATCTCTCAGTTGTTTTTGTGTCTCTGAGATTCTCAGAGTTGTGGTTAAGCTGCAAAATGCAGTTAAACTGCATCACATTGTTTTGTGTCTTTTTCAGTCTGCGGGTCTGGCGTTTATGTAGTAGGGGTGAGGGGAGGGGGAGGTTGCAAGTCTGTGCCCAGGGGCCCATTGCCTCTTAATCCGTCCATGTTACCAACTGGTCGCATCAAGTCACATCAAGGGCATTTGCCTGAATTTTGTTTTGTCATCTTTTGTTGACATTTGACAACCACTATTGAGAATTGAAACAATGGAAATCTACCTCAGGATGTACATGTGATGCCATGTCTAGATGCTAGATGAAGGTGCTGTGTGTGTGTTTTCTCCAGAAAGAGAAGTTTGCTAGTCCCACTTTAAAGAGAAAATAACTTTTTGGATGAAGTCTGATATAATCTGCAAAATTTCTTTTTAAATTAGCTGTCACTTAAAGTGGGGCTAGACCAATGGCATGAAACCTGCTGTCAAACACCAGCACAGTGTAAATATACCTCCAATTGTCCTCCACAGAACTCAAACCCCTATAAAGCTTTAATCGAGCCATTTACCTATTATTGAGGTAGTTACAGTACATACGATTGATGCATTGGGATTTTAAGCCTCTGGGAAATGCGCTCCTTTTTGATTGCTTCTCTTTTCTATAATCATACCAAAATGTGATTTGTGTTAAATGATTGTGATAAAGTTGTCATGTTTTAACCGGAAAATGAGCATTGTGGAACTATGGGGAAGCCATTCGGTGACTCTAAATCTGGTAATATTTTGGACTCGTATTAGTGTGAGACTACATCCAAACCAGATGTGCGGAATTTATAGAAACGAATAGAGTTTGACTTTACACAGTGTGTAAAAGCAATCAGCTTAGATATCAACCAGAAAAAAACCCATGACAGAGAATTTCCCTCTGCCCTGTAGTTTAGTTTCATCCTTTTTCCCTGGTGCATTACAATGCCGTTGGGAGGAACAGTGGTACAAACAATCTGCAATGCAACAAATGTTTCTTTGCAGGTGTTATTACTAAGTTAAGTGAGCATACTATCTATCGTGTATATGAAAAATAACATTAATTTCATTCATTTGAGACTTTTATTTGTTAATGCATCATATGCAAACACTCACGGTTGTTTTCAGACTCTTGTATGTATATTTGATTTCTTCATTCCTGTTGTTAATTTACAGTATGTTATAAAACAAAAGAGATGGAGCATTAGGCCTGTATCCCTTCAGTGAAGGACCATACTATTTTATTATTACAGCTTCCTTTTTAAGCTATTTATTTTTGTAAAGTTTTTACCTTGGACATGTAATTAACATGGCAGATGCTGCTGTCTTTGAGATTTTTGTCTATAAAAATGGTCAAATAAACACATTTATGTCAATACATGATTCTTTTTTACTGTGACTTATCCCCCACGGCAACTAAATGAAACTTTGTGAACCATTTCTCCAAATGTCTGCTTATAAAACGTGTAAGAACCCTTTCCTTTCCTCTATTGTGCAAGCTCTATTTCTGGAGGATTCTTGTGTCCTGACCGGTGGGTACATACCAAAAATTGTGCCAATACCAGGAGGAGCCATGCGTTCTAATGACCCATACATTTCAAACAAATGTTCAAGTTTTCCATGTTCCCAGAGCACTTTTTAGACAATTGTGGGTCACTGAAACCCACCAATGAAGGTCAGACTAATGGAATTCTTGTAGGTGGGGTTGGCAGCTTTTATAAGCAGAGTGAGGCAGATTTCATTGCTGGTTTTACAAACTGAAACTCCTTAAGATGTTCAGTAAAATTCTCCCACACTGGAATAACTTCTCTGCTCAGGCGTCTGAAATAAAGACAGCCATATAAAAACATACTCAGTAGCTGTGGTTAGGGTGGAACCTCCAGTTAATAGGCAGCAACAGCGACTTAACAATATCCTATTTTAAATTTAAGTCTTATTCTATTCACAGCTGACTGAGCTTGGCAGATGTGAAAATCATAATGGTTGCAACTACCAATAGACCAATAATGTGATATACAGAATTTGGTTTGGTTTGGACTATTCAAAACATATTTCTAAAATACAACACATTAGACTTAATCAGGGAAAGAAATCTCTTTCCATTGCTGTTCCTGGTGTTTTAGCAGTCTATCAAGCTTAATCAAGATGGTAAAAGTCTTTCTATGTCTGGCATTAAGAAATATAAAATAAGACCTAAAAAGATTATCATGTGGACAAGTGATTCTTTTACTTTTTCCAGTAAGCGTAAGGTAAAAAGTATCACAGACAAAAAGTCACGTTGCATGACATGGTTCAAGGTGTAAATATTTTTAAGTAAAGCATAAACATCGTTATCCCCATTCTGTTAAGGGAATACTGTCTAGCAGCCATTGTATAGTGTCTGCCTTAAAGGTAGGAAATACTTACTTTAATGTTTCAATGAATAATAAGAAGAATTTACCCTAAATGAAACAAAACATTAGAAAATAAAAATATGACAACTTTTACAGCAACAGCAAATAGTCATATTACACAAGATGCAGGACAATAAAATAAACAGTAAGTTAGGGAAAAAAGTGAAATGAGGCAATATGAGCACATTACATGTGTGCCAGGACTTTGAAGTAGGTGATATTTTCTAAAATTCAGAACACATTACAGAAACAGAAGTGTTTGATAAAATGAAGAAATGTGTTTACAGCACATAACAGATTTGTGCATGTCATTATTGGATGATCAGGTCAGAGAAGGCCACAATAACTGCATGTGAATTGATATAAACAGTGGGAATGTCTGAGTTGTGTTGTACATGTTGCTAAATGTGAGACTTCCTGCTTCTCACAGTACAGTACAGTGAGCGATGCGCGTTGCATTGTGGGGATACAAATACAGCGCAGAAAGGACAGCGGGGAGCACAAAGGAATGAAAACAGCACCTCGAAAACTTTTAACTCCAGCCTGTTGTGATGTGACTTCATGTGAGCGCTTATTAAACTGTGAGTTTTGGCGGCTGGCAGGCTGACAACCGCCTGAGAAGCGCAGGGAATGTGAGTGATCGGAGTGAAGCGGCTGGGCGCACCGCTGTCTCCGACTATCGCTGCTTTTTGTCAGCTGAGCTGTTTGCATCCCGAGGCCCAGCCGTTATCACGGGCCTCATCCCAGAAGGTAAATTCCCTTCGCACAGTCTGTCTGATAACGAAAACCCCGCTGTGTACACTTAAATTCGGCTACATTGTTGTCTGCGCGTTGTTAAAGGCAAAGGAACAAACTGAGAGCACTGTGTTGTGTCGGCTAGCGCTAGCTCGGTAGCTAACGACAGTTTGCTAATGTGCAGCAGCTGCGTCGACGCAGCCAGGGTTATCCACGGTCATACCGGAAAGTGTGACCACTCGGGCTTCAAAATAAAAGGAGTAAATTGAATGACATTTTTGCCAATAGCTCCACAAGTTTGTTTTGTGTGTTATAATGGTTGATAAGACTTAATTTATTCGGTTTCAGTAGGAACATAACAACAAAATAGAGAAATATAAAAAAAGCTCACTATATATATGTACATTTTATACAAAGATATATATATATATATATATATATATATAGCCGCACAAAACTATTAAAAAAAATACTACCATAAAAATTTAATGTCAAAGATTGTGGAGAATTTCACAGTTTTAGCAGAATGATGTGTAAAGTGCTATTATCAGAACCTTGAAGACCACACAGATTGTTGGTAATGATTACAAACTGAATATGTATAGTCAAAGCAATATTTGAAATTTCTATGCGCTGGATCACAACTATATTCGTTTAAAATAAAGTATCGAGCTCAAAAGTATTACAATATGGTTACTTGTGTTTTATTTCGACAGTAAGTCGGATGTACATTTCATGTTTTGGTTGACTTGACATTTCAGCTTGACACTGTTAGCTAGTGTTTGCTAAACTGTGATTGTTGTCGCTAACATGTTTATGTTCACTGGATAGTTAGCCGCTGTGCCTCTGTACATACAGCCTTTCTGCGTGTTGGCTGCTTTTTGACTACCAGCCCCCTGCAGTCTGCTTTATCTTAGCGCTTTTGGTCAGTTGGTAGTACGTGATGTAAACAGAGTAAAAGTACCAGGTGGAAGGCTACGCCTCCTCTTCTCAATCGCCATCATAAATATGTTGTGGTGAATTTGAGTAGCCCCCCGTTTTGCTGACTCTTACTGACATAGATTAATCAGTTGATCTATGAGTGTATATAAAATATAGCTAATAACACATGGCCCATTAATCTCCTAAAATGTCTTATTTTATCTAACCCAAAGAAGAAAACAAAACAAAGCTGTGCCCTCATGTCAAACAAAATCAACAAATCCACACGTTTCATTCTTCTTCATGACTATATCATCAAATAGTTATTGTGTTATTTTCTGGCTATCAAACCTACAGTTATAGCTTTGCAGTGAGGCAAGTAGGAGATAAATCTTGTCAGTCACCACATGGCCTTTAAGATGTATGATTCCAGGATTAAAGATTAATTAGCTAGTGTACATGTATATGTATGCATCATTGCTCTGTCGAGTTCATGTGCTCTTCATGAATGTTTCTTTTTTTGTAGGAAGAACTTTAATAGAGATCATGTAGCTAAATCATTCTCCTACAGGACACATTTTAGCCATGAGAAAACCCCATGGTGAAATTAAAGCTCTTTTCTTGTAGGCCTGTTTGCTGGTGCAGGCTAGACACTCTCCTGTTGCACCTCCACAGCCCAGGTCTATAATTCACTTAGCATTCACTGCGCCAACATAGCCCAAGAGTATTTTCCTTTGGGGTGTGTGTGTGTGTGTGTGTGTGTGTGTGCGTGTGCGTGTGCGCGCGCGCGCGTGCGCGTGTGTGTGTGTGTGTGTGTGTGTAAAGGGTAGCATGCTCTCCCTGCGAGAGCCCCTTTTACTTGAGCTTTTGTTTGATGGAAAATCTCATGCCTCAGAGAATCCACATGTCTCGCAGACAGCTGCTGAGCATCCTGTAGTGCACTGGCCTCCACATGGGTCTGGCTCGCATCGCTGCGCATCTGCTTTGATTGTTGTTACATAACTTGGAATTTTGTCCTCTGTGCTCCTTACCCTGCCTTCACCCCCCCTTACCTCGCCTTCCCTCATAGAGCACCTTAGTATTTCTCTCTACATACACCTCTGCCTTCCATAATGTGCTTGCCTTTTTTTTCATCCCATCTTTCCCATGGGACAGGTGTTATGCAGAGTGATATTTGACATCTCATTTTCTCTTTGCACTGATTGATTTCTAAGTGAGTGGTTCAGGGTCCATTTGTTATTCGACACCTGATTCTTTAACCGCTTTGGCTGTATTTTGTCATAGAATCATTCACACGTTGACATTGCTATGTGCAAAAAGTCATAGTGTAAAGTACTTGACACAAAAGGAAAAAGTGTACCAAAAACATTTTTTATATCAATGTTGATCTAATTTCTTGTTTTCCTAATAGAAATTGACTCCTCAATATAGCTTGTATGGTTTAGCTTTTGCAAACTGAAGTGAAGTTTTTGTTGTTTTTTTCTCTTCCAAACTGTCTGCAGGACACATTTCCTGTACACAGTCAGAAACTGACTCCAATATGGGGGTCAAAACATTCACCCACAGCTCGACTTCCCACAGCCAGGAGATGCTGGATAAACTCAATGCTTTACGCAATGAGGGTCACTTATGTGATGTCACCATCCGGGTCCAAGACAAACTCTTCCTGGCCCACAAAGTGGTCCTGGCCTGCTGCAGTGAATTCTTCCGCTCCAAACTGGTGGGACGGCCAGAGGAGGAGGACAAGTTTGTGTTGGATCTTCATCACGTAACCGTTAGTGGCTTCGCTCCCCTGTTGGAATATGCCTACACTTCTACCTTGTCCATTAGCACGGAGAATATCATCGATGTTCTGGCAGCAGCGAGCTACATGCAGATGTTTGCTGTGGCTAGCACATGTTCAGAGTTCATGAAGTCCAGTATTCTGTGGAGCCCAGGTAATAACAACAACAACAACAACAACAACATGACAGCAGATAAACCGCATGAATCAGCACCAGAGAGCGCCTCATCAAACTGTGCGCTGACGCCATTGGATGGCAGCGTGTCACCTGTCTCATCTGACTGCAGCGTGATGGAGAGGAACGTTCCTATATGCCGTGAATCACGACGGAAACGCAAAAGCTTTGTGACGATGGCATCGCCTGAGAGTCCACTCAAATGCACTACACAGATGGTCACCACCTCCCCTCAGATTCCCAACCCATCCCCCTCATTCTCAGATAGCACAGCCCAGCCTGTGGAGTCCTCCCTGGCCTTTCCATGGACTTTCCCGTTCGGTATCGACCGGAGGTTCCACTCTGACAAATCAAAGCTCCCGGAGAGCCCTCGTTGTTTAGAGCAGGGCACTCCAGGGACCTCAGAGGTGGTAGTTGGCCGGCGGCTCAGTGACTTCCTCACATGTGAGAGCTCCAAGGTGGTTTCGTCGCCTGTGGCTGCAGAGGAGGAAGATGTGAGAGTAAAGGTGGAGCGTCTCAGTGATGAAGAGGTCCAAGAGGCGTCCTCGCAGCCGGTCAGTGCCTCCCAGAGCTCGCTGAGTGACCAGCAGACAGTGCCAGGGAGTGAGCAGGTCCAGGAGGAGCTCCTCATCAGTCCGCAGTCCTCCTCTATAGGTGGGCCTATTCTCCTTACCTAACTGATCCACAGCATTTAGAACTGACAGCTCGCTAACCTTAAACTATTTCTAAAACCAAAAATACAAGAACAGTAGCAACATGAATGGTTTAATGTAAGTCATCAGAATTAGCAGGTCCAGCTAACTAGCTTACCATGGACTAGTAGACATTGAAGTTGGGCTCAAGCACTTCAAACATATGCTTAAATTTAGTATTCTCTACAGCCGAGTAGGGTTACATATCTGCAGCACTAAACACTGCTAAAGCATTTGTTATTGCTTTGGCACAATACAGTTATTTTTGCCAAACTTATTGGTTATTCTTCATCGTCAAACCTATTTTTCTTGTTAAATTGATGCATACGGTTGAAAAAAGTGAACTTTAAAGATTCAGTGTAAACACTGTTGTTTGTCCAAGTATGTTTTTCTTTAGTAAGCATCCAAATCATCCAAGGCTTATGTTAGAATGAATAACATTGATGACATTATTGGAAATAATGCTGGGGCTAACTGCTTCTCCCTGGCAAAACAAGAAAAGAGCTGCCTACCCACCTACAACATTTCTATTTGTATTGGTCTCAGTGGAAAGTTTTATTGTCCAATGGCCTAAATGCTGTTTGAAAGGCTTTCTACCCTGCCATAAATAAAACAGAAACTGGAAACACTACTCATTTTTTCCTAAACTGCTGAATAGCACAGTGAAAAGGAATCCAGTAGCATCAATCCTTAAACATGGCATCAGCCCTCAAAGACTTACAGTCCTGTATGAGTCTACCTCCATGACCCAAGATGACATGTGCTAGACTTATTATGTAGTCAGAAATTCAGTAGACAGCTACCATATGAGTCATTCTTTATCTTCCCCTTTCCAGGGTCGATGGATGAGGGAGTGTCTGAGGGTTTGCCATCAATGCAGAACACTTCTAACACTGGAGGACATGCAGAAGATGATGAAAGGTATCATGATTTGTTACAGCTTGCAGCAAGGCAAGTCATAAGCAGTAAAGAATATATAGACGCAAACCTCAGCTGGGTGTCTGAGCCACACCTGTTGAGCCAGTAAATTTAGACGTCATGTTGAAATGTCACAGACATGATGCACTATAATATCAAGAACCGTAAAAGCCACAAACATTCGTGATAAATTTTACATGCTGGCTAACTGGAAGTCTTTGAACGTCAAACACCAAGCAATCTGATGCATACCACTATCATCTGTATTAATTCAGTGTTAATGTTCTGAAACATCTTTTGATATACCAGTCACTTGACATAATTCATTGCGGGCCCTTATTTCCCCTCAGAATTTACAAGCTATTCTTTATGTGCAAAGAGACAAACAGATTACTCTGGAGAAGTTACTTTATTGACATTGTTTTTAAGTATTCATATAGGGACAGCTTCATTTTTCAATGTAAGTAAGAGCACATAGAGCCTTGAATATCACTTTAATATGTCCTCTCTTTGTGTTTCAGGTTAGAAGGTATTCAGTACCCATACCACCTCTATATCAGCCCCTCAGCCAGGCCTGGCACCAATGGCCCCGACAGGCCCTTCCAATGTCCAACCTGCGGTGTCAGATTCACTCGCATTCAAAACCTGAAGCAGCACATGCTCATACACTCCGGTACGTAAAACGGAGACAATGAAAACTTCTAATTGAATGAAGCTTTGTGTATTGATCTTTTTATACTTTATTGTATTATAACATTTATTCACAGTTGATGTAATTAAGCTTTTTTCACACCGATCAACAGGAGCACAGACTTTAAAGTGGTTTGTGTCTGTCAGACAGTTCTAAAAACAGCTGGCTGATAGAGGGATGTTTAAGAGTACTCAAAGCATTGCTCTCCTAAAACTCTGTGAGACTTGTCGGACTTGTTTAAAAAGAGAAAAAAAGTTAAAATCGATTCCATGCAATCTTTTTCTTTGTCAAAACCTTGTGCCCGCATTACTCATGATTCAACTCGACTTCCGACAGCGGGGTAGGAGATTTGGGCCATGCTATGCTAGTAGCGGCTAATTTAGCCTTCTTTCATTTTCAGACATGTAGTCTTCAGCCCCACTGATGCTGACTCAAGTGTCATCACTTGAGGTAATTTATCAGGCTACATACAGCTCCCTATGGGGACTCTAAAAGCTTTGTACAACTTTTTTCACATAAGCAGTAGTACTCCCCAACACCTTTGATGTGTAAAATTTGATGGAGCTACCTTTTTAAGGTGCATCATAGTAAGCATTTATGGGAGTTTTCTATTTATTTTTTTTAGGTAGATTTGTTTTCAAATTAACATTAAAGATTCTTTTCTATGTTTATTAGTGTAAAAAAGCCAAATTAAATCCACTGTGAGTCAATGATTTTAAAAAGTAAAAGGAGAAAAAAATCTTTTATAGACTGTGTATCTTATACATTAGGAAATTCACAGGAAGGTTTGGAAAGCTTGCCTTTTATACGATGTTTTGGATGTTCTGTCCTCGCTTATTTTTAGAGCATGTGGAAATTGTACAATTACCGTGTTGGCATTCTTTACTCATATTACGACACTTCTGGCTTGAACCTTGCATTTGAAAGGTTCAGTGACGTCAGAAGTTAAGTGAGGTTGTAAAGCAATGCCATAAGCAGGTTTTTTAAACTAGCAAATATCCTGGGATAGAAAAGGTACAAAATCAGAACCTTTCAGATTTACTTCTTAGCTTTGTACTTTGAATTTATGGGCCGTTCTGTTCGTTGCTGATGTCTTGTTATTCCTGTGGAAGTGTATCAAATTTTACATGTTAAAATACTTACAAATCAGTTACAATTGATTTTGACAGTTCAAGTATTTCAGTCATCTCAAATATCTACAATAATTATCAGATTTTCTCGTCATTTCTGAGGACAAAAGCTTCTTTCCAGATCCAATATTTTCAACCTGTGCTCAACATTCATATCTAGAGAAATCCATTGTAGAAGAGGCAGGGGTTTCTCAAGCAGTGTCAGTGTTGGCCTTTAGTCATCAAGCTGTAATGGGGAGCCGAGAATTTACACAGAAAATGATCCTCAGACATAAGAAATAAGTGTGAAGTCCACAGAGTGTGCACAAAGCAGAAGCAGCCCTGCATGTGGAATCAGTTGGGATCCATCCTTTATATTAACACAGCAACCTATCAGCTTGCTAATCTAATTTAACCCTCATTCTACCACCACATCAAATCCAGTCCTCAAATTTAAAACTTTAAAGTTTCATTCAGTATTTTTCTGTTACTTTTCTAAATCCAAATGAACCGATCATCACATTGGCAATGCACAGCACTTATTTAAAAAGAGAATATGTCACTTTCGAAGCTGGTTCACCTGTTACTCCTGTTAACAGAACAACACTGGTTTGGGCACTTGCATCACGTCAAGAGTTTCCCTGGCAACAGCACAGGTTGACTGAAACAGCGCCGCACAGATGCCCCCACAAACACAAATCTTTGATTTCCAAATGAACAGATATTTGGTGTTATTTTTGGCATTAAAAAAGATTTTTGTTGGCCTGCTGGGGGTTCCTTAGCCTGGCGGCCCACCAAACCTGTGTAGTTTTAGGGGAAACTGTGGAGCAGGTTCTTTGAACTTAAACTTAACTGGCTTATATGTGTAGACAAAGTAAAACGTACTTCTGTATGATTTGCTTAATATGACTGTGATTAGCTGATGCAACACTAAAGACATAAGGGGTGTTATGGTACACCACATTCATAGTTGGCATGTAGCGCAGTTTTGGGGTTGAGGTATGCTTCATTTTCTGCACAGCAAACAAAAGTATTTAGAAAATGACTTTTTTATCATTTATTTGAAAACGTAAACATTTGATAGTGGCCACAATTCTTACTGTAACTGTTAGGAAGTTCAAATACTTGCATATTGTCAATAAGACAAAGTAAAAAGCACAAATAAACAACACAAATGTCATGAGTATGGTGGCTTTTCTGCTGCCTTAACACTATAGCAGTAGTTACTACTGACTCTGCAGTGAGGCTGCTTGAACACTGGGGGCAAGGACTTGCCTTCCAGTCTGTTTTTGTCTCATTCTCTGATCAATACATTCGGGTGATGCCATCAAACTGTAAATGACATGTTTGAAGTGTTTCAACAGACATAACGCTCCCGTACAGTGCATCTAAATGTCATGGCAGGATCCTCTCATTAGCGTTTGCCGTTCAGATGGCAGTGATACTACACTAACCTGCCTAACGGGGCTAATCTGCCGAGGCAGCTGATAGACAACATAAGGTGAACTGGTAGAAGTCTTTTGGGTAAAACTCATGCTCTAGAATTTCTGTGCCATGCAAGTACTTCGACAAAGATTTAGACTTACTGTCCCAGAGGGAGATTTGTTTTCACAGCCAGTTTAACACAGAAACCCAGATAAATTCACAGAGGCTCCATAAATACTTGCACATTCATACCTCTTAACACACAGCTTTGTCAGAGAGGCAGTTTGTTCGATGCTGCAGTGGCAGAGGGAACAAAACTCCCGCTGAAGCGAGCTCGCCTCCATTTTACGGCCCTGTATGTCCGTCCCGATGGCAGTGATGTGAAGCGATGAATGTGGGGGTGATCAGTGTCATTGTTAGTGCCAGGAGTGTGATGGCTCTGTTCATGTCTGAGAGTTTGGGTGTGGGAAGGCCAGTGAATTTAGAGGGAGTCAACATGGTGAAGAGGCAGGGGGTACAGCACATCAAGATGAGCTGAGTTCTGTGACACTGATTGTTTGCATCACAGGAAGTACTGAACCGAGGAAGTGGCATATTTACCGAACACTTTGGGATGTTTCCATGCACAGTTACAGCACTTAAGGAAAGTCTATAAAATATGTTAATATGTATTTTGCAATTCAAAATGTAATGTGCAGGTGAATCCCTTTGAACCCCTCATTGAATCTGTTTTGGTGGTAGTTTTAGGGACAAACTAGGAGGTAAACTTCAAAGATTGATAGAACAAATAGATCACATATTCAATATTGAGATAAATGAACACCTACATATTTTGTTCCTTGTCTTAACAAGCATAAATGAAATTCCAGATAAAAGATGTATAACACATTCATTAGACTTGGAGTTGAACAAATATATGTATATTTACATTTTTGAAATGGGTGTAAAAGTGAGCTGGAACCCACCATAAGTGTACATAGAGAGCTTTTATTAGCAGTAGCATCGGTAGTTGCTGATGGAAATCATTACCCATTCGTAGTTACCAATACTTTTGTGATGCTGTTGTGCAGATCAGCTGAACTTCAGCTTTTTTCTTCTTCTCCAGGCATTAAGCCTTTCCAGTGTGACCGCTGTGGGAAAAAGTTCACACGGGCCTACTCCCTAAAGATGCATCGGCTGAAGCACGAAGGTAAACGCTGTTTCCGGTGCCAGATTTGTAGCGCCACATTCACGTCCTTCGGTGAATATAAGCACCACATGAGGGTCTCCCGACACATAATCCGCAAGCCGCGGATTTACGAGTGCAAAACGTGCGGGGCCATGTTCACCAACTCTGGCAATTTAATTGTACACCTGAGGAGTCTGAACCATGAGGCATCCGAACTAGCAAACTACTTCCAGAGCAGGTGAGGAGTCCGGGGGCGCTGACCCCCATCATTTACTCAGATCTCACCTGGAGTCAGTTTAGATTCTAATACCTGAGGTTCATTTGATCCTTTTTCCTTTCATGACTTTGGTTTGATTGTGTAGAATTGTTTTTGAGATGATTGAAATTGATTTGAATGCCCAGATCAAGTGCACCTGAAGTATTTGACTGTATTTATTGGGGGGGGGTTTGGTTTCACATGTTTAAAAGAATACGTTGACATTTTTGGGAAATATGCATATTCATTTTCCTCCCTGGAATTGGATGAGAAGATTCATACTACTTGTTGTTTTAATATGTAGCTGGAGCCACCAGCCCGTTAGCTTAGCTTAGCTTAGCTTAGCGTAAAGACTGGAAACAGGGAAAACAGCTAGTCTGACTCTGTCCAAAGGTATCAAAATCAGCCTGGCAGTACCTCTGAAGCTCACAGTACAGAAATGGCAGTGGAAAAAAAACCCACCATTTGGCTGTTTATGAGGATTATGAGCTGGACTGTGTCTTGGCTGGGACCAGTTATGCTAAGCTGAGCTTACTGGCTGCTGGCTGCAGCTTCATATTGACCTTACAGATATGAGAGTGGTAGCACTCCTGTCATCTATCTCTTAGGAAGAAAGTGAATAAATGTATTTCCCAAAATGTTGAACTATTCCTTTAACATTCAGCATTTAGAGGAGATGGCAAATACCTCATGTTCATGTCAACTCTGTATAGTAAGATTCCATGAGATGTGAGGATGAAGAGTTATCAAGTATACAAAACGTGTTTATTTTGTAAATACAACTACCAATGTACAGTGTTCCAAAACACCTCAGATAACTTCAGTGTTGCTGAAAACACTGAGACACGGTTGCACCTTTAAAACTTTACTAGGTGTGCTCAAAGGTTTGGTCATACAATAGCTACAAAACACAACGTAAATCCTCTCTGTTTGTTTCTATATGAATGGATTTTCCTTAACCAAATAGAGTGGGTTGTTTGTCTTTATCAGCACCTCAGCCCACAAATCCTCGTGAAAGTCAGAACACAGTGTCTTTATAAAGTTGAGGAGTGTTTTTATTTCCCAGACTTTTCCACTTCTTAATCAACTCAAGCCCTCACAGGTCGGCAGGACTCAAACGGGCCATTGACTCCTCAAAGGTTTTATAGTAGAAGGTCTACGCCTGAGATCATAACAGTGTGGAAAATTCTCTGGCAATCCAGTCAGGCTCTTAACTCCCATCCTCAGTCTTCACATAAAAAGATATGTTAACTGCTCTGTATTTTTTTTTCTAAGTTGCTGATTTTGCAGACCAGTGTCAGATTCAGCTGTCATCTGTGCCACAGAGGCCACTTACACTCAACCTTAACTATTTATTCTGGATACCGAGCTCTAACTCCCAGTGTTTGATAGTCTGTACATGTTGAGCTGCAGGACTGGGAACACGGCTTTATAAATCTAGTTTACAATCAAGTCACACTGTGCGCACACACACACACACACACACACACACACACACACACACACATTTTGAAGGCCCTCTGTCATAGGAAATGTGTGGGGTATTATCACTTGAAGAGTCAAGTGGGACCAAGCTAGATAAATCAAATTTCACGACAGAGATGAGGCAACACTCGTCTTGGTGTTGACTTGCACTCATTTTAGTACAGCCATGCTCATTTTCCTAATTAGACATTTGTATCGACACATCTTCTGCTCACTGAATATGTTGGTAACATATGAAGGAAATATCCACCGTAGCATACTGATCACACATAAAACCCTCACAGGAAAAAGGCTGCTAATGCACCTTAGAGTTCTGAGTTAATTTTATTGTTCGACTAATCCATCTGTGCCCACAGGTCAAATGTAGATAAAGTACAGCAGGTTGGAAAAACCTGCATGCAGTTGCCTCTCAAGTACAGTGAGCTTCAAGATAAATAAGTGTGTGAGCCCTAAATAAGCTGTATTCACTAAATAATTGTTAGTTAATCACTAGGAAAGGGTCTGACTATATGGTCTGACTGTATTCTGTAATCACGAGGAAACACATTTTAAGACCATGGAATATTTCATTATGTCTGTTCACAAACAAAACTGTTAAGATGTACTGAAATCACAAGACAACATAGCATAAAATCCCTGCGATTATGTGAAGTAAGAAATGTGAAGTAAGAAATGTGAAGAAAATGTAAGCCATGTTCTCTCTGGCCTTCCACTGATATAACATGGCACAACATTCAGGATGAGTTTTATGTAAAGTCCCAGCAGGCGTGGAGCAGCAGCTTTTGTTTGAGCTTTGTAGACCTGCAGTTTTTGGCACATAATTGAGCAGTGATACAGGGAAAAAATCTATCAAATACCATTATTGGTTACAGCAGTAGCCTCCATAGACCAGAATGCAGCCACAAGACAGTTTGTGTTTTCAGTTTCTAACTTGGATCGAGCTGTTTGTGCCCCCACCTACTGTATCTCCCTTTGAGTGAACACAACAAATTAAAACCTTTTTCTTCTGGGAAGTGTAGGAAGTCATTTACTAATGGACTTGATGGAAGACGAGCAGTGGATCCTCACGTTGGAGAAGCTGGAATTAGATGATGTTTGGCATTTCAATTCAAAGTGGCCTAAACACTTAATTATCAAAATAGTTACAGATTACATTTTTTGAAGAGCAACTAATAGATAAATCAAGTAATCGTTTCAGTTTTAACCTCTGCACAGTTGAATGGTCGTCCAATTTGACGTTACAATCAATCATTGCTGTCAACATTTTTATTGAAAATCTTTGTTTGAGCGTCCAGATATTTTCTTTGGAATAACGTGTCCTTCCATCAGTTCATTTTCAGCATGGTTTAGCCAAAAAATGAGAAATGTCCAAACCCAGTTCTAACTCAACTTGTTCCTTAGTCAAAGGCCTGTCTGTCGACCAAATGTCATGGCCTTCAGTTCATCTGTTTTTTGAGGTATCCTGCTAACAGGCAGGCGAACAGGGATGACAACATAACCTCCTTGGTGGACGCAGTTCTTCCTGACACTGAACATTTTTTGTACTGTCTGCTGATTCAGTTCTAGTCATCAGTGCTCCATGTGTATGAAAGTTTGTTTCTTAAAACTTTTTTCCTTTTCTTCTTTTGCTCAAGACATCACTGAGCATATTGTTCTTAACCTGAAGCATGTATATTTGTGGAAATTGTGAAATAGTGAATAAAGGCTAATGTAACATCTTTTAAATTCTCAACATGTTCAGTTAAAAATGTTGTGACAGCCTTGCAGATGAAGGAACATTGAGCTCCCTCATTGTCTTCGTCTTTGCAGTGATTTCCTCGTGCCCGACTACCTGAGCCAGGTACAGGAGGAGGAGGAGGCGCTGGGAGTCCAGTATGAGCTAGAGGAGTCCCAACATCACCCCGTCTACCCGGGCAGCACCTCCACCTCCACCACCACTGCGGCCTCATCCTCCTCCTCAGTCCAGATGCCCGTCATCTCCCAGGTCTCCTCCTCTACCCAGAATTGCGAGAATTCCTCTGGCTTCCTTTCACCCGAGCCCCTGGATCCCCTGGAAGCCCCAGCATCCCTCAAGATGAACGCTGATGAGGCGGCAGTCATGACAGAGGAGACCAAGATGGACAACAGCGTAGGAGGCAGCTCCCCAGAGGTGCTTGAAGAAGAGCAGCCGCAGCAGCATGCCCAGGCCAAGGAGCTGGCTTCCATTACCATAGAGTGATTCAAGCCTTCTACTTGCCCATCATGTCTTATTTTGCAGTCATGTCATATGGGAATATCTGTTGAAGCGCCTTGGCGGCTAAAAGGGGACAACTTGGACACGGGCACATGTTGAAACCTCATCATGTGAAGCTATCAAGACGCCGTGATTGAAGTTTTCTGAAGGCTTCAGTTGCTCTGATGTTTTTCCACATGCAGCACAGATGCCCTTATTTGAGGTCATGTCTTACACCAAACCAAATCCAGCAAAGTAAATGATCATTTTCTTTGTTTTTTTTTCTCATTTTCCTAACCTTGACTGAGGCAAGTTCCTTGCTGGTAACAAGAGATTTTTAGTAGGTCATAAAATCTGGGTTTAGTCCACCACCACACCTGAATTTCAAAGCAGTATTTATTAAATGAACAGCAATTTTTAGGAGAGTTGTTTTTTTCCCATATGACGTGAATGCAGCACGAGCTAAAGTCATTTCTGTCTTAGCCTATTTGAGGTTTGTTAAGTACAAGCCTTGCCCTACTTTTGGAAAGTGCCTGAGAGTTCCCATTTCAACAAAGCAACGTGTAGAGGAAGAAGAGGTCTTGACTTTGCCAGCAGTGACAAATCAAGTCTTTGCAAACTGAGCTAAATATAAAAAAAAAACATTGTATTTCATTTGTAGTGATAATGCTAGTTTGTATGGGCTGAGACTGTGTTATTCCTTCAGTGCCGTCGCTATAGGCAAACTGTTAAATGTCAATATTATCTATATTGCAATAGCTTGTACTGTAGTTTTACTATTTGAATGCTGTGTATGTTGGGTGTTGTGAAATATGATATGTCAGGTGTGTGTATGTGCATTTCTTTTTATCTATATGAACACCGTACATTTAATTTTTAAATGTTTAAAACTTGAAATTATATTGACAGAGTATTCCCATAAGACATTTGTGCAGTATATAATATTTCTTACCTATTACAAGTTATTTTTTTATTTTTTATGAACACTGTTGTTAAATCAAACCTCGCAACTCTAAACCTAAACCTGGATCAGCACTGATGCATCTTTTGTTCTAAAATCCAACCAAATAAATGACAAGCCTAAAATTAATGTAAAACAAAACAAAACAAAAAAATCAAATTTGGAGTTACAAGGTTTTCTCACTACTGCAGTGTTGTTTTCCCAAACGGGCTCTGAGACATGGTAATGTAGCATCTATCCCAGTTGAAGTTTGGCCTGCTTGGCAGTTTTTCCAGTTTGAAAGTCAGTTTGTGTTCTAAATGTTGATGTCTGACACGGTCATCATGATTTACTAACAGGTACACTGCTGATGTTCTAGGATATTGCATGACTGTTGAAGTGATGTTTCACTTAGGTACAACATGATTGTCTTTTTATCGTCGTGTGACTCTGTTGCCGATAAACCAAGAATATTGTGTTATCCCCCAAATGTGGATTAACCACCAGCTTCCTGTTTTATTTTTCTGAAGTTTTCACAAAGAGAAGAATTAAGTTGTGCAAATTTCCCTGACTATAATCTAAGAAAATACTGTACATCTTCAATCCAAGTAATACAAAGGTTATGAGGACTCTCTGTGATGGCCAGTTTTCAGTCAGAACACATTGTAAGGCCACTCGGTGTTATGCGATAACATTGCTTTAGAAGCAGTTGGAACATGCTGATGTGTGAATGCAAATACTGTGAGTTAAATCATTTTAAATGATTATTGTGTTAGGCAAAAGCTTATCCTTCACCTTAAACTGCTAACAGTTTGACAGTTGATGTTACTAACTTCATTTTTTTTTTTGTAATGCTGATTTTGGGTCAAACCTCCAGCTCCTGTTACGTGTGTTGTGCCAACATGGTTGTAATTGTGTCCTTGGACATTGCTGTGCCTGTATTTAGAGAAGATAATGATACCCATGGTAATAATCCATGAGTTGAATGCTACTGACTGTGACTGGGTGTCTTGTCGAGTGAAACCTTTTTATTTTCTGTTACGCCCTGAACTGTAGTGCAAACAGCCAACGTTTAGGATTATCACAGCAGCATGTAAGACCTCACATACAGGGTTGATTGTAAACATAACAATAGATAATGCTGTGATGGGGGCATCAATATTACCCTGTCCTGATCATTAAAATTTGCTGAGAGCTGTCTTAATAAGCGCTTGTGTCAGCCTGTGCCATCCTATCTTTAACTTTCAAAGTTGTGCCATTTGCCCTTTTTATCTGGGTACAAATCACGCTTTTTCCGACAGGACCAAATGTTCTCTATCTCATTGGGGATTTGCCATGGCAATCAGTAATTGCACATAATAAAAGAAAGAGATAATCATTCGAAGTGGTCCATGCTATTTAGCAAAGGGGTCCTGCTGTTTTGCCCCTTAAAACACTGTAAGATGTTGTGCATTTAAGAGGCTAGCCTTAGTAAATGGACCTATTAACTCTAGTTGCACAATATCAAAATTAAAAAAAGTTTTCTATTCTCCATTTGTATGTCATGCTTTTCATCTGTTCTCTTCGGTGTCTGTATTCAAACGACTTTTTTATAATGAAATGCTGCTGTTTGTTGAAACGCAAAGTGCCCAAAATATTTTTGTGAACCAATGGTGTGCAATAAATGGACAGGTGTTGTTTTAAAAGTTTTAATTCTGTCTTTGGAATGGTGAATTCTATCAAAAGAAAAAAAAGAATGTATAATTTTGTTTTATTCAAATGTGACTGAAGGTGAATCAAATAGGCAAGGACCCCTTTTGATCTGTGAAACAAAGAACAAAGCTTTGATATCAAACGACCGGTTCTATTCAGCTCCTTTCTGTTTGTTTTTAAAGTTGCATGTTCATATCGTTCTGTGAAGTGGAGAGCATGTCTTCAGTTGCCGATGCATTCTGTCAAGGCCTTATTTGTCGACGACTCTTCATCCAGAGTAGCTTTGATCCGTTGTACAGCATGCCCTCTTCTTTTCTGTACGTTATCCCTTTCATGTGCAATGTTTTAAAGTATCTTGATTATATACAGGACATGCCTTTTCAATGTACACTTGATGTTGTATACGTTTTCCAGTCCTTTATTTAAAAGTAGGAAAAGCTAAGAAAAAAACATGGTAGCTCTTCATAATGGCATATATATTTTTGGTGACTTTTGTATTATGGTTGCTGTTTCATGGCATCTTTGGATATTCTTGTTAAATGTGAATAGAACAGCTTAGTTCGGGAGTAAGGGGGCCTTGGTAGTCTTCACTTTGTGACTGTCTGCAGTGTGTGTATATATATAAATATACAGTATATACACTCATACTATGTTGCATATTCTTTATACTGTAGGCTACTTGATTACAACCTGCTTTGAGACAGATGTTGTATTTTGTGTCTTTGATACTGTATTTAAACTGTAGTTTGGAGAAACTGTACAAAAACATCCCAAATAGTAATGCAACCTGCACATTGTATAGGGAGAACTGACGTTTGTGGTGTTGAGTGTTTTAACTGGATCATATTCCACAGTTGGCTGTTTAAAACTGACAAGACCACTCTGTATTTTAGAGTTTATGGTTGTTCTGAATCTTTGCTAGTGTTCTGGCTTTGCAGTCCTGTTATTAAAAAAAAAGAGTTGTTTTTGTAAAAGTATGAAATGTAAATAAAAAAAAACAAAGTCAGAATAAGGCTAAAACTTGTCTGAAGTTGTTTGATGTCACTGTAATTAATATAGCTGAGTTCACTTGAAGTTAATCTGAGCACATTCTGTTTTAGCTTTTCGCATTCATGAGAGGAGATTTGAGATGAGGGGACAGAGAGGTGATGACAAAGGTCCCCAGCCGAATTCAGACTGGGACATAGTGATCACATAGTCAGCATCTTAGACCCCTGAGCCAACAGGGCCACCTACAGTCCTTAAAGTTGAGCATCTGCTTTTGATCAAGCAGCGTACTCACAGATGTTCTGAGGATGTGTACTGGCTCCTATAAGGAGTTAAAGTGGTCAAACATCATTGTTATGCTATGATATTATTCAGTATTTTAAGTTCTGCTCTCCGTCCAGGCACCAGCCCAACATCATAAAGTCAGACAGAGTACACACAGTTTGGAAAGGAGTCACATCTGCATCGCTCCCCGTCATTATTTCTCGTCTTGGAGTGTTTGTTATCTTGGAAGCCCGACACCACATGTCTAGTCTTGGCTCGGAGGTGGTCGTCATCCTTTCTAAGCCCCCACCTCATGATGATGCTCAATTGAATGCAGAGTTGTGTCAAAAGCAAAGGTCAGCACTGATGCATCATAATGTAGCTCACCACATGCATCATGATGAAGACACAGTAAAAGTTATCTTAATTGCCATATTTGCAGTAGCTTCTAAAAGAAAATCAAATCACAAAGAGTCCATTACTTCCTAATTAGCCTAGTTAGCATCACCATCGGTAGCTTATCTTAAATTTGGATGCATATAGATGCAAACTATATCAATATGTGACTTAAAGTAGTCAAAAGCAAAGGCAGTGAAAGACACATTTTGGAGCTTAATTGGCCTCGCAAGTGAAAAGAAAAAACTCTTCTTAGTCTTCAAACCATTCAATAAGGGGAGGCAGAATAGTCTGTGGGGAATCTGCACAGTAACAAAAGGCTTGTATATTTTAATGATGACACTAAAAAATTGTTCAGATTTATTTTCTGTCTCCACCCTTGAAGTTTGTACCCTGTGTTAAGAGTGGAGAGGAGATCCAAGGGCACGGCCACAGCTCGAGAGATTTGTGCACACAGGAGCACATGCACTTTTCAAATGCATTCAGTATTTACTAAGGCGATGTGATTTTAACAACCAGGTTTGGGCTGATTTCAACCTTTCTGCAGCACCTGTGGTGACTGTGAGCGTTATTGCCACCACGTAGCTCCGCTTGCTTCGTGCTGAGGAGTCAGATGAGGCGCTGCTGACGGGTTACGCTTGGCGGCTTGACAAAATTGCAAATTATTACATTGCTAGTGTTATACAAACACATTCAGTTACATAAGTACTAACTGAGAAGTCGGCGGCTCTCTTGCTGTTTCTGTTGGCGCTGTCCTCTCAGTTTATCTTTGAAGAAATCCACGTCGCAGTGTGCTGACACTGTTTCAGACGTCTCTCTGCAGCTCCATCCATGTCAGACACAAGCAGACGACGCTGTTAGCATCAGAGCGCTGGCTCACAGCGAGGGGACCTTTGAGTTTACATTATTTTGCTACAGATGCAGCTCTGTTCCAAAAGGTCAGGAATGAATTTCCACACTTTAATCCTTAACACTGTTGCCTCCATTGGCCCTGCTAGCCTTTTTGCTGCCAGGTCAGTCTGCATAAGTCATGTTAGTGGCGCTGAAGACTTTGTATGGACCTGGTCATTTTCAGAAGTCAGGAGTTTGTAGTTTTCCACATTCATGCACCGTTCATCGGTGGACGCTTGATTCAGACGTGCAGAGAGGACTTGCTCTGTGTGCGGAGTCATGGCTCTTATCAGCTGCTGTAACGTGTCATTGCCTGTGAAATTCAAAATCAGATTAAACTTAAGAACTTTGCACGACAAGAAATAAAAGTCTCCGCAGTCCACAGCAACCACGGATGTCATTATGCTAGATGGCACGGCTGCCTCTTAAGAAAAACAACGGCTCAGACAGCACAAAATATTTGTACCGCTAATCATGCGCTGTCGCAGAGAGCAGCCTCCGAGCGATTCATCTGTTTCTTCTTCCTCTGCATTTTTGTTGATGAAATTTGAGTTCTCTCTTTGTCCGATTTGATGACGACTGCCGCCAGAGCTAACTACGGTGTTTTCCTTTCAATTATGACAAAAACCACAGTTTTTGTCATAATTGAAAGAAAAGACCACAGTTTTTGTCTCTGTAAACAGAGAAGGCATCATTCCCTGTGTGGCCGAGACATACGCATACCATCAGGATATGCTTGAAACAGAAAAGGCTGTCAAGAACTGCCTGTATGGATGGGATGGATATTTAAGATTTGGTGTTAAAGAGTAGCAATAGAGATGCGACATGATAACATATAGAAAAGTCTTTGAGTAGACTGTTACTTCAAGCCGTCATGTTTGTTTGGTTTGTGACTCTTACACTTGAACATTTGGCCAAAAGGCTGAAACTACAGCATTTCATTGGGTTTATGGGATTCAATGGGCACCTCTAAAGCTGTTGACACACAAACAAGCGTTCCTCGGGTATTCTGTCCAAATCTAAGCCAAATTATTCTTACCTGAGTCACGCAATACTGAGAAAATCTCTGTTCCAAGGCTGGTTACAAATGTCATTGGGATTAAACGAGTTTTTCTTACTCGGTTTCTTCCATATTGAATGATTCTGCAGCTCGCGCTTAACGTCCAACGCCAGCGCAGGAAGTGGTGTGCTCTACATATAGCAAGCAATAAAGTCAGGGTGCGGAGGGCGGGGTGGATGCAGCATGTCTGACTCACGGAGGAGACCGCAATACCCCGCTTGTCACCAGTCTGTACTTAATGCTGATCAACTACATGTTTTTATTTCTCTCTGCATGATCTTCCCCTGAAAGTGACAATCTCTAAAACGCAGAAAGCAGGAATAGTCGGCTTTAAAAGCATTGATGTAACAGATCTGAACCATAAATACGAATATTATAAGAAATCTAGCTTTCTTAAAGCAACATATATTGCAGGGTTTTCTAGTTGGAAAGCATGATCAACCTGTCAGGCCCTGGTATAAATCTGTGATTCGTAATCAACTGCTTTTTACATTCCTGGAAATCTTTGGTGAAGAACTTGCAGAGTTTGGGGGGGGGGAACACTGGTTTTGTGCTGATGATGGGTAAGATGAAGTTGATCTATTCCATTTTGGAGAGCCAGAGTTTTGTTGATTTTGGCCTCTGGTAGACTGTACGCCCAGCGGAGAGAATCCATCCCTCTGACCTGATTGTGTTTTCAACGATGAAGCCAACTGCTTGAAACGTACAGAACAAAATGTGTGCATTCCATGGCCATAAAACAAAGGTCCGGCTTATCTGTTCAGAAAAGGCAGGTGGATGAATACGAATTACCGGGTGATTGAAGCCATCATTCCCCCCTACCCCCTTTACCCTGCATGCATTGCCTCTATTACAGCCCCATTGCGCAAGGCTGGGCTCTTACTTTGTTCCTTGTAAACTTTTACTGCGGAGCCAAACATGTGTTTGCAGATTCATTTATGACTTGTTTACATTTTGAGCTTATCTGTTGGACGTGCTCGGCCGGAGGGGGATTTTAGACAAACTGGATACAGCAGTTTGTGAGGAGAGTGATAATGCCGGGGTAAGCCTCGCTGCCAGGAAAAATAAAACACACTGCATGACTAATACACATGTCATACATTCCCAATCAATGGAGGGGTTGGATTCAGTGGAATATTCCACAAATCACATCCTTGCCAGGTTCATTAGACTTGGTATCCCAGAGAATAATAGTTAGACATTCAAAGTGTATTTCAAGTAGTGACCCCAGGACCTGGGTACTGTTACTGGCCACTCTTGTGGCTGACGTCTTGCAGTTTCGCAAAAAATTGAATCCACTTGTTCCCTCTTTTTCCAAGATTCAGGGATGGTGATGACAGACGTCTGAAAAGTATGGACCACACTGACTTCTCGCTTTTCCACAGCTCAGCTCGTGTCTGTCCACCAGTAGCTCTACTATACCAAATACCTGCTAATAGAAGCAGTAAGACATTCACTTCATCCACCTACAGTATTATGTCAATTTCCATTCATTTCTAATGAGCTTCTCAGACTTTTATTTGCTGTTTGATTCTTTCCACTACAGCTCAGAATTTAATCTGCTCTCTAGTGTTGGAAAAGCCTCAATTTAGCCAGACATGGAACATCCAGCCTTCACTCCAGTGTAAATTCCTTAGAGTCACGTGAGGTCCTTCAGTGCTGAGGATGGAGGAAGAAGAGGGAGGTAAACATCTGAAGGGCCGCCCAGAAGGCCTGCAGATAACCACAAACTTAGCTGTGTTCAACATCCAATGATTCTGCTGCCACTGGAGGCCCGTGTGATCACTGTGAGGAAACCGAATTGTCCCAGAGCCCAGGTTAACATTGAACCAGCCAAACCAAAGCTTGTGTTGTATCATTTTCATCAGACAGGACCTTGCATCAAAGTGAATCGCTTTGTCTTTTGAATTCCGAGCACCTCAAACGTCAGAATGAGGATCATGTACCTAATTAAATCTGAGGTCATGCTTTCCCGGGAGAGCACCTCTTATTGCTCTTCGTCTGTGCAGTATCTATGATCCAGACACTTCCCTGTGCCATATTCAATAATTTCTCATTTTTTAGACCAATGTGTCTGCAATTAGGTCATAACTATGATGTTTTTGTACTGCGCCTCCCATCAATCAAGCAGCAGTTTAGTTTGATGCTTTTTGTAGCTGAGTTTGCTGAGGATCATTTTCAGGTCATTGCCAGGCAGGAAGCAGTGTGCCATTTATGTAGCAAGACGGACAGTAAGACTCGAATGCATCTAAATTTCTTGAGTTTGCATCCTTTCACAGACAGGCGATCAATATTGGCTTTATCTTTAGCCGTGCTATATGGAGGCTGATGTTGGTATGTTGGTTCATCAGTTGGTTGGTTGGTGACATGTTGGTGGTCCCCATGATCCCCACGACTTTCCTTCTAGCTCCACCAGCAGGTTGACGTTGTTGTTTTAGTCAAATATCTTGACAGCTATTGGATGGATTGAAATTTGGTACAGGTATCCATGGTGCCCAGAGGATGAGTCCAGTGACTTTAGTGACCATCTGCTTTTTCAACCAGCGCCACCAGCGGGTCAAAGTTTTCACCTATGCAGTAAAATATCTCAACATTTACTTGATAGATGGACACAAAATGTTCACATTCCTGGTTCTCCGAAACCTGACTGACCTGACGTTTCTTCTAGTGCCATCATGAGGTTGATATTTGTGATCTCATGTCTTTGAAAAGATTGGATGGGTTGTCATGAGATTTGGTGTAGACACTCATGACCCCTTAGGATGAACTGTAATAACCTTTATTTTCCTTTCCCTCATCCTATGGCACCATTATAACCAATGACATTCATTCAGCCGCGGTTGTACTTTGACCGCTATGTAACAGACGCTAAATGGTGAACATGGTAAACGTTATACCTGCTAAAAGTCAGCACGTTAGCGTACCGACATTAGTGTTCACTTGTAGTTGCCTTGCACATATATTGCAAAAAGAAGCCATTTCAAAAAATATTATGATTGAACGTAATTAGTTTATTTCCAGAATCGTCCAAGTTCTTGTCTGGTGATCGGGTTGCTTTTTGGATGCTTTTTTTCCACTTGTAATTTGCGTTTCAGTAGGCAGCAGTCTGTCCCTGTGAGCTGTCACAGCTGCTCACACAAACTACCCAGCTTCTCCTCTGTTTGTTCCAAACACGAGCGTATAGTCCTCCAAAATACTGTCTTTGTGCGAGGAAAGACAAGATGGCTTGCATTTGCCACAGTCATTGTAAAAAGCTTTCAATTAGTGTTGAGTGACAATAAGTAGTAAAACATATTTATTTATATGAAAATCTTCCAGATTTTCACTTGAAAAATGCTGCTTCCAAACTTTAACTTCATACCTGTCTATCTTTAGGCCAGGAGCACATTTTCCAACAATATCAGCGAGCCATCCAGTCAGTTATATAATAAAATCAACATTAATGCATGCCTTGGTCACTGTGCTCCTCGGTTGCAACCTTGACTTCCTGTTTGAGTTTTGGGAAGGCCGCTTCCCGCCCTGAGACTCACGAGACTTCTTCGAAAGGAGAACGGTCTCACATACAGCGATCAAAGCAGCACACCTGCTGTGTGATTCAGTGGCTGCTGCCTGCAGGCATGTCACATTTTTCTGCCTTAACTTATGTGACGTAGATTTATTGTTTTTAAAAGAATCAATTTGGAGCTGCTCTGCATGGACCCTTTGTTGTAACTGACCCTTACAATCAGGCTGGAAGACCTTGTGTGGCTCTCAGGGTTTGACTGTTGTTTTTTCTGAAAAAGAGTTCCATGTGTTTCACTGTTTTTACGTGAGTCTTCGCAGACAGGAGCCGTTAGTCTTCAGCATTAACCCTGCAGTGTTCAGTCCCAGTACAAGATTTGTGTCTTAAGAGTGTGGTCAAACATTAGCCTGTACAGGATACCCTGGAGCTTTCATGCTGACCATTGTTTTTCCATTTCCACTGTCTTTTTTCAGCTTTTCTACCTTAATTTTGCTCTGCATGTTGATTTTTTTTTTGTTTTTTCAGTTTGCTTCTGCAAAATGACTGATAACACCAACATAAGTGATGCAGTAGTTTGATTTGATTTCAGATTTCGAGGTGTAGCTGTCCTGCAGACAGTGTTGTCATTTCAGTTTTGCATTTATAATATGCTGTTTTGAATTCGTTAATTTTGTGATTTGTTTTAAAAAGATTTCATGTATGTTCTAAAAGGAAATTATTTTGTACTGTTAAAATACATGATCTCTATGCAATGCATTGATTGGTTGTAATGAAGTGACGTGGGGCGGATGTGATGAACAGAGGATTATGGGGAAAGCGCGGGGCAGATACTGAAGACTCTTGTGCGCTGCTGTGTATTTCTTCGGAAATTAAGATGGACTCTGCACAAGGTTAAGGCGCTAGCGTTGTCACGATGTTTATGATCGTTCTAAAGTTTGATAAAATAAACTGTCAAGTAAACACCTGTATGAAGTGTGGCCATTCTCTTGCAGTGCAGCTACACGAGGCAACATAAAAACTATAGTAATACAGTTTTTTGTGGCCATTTGGGTGCAGCACAACAAGTTGTAACCTCAACATTTGCATGTTTTCACATTATAAGGTTGATATGATGAATTTGTAAGCAAGAAATCTGCCCCTTTAGCATCTAGATGCTCCACTACGTTCACCAGCCAGCTGCTAACTCGGCTGGTTGATGTTGAAAACAGCTGCCTGCTGCAAGAGAAAACTCTAAAGAGTACAGTGAGAATGAATCAGAGCAGTTCAGTGGCTGGCTAGAAAACCAAAATAATGAGCTGAAAGACACAAAAATGCTCAGGAGAGCTGAGTAAAAACTGCACGTTGGGGAGATAATTCTGTGTTGGTTTGCCACAGTGACCCCCGTCACATTGCACAGTCATTTAATCGATGTTGGTAGAAGCATGTTGATTCGAGCTGCCTTTAACATTGTTTAAATGGTTGAGAGCGTTAAAGGACAATTCTAGTTAAAAAAAAACAGCCATCTTATTGTCATAGCTGCAGCCTACATCAATCTGTTACAACATCGCACTCATCAAGTGAGTCGCTGAAGGCTGGAGGTGAAATCCAATAATTATGAAAGCTTGTATTAAAAATTTACATTGTATAATGCAAAGTCCACATTTCAGATTAGCTGCTGTTTACATCTATGTCATCTCAGTTAGGTTGAAGAGGCTGTTCTTTTCCATTTCTCCATTTTGTCCTTTAAAATAATTTTAAAATATTGTCTAGTGCAATACCAAACTTTGCCAAGAAACTTAAAAACAGACGTTAATGATGTAATGAACGTCCAGCCTGGTGACTCTTAAAGTACAGTGACAGCATAGCTGCGGCGTTGGAGTGGATTTCAGCTTCAGATGACATGCTGAACGTCACTGCTACTATATCTTGTCTTTGTTCTGCAGCTGTTTGGCAATTTAGGCGTCTTAAATGTCAGATATCTTTGGAACATTATGGTGCATCGTAGAGTAAGACATGCTTTATGAGGCGGTCTAATAGCACTCCTAGGTGCTTACGTAAGCTTGATTTATGACGGCGGCATTTGGCTCTCGAGGGCTCTCGGTTAGTGTAAAGTTCTGCCGTCACACTGTACAGTGAGGTTAACAGGAGTAGGTCTTTAAAACAAAACACTACCATGAGTAGTGGTATCAACTTTATATGAAAAGTGTGTGTTGAGTGTTTGGGTGACTTGTAGGGCCCCCTTCATCTCACTGCTGTGTATTCCTTCAGACTGCTGCCTTATATGGTCTCTCATCAGCAGGTTGCAGGCTCATTGTCTGCCTGCCTGCTTATTCACTTCACACCCTACATAGAAGAGGTTCACAAAGTGAAAAGCATCAATATTAGAGCGGTGCAAAGCTTGGACTGTCTGCATACTGCAGCATAACGTCATAATCTGTCAGTTATTCTTCCAGAAGCCTGCACACAGTCAGGTCAGTAACGCTGAACTGGAAGTGGCGCTCTGTTTTGACGGCTCTGGGTGTTCATTTGCAAAAGTGTCAGCAGGCATACACCAGATCTTCTCCTCAAATGGATGAGCGAAATGATCCAGCAGGCACGGGTAAACTTTGGTGAAAGCTTTACGAGGGTTTATGTCTATATTTGTATGTGTGCCTACTCTACCCTGTTTCAGCAATTCAGATCATGAGATATTTGTATGCAAAAGAGAGCCTGGAGTTTGAGACACGTCTGCCTTATCTGATTTAAGGCCGTCAACAGCAGCTCACAATGCAAACAGTGGAGAATGTCAGCACTATTTGTCAGGGTCTGCAGATTAATCTCATTCATCCTGATACATACAATCAAGATGAAAAGAAACGATTCACTGAGCTGCAGCTGTAGAGTTTGAGACATTTCATCACTCACTCAAGAAGCTTTATATGTTCAAATTCATGGTAGTGCTGGTGTGAGGATCCAGGTATTTAAAGTAGATGCTGATCAGTGCTGGATTTTTGAGGCAGATACTGTTATCCATATTTGTGCGGTTTAAATATATATATATATTGTGGCTGATTCATATTTTTGGCATAAATATATCACAGATATAAACATTTTGATGCAGATTCCTCCACTTTGGTTGTTTTGGAGTTGTGACCAAGATATTAAGTGAGCAGGCCATTTCACATTTAAACAAGACTAAGAGTTTGCAGCCCTTAGTGGCACAGCAGTGCTCTGAGCTAAATGCTAACGTCAGTGTGCTAATATGCTCACATGTTTAGAGTGAGCACAGCGACTGATGTAAATGTCAGTCGTTTTGCAGGCATTTGTCCATAGACCACAGTTTTGGGGAAATTGATAGCACTAGACAAAAAATTAAGGGATGAGCAAAAGTTATTACAGTTTATCCTGAGGGAGACATAAATGTCTGCAACAAAATTTCATGGCAAACCATCCACTAGTTTCTGAGATATTTCACTCAAAACCACAAATGTTCATCTGCTGGTGCCACTAGGCTGACAGTCGGGGGATCAACAAAGTCATTCCCTGAGGACCAAGAATGTCTGGATAAAAGGTCACATCCAAGACAAATCCAAGAGCCATGGCCATATAGCTGGCTCTGTGCTCCCTGCCGGACAAACTATGTTTTCAAATGAGCATAAACATATCTTGGCATTTCTGAACTGCGATTTCCTCGTTGCTTAGTGGCTGACATGCTGATTAGGATATATCTGCTGATAAGCTCACATCAGTCAATAATCATGACCGGCAGATTTAATTAACTGGGCTCTAATTGAAACATCTTCGGTGTGTCTTACATCATTACAGTTGCTGAAGCCACATGCCAGTGTGTAAGAGAGTTTAGAGAACGGATGAATGAATGAAGGTGTGACTTGGTGTGGAAAGGGATGTCAGGCTGTCCCTGTCAGTCACTGATAACTGATTTTAACCTCTTGTTCAGAGGGCGCCAAAGGTCAGGTGCCTCCCCCAGGTGACATCATGTACCCAGAGGACGTGAACTGTCTTCAGTCACCTGTCAGTGCCATGTTGTCACCTCTTCGTGGTCACGTTCACATCAGTGGGCCTAATAACATTACTAATGGCCTTGAGATTGCAAGTCAGTGAGCATTCATGCATGTAACCACAACTTATTAATGTTGATTTACATTATTAAATTATGTTCTATTCCTATATGACATGTTAAAACGTTAAAAAGGTCTGCTTACACCATTCTTTCCTCTCTGTGTAATAACACTTTCCCATAATATGCCTAATACCTAATATATTGTATGTGACTGAGATAAGTCAGACCATGGGAGGGCCTTTATTGCACAATGAGCTCCTGCCATGAGCGCAGTCATTTACACTGATACATAAGGGCAAACCCCATTTTCCCAGTATGGTGCCTGTTATCTACTGTGTAAGGGGAGCCTTTTCCAGTAAACCCACCCCAACCTGCTCTGGAGTATCACTTATATTGAAGAGCAGAGTTGACATTTATAAAGAGTCATTTTATGGCCCAGCACTCTGTATCCCAGCAGTATATTCCATTAGTGCTAATTCTCCTGAAGAGAAAGCTACAGTGTGATGGATGCAGATGGCCTTTAGTGACCGACACAGACAGACGACAGTTGACCCAACTAGAGATGGATTTTATTCTAAAGTCATTTTTGCCGGCACGGTGCCAGTGACATGGCGATAAAAGACAGGCCTGTGGTGCATGAAGTCACACTCAGTGATCACAATGGCCATGTTTCCATTCATGCTCTTTATGGTTTCTGTGATGCAGTGTAAAGCTGCCTATTTTCCACATGCCTGGTAGCGGTATTGAGTGTTCTGAATAGAGGTAACTGATCTTGATCCTCCATTTATCCTGGTCCCCCAAATAAAATGTGCACATTCGCAACGGCGCATACTTTTGCCAAAATCTTTACTGTTCTTTGACTATTTAAGCAGAGCACCCGGTCAGAGCGGGGCTGTAGACACTAAGCAGGGGCCAGACTCCAAATTTAGTCTGGCTTGGCACAAATGAGCAATGTGTGGCCACCTTATACCTTGTAGAAGCCATTATATATTTACATTAAGCATCAGTTGATTTATTTTGGCTACCTGGGTTCACATACTTTGCAGACAAGTGCTAATTTATACATTCAACAAACATAAGCAGCACTAGTAATTATTTGGAGTAACCCAATGAGCTTAAACCTAAAGACCACGCTCCTTTCAGCTTTGCTCTTGTCTCTATTAGTTACTGGGGGAAATCTCTCACTAAATACTCCACCATGTTCCCCTCTAGCTTTGTCTGCGCTCTGTATGGTGCTTAGCAGGTGGTGTAACAGTGGGTTTATTGCAGCCTTTTCGCTGAGAATAGCTTCCTGTTGTGGATATGGTTGATGACAGCGATGAGATTAAAAGAATAAACCAAAATACTTCTTGCTTAATACTTACTCAATACTTCTTTGGAATGTTTGAATGCAGAAGTGAATCTTTATATGTCGGAAAGCCATATTTCTCATTGTGATGCCAACGAGAAAAGGAAGCAGAGAGCAGAAAGAGGAATGTGACATTTCTCTTACTATAAATGATCCCTGAGCTCAGTTCCTAGGAAAGCAGTTATGGATGACTGAGGGAAGAGAATAAGTCATGCGTTAAATAGTTGTCATCAAAGAAAGAGTGCCACATGTTAAGATAGCTGAACATTCCCGATGCTTGGTATGTCTGGTACGTCTTCAGTGAATAAGCCTACACTGCGGTGGAAAAACATCATTTCAGTTATGACAGTACATACGTTGTATTCACAGCGAACGGGATTGGACAGACATACACAATAAGTATTTTTGTTTGGCTTTGACAGCTAAAAAACATTCATGGTACGTTAAAGCAGTTAACATAACTGTATTTTGGAGAGCATGAATCACATGTTTTCAATACAAGAGATAGCTGGCATGTGTCTGCACATGTGAGCATAAATCTCACGTATTTAATCATGTCCTTGATATGCAAAAGGGAAAGGCAATGACATTTATTTTCTCTTCCTGGCAACTTCCTCCTAAAAACATCATAGTTTTGGAGATGCTCTGCATCTGTATAACTAATTCAGTAACCAGAGGGCGGCATTGATTTTTGTTAGTTTTCCAGAAGCTGTGTCTCCGCATACAAAATTAAATCAAGGACGTAAAATAAAAAATCAAATATAAAGGAAATGAAATCTTTCATCTGATTCTGGATCCTGCTACAACCGGTGAGGAGATGCAAGTTTCCAAGGGTGTGACAAGGTAGCAAATAACATAAAGTTACATAAGCTGAAGAGGAAAGGCTGTAGGCTATGGAGAAGTATAAAAGTTTCACTGTTTCACTTCATGCCCTTTCAAGCCATCTGCTCATGTGGAAACACCATTAAATTCCTCCATCATCTCAGCGATCGGGCCTCGTGGTGTGAATGAAGAGCCTGTTTCAGCAGCCTCCCTGCCACACAAACAATGCACCTACACACACCTGAATATGCATTACAGATTAACCTGGATGCTTCCTGAGAGTCAGTGAGGCAGATGTTCCTGCAGTGTAAAATGAAGACCCTGCCATGTCTTATTGTCTTCTCGGATGGGGGGCGATTGACGTACCCAGCAATGCACTTTCAATTAGAGGCGAGTGGGCAGTCTGACAGGCTGACTGATCGAACATGGCCGTCGTCTCTGTGACATCACACATCGTGATGCTCAGTGACAGCGGCACTGACTGAATCCAAGAATGGGCAAAGAGATGGAGCATGGGTGGAGCAGAGGTGAGCTGAATGTGGCCATGTCAATAATTATGAATTATTTTAAGCCTTGATATAATTTTGTGAATTATATTAAAATTCATCCTCTTGCAGGTGACGTGAAGGAGGAAATTAGCTATAGAGACCACAACCGTCTTTTTTGCACCAGGCTGTTCATTCTTCTTTTCAAATACATTTTATTTTATCTATTGATCCTGCAAGACATTTTGGAAGTATTTAGAAATATCCTGAACTTGCACAGTGCACAGTGCAAATCAAAAAACTAGAGACAGCTTTTTTCAGTTCCCAGAAATGTACGATCGATGATATGAAGAATGGATGTAAAAGTTAATAGGTAATTCCAGTTTGAACTTAATTTAAGAGTCTCTAGCTAACTTTTTTAAGTTTTTTCAACTAATGTACTTATTTGAAACCAAACCATGATATTCTTCTAAACTAACTGAGTAGTTTTGGTGTCTAAACCTGACCAAACTGAGACCGCTTCATGCGTTTGTCCAGTACCCCTGTCCAGTGGTGGAATGTATAAAGTACATTTACCCAGGAAAAGTACAAATCTAAGGTATTTGTAGTTCACTTGAGTATTTCCATTTTATACAACTTTATATTTTTTCTGCCCCACTTTATCTGAGGGAGAACTATTATTCTTTTTACTTACATTTGTCTCAAAGCTTTGGTTACTTTCCAGATTACAATTTCTCATGCCCTCCTTGTCCAGTGAAGACCATGTATCTCCACACGTGTTGATTTTGAAAGTTTCTGATAAACTGCAGGATTAAGTGCTTCTTCATGGGTTGAGAAAATTCTCCAAATTCCTAAGATAAACAAACTGTTTGAAAAGCCTTTTGGATGAGCTGGAAAATGCATTGTCACAAAACAAACAGGGCTGACTTTTTAGAGATACGTGGTTCTCACAGAGCAGCGATGCTACAAACATGATGATCTTCTAGAACATGAAGCGTTGCTTTAGAGTAAACTAGCCAACGACAGTGTATGAAGTAGTTAAAATTAGCTCAACCTCAAACCTTTACAGCAACAAAATGCAACATACACATTAACAACAACAACAACAATAATAATAATAGTCAAGGACAGGCGTGCCCAGTTGCTTGCACACTTCTGCACATACTACAATTGGGGGTCTGCATACACAAATACGTTCCTCCCTGTGGCGATAATTCTGGTTTACTTGGATCTTATTTTTAAAGGTTTTGTCATTGTTTTTGTCGCCTGTGATAACTTACCTGAGATCTGCAGGTACATCGCTAGAAAGAAGTCCAGAGTCGGAAAGACAAGCAGTCAGACAATCAAGACAGGTTGTAAACTACCCCTCATGTTGAGGGTCCTCTCACTTGTTCATATGCCCCAAAGGCCTGTTTTTAACATTACTGTCAACAACCTCTAGTGGCCATATGACTTAAGGCTCCAGGCCAAACCAAACCTTAAAGTTCCTCTCCTGGCATTGACTAAACCCCTAAACACTCGTTTCTGTTCATCTAAATTACATATTTATAAGTTTTTTTCCTTCCTCTATCTCCACCCACGCGGCTCGATCGTACCTGCTCATCAAACACACAAATCTCTGCTTGTTTTCTCTTTCGCTAGAAACTGTACGCTACACAATGGCAAGTGTTACTATAAGAGCTGTTCAGCCATACATGTTGGAACTGGATTCCAAAGGAGAAGAGAACAAGCCCAAAGCTAAGATTTGTGTCAGAGACAAGATACCTTGCTGTTACTGGGAGAGTGTTTAAACCACAAGAGCGTCAGGACAACACAGCTGCCACTCATAGCAGCTGATCCCAAACATTAACTGAGCTCTGCATACAATAAGGAATCGCACATTTACAGAGAAACAGCTCAGAGACTAATGATGGATTGTTGTCAAGTCCATTACTATCAACTTAAGATAAAATCTAATAATAATTTTAGTGAGGTAGGTCAGTACTGGATGCAGTGTGTGGATGAATGAAGTGTGGGAGGAAGAGAAGAGAAAGAGGTTCACAAGGAAACCACCCAAACAGGCTGAGGAATAAACTAGCCAGGTGTCCCTCTCCGACCCCCCCGCCCATGGACTCCTGAGCCAGGACGCCAAACCACCCTCGCAAGCAGAAGGCAAAGAGAGATGTCACAATAATTACAAAATTCACAACAGTTTGACTGTTGGGGATACAAATGTGAGCGACTTGGACCCCTAAATATGTTCTTTATTAGACACCCAGGGAGGGCAGCACAAACAGGTTCATCTGGCCTTGGCAAGACTGTAAAATGTTATGGAATAGTCTGGTGTTATGTACTTAGTGTAATATGCAATTTATTTGGTAGATTATGAGAACTACAGATATTCTATTTCCTCATAAAAAAAGTGGCCGAGCGTCGTTCTGGTGTGCTCTGACTGCACTACACCTGGGGAGACCAACAGCAAATAAACGAATACACACATTTGGAAAAATCAGTCATTGCTGTCTGAGGGGTGCTTGGGGTCATACGGTGTCGATATGTTGGCTTTTACTTTCCTCTTCTTGCATCTCCCATAGGCTTCAATAGAATTGCGCCAAAGTCTGGCATCAAGCAGATCATTAGACAGCTGCTATCCTGACACAATGGCCCTTCCTTCCTTTATAGGTTCCTGGGAAGTAGAGCATGCTCATAGAGTATCTAGCTCATCCTCAGTATTTGCATTATGGTGCAGACAGCTCACATGGTCTCTGTGTATCGATGTCCATATATAGAAAACTACATTTTTGTTTTCAATATATATATATATCTTCCAATAGGAAGAGAACCAGGAAGTTTAGATAAGGTGGGGGTGTGGCCAGCTAGAGTCTCTCTTTGGGACCATGCGGCCTGTTCAGGTGAGTGTGCGTGGTAAGATACAGAGTTGGCTTGTTTTTTGATCTTTTTGGTTGTTTTCCTGTTTTGTTTGCTTCTTGAAGGAAATGTTAGGGTTTGTTTTCCTGCTCTGTTTGCTTTTTGAAGGAAATGGTAGGGTTTGCTGCTTCTTGAAGGAAATGTTAGAAGAGGCTGTTAAATCTAGTCTGTGGTTTAGGCCTCCACCTTCAGCACCCTCTAAATTTTCCACCCCCTACCCGAACAAGGGTCTGTATCCAATCCCTACTTTCATCTTTTGACTCTACCTCTTTATTTTCCATCCCCTACCCGAACCAGGGTTTGTATTCCCACCCCGCTTTTTCTTGGTGCAGTTGGTGAGAGGCAGGGGTAGATGATGGTAGTGTGGCAATCAGCAGTTACATGTGGCATCTAGGCCTGTGGTAGCATTGTAGCAGCTAACAATAGCTAAAGCGGTGAGAGTACGATAGTATCTTAGCAGTTAGTATTGGTAGCTAGCAATTAACATTAACAGTATAGGTGAATCTAGCTTTATTGTCTTCTTCTGTTCCTCTTAGCAGGTAGCGGTTAGCACGTAACATTAGCTAAATGGTAGCATCGGAACTGTATTGTCTTCTTCTGTTCTTCCTAGCGGTTAGCATTAGCATTAGCAATAGTTAAATGGTAGCATCGGTACTGGCCACTACCTGGAGCATCTCTGGGTCAGTTGAACGTGGCGGTGCTGTTTGGATTGTGTAGGAGCAGTGTGAACTGGCACTAGGGGGGGGTGACTCTGGGACGCCGGAGTTCACTGCCTAACCTCCTGGAGGTGTAGTGGGACTAAGTAGGCGAAACACTGTTGAAGGGAGGTTTCCACCTGATGACCCCCAGAGACGTGTTAGGAATCACTGCTCTTTGGCAGGTATAGAGGCAGATTAGAGCTCCAAGGTTCTTCACTGAGAATGAATCCTCTTTTTGAGCACAAGTATCTTGTGTTTAAATTAACTGTGCTTTCATTAACCACTACCTCATAGTTTATAATGTGATTTTGCATGTAAAGACAAACCCTTTTACGCATGGTGTCAACTACAGACAACGTTAAAATTCAGCCTGTGTGTCATAGCCTATAAACCTTTTCCAAAAGCGTCATGACTCTGTAATACACGGTGACGCACCACTGGTTCGCTCATTTCACACAACTATCACACCTTTCAGCTGAGCGCCATGAGTCAGCAGCAAACCAGACGTTGTACATAAAACTGAAAAGTCCCATTTTAACTGTATTTACTCTGTTATTTACTCTGTTAATGCAAACTGTCCTTGTTCTACATATATATTTACATTTGATGAGTTGCAATAGAAACATGAAGTGAAACACCTCAATCCATTTCTAACACTTTGTGCATGAAAGGATTCAGCAGCTACTCTAACCCACCCTCATTTGTGTCATTAATCTATCCGTTCAAAAATTCATCCTACGTCAAATAAAAAGTTCTCAGTGATTTACCTTAAAAATAACGCTAACTGCCCGCAGCCAGCATGTGGCCCCCGGTGAGGTATATCTAATTTCAGATAACAGTGATTGACATTGACCTTGAACAGCACTATTTTCAGGCGAGTGCAGTTCAGTGAGTCAGCAGTGGAAAAGTTCAGACGGGACCAGAACTTCAGAAGAACCTGGATGGCCCCACAAGCCACAAATGCTGTTCAATTTCATACACCTAAGATGGATGTAGTCTGCGTTTTCTGCAGTGCTGTCAAGTTCCCTTGGGAGGCATCAAAAGCTCATGGCGATCACAAATCCTTCAGTGCCTGTTGCAGCTACGGAAGAATCCGGTTCTTGATATTCGAAGACCCTCCTCCTACACTAAGGTCTATTTTTGACAGAAACTCTTTGCAATCCAGGCAGTTCTTGGAGAACATTGGACAATATGATAGATCGCTGTCTTCTTAGAATGTTTCTGGCAAGGAAGGGGAGCTCACAGGGCGTGGGCCGAAGCCCTAAAGTGTTGCATGGATAAAACTGTGAAAGGTGGAGACTTTGGGAGCTTTTTCGGGTATGTGCTATGCACCCTCTCACACTCACCATTAATGCTTCTTGCAGGTCTGCCTTTGCACGGGATATTTTAAGGGATGGGGCCAGAGGGGTCAAGGGGGATCAGGGAAGGCTGGCGTTGGAATGGGTGGAGAGGGCTGGAGTACATGGGCAAACGTCTCAGGGGTCAGCAATGGGTCAAGGAGAAAGGTTGCACCTCCCAAAGGGCTCTTTGTTCTAGTTCATCATTAAGTCACGCTCTGTATTCTGACCATTTTAATCTAATTTTATTTGTAAAACTCTCCCATGTCAGCAGATGAGTCACTCACATTCTTACGCCTGTAAGTAAAAGCAACAGCGCAGTATGTAGTATACAACCATCAGGGACCCAGCGTGCCTGTGAAAACAAAGCATCAGTTAATGAATCATTGTTTCATGGTGTCAAATGATGAAGAAACACATTTAAGTATTGTGAAAAAATGTACAGAATCCGCTTTTGGTCAAGTATCCTCAGACTGGAACATCAAGCCTTTTCTCAATAGTATACAACTGCCTTTTATTAGTATTGACAAGAGAAAGATGCTGGAAAATGAAAATGACCCAACCATCGATGAAATTAACCCAGCTATTCATCAAATGGCCACTGGGATTGTTTCATAATAAACTGCTTTTGGCTCATGTTAATAATCGAATCCAAGAAGGGACATTTTCTGTAATCTGGAATATAGCATCTGTGATTATGATTCCTAAAAAAGATAATGACCTAAGTTTGTATGAGTGCCAGGGCCCTCTTCAGTGATATTAAAAGCTTGGCTCAGTAAATAGACAGCGGAAGAGGATGACCAAGCTAGTGCATCCAAGTCGGGTTTATAGTTGGTGCTGCCATTATAATGGTGCACAGGTACCTCTCCCAGTCCTACCATAGCTTTGGCTTTAGATGTTGAGAAGGCCTTTGTGGAGTGGAGTGGAGACATTTACTCACCATTTTGAATTCCTATGGATTTGCTCCCTTTCGAATCAGATGCACGCATTGTGCAGTCAGTTAAATGCAGTTACGTTCATTCAGCAGATACTTTTGTCCAAAGCAACTTACAGTTCCTCCACACTGATCAGCAATTTGCGGTGTCTCGCTTGAGGACACTTTGACACCTACACAGGCGGAGCTGGGGAGCGAAACAGCAACCCCACAGTTAAGACGTGGCAGACCCACTCCTCCATCTCAGCTACTGATGCTCAGCTTTAATGATCTCACTATATTCCCAGATGTCAGTAATTACTATGGTGAGTGCAGCGATTATAAGTGATAGAAATGATGGCTAAACCTATAAACACAAGATCCAAGTTGTAATGAGACAGGATTATCTTTAAACAGGTCACATCATGGAATAAAATAAAAAAAAGACTCTATAAAGAAAAATGAATTTACATATTCTCACTATACTACATGTATGAGTCTGCCATGTTTAGTTTGCTCTCTCTGTTACTTTTCTCATCCTTCCTCTTCTGGAGAACAACAGAGTTGACTGTGGAGTCGAAGCTTTTATTGAAGTTACTGTAAGTGGCATCACGAAAAGCTTCCAAAAAATACAATAAAATCCATAATAGCCTATTTCACTAGAGTGGAACCTGTTAGCATTTTTCTCTGATCAGCAGAGGTTTCCAGTGCTCCGGGGGAGTAGGGATTGAAATTAATGACTCACTACTGAGCTATTCAAAGTAATTTCCAAGAATGTGTTATTCTTGTAACAATACTGGGATGAGGTTCTTGGCTGCTCCGCTTTCAAAGTCGTCTTTGTGATCCACTGTTTTCCACTGTTGCTAAGGACACTATCTCTGCTCGACACATGAATCTGACGTCAAACAGTGGTCTCATCTTCCCAAACAATCTTCCCAGAGATCTCAAAGGTGCTGCCGGGATAGTCTGTCCAGCGCAGACAAAGCGACGGCCTGTTTTTTCCCTCTGTAGCATCATCATTTCATTCACATTCTGTGACGTGTTTACTTGCACGAGCTGTGAGTGATTCAGCCTGCTCGTACGTGTTGAAAGGAGGTTCTTCAGATGGCAGATTTGTGACATTAGGCACGTGCTGGAGATAGGAAAAGCATGTTTTCACTTTTTCCCTCATTAGTGTGCAGCCATTGTCTGCAACGGCTGCGTTTCATTTTGAGACGAGGTTGAAATTTATATCCGACAAATAGGACCAATATTTGGAGCTCATGAGGGATTTCTTTAAGCAATGCTGTGATTTCCAACCCACCAACAAACCATCAGAAAAGGGTCTGCAGCAGTTTTTTCCATTCTTTCATGGCAAAGTCTTTCCATTGCATTTCGGGGAAGTCATGGAAAAGCCGACCTGACAGCAGTGACAGTAAAACGCCTATGACACCTGTGACATTTTCCAGTAGTCCTGGTGTCAGCCAGCACATGTGGCCAATTTGTGGAGGCCAGAACCTGCATATGAGTTTCAGGGAACATGGAGGGATATTTTTCACCATAATATCCTACCAAGAATGTATAAGGAGTTGCCATGCATGCTAGTCACATGACTAAGTGAAACAAAATCTAAAGTAAACGTGACGATTTTTGATTTCTCACTTGATTTTCAGCTTTAAAGATCAAGGGGAACAAAACCACAAGATGTTAATTAGATGAATTACATTAATGGGATTCTGCGACAAGCATGGATAATGCATAATGTGGTAATTAGCTTATCTTTTTTTACATATGCTGAACTGAAAACAGCACAAAGACAAAATATTTAATGTTTGACCTCATCGGCTTCATTGATTTTTGTAAACATCTGCTCATTCTGAGTTTGATGCAGCAACACGTTTCAAACGAGTCGGAACAGGAACAACCAAAGACTGGAAAAGTTGTGGAATGCTCCAAAAACACCTGTTTGGAACGTTCCACAGGTAAACAGGTTCATTGGCAACAGGTGATGACTGTATAAAGGATATTACCACATGGGCTCGGGAACACTGTGAACACACAGTTCATCTGCAAATGATTACATTCTGTTTCAGGCTCTCGTCTTATTACTGTTATCACTATTCTGTCTGTCAGCTACTTGAACACGCCCTCATATATCAGACATACTGTTCAAACTTTGAAATGTTCAGCTCCTCTCAGATGTCTGTGCATGCATTCAGATTTTTTTTGTATCTTTCAAACTATTTGCCATTTTTCCAGCATTTTTCCCATGAATGGGCGGGAACATGTTGTCTATCTTTAGACATTTTCATCTCCTCTTCAGTATCTTCGCTCTCATTTAAATGTCAAAACATTATCAAGCTTTAAACCTTTTGTTCTTCATCAGGTTAGTTCATTTTTCTTTCATTCCTTTCATAGTTTTCAGCACTTGCAGTTTAAGTATCATGCTCTTGTCAGACCTTAATTTTTCACATTGGTGTGTATTGCATGGAATGTAATGACTGTAATGACAACTCTTCAACTGACTGACACTTTAACTATTTACTGACACATCAACTACCTCTGCACTTCAACTCCTTTCAGCCTCTACACAGAAACTTAAATTATAACTGATTTGTGCATGTCAAGTGACAGCTTAAATACTTTTCAATACATTTCAACTGCTGTCACTCCTTACAGCTGACACTGCAACTGGACTGCTCTTTAACGAGAGTTCAACTGCGTTCATCTTTCACACTTCAACTTATGTTTCTACTGCTTTCAGTGTTTACTTGAACACAAATAGGGCTTAAACTTGAAGTTAAAATACACTTTAAAGGTACAATATGTCAAAATTTTAGTTTAAAACATTTAGAAATGTACTGAAGTTGTCAAGAGAAAGTGAAGTAATAACAGTTCTGACATTATGTTAAAGACATCTGTGTATTGTGTTACAGAGATATCTACTGAAGTCGGCATGCTAACCAGCTAGCCCCAACCCGACCTGTTTCATAATATCACTTCATATGGCAAGAGGCAACAGTGTGATAGCATAGCTCAGGCCTCTGGAGGTGGGCGCTGATTGATGGCCAACCTCCCTCTCAATCCCCTCCCTCTTCTCGCTTCTCCTGTCTCCCCCGAGCCCACCTCGGCCCTGTATGCCCTGCCCCTGAGTTGGCCCCGGTCTGGTTGTGTTCACTGGGAGGCTGCTGAGCCCGGTTCCATTGTTCTGGTTGCCCCCAGCATTCCTCGCTGGGTTTCCCCCTGCCCCACCTCGGGTCTGAAAACCTCCTTACAGCAGACCGAGGCTCCTGTACTCATGCTCCGAACTCCTAGTCGGGCAGACAGAGCTGGCGAAGAGGACCGCTAGCTGTGCAGCTAACTGAGCTATCTCGCTAACAGCAGCTACATTTAGCAGCAGTTAGCGGTTACTCTGGTGATGTGCTGCCCCCTGTTTGTTTGAAGTATGAATTCAACAGGTGGCCAATACTTATATATAACTCATTTTAACTGCTTTTGGCTCTTGCATTTCACAAGCCTTTCATTCAACATCTCAGATGCAAATAATTAATATTTAAGACATTTTAATTTTAATTGCACCTGCAATTTTCTGGTAAGCAAAAATGAGGTCTTTTCTTGTTTTCATGTTGAACGTGAGCAAAATATGTTCAAGAAGAAGTTATTTTGCTGCTCATTTCATATTCTCACAGATCTGTAATGTTTAAATTCTAATGGAAGTTACATTTATCAATTTTCTGATGTAGTCCAACATTGCAGCCTTGTGTTTCCCTGGTCACACAGATAGTGGAGGTGTGTCGAAGGGGCTCTCTGAAAGTATTTACTAGCAGATTTACAAGTCCTGTAATGAGCATAATTAAAGTTAATGTTCCTAAAGGACTAAGGAACATGTTGAAGAGGGATGTAGTTGCATAGCGGTGGGGAGGTATTTTGACATAAGCTATTTTGTGCTTTTGAGCAAAAGGTGCTGTGGTTTTCCTCGCTTCAAATGCCACACCACCCAATGATGTGAGAGAAAGGTGGAGGACAGAGAACAGTAAATAATGGCTGAGCTGCAGCCATGATATATATCAAGAATAAAAACTGTTAGAAAAGAATGAAAAAGTGATTTTTCCGTGGAAGAAAAGCCCATTCTTGCCAAGGCAGCTGTCTTAGAAGTACCCACAGTGCAAATGTTTTACATAATACTTGTATGAGCCATTTTGAAAGTTTTCCATTTTGCGAATAATTCACTGGTCTGACATTTTAGCGTGTTTGTACCTGAGTTTGTTGGTCAGCAGATGTACGTCAAAAGCAATAAACTTGAATTCCTCACGTGCCAAGTTTAGCTCAGTCTGTGTTGGCTGTGTTGCTGAAAATGCATCACTGTGTTATTTGGCAGTGTTTTAGCAAAAAAAAAAAAAGACTTGTAAGTTTACTCAAATTGATCTATCAATCAGCCTGTCTGCAAAGAGCTCTGCTTGTTGTCCTGGCCGATAAGTGCAGGGGAGAGGAGGAGGGGGAATGAGTCTGGGTCTGGATCCCTCCTCATCTCAGGAATGCATGCAGGTTCCTCTCCAAAAGTGCTGACGTCAGGAGTGGCCTTGGATTAAAAACAGCCAGTTTATAATAAAAATGACGAGCAGATAGGCTGTGTTATACGGCTGATCTGCTTAAAGGCTCAGCTCAGGTATGTCCACACAGCAAAGCCATTTGTACAGTTTGAGGACATTTATCTGTACCCTTTAGTGGACACTCTGTGTAAGTGAACTGCTTCACTGAGGCATTTCATGGTGAGTTAATTTATTTGAACAATGGCTTTAAATGCCAGTAGCTTTAGATGAAGGAGAGCAGTGTTATAGAAGACAGCTACTGTTGTTACTCTAACGAAGAAGCTCATGTATTGTTTATTTATTTCCAAACAGATTTTCTGAGTTTAGAGAATTACCATTAGATGCATTCGTGTTGCATGAAATCTGTAATTCAGTGATGTCCACTGCATTTCAGGAGTTAAGTGTCTTCACTTTTTTTGTCTGCACTCTCGCCCCCTGAAAATGCATCATTTCCTTCTACTTGTATTTTCCGTCTAGTCGCCTTTCCCAGAATTCCTTAAGGCCCCAGAGAACAGCCTGGGCTGAGTTAACAGGATTCATTGAGAATAATTTTCTACTGAAAGGATGAGGACGATGATATTCTATATTTTTCTTATTTTCATTAAATCCCGCAAAAAGACCAAAATCAACACTGAAGTGATCCTCTCAAGTGTTGTCTCATATGTCGTATTCCTCTGTGCCACAGAGCTCCACTGTTGTCCAAAAGCTACTGAAAACACATCAGTGAGCGACTGGGGGACATGGTCCTGCATCACTCCATGAGCACAGTTTGGTTTTTGTTTTGTTTTTTTGTTTTTTTTTTACAATTTTTTGGCCTTTTTGAAAACAGACCAATAGTGATTTACATCTTCAGTCGAGCAAACGTGCTTTGACCTGAGTGCCACAAACAGGGAGGGAGCTTGCTTTAAGGCTTAAGTAGCTTTGTTGACAATAAGAAAAATCTAGAAAAAACTCCGGCTTCACACTTTTTGTTTGATTGCTCACAGCCTGTGTCTATGCAGAATAGATGAAAGCTGTTGACTGTGAGTTATGTGGATAATCCTGTGTGAGCAGGAAATAATCAGAACTTTCTAAAAAAGACACAAATTAAATTCCAGTTACTGACAATGTAATGTGTTGGCAGGTCTCAAAGCCTAAACAGATAAAACCAAAACTATCTGGAAGGCCCCAGATTTGTGTGCAGTCGACACACCAAACTTGATGCAATGCTCTGTTGCTCAATGTCCTCCGCTGAAATTGTGCATTTGCAATAGAACAGTTACAGCAGGTGTTGTAGGCCACAACGACGACCGTCACACCGTGTGAGTGGGTGGGACATTGCCATGGTAATGCTCTCTTGTCCTTGAATGATCCAAACAAACATAAAGGTGTAAAGGAAAGAATGGCAGACAGAGTAAGACTCTCAATTACATGAGTCAAGCATGAGTGCATGTGTTATCACTCTGCATTGTCACGTCTCTGTCTACTCAAAGCTGCCAACAGGCCAAAAAGCTCTGTGTAAAGCGAAAAGTATCAGTGGAAGTCAGGAGCCCACAGAGAATTGCCACTCAGATCTGTATACCCTCAGCTCGACCGAGTATTTTAACCTCTTTGAGCTCATTGTTTTGGCTTTATGGCTTTCATTAACCTTGTTTCAAACCGAGGCAGGCGGCTGTTTTCAGTGAAAAAGCTCTGCTAAATCCACAGCATGCAGCCTGCCCAGCACCACATGACAAACACACAAAGTTAGCAACTAGCTGGTGAACATAGTGGAGCATTTAGAAACCAGAGAGCCAGATATTTATCCCAGAAGTTTGTGCAGACCAACACAGAGCTAAAAGGACAGTGGTCCTAAATGAATGCTATTGTTGCTTTGTTAACTGCGATGTGTTCTTGAGCACCAGTTTGCTAACGGGGTTAATACGTCGAGGTAATATGTCAGTGGCCAATAACTCTATACTTGCATGTTCAAGTAGTTAAAAGAAAAACATTTTCGCAATTCATCATTCAAAAGTCAAGGTTTTGTGTTAGATGTGTAAATATACCTGCTCACACCTGTCAACGCTGGAATTTGAAAATAAGGGAAATTTTCCATTGCTCCACCCTGGGCCGTCGCACCACCCTCACCACTGTCCACATAGCCCCTACATTTAGACAACGGTGCACACAGTGAAAGCGTGTAAAATCACCACGAGGCAGCAAGCTTGCTTTAAAATATCAGATCAACAAGGATGGAGTTAACCAGTGAGCACAGGTATGTGTTCAGAGTCAGATACCTGGCTGACGGTAAAACGCTGTGAACGTCGCTGCATCATATCAATGAAAACACTGAAGGGCGGATGAGTTCAGCGCTCAGTTTATTCAAGTTTTACTTGAAGGATTTGTTCACATCCAGCTTCAGTTGTGATTGTGAGAGAGGCTCCTGGCAGGTGGGACAGTAGGTTGGAGAGGGTGACTGAGAAAATGAGTGGAGAGATGGTAGAAATACAGGCATTGGTGGAGCTTCTCTCTTTTCTCTCGCCACTTTTTCCTCCATCTGATACACTAAAGTTCGTGTGGCATATTTGACAAAAGCATGACTTTGACCGACGTTGCTCTTCATTAAGTTCAGGTAATCCTCCTCCCATTTGGTGAAAAGCTTGTACAAACTCTCAGTGTCTTCGGCAGGAGCTCCATCCCTCCCATCATCATCCAGCTTCTTCTTCTCAATGACTTCTCGTCACTAGATGCTACAGCTAATGTTCTACATTCTACCAGATGTGTTACCAAAGGACTCGACAGTTACGTTCCTGTCAACCTTACGGACAACCTTTTTTTGTTTGTTTAGAAAGTTTAAGTTAGAGAGAGGGTAGAATATGGGAGAGAATGGGAGGGGTAGACAGGTCTGCCTGTTGATTAGTTGGTCCCAAAAATCACTGACTGGGCCTTTAAGGTGGAAGAATGGAGTCTTTGTCTGCATGTGGAAAATCTAACGAGGACCAATGTCATTTTTGATGAAGTAGCTTATTAACATTTATTTAAAGACATTTTAAACTTTTCTGTATTTGCTGAACTCGCTTTGCATCATTAATTTTGCTTCTATTCAAGCAGAATTTAAGCAAAGAGCAGCTCTCTGAGCAGCGTGTCGGCAGCGTTTCAATGAATGCGCCGATGATATCATCTCTGAGAGCCGAGCAGCCAAGCAGCCCCACCCGCTTAACACACACACGCACACACACACATACACACACGCACACACACACTACTGTTATTTAAGTAAACAGCTTTACACACACAGTGTACAAACCACAACCGTGATTCACAAAAGCACCTGTTGAGGAGCACTTGCAGGTCCACACAGGTGAGTAAACCAAGCACATATCTGGGCCCTCAGGGATGGCACTGTACACACAGGAGTGATTCAGGCAAACTCTGGGTTCTGTTTTCTTTTAATCCTTCGTGTCAGTTCGTGCGGCGAGAAAAGTCATTGACAGGCCCACCTTTCTGTGCTTTTGCGCAACAAATGAATTGAAGTTGTCAGTCCTGCTTCTGTCACCCAGAAAGTTATGAAATACAGTCATTATGGGCCTATATGTTTTCATTTGTGGGGTCCGTTTGGAAAGCAAACAGATGATGTACAGCCCATTGAAAACTCAGTTTTCCAAGCTTGCAAACAAGAGGAATGGCTGAGGAGAGGGTTCATGGCGCCTGCTATAGTGCAAAGAGAAATGCTTAGCTTATAGTGAGACTGAATCAACATTTGAACTTCTTCAATCAGGAGAGCAGACAGCCAGCGCCTGCCCCCACTGTGCAGACTCCGTACCTTACATAAGTCAGGGCCTGAAGACACATCTGGAAATCAACTCGTCCAACATCAGACCTCAGAGTGCCCATGGCAAAAAGGCTTCTCAAATGGACCACACATTGTACATCAATTTGGTTTGGACATATTCTTTTTCAATCTTACAGGCCTCACTTCATATGTCATTGCTTTCCACATTTGATTCTCCTGGCCAGCAGCTCTGTGTAGCATCACATGAACAAAACCTCGTCTACAGATGCAGAGCTGCTGCTGACAGACTATTAGCATTAATGCTGCCTCAAGTGTTCCAGCAGTTAGCATTCAAATTAGAGAGAAACCAAGACTTAAACATCTCCCCATATGAGCTCAGTTTTGTAATACTAGTAGTGGAAAAGATATCCCGGAAACAGTGAATAAAAGTAAATATGAGGCTCTGACCAAACGTTGAAAGCAGTGTAGCACCAGATCAAAAAGTTTGACAGCATGCATAGTTGTACGCATAGCTGCATTCCTGCCTGAAACGTCTGCCATTTTTAAAAACGTAATTCATCATGCAACAAGCACAGACAAACAAGTGGAGGGTGAATTAAAGCTGCAATAATAAATGTTTTGGCCACTTGAGTGCAACTTAAGTTAATAAAAGAGCACAGAGCAATAGTAGCATGTTTATCTGGAGTTGTGTTCATGTCCACCTGATGAATTTAGGTTCAGTAGTCATTATGATGAACGTATCTGGCCCATCAGCAGCTAAATTTCTATTTCATTTATATCATATTCTACTATGCTAGCTAATCGCTAACTCTGGGTAGATAGCGAACAGACCGTAAAACTGAGGAAAACTCATAATTGGTCACAATTTTCTGTGCATCTGTCACAATAAGCAACATCTTTCATGTGACACATATTCAGTTCATCCATTATTATTATAAAATACTGACCAGTGCAGCTTTAAAGCCACTATGTAGATTTTGAAAACGTCTGGCTTCGGAAGCCCTTGGTGACTCTCGACTGCAGCAGCTTTCACCACGACCTTCAGCTTTAATCATTTTTCTACAAAGCCTAAAGCCAGCAGAATAATTGGAAAGATGTTGTAATCATGTATTATTATTCACATAGGGGCTTAGTGAATAGTGAAAAATACACAGAGCCACTTTGCCACAGAGTCCTCCAGTCGGACAAAGACCTTGTGATCAGCTCATTAGTGAGGCTTCTCCAGCGCTGCTTCACTTCTTGTCTGCTTCTTTTCTGTCTGAGTGGAAATTAGCCCTGGTTAACAGATCAGGGTTGGCTTTGTTTTCAGGGTCTACCAAAACACTGGACGCTGGGTGGCCTGACGGATTAGTGCACCCACTACTCATGCTACTGTACCTCACGGCACAGTGTGTGTGTGTGTGTGTGTGTGGTGTGTGTGTGTGTGTGTGTGTGCATCAGAACTTCAAAGGCCTTTGCCAAGGGTGTGCAATTCCATTCGAGGAGACCGAAGCTGTCAAAGCAGCTTTGCCACAGAAACTGGGTGAAAGAGGCACACATTCACACATCAAGTGAAAAGGCAATATTTATGGTGTATGAGCGCACGGCTTACTGCACTTCTCCCTCTCTGCGCTCCCCTCCCCCCCTTGTCCTCTTTCTTGCACACAAGCACACACACCCCCAACACAATACACACAACCTCTCGCCCATGAACACATTCCTACAGTTCTTACATGAATTCTGCTTGTGTCTTTTTGCTGACGTCTGGCCTCGCCACATGCCGACCTCTGGGCCCGGCAGCACATTGGCCTGTCTGTGAACTGAGGGCAGCCTCCGTGTGTGTGCCGGGCCCGGCTGGTTCTGTATGGTGTGATCCAGACTGGACAAGTCACGGGTTGAATGTAAATGTTTGCTTCTGCTCTTAATCCCCTAATTAGGCCAAATTAGTCTGACCACAGGAATTTTCATGAGATGTGCAAAGTGTTGTAACACACATGTGAAAAATACATTGAGGGTGAACAAAGCAACATAGATACTAGAAGTCAGTTTTCTTCATAGGGTGCATATTAAAAAAGCAGTTTTTACTCCCAGCTTAAAGAGCAACTTTTGGATCTGAGAGCTGCACTAAACAATTTATGGTCACTACGGGGCAGAAAAACACGCTGACAGACACAAAGCCTTGACATATTATATAACATTAGGGTTTTTATGGGTAATGTGGGTAATTAGTGAACAATAACCTAGCCATACAACCAGGAGGCGCAGAGCAGCATTAATGCAGGGCCAACTCTCATTGACCGTGAGACGCACACACTTTTCCCACGCTCTGTCTTTCTCACTCAGTGATAAACGTCCTCATAACTGATAACGTCGCAGTGCGAAAAGGGGACGCCGACAGCACAGGGACAGACAAGACAGAGCAGGACAGCGCAGCAGCAGCACAGTGCAGCGACGAGTTATTCAGACCCCCAGACGGAAAGTGAGAAATCCACACAAATCAGTTAAAGCCTGTTGTAGTTTACTCCTGTGCATGCTGCTCAGAGTAATCTCAGGCAGCTCAGTTCACACACTGTGGTGTGTGCAGCGTGTGCATGCAGGCGGCAGCGACAGTGACTTTCTATGGTTATGGGGATGCTGTGTGCCTTTTTATGTTAGCATAATGTGAAATCATTAATGTAATTGTACTCTGGTACTGAAATCTATTGATATAACATCATTTTACATCTCAAGAGGGAGCCTCAAACCCACCGGCTCATGAAAAAATAGGATTATATATGTTATATAGGCAATTTCCCATCTCAGGACCTTGTAACATTTCAGGGTAAATCGGACGGCTGTGTTGTGAATGGAAGCAGCAACAATGCAGGGAGGAGCACCGAAAGGGTAAGGCCCATCTGTGGAAAGACGCTTTCACATGGAGCGAGCGAACCAATCACAAGACACCTCTGACGTTGTGTTTGATGGTTGGCTTGCCAGTGCTTTTGCGGGTGATTTGATTGCAAACAAGCAGTACAAATTATTTTATTTGCAAACACTGCCACCGCCATGTACCTGTGCATCGGGCCTTGCCCCATTTTCTTCCGCCTCTGTTGAGTTCCATAGCGGTTGGCATCAACAGCCGTTGAACAGTGTTACCGCCCCCTGCAGAACTGTCCCTTGCACCATCTGTTCCGGCATTGCCGTCGCATGTGTGAAAAGGTGCAAGACGTAAACGTTGCTGCATATAGCTGCAAATGTGAACAGTGATAATAAATCACTAGAGGTGCCTGAAAGGTTATTCCAGTAACTTAGCATCAACTATGTGTGCAAAAGACTAAAATCAATAGAAAAAACATAAAAATAGAAGAAAAATGTGACAAATCCAAACAAAATAGCTCTTTTCTATTTCTAGACTGGCTTTTTAGTTTGTTTGTTTTCAGACTTATTCTGCTGGCTCCGCTGTCATTGAACAATGTGTTTTTCGTCTTCATTTGCATCTCATACAATGTTGCTGTTTGTAGATGAAGTTACTTGCCAAACCTCTGGATTCTCCTGAGAGTCACATTTTTCAATGCCCCCTCCCCTCCTGACTCCACATTTCAACAACAAAATGACTCCATAAATTCACTAGAATGCAGGAAAACAGTCCCAGAAATGAACAATTTTCTGCTGGAAGATCCCCAGAAAGATACAATCAATCAGGTCTGGTCTCCTGATTTAGGCTGTGATGAAATATGCTGACCAACCGTACTTATTCATCACTGACCTTGATATTAACTTGAGGAGACCCCTGAGGAGGGTAATGAGACACTCTTTACAGACTTTCTACTGCTTTACAGATACCAAATCTCACTCCAAACTTAACTGAAAAGATGGCAGCCCTGTTATTAGTCCAGCAGTCCCTCTCCTTTTGGTCTCCATGAAATATCTGGCTCTTTAGTTGCAAAAGGCTCCACAATGTTCTCCAGCCAGTCGCTAACTGTGTCCCTTGGCTTCACTGCGCTTGTTTGATGTAAGTAGGAGCCTACATTTTGGTTTTTTTTTCGGGTTTGATGATGACAATAAGGTCTCACCAACTCACCATATAAAACCACTGCTGGGACTGCTCAGACTCAACCATACAGCCAAAGAGAGTAGCCAAGAGGACAAAAGTTGCTAGAACTGTTGAGTTGGACAGAAGCCCTAAGTTAGTTCAGTAGGTTGTGACTCTTTCACATTGCTGCTTCATTGCATTTAACATCATCAAAAACACTGCTGAGTGAAGCTATACATTGACTACAGAGTCAACGTTCATACCAGCTATTTGAGCTCTGAGTGAGGGTGTGTGCACACACACCACTCTGCTTGCCTGAGGATGCTCACTGAAGCTGCAGATCATAAAGACCCCACGGTTTGGTGGTACTGGACAAGTGAAAACAGACAAAGCAATGGATGCAGGAAAAAAAGAACCAGTTCAAAAAGACAAAAGCACAACCTTAAGTGATCTGAACTTGAGGAGAAGAAGCAGCAGGCTTTCATCTGTTACGAGAATGCAAATCTGCACCACATCAGCTAAATGAGCTCCACTGCGTTTTCTTTAGAAGTATGAAAACCTTTTCAGAGGCATCCTTACAGCCAAGTGGTTTAAGATGTATGATGTTTGAATCAATGGTTGTGCTGGTTTGAAGCACAACCATCACAACCACTTTGAATCATGTTGAGAGCCCTAATCTGAGGTCAAACGTGCCACCGTTTCTTCCTTCAGGAAATGATTTAATTTAATTCACTCCAAACCATGTCTGAAAAATTCAATTTGAGTAAATCTAGTTGAAAAGGCCATTTTAATCTAAAACTAGGCTTAACCCAGGCCTGTTCTTAGTTTCTTCCCGTACAAAGCTTAGGGAAACAGCTGTGAGCTGCTCTTCATCAGAAGGGAGGCTTACCAGATGTGCATTTGCCAAACCAACCAGCGGGTCCTTGAAGCCGTCTCTCTTGTAAAATCAATACAAGGAGACAGAAATACTGCTAATGAAGCATAAATTTCACATTTCTCCGTGTCACAAGTTCAGATTAGTTTTTGAGCGTGGAATGGGCTCATTGTTGTTTCTTGTGGCTGTTGGGAGAGTAAAACCCACTGCAACTGCAACTCTGAAGTGTAGCAGCGGGTGTTTTCTGCTGTCTGGCCACAGGGGGCAGTAGAAGCCACATGTGAAATCTTACTTGGACAATCTGCGCAAAGGTGAGAGTTGTGTTATATCAGAAGTGTTTTCTAGCACCAAGCTTAAATTTTAAAAGAGAGCAGGCTTCAAGGACAAAGAATAAGTGCTTTGTCTGGTAAATGCAAGTCTGATGAACTTTTCCACATCCACTAAAGAGCAGTGCAGCTGCTGCCCTGAGCTTTTATACGGGAAGCATGCAGGGCCAGGCTCAACCCCACCTAGAGGAAAGCCACAGGAGAGGATTTTAACCTTAAAGTAACTAAATGACCTCTGAAAACACTGCTGCAAAGGTGGAACGCATTAGACTGAATGACATGCAGCTTGTCTGCGTTGCGCTCCAGACTCTTCCTCTTGACGTATGAAAGCATTGAGCAGTGTTTTATTACTTGTTTGGTTGACCAGAGCACCTGCAAGTGGACCGCAGACGGTTTGGCCACATTGGCTCAGCTGCTTTACTGTTGTGGTTGAATTCACAGCATCGTATAATGGGAGTGGGTGGGGATTATCTCCACATCATTCATGTCTCCATCACATAATCTCAGCAAATCTTATGGAATGGTGCAGCATTATCAGTACTGTCTGTATTACCTCATCAGGTTGATAAGGAGAGTGTTCTGTCCAGCAGTCTGGTTTACCTCATATTTCCATCTCTTGCTTCATCCACAGAGAGCTCTGCCTAAATAGCGTGTCCTACTCACTCGCACTCCTGCACATTTAGAAAGAGAAATTGTTTATAAAGTGCTGAAGAAAAGGATTAGATTCCCTTCAACTTAATATGTTTCCATGTGCTTGTCCAAGAGCCGGGTACTGTAATATATCACTACTTTTATGTAAGAGTACACCGCCTGTCTTTGGTTACTTCAGTCCATTGGTGTGTTTCATGAGCACATTTCCATTTTACTGTAATGTGACCAAATGTGTTATTGATTGAGAAGTGTGACTTCAGCTAATCGTGGCTCGCTGAGTCGTGTCTGTGGGGTTAGATCAGTGGCTCAATATGTCTGCATTTTTGATAAGAATGACTGGTGGACTCTTACTCTTACCCATATTTGGTGAAACTGCCCCTATTGCCGGCGATGAGTTTAAATAAACAATGCAGAGATGGAATATGACGTAGAGCTTTATAGTCTCTCCGAATGATCGACTGTGGAAACAATAACACGCACTAAGATCAAGTATTTCTCTGAGGGACAGATTCATGTGAGTTGTCCTCCTTGTGCCAAAGTGATGTGAATATCCGTGCAGGCTGGGCTTGAATAAACATTTATATTACCCCACTCAGCAAAACACATCTTCCAGACTCTCTGAAGAATTTAAAGTATTTCTCTCGAGTGTGACGAAGCACTATAATTTCCAAGAAAGCGCAAGTGGCCGGGGCTCAGAGACATACCAAAACTTTACAAGCTGGAATTTAGTTTTATGAGAATAATCCCTATATGTGCATGATACGCACAGGAACCCACGAAGAATACTCTCCAATACGGCTTCCTCCTCTGTCCGAGACTGAATACTCCGTCCTCTGGAAAATTCCACTCACGGATCCAAGACCATGTCCTGTGATAAGAAACATGTTATTCCTCACGGTGACAGAGAAAATAACAGTTTGGGATTTTTTAAGAGGCCGAAAATCCAAAATGAGTTATAAAGTTTACAGGGTTCTGTTGGTTTCAGTATAAAATGTGCCTGTCCAGCTGTAGACTTTGACTTTTCAGGTCGCACACTCCAAACACATTAAAACTGTCAGACCCCCTCTAGTCAGATTTAGTCTTGATTGTTGCCTTCATAGGTGGTCAAAGTTTTCAGACTGGTAGATTGCATAATAGGAAAATAATGTTTTATTTTCAGAAAGAAACAAAGAAGTCAGACTTTTGGAGAGGGAAGGCAGGCCTGTTGTTCCTGAACTTCAACTCATTCTTATGTAACAGGTAGCAGTGGAAAAGGGAGGACGCTCTCTTTCTAACAAGGCACTAAAGAATGTAGACAGTCTAAGACTGAAATAATATGGGTTTGTGTAGATGCTATGAATATTTCCTGAAAATCTTATCATATCAGTGTTTATCTTCCAGTGGAGGAATAAGTGCTCAGATGGTTAATTTAAAAAAAGCTCAGTTGCAAGTACTTCTGCATTCAAAATTTGATTTAAGCAACTTTAACCAATATAATCTATTAGCAGCTGATCATGTGTCAGCAAAAGGTGTCCCTCTCAGAGCAGCAAACCCACTGTGAATTACTCTCTAGTTGCCCTCAGCACTATTTAGCTCCTTTCAGCACACTGTTTTGGTTTTCCTGCCTGCAACTTTACTGTTTTGATTTGCTCTCACCGCCCTCGCCATCATTTTCAGCTCAGCAAGCAGCAGACAGACACAGCTAGCAACTGGCTGGTGGAGCATTTAGCAGCTAAAGAGACAGATATTTTATGAGGAGTTGGAGGAGGGCAAAACAGAGCTAAAAGAAGAGTGAATGTTGAAATGACATTCATCATTCCAAATGAATGCTAATGTTGCTGTTACCTTGTTAAATAGGCAACTGTTTGCTCCCACGTTCACCATATTAAGTTTACATGGTGATATATGTGATAAATGTCTGATGTGTTTACAGCTGTGGGGAAAACATCAGTTATAGCAGGTTTAAGTAGCAATACTATGATGTACATATAAAATAAATAAATAAAAGTTGTGCATTACTTAACTAAAAGTATCAAAATACTTCATTATACTTTGATACTTATATCTTTATAGAAATAAAACAAACAGCATGTCAGGGTGGAGCTGGCAGGCAGATTTTCTTACCTCTGCACAGTGCCAGGCTAGTTGTTTGGCCTGTTTCCAGTCGTAATGCTAAGCTAGCTCAAGCTTCACATTCAGCGCGAGGCATAGTATCTATGGAATGAAGCGGTATCAAAGGAAGCAACTTTGCTCACAGGATCACCACGTCAACTTTAAAAAGTCATAATATGTCAGTGCTGTGTCCACAGCTTGTGTCTGCTGTCCCCAAGTGGCACAAAAATGCATTGCAGGTTCAAAGTACAGTAAAAATACCTCAGAATTTTACTTCAGTGCAGTGCTTGAGTAAATGTACTGTCAAAGCTGTATTCAGTGGTTTGATGATATATTGTCTTAAAGCCCCTAAAAACACCATCATGTGTGGGCCATCATTGGACATCATGATCATCACTGTATTATTAGTAGTAGCAGAGGCAATACGAATGCCAGAATAACAGCAGTGGAAGGGGCAGCAGCAGTCGCAGCCGTTGTATCAGTAGAGTGACTGGCTGATATCCAGTTTCCAATAAAAAGCTCAGCCTGATCTATCAGCCTGACCTGAGCACAGTCTGTTCTTTGTTGACAGTGGAGACTAACAGCAGCAGAGGAGATGTGAGATCAGACTCAGCCCGTGATAAATCATGACTCAGCAGTGCAGCATGATAAGCAAAAGCTGTTCGAACAAGCCCAGATGACAGAGAGATGAGAGAAACTGTATTTCTGCTGCTCTCGTCTGCCCGCATGTCATTCTCTTTCTATTGGCTGTCCTATCTAATGTGAGCGTTTGCTGTATGTGTCCCTGGATGTCTGCCGCTCCATTTGTCTTGCAGCTGTCTTATTGGTTTTATCTTACTGTCCTGTGTTTACTTGTATTTCCAGTCCACCCGTTCACCTGACTGTCACTTCTCTTTTGCTGTCAGACTGTTTTCTGTGTTGAGTTGTCTTTTACTGCCCTCTAGTGGATAAACTGCAGACCGCTGCAGCTGTTATGACTAAAGAATTCCACTGGAGGTCACCTTAAAAACACACATTTGTTAATGATTACTCAAGCCATTATTCCAGTGGGGGCGCTGGTTTCTAAAAATGGCCATAAACACTCAGACATGCCAAACAATGACTGGAACACAGCTTACTGTATATCCAGTCCTAACTTCACGCTGAAAATGATCATGTTTCATGTTTTATCTTATCCGCACCTTGAATCAAAGTGAGAATAGATCTATAGACAGATCGAAATTCATTACAAATATGAAATACATTCATGTGTGCATGTGTGTTCACCCCCTTTAATAGGACACACATAAATTTTCACTGGTGCACCCAAATAGAAATAGAAACAGAAATTATAGAATTAAATGGATTCTATTATAATTGATTGTAGCATCAAAGTACCTGAAACTGGCCAGGGCCAGCTTTGGTGAGCCACTATCATAGCTAAACCTCCACCAAAGGAACAAAACAACAAGGAGCAGCTCTTTTCTGGAATGTTCAGGCACTCCTGCACAGACAATAAGTCATCTAGATAATGTAAGAATAACACAAGGATAAGATTAACTCGGATCCTTAACATGATTAAAACGGATAAGACTGTTAACACTGACACGCTTATACACATGAGATACTCACTGACAATTATGCACTGTTGACGATGTGGTAAAGACCAGATGTTGAGTAAAGATTTTCCATTTATTAATAGACATAAGGACATAAATAGCAACATAAACAGGCAGGTGGGATTCGTGGCACAGCAATGCTGTAACTGTTAAATACATGTGCATATGAACATCCAGCAATTCTGTGAAACATGATGGCATTTCTCCAACAGGCAGTGCTACAGCAGGCACTTCAATAACTGAAACTATAAGGTCATTACTCTTTCAGCCATCCCTTTTCTTCTACTTGCTTGGCAGCAGGCTAAGCTGGGTATTCCAGACATCCCTCAACATTTGGGGTATGATATGTAGAAATGTAATCCCTCTAGAGAGTTTATACATACATACATACATACATACAGTTACATACAGTCTGAGCTCCTCCAGCCTCTCCAAGTCCACAAAACACATTCAGACTGTCTGGTCAAACTCCCATGGGAAGGGAGGGGAGACTCAAAGCAAATTGCAGTGTTACAGCAGCAAATGGGATGGTGCAACAGTGAGATGCATCAGTAAAAGCAAGATATGATAAATTAGTAAACAATATAATGAGGAAAACAGAAATTAATTCACATTATTGCACAAAGGAAGTATTGACATTGTACAAGTTAGTACACACTGATATTTCACATGAGTGAAGTTGTCAGTTTGGGTGTGTGGTGTCCTGGGAGCAGTGTAGACTGTAAAGCAGTATCTCTCCTTCACACGCTGAGGGTGAAGCAGCCTGTGACTGAAGGAGCTGCCCAGTGCTGCCAGAGTGTCACAACACCATAGCCATCATCCTCTTCTCTCCCACCACCTCCACCCGGTTCAGAAAGCATCCCAGGACAGAGCTGGCTGTCTTACGTCACTACCTGTCAGCAGGTGAAATGCTGCTGGCCCAGCAGAGCACCACAGTGGATGAGTGGTGCCACCACAGAGTCAACAAAGACCTTCAGGACTGACCCCTGCACTCCAACAGACCTGAGTCTCCTCAACAGATACTGTCTGCTCTGACCTCGCTTATGAAAAACACTGATGAAGCTGATAGAAGAAAGAGTTTAGGGAATGAATGTGAAGTTGTGATCACTGCATGACTGCATCTGCAGTCTTAGAACGTGGTTGGAAAAACTGCATCAACTGAGAATAATAATAAACTGAGAAAAGCTGCTCTTAATATAAAATGACAAATATCAAAATGTCCAGAAACAGTCCTGTCTGGGATGATCAGAAGGCCTGTGGGTCCATCCACAAGAGCCCCTCTGCTGAGGCGCATGGGAAGCATGGGGCTGGATGCCACTGTTACCATATTACTTCTGTTTTTTTATGTTTATACTCAAAATTCTGAATGAATGGATTAATGTATTATTATTATTATTATTATTATTATTATTATTATTATTATTATTATTATTATTATTATTATTATTATAAACATTCATGTTGTTAATATTATTTACCCGTGTGTCTTTTATTTCATAAGATAAAACGTCGCAGGCTAATGAGCCTCTTTGTAGCACCTTGTTTTTGGCATTTGAATTTTCCATACTGCCCACAGAACAGTCTGCCTTTGTGCTGCTTTGTGTATCAAACAGGAGGTCAATCACTTAATGTCGCCTGAGGAATTTGTCAGGAAAGAGATATGAGAGAGAATGAACTGTGTTTACAGCGGATCAAACAGAAAAGCAGGCAGAATGACCAGTGTGTTACATTAACTGAAGTGTTTGGAAATGTAGAGGTATGTTATATTATATCTTATATCTGTTATATTGTGGAGAGTCATATGCAGCCTCATGATTTCACTGGCAGAGTGAGACACTGTACAGTGCAGCACAGCGGGATCTCTTCCTTCCTCTTCTGCTGCAGGTGTCCGTTGCGGAGGAGAGCTGTGCATCCCTCTTATCTCTGAGTCATTAACCGATAAAAACTCCACACAGAAGTCGGCACACATAACATCATCAGGTTACAAAGGCACAGGGAGCCATAATACTGCTATAGACAAGGAAGTCAGCTCTCTCAGCCTGATTCACAGTAACGAGGAGGGGGAGTGGCTGAAAGGGGCCGCGCTGGCTCGGAAACACTGCAGTGGAAGGAAAGCGTCGACGCCCCTGCTGGCTGTTCCAGTGAAAAAATCCCTTCTTTTTCCCAGTAAAATGTAAATGAAGTTCTGACTAATTTACTGAGTACAATGCTGAAAATAAGCTGACGCATAGTCTGACCTGATATTTTAAGTCTAAAATCAAATATTGAATCATATCTAATACTTTTAATACATTTTTTTTATTTCTTACAATATAATAGAGCTGCACAATGTGTGGTCACACTTATGCCACAAGTAGACGACATTTAAATTAGTAAAGCGGGGAGGGGGTTCCCCAGCCTGTTTTCGTCTCTGCATGGGAACATATTTTTAGGGGGAGTGGCTGCCTTGGATACGTACCTGTATTCATAAATGTTTTAAAAATGAAGATGCTAATTCTGCAGTACTCAAAGTGGTATTTCAGAGTACTTAGAAAAAGTGTACTGTGTTATAATTGTGTTATAAATTCTACTTACCACTTAAGTATACTTGAAGGTGACAAAAATAGCACAAAGTGTACTAAGTACATTCTTAGTATAATTTCAGTGTAATACTTTCAGCTGGGATGAACTGTCAGTGGTACATTTCTCTTGTTATATCTGAAACTTGTGTGGAACTGATATTACACCACTTACTAATTATTCACCATGTTCTTAATGAGGCATCATGTTTCAGGTCCATCCTGTCAGCACCTGTCAGTTCTTCCTCTGTGCCGTTCTTTTTATCTTTGTCACAATTTGATGGGCTTGTTGCTGCTTTGTGTGCACAGGTACGGTGGCCCTGAGGGTTACAACGCAACAACCTTTCACAAAACACAAAATATTTTCTTTCTGAAATTATTTGTAAAGCTTCATTCAGTTCAGTTTGATGGTTTTACTTTTAATAAATAAGTATTTAAATCTTTGAACAAAATTGTTGCCTTTTTAATCACATCGTGACATAGATCTGAACCTGGTAGTGGTCCACAAATAAATTAGGATTGATTTTTTAAATAGCACTCTTATATCTGTGGAGCTCCACTAAAGAAAATAAAATAAACAGCCCCTATCACATCATGTGGCTCATCGCAGCCTGGGAGAGACACCAGGAGAGACACCAGGAGAGACACCGGGAGAGACGCTGGGAGAGACGCTGGGAGAGACTCTGGGAGAGACACCGGAAAGATGCTGGGAGAGACTCTGGGAGAGACTCTGGGAGAGACACCGGGAGAGACACCGGGAGAGACACCAGGAGAGACACCGGGAGAGACGCTGGGAGAGACACCAGGAGAGACACCGGAAGAGACGCTGGAAGAGACACTGGGAGAGACACCGGGAGAGACACTGGAAGAGACGCTGGAAGAGACACTGGAAGAGATGCTGAGAGAGACACCAGGAGAGACGCCGGGAGAGACGCCAGGAGAGACACCGGGAGAGACACCAGGAGAGACGCTGGGAGAGACACTGGGAGAGACACCAGGAGAGACACCGGGAGAGACACCGGGAGAGACGCTGGGAGAGGCACTGGGAGAGACACCAGGAGAGACACCAGGAGAGACGCCAGGAGAGACACCAGGAGAGACACCGGGAGAGACACCGGGAGAGACGCCAGGAGAGACACCAGGAGAGACACCGGGAGAGACACCAGGAGAGACACCGGGAGAGACACCAAGAGAGACGCTGGGAGAGGACAGGCAGGAACGGGCAGTCCTGAGGGAGTTATGACCATAGAGACAAGTTTTAACGAGCCACAGTTTTTAGTGGGAAAGTTTGAAATGCTTTTAATGTGTCACGACTGTTGATGTCCAGTAGAAGCTGAGCAAGAATTCATCCAAACATCTCATTTGGTATCCTACACACAAGCACAGAGGTTTCTGTGCTGATTGTACCACAGTCTGGTGCTTGTTGTACAAAGCTGAACCATCAGATCTGCTGCAGCAACATCACTCCAGTTAGAGACTGATGGAACAAATACCTGCTGCTGCCGGTCAGTCCAGGGTTGTTTAGTACCAACACTGCTGTCTAAATGCGGATAACGGAGCTGAGAGGAATAGTTTCTTCTCCTTTATTCTGCCTGGAGAATGTTCCTTTACAGGTTTGCATAATTCTGCTGATGCAAAAGACCAAAAGTGTTAAAAGTGAAGCATGTGCGTAGGTCTGCCTGAGTTTGATGTTACTTAAACATTCTGATAAATTTAATCATATATTTTTCAGGTTCAGGCTTTAAAATTGTGTCATTTTGTATAGCAACCATATTGTTTTTTTGTTTTTTTTGTCCTCGTGTCTTCCAAGTCCATCAGGCGCAAGACAAACACACCATCAGCTGAATGGCTGTAGTACTTCCTGTTCAGTAAAACCTCCAGTGACCATGTGGAGGCACTAAATTCATGGTCATAGATGTAAACATTTAAACAGCTCAGTGTCTCTCTCAGTCACTGAAGCTCTGAAACCTGCTTCATCTCTCCAACTTACTCCACTCAATGGCCCTTTTATCAGTAGGACAAAAGACTAAGTGCTCGCATGTTGAGTCACAGTCGCCTGTACAAAAGACATAGACTGCCTGTATTACTGACCGTTCATTAATGTTTATCAGTGAACACGCAGACTACCACAAAACTGGCATAGCAGAGGCATGTGTATTTTTAATTATTCAAGTATTAGAGATTCTAATGCTGTGTGACGTTCTCAGTGTATCGCAGTGAGAGTAATGTGTGTAACCTGCTGTCCATTGTGTGTCTTGTCAGCTCCTGAGCTCACTGTTGCTGTTGCTGCAATATCTTACCATTAATTGTTCATGTTTTTGCGTCAGGCTATTTATGACAGTATTTCTGCACTGTGATTCAGATCATGCCGGCAGCACGTAAAATTTACAGGCTCTTGACTGGGAGTGTGTTCAGTGTGTTCAGCATGCAGTAACATTTGTAATAATGTTCAGATCCCAGCTTGAAAATATCCCATTAAACTGCATGCAAATCCAACAGGCATAAACTGTGCCAATCTTTAACTAGTTTATCATACATGTGTCACTGCCACTATGAAATGGGTCAAAATGTAACCAGGTTCAATCTTTATCATGTCAGCATCACGCCGAATGAGAAACTCATGTAAATTTTCATTGACAATATTCACATTCAGCGAACTACAGGCGTCGCAATGAGAAGGCAAAACACTATGAGGTTCATCCAGGAAACAATGAAAAACTTGGACTGGAGCTTCGTTTTAATGCCAGACACAAAGCATGCCTCCAGCTATTCTTCCCTCAAGTTTAAACACAAGGTTCAGAGGAATTGTAGTTTGCTCAAAGTGCTTTATACAAATTTCAGCACATCAATTTGATTAGAAAATGCACAATGATGTCCTTTTATGCAAAAATGTCTCTCTTTTTTGGAATTATTTTTGACTAGAAGCATCAGAGTTATTAAATGTCTGACTTGAGATGCCGACACTGTACCTGCAGACACGAGGAGATGCTTTAGCACACTCTGAGCTGTTTCTTCTGTACTGCTTGGTAAAGGTTTTTTTTAAAGGAGACACCAAAGCTCAAACTGAAACAAAAATAGACTCTATCCCACAAACCAGCATCAAACTCCTGCTGCTACAAATCAAAATGTGGACACGATATATCCTTTCAAATTTGGATGATGAGTGGGGGTTCAGGGGAGGCGCGACATGCTGCCTTCCAGTCTCCCTTCATGCTTCCAGCCCCTAATCTTGACTGCAGATGCAAATAGTCTAAAAAACGTCCCTACCAAACATTTGCATTTAAACAAATAGATAAAGGTCATTTTGAAAAGCTGCCTCCTCATGACTGCGGTGTGAGGTGGCATGTTCCACGTGTCCCTGCCCTCCTGACAACATAGTTAAAGCTCCCACCGTGGCACGACACTCAGTATGGTGCTGCACACTGGGATTTAGCTACTGTAGGCAAATACAGCAGAGGGAGAACAGAGAGGCCTCTGTGTGTGTGTGTGTGTGTGTGTGTGCACGCATGTGTGTGTGGGCGCGTGTGTCAGACAGCTCTACAGCATCATGGACACAGGTAAGACACAGTCATTCCTATGCAGGCTGGCAGCTGCTCCTGCTGTCATTATTATTATTTTACATGTTGTACGTGTAATTTCTAATAATATTTCTGCAAAAATAGCTGAAAATGAGATTGTTTAAAATTTCCTGAGATTTCTTGTGCTTTTATTTTGGAGAGTGCATGCAAAGACATTTCCTCAGGTGTTTTTTTATGTGTGACAATGCTATTTGTATTCTGGCTATTTTTTGATCACAAATGCTTATTAGATCAACCGTTTGCTTCTCTGATACTGATTCTCATAATGAATATGCTAATTTAGTAGCAATATATATAAGAAATGATAATGTAGGAAATGTATCAGCCAGGACAAAGTACGATGCTTTCTGCATACAATTCACATAAATCAGTGTTTGTATTTGAAAGATATTTTTAATATCAAGCACTCATAGGTTATCATATGTTATATATCATGACGCATATTTAAATATAGAATTATACCTGATAGGAGGAGGTTTAGTTTTGTGGCAAAGCAACTTTTTTTTTTGTTATATTTTGATCTAATCCAAAGAACACATCATATTTTCAGCAATCACACTGGCAGAGCTGGGGCTTATCTAAAATTTTCATTCAAAAAGCCATCGTCTTTTACATATAGTTTTTTGCATGCAATTTCCGTTTGCATAATAAAGTTTGCATTTTCATTGAGTTTATGCTTCTGCTTCCCAGGAATGTCCCCAAATCACACCAGCACGCATTAGAGATTTAAAAAAAAAAAAAAAAAAAACGAATGATGCATGCATGCAGAATTTCTTAGCTGGATATGACTGTTTGTTTCTTCCAAAACTCCTCCGGTCCTCCTTCACTGTGAGTGTTTGTAGTAAATTGCCTCTTTTTTAGCAGTCCATTTGCATTGACCAAACCAAAGGCAATTTCCATGACATTTACACATCAGTCCCAAAGAGTCATTCGCCTATATGAATAAAACTGTGAAACATTCAAATGAACGCACATTTGTGGGGATGGATGAAAATTTGTATGAAGTCAAACTGTTTCTGGCTTTGTATCAAGTGGAGATTCACCGACTGTTGTTCTGCTTCCTTTAGAATATTCCAAAAGAGTGTACCAAGGCGTTCGAGTCAAGCACACAGTCAAAGACCTGCTGGCAGAGAGGCGATCCCGGCAGACAAATGGGCCCAGATACAGTGTAAGCATTATCTCCTCTAAACCATTCTGCCTTTGTCCTGTCCTGTCTCTCCCCACTTCATTTTTCTCCCAAACCAAACAGTGCAGCCACAGTTGACATTCTGTTGGTGGCACAATTAAGGTCGACTTTTAAATCTCCTCTCCTTGTTTACATTTTGGCTTGTTTTGTGGACCAACGATCCATGGTTGATCCATTGACCACCTGTACCTCCCCCCTTCTGTCTCTGCTCCCCTCGAGCGCTCGGGAAGACGGTCTGTAAATAGCTGAGCGCGCCGCGTGTAGAGAGAGACACAAAGCGCCGAGTCCCAGCCCGACCTCACAAAAGAACGCTGACACAATGCTCGCAATGGTGGCGACCATGATCTCCCGACAACTCCCCCGAGGTGGAGGCGGGGGCGGGGTGGGAAGACCGAGGTGGACGGGTAGCACAGAGACACAGAAAAAGGGCAGCGAAGGAGGCTGCCTATGCAAAGTTTGATCCAGGCACACCTGCCAGCCGACATTGTCCTCTGCAGCGCGCAGGCCGCAGACAAGCCTGCTATTGTTGTCTCTGAAACACACGGCAGCACACTCACACAGCCAGAGGAACCAGGCTCTGCTGCAGACGTCTGCATGTACAAGCAGGACTGGCTTTTCATTTCCCACCAACGGCCTGTCAAAAGGCTTTTACAGGACACCATTCACTGTTTGTCTTCTGTTCAGCGTCGGCATGTCCACTCTATAGATATGCAGGCCACTAACGACTCGCGTAATGAGCCGAGCGTGTGAGAGGCTGAGGAGGAGATACCATCAGATGCAACAAAGAGGGACACGTCCAAAAGTCAGCCTCCTCCAATCCAACACAGCTGGAACTCTGACTTTTATTTAGAGCTCTGTAACTCTGCGTGTAGCAAAGAGATCTCAACCTCTGGGCCTGCGCTCTGCGATACGGGGGGAGGTCTGAGTGGGAGGACAGCCAGAAAACAGTCAAGCTTCGCTGGGTTGGTGACAGATTGAAGTTTTTATTTAAACACACATTTTGTGGAGGCAGAGCTGCTCTGAAAGATGAAATATACATGTGGTTGAGTTTAGCTTCAGCTGGCAAAGCCAAACAAACACAGTTTCAGGGTGCAGGTGGCTAAATGGCAGCTTTGAGCTCGCAAGTGAGCCAGCCAATTTACTGTCATGTACTGTGGACCTCTTATTTAGAGTTCAGGCACAGTTTTGCCTGAAGCAAATATCGAAAAGGATTAACAAATGATCACATTCCGTTTCATTCAGGTTTTACACAGCGTCCCTCCTTTTTACGCTCATTAAAAGACCAAAACCAACAAAGTACTGATCCATTAACAAGTCTGTGCATCCAAAGGCTGAGATATGTTATGTCCCTCCATAGAGCTCCATTAAAATTGATTTCCAGCTCCATTAACAAGCACTTTTGCATCACCATGAACACAGACACACACACACACATAATGCAGTTTATTTTGACTTAAACCCACATACACCACCTGCCTTAATTACTTCCAAGCACCCAAAATGTGTTTTCATCCACAGCTGAAAATAGTCCCTAACAAATGAGCTATTTCTCCTAGTTGAGTAACACTTCCTGAAAGCCTCAGCTGTTCTAGAAAATAACTGAGCCTTTTTGGAAAATGAAACGTTATTTTTGTGATCCTTTTTGGAAAGATTTACATCTTCAGTAGGAACCTGTGGTTCCCATAAAGTATTGTTTGACAGGCTAGACCACCGTTGGTTTTGGTTTTTCATGGGATTTGCTGACGATAAAAAAACGGATGCTGCATCTCTGCCTCCAGAGCAGCTCTGCTTCTGAAAAATATTTATGTGAGCTAAACTACAACCTGAATTGTTTGAGTGGGGCTGAGGTGCATCTAATTTGAAGTTGTTTGCACAGTTCTGAGTACTAACATCATCCAATGAAGCCGCAAATGAATGTTGTAAAAACAGAACACTTTGTGCAAACCGGACTTTAAACCATGACGTCCAACATGTGGAGGCAGCGGTGTGTTAAAGCAGAGACAAGTGTCTCTGTGAGGGGTCAGTGAGTCCACAGAGGACACGATAACAACTGCGCAAGAAGCTATAGCTCCTGCCTTTGTTACTCTTCCAAGTAGGAATAACAAGCTCTTCAGCTGTCAGTTTGAGTTGATCAGCCTTCTCTTATGGAAAAATAAATAAATACAAGAAAAGTTGAAATTGCATCTGTACTGTTAAAAGTGTAATTGTCTCATTTAGGGTATTTTAATACCCTAAATAAAGTGACATGTTTTAGAAGAAAATGAAGTGTCCAGCAAGACTTTTGAAAGAAGAAATATCCCTTCCTTATTTTGCAAATTAAAAGCTTAATAATAAGCAATTAAACACACCTTTCCTCACTTCAATACAATGTAAGTTGATACAGTATAATTTGAGTAATCTGTGGTAACAGCAGTGATAGCATCACAATGATTGGGTATGAAAACCAGCGAGGGTCAGCACTGTGTGAAACACATGATTGGATTAAAGATAATACAGCAAAGGCTCGGGAACACTTTGTCAAACCGTTGTCGGTGAACGTTAATTCACGTTTTACACAGTTATTTCAGATTCAGAGCAAATATCAGGTGAAATCTACCTCCGTCACACTGGGCTGCATAAGCAGGGACCTGCAATTCAGCACCTTTTCAATGCGAGGCTTCCTTGTATGTTTATAAATGACACATGAAGGCCTAAAGATGCACAGAGACACACAGTAGCTAAAGCCATCCACGTCCTTATGTTAGCTAATGCTGCCTTTTATCTCTGGCAATAAAAGGCCATTGAGAGTGAAGAGCAAACTCTGACCACAGTCGGCCTCCTCATGTTAGGACACGGAGAGCCACAGTGAAAACACAAAGCTCTTACATCATTTCACTTCATCTGCCTCTCCTTTCTGACAGCACTCCCATTGAGGTGGTGTGCCCAAACACGCTGCCGTTACATAAATGATGAAGGACGGCGAGAAATGGAGTCCAGACTGAAGACGCTGTGTGATGTGTCTCAGGGTGTCGATCACCGACTAGAAGTAACTCAAACAATTTAAGATTAGAGTGAATTTGAATGATCCCTGTATGGAAGCTGTGGCGCTTCAACAGCCAATCAGGATCAGATAAAATACCGAATAACAACAAACAATAGGGCTCATTTTAACACAAATAGTGGATCATGATACACACAAAGTGCAGCAGTGGACCAGCGTCAGTGTCCATGGTGAGAATATGACAACATGAAGAGGAACATGAACAGGAAGAGTATTTCTGTGAATTAATGGGAAATAAATCCATCATCATTAACCTCCACCACAAACACACACACACGCACACACTTCCTGGCGGTCCGAGCTTGAGCGAGCTGATTTTCATACGCAGCCTTCAGAGATGCACCGAGCTGTACCTGGGCCACATGAGGAAGTCTTGGCGCTTGCAAATCGCATTCAAATTCTGGCCTCAAAATTTGCTTGCCTCCCAGCCAACACGGGCTTAATATCAACTCTTTCATGTTAGCAATATGCAAACGAGAGCCTATCCCGTCAAACCCCGTCTGTGTGTCTCTGCCCTCTGAACTCTCGCTCTGCACGAATCTCTAACTGCTGCTGCGAGACACACACACATACACAGTTTATTCATGATGTTTTTTAGCAACAAGAAAACATTTAATATCAATCCCATGTGAAATATATCGTTGATCAAATTACCAGCTGACAATAAGAGGATGGGGCCCAGACAAATAAGGCTGCATAAGCTGTTCAATGCTGTACCCGGAAATTCATGCTGTGCAGCCAAACGTTGTTCTAATAGAGAACTAAAAGTTTCCAAAGACAGCAAATATGAAACCAGTAACACCACCTGCATTTTCAACAACTTCACAGACCTAATTCACAATTTCTAACAGGCCTCCTAAAATCAAATCCCAGAAATTTATACATTTTTAAAAAATATGATTACAAATTCCTTGCTGTCGGCTGCCAGTAGCTTTCTATTTTGAACAATACAATAAATTCAGGATTGCTCACCTGAATATTGATTGGAGATATTTTGCTGAAACCTGATGATGTTGATGTTGTGATGACAGAATATGAGCCTCTTTCAGGGAAACCACATGATGAGACATGACGTCATGTGTGCTCGTGTGTGAATATTTCCTCCTGTTTTAACTTCTTGCAGTTTGTGATCTTTTAAATGAATGTCAGGCTGAAAAGACTGCGGGAAAATACTCATTTCAGTGCTTCATTTTATGCTGCTTCCTCCTCCATCGCCTTTTACTCCGCTGCATGTCCGAGGGAAATATTGCACTTTTCACTCCACTGCTTTTGTCTGACATCTGCTGTCACTTTTCGGCTGAAGCTTTTACAGATGCTGAGACGCCTGATAAGCTCATGAAATATAATGAATTGTTGAAGGTCAAACTCTTTCTATGAGCTGTTTGAGATGCGAAGACATTAAATTATCCAACAACAAAAAAGATTAGACAAAAATCTAAAAACAAGTCTTACAAGTCTGTGCAGCAGATTTTTTTCTCCCTCTACTAATCATCACATGATCCTTTGGATTTATCTGGGACCCTTTTGAGGGGCCTTATGTCTTGGTTGGGAACCAAAGGACTAAACTACATAACTGTATTTAAAATACATCTTCATCTTCAGCTGCTGCAACAGTGAAACGCTGCTTCAACACTGATTCATCAGTATCACAGAATAATGTCATATATAATGCAGAATACATCTTGCTGGTAACAATTTGGTATTTTTAGTTATGCAGGACTTATTTTAGTTAATGTATTGGCACTTTTACTTAAAGCAGCTATAATGAATGTTTTGCTATTACAGTGCCTCAAATGTGAAAGGGCTCGCTCATAGTGATGAACATACAGAGAACGATCACACAAATCTGCAGCTCCCCTCAACTTCACAGAGCCTCATAATGAGTTTCAGCTCATGGTTTGTCTGTCCAGCCCTCAACTGTACTGTTCCAGTTCACTCTAAACTCATTTTCACCAGCAACAGGCAGCTGTTATCAGAGAAAAAGCTCTAAAAAAAAACTCAAGGTACACTCCCTGCTCAGCACCAAACAGCAGGCAGGCACGCCGTTTAGCATCTCCTGAGCCAGATATTTCCCTCAGGAGTTGGTAAAGACCAAAAGCAGAGCTAAAAGAGAGAGAACATTGGTCACATTCATCAGGTGGCCAGAAACACAACTCCAAAGGATGTTGCTCTGAGTCTGGATGAGCAACTGTGTGGCAATAAGTAAACTTCAAATAACTAAAAGGTGATGATATGTCATTGTGGTGTTCACAGCTCGTTTCTGCTGCCCCCGGTGGACAAAAAAAAATCACTTACTGCAGGTTTGAGTGAAGCAGCTGTAGTGTGTACCTCTTTCACAGCTGTGCAGATGTCTCAGTGGTAGTAAACTACAGCCATGTCTGCATCTACTGTAAGCGAGCAAGTGTGGGGTCCTGCAGCAGCACCTTCCTTCTCAGCTTCTGACTCCTTAAATCAAACTAACCCCTCTTCACTGAACGAAGTGACTTTTTTTTTATTGTTTCATTTCAATATTGTTTAGTGGTTTGGAGAAATGAAATCATCCAGTAATCACAATGCCAGTTTCCTTTAGAATCCCTGAACACAACACATTCTTATCCACTTCTTTCCGGACCACAGGCTGCATGTTGCTTTCATAACCCTCCTCTGCCATGTCATCACCACACTAAATGCATGAACATTTGGCTCCTTCTGCCTTATTTTAAGACACTGATCGTTTTCATGTTCTTTCCTTGACTCTTGACTCTTTTTATGCTCTTGTTCTTTGAATTTTTGCTTTTCATTTCACCCTCACACAAGTAAGAGCTCGGTGTTTGAAAAGACCGACAGACACATTTATTTATAACAATTTAGAAAATACAAACTACATTTTGATTTTTCAGTGTGATGCCAGCAAATGTTTCCACGGAGACTCATGACCTCTGGTCAGGAAGTAACATGCTACCCATTACCTGCTACTCTTTCTGTTATTATGCTTTCTCTATTATTGGGGTTGCACTTATTCCTGGGCCAGTGCTCTTGTTGTTGTTGATTGTTGGTTTAATGTGCCTCCTAGATTTCTCTGTTTATACTTATTTTTTAGTCCACTGCTTTTAGCTTACATTAAATGAACTGTGGCTTATTAGTGAGTGAAGGTAAACTGAAGAGCTAAAGTCACAGCAGGAAGTCTATCTGTATTTTGGCTAAGATGCATCTGAATGTGCTTAATATGCAAATATGAAGATCTAGTTATTTTATATTTTATTGCAGCTGTTGTATGTATAAAAATCTAAATTTAAATGATTTAAATGATAAATGATTTCCACATTTACAGTCTGTCTGCTTTCTGCGTCGTTTCAACATTGTGTAGTCAGATGTAGGCTTCGTGCTGTATGCACAGGAGGTGTAGGTACGTCACTGTGGTCAGTGTGGGATTCATTTACATCCTGAGGGAGAGGGAGACGTGAATCCCTGTGGTGGTTTACGTGTATACAGACTGTCGCTAAAATGTTCTCCAGTGTTCTGGACTCATCCAAGTCTTATTTCCTTGCCACAGGGAGGATCAACCACTCCGCCTTCGTTTGTGCAGATGCCAGGTGAGACTGCAAATCAAACACGACATCTTCTCTTCATATTCTTTACTGCCTGCAAGACAAATCTGTCAGCTCCAGTCTCCAGGCTCCAGTCAGCGCTTTCATTATTTCGACACTTGATTCATAGAGACCACAATTAGCATTTTGACTCACTTGTCTGCAAATTTGAAGAATTTGAGGTGTATAAACATTGTGGTTAGACATGCAAGCTTCCACTGCTGCCATGATGAAGATCAGGATATCATTTCTCTCATATTTCTGCCTGCAGGGTCTCACATGCTGCCTAGCTACTACGGCATGAGACGTCCCTTCATCTCAGACTCAGACTTCTGTCCGTCCACCAAGCAGTTCTCCCCTGATGTCTATTCGTCCACACTGGGTGGTAAGCCTCTGGGCTGCGAGCCCTCCACCATGGCCAGCTATTCCTCCCTCATCGACAGCTACTACCCAGAGACCTTCGGCGATTACCGCAGCGCCGCCGCCTTCTCCAGCTCTGGAGGATCCTTCCTGCCGTCGTCGGCCCTCTCTTCCCTGCTGCCTCCCTTTGGTGGAGAGTCCTCTCATTTATTTCTGGTAGGATGGGGCCTCTCTGTGCAGACGTCATGACAGACATGAGTGAAGAGGGGGTGGAGGTTCATAATCATCATGAGATCAGTTTAATGCACAATTGTAGTTTAGTTTTCATAGAAATACAATAGGTTTTTTATTGTACAGCTGGTGATAACTATCTGGTATCTGCATACCCACCACAAAGAGGACACTTTATACTAAAAACACTGAAGAGATCTCCCTGACTTGTTTAACTCAGACTGCAGAGGGCTTAGATTAGAGATTAGAGAAGATTTGGTGAACGCTTGAATACATTTTTGCACAGAACAGACACTTTGGATTCTTTGCCCTTTCACTTCCATTGAAAGGATCTCATCATGGCCAGTATGAACACGAGGAAAAACTCTTTCACTGTCCATCTGGGAGACGTGTAAACCTGGTGTGTGTTTTTTAAGTGCTGGAAACAGCTATACTTCACATGTCTGGGTCCATTTTTTCGGTAGTGTTTTACATCTGTCTTCCAGCTGTTGCATTATGAACTGTTGTATGGTAAAATAATAATATAAATGATCTCACATCATTCCAGAAGCCCCCCTGCTCTGCTGTGAACAGGCAGCCTGACAGCAGATGAAGTGAGTGATTTCTCCTCTTCCTCTCTTGTCTTCCTGCCTCAGAGAGACTCGTGGGAGCAGTCAGTTCCAGAGTCAGTGTCCCAGGTGGAGGCTCTCTGTCCGGACAGCCTGGCCCCCGTCAGCGTCCCGCCCTCCATGCCCAGCCCAGAGCCCCCGGGGAGCCCCTCTCAGTACCGCTCACCCAGCCGCGGCTCCTCCATGGGCCCCATCCCCAGCAGCCAGCCCTACACCCTCCACTCCCTGGAAGACGCTCACTACCACCCCCTGACCAGCAGCTCTTACCCTGTCCCCTCCGCCTCCTTCCCCGGGCCTCCCTACATGAGCAGCCCCGTCAGCGACCTGGTGTCCAAGATGGTGTCAGAGGAGGCGGCCGACAGCCATGCCGGCCTCCACCCAAACAGCGAGGCTCACTCCTGCTGGCCCAAAGAGGACGGAGTGAGCTCCTGGTCAGCCTACGAGATCAGGAGGGCCTACTGACTGGAGGACAGACATGAGGTTCAGAATTTATAAGAAGGTGGAGGTTTCACAGACAATTAAACAGTGATCTCAACAAGCACTTGACAGCACAGAGAAAACTCACCCAGACAGACAGCTGTGACGTGTTCTGTTGATAAGACAATTCAATGCATTTACAAAGAGATGAGTCAAGTTCGAAGATGTTGGTAGGAGTGTGGTATGTTAACCAAGGTGCCCATATTACACACACACACGCACATATATGTGCGTGTGTGTGTATATATATATATAAAGTGTGCCTTTTTTGTTTGATTTGTATAAAAAAGTGATGAGTGCACTAGTGTTCTAGTGTGCAGAGGCTGAGACTGTGGACTAGCATGGTACATATGGCCACATGTTCATGTTTAGGTGAAAATAAACATACAAGTAGCATTTTTAAGATGATTTGAGGCCGATCATTAGTATATTTATTTCCACAATAACCAATAAACAATAAGTCAGCTGCACGGGACAAGCCTCCCCCCAACCTGAGTCAGCTGTAACACTATAATGCCAAGTGCTGCGCTTTAGAATTTCTGAAAACTAGTTAGCGTACGAGCAGAGAGGATTGACATGCGCAGTGGACAGCAGTGGAGTGGATTCATGGTTGACAGGTCCAGCTCCTCATTGAAGGTCTACAAGTATGATGGAAAACTTGACCAAACCTGTTGATAAAGCCTAAACATGATCATGATGTCCTGTATGAAAAACAGCATCCACTTTACTAGAATACATAGTTTTGATTAACATGCTCAATATCAGTTCAACTGACCACATTTGGAACATGACTGGTGGTGTAAATGAAGGAGGTACAGCAGACAAAAAAGGTGGCGAACCGCTGCTCTACGACATCCCTTTCATGGAGATTTCTCTCCAGTGGCCCAGTTTAGGGAGATCGTTACATATGACTTGGTACAAACTTACAGTGTATATAATTTAGATTAAGACAATCCAACAATTAAACGATTTAGAGGCTGGAAAGTCTGATGAGGATATTTCTTCAGCTGTCTCATATCATACCTCGCTGTGGTGGAATGAAATTAAACAGTTCTGCTCTCTGCTGATTCTCCACGGGAATCCAAAGATGGCAGTTAATAAACGGGTTATAACACACCATTTCTTACTATATTGGAGTTGTGAACAGATTTAATGAGAATTTTTAGTGTTTGTCTTTGTTAACATCTGACTCACTGATTCATCAGCTGCCAAAACTGATGACAGAAGACATAGAAGGAACAGTGTCCATAGATATATCTATAACTTAAAATAGGTCTGTGTTTGTGTTCACAATGTGTTGGAAATCATTCAAGATGTCAATGTTTTACTTACATGTGTTATTAGCATTTAATGTGGATCAATATCAAAATAAATCTGCGTTAAGCATCAAGTGAAATGAAAAATGCGTTATAATGACGTGATATAAGTTTCTGTGAAGTACAAATTCAGCTTTTACGCACTGGCTGATTACAACTATATAATATGACATGTGTTATAGATCGTACCTGTCATATCAGATTCTCATGTTGTCAAACATCTGGTTATGAATGCTTCATGGGAGGAGTTGTTGTTAACAAAGACATTAAGAGACACAAATAGCCTTATATCTGCCTAAAGCTACACTGGTTTTAGAGCATTTAATAGTTGTTTCTCTAAATATGGAGGTTAAAATAAATATGGAGGTTAAAATAAAGTGTTACACAAAAGGCTTTTTTATTAAGCATTCATTTTTAAATCAAGCCACTGCAAAGAAAGTCGAATTGATTCTGATTTATTGTCTAAACACTCAACATATGTGGAGCTGTGATGGTCCATGAGCTCCATATGTTGTAAAATAATTCTATCAGTAGATCTTTCTTTATGTGTGTGTACATTTTTACCTAAAAACCAACTGCAATCAAAGTGAGGGCAGACACTGAGTGAGCAGGCTTTATCCTGTATATTCTTAGATACATTTGCGTGACTTTCTATGTCACACCACTTTCCAAATGTATTTGAAACTGGTTTGGTTCAACTTGAAAAGACTTCTACTGGCCGCACAGGCAGGACAGCAGGAAGAAGTTCTGACTTGTGACCACTAGGTGGAGCCCCGACACCACGGCTGCAGCCTGCAGGAGACGAGGAGCCGCTGTGCTTCGACAAGAGGGAGAAAATCCATGACTGTAAGTGAGCAGCACGGATGAAAAGGTTTGTGTGTGTAATGAAGTGAAGAGCGGACTTTATGAAAAGTGCTTGAGCCCTTTTTTTAAAAAAGGGGCAAATATAAAAGACAAACATGTGATATTGGTCAAAATCTTACATTTTCTTCATGTAGTGGAGATACTATTACTACACATACTGCCACTGCAACAAATAATAACCATGGTTGTGGTAATAATGACAGTCATGGAAAGTACGGTCGTTATAGTTAGGTATAGGTTTGATGACAAACGTTTGACCAGTTTGAGAGAGCACACTGGTCCAGATGTTCACAGCTTAATAGGTCATAATGTACAATGCTTGATGTTATTTCTAATAACTGAGTTCCTTATCATGTGCATGATACATGCGCAAAAGTCTATCAAACAATGTTATACATGCTGGTGTATTGTTGCTGTCTGGTGTGCAGAAAGCTCTACCAAAGCTCTTCATGCAACTATCTATATATATATATATTTTTTTTTTTTAAGAAAGAAAAAGCAAAAGCTTTAATAAACTGTGATCAATCCAAAAAGTGATTTGTTGCCGAATTAAGTATGCCAAATATGAAAAGACACTCTGCCAAACAGGGGATCTTCACAGGCAGCATTGTAATGATTGTGATTTTTTTTTTTTTAATTTGAATAAATAAAAGCTTCTAAAAGATAGTCGTGAAAAAGCTGCGAGCTGCTGAGGCTCGTGCAGCACTCAGCAGGCGACTGCACTGCAGCTGCAAGAGGAGCTTCAGGCCTGCGATGGCAAAGATGGCTACTGCCCTTTGCCACGCCCACTTATGTCCCACTTTTCTGCATTTTTCTCTGAAATAAAGCTCAAAAATATGTTTGGACATATTGTTTGAATGCGGAGTGGCCGCATGAGACCTGTGATCGCAGATTAAAGTGAATTGCGGTGTTTGAAATGCGCACAAGAAGCATCCATTGCTGTAGTGCTTAATGAGGGGGTGTGATGCTCTGTTAATGCAAAAGGAGGATAAAATTTAATAAAAGTATGGTTTCTTTTTGGTCAAAGTGTAAAACACTATTATATTACATTAAAGTGGAGCTTATACGATCTCCACGCGTAGTGATTTTCATTGAAAAATCTATATAAGTCAGTTGCCTCTGAATATTCAAATTGAAAGTAACGCGCAATCAAATCATTGTCAAATCATTGAGTTCTAGGGGTTTTAAATAGTAGGCATGGAGGGAGAAAATCTCAAACTAATATGTCCCCAGCTATATTACAATATTGTTGTATGCTCTGACTCTACTGTAAGACATTTCTGTTGAGATTTTTGGAGACTTTTGCGCAAATTTCGTTCTTGGCCATTTTGCTGAGGCAGAACAGGACGTTGTGGAGTCCCACAGGTCTTCTCCAGGGAGCCTCTTCTCATCTCTGCCATCATGTCTGGTGAGTTTCACGTCGGATTTTCAGCTGGAAATGATTTTGGAGCATTTTTTCCTGTTAGACAGAAAAGAGAAAAGAGAAAATTGGATAATGATTAGTGGAAAAATTATAAACACACGAGTCACGTGCAAAATTAGAAAGGTTTTTTCTCTCCCAGATGTTCATTTTATCACAAAGTAAAATAATATTGATGATGACCAGCAGTGAAATAAAAGTTTACGTGGCAAATATTTGTACTTTAATACCACCTGTGTCCGAGTTGATGGATGGATTCTGGCTTTTCCAGCAGTCCTGTACAGCTTTTCGACTTTTAAGGATTTCTTATATGTTACATTGTGTGACCACTGCCTGCTGACATACGCCGGGACATGCAGATCATGTTCTCCAAAGACATTTCATTATTAAAAGATTAATTACGAATGGAATAGCAGCCGCTGTCTCTCTGTCGGGGTTGCTTCTGCGTAACGGGACGTTATGAGTAACCGTGTTAGAGTGGGATGTGTTTGCGCTGTAATTTTGACACATTATTTGACACATTTAATACAGCTCGTGAGGTGACATTTAGTTATATGAACATTTGTCAGCTGACGTTTTGCTGCCGACGCTCCGTCTCGTTATCGAATCGCTTTTTTCCAAACGGCTCGCCACTCCTGTGTGCATTAAATTACGCCTTTAGGCCTGATTTACGCGCACTCATGTGAGGCGTTCTTTCTTTGTGCCTTAATCAAGATTCACCTATAGGAAAATTACGGCCAGTTACTCTCCGTGGAAGCGCCAAAGCGTTTCACTGTCACATACAAACTGGGGGCAGGGGTGATTTGAATAAAGCAGCAGAGATTGGAGAAGAGCCTAAGTTTGAATTCTGAACAGCACCAGGCTGAAACTGCTCTTGAACTTTTCCATAAAACAATCAGCAACAACGTGATCGAACTAAAGCCCAAACTGAACGTCTACTAAGAGATCGGACACGGGTATCATGGAGCTGAAATGCGTCCGGAGTAGAGAGTGGTTTCAGGGCTTTCAGAGTTGCGGCGCTGCTTTTACCAAAAACAAGTTACTTTTGTGTCCGCTCCGCTCTCTGTACACAACTGCAGCTTACACCAGCAACTTTAACGCGTTTACTGAGACGCGTTTTAACTTCTGTTTTCCATCGATTGACTCACTCTTCAGCTGTTTGTTCGGGCGTTTTACGCGGTCGCCCCGAGCGCCTTTATGCAACTTTTTCAAACGATCTTACATATGTTCTTACCACCAGATCGATCCAGGTTTGCAATTCCAATTCATCGAATTCCGTTCATTCTATCGTACATGCGTCTATGATTAGAAATATAAACTTACCGTAACGCATTTTGTGCCGCTTTCTTTTGTTCCTGGTCTGGGCGGGGTGGCTCGGCAGCGCGGATCATACACAGACTGCAGTGAGAGTCTGCTGACCGCGTAACAGGAGACGCAGAGCCTTTGGTGCCGTAAAGAGGGAGCCCTGACCGGGAGCACTGGGGTCTCTGGGGTCGGGACACACCCAGAGCCGCAGTGCGCACTGAGCGCTAATAACGCACTTTTACGCACCGCGGATTCGGACAAATCTTTACACACTAAAGCCCTACACATAGCTCAAACTACAGTTCGTTAATTATTATAACATGCAATATGTGTTACCAACGTCTGCTACCACAAAACCGTGCATTCAACAATTGGTAGGGTGTCAAATAATATAGCGACATAATCATTTCAGGAAGAGACTGCAGTTTATTAGGGGAAATGTATTAAATTTAAAAGAAATATATTTGAGGGAGGAAAACAAATGCTGGGCTTAAGCTGCGGGAGGAGGGAGAAGGAGTTTGGGGGCTGGGGAGAGGAGAAGAGTTTGTTTGGTATTGTCTGCTCCAAGGAGGGTGTTTGGTAAACATGAATGACATGCTGTTCTCTTCATGCAGATAAGCCGAGGGTGTACCAGGGCGTCCGAGTGAAGACCACAGTCAAAGAGCTGCTGCAGAGGCACAGAGCCCGGGAGGCCAGCAGCAAGAAAGTAAAAACGGTAACTTTCCCTCCCCACCTCCATACTCTCTCTCTCTCTCTCTCTCTTTCTCTCTCTTTCTCTGTCTCTCTCTCCCCCCTCTATCCCCTTCCTCTCTCTCCCTCTCTTTCTCTCCCCCTCCTCTCTCTCTCTTTCTCTCTCTCTCTCCAGTACATCCTTACTGTCACTCTGCCTTTTTCACTGTCTGACTGAGAGAGAAAACACTCTGAACAAAACAATAAACTGCTTCTGTAAATGACTGACTACCCCTCCAGTGCAAACATCCATAACAAATCCATTACGCACGAAGGCACAGATACGAACACACACACACACACACACACACACACACACACACACACACACACACACACACACACACACACACACACACAGAAACGAACATCTGTCGGAAGAAAAAATTCCAATCCAGATGTTGTGACAGAAAGCATCTAATAATCTCGTCTCTCTCTCTCCATCTCCTTCTACGAACAGATATCCCAGGCTTGTTTGGATCTTCAGGAGCTTTGCGCGTCCACTTTTCCAAGTAAGTTTGCCCAGCAGCACAATCCAAGTCCAGCAGCGTCTGACGTTAAATCGATCAACTAAAGCTGCAGATGAGCTGCAGCATTTCAATCCAACCAGACCTAAAGCAGTCACAAGCTGCACCTACACCTGCGACGTGCAACTCGAAAATTTAAGTCAAAATGTGCATGCAATCAGTGATTCAAATGAGGAATCCAGCCATAGCCATAGCCCCTCTGTTTGCCGAAAAATCCGCCCTGGTTACAGTAAAACAACTAACTCTGGCATTGCTGTTAGATTAATTTAAAAAAAAGTGAAGTGAAGTGAAAAAAATATATTGCACCCCCTGATGATGATGATGAACGAACCAAACCAGGTGCAAAATACTCACGTGAACTCCCCAGCCATGACTAACTACTCAGGACAGTGTTTACCTGGAACCTAATTGTAGTCTACCACTGACAGCTCCATTGCATCAGGGTCCCCGCTTATAAAGCAGCTACATTCAAATGTGGCGGCTGATGATGCTATGACATCACTCTCTGAACTTATAGGTCTATTTAAATGTCTTCCTGTGGTCTGCTACCCTGCAAAGACTAACGTGCACCTTGTCTGAATGCGTCCTTAAACATGTCTCCCCTGTAAATTGAAAATATTAACAACTTTCAATTTGCGACATAAATCCTGAACGGATCTGTTTTCAAGCTTCGCTGTGCAGCCGACATGTATGTTAATATATATATCAGAGACATGTAATGCTGAATCTGCAGCCTGTGACGCCAGTTTCCCTTTTTATTAACCTTTCGGGTGGGCCCGCTTTTTAATCAAATTTTTATATTCAATTCCGTTAGGTCGCTATGTTGTCCCTCCTACCGCCGCTCCGCCAGCGGACGCGAGCAGCTGTGGCGCGCGAGCGATCCAGCTGCGCGCCGCCTCGCTCTCCTTCCCTGACGGCTCGTGCAACATCCAGATGCAGGAGAGCACCTCGAACGGCGTCCAGCAGCAGTTCGGGGACACGCTGTTGCCCATCAACGGCTTCAGCGGCAACAACAACAACAATAACAGCTGCGGCGGCGGCGGCGGCAGCTACAGCGCCGCCCTGCCGCCCCCTCCTGCCCTCCCGCTGCCCTGGTGCCATGGACTCTCCTCTGATGCGGACTACTACGGCCATGGGATGGTAGGTTTCTCCCACTGAAGGAACTACATTCCGTCTGATAGCGCTTTGATGAAATTGTCATTTCAGGTTGGCTGTGATTATGTAGAAAGATGATTTTTGCTTATTGCAATAATGTTTTAATTTGCATGTATTTCCAAATTAAAATGACAGTGTGGTAAGCAGGATGTATGCAGAGTAGGAGAGTGCTATCAGTCCACCAATAAATGCATTAAATCATTGGTCTCAGGGCAGTGGACCTCCCACACCTCCCACACCTCAGGCAACATCAAATGATGTAGTTTTGAAATAGGGATTTGGCATGGCTGTTTCTCCTCAGCAGAGACCTGTTGGGGCTTGCATTCAGAATTATGTGGCCCGAGGTAACTTTGGAGCAGCTAATGTTGTTTTATTTGGAATAAGATCTGTTTTTGCATTATAAAACAATCCAATGGGAGTTTATGGCCCAGCAGCTGTAAGAAATACTTAAATACAGCCTCAGTGAAGTGAAATTAAATATTAACACAGGGGCATAGCACATACTGGACCCTGTGCATAGATGCTGTCTGTGCACCCCTGCCTGCATCCATGGCTATTCGTTCCAGTATCTTGGCGGGCCCTCCTCACATGAGGGCCCTGTTCACTCAGTCCCCTTCCCCTCCCTATCAAGTCTTGTGTCCCTGTACAATATACATCAATAGAGGAACATCATTATTTCTGGTGTCATCACCCTCCTGCTCAACATCATCCTCACTATGCTGCATGTCTTCCTCTCTCTCAGGCTCCCTGCTCCTCACCAGAGTCACTGAAGTTCTGCAACCCCATGGATCACAACAGCTACTCGCCGCAGGACTCTTTTTCCTCCTCGTCCTCCTCCTCCTGCTACGACTCACCCACCAGGATGGAGTCCGGCTACCCCGGCTTCGCCTCAGAGCACTTCCACTACCAGCACTGCAACCTCCAGGACTGTTACTGCCTGCCCCACTGTTGGCCAGGCCAGCAGGAGAGCTTCCCTGCACCTGAGTATGCACCTTACTACAACCCCACAGACTATCCATACGCCTGTCCTGTGGAAGAGAACTATTTCAAGAGGGATTTGAGCTCTGAAATGTGTTACAATGTACTATGATGAGACCTTCAGCAGTATTGTTTTGTCCTTTGACTGTACATATGATTCTCTTCAAGTCCTCTGTAAGACTGTTTGCTTGATGGTCCACTGTGCATTTCAGTGTGTGGTCTGACTGGCTTTTGCTTTGGTGGAGTTAATATGATGAATGCTGAATGGATGGAAAATGCTGATATTTTTGTATCAATTACTTTTTTTTTACCACTTAAATTTATTTTCATACACGTAACTTGTTGCTGTACTAAATAAAAACATGTCAAACTCACCAACGTGCTTAAATGAATTCCTCTTTGCTTGCATTCGCACTTTAAAAAAGCCAAAAAGCACATAAGTGCACTGCAGATTGCAAGTGAAGACAGGTCGGTGTCAGCTGCTTGATTTGTTAGTAGCTCACAGTTTACAGTTTGCTCCCTGAACAAGCCACCACAGTTCTCATCTATGTTGCCTATCACAGGAAGCTGCAAAAAAATGTGGGAGGAGAGTGACAATAAAAAAGGCAGAATGATAACGTGTTGGGGCTCAGCTGGGCTGTAATGCAAACCTTTGATTGAAGGAATCCTGAAAGATTTGACTTTACACGCAGGGAGGAAGTTCACCAGAAGCAAGAAGCAATGAAGTGCATTGGATGTGAATCACGCTGACATGATGAAGCCAGTACCACATAACACATGCGTCATACATCATTTTGGATAAATACACGAGAAATATTATTTTGAAGGCTTTGAAACAACATTTAGACAATAAAGTAGGGAGATAGCATTTACAGGAAATATGTCTGTAAAGCGAAATCAATAAACAAAACGTTGCCTTTTACATGCTCAGACTTTGGTTGGTGGCTTGCCAAAAACTTCTAGGCTGGGTGAGTTTCTGCTGGGGGCATTTTGGACTCACTGAAATTGACTTGATAGATTTTGCCACACTTTCCACCAGGGCAGATAAACATGACTTCATCGCCTCAGGATTTCTAACTTTCCGGCTGGGGCCCTGCTTTCTGGTGGGCACCAGATTCAATGGTTTATATCATAGACTTACATGAGCATAGGCAGCATGAAACAGTTTAGGCAGCCAGTCTCCACATTTACATTTCTGTAAGCGATCAAATGGATCATGGTGTCACATGTACACAAGGGTCCCACTGTTGATCGTATTAGTTCGTTCTTGTGAATTATAAAAACAGATTACTTTAACAGGATACTATCATATGAAAAAGTATTCAGAATATTAAAGAGTTAAAATAATAATTGCCACTTCAAAGTTGAATATATCCCATAGTGTGCTTGCATTTATGTATCATTTTCATCTTTATTGTACTGCATTGCCCCATGACCAAGTGACAAGTGTAAGTGTAAGCCTGTCATGTTGCTGCAACAGACCGGCTTCCCACCCCATTTACTACCCCAGTTAACTGCTGGTGATGATAGAAATACTCATATTGAAACAAATACATCCCTCATACAGTTCAGCTCATTCAAATGTCTGATTGTTTCACTTATTGTTGCCATAACAATGCATGAAAACCACACATCTCCAAAGCAAGAACGTTTCACGAGTTAATAAAAACAGTCCTGTTTTCAAATTTGGAGATGCGTGGTTTTCTTTGGAGTTCATTGTTCTGTTGTTTCCAGCTGCAGAGATGAAGCGTTCTGGAAATACAGAACAAATAAGAAAATGCTGGACACCGAGGCCGATGAACAGTATGCAGCTGCACGCCTGTGTCCTCCAGCTGCAGGCTCATCGGTGGGGTGTCGGGGCAACCAAGTGCCATAACGGACAAGCCTCTGATAACAACTGTCCCAGTGTTTTGTTGCTCCCGTCCCCAACTTGTTTGAAACTGGCATCAAATGCAGAATAAACATTTATTTACAAAAATCAATGAAGCTGATGTAGTAAAACTTTCCAAACGTTTCACTTTGATATACCTTTACATTTTGGTAATCTTAACGTCCTTCTCACTACTGCTTTTGAGTGTTTACCATATGATGCATGGCAGAGTAAACGAGTGATGTCTGACGCTGCGCAGGTTTACTGAAAGTCTGTCTGTATCAGTTCACATAGTGAAGTTTTGATCCAAATTCAGTGAAAAATGTAATGGAATTTCTGGAAATTCAGCAAAAGAAAATGTGAATTGGCTCACATTTCAATCCACAGCTCTCAATGCAAATATTAGGTGAGTGTAGATAAACAGCTCTGCACTGATTCTCCACTCTGGTGACATTAAACTGCAGAAGAGAGAGCAACAAGGTGATGCAGAAGAGCTCCAGTCAAAGGCGTTTAGGATTATTTCATGTATCCATCTGAGGAAGGTTACCGTCTCCTCATCGCTCCACTGCCTCGTCAAGCTTCAGTGAACGTTTAAGTCACACGCTTCACTATTTATTCATTGACTCAGGTTTTGTTGCACTTTATCAACACACATTTCCTGCATCTCCACTAAGCATTTTTACACACAAATTAAAATGTGCACTAAACCCTGATCGCAGGTCAGTTTTCAGGCTCTGTCCTGTGTTGCTTTTTTAAATCCTTGTTTCCATTCTTCATCTGCATGTGTTGTAATTTGCTGTACTGTAACTGCACAGCTGCCTCTTTAACCCTACACTGTGAACTGAATCTGTACTTCATGTAGTCATTCAACAATGCGTGTGGGCCCTTGTTCTGCTTGAATTAGCCTGATCATATTTACTCTTTGTAATGACAGCAATGTATTCACCAAGCTGATTGCTGACATATGTCAACACAGCAAAACAAACAAGCATGACAGGGCAAGATCACCAGACTGTCCCACCGCACCCTGGCACTGCATTAAGGCCTGTATCATTACAGATGATGTGCTTTAGCAGAGCAGAAACTCGTGTGTATGTCCATGCATTAAGGATGCGACAGTGTGATCGCTGCGTGTTCAGAATATGACTGTGTGGCAATGGGCCAGATTCTGAGGTGGAGCTTCTCCTTCATATCACTATGAATTCCTACCATCTCATGGTCACATGATCTTCTTTTGGTGGGTTATAAGAAACGATGACATGAAAGTGAACTCAGAGATTCCAGAGTAGTAAGAGTAGTTTTCCAGCCAACTTTTATCTTTTATCTCGCATTTTTCACTTTGGCTCAATACCATGACTCATTATCAGACAGATACAGAGGGTTGTGAAATCAGGCAATGAGAACTAGGACCCAGATGCAGAGTGGAAAAGCAACAACTTTTAACGGGAAAAACGGGAAAAAGAGTTCGATGATCAAAGTATCAACTAAAGAGTTACAAAACACAAAACACCCGAAGGGGAATAATATACTAAACAAAGAAACAACAAAAGATCAAGACAGACAAATACTCGGAATGAATGACTCAGGGAAATACACGAAAATACAAAGAGCTGGTACGTGGATAGACTCTTCCTCAGGAACGAGACAATACATGCAACATGCAGGAACAATCTGGCACCGGAGGAGTGCTTGGTCTGGTCTTAAGTAGCCAGCACTGATTGGGCTGATTACTGTCAGGTGTGGTAGTCAGCTTCGCCCCGCCCCTGCTCATGCACCTGTGGGCAGAGGGAGAGAGAGAGAGAGAGAGAGAGTGAGCACAGGATAACAGAACAGATGGTAACATGGCATGGTGTCATATAAAACTAAAATGCCAAGGCTGAGTCAGGTTATGAAAACTGAAGTACTCGAAGTGCCCAGTGTGTACTGGAAACCCGGGTGCCACATGAGCCCACCTGGCTCAAAGATTTTGGACAGGCTTTTCAACTTTTGTTTTCTTTCCATCTGCACTTCACACGTAGCTCCCATTCCTGAAGCAGGATCCAGCGAGGCAAACTAAAACACTAACAAGCACAGCGTGTGTTTATTTGTCTGTGTGTGTCTTGTTGGCAAGCTCCCCTCATGCCCCCACTGAACCAACACTTGTGGAAATCCCCCTGCAGAGGCAGAGGCTTGGCGGCACCTGCTCAGTGTGGAGAAACACCCACAATTCAAACAGTGGGGTCTGAGTTCTGGACCCCAGAATTCTCAGTTTGATCGTGAACACTTCAAACAGTGGCTCGCTCCTCATTGCCCCAACAGTCACCAAGAAAACCATCCTCATGAACTGGAAATCAAGAAACATGCCAAGTTCATGCACTTCCATCAAAAACCTGGAAATAGAACCCCTGTGGATCTGGTTTCCTCTCACTCATTATTTACAACCTGATGATCTTGATACTTATTGATTGATTTATTTATTTTTGCATGCATACACATGCACATGAGCCGATGCAGACATACGTCCACACATACATGCTTGCATACATACATAAAAAAAGGGGAACGGAAGAAAAATCTAATTATAGAATCAATATGAATACCCATAATTAATAACCACATTACTAATTACAACATATACCTACATGCCTGTCCTGATTACATTACATTACATTTCCTGTTTATTCTATCACATATCATCTATTTATATTGCTTTTAGTATTTATTTCTATTTCTCTTTTGTTGAGCTCATATATTCTACATTATGTTATTGTTTTTATTATAGATAAACCCAAAACATCATTAAGGATATAATAATAACATTAATAATGGCAATACTTATTATTAGTATTATTATTACTATTATCAAAATACACATATATCCACAACCTCCCCAACAAATCCCTACAATTCCTACAATCTAGCTATTAACGCCTGTTACTTCTTTTTCTTTGCATTTGTCTTTTACTTGAATAAATATAAATTACCATCAAATATTGCAAATCCTGTTTGTCAGGAATATTATCTCATCCATCTTCTGGATCCTCTTTTCTAGTTCAGTATGAGAGGTTTTTCTTTTATTTAACTGTTCAGAACATGCACACACACACACACACACACACACACACACATATTGCCTATTATCCAGGCATGTTTTGTTGTGAGCTAATTGCTAAGAAGCTGAAACCTCATGATGATGATCATCATCATCATCATCACGTCGGCATCAGACGCCTCACCAAAGCAGGTCCAGTCATCACAGAAGTCAGTGTGATATATGTGTTCAAGAATTTAGTATGGCCAGGGTCACTGCCAAGGGGGGTGGATGCGACAGGAGGGCTAAGGCAACCCTTACACAATTGCTGGGGCCCCCAAGTGAGCCCCCATTGCATATGTATAATTAGCTACTCAGGTACTGCCCAATAGCCCGTGACACCTCCCACCCCCCAGGTACTAAGTGGGCAAGAGTTTCTGGTTAAAGAATCTTCTTCATTCAAAGCCAACAAGGCAAGACAGTAATCCTCTCCCAACCCCCCCACTATACACTCACAACTGTCCCCTACAACATCAGCACATGGGAACTAAGCTGGGACAAAAAACAGAACAACAACTGACAACTTAAGTAATTCATGTTAACTCGATGTACAATGTTATTGTAGACCATTAAATAATATTAAGTGGAGCAATGAAACATATCTGTCCAAAATAAGATGGAATATTTGAATGAAGCAGTCAAGTTGCATTGTGGGTAATAAAATCGTAAAACAGATATGTCTCTGGCTCGATTTTGAACATCAATAAGTCCAACAAAGTTGTAGGAGTGTGGAGCTAAATCAGCGGGGAACTGTTTTAATGTAAACCAAGATGTATGATGGTTTAGTTACCACGGTTACACTGTCCTAAAATCTTAAAAAAAAAAAAAAAAACTGGTTGTGTTGAAATTGGCATGCCTGTTGAAAAACAAGTCATGAGAATGAGCGGCAGTCACACTACAAGGTTTTTTTTTTCATTGTACATATTGTACAGCAGAAAGGAAGTTTAACCAGCTCAGCCACCACGAGGCTGCAACTGTAGAAATGTAATCAGTACAACACAATACACAGCACCAGCTATCAGCATCGCACAATGCTCCGATCAAACTGGGTGTTGTTCATGGGACTGTGGTGCTGTTGAGGCTGCACGCCTTTATGAGACTCCTTTGAAGTTTTATGATCAGATTTATTGAATCAAATCCTTTGTGTTGCTGATTTTGTCATTGTTAATATTTAAGCAGCAGGATCAATGATTTTCTGCTGAGATCTAAACCAGGTGCCAGGTGACAACTCTCCTCTGCATGTTGGACCAGATGGAAATGAAAAGGTTTCTCGTCTGGGGGTGGCATTAAACCTGGCCTGGAGAAATGATGGCTGGTGAATACATAATTTCGCTGTATTTCGCAATGACAGGTTGGTGAGCCCTACACCTGTGTGCAGCCATATCAGAGGGTGTTTCTTTATTGAGTAAATCTGTAGCTGAGAGCCCAACACACCCAGGCCTGATAACAGAAACACTGGCATGTCACACACTGTGTCGCACCGTGAAAGTGACAGCAAAGCTCTATTTACACGCCAAACAGAAGTGAGGCGAACACGCCTGACGTATGAAAGCACCGTGTTTCCATTTGTGAAGTAGGTTGGTCAACACTATCGAAGCCATGGCTTTCATACAAATAAAATGCTGCAAAAAGAACAATGAAGTGATTCAAACTGTATTCAGCCCATCAAAGCTCTTCCGTTTGGTGTCCGGTAGCTGCAAAGGAAGTGATGCTTTTTACGCTGCTGCTTTATTTACTTGCCCGGCCTGATCAGTGCTAGTCGCTGCAGCAGAACAGGTAGAAAGAGGAGCAACACCTATAGATGAAACATCCCAGGGAAAATCCGTCTGAACACAGTTTACCTGACAGGTATTTCACAATATACATAGACTAATGGGCGATAATCGCTCTTCGTTCAACCGAAGCATTCCTGGCTCTGCCTCCATTGCACATCTTATGAGATAACGGCTGAGATATCTGCATGTATGCGAGAACAGTTGAGAAAATGACATGTGAGAAAGCAACAGGCTCCTTTGAGTCTCCTGCAGGTTTTATTTGTGGCGTGCTATCTTGATCTGTGGCGCCTGTTTATAGATCGCCTTCACATGAAGCGTCCTCTGAGAGCCGAGTAGGAAGAACAGGCTTCGGCACGACTGCGCCGGCTCCTGCTTCACTCCTGCTGTTGACGTAGTGCCTCCTGCTAAAAAGTCAGTTTTTTTGAGGGGTTTTTTTTCTTTACCTTTGCACAGAACTAGGCTGGCTGGTTTCCCCCTGTTTCCAGTCTTTATGCTAAGCTAAGCTAACCGACTCGTGGCTGTGGCTTAATATTTAACTGACAGGTATGAGAGTGATATGTTGATCTTCTCAGCTAAACTCTTGCCATCTTTTTTTTTTTTTGGTCATTTCAAAGCAGATCCATCTGTAGATATGTAGACCTGCTAAAAGCCAGTCAGGCAGGGTGTCACTGTTTTTCTGTCGCACAAACATGCACACTTTGAAACTGATCAGTTTTCACACTTGGGCCCCCCCTCGTCCCCTCCAACCAGTTAGACGCTTTTATCCACTGAGATGACTGTTTCCATTGGCGGTACATTTAAATGAAGCGCTGCAGCTGGTGCCACGCAGCTTGTGAAAGGACTCACATATATTTCTGATCACACACTCAGATATTAAAGTGCGAAAAAGTGTTAACGAGGATTTGATAGCACAGGAGATCAAATACATTTACAGTCCACGTCAGCCACGTAAGAAGGTAAATACACTCTTTGCCACTTCAGTGAGTAAATGTTGACAAGGTGAGTCACAGTGTTTTTTTCCTGAATCAAATTTGATCTCTATGGCAACCAGTCACAGTTCTCTGGCCTGTGTGTGAACTCAAACCTTTATTAACTAAGATGCCAAAGAGAATAATGGCTGGATTATCAATTGGGCAGAGCAGGTTAAAACCACATTTCCTGCAAGGCAATCGGTCATAATTCTGATAAGTGTTTGCGATGGGAATATGAACAAAACATTTACCACCATGATAAGGGGCTTCACATGGACCCGGCTTTCTCTGCACGATGCTGAGGCCTTAAATTCACTGTTTATGGCGCATCTTCCTTAATTAGCTTGTGTTTAATCAAATGACCACACACTAAACCTAACAACTGTAACAGTATGATATTCCATCATAGGAATACAATGCAGAGAGAGAGACAGAGAGAGGGAGAGGGAGGGAGAAATGGACGACTAATAAGGGCCCGACCTCTCCTGTGCCACCCAGGGCCCCGCAGCAGGTAAGCTCAACCATGATGACAACACTGGCTACTGAAATACTCAGGTCAGGGTTTGCATTCATGCATATCGAGTCAGATATATTTGGCTAATTTTTTTAATTCTACTGAATGATTTCAACATCTACAATCATGTGATACACTCAAAAGCTCCAGAACAGCTACTAAATGGACCTTCTGACGAGGTTGTATGTGATTAAATTCTTACTAAATAACAGGATAATAATCCTACATTGAGGTAGAGACCTCATTTACATAAAAGCTGAGTAAAAAAGGTAGACAAAAGATGAACATGACATCCTCGAAGCCATTCTTATAATAGTCATTTATAAAGCATTAATAAATGATTTATTTCTGATGTCTGAAGTGGTATGAAAATGCAAGTTCCTAATAGCAGCAATCGGCGTGCAGGCGTAGAACAAATATGAAAGAACTTACTGGGACCAGGTATGAAAGGTGTATTCTCAGCCTCACTTGAGTGACACCCCAGAGCACAGCCTCTCCATGACAAGCTCTAGTGATTGCCCCATGTGTCCCACCCCTGCATGCTATCAAGATGCACAGGCATGTCTCTGCAATACCTGGTGGCCCAGAGATGGAGCTCTTTAAAGGGACTCTCTGTGATCAACACATGTGTCTTTCATCAGAAACCCCAGTCCTGACTGTGTTTCAGATAAAATAAACTGTTAGGCTGCTTCAATGAAAGGGGGGGGGTACTTGACTGAGCGCCTACAGGCAATTATAAGCAAAGTGTAACACACGGCATGGCCTTTCAATTCTGTTTGTCTTCCTGAAGCTCCCTAAGGACATGTGAACATAAGCTGTGTCAACAAGTCCAACGGCCCCTTTTTTTTGCTTTTTTTTTGGAGCAGCTGAGGTGCAAAACCCAGCACATGCTCAATGAGTCAGCAGTTACATTATTTGCCAAGAATCCTTTAAAGTTTGTGTGATGAGGTTTGATTTAAAGGTACCTCTCACACTGCCATGAGACTTCCACATTTCAGACATTTCAAAAGGAGCTTGTCAGGCGAAACCTTTGAAAACCTCATGTTCATCTTACAGGTACAGTCACATTCATGCTGATATATAAAAAAAAATGAAGTTGAGGAATTCATACAAACCCTCTTATACATGAGAATTATGCAATATCTCAGGTTTCAGCTGCACTATTCACGTTTCTGTCGTTCGGATTTATTGTCGATTTATTGTCCGGTTGCTCACCTCTGAATTCTGCATGAGAAAACAGAGCCACCTCTCTTCACGTGCCCATCACAAAACCTCCCCCGTGATACGATCTCAGGTGTTTCCAGGCGTGGTATTTAACAGCTTAGCAGAAGCACCTCTCACGATGTCAGTTTCCCCAGGGGGAAAACCCCTGAGACTCAGAGGCCTTCACTGGCAGTGAAAGATGTTTCAGGGCGCTCTGCTGTAAAATTGTGAAATTTAATCTTCCTTATTTCTACTCGAACAGTAACCTAAAAAGGCTCGTTTGGGCAAAACCAGTTCCTGACTTTTAACACTGCAGCAGGCAGATTAGCATTTTGGCAGAAAGATAGAACTGCAGCTGAAAAATAATGCTGTATCTCTGTATTAGTATGTCATGTGAGGTAGATTTCTTATGGAAATGTGATGCATTGCATGTCACTCTTGTTTTAGCTTGCTTTAGGGGGGTGGGGGTGTGCTCATTGGCCTTGGTTGACACCCCAGTGAAGGATGAAGGATGTCTTTTGCTTCCAACACTATACAGTCTTCACACTGTGCCTGTGACTTTTTGTACAGCCTTGCAGGACTCAAATAGCACTCCCAAATCCACGGTATGTTTCCAAGTACAATATGTTAATCAGCTATCACATCCTCCTCCTTCCATTCAAAAACAGCATGTTGTTGTGCCTCACAATGTTTTAGATGCCACAGGTACTGACAGTCAGCACCTAACTTACCACTTAACCTTTGTTCCTCTTAGAACAACCTCTACCCACAAGCGTGAGCCCAACTCTGGTTTGATACAAATAATCAGTTAAAAAATTAACCTAGCAGTGCAGGACATGTGACAATTTCCCAAGCTATTGTCAACTGACAGTGTTAATAATTTTTAAGAAAGGTAAACACCTCAAGGCTACGAGGAGATGGACGGCACCTAATAACCTTGTAATCAGAAAACTGCAACGGTCTCTGACAGAACTACAACGGCGTCTTTTTCTATTTTTCAAAGCCGGTTTGCTGCAAAATTTAAATCCAATTGAAGTATAGATTAAGAAAAGCATTAATATTTTGTACACTCATTTAAAAACAATTTTAAACATCCAAAAGGCCCATCAGGTAGAGCATTTTATTGCAACACATAAGCATAAAATAATACTAAACGGCATTCTGTATAAGCAGAGAAAGAGGTTGCTTTTCCCTCCGCTACATATTACATGCATAGATAACGAAAAACAGAAAATAAGAGTCCACAGTATTTTGGTCATTCCAGGAAAAACAGCCGTAACTAATAAAAAAGCTAATTCTGCTTTATTCCAACTTAGGTCTTACTTTGAGTATTTCTGATCATTATTCCCATCTGTTATAATAACTGTGCTCTTCCTAAATTAGCTGCTGAGATCTGGAAACATGGCAACATCACTTCTAAGATGTCAGAATTTTTGCCTTAGGATCCCTGTTCAAGACCAGCTCTCAAGATTTATATTCACTAATATTCACCCATTTATTATTGGTGAATATTAGTATATACATTTTTGCCCATTTCCTCCGGTTATTCATCCAACATTGATCTCTGCAATTACAGTTAACAATTATGATCTCTATCATAATGGATAGAGATCATGCCCACAGCCAGAAATTGAGGACCCAAGTTGTAATAAACCTAAATTATCCTTTAATCATCTTTTAAAATAAACAGAAAAATTACTGCTTTCTATGGACAGAAAAACTCTCCTTTTTTTAGACACTCGGAGTGAAGAGAGAGTTGCTGTACGAGTCTTTGTCCTCCTTGCCGCCATCGTTCTTTTGATCTTCCAGAAGTTTATCCAGGAGGCTCGGTGACTCCGGCTCTACCCCTGGATCTTCATCCAGAGACTGACTTTGCGGTTCAGGGTCCAGCTGGTGGTCCGAGCGCTGTGGGAGGTCGAGTATCTGCGGCTGAGGATCTCCACTCTGAGCCTCCAACTGAGGGATCATGGTGGTCAGAGACATGGACAAGGGCATGTGGACCAGCGGTGACCCGGGAAGAGCTGCGGGGCCAGGGGCAAACTGGACCCCCGGACTGGGCATGGTAGATATGGTGGTGAGGGGCTGGGCCCAGGGGAGGTAGGTCAACCCTGAGTCTGGAAGCTCCATCTGCGGGAGGGAGGCTGGTGCAGGGGTCATAGGTATGGTCTGAAACAACAAGAAGAAATATGACTAACATGTTAAGGCTGATCACAAAGGAACTAAATCTAGCAAAGACACAAACATTTGTTCAAAACTGCAATTGTCTGCCTTGTTTAGGTTGTTCCTGCTTACACAAGACAAACAATACAGTCGATCAGAGGCATGGTGAGTAAAAGGGAGCTTTGTCCCTTAATTGGACTTCCAGGCCACGTGCTCTCAACAAGCCATCAGATCCTTTAGGTGTGAAGGCCAGATGATTAGGGAGTGATGGTGCACATAAATGTGTATTCAGTTTAGCTGCCGCTCATATATTTTGCAGAGCGACCCCCTGTTTATTATCGCTGCGGTGAAAACAATACTCTACCAGACTGGATGGACATAGTTTTTAATGTTTCTTAAAACATGTCTGGAAAAGTTGACTCAGTCTGGTCTAACCCTGAACCCCACCCACCCCACCCGTCCTCAAGCCCTCTGTTTGCTAGCTAGCTGGAACCTTTGCTTTAGGTTATAGTTGCTTAAAGAGGGCGAGGGTGTTAAACAGTTAAACTTATACTCCACCCCAAATGTATCTCACGCACCCGCTCGCTGTAGGCTTCAAACGTTGGCATTGAAAGATGGAAAGAGCAGCTTCTTTCAGTTCGCATAGTACATTTCAGAAGTTGTGAAAACTTGTCAGCATTGGAATCCGCTGAGACGACCGTGGAGTCAAGCTGACTTGTCTGCTCTCTGTGAGGGATAGGACTGTCGCTTATCAACACCAACCCCAAGCAAGAAGCTCAGTTTTGATTGAAGTATGAGTATAAGGTTAGGAGAAGGTTGGGATCTGCCGAGATGGAATTTGTATGCAAGCTGGCACAAAGGTCTGCCCACGAACTGAGCTCAGAGCAAAATGCAGATCAGATTTCTGTGTTTCTTAAAGTGTTTTTTAGTTCAGTCCAACCAGTCCTCCAGGTCTTTATAACTTTAATGGAGGAGACAACAGGAAGGCATGTCCTGGACACAGCATGTTGCACCTGCTGCTGAGTTCATTATTTAAAGAAGCATTGCTGCTGACCACCAGGACTCTTTCTCTTTCTCATGTCCACAGTGATTTAGTCTTTGCTATTTTGCAAACCTTGCATGCTTCTGTTCACCACGTGTCTCATACTCACCCCAAAGTTAGTGAGCAGCGGTGTGTGCGTATAGGTAAGCATGGTGTAGCTGGGACACAGAGTCTGCATGTACACATCAGCAGTGAGGGTGGGGGTGGCTGAGTAGGCCAGACGGTCCTGCTGGTTGTAGTCAGATGAAGACCAGGGTGTTGCAGCAGGCTGCTGGACGGCGCTGGTCGCAGGGGGTGCGGCTTTCCACGCTGGACACTGCAGCCCTCCATCGCTGACTGCACTGGACGGCTCACCTGGTGAGCCGCCGACGGCATCAGAGCCGAAGACGCCTGAATTTCAAAGAGAAGCTCGAGTGAGTGTTCAAGGACAAGCAGAGGCACGTGCTTTACTTACAGTAATCAATTCTTAAATGTGTGCGGTAACTCTGAGATGCAGCTGTTAGGAACGAACACGTACCTTGTGTGTATGCAGACTGGTTGTTGTGTCCGACCACATCCTAAAAAAAAACAGATAACAACAATTAAAAAAAAGTGAGATGAGCATGTCAGTAATTTGCAGTAGAACCATGATCGCATGCTGTTTCTGAAGAACTTGTCACACTCTAATGTTGATACATAAATATGTGGTATTTACCCTGAACTGATCAAGTCCAGGTGTGAGAAGCAGCTGAGCCGAGATTATAATTAAGTGTGAGTGTGAGTGTGTGTGTGTGTGTGTGTGTGTGTGTTTTCTTCTGTTTCTTCAATACTGCCTGCAAAGACGTCTGTTACTGAAGCGATTTCAGTGCAGTTTTGAGGCTGAATGTTCCTCAACTGACACTGACACAGGGCTTCGGTCGTCTGAGTTATTAAAATCATGTGGGAATCTTTCAGAAGTTACTGCTTTTAGTGTGCTTTTAGTAACGTTGCACTAAAAGCATTCATTTTGGAAGATATAAAAATGATTTGACTGAGTCAGACAGTCATATTAACTTCAGATCTCTTTCCAGCCAGTGTGCACAAGGGGAACAATTATAGCAACCAAACCACCATCTTCCACCATGCATATGGGCATGTGAGTATTGTTTAAGAAGAAACCCATCCTTTAATCTGTTGCATCCTATATCCACATTTGTTTAGTCCTACTAATGTAATTCAGAAAGTTAAATTTGGACCTTATATAGAGCCGAGGGGACTGCAGGTGGAACGTGGCCAGAAGTACAAAGCGACTCTTCTCTCTATATAATATGGTGATTGGACATGGTCTGAAAAGGTTAGGGGTTAACCCAAAAATGAAAAGAAAAATATTGTGATTTTGCTTCATTACTAGGTCACAATTGAGTAAACTCCATCTGGTAAGGAAGACCTCGAGATGTTGTTGAAATGAAATGTTTAAGACAACATGTTTTAAATGACATCGTACACGAGCAAAAGCGTTAATGATGTGATGTCACTTTAACAATAGTGTGATCACCACATCATCTCGGACCAGAAAGCCTGGATGAACCCAGAGGTGAGGGCCCTATGTAGAGCCACAAAAGCTCTCTTTCCATCAGGTGAAGAGGAAGCAGCAATGCCAGAGCAAGACTGAATGGACACCCATGATTGCATCCTCGTCATGAGAGAGCTCTGCTCTGCTGCACGTAATGTAATGTAATGTAATTTATTTATTTCAACAGGGACAGCGCACAATAAGACATTAATCCTGTACAACAAGAGAATATGCATTGTGCCAGGTTATAGCAACTTGCTAATTTCCACCTGTAGTCCCTGGGCAGGTTGATGGAATAATACCTAAAAGAAAAATTACTAATAAAATCGTAGAGCAAGGCAGAGGTACAATATATAGGAGAAATAAATAGAGACATAAAAGCAGATTCGACAGAACAAAACAGATTGCCTCCCAACACACACGCGCACGCACACACACAAACACACACGCACACACACACAATTTAAAAGTGTGTGCACTCTTGAGTCGACAGTAGCCAACGCTTGGCACGATGTGAAAAACGTGGGAACTTTTACATGATATGATGTCTGCCGGCAGAGAATTCCATGGACGACATCGCCGTCATCAGCAGATTTCGAACAACAATGAGAATTCAATTTGGGCAGAAAATCAACACTTTTGAAGTGTGGTGTACAAGGAGATGATCGTCGATTAAAAAAAAAAAAAGAAGGCTGAGACATCCACCTGCATTCACCTACAGCAGGTGAACTGATTCCTGGGCATCAGCCTCAAGTAGAACCTGTCATAGTCATCACACATCTTCAGTTTTTAAAGGAAGCTCAGAAAGCACTGTATATCTTAAGGAAACTTGGTAAGGCAAAATTCCAGAGCCAGACCAGGGACCGAAAGCATCCTGACTAGAAACATTACACATTGGCTTGTTTGTGCATCACACAGGACAGGAGGACTGCAGTATCTGCAGAGTCCATCTGCTGTGCATCAGTGATATCAGAGCCTGAGGGACAAGTCTCAGCAGTGCTCAAGATATGGACCAGAAGAACTGAGCAATTAACCACAGGGCCAAAAGCTAATAGCCAAAGGTCCATTGAAGGTCCTTTTAAGGTAAAGCAGCTTGTTTCAGGTGAGATTGTTATTTATTACCTGTACACTGAGCGGCCCCAACCTATCATGTCCAGCTGTGGACAGAGATGCAGCCAGACACTTCAAATGTTTCATGTTTTTCTCTTGACGCCTTTAGGATTTGAAGAAGCAGTGCTCATTGTGCAGAATGCCTCATTAGTGTTATTACAGCCTGTTACTCAGATCTGTTCAACAATAAATGCATGTGAGAGAATTTTAATCCTTCAGTTCATCAGTGTGGAGTCCATTTCAGGTTTATGGACTAGTCGACACCCTACTGCTGGGCATAGTACTGCATCATACATCATTTAAGCGTGAGTGACTAGTACCTACAGCTGTCAGACTAATATAGTAGAATAGTGTAGTAGTGTTTTCCTCTGAGCTGTAGTGGAGTAGAATTACAAAGTGACAGAAAATGGAAATACTCAGTACCTTAAATATGTACTCAAGTACAGTATATATACAGTATTGAGTAAATATCCTTAGTTGCATTCCACCCTTGTACATCGTGCAGGACCACATGCATATAATCTCCTTTTTAAAACATCTGTATGCACATTTGAGGAAACGTGTTTGCTCTGGCAGTCCCTGTAAGGGTGAGTGCGTAATAAGCAGTGATACAGTACAGAATCTGTGATGAGAAGAGTAAGAAGGGATGAGAGAGGCAGCAGCGACAGTACTGACAGCTAGTGTCAATGTTGACATGAGCAGTGAAAGACAGCATCCTGCTGCCTGCAGCTGGCCAGCAGGACACGTGTCAGATGCCTGAGAGACACTAAGGTCATCAGCTGGTTATATATTATATTGTTACAGCTTTGACAGGGGGTGGAGTTTTACACCACTCTGGCACAAGACTGACAGCATTACTACTTAAGCACTGACGGTGATGGTCTTAGAATTAACCAGGAAGCATTGACACTTGCAGAGAGTATAAGCCCTCTGGAAACAGCTGTGTATGTGGCCTGCAGTTGTTCTTTGAAAAGCTGCCCTACTGGAGGTTCAGTTCAGTTTTACCAACATAAACAATACCAGTTGTTGTAAAGTAAGTGCTGGGTGTGTTTCACTGTAAACTGAGAGCACTCTATCAAGGCACCGTGTCAAGCACAAGGATCTCAAACCAAAGCTCTCCGTTTAAACAATAATCCTTTGTACATTATGTCAAACCGCTGCCCTTCACATCCGGCTCAGCCAAGCTAGCCCAAATCAGGGCCGCCCTCTGATTTGAAGCAGGAAACTGTCAGCCATCACAGAGGCCCTTCACCCTTCACCCCAAACAGGGGTCTGGTCAAATGTGTAAGTGCGAGGTATGGCAGGAGTGTTACCACAGTTCTGAGAATAACTTAACCATGTTACTCCCTGTAAACCAACTTATTTCACACTTTAACTTTCGTACATTTTTACATGTTTTTTTTCCGTGTTTGATTTTGTAGTGTACACACACCAGAGGGGTATTCATCTCCTTATCTAACTCCTGACAAGGAAGTGAAAAGACACATTTCTCACTATGTCAAACAAACCCTGTAACACGGCAGGGCAAATGTGAGCACAGTATCATAGTCACAAAGTACACTGGATTAATTTAAAAGCCTGCGGATTTAAAGCTAGAGAGGCCATCAAAGGTCAAAAGTACACAAAAGACATGAAATCTGTTCATAAAAACATAACCAATACGAGTTTCCACAGATATGCTTTCACACTGAAAGATGAGTCTTTTTGGGTACATTTTGCAAACCACTGAAAGATGATATGTAACTGCGCTTCGTGTCAACTGATCAAGTTAATTTTTTTTTTTGTCTTATCCAAGAATGTGAAGGGGAGTCTGTGTGTGTGTGTGTGTGTGTGTGTGTGTGTGTGTGTGTGTGTGTGTGTGTGTGTGTGCTGTCTATTTTCGCCTGCTCTGGTAGGTGTAACTAATAGTAAGTGGGAGGGAACTTTGGCAAGGCTGCAAGTTATTTTGCATAGGGCTGTGTGCCCAGCCCTGGAGCCATGCAGGGAATGGCTCTAACTGCCATGGAAAAACACCTGGATTATATAAGAACAAAATTCCCCCATTCGCTGTGGGATAGGCCCTGGGTCCTAATGGCTCCACAAGGGCTCTTCAATTTGGAAAAATGAATCCCCACGCGACAATCTCAAGTTTATCGAGTCGTTGTCGAGTCACTTTTACAAGCACAGCACGCTGGAGGTCCAGCCATGTGCTTTTCTTTTGATCTCTGGAGTGTCAGCCTGGAGACTAACGGCGATCTTCAGTGTCTGAAAATCTCACAAAGCTGTGATATTTAAAATACTTGATTAGCCCTACAGCACACAATCCTGAGCAATCATTGCTCCATACTGTAACTGCTGCTACAGCAAATCCTGTGTTTCTTATGAGTAATGATGATGTGATAAAGGTGCATGGAAGAATGAGGTTTCAGTGTTTGCACTTGGGAGCATGACTTTCTTTAGAAAGGGTGGAGAGCCAAAGTCAGTTCCCCAAACCTGTATGAAACCAAGTTTTCTTATGTAAAAAATGTATCATAGTGTAAATGAATGTCGAAGAATTCAGAATGATGATCTTGTTTCATTTAAAATTTCACAAAACTGAGAAACAAATTGTATTGTCGATCCGAAGTGCATGATAACATGCATGTTAGTGCTGCATGTCATGGCGCTCTCACCACAGTAGGGGGCACTGTCTTGGTGCTGTGCAGCTCCAGGCTTCTCTTCCTCCTCAGCAGCTCTTTGACTGGGTCTCTGACTCGAACGCCTTGGTATGGTTTGGGCCTGGCCAGTGCTGATGGTGGCGCTAAAGAGACCAGAAAGAGACACAGAGAGAGAGGTGGATGCACACGACTTCTTTTCCCTCCAGCTGTCTTGATGCAGTCTGTGATGGACATCATTAAGGATGGCTCAGCAGGCTCAGCGCAGATAAAATGATGGGTTGTTAAAAGTTTATTCTGACTTTTCTCTAATAATTCCCTTTTCTTATTAAATACAGGGTTAAACTCTTTCAGACTATTCAAATTAAAATATTTTAGGGATGAGTGAATCATATTTAAACTGCTCATGACTCACAGACATAAATCTGTTATAAAGCCTTACATGTAGACATTGCTTAAGCTTTTAAGGAGACATGAGCCAAAAAAAAGGTTGAGAAACATCTTTCCCAACACCGTCACGTCCATCGGCCTTGATCTTGGAAGCAGCAGATGATAAAGTTCATAAGTGGCTGTTCTTGGGCTATGACTGGATCACACTCAGCTGACGGAGTTCGCTCAGTTTTCATATGACATTTTTTTCTGATCATTTTAAGGATTTCTCAAAAGACACAATCTGGAAGTGACCAGCTTTTTAACATGTGCGTCAGTGATAGTGACCCTCGTCACTCGTTCTGTGCTCGATCATAGTAAGCTCCAGAACAGCTGCTGTGGTAATGGATGCTGTGATTAGATATCTATAATGACCTAAAATCTGTGCAAAATATTCTGAGCGGCGGCTCATGTCTATCTATGTCAGGCATGTCCAAACTGCTCCATTAAGGGCCGTGTGGCTGCAGGTTTTTGTTTTGCCAATCTAGGGGTCACCTGATTATCAGCTGAAGACTGAGATCAGCTGATTAAATGAGTCCAGCCTGGTGTGCTCCTCCTCGGCTGGAGCCGCACGGCCCTTCATGGAATAGTTTGGACATGCCTGAACTATGTAGAATTCAAGAAACAGCACTGAACTAAATTAGCATATAAAGTCACGTTTCCAGCATTCAGTGTCCTCTGAGTCTTTGTCTTTTATATTTTTATTTTATTTCTAGATTGATGGAATCATTCCAGTGTGGTCCCACCACCAGACTGTAAACAAGTCATAAACTTCATCTCTACCCAAAATAAACGAGGGGTTTCAGTATCTTCTGAAATCGAAATGGTCTCTCAGTGCATTTAAATTCAAATGCAACCAATTTTCCACAAGTATAAGCATGAGGTGAAATCTGATATGATAAACATGGAGAACTTCTTTTGACTAAACCCAAAACAAAGCTGTGCACGTGAAAGAGCAGACAGTGCAATCAGTCAGTGCAACCCCAGGCTACGAAAGTCACTGAGAGTAATGACATTTCCCCCCACAGCAGTGTTCAGACTGCCAGCTCCGGATGGATGGTGATCTAGCCACGTGCTGCATGCACCGCAACAGCTCATCATCATGATCCCAGATAGACAAAAAGGCTGCAGGTCCCACGTGGCAGCTTGTACAAAATGTATTGTAATTGATCTCCCCAATCAGTCACCATGAAGTCACCTGAGAAAGGCTGCAAGGTAATGAAGTGAATTTAAGCACGAAGAAAAGTGATGATCATTCTGACTGTCACTCGCCCTTCCACCGAGCACCACTTTCACTTTTTATGGGTGGAGAGGGAGACATGTGACCCCACTAATTTTGTTACATAGCCAGTCACACGTACGTAATGTTTGTTTACGCCGGTGTTGCCAGATGGAGTAGTTGTAGTCATTGAATTTACGGCTGCAGCAAAAGTCAATAGTTCAGTTTGTAACTAGGAAATAAAGAAATCATTTACATATACATGACAATAATGCACATATTAGTAGAAACTATAAAGTTAGTTCATTGTACATTATTTGGTTTGAGTAATACTAGTTCACAATTTGACAGAAATATTTCGCCTTTTGTCTCATTCAGTGAGACGATGAAAATTCAATTGTGCTTTTTTTCCCTGATGCCACACACTCACATCCATCTCAAAGTGGTGGATTATACGATAATAATGGGTGAAAAGTTCAGTGTTTTGGCAGCGCTCTGTCTTTTAACAAGCCATCTGTAACTGCGAGCCCCTCTGGCATCTTAGCTTCTCGGAGGGCGAGCAGAACGCTGCAGGAGACTTTTCTGAAGAATGACTTCTTGTCTCGTCTGATGAATTTCCTGTCCGAGTCTCAAAGCCCGAGCGCAAAACAAAGAAACAAAACAAGCAGTCCTGCAGATTTCCCTTTTGGTGGATTTTCCAGCGTCCTGTGGTGATTACATCAACAAGTTTAATTAGATACTAAGTGTACATTGCTGAGTGTTGTGGAGGGATTGCGCGTGCAGTGATGGCATGTAGTTAAGACAGTGGTAAACCTGTAGTGGTGAGCAGCCACACTGCTGGTTTTTGGTTCAAAATATATTGTCAGATTAAATATTTTCCAAATAACCAAAGCATCCACATGATGCTGTGTATTTTCTGTAGAGTACAGCAGAAGGGAACACACTTTGTCTTTTAGAGCAACACAGCCTCTGTTAATAGGCTGACAGTGTCTAGTCCAAAATCCTATCTGCAGTTAATTGTGTGTGACGGTGTGTCCTGTACAGACAAGTCCACGATGCTGAACAGAAGCAGGAACTGGAAAGACAATTGACAGTCCACCAAGCCCCCACCCCTTAGTTACTGTTGCTGCACCTGTTAAGCTTTCTGCTCTTACATGATACACATGCATTTTACAGTCATGCTGGGAGATTTATTGCTCAAAAATCCTAGCAGTTCAGAAGACAATGGGTCCTTATTGAAAGGCAGATGTAGACAAAAGCCGGCATCTCATTAGCCAGCAACCATCAATTTTGACAGCTGATATGACAACTGTGGTTGGAGATTTTATCAGCTGTGCCTATCTAGCTAATGAAGTGAGCTCCATGACTTGGCTGGAGACACTGTCACCAGAGGCCTTTTCCTTGTTTTCAGAACAGAATGGAAACGGCTCATAAGTTGCATACATTGTGTTAAAGCTAACAGGTCCCAGGTAAAAAGTCAGCATCCTTGCCTGCTGATGATCCATGCAGCAGAAACAGCATTGCTCTGCTATTGCAGTGTAGTGTTAGTCCTGGTGATCTAAGAGTAAAAGGGAAAAATATCCTGCATTTGAAAAAATAAAAATCTTATATACTTGAAATTGAGGTTCTGTTCTTTATCAGAATTATTTTCTAATATGTGTCATTAACTAACATTACAAAAGAGTGACAAGTAGTCTATGTGTTTGCCGCACATAATGCTACATGTTACAACAAGGCTGCTTTTGATGGAGTGGAAACATCCCAAAATTTCAGAACCGACGGTGCTGGTAGCATTTAGCAGCATCCAGGACCAGCTTACACAGTGGGCACTCTCATTTAACGGGACCTGTTACCCGACAAATGTTGGCAGCTAATGAAGTGCTCTACTTGCTACATGCCAGTTACACGTGGTAATGTTTGCAGCTTTAGTTATAACAGATGAACACACTGTTTAGTGCAATCGCCATCTGAGGAAGGGGTTTAGTGAATGTCAATGGTTTTGACTCCATCCACTCCTAAAAATCCACTAGAAACTCTGATTAAAAAAAAAAAAGTATTTGTAAGTCTTCAAGATATCGCTTTTACTCGCTTGACTCTGAGCCCGATAGTGTGCAGCAAGGTTTCATGTGATCAAGTATTAACTGTTGTAGAGATACGGGACAGCTCCAGTGTTGCGGGAGGATGGGAACTACAGTTGTCACACAGCCAACAGTAACAAAGTTTCCTGGCAAATGAGTGAGGAGTGAGGAGTGAGGAGTGTGCTGCAAACAAGGGTGCGGTGCTTATCAAGGCAAGTGATTTACAGCAGCAGTCGTACAGAGCGTTCATTGGGCCTTAAAAATGAAAACTAACGCATTCTGGGACGATGCTGAGCAACTCTTTCCTCCTGGCTACACATTTGGATCGCCACTAGAATTATTTGGATAGAAAAATATCATAATCTAGCACTTTCTGTCTGTCTCTATATCTTTTCTTGTGAAAAGTGTGTTGATGTGCAGGAAGCTCCAATGAAATAAATGGCTTCAATGCAAACTTGAAGTAAATGCTACAGTATGAAGCTTTAATGTGAAACTCAAATGAACAGGAGATGTTTTTCATCTGAAGCACACATGAGTACACACAGACAGACAAACAATCACCGTGGCACATGCACAAGGACTCAACCAACAAAAAAAGAGGAAGCCCCACAGCTGTGCATTAGTTTACTGATGGATGATGGCGGCCTGCGACCATTTTGCATATCAAGATTACAGCCCACTAGCAACATGCAGCCAACCTCCAAATGACCACCTTCCTCTTTCCCAAAGACTCCGACACGACGGTTTTAACACTAATCCTGGCACAGTTCACAAGGGGAAAGGTTGCCGTTCTTTCCCTCTGTTCTCCAAAAATCCCCAAACTTAAACTTCTGAGTTGCCTCTTTAATCGTTCTCTGATGTGCTGCACATTACCATCGGAGTCTCAACTGAGCGCCTTAGTTTGGGTTTTACATTTCTGACAAACAGTCAAATGTTTTATGAAAATTAACTTCAGTTGGGCCAAAATACGACAGCGTGAATTCAAACAGGTCTAGCTGAATCAAATTCTGTCTCCTAACAACCCCTGATCTACAAGATTCAACCAGATTATTATTCAAAAGAACAATTACGAGGCTGGTGTACTGCATTACGGTACATTGGACAAGATGTCCATATTATTGTGTTTACGGCCTGTAAATGACAAGAAATGCAAGAAATGCAAAAGGTGAAACATTCAGCATTTGTTTTACACTTTAAAGACTGCCTGCTGCTCTTTTACCTCACCAATCAAATCAAAGCCGATTTAAAATGATTAATCCAATCAATCGATTATATGTAAGATAATATCCGACAGTCATGAAATGAGAATTTACAGTTGCTGAGTATCATGTAAACAAAAGAGCAATCTTACTTACATTTGTCCCAGTGCATACTGCTTAACTGGATTATCTCATAAAGTTAAAGTGAAGAAAATCAAAGTGGCGGCTTGACTGACGTGCTTTATAACAGCCTGAAGATGGCCAACAATCCCCCTGGGAGGTCGCAGCTTCTCTCACCACAAATCTCCCTCATGCGTCTAGTTTCAGTACGTGGAATCATGACTGCAAGACATAACACACTGAACAAAGAGAAACCCAAAGGCTCTGCGATGAAAAAATGACGGCGAAATGAAGACAGAACATTAAGGAGAGTGGCTTGTATACATTCAAATCAAAGAGACAGAAAAATAAGAGGAAAATCAATTAAATAATGCTGCACAAATAATGTTTTTGTATGCGTATGACAGACTGCCTCAACATCCCTCCCTCTCAAAGTAGCATCAGATGATCATGTGGTGAGGTCCTCTCAACAACTGCAAAGCTCTGCTGCCACAGCAGGGAGACCCCGCTGTGTGACCAGTGCCACTGCCCTTTTGCAAAAATCTGACTGTTGCGCTTTTATCGTAAACATGTCAAAGGAAAAAGGTGTCAGGATGGAGCGCCTAGGTCGCCACATGGCTACAGCAGCAGCACAGGGCTGCATGGTTGCAGCTGCTGCCAGTTTGATTCCAGTCAGCAACCTCCGTTGTCTCCCTCTCCCTCCCGCTTTTCCATCTACCTCTTCAGCTGTCACTGTCAAATAAAAGCAAAAACACCCCTGATAATAATGAAAAGAAAAAAGGTGACAGGAGGACAAAAGCAGCAAAAGCAATTATGAAATGAGAGAGAGAAGGTGGATGACTGTAGCTCAAATAAACTGAGGGACATAGACTGACTGCAGGGGGGTGGGCATGGGTTACCTGGGAAAACTATGAACTGAAACAAAAAGCAAAAATAGGGTTGATGTCGGGAAAACAGACAAACAAGAGTTTGCAATCATGCATGCCTTTATTTCACTAAAATTCAACTTTCTTCCCCTGTTATTGTTACTGACTGATGAATATCGTGGGGTGGGCATCATGAAGCACAGAACAGAACCTCTGCATTGCTTTTTTTTTGGCTTCTGAGAGGAGGTATGACAGAAAAAGTTTGAGAACCACTGATTCAGATAAATCTCCATATACGCATTGAAAAAAGGCGTGCCTCCTGCAGACCTGCACACTAAAGTAGATAAGAAGAGACCTGAAAACAACAAATGTGTTCACACATAAAAGGATAAAGAGAGTAGTGCTTCTTTACCATCACAACATGCCCCTCCCATCATTTTTTACCACAGCCCCCCAGGCCAAACAGGCTAAATCCAGCCCTGCTTTTACTCCTGTCTCATCTGCTGCTTGAGCAGCAAAAACACCTTTCTGTTATGAATCATGATTGCTGAGTTAATGTGTGACTCTCAAACACCAGCTCCGCTGATCCTCCCCCTTCCCTCCCCCATGCAGCAGATGATTATTCCTTCCCTTGGAAAACACAGAGGAGCACTGGTCAAAAAGCTATCTGACACGTGCCCCTCCAGATGTGACCTGATGGCAACCACCCTGTCCAGTGCAGAGCACAGAGCGGTACAGGCTGTTAGGCGTCTTGCCAGCGGTTTAATCTGTTTGCAGTAATTGTGTTAATGTCTCCAAATGACTGTGGTTGCACAAGTCTATACACACAGCAGCGGTTCATAAAGCACTTTCGTTTTTTGATTTCCTCGTTATTCTGGAATATTTCTATTCTGTCCTGCGGTAATGATAATTTCCATAGAATGTATTGAAAGGTGTTCTCGGCAGCCGCACATTAAAAGTACAAAAGAAAACAATCTTGCATTGTGAGCTCAAACCGAGTGTGGTTCTGCAGCGAGCAGCTGTTTCCAGTCATTTCATTATAGCAAGCTTTGCACGTTTCGAAACTGGAAAGAGGCTTGTTAGACAGTAAGCTAGAGACGCTGCTGAAAGAAGTACTCCCATCTTGTACTGAAGTCAAAGTAACAACGCCACAGTGTAGAAATACACTGTTCCAAGTAAAAGCCTGCATTCAAATGTTTGCTTCAGTAAAAGTACAAAAGTAGTTAAGTATAAGTAGAAAAAGTACTCAAAACTTTTACTACAATTTAAACAATTATTCTTGTGTCATTACTTAAATGTTGCAGCTGATAAAGGTGCACCTAATTTTATCAATCAATCAATATTTATCAATTATCAAATAAATGTACAAGCAAATCAAGTAAAGTACAAGTATCTTTAAATTAAGTACAGAACTTGAGTAAATGTACTTCGCTATTTTCTACAGATGAAGGTTTTACTGCAACAAAGAAATCAACTGAACATAATTTGAAAGGTGTTAATTTAAGACTTGCTGTAAATCACCTTTCTATTACTCAGACTGTGATGTGGAAAACTCACAGCTGACAGTTTTTGCTCATGCTCAGCTGCAAGAACCCGCAGACCCGAGCCTGAAACTGCTTGGCCTGGTCGGTCTGGTAGCGCAGGAGGGAAACACCTGCGTGTACTTCAAGGTTCAGTGACCAGCAACGCACAAAAACCACAAGCAGAAACTCAGACACGACTGCATGTTCCACTGCCTGAATGAACGAATTCCTTATTTTTTTTATTATCATAAATAGTTATTTATATGTATATCTTTTATTTCAGTGACAAACAATTAAAACTAGTTGCCTGTTGGTGGAATTATGCCCATTTTCCCATCTTTACATTGCAATCCACAGTCAATGGGGGTAAGAAAGCGAACAACTGCCGATACAGACAAAACAATCAAAAGTTTGAAGGTATTTTTGACAAGCTGAAAACACAAAGGTTTGTATGAGCCATTACTACATTGTGAAGCTTTTCACCGCAGATGAAATGTGGGCGAACCTCGCTTCACTACAGCCCTGACGCTGCCCTCCATGCTGTCCTCAGCATCATGCTAAGCTGCTACGCAATGTAAGACCGATAGCAGAGAAAAAGGCCACACTCACATGGTCACACCAGGCTTCATGGCGCTCCCAACACGTCCTTTACGCCACCATGTCACCAGACATTTGTGCGCTGCTGGTTTTTGAATGTGTGTTGTGAGTGATGCAAAGTGGCTTAATGTAGATAGCTGATGCAAAAGAGGTTTTCAAAAGAGGGGAGAGCTCGGACTTGACATTGTTCATAATGAGGCACTCGGGCACATTGGTGCTGAAGTAACTGTGAGAGGAGTCAGAGTGCAGATAAGCGACCTCAAAGACTGTGTGGAAGGGGGGGGGATAAGAAAGAGAAAAGGCTGAAAAAAGTGAGTGAAAGAGAAAGATGGAGCCATCTGTCTATCAGGGCAAGAGTGATTTCTCACTTACTCGTCCGTTTAGCCTGTGGGCAGGGTTTCACTGTTGATCCTATCTCCACTGCTTTCATTACACTTTAAGGGCTCGGGCCGCTTCCACCCTCAGCAGCTTCACTCCTCATGCAGGTGAAAACACTGGAGTCCCTAACCGAGTCTCTGCAAGTGCAACACGCTGACAATCCTAAACAGTCAGTTCTAACCACCTTAAAAAAACAAGCGGGGAGACTCGTTTGTGGATCGCCTCGGATGTGTGAATTCATCTCGTCTGTATTTGAATAAGTGACATTCCACTTCTAATTACACACAGACTGCCTTTTGAAACAACAGAAGGCAGGCATTTAATTATGTTACAGTAAACATGTCAAGTCAGATTGCATCTCACTGTACGCATAAGACGAGAAGGTGCCCGAGGCCTTTGCGCGTAGGACACTATGGTACACACGCATTCCTCTAGAGGTCCCCAGGGCCTAACCTGCTATTGTTAACAGTTTAGAAAAAGCTAGATATCCCCCATAGAACACAGTTACATATCAATGCAGGGGGGTGGGTTGGACTTGTTGAATGAGGCAGGAGGAAACTGGGCAGTCTCAGTTTATAGACAAGCAGTCGCTTTAGATCCTGAATGACACAGACAGATGATATTTCAGAAAATAGATATCAGAAGGTGGAATTTACCTTTGAGCTCTATGTCTCCTTTTTTCAGGGCTTCCTGACAGGTTCACTTTTGGCAAGGCCCCAATACTCAAATCTGGGATTATGGTGATTACACTTATGATAATATAGCTCCAAGCAGCGGTGTGCAAGTGTTACCTGTCAGTTTAGACCTTATTTACTTTCCATATGCTCAAATTGGCTTATTATATGCCCTTAATTACATGGTTGTGGATATTTTTTGCAAATAGAATTCTCATCAAACATTAATCTGCCTGTCAGCAGTATCCCCAAAGATGTTCTGTGTCTGATTGGCCACTTCATGAACTCTGACCAGCATAAACCAGTGGTCCTCACAGCAGGTGGCTGAAGGATGAACAGCAGGTGCTGCTCAATTTCCATTTTTTATGAACAGTTTTGGCTTCACCACATAAAACTGTGGCAGCAATTGCATAAATCCTGTTAATAAATGTACTTGTTCGAACACATTTAAATGGGAGAAATAGACAATAAAATATCAAAATATCTCAACCCCAACACAAATAAGGTGTGTACCACAAATATAGGTAATCAATTCTCCAATAATTCAATAACTTGTTACAACCTTACAGTATACCTATATTATTACATGTTTTACAGATAGATAGGACTCTGAACATGCTCACGTCCTCTGTGTTTTCTGTCAGAACTTGTGAGGTGGGGGAGACTTCTTCCCGTGAAGGCTTTAACTTGCAGTGACCTTACTGTCTGACCTCTCGCAGCCGATGCTGGGCGTCGTGTGGTATTTGTGTGGGTGTGTGTGGGTGTGTGTGATGGCATTTCCCAGTGAATTTGCTTTCAAAGCACCGTGCCAGCACAACAGGCAAAAGCCAAGTGAAGGAATGTGGCTGTAGGTAGCAGTCGTTATGGCAGATAGTTGGCCAGAGGGGATAAAAGAAGCTGAAAGCGAAGTGACTCGGGGCAAGGAGTGGTTTGCGTGTGTGTGTGTGTGTGTGTGTGTGTGTGTGCGTGCATGCCAGGCTCCAGTGCTGCTTCGTCTTGACCTGTGTGTACATGCCAAGCCTTAAAGGCCCAAGACACGCCTCGACCTGCAGAGATAATAACTCTAAATCCACTCTAGATGCTGTGGCTTCACTTTCACCTTTCACTTCACTCTCCCCTTTCTGTCTCTCTCTCTCTCTGTCTGTCTCTCTGTCTCTCGCCCTCTGGGAGGACAGCGCTGTCTGGCCCATCACCCGTGCAGGGGGTCCAGACTTGAGCCGAGAGGGCCTGAAACAAACAGAGGGGAGAAAGCCGCAAAGTGCTTGCACAGCTGTGTTAGTATTCTGTCATCACACACTCGGTCTAATTGTCCAAGTTCACCTTAACACAACAACAAGTTGAGATGTAAACCAGCACTCAGTGTAAAAACTATATCAGCTCAAAGCACAATATGAAACAAATCCAGAAAGTCCCTTCAGGTTATTGTTCAGGTTAATAATTAAATCCCACGCAGTGAAATCACTTACATACAATGAGATCTGATAGCTTTTTTTTTTCATCATTGACTGTTCTGTCTGCTTTAGGCTGATATGTGAGAGAGCAATGCAGCAAAAAAATACAGAAAATTCTGCCAAGAGCAGGTGAATTTTATTTTGTTTTGTTATCTCATCTGGAATAAAAGCCCACCTATCGAATAAACATATGGCATTCATTCAATGTAGTGCAAGCTAGTGAGTCTCAAAAAAGAGTTTCACTACTTTTACCGGTAGTCTTTGAGAAAACATCAACCCGTCTGTGCCGCCCCTGCTGATGACGCCACGGTCATGGCGGAGAAATAAAAAAAAAACCCTCTGCATGTGCTGTGCTGCAATACTAAACTGCTACTTGCGCATGAATTCATCTGTGATAATAATTACACACTCATTTTAGAAGCTTGGTACATTCACTAAGTGCATACGGATGATACTTGACACTTTTTGAAGCAACATTTTGATTTCAGGAGTTTTACTTTTAGTAGAGTGTATTTACTCTCTGGGTTCACTACTTTTGCTTCAGTAAGTACGTGATCCAGCACTGCTCCTGGTCCTGGTCCTGGCTCTGATTACTTACCAGGTGTCCAAACCATCTCAACAGATGCTGTCAGTGTGGAGGTGCAGCAGAAGGATCACCAAGCTCTGTCAAATTGTATATTAAAAAACCAACATACAATAATAACATCTTATACAAAAAGGCATCTTGTAAAAATAAAATTAACACCATTGTCTCTTGAAGCCATGGAGGCATCCTTCAGCACGGCGGCCATATTCAGGAAGTTATGGAACTTCCCTTTTTGGTTTCTACGTAGGGGCATTTGTGACTGTGCCAGGTGCTTTTACAGCTTATCTTAGCTAAACATCAGCTTCCCTCAGAACTGTCCTGCTAAGCAATCACTCACATGCACGGGGCAGACAGACAGGACGTCCTCACACTGCGTGGACTTGTCCTACTATTTTATTATTTAAGAGGAAAACTGAGCTTGGGGAAAACTGACTTTTACGACGCTTCTCTGCTCATCACTACCATATAAATGTCAATGATTTGCAGATCACATGGGGGGGCAGCATAGCTCTGGGTGGGCCGGCTTTGAAAGGTTGAGTAATGGATCAAAAATGTATCTGGTTGTAACAAGTTGTGCACAAAATAATGAGTCCTTCTGTTAGAGTGACTCACAGCTCAATGGTGGTCGGCTTATCATTAGTGTAGTGGGAGTAAGAAGTTTGGGCATACACTCACACTGACTGATCCAGATTATCAGAATACATTCTTCCTAATATTACTGCTATAACGCCTTACATACAAGGAGTTGGCAATTTTTCTGTTTTCCTCCAAAGTTCCATCCACAGATGCATGAACTTTGAATGCTACTTCTTGCTTTTGTGGTGTTATTTTAAGCATGTTTCCGGCTTAAATATTTACAGATTAGACATTGCTTAACAGCTTTGGCAACATCTCAGAACTAAAGAATGGAAAAGTCCTTTTTTTTCCTTAATGTTTTGTGATAGCAGCCACCGCAGTCCCATTAGGAACGAATCCAGTAAGTACAAGCATGCAGCACCGTGTGGGTTCTCCTCAGGCACAGGATAGGAAGAAGTTTCGTGAGCACACGTGAGTCAAAAGCATTGACCTGACCTGCAGTGAAAGTACTGAGCAGCTACACAGAAACTCATTTAATGAACACTACCTGCACTTCCACACGAGTCAGGGCTTGTTTAGTTTCTGCAGTCAGAAACTAAGTAAACCACGACACCATGTACACACACACAGAGAGAGAGAGAGAGAGAGAGAGAGAGAGAGAGAGAGAGACACTCTGTCCTGCAGTTCATAATATTTGAAAGCACAATGGTGCACACAATGTTTCCCTTTACCATTGAGGCCTGTTATCACATTTGTTTGGCTAATATCAATCTATTTAACTGTCTCTGTCTGCACAGGTAGGAAGAAAGAAAGAAAGACAGACAGCAACAAGTTTTTGTTGCCCTGCAAAAGTAAAAAATGAGAAAAGTCAACTGTTTGAGAAGAAAGTATAAATAAAAGGATTTCAACATGGCACGAGCCTGAACAATGCAACCAAACAAAACAAAACTAAGCTTCTTAAAGGTAGTCGAAGCTGGAGGAGTGTTTCATTCTTATACACTACTGCCACCTGATGGTAAGATCGGATAACTACATCTCATGGGAACAAAAACCTGGTAGAAGATTCTCCAACGCTAGATGGCGCCAAAGGGCTGGACACGACCTGTTTGCGCCTTCTCTAAAACACATCGCTTAAAAATGGAGCTTGACAAGAAAATGATGCAAGAGAGGCCGAAAGTTTGGTTGCGGCAGCCACTGGAGACATCATTTCATGGTGGGCGATGGGTCTCACGTGATCAGTGCAATGAAAAGCAGTTTGGAGATGGATTAAAAACCAAAGTTTATACCCCAAGAAAAACAGAATTTTGAGATCTGCTCTGCTTTCGTTTTCACTTTTCATCAATAGGTTTTAAGACTTCCATCCGCTCCTCTGTTTCGTGGTTCATCTCCACTGGGTCAGATACTGGCTTTATATCATGGACAGTGGTGCTCTGTCTGAGAAAGTGTAAAATACCTCAGGCAGAGCTTTATTTATGTAGTACATTTCCAGGCAGAGAACATCTCATTTTCTATACAGATGAAGAGGTAAAAATGAGTAAATAAATAATAACGTTACCTTGCTGTAATTTCAGCCAACAAGAACATTAGAAACAGATGAGCTGAAAGGTGTGAGAGGTGTGAGTAGCTCATAGCTTCGACGCAGGTCTAACATAAATGATAAATGGATGGTCATTTAGAGCGTCCACTAGTGAACACCAGAGACCAATGAAGTGATCCGGGGATTGAGGTGAGGGATCAGAGGCAGGCCTGAGAGATGGCCATCACAGCAGTCAGTGTTACATGTTCTGAAAGCAAGTCTTGCAGGTCTGCTTTTGCTAAGTAGCCTGCTGGTTTTGCAGTTTTTAATACTCACTTCCTGGTTATTGTTTGTGTGCTCCTTTAGTACTGATATTTCCTACAGGCCTCTGAAGGCATTCTCATCAGTCAGACTGCGGTCTTATCTCATGAGGGGATCAACTTCTGAAAAGCACTGTTATGATTAAGTATAAGTCTTAAGCATTATAGGACAACTACATTCAATTCATTTTGTAATTAAATTTTCTTCTTCATCTAAATGTAAACACTATTCCAAAATCCCATAATAAGTCTGTATTGAATAGGCCTATTTCACAGCAGAGGATTTGACTTGTTATAGTAGGGAAAGCAAGTATAAAGTATTACTAATGACATTAAATGGCTTTGATCTATTCAAGTATTCAGTGAGCCATCAATACAATAACAATAACAGGAGCCAGAAAATGAATCAGCTCGACGGCATTCAGACGCCTTATGTCTTATCATTCACACGAGTGCTTTTCCCACCGCGACGTGTCAAAATGCCGCCTTTGAAAAATGCCTGTGAGGATCTTATCGGCTCCTGCCATCGGTGTAATGTAAGTCATTTGTTCTGACTAAACAGAGCTGGGCCGTGAGAAGTGTTTCATTGCTGCTCATACGAAGGTGCATTTTCACTCCATGAAATAAAATGTGTCAACAATCAGCTTCTTAGTCTGACGCAAACGCTGCTGACAGCTGTTGTCACTGTTCACTGTGCTCATCAAGACTTTGTGTAAAGAACATACATGTATGATACATTTAGAAAATAAAACTACAAAACCCAATAATAAAATACAACACAGGGTTAAAGATTTAAAGGTTTCCAGACCTTTTTGGCTTGTGACTGCTTACAATGAAGCAGTGTCTGGTCCTTCTTTCACATTTCAGATGTCATATGGCTTCATCTAAATAACTGTTTGAGGCCCTAAGAGATTAAAATGCTGAATAGTTTGCAAAGAAGCAAAAAATAAAATAATAATCATTCTTTCATTCATTCATCAATACAGATGTGCGCTGCAAGTGCTTTCCTCTTTCCAACTCTATTAATCATGTCATGGCCCCTCAGATGATTCTGAGGAACAACCTAAATATAAAGTAGTTCAAACTCGCTCCACCTCAACCAGCTACAACAGTAAAATGCTGCTTCCACACTGCATCAGTATTAACAATCTAATAATATTCATAAAAACATATCAGTCACAGGGGCCATTTTTCTGTAGAATGATTACATCTTCTGTGTGCATGTTTTGCTGATGATACTTCTGTATTTAAATTTACAATTTACAATTAAATACAGGACTTTTACCTGTAATGGAGGATTCTTACATTGTGGTATAGTGTTGGTACTTTTACTTAAGTAAGGGATCTGAACACTTCTCCCTCGCCTGATCATTGCCTGCAGATTAGCCTTGACGTCCCCATGAAGTCCTACTGAACAATGTCTTTGAAAACATGCAGAATAAAAACAACCATAAGCTGCACTGTGAAATAAAGGCAGGACAAAGACGAAGAACACTGAATGCCTCTTAAACAAGATGCATCTGCTATTATGAAGTGAATTAGCCTTCACCAGTTGCTACCCCGTCTTCATTCTCTCTGTGAAGGACTTCCCTGTCACGCTAAACATGCTGTCACATGTAAAGACCTTTATTTCTCCAGATGAAGTCATGCATTATGGATGTAATTTTCTTTGTCAGTCTGTCAGGTGGTGCAGGCAGAATGTGGAGCATGTCAGTCATGATAAGTCTTGTGCTTTCCACAGCAGGACTCGTCCAGCAAACAGAGCAATTATTCAACATATTTTGAGTGTTGCTTTGAATTCACTCGCTGAGCCTGTTTTCTGGGACTGAAGTAGGCTACACAGGGGGCAGGGTTTCTGACTGGTGTCAATAAATAACCAGAGACGAAAAAAAGCCAAAATATTACAAAAAGCTATACACTTGGCTGAGGTAAAAAAAAGTTTGTGCACAAATAAAACTAAATGCAAGAAAGTAGAATGGACTTACGTTGCTGTGGAAGAAGCAGTGCTCTCTCTGCTCCCTGCACATGCACAGTGTCAGGCGTACGATAGTCACAGCCAGGATGGGAACATTTATGCTGCGATCAAGCTGTCATTTCAGCAAAGTGTGGGACTGACTCTAGTCCTCTTCAGGCATGGAGGTAAATGTTTCTCTGCCATTGCTCCCTGACTACAGAGCCCCATTCACTCACCTCCTGGCACACTGCAGCGCATCTGTTAGCCACGTATTCTGCAGCTGCCAAAAGTGATGATTTTGGCAGAGGACTCTGCTTCACCAGAAGTTTGTCTGGGTCCTTTTTGCAAAGCAAACAAAGATAAGTGTCTTTTTGACAATGACTCACCCCCGTTGGTTTCGTTTCTCGGAAATTCACTCCACGGTTAATCCTCTGTCCTCTGCCTGAGAACGCTCTCCAGGAGCCCAGAACCCTCACCCCAGGTCCACACAAAATCTGACCGCATGTATAAACATTCTGCACCCTAAACTATCATTTTGTGGAGTGTGCCCCCCACAGCATTTGATTTACTTCCACAGACCCATGGCTGGTGACCCCACTAAGAGAGCTAGTGATTAGGCTTCGCTGGAAGTTAGCTGCTATCCTCACATGGGCAAACCGTTACCTTTGTCCCATGAGGGCTCGGCATCTTCCTGGACTTCTCAACATACAGACCAACTTGGCGTCCAGTGAGGAGCATCAACTGGATAATGGTGGCTCATTCTGGCTTCAGGTGGGTGAACAGCCCATCAATACTCACCTGTGCCTCCTGTTTTAGTCCAGTAGAGGGTGATAACCAATATGTAACTCCAGTGAGCTCCTGTGAGCACCAGTACACAGAAGGGAGGAAATGTGGATTTGAGGAAAATACTGGGCACTATCCCAAAATGTAGGAAGTGTAGATTGGAAGCTGCTGCATTCCATATTTTTATATTTAAAAAGGATTAAGTGACTACATGTATGTGAGAGGTGTCACTCTGCTGCAATACCTCCGTGCTGCGCTGAGCATCCCAGCATCTTTCGACACATTGTCCTGGTTTTATGAACTGCAGCTTTCTTGTTTTGATGCCCTCTCTGCTCTTGTTAGCATGGTTGTCAGATGCAGCAGGCAGCTGCTTTCAGCAAACAAGCTCTGAAGTGAACGCTCATGCCAGACACCGTGATCCGAGCCTTCACAGACGGTTTGTGAGCTACAAGTGCAGGCGTCTGCAGGCATCTGCTTTTATCAGTATTTGTGGCACTGGTGTTCTTAGCTGTATTGTAGTGAGCCATGGGGCATGTTCTGCAGATGCATGATTGATCTTTTGTATTCAACCGTGAGGAAAGGAAGAAAAATCTCAAAAACTGGGAAGTGCGTGACCACACGCCACGTGCTCGACACAAGAACGTGAACAAAGCTTAATACTATAGGCAACCTGCCCAGCACCAAACAGCAGACAGACACAGTTTGTCGCTTGCTGGTGAACAAAGTGGAGCATGTAGCAGCTAAAAAGCCAGATGTTTTCCTCGGGCGTTGGTGGAGACCAAAACAGAGCTAAAAAAAGAGAAGCATGAGCACATATGAATGCTATGTCAGCTGCTCTTTAAAGCTGCATTGATTGCTTTGGTCTAGCTTTTTTTGCTGAAAAAAGGCCTCTCACAAAAACTGATAGTCAGACTCAAACATGGCAGTAAAATCAAGAGCCAACTCCATGTTAATTTCAAAAATGTTGAACAATGCACTGATCCATGCAGGCTTGTGCTTTGTTAAGCAATTGCCTGTCGTACACACAAATGAATCTTTCCTCTCCCCACCACTGCAAGGCGGCACCAAGCGGGATAGCGAACTGTGGCATCACATCACAATATTCTCTCAGGTGATCCACGCCGTGGTTTCAGAAGAGGTTAGTGCTGTGCTGCAGTTCAAGCATATATCTCTGCGCCTCCACGCCAAATTTAAGAGGTCCCAGTAGGCAAACAACAAAATCTCAACAAAGCTTCAAACTCTAAGACAGCTCGCCTTCAGAAATATTCAGCAGGGAGCTGGCTCTTGAGGAGAGCAGTTGACGTAACAGTTGGCATGAGTGTAAGTAAGTAAGAGTTGACGTGACAATCAGAGCTATTCTCCATCATATTACACAACGGGGCCACTTGGTCAATACTGTGGTAGACAGAGGAACTGTCTCAGGTGGCCTCTTCTTTCTCACTTTTTGCCTGGCCTTCTTTCATCTCTTTGAGTCACGTTGTAGTAAGAGAGCAGAGGTGGGGGGGTTGGGGGGGAGCAAAAGCTTTGGGATGCACCGAAGTGTTTACAACAATACATGTAAAAGCTTTGATGAACTGCCTGCGGCTTGAATCTGCAGCTGGTGGATGGTTAGTCCTCAGCAGAGGCAGTTCTCAGGAAGACTGCTTGTCACATGGCCGATGCTCATTAACACTTTATGCACCTTTCCTACGTGCTGTGAAGCAAATCAGCTGACTTTGACAGGCCCAGCCACTCTCTGCAATCAACTGATTTTGCCACAACCTACAGTTCTGCTAGCACCATCTTTTTGTTGTCAGACGCTGTTGGTTTTAGTGTTGCCCCACCCTCAGCCCTCCACCTCCACCCTTCTGATCCAGTCTCAGAGTGCGATTCAGATTGAGCTGCACTCCAGTGAGCTCCTCAGAAATCCTGATCCTGGTCAAATCCATCAACACTCCACCTGACGGTTTCTTCAGTCACTAACGCCGTGTGTTGTTGCACACTGTCGGAGTTGTTCAGGACCACCGTGATGGGACGCATACACTTGAAGTGAACTTGACACAACACAGTGGTGCTGCTGCTAATTTCAGGCTTGCTATCCTTAGAGCTGTGATTAAGTATTAACTCGTATGGGTGAATCCAGGACACAACTCAAGGCAGCCTGCAGACAGTGTCTCTGGGGGGTTTTGCAAGGTACATTGTTGAAGATTAAAGCATAGCTGTTGATAATGGCCACTCCAATAGCATACTGGTGTAAATCAGCCTCCAGATTGTTTTTATTCATGACTCTCACTCTATAGGACAAATTGCTATGAAATTATTTATGGTCCTCAGAGGAGAAACCATGACGTCGACTTTTGACTTTTGCAATGACAAAATTTTCTGACATTTTAGCACATTAGCTGACCTGCTGACTGCTGCTGGCTGGGCGGATGAGGTGTAAACACACATTCTATGTTATGCGAATACAGAAAACCATGAATGATGAACCACGTGACCGCATGGCGGCGAGTGTGTCGCAACTCTTACTCAAGAGATCACATCAATGTCACCGCCATTTTGTGTTCAAAGCTACATTCTCTATTTATTGTTATGTGAAATGGCGTACACTTTTCAGTTCGTCTCCTTCGACAGTGGTAAACTCAGTTAGGCAAGCTGAAGTGCAAGACGACTTTCACTTGTTGGACAAACATAAAAAAGTATCTGCAGAAGTTTGAAGCACTTTGGAAAGTTGTCAGCAGCGACTTCTGTGTAACTTGAAGCAATTAAAAGCCAAAAACGTGTATGGCCTAAAGGTAGTTTGGCTAGACTATACAGCTTGATCTCCAGCAAAACTCGAAAAACAATTTTAATTTATGTGTCTTGTAATAAATGAGTCAACAAAAGAGTCTTCGGTGCGTGGGAGGTTCAACATTGTTGCCTCTCTGACCACACCTATCTGTCAGAAAAGTGTCATTATTTCAACCACAGCTGGCGAACAAAGGCATGCCATTTAAGGGAAAGGCACTTTGAAGAGCGCTTCTTTCAGTGACTTCAGGAATCGTCCAAAAGGTCTACGGAGTGCCCAAAAACTCGTTATGGTCCTGACAACAAGAGAACAATAGAAATAAATCTTTATTTTTGTTTTTTCCTCCCTACCAATACCAGTGAGGGGCCTCCAAGGAGAGCCTGCACAGCTTCAAGCTAAAACTTCTGTATTTTGTTATATCCATGTATGTATATAGGATAGTATAGATATATAGTAATATCCTCAAAAGTTACTTTAAGTGTCGAAAATCCTCATGCAGGATGGCATCAGTGGCCTAACACAGGACTGTATTATATTTTTCTACTATTATTACTCACTCATTAACACTAACATTAACAGCATAACATTAATTTGGACCATGTCTGTAACAGTGACAGTGATCTGTTTTGTCTGTAAAAGTTCTCATCTGTACTGACTGTCTACTAACCGTGGAGTAATAAGTAAGGAAGTGCAGTCTTCAGCGACATCAGGCCATGTCGTGTGACATGCCTGTGCGTGGGCGTCGCGCCTGTCAGCCATCAGCAGGCGTGGTCCTCAGCTGTGATCGGCAGGTGTCACGTTACCGAACGCGCCGCTCAAAGTCAGAGGAGCCCGGGCGAACAGACAGGCGCTGCGACGGGAGCTGGGTCGGTGTTCAACTCTCCGCTGCGAACATCGGAGGGCCGAGCTGCTTAACTTGGCGTCTTCTTTTATTTGCTGCAGTTGCACAAGATGAGAGGACGGTACAAACGAAAGGTCCCGGGAGAGAGACGCGATGAGACAGCCGACATCGGCGCTGGGCTCTCCCCTCCGCCAGGGGAAGCCGCCGCGGCCTCGGCCGGCCCACGCGCACCTGTTCCCGGCGTAACTGTCCAGGATGCGGGCGCTCGGAGAGAAGGTAAGACCTGCTGTTTACACATGCCGTCCAGTGTCAGCGTGTTTTAGTTCGGGAAACATGTTGAAGCTTTAATTAGTGAATGAAAGTGATGTTTGTGGGAGGAAAAGAAGAGGCCTGTGAGATAAAATGTGCTGCCTTCAGGTGAGACTGACAGGTGCACAAACATGTTGCATTACAGTTTACAGTACACTCCTCATGAATGCGTCAGCACATTGAAACAGCTTCTAAAGTGAAATCAGCTCCTCTCTAAAACAGGTTAAAACAAATACTGAGTATATTTCAGTTCTAATGTATTAGTTAGCTGTGTACCTAATAAACTGCCAACTGACTGCATGTTTGAATACCTGTTAATACCTCAAAATTTTGCTTACTTTCCTCATCCAGACATTCAAAGTTACTTTCCCCCACTGCTGAAAAACTGTTGGCTTGACCACATAGTTAGAAATGAGCTGTCAAGATCAAAGTATGCTCCTGTTGTCAGGGAACAGACGCTAAAGATTGTGCCGTAAAGACTGACCCTGTGTCTTCACCAGGTGCCAGGTGTTCCATGTACGATGGCGAGAAGGTCTACCTTGGGGTTCGTGTCAAAATGCCAGTCAGGGACCTTCTGAGAAACATCCGCCTGGCCCAGGGCTGGGAGCCTCGAGATTTCCAGGTTACTTTTTGGTTTTTGTTGTTTTTTTCCAAGTGGACTTGGTTGATATTGTGTCCTTTTTGTTTCACAGTTTGGTTTTCTTTTTACGCAGGTCTACTTTGTGAATTGTATTTTTAAGTTGGTGTGCAGGTTGATTGCTGCATGTCTAAAAAAGACAGTGTAAAGAAATCTACAGACGTTGCATGGGCTCACCACTGGTTCTATACTGTATTTGAAACAGTTTCGGTAATCTTTCAGCATTTGTCTTTGTTAAAGATTAATTGATTAATAATTAATTAACTAATACAATTCAGTCTCTGTAACTTTAGCAGAGCTTAATGGATTTTCTTGGCAGCCAGTCCCTTCTTCCATCCCGTCTCTCTTTTTTTCAGTTGTCCTGAGATGTACTCAAACATCTCCCCATGGTAGCACTATGACCCCAATCTAAATTGTAACACTGAGAAAATGTGTTGAAAATCAGCCATGAGTGCTTTGTGTATTGAAGTTTGACTGAAATGTCTCCCGCGTCTCGTGAACTTGTAAACACTCCATGTCTTGGACTGTTTTGGGCACACAGGGGTCATGTAGTCGATGACTTGTGGTGTTGAATGAGTAAATAGAAAGTTTTTATTCAGCAAGAAATTTCACAACAAATTAAGTAGACATTACCACCACCATCAACATTACAGAGGAGTTAAGTGTGATTTTTATGTAAAAATTGGTTTCTACAATCCTGATTTCTCTATTTATCGGATATTTTTATTTTGTCTTCATTATATTCTGTTTATTTCTTTTGACAAAAATGTGCATTTCCAGTAATGAAAATCCAACAAACTGTTCGCATAATCTGTGGGAGTCATTTTCCTCACAGTGACACTGTAGCAACCATGTGATATAAAAACATTTTAAGTCTTCATTTGAGCATGGCTAGTCAGATTTAACTGTCAAACTACAGATTCTGAACAGATATTGGAAATTGTTAATCACATTCACGCTTTACTTTGGCTTTCCATGCATGACTGCGTATCAAATGTCAACCTCTTTATCCTGACAAAACAGATTCGCTTGAAAGAGAATGAAGACGTGCATCTTCAGTGCTTTCATTTGGTGAAACCAGAGTTTGAAATGCATTGTTTTTACCTTCCTAAATAAGCAAAGCTGTAAACGTCCAGCGGTTCATCAAACCACTGACTCCAGACCTCAAGCAGGGTCCTTTTGTCTGTTAGACATTAAATGTATACGTTTCTACTGTTATGGCTGCAAGCAGGGAACTTCAATGTTTGTCTCAGAAAAATGTGAGGCTTATAGAAGACAACAACTCACACTGATGCAGCTGTTTTTTCTTCTCTCTCTTTCACATCACACAAATATGTGAACGCAGGAGATCTATGGAGAAACAGTCACAGGTCAGTAAAACCCAGGAGCATGAGAGTTTATATGTGGTGTCGTGTAGATTTTTGTTCCTCCTTTAAAAGTCAGTGAGCTATATTCGAGATACATACAAAGGTTTTATGACTCATGAACCACGAGGAAAGAACAAAAGCCTACAGGACACCAGCCTGCAGTATGTCAACTGTTCTGTGGCAATGGCAAACATGCTGTGCACGACTCTCAGACTCAAACTCAACATTTGCTTCCACAGGAGACAAGAAACGAGTCAAAACTCGCACAGGACGCCAAACTGCCAAGGTGCGTGTTGAAAAACACAGACCCCAGAAGGTTCCTCAAGCTCTATGTATATGAAACGCTGTAAATCACATGTCACTTTTTAGGAGGTGTTCTAGTAATTCCACATACCTGTCTTTGACTTCCAGAGAAAACGCCCCACCAAAAGCCTCGAGGAGCTGGCAATCATCGTTGAGGTGCTGGAGGAGGATCTCAAGACTGGCAACAACTACCGCTCCCCTTCGCAGTCCTCCTCCGACCTTCCTGTTTCTCCTGAGCAGTCTCCAACGGGTAATTGAAGGGGACCAGATCCATGTTTATGTTACGTCTTGAAGTATAACCTTGACAAATATGTTAACAGCATTCACGACCATTCCTCACACTCCTCCTCCGCGTCTCCTCACTAAGGTGCAGGGTACAACAGCGACGAGTCTGATGAGATGATCCCGAGCCCCCAGTCCTACATCACCTACTCACCAGGCGCCTCAGAGTACCACCAGGCCCTGTCCCCTCCTGGCTTCATGCACAACAGCCTCCAGCTCACCAACATTGAGAGAGATGGAGGAGGAGGGGAGGAGCGGTTTGATCCTCAGAACCATGACTGGAACCTGCACAGATCTGTTTACTTCTGGACACAGCTGCAGAAAGAGGAGAGCCAGCTGAGGGACGTCTCTGACGCTGTGCTGCTGGCCAGCGATGGACATGGCAAGACGTGAGTTTGGTGCAGTAAATCCAAAGCCTTTTTCATTGCCTCAAGTGATGTCACTTGAGTCACTGGCAGTTGGGGCTTAATAATACAAGTTTGAAAATGAAAAAAAAATCCTGGGGGTGTGGAATTAGAAAGAAGTGAGCTTACCAGACCTCTGCAGACTGACTGTCAGCAGTTCAGTTGCATTGTGGGTAATGCATGCACCAGGTTTTGACAAGGAGAAGAATGTCTGGAATAACTGTATCTGCTATATCATTAAATTACTCTTTTTTATTTGTAACAGTCCAGCAATATTATGAGTGCCCTCTTAAGGAAGGCTACATTTTGAAGGATCACAGATCAATTGGATTTCAACTCTGGCAGACAGAAATTTAGTTAAAAAGTATAGTAAAAAGTGTGATGTTTAAAAATGAACCCACCCCCAAAACCCAGAGCACTGTAACATGCAATGTAGAGTCAACATGCTTCTCTGTGGCTTTGCTAAGTGGTTTTATCTGTTTCTGCTAAACATCCAGTAAGTTTCATCTGTGCTCCTCTGCTGCTCTTCGATGTCGATCGTCCTTTATAATGCATAGATGATCTGTGTTTGATGTCTCAGATCTGTGGTTTAAAGACATAAACGCTTCCAAAACCAGGCCTCAGCTAGTCTGATCATGTTGTCTCTTTAATGCGACCAAGTAATGAGGAAAATAAAGGATGGCTGAATTCCATTTGGCTGCTTCAGTTGTAGGTTCCTTGTATTGTGAGCTGGTGCACTGTCACTGTCACGGCTCACTGGGAAACATTGTTAATCTTGTTGGGAGCACCTGTTGCGGTTCAGCTTGTTTAGGTTACTCAGTCTCGCAGGCATCTTGCAATTAAATCCCAATTTCTCAGCTTGCTCTAACTAACACAGTGTACAACCCGGATTCAGACCTGTTCTCCTCTTACAGGATTGAAGGCTGTCTCTTTGTGTCAGTATGTAACTTTAGTGTGAAGTAATCTTTTGTGTAAACATTGTGAAATTGTGCTTGTCCTTTCAGAGCTCTCCATAAAGTGGCATGTGTCGGGAAGAGGGCACTGGGCTACGCCATCGCAAAAAGGATGGCTGCACTCAACAGCCTGGACCTCAAAGACTCTGATGGAATGGTACAGTACAAAGACATTTAAAATGTACATTTCTACTTTGTGCATACATACATGTAATTACAACAATGAGTGACTTCAACATTTCTTTTAACTTATTTGGAGAATATGACCCAGTGTGGCAACTGGCCCCAACGGCGTGCATTGATTCCTAATAATGGACATCTTGTCGGGCATGATGCCTTACTAGGGCATTTGAACCATTCAAATGCCTATTTTTGTGCATTAAGACCCACACAACCGGCATGAATTCCAGTCAAATATTGACTACAGACCCTATTTTCCTGTGGTTTTGTGTCCAAGTGATTAATAGAGACAACCGTTTTTTCAAGTTCTTTCAGTATTGAGTAAGAGCGCTGCAGCTGGCAGCTGCGAAACGGGCTGCAATGTAATCCCTCCGGGCACCGTCGATGCACGTCCACTATCAGTGTTTGTTTTTGGCACTGACAGGCTCAGATTGTTTTTCTAAGTGTCTGACAACTTCAGAAAATGATCGCTGCTGAGATAAACCGTTTTTGTTAAAGAGTAAGATCACTTGTGTTTCATCTTTTCATTGCTCCAACAATCAGAAACTCTGGTTTGCTTGTAATAAACTCTTAATTCACAAAATCAGAAGAGAGAGAGAGAGAGAGAGGGGGGGCAGATATGAGAGAAGCAGTGTGGAAAACAGTGTGTAGAACTGGAATTATTTTCACATCTAACTCTGGAATTATTGTTATATATTATTATTAACTCAGACGTCATGATGATCAGAGAGATTTAAATATGTAGGACTAAAACTTAAAAGAACAAACAAATCAGGATTTTTTGACAATAGTTTAGACATAGCTGTATCTCTTCTATATGTGTGTGTGTGTGTGTATGTATATATGAAAGGGATTTGCACTAGTGTGCAAACAAAAAAAGGTAAAGTTACGTTTACGTCCACTTATAATAACATGAATCTCTGCTAAAGACGCTTTGTTCACATTGGTTGGCTCATACTGTGTCCTCAATTACAGGACGCAAGAAACCAAATCCATCTGTGGCAGAGTGATGTCTTTAACACATGTTGCACGTCTGCACATCGTGTCACCATTGGACCATCCATAGTTTATGTTAATTCCCCTCTGTTCGCAGACTGCCCTCCTCTATGCAGCAAAGCACAACCACCACCTGATGGTAGTAGATCTGATCCATCTGGGGGCCAAGGTCAACGAGACAAACAACTCAGGAAAGTCCTGCCTCCACCTCAGTGCTGAGAAAGGCTACATCAGAGTCCTGGAGGTTAGCGCCTTGTTTTTCACGCTTCTCTAAATGTGTTTGGACGGGGTCTGTGTTGTTTCCGCTACTCTCATATTACATAACAAGTAACATGAGCCCATTTGTCACAAGTTCTTGGTTGCTTCAAATATGGTTTCCTCTGAACCAACCTAACAGGTTATTCAGGTGCATGCATTCTACTTTTCATGTCAAGGTTTCCTCAGTGTTTGACTTAATAAAGGGTTTAGACAGCTTCGATGAAAAGCTCTGACAAACACCAACATAGCCCTTTTTTTAGGGTACGTGATGCTCGTGTGTATTCACGTCGTACTGCAGTTGAGTGCAGAAACAGATTAGTTATTTCAGGTTGTAGGTCATTATGCTTCGAAGTAAATGTTTTGTCCAAAGTGTTCACTTTCATAGCAGAGCGTAAATGCATGCAACAGATGTTGTTTGACAGGACTGAAATGTTTTTCTACTCTCTGTGGAGAACACATCGTCAAGGGCAAACAACCCATGCACTTTAACAATGGTGTCACGATTTTCACACCATCTGCCTCTCACCTTCTTGGACCATTAATGCAGGAGCCTGCTGTGTTTATACTAGACTATACTACAACGATTAGTCACTGAATGAATTTATTAATTTTTATGGAATAACCAATAGTTCCAGCACTGGCGTAGAGCTTACATTGATCATGCATTGCTGAACCAGTAGATACCTCGAACTCAACAGCAAAGTGCACTTTAAGTGTATGCCCCAGGTGTGTGTTCCTTGCATTCCACACATCGCCAGAGCAACTCATTTAAATCTTGTGCAACCTCCACCAGCCACAAGAACATCTGCTCCCCTGTTTACATCAAACTGCAGCTTTGTTGGTTTAGTTCTGATCATCAGCAGTGTAGGAGATGGTGATGTTGTAGGGACACATAGCATCCTGAGCATGTCCAGAAACAGGGCAACATATTTGTGCTGCTTTGTACTGTACTCACATTTGGACAGTTTTATTGCAATTCTGCACATCTCTGACAAGAATCTAATTTTTTCTCTGCAGGAGCTGGTCTGTAGTCCATTACCAAACTAACTGTGTGTCTTTGAGTGCAATGTTTTTAAAGCAGAAGAGAGGAACTGATGTTGCTCTGTGGTGCTCTGTTGGATCTTCCGTCTTATGAACTTAAATCTTCAACCAGTATGCGTGTTTTCTTTTAGGTTTTGAAACACACAATGATGGACGGTGTGTATGTCGATGTTGAAGCCACTGATAACTCTGGTAAGAACTGGAAGCTTTTAAAGTCTTGAGCCTCTGAAATGACACTGATTATAAAGTCTTTTCCAACATGGAGCTTTGCGAAGTCCATCAAATTTAGAGTAGACGGGATGCTGTTGAGTGGTCACCTGTTGCGATATAGACAGTGTAATGGTAAAATAATAAAAATAGAAACACAGTGTTATAGTAAATTGTGATTTGAGATTGCTCAGCAGAAAGGTTTCAGCTGAGATCAGTTGGTGTGTTCATCTTTGCCGTTTACCATTTGACAATTCTGGATGTAGTTAGATGTGAAAGGGTTAGGAAGTGGTTGCAAATCTCCCCAGAAGTCCTATAATCCAAATGTTTGTGTGTGCTCTCAGGAATGAGTGTCCTGCAGTGTGCCTCGGTGGCTCTGAAAGCCACAGTACGTGAGCTGGAAAGCAGCAAATCCCTCGATCACACCAGACTCCACACGCTCCGCCAAGAGCAGATGATGGAGACCCTGGAGTGCCTGCTGCAGATGGGCAGCTACCTTCATACTATGGTAGGACACTCTGTAATACAGTGATCCCTCGCTATAACGCGGTTTACTTTTCACGGTTTCGCTACTTCACGGATTTGCATCGTGCATTGTGTTCTGCATTCTGATTGGCTAAAAAGTCACTCAGCTTCTTCTCTACCTGTGCGTCAAAAACGTTGCAGTTTAATATGTACACGTACGTAAAACGGCTTGCCAAATTTACATTACGTATGTGCAAATTCTCTTGTAATTTGGAGTTTTGCCTATCACTATGTTCTGCACCACGGTGCAAACACACCTGCACCGCGGGCTTCAAAAGAAGAAAACACTGCAGAGCGGAGTCAGGATACAGCGGCTCAGTCTGAAGAGCAGTGAAATACACCTGAGTCACTATTTGTCCGACTGTACTTTGTATTTTTTTCATAATCATTTAAAATTTTCTCCCGTTTAATCCAATCACTCGGGTCGCGGTGGGCGGTGCTAATCTCCGCAATTTGAAGCCTTCTGTTCACATCGATGATTAAAATTATTATTTGACAGTACAGTACAGAAGTTATTTGTTAAAAAAACATTTCTAAAGTACTTTTATTTGTGAAACAAATGCTTGAGCCTGTAAAATGGTTTGTTCTTTCTTTTCAATGTATAATAGAGTATTTAATTGTATAATAATTGAAAAAAAAAAAGTTTCTACTTCACGGATTTTGCCTATCACGGGTTCTTTTTGGAACGTAACCCCCGCGAAAAACAAGGGTATACTGTACACTATAATAAGTTAATTTAAACACAAGATACTTGTGCTCAAAAAGAGGATTCATTCTCAGTGAAGAACCTTGGACCCTAATCTGCCTCTATACATGCCAAAGAGCAGTGATTCCTAACACGTCTCTGGGGGTCATCAGGTGGAAACCTCCCTTCAACGGTGTTTCGCCTACTTAGTCCCACTACACCTCCAGGAGGTTAGGCAGTGAACTCCGGCGTCCCAGAGTCACCCCCCCTAGTGCCAGTTCACACTGCTCCTACACAATCCAAACAGCACCGCCACGTTCAACTGACCCAGAGATGCTCCAGGTAGTGGCCAGTACCGATGCTACCATTTAGCTAATGCTAGCGCTAATGCTAACCGCTAAGAAGAACAGAAGAAGACAATACAGTTCCGATGCTACCATTTAGCTAATGTTAAGTGCTAACCGCTACCTGCTAAGAGGAACAGAAGAAGACAATAAAGCTAGATTCACCTATACTGTTAATGTTAACTGCTAGATGCCAATACTAACTGCTAAGATACTATCATACTACCACCGCTTTAGCTATTGTTAGCTGCTACAATGCTACCACAGGCCTAGATGCCACATGTAACTGCCGATTGCCACACTACCATCATCTACCCCTGCCTCTCACCAACTGCACCAATAAAAGCGGGGTGGGAATACAAACCCTGGTTCGGGTAGGGGGTCGAAAATAAAGAGGTATAGTCAAAGATGAAAGTAGGGATTGGATGACTGGAAAGCAAATACTATCCAAGAGCCGGAGATCATGCTACGGCGTTAGAGCTACATTTGAGATGTCATTTGGAGGAAATGGTATTGAATGAGATGTGAGCATGTTCTGGGAAAGCTGCTCACTTTTTTTACCGAAGCAGTAACCACTAACCAGCCGCTATGACAAAACTTCCTGTACGCCTCAGCAGCAGCCAACTCACACCCAACTAACAGGCGTAGCCAGGAGACGTTCACAGTGTGCTCAAGACATCAAGCACAGTTGTCCCTTGTTTGCAGTTCAGCTTTTAGGTGGAACTCCTCCCTGTCCCCTCGTGGGTGTTACATCGTATAGAGTATGCTGTTGTAGAGAGCTGTTAAGTATGCCGGTATGCTTTTGAAGTGTCACGCAGAGCAATTTGGGCCAGCAGCGGTCGTCAAGTTTTGTGCAACGAGCATGAGCAGACCCAAAGGCTGGTTTAGCAGCAGAGCCGTTTCACTCAGTTTGTCTATTTTTGGATGTACTTGCTGTAAACGTTGAGATAGCAGCAGGCCTTTAGGGAGTGTTCTACATAAAACTACATATACAATACATAATACAATATCAACAGTAGGAAACTGTGGCTGCAGGTCAACATTTACATTTGTTCAACACAACGTCTCATGACGAGGTGCCTCTGAAATTGGCTGAATTCATGTCAGCCTCAGCTATACTTGGTGATAGCTTAATGATAGTAGCTGGTGCTAGTGTTAGCATGCCAATCCAAAAGTGAGCTGAAGTGGGAGTCTGACAAAGGACAGCGTCTGCTGAAAGTTTGGCCATGTTTGACACCGCAGAGCAGATGCTGACAAGGAGATTTCAGTAACAGCGTGGTCTTTCCAGGCCAAACTTCATTTTTGCCCAACTGGTAATAAGGATGTCAGAATAGTTCTCTTTATTATATGTATTGCACATATTTAGGCATCACTTCCAGAAACACTCAGTTCACTCTACAGGCTGATATTTTCTTCCTTCTCTTCCTCAGGGGGGTCGTTGTATGCAGCCGACAATGGGTTGATCACCCGGCACGTCTGCCCGGCAGGGCTTTTTGGAGACCCGACAGTAATGTTCTGAATTGGTTCAGGCTTGAATTTGTCACAGAGAGAAAACAATCCCACTAATTATGGTCTTTCTGCAAGCATGAGTTCAGGCCTGTTATGTAAAGCATCTGAGGTTTTGTGTGTGGTCAAAATACCTGACTTGCAATCAGGTATTTATTGTAACATGCACAGAAACGTTAGGTGCCCATTAGTTGGTTTCTGTGAAACTTCCATTGTTTGTTACATTGGAGTAACAATCTGTCCTCAGTTAGTGTGTCTGTGGAGACCCTCATGTAAGACACGTATGTTGGCTTTTTCATGCCAGGTTTCAGGGTCCAGCGTTGGTTTGAAAGTCTGGTCGCAAAACACAAAACCTTCCAGTGGGGAGAGAAAGTGACCTAAAGCAGAAGTTTTTACAACTAAGTCCAGTTTGTTGTAGTGTTAAGACAGCCGTGCCACAGTTTGTAGGTCATTGCTGTATATATATATTCCAAAACATCTGTGATTTTAGTAACACTTTTTAACAATTTTTTTTCAAGGACTGGTCACTCGATATGTGGATAAAGATTATTCTCTCCTAAGAACGGGATATTTTCCCTCCCCACTGGGAATTTCAAGCCATACATTTTACATGTCAGATCTTCAGCAGACTTGAGGACATTACAAGGTTTAGTACGCATTGTATGGTGATGGGGAGTAAAGACGGCTTCATTTGACTGCCTTCGCATGTTTTGGTTCTGTTGATGTATCACCTCTTAGCATACTCTTCTCCACACACGTAAACTGTTACCTAATGTCACGTAATGTGGACTGTCTTTGACCTGTCTTCATGAATTCTTCTATACTAATATTTACTTTTTGGTAAATCCTTACTGGGAGTTAGAGAAGAATGTGAGTTTAATGTGTTTGAAAAGAATTCAAAATGTGTTTAGCCTTATTAGCTTAGCTCAATGACTGGAAGCAGGGGAAGTGCATGTGATCTGACAAGCAGTTCGCCTGCTTCATTTCCCTCTTCTGAACAAAACCCAGGTACTTTCAGGAAGTACCTTCATTCAGTCTTAGTGCTAAGCTAGGCTAAACATGTCCAGGACCATGTCTCTGCTGATTCTTATAAAGTGTGGAGACACAGTCCATGTAAAGCTTTTAAAACACCACTTGTTGTGTATTATTGCTTTGTGCCATTTATCTGATGCTCTTGGGGACTATGGCACTTGATTGTGACAACATATTTGTCCCGTTTCTTCTTCTTTTTTATTATTGTTTTAAGTGAGTATCATGAATGTCATTTTCGGGGGTTAAACATAGTGTGGTGGTGGGCAACAGTGAAGAGGATAGTATGACTGGAGCATTTTTATCATAGATAAATGTGTGAGTGTCATGAGGTGATGGATGGTCACTAAGTGGTAAACCATGGCCAGTATAAAACTGGTTAACTTTGAACAAAGCATAATCATGTGTACCAAAGACTGATTTATACTGTATGTATGATAATCAATAGGACAGATTGATTTACTGATTTAAGAGAGTCATTCAATTATTTACTCTGGAACTCTGGAGTGACATATTTTGTTCATTTACAGTATCTTAAATATGCACTTATCTTGCCACTCATAGTATGGGTAATAATTAGGGGCGAAGTCAAATCAGTACTTCTACCTTGCAGGGATGTCGTAGTTTATACTGAAATTAATGGGATTCTTAGTATTTTCTTATTTGAAAACTGAAAATGTGGAGAGAACACACAGAGAGTCAACTGTACAGATGACGCTTTGTATTGCGATATAAATCGTGATGTGATGAATCATGCAGATCTCTGTGGTTCAGGCAGAGCTGGTCATCAGAAATGAATGATGTCATAGTTTCAACCAGAGTTTTTGAAATACAGATAACTAATGTATGGCAAATCAAGACATTGGATCACAAATCAGGCAATAAGTGCCAATTACCATGTTCCTACATACAGGATCATGTTAGTCCTAATCTTCAAAGATAAACGACTGCCCCAGATGTAGACTAATTTTGGTTGCCAGAACTGAATTTTTTTCTCTGTTCTGAAATGAAATTTCACACAGCAAAGCGACATCACAAACATGCATGTACAAGAGGTACAGCTGTTTCCAGCAGCTCTCTCCAGTGTGATCAGCACGTTATTGACCAAAGACAACATGTGAAAACTGCATTTTTTCAGTGAATGATGTTTCATATTGGTGGTGGGTATTGGTTGCCAGTATCACGATCAGCGCTTCTGTTACAGTGCATGCATTTCATCTTAAAGAGATCAATAAACTTCTGAGTTTAGTAAACTTTGCCTTTCAACCTATTTATTGCTGGATTCCAAAGTGTGACATAAGATTTAAATCAGTAAACATGTTCCTACTGTTACACAAGCACATGGACAACAAGAAGTGAACTTAAATAACACAAGAAATGATGTCTAGTGAAGCGTATCAAGCAAGTTTCAGATTCGCTCAGGAGTTTCTGTGGAAATTTAACTTTAGAAACATTCCCTGCAGTAATGACTCAGCTGTGAATACAAGCTGACTTTCTCACCTGATTAAATGGACCATATTCTTTATCAAATCCTTGTCACGTGCTGCAGCAACTTGTTTTCCGATGGCAGGATCCACAGTTCATAACAGTTGAAACTAATAGCAGCAAGCCCTGGCAAACTACATCCCTACACTAATCAATGCTATTGTCATAAAGTCCATAAAAATCTTATAGTGCAAATTAACCAAGTCTATAATAATAAAGTGTGCAATGAAATGCACTGTAATTAAGATTGACTCTGGTTGATACAGATGCATTTCCAAGTCTCAGTGAACAATATTAATACCTCACAGCTTATTAATGTCAAGCTCTCTATGACAGACCTGAGAGCAGCAGAACAGCGCACTCCTGCAGCTGGCGGGCTCTCTCATGTGTCTCAGAAGTATCACTGGATGTGTTGGGGCTTGCTGGGCCAGGATGGGGCGATGAGTAGCGGCAGCAGCTGCGAGCAGTCTGTCTCTGGCCAGTGTTTGTTTGAGAAACAGCATTTACCTGGAAAAGAGTGCACTGAAACCCACATTCATAACATTCAACATCAACATTGCTAAACAAGATCATTTGGCAAATGTTGAGTGGCTGACTCATCTGACATTAGGCTTACTCACCCTTTTACACAGAAATAAGCAAGACTTTACAGGTACCTGGTCTTCAGGCGTCTGATAACCTTATGATAGCGAGCACAACAAACAACGTGAGAGAGTAAGGGGGGAAAAAAAGGACGGCACAAGCACAAAGGCAGCAAGCTGTGGTGGAGGTCCAAGTAATGAAAGTGAGATTAGGAAGTGAATTGCGCAACAGAAACCAACAACTGAACAAAATGCTGCATGAAACAGACTGAAGTCATACACTTAAATCAAGTAGAAAGAGTTTGTGTGTGTTCGTGCCTGCCTGCATATTCAAAGCCGGAGAAAAACAACAGGTGGGGCAGAAAGAATGTGTATGTTGTTCACCTGAGGGAAAATATACGACTCATCATACCGGTTCCATATTTCAGTTTGATGAAAAGTGTAACGGCATCTGCAGGAGCTGCTGTTACAGAAGGAGAGCTCACGTTATGCGTAATACAACATTACATGAAAAAATGTAATAGGAAAAACTGATACGACCATCTGCAAATGTGAATGAAAAAAGACGAAATAAGAAAAAAGAGAATGACTAGATACAAAGACTTCAAAATAAAAGTGCATTTTTATGGTGTCATGTAATGTTATTATTATATGACTCAAGTGTGTGTTTGTCCTCTGTAATTCACATTCCTGTTGTTTTATTTTACTGAATATACTTGTCATTATTGAGTTTATGTACAGCAGCCAGTGAGCAGCTGAAGAAAAACACCTGCTGTGATGTGATCAGTGATGTGCGTGTGGCCAGTGGTGTCACTGTAAACTCAGTCATTCGCTGGTTAAACTTATTGATTTAGTTTTTTAGATTTTAGCATTATTTCTGGGATGCATTTTAAGTGGTGCCAACATCAGAGACCTTACAGAAACGAGGAGACAGAGTGGCTGCGATGAAGTATGAGGCTCCAGCTTTACCTCAGCTTTGTGTGTTTAAGCTACATGAAAAGGAACAAAACGATTAACATCCAAGACAAATACAACCCGAATGACGTGAGACTGACTTGAATCAAACCTGACATGAGTACCTCTTGCAAGATTCACACAACATAAACCAACTGACTTTTCGCTGAGGGTGACGTGGCTGCACCTCAGCAGGGCGGTTCCTCTCCAGGCAGGGGCGCTGGTTTTGTCCCTATGTAGGTGCAATCACGTGATTCTATTGGTGGGAACTTATGACATTGTTTTCTTGGCATAAATATCTGTTTACTGAGAATAAATTGTAACGATACTTGTGACTTTGAACTCAAATCGAGTGTCACACTCAAGGCACGATATCCCCATAGCCTATGACAAGGTTGCACTAATGGTCCGAGTCCACAGGGTTTTTCTTCAGGAAAGGAGGAAATTGTGGGGATCTGCAGTTTCCCGTCTGTTTCGCCACTGTGTCCCTGTGCCTCCCTCTCCCTTTGTCTCCTGTCTGTTATGTCTGAGGTTGTGTCGCTGCAGGGCGTGGCCGACAGGTTGGGTCCGGCCTCCTCTCCTCCAGAGCAAAGCTGCTGGCAATCAAGCAATCAAGACTCACCTGTTGCCACAGTATATCAGGACCTGAGTTTCTTCCAGTATCCGTTGAATCGTCAGTCTACCTGTGTGGTAACGACTGAGACCCAGAAGATTGCTTTAATTATTTTTTCTCATGTTTTTCTTTTGTCTGCCTTCCTGACTCTGTTTTTTCTGCCCAGGTGTCTCATCCTCGCCTGTCTTCGTCCATGCCTTGTCTGCCTGTTTCCTCTGAGGGAATCAGATTCAGTCCATCTGGCCTTGGTCTGCATGAGTTCTCAGATTCATCCAGATTCATCTGTTTGCACATTCTCCAAATATTAAAACTACTGACTTTTAGTTGCCTCCTCTTCTCTGTTCGAGTGTGCCATTTTGGGTCCTTTAAACCTTGAAAGCGTAACAGAAATATCCAAATCAAGGGGGCTGATTTCCATAAAGGCTAAACTGCTAGAACCCAGAAACTCACCCAGCATCTTCATCCTCACCCCCCACCCTCATTGTGCACCTCCTCCACTGGCTCCATACAACTGCTCATAATGAATTTAAAACCTTCTTGCTGGTATACACACTGCCTCAAACAGGGCTGCAGGCCATCCTCTGCTCTCCACATTACTGGATTCTCACTGTGGTCCCTCCACCCCCTCCCTCCTTTCTCCCCTACTTGCTTCACATCCCCTCACCCACATTGTCCTCCCCTCTACTGGCTCTAATATCATCCAGTGTTGCCCCTATCTTACTTCTTATTTCTTTTCCGAGCCTGTCTCTATATGACCACCGACAGGAATACCAACACTTACTGAGCATGGAAATTCATAGTTTCTGTTTGTTGCTTATGATGTCATATCTTCATGGTCGACTTGAACGCCTCACGTTATTGATCATTAACTGGTGCTGTGACCCAGTTACGTACTAAATACAAATTTTATGCCTCTTTCATACAGTATGCCGTCACACTGAAAAAGTGCCAAAATCCATAGAGTCAAAGACTTCTATATGCAGACTGCATGAATATCTTTTTTGGGGGGCTGTTGATGGACACCGTTGACCACAATGCAATGCACAAGGGAGCTTGTAGAGTTGGAAAATATGAAAACAAACTATGGAGACTGTGTCACCTGCTGTTTCCAAGGTCAAGAATGAACCGTCAGGCTTTATTTACGTCTTATTCTTTAATTGGCAGTGGTGTTCCAAGGTTACTGTTAGATTTGCATCCATCTGTGCGTGTATTGCATCATATTCTGTCAGTCCAAAACAGTAGACTTATTTATTTGCATGCGAGCTGCAATATACTATGACATGGCTCATTCAGTTTGCACGTGCTATGAAGTTAGGAAACTTGTGTTGAGGGTCAGTCTTTACATCATTCAAAGCACCACACTGTGCTTTAGTATAGCCTCACAGAGCCACTAGCATGGCTATATAGCAAAGGCTACCCGCTTCCCAATTCAAAGACAGTAACAGTAACACCCACAGGCATGCAGAGCCGTAACACATTTCAGATCACTGGGCATGTTATTCCTGACAGGACCAAAGCCATGAAAAGCAGAACCAACAGATTACTGATTATTTCTGACATCTCACACAAAATTTCCTATTAAATAATAGTGAAATTGCGATTAACTTTGCTGAGCACATTTAAACTCCACAGGGAAAATATCACTTTGATCTTAAACACTCCATGACATCACATTTTTACACAGGACACACATGACATTTTTATTCCTAGCAGCAAAGATCTGAGATCAGCTACATCGTCTGCATGTTGTCAGTCCGATCCAGCACTTTGGCCTGCGGGTATTAAAGAACAATGAACATAGCAGCTTCTTGTGGCCAAGGTTTTACACTTTCTACCATCAATGGAATCAGTTTGGTTTGGACTATAGCTTCACTCTATGGTGCCTAACAGGGAGAATTAGCCAGTATGACCAAGCACAATCTGAGAGAACCGATCCCTGATTATCTTATTTACTGCCAAACCTTAAAAGAATACCTGAGAAGCTCTCTGTGCCATGCACAGGGTTTTACAAAAACAGAGATCCAAAAACTGAGCTCGTTAGGAGAGTTTAGGGGCGTGAACCCCTGAAAAAAAAGCTGATTTCCCTCATCTAAATATGTGCATTTTCTCTTTCTCTCTGTGTGTCCTGTGCTCTCTCTCTCAGCCTCCTTCTCGGTGTCTCTCTGCCTTCCATAACCTGCTCCCTCTCCTTCATATCCTCCAGTTTCTCTGCCTTCAGCATCACATTCTCTCTGTTCATGTCTCTCTTTGTTCTCTCTCAGCCTCTGTGTTCACCGCCTGTCCTCGGGATGTTCATGAAATGTTCGGGTCATTTTAATACACAGATTAACTGAAATGTTGACAGAGAACCATGTCAGCGTTGATAAGTGAGAGTGCCGAGAAGTGAGCGTAGGGAATTATATATAAAACTATTCATTCCTAAAGATCTGTAACTCCATCAAATCAGCATTTCATAGATTTGGTTTTATTAAGATTTTGAATGCAGGGCCTTTTTTTTTTTTTACATTTCTTTTATTATACATCTGTTCTTGTATTTGTAATATTTATTCCCATTAGAAACCAAAGTGCGTACACAACATCTGGATTGGAACATAGTGTGTTCACACTGCGTTGTTGCAGGGTCACTGTAGAAATCACATTTTTTAAAAACAACCATGCATGGCTCCGGTGCAGTCTTTTTTCTAAGCTTAGAGGGACATCTGGTGGTGAGAGGGACCTCTACACAGTAACTCTGACTGGAGTATTCTACATGTGTTCACAAGAAATGAATAACTCCTCCCTGACACTGTATTTTCAAGGTCTCCTGTATGTGATATTTCTCACATTGCAAGTGAGTAAGTTGCAGCTTACTATTTTAATTGTATATATTGTACATTTAAATTGTGTACATATATCATGATTTTAAATATTAGACTTACTATACATTTAAATACTTTCATACTTCAATACTTTGTTTTCATCCATACATTACTTTTATTTCACATATTTTCCACTAGTTGGCTCAGCACTAAATTTAGTGTGATTGTAGTGTAAAAAAAATATATATCAAACTTGATTCACACATTGTCACTTGTTATTTTAAGTGTTTGTTAATTTGTTAAATGCGTCAAATTTGCTTTGTGCTCTTATGTCTATTTATTTGCCATTTTGGGGCTGTAATTTAGCCCATTTGGGAACACCTGAGTTTCATGTTGTATTCATGTTATTATATCATTTACAGATCCAGATATGCAACAAAGAGTTGATGGTTTATCATCTCATCTAATATAAAATGTACATGTTATAACATGTTATAGTGTAGAACTTTATTGAGCACACTGTAAAGTCAGATTACAAATTTTATATCAGCATCACAATCTATTTTTACACTGCATTAGTATCAAACAAACAGCAAACAGAAAGAAACTGAATCAATACAGTTAACAGCATTCTCTGTCAACCTAGTACTTTTTTATTCTGATAGTTCACTTGCATCTCTCTCCTCCTCCTGCAAGTATTGTGTGATATTGCCTCATGCACTTGAAAGGCCTACGACTGCTAGGAGAGATATCAAGAGATTTCACACACACACACACACACACACACACACACACAGTTAAGACACAGGCACACGCACCCTCCACGAGCTGGGAGATGAGATAGGCAACTTATGTTGTCTGTTGACTGCCGGAGCTTGATACCACTCCAGTCAGCCCTGAGGCTCGACTGTAGCGCAGGAACAAAGTAGTGAAATATTGGAAAAAATAACATGAGAAGTGCCTAATAGTATTTCTCTAAACACATTTCCTTATTGTGTGGATGTCTGGAAAAGTCGACTCACTTCCAGCTTCTGAAATCTGAGGGGAAGCGGGTTGTTTTGTTGCAGAATGGTCAGGTGTCAATCAAAGCCTGCCTTGATGTGCTGCCGTCCAGCGGTGAATCCTGGGAAATAGCCTGGACTCTGACTGCATTGCAGCCAAAAAAGAGGGCTGGAACCAGCAGTTACGGGGCAGGGCACGGAACAGATGGGAGGGGCGGAGTGGGTTTATTTAGCATCCCCCTCTATCTCTTAATCCCACCCTCTTCTTGTTCTCTGTGTGCTGTTCTGGGTGCAGTTCATGAGATTTGGACAGTTGTTGCAAGGCGTTTTAATGGCTGCAGAATGAATGCACAATGAACAGCATGCAGTGAAAAACAGTCCAAAGGCAGAGATCAGTGATACTACATAACTGGTTTATTTGGCTGTAATTTACCTGATGTATAATTTCCTGACATTGACATCGATTATTAAAAGGACCTGAATTTCAAATACATCAAATTGATCAATTGAAAACAAAATTCCCATGAAGTCGTACCGTTACCCAACAACGATTTATTGTTGCGTCAACAGGTGATTGTTTGTTCGCAAAATACAGCCGAGAGAGAGAGAAGAGAAAGGAAAGAAGCCAGTGAATGTTTCTGTGTTTCTCAGAGCAGAAAACCAAAACCTGAGCATGAATCACACCGGCGGGGGAAAAACTCAGAGAAAAGCCGCCAGCTGATGAGAATAAAGTCAACTCAGTGAAACTGACGCGGTGGAGATCTTGAAGCCATGCAGTTAACAGAATATTGCCTTCAAATAACACTCGCACATGCTTTTCCAAAATCAAACATGCATTGGGTATTTCAGTGGGGTAAAGAAGTGTAAATACTCAACATTTTAGCAATACAAATTCTCTAAATGTTTCTGATAATTAATATTTGTAGAGCATGTTACACACTTTTTCCAGCAATCCCTTTATTCAGTTGATTGTTTTAAGCAAATGATGAATGAACATTATTAAGTAAAAATAAAATATAAAATAAAATATATATTTAATATGGATCTGCCTCGATGCTGCCGATGTGTGTCACAAAAACCACAAGCAAATTCAATCACTACTACTAATTCAAAGAGCATTTTGTAAACGATCAATCATTGCAAGCGCAAACTCAGTCATCACAAGGCTGTGAGTGCAGTTCGGATCACAGTGGTCACGGACAAGTTCAGCATCTCCTCTAGAAGCCGCCTCACTAAGGCTTGTTATAGTTGAGTCACACATTTGGAAACGTCGTCTTTTCTTTCTTTTTTTTTTAGGAAAGGTGTGTTTTTGTTCAGCCATCCTCTTCGAACAATTATATTTTTTTTTTAGAAAAGAACTACCAAAATCATGCAACTACCATTTCAATTTTGTGAGACAAAAACCAGTCGGTGCTCTTTGCTCGATTTTTCTCTTGGTGCTGGTTGGGAGGTTTGGAGGTGAGGTCAGCGTGGGCGTTTTAGGCACTGCCATCCTGTTTGAGTCGCTGACTGCGAGCCTTGTAGACCTCGATCAGTAAATCTTTGACGTACTGGATTTCTCGCTCCACCGACTCCGCCTTGTCACGAAGCTCCCGATTCTGCCCCTCGAGGCCATGCAGCTCCTCCTCCAGAGAGTCCAGCTCCGCCCTCTTACGCAGCCTGTACCTGCAGAAGCAAAGAATGCCTTCGGTTGGTTTGACAGGTTTTTGCTGCCTTGCATCTTTATTAATGAGTCAAGTGAGCGTGACCTTTGAGCTACATTGGGCGGATTTCTCATATAGCTCAGACATCGCTCCCCTGAGATAACATGACGTGCTGTTTATTTCACCTAATGCAAGGCTCACCTCTTAGAAATTCCTTCTCTTTCCAACTCATCCTTTCTAACATTATAAATACATTTCTATCCCGTTTTACACGGATGTGAAGAAGTGAAACTCCCACACAGACAAACCAGACTTATAGAAATGGATAGGTGGGGCTGAATTTGGCAGGCAGTGAGGGACTTTCCATATTCCTCCCACACTCTACAGGACATTTAAAGCACTGGAGTGGTTGGTTCATTCAACTCTCCTGCCATGGTAAGGTTGTAAAGCGAAACAATAAGTATGCAGGGATCATCACTTGATTGATAAGCTAACAAAAACGTATATGATCGGTAATGATTCACTGCACCACTGGATGAATTTAGAAATAAGCTTACTTAGCTGTGAATATTTTCTACTTTTTTCTGTTTTGAACCAAACGTCATTAATGTCACAACAGACTTCTGACAACAATAATTTTTAGATATTTATTAAGCTTCCAGCATGCTTTTTGATAAAACAGTGAGAGGAGGGAGCAAAACAAAGATGCAATGAGTTACCTGTGAGCAGCAGTTTTGTTCTGGTCTCTCTTCTTCTGCTTCCTCTCTCCACTGCTGGATTCCAGAGAAGCGGTGCCCATCACCAGAGCTGGTTTGACGGAGCAGGGCTCATCCTTTAGCCTCTGTGTGGGACGGTGGATTGGGGCGCCCAGCAGTGTCCCCTCGCCCTCCCCTCTGGACAGACATTCATAGCTTTGGTCTGCAAGGCATTCTGGATAGAGGTAGTGGCCATGTTGGGGCTCTACAGCCTGTGCTTGTGACGGCTGGTCTAGGTCACCTATAAAGCTATGGTAAGACTCCGTGCTGGCCATGGACTGGTGGAAGTAGCCGTCACCGGCCACCATTGTCTCTTGGGGAATACTTCCAGAAAGTCCTCCATCTTTGCTGCAGTGCAAGACCTCGAGCCCCGTGCTGTCGTAACTTACATTGACCTTCACATTGTGCATCAACTGTCCCTCTCGCTTGTGGTGGCTGTCGTACGAGCCACCCAGACAAAAACCTCGCGCAATCTCTTCGCTGCAAAACATTCCTTCTGAAAAACAATAACTCTCCTCTTCCTTCAACGATAAAGCACATTCTCTCACCTTCTTGACGCTACCGAGACTGTTCTTGCTCACTGTCTTCAGTGTGGAGTAGTGGTTCACAGACAACTCTGTGCTTCCTGAGTAACTTCCCCTGGAGCCCCACGTATCAAGTCCAACTTCCTCCCCGACTTTCACAGCCTCGCTGATGATTCTTCGCCCATTATTGTGGTGGTAGCGGTGATGGTAGTTGTACGGAGCGGGTCGCGCAATTTTGGTTCTGCCGATGGGACCGCCACAGAAGCTGGCCAGGTCCAGTTCCCCTGTTGCCAAGGTAACAACCACAGGGCTGGTTTCTGATTGGCTGGTCCCATATGAGCCATAGGGTAACTGATAATAAGACTGGGAGCCCATGGCTTGGGCACCCTTGTCACATTTTGAGGATTTCTCCAACTTGTTTGTTGTGGATGTGGACTCGGAGCGGAAGTAGTCCTCCAGCTGAGCCAGCTCCTCCTGCAGTAGAGAGGTCATGACCTCCAGATCCGAGGGCACCTTGACATCTTGTTCTAACGGCGAGGGTGGAAGGGATGAGCTGGGAGAAGACTCGGTCGTCGACACAAATGAAGACAAATCAACTTTTTCCGTCATCCAATCTGAGTGACCATCACCTATAAAAATAAAAAAATAGTAATCATATAATCAGTAAAGCAATCCATTTTTTTCATTCAGCTCTTTGTGCAGAATAATTGAAATAAAAACTAAAAATTCAGGCAAAAAAATCTAAAATCACGCAAGGTAGAAAGGATAAATGTAAAAAAAAATTAAGCTAAAACCAAGCAATGCATCCGACAAATCCAAGTGAACAACTAACCGATCATCTGAAAATGATTGAACAGCATCGTCTGCATTCGATAAATATCCACTTAGCTGTACTCACTGTACGACATTAGCCCCGTGCTGCACTGCGGCTCCGACCTCAGGATGTGGAAAAATAAAAAAGCGTCTTGGCAAAACTCACCAATTAAGTGCTGCCTCTCCGCTGGCTCCGCCCCCGTCCTGGGCCGTGATTGGCTGCGGCTAGCCTGTCGGTGAGGGGGAGCGCAGAGCTCGCCTGTGGAAATGGGAGGAATTTTCCTGCGAAGGATCGATGCCGCCATTGTGTCGTCTGCTTCGATTAAATTGTTCAAAAGCACAAACCGTAGACTGGGTGGATGAAAGAGTTGTGGAAACACCTGAAGACCTGTGGGAAAATTAAGAAAATAAAAAAATGTGACAATTTTCCAGTTAACCTTTAAAGACCCTAATTAATGCCTCAAAGCACTTAATTATTCCCTCAAATATTAATATGTTTATATAAAAATAATAACTAAAAATCTAAAAATAAAACAAGAAAAATAAATTTACTCAAAAGCTTTATTGAGGTCCAATTAACTCATTAACTCTTGATTTTTCTACGCACCTGTCACCTCATGCTGTCACACCATTATTGATTTATGTCACCACAAAATAAATAGCAAGTCAAAACGTGCAAAACAGGAACTTGTCATACTTTGAGAAGCAATAAACCATAAAACAGACATGTAACTGTTACTTTTATAAGACACAATCACATACTTTATTTATTTGACATTGTATAGAAAGTTACTGACACAATCTAAGTTGCAGAAACATACAGCATTTTATCTAGAAACAGAAAGTAAATAGATCCACTCATTTTTTTCCCATGAAAAAGTAACTTTGTTACTTTAAAACATTAATAAAGGCTAAAATCATCCTGTGAGTGACGGAAACGAGCTGAATCCACAGTAAACTGAGGCGTTAGTTTAAACTGCGCATTTATTCACTTGCTAGCTGACAGAAGAAATAATCACCTGAACTTTGCTGTTTCCACAAAGCTAAAGCGCTTGTACTCACCCCATAGTTTCGGAGTAGTCTTGTAAAGTGCGTTGCAGGAGCAAAGCACGCGAAGGTTGATGGTGAGGAGGAAGACAGTCACAGTTTAAAAAGCCATATCTTCCCTTTTAGAGGTCAGGGAGTCTTCATCAGGCGCTATTTCGGCGAACAGACTTGCGGACAGAAAGTTTTTAAATCCGCTACTTCTCCAACTCCTAACGTCCGGACCTGATCACAGCAGACGAGATGAATGCGCGGTTTGCAGAGTTCGGCCGGCCGTTACGTCATGAACCTGGGGACTTTCCCGTCACCCAGGGAACACACAGTGTGTGTGTGTGTGTGTGTGTGTGTGTGTGTGTGTGTGTGTGTGTGTGAGCAGCATACCCTCTACTCACACTCCCTGCCTCACAATACTCACATTTTTACCGACTTTAGCACATTTTAATTCAGCTGCATCATTTATCACAATAATAATATGAATAGTAAATTCTATACATGTAAAAAATACATATTGACTTTTTTTGTCGTTTGTGTTGCATTTGTGCTTTCTTTGGATGCTGTTTAAATTAAAATAATTTCATTATCATTACTAAAATTACCACGAGTCGCAGCCTGCCGGGAAAAGTCAGAGTCAGAAAAGCACAACTCTTACCTAAAAGTCCAGTTATGAACGACTTAATAAAACAGCACGTTAAAGAAATTGTTAAAACGTAAAAACACTTCTAAAAAGAGACACGGCAGAGGATTGAGGTGTAATTCAGCAGACGGCGTCGCCGGCACTAGTTCCCGTAGCGCCGTAGCGGAAGGACACGGTGTTGCAGTTCGAAGGTGTAACTTTAGTTGCAGCCCTGTTGCATCAGATCCGCAGGGGATTCGCTGAGCGCTGTAACAATGTGGCCACACCATTGGTTTATCTGGGGGAACTTTTTTATTTCTATTGGCCTGCTATCACTCTTCCGCTGATTGCTAATCATTACACATTAGCACCGAGCCGGGGCTGCTTTACTGTACAGTACAGGCGGTGCTGTGTGGTGGAGAGAGCCCATGACCTCCAGCTGAGAGCATCACAAGACAAACAGCCACTTAGAATCGACCACAGGTCGTTTATTTTCTGTATGGTCCCTGACTTTAACCTCATATGCTTCCTGCTGTGTGAATTTACTTCAGAAATATTCTCAGATTTGCTGTCATAAATTCTTTGGAAGCTGAACTCATCTGAACTCCCTTTATCAAACTTTTCATGTAGTTAATTAAGATGACCATTTGTGACCTTTAAAACCGTGTGAGGCTTTCAGACAAACAGATACTGTAGCATCATGGAAGTTATTTGTTATTAAGGTCTTTCAAGTTTGTGTTTTTGAAAACATTGTTGTGAAATAATGAGTGAGATACTGATCTGCCTGCATGGATAGTTGAGGTGAGGAGAAAACTGAAGCTAGTGGCTGCTTGTTAAATGGATGTTATGAGGTGTATCACAAGTTTGATCATACAAAACATATTGCACAAAGATATAGATTTAGATTTAAGACACTTAATTAGTCGCCATAGGTGAATCTCCCCTCTGCAACGACTCATTGGAACTATTTTTATCTAACATATATTTGAATGTATCATTCGTATTTTTTGTGCAGCGTAGAAATGCAGGGGAGGAAACCCACAGCAAACGCAGAGAGAATATGCAAGCTCCACACAGGAAGGAGTCAGACAGGCTACGCTCAGACCCACGTTTTAAATGCTTTATTTAAATCTGCAATTCACATGACAAGTATGCAGGATTCAGACGTTCAGAGAGGTGCTCAAGGTAAAACACTGAATTAAAGGTGAAAGAGAAAACAAGTGTGTCACTCTTTGGTAAGCTTGCTCGTCATAGCAGCCAGGAGTGAGTTTGTGAGCCTGCTTAAGACTGCAAAATATCAGTATTACCCATCTGTGTTCGCATTCTAGTTAACTGATATTTGCAGCCAGGGATTGGTAATTATAAAAGCTGTTACACAACAGGTCATGGAGATATCAAACCTTCCTGGCATTGTACAGGGATATTTGGATTTGATTTCATCTCTTGGTAACATGTCTCTGACAGCAGATGGACATGTGCAGTATAATGCACCGTACATGCAGCTGATTCCAAGTGCTGATCAGGTCAGAGTGCATCAAACAAACTTGCAGTATTTTCTGCTCGGTTGGCAGCAGCTGCAGTCTGTCTTTCACAGAGACGCTCAGTGGTCAGCGGAGTTGGGAGTTTAAATTGATGGAGAATACACACACACACACACAAACACTCACAAACACAGCTATTTAAAACTGAGTTTGTGTCAATAAACATATTTTAATACCGTCTTTTCTTGAAGCTTTGGCGATCTTTTTTTTTAATCAAATGTCATATCATACATTATGAATTGAACTGAAATGCATGAACAGATATTTTGGCTCATGATGATATACAGAGTTTGTAAATTGTCCACCATCATCTATTTCAGCCCAAAATTATAACATGTAATAATAATCATAATCATAAGAATAATATGCTTTACTTTACCCACCACAACCATTTAGCATTTATAAGCAGTATATAAACATTTGATAATACATTTTATAGTAATAAAACATACAGTGTAGGGGAAGTTCTAACAGTTGAAAAATACTATGAGACTATAATAAGAACTTTAAATGTCTTTATGTCTCCATAAACCTGCATTATAGTGTGTTATAAACCATATGCTGTGTTGCCCATAATAAGGTTAAAATTACTTAATCAAAGTATGACAACCTGAAATCCTGTGATTGTGTGTGTGTGTGTGTGTGTGTGTGTGTGTGTGGGTGGGTTACAGCTACACGTAATTCCGTCCAGACCAAGTCACACACACACACACACACACACACACACACACACACACACACACAATGTGCTTCAGCGTGCAGTTTCACCAGCCACTCTGATGTCGGTACAGATCTCCATCTCTGTTCCAGCAGCATCATTATTATTTAACAGGCTTCTCAAAACAGGAGCTTTCTTTAACGACGAGGTTTAATGAACCAGATAAAAACAATAAATCTGCTACAACTGCAATCACTGCAGGAGCAAAACATTTAAAGACGTGAAAGTTAATCACACGACAGATGTGGATGTTTTTCATAGGCTTCTAAACATAGCCAGCGGTCACTTCCAGCTGACTTCGATCCCAGATAGAGGAAAACAGACAGATGATGCAGTGAAGTTTACACACAGTGGTGACAATGATTTAAAGAAAATGAAATGTGTGTGTTAACCACTTTTTTTCTGCTGAATCGTGTCTGATAATCCATCTGTAAATTCTGCCTCAGGTTTCAAATCTGTAATATGATAACGAGCGTTCCACCACACCAGCCAGTAGTCCCAGTTTTTCCTCTAATCAAGGCTATTTCAAGTGTGGGCCCCCGGGCCGTCACTCTCTGTGGGTTTCTTGCACCTGACCTCCAGGTGAGGCCTGGCAGGCAGCGTGACAGGTAGGATGTGTGGAGGTCGGACAGGCTGGTTGACACCCGGCTTGTCCCGCCGCCCTCATTAGTAAAACCAGGATGGCTCTGTGCGGCTCCCTGGCTGGAGCTCCTCTGCCTATCCTCTGCCTCCCCGACATACCAAAAGCTGATTGAAGCAGCCAGGTCTTCCTGTTGCTATAGTAATAGGCAACACTGGCTCACCCCACTCGAAAACATGTTTTTGGCATCCCTGTAGCCGTGGGTTTTACGGCCTCCCCCTCAGAGTTCTTCCACCCCCATTGTTTACAGTGTTCGTCTTGCTATTTTTGCAGACAGTGCAGTTTTTTATTATGCATGATGCACCTCTTTAGTCGCGCATGAATTTGTAATCATCGTAGGTCGCGGAGATCAGGAAAACTTGTGGTGATATGTGCAATGCCCCTGCAAGAATTTTAGATGTAACCTCTAACAAATCATTTAGTTATGAACGTATCAACACCATTTTTTTTTCCTGCATTTGAGTGTTTTCCGAACTTTAAGAGTAATCATTCCACAGGGGAAAAGAAAACACTCTTTTAGAATTATTAACTCATTTATATTTTGAATTATAATACAGAGAATACATTTCACAAACCAAATTATGAGCTACCGATTTTAAAGAAGTAAAATATAAATGAAATTAAAAATCTCAGTGACCTTGCCACAAACATAACCTCCCATACTGCATACTGTACACATATATTTACAGTAGAGTCCACAGATTTCAGTGTTGTGTGCAATCGTGAATCCACAATGAATTCCTTAACTTGCAGGCTTTTTCTGTATTGCGGCAAAACGATTGCCTGCTTTTTGTGCAGTATTGCCCTCCATCTGTCCGTTTATACTGTACAACCATACAGGAGCCCTCTCCAGCAGTGCATCGTGGGATGGGAAGAGCCTCCTTCAAAGACACAGGCGGCCATGCACTCCTCTACTATGGCACATTGGTATCAGTTACACCATAATTTCATCACCAGCAGCTCCCTGTGAATCCTGCTTACATTAACTTTTTACAGGGATTGGCAACACAGAGGCAGAGATGCATGGCAGTGCCAGCACTTGAACCCATTTAGATTCAGCCTCCTATTCAATAGTTGGTCTCAACATATTGTTATTTGTTGATGAAGTGTTGTATTTGTCTGAACAAATGGTCTGAATTGAGAAGAATCCCTGCAGTTACAGTGGGATTACACTGAGAGAAAAGGCGAGGGGGATTAAAAAAACAACAGGATGGGGAGACTTCAAAGTGGCAAAGTATGCAGGGCTGTGTTTGAATGACGGCTGGCGTATTGTTTTGATAAGTGTTCCCTGAGGAGAACATGTGAGGGAGGGTGTCACTTTCTCCTCTCATCTCTGCGATAGGGAGCCGGGCACAGAGGGAACGTCAAAACCAGCCGTAATTACAGCGTTCATGCAACAGTGCTGCAGAGCGGCTGGTTCACGCTCGCACAGCAGCACAAACACAAGCTGCTCCAATGCAAATGAATTCATTTGCTTCAAACGTGAACCTAAATGAACATGTTAGACCCTGAGATAGTGATGGTAATAGCGGTGCACAGGGAGCAAGGAAGAATATCAAATGCAGTCAATTTGATCCAATCCCCATGATACACACAGCTCCTCTCATCGTTGCTCATTATCACTGTATCACTTACTCTAAGTGCTCGTTAGGAGACAAAGCACAATGTCAAACACACTGAAAATATCTATATTTGTTTTCACTGAGAATTGCTGTTCCATTGTTTCTGCTTGCAAATGCAAATTACAACAGCAGCATGAATAAACATGAATGAATTAACCCATTACTTTGGCCATGAACATCCTTTAGATGATGAAACGATGATCGCTGCGGCTTTCATTATGAAATCTGTTTCATTATGATGTGTTGCCTTATTTGACAGATTTGTCAATTTAAAGCATGTAAATAAATTAAACAAAACACAAAATGTGACACGTCCTCAGGAAGCATCCTGATCTTATAGATTTTCTCCCTTTTGCGTAAATGCAGTGAAAATAATTTCATTTTGACTGACCCTGATATTTAGAGCAGCTGGAGGCTTTTTTCACAACAAATGTAAATATTCATAGAAAATGGCTGGAGAAAATGGGCCTAGACCACACTGACAATAATATTCAACCTATAGGTTTGACCGTTGTACTGTTGAATCATTATTAGTCTATTGCAGTGGTCCCCAGCCTAAGGGTCCGGACCCCCACAAGGGTCTATTAGAGGAATGCTGGGAGAGGAAACAAGAAAAATAAATGTTAATACATAAGATCGTGTTTATTTTTTAGACTTCTTTTTCAGGATATTCCATCTGTCTAGGCTTCAAAAAAGCATTCATTTGAAACAGTCTAATAAGAGGGGGAAAAAAAATCACTTTTTGATTCAGCTCCCCGGAACTCGAACACACGCAATCTGTGACGAGACGTTGCAAGTAGATGCTGCTTTGTATTTGGGGGTCACAAGCAAGTCAAGTCAAGTCAGTTTTATTTACACAGGACAGCCCCAAAATCACAAATTTTCCTGAAAAGGTTTCGCACTGTGTACGGCACCCGGCCCTCGATTCTGATGAGGAAAACATAGCTTTGAATGGGGGAAAAGGGAGAAACCGAAGAGCAAAAGAAAAGCGACCAGCAAAAAAAAGGCTGGTCCACTGAAACCAGATACAATACAGGGCTTTTCACATTGACTGTTTTATCACATATTTCTTTTAGAGATGAGGGTGAACCCATCAGTACTGTGCCATAACTCTAAAAGGAACAAATTTTAATGCAACAGAATTAAATTCAACAAAAATGAGCACTTCCCTGTTAGTGAAGGGGAAGCTGAATTTGGGACTTGTTTTTAAAAAATCAAATGTAGTGATTATTTGAGCTGTGGGGTGTCTGTCTTTAATGCAAATCATAACCTCTCTCTCTCTGTGTTTCCTGTCTGTATCTCTGCTGTCACTTTCAAAATAAAGGCAGAACGTCAAAAACACTAAATTAAAAAGCACAAAAAATATCAGCACTGACCTTCAAAGCCGACTCACACTTGATGATAGGAACATAAACACACACACACACAACGTCTTCTACTGTATAATAAACAAGGCAAATGTATGTGGACAGGTGAGGAGGTTTATTGACAGAGACAGGCCGTCACCAGTGTCAGTGGACTGAGGGAAAAACAGCGTGACGGTTAAATAACATTATTTCTATGCGCAGCACTTCTTTCATTGCAGAATACTGATTCCATCAAATGCAGTTTTTATTAAATCTCAGCTTTTTAACTGCAGATCACACGCAGTGAATCGAGCAGAGCAGATGAGTTTACATCCAGAGAAACCCACATTACTAGATTACTGTTGTCTTTCTCAGGGTGTTCCACCGCAGCCTCTCGTAACGATGTTGTGGTTGGGGGAGAGTGTACCAAGCCGTCCCAGCGATTTCAAGTCATTGTGGTCTCATTACAGCAGGCTGTTGGTAATCCTCTGCCTTTGATCTGGGAGCTGAAGGGAGCTGTGTTTTACTGTAGTTCAAACAATGTTCTCCCTGCTCCCTCAGCACCTCCACCAGGAGCCCCGTGGTAGCTGAGGAGCCACAGCCCGACAACATGAGAGAGGGAAACAGAGGCGGGGGGTTGGTTTGTTTTTCAGATGGATGCAGGTGAGACGGAAACACAGATGAGGGGTCCCTGATGGTGTGTAAGTCAATCTGAGGTTAACCAGAAGAAGATTCGTTCCTGTGTGTGTGTGTGTGTGTGTGTGTGTGTGTGTGTGTGTGTGTGTGTCGCTGAACATTGTTTTGCATCATTTTGTGTTCTCAGAAAAAATGTTAAGTTAAAAAATAAAAAAAAAAACACATAGCAGCAATAAGTTCTGGTTCTACAGGGAGTCATTTCTGATCTTTTCTAAATCTTGACCAATCAGATATGAGAGTGGAATTAAGAGAGCTGCCTGCTGCAGTCACACCTGGGCAGGTGAGGATGAACCAGAAAACAGGAAAGCCGCACACTGGAAAATCAAAACAATGACCTGAAAGATGCTAAAATGCTCTGAGGAGATCTGCAGAGCCTTTTGATAATTCTCTGTGGATTCACCTCTATGAGCGATACCTTCACACAGACGTAGTCATGTGATCCACTGGGACTGGATTAAAGCGAGGTCTAGTCTTTGTTCCTGATATAGTTTAAATAACTTCATTACGTGAACTGGTTCAAAATGTGATCCACGGTGCACTGGCAGCGCTGTGCGTTTCTATACGTCACTGCTCCACTGGGCTTTCACCAGGGATCCTTCTGTCATCATCCCAGAGAAACCAACCAATCAGGAACAAGCGGCTGCAACAACAAACAAGAATTGCAACATGAATTGTTGCTCCTTTTTTTTTGATAGGCATTCTAATATTTCTGTGCTGAATGACAATATTGTGTCATTCAATGCAGTGATACGTGCAGTACATCCACCTCGGACTTGTCAAAAAGCATTCTGGGAAATGTAATGTATAAGCATTATTGTTTTAATACATGACAAACTCAGACATTGCTGTAAAAAATATTTCAACTGTTGTTTCATGTGAATGAACTTTAGTGCCGTGACCGGTCCGATTCATTCTTATTTCAACCCACAGACGTCAGGAGATGATCTGAAAGAGGTTGCAGATTTTCCATTATGTTGTTTTTTTAGACAAGCAAGCTGCTCGTAGCACTGTGAGGCCGTACAGTGCAGCTTTGAGCTTAATGCTAACACTAGCATGCTAACATGCTCACATTGACAATGCCAACGTGCTGATGCTAAGCAGGAATGATGTTTAGTTTAGCTTGTTAACATGCCAGCATTTGATAATTAGCCTTCACACACAGTGCAGCCGAGGCCCATGAGAATGTGGTTTTGTTGTTCAGGTATTTGGTCGTAAACCACAGTATTAAATAAGCATTTGATAAATGCTCCCTGAGTAGAACATGTGAGGGAGGGTGTCACTTCCTCCTCTCATCTCTGCGATCAGGAGCCGAGCGCCGAGGGAACGTCACAACCAGCCGTGATTACAGCGTTCATGCAACAGTGCTGCAGAGCGGCTGGTTCACGCTCGCACAGCAGCACAAACACATGCTGACGATGACGCTAGGAAAAGTTAAGGGATCTTCAAAGAAATCCATCCTGTTGGGGACATGAATGTCTGAACCAAATGTCATGGAGATCCATCCAGAAACTGTTGACACATTTCACTCCGGAGTGATGGACCGACCAACAGCGTCATCCCTAGAGTCACGCTACTTCTAGCAGAGGTGTAAATGCTGAGTCTTGTAAGAAAAAAAAAAGACCATGCTTAGGTTAAAAAAAAAAAAATCTTACTTGACGCAGTAAGATGAAAATGATTCTGCAGCAGAGTGGTTGTCGACAGTCCAGGTTTCAGAACAGAAGCTACAATTTAAAATGAAAAAACCAACTGGAGTGTTTTGGATGTGACAAGATCACATAGAGATAACAGCGTAAGGGTATCTGAGGGGGAGTTTTCCTTTAAATCTTAAGTCACACAAAGCTTGTAAAGCTGAAAGGCAGTGTCCAGGTCTCTGGAGCACCCATGGGACTGTTGAAACACACCGAGGCGGTGTTTCATTAACCTCTAGAAACTGCACAGCTGAAAGAAGCGGGGAAATCAAAGGCAGCTCTCTTCTATATCCACCACCTGAAGCTCAACATATCCCCGCTCAGGCTCAAACACACACACACAGACAAACACACAACCCGTGGATTTTGTTATACCAATATGGGCATCATACAGTCTGATATGGCCTCACTGAAAAAATTCTGCGGGATTGCGCTCATCGCTGGCTCATGTACCGCCGCTGAGGGTTTCTGTTTGTCCCTGATCTTCAACATTTTGGTAGAAGTGTGGATTCCAATAAAGGCTTGTTAAACAACAGATTTCATTCTCCGACTCAAGAGGGCCCTGCATGGCCCAGAGGCGTAAGCTGCTCCTTTGAACATCTAAATCCCCATGCAGCGTCTGACTTCCCTTTGTTATTCGCTGGTGGATGTTCCCTCACTGTTTTTCTGTGTGTACTCTGGCTCTGGAAAGGCTCCAGCGGACTGTGTTCAGGGAGCTTTTAGCTGCAAAAGATCATCTCATTGAGATCATCAAGCCCCAGTTAATTGAACTTTTACATATCTTTGTAGGAGCTCAGGGTGAACATATTGTTTTAATAAAGAATTCATCAGCCAGAGATGGGGAGCCGGATTTAATGAGCTCCTCCCTGGATTAGAGATGAGAGACATGAAACAAACAGTCTGCTCTCAGCCCGAATGTCTGCTGCCCTCTCCTGCCTGCTGCTGTGAACACACACATCACACTCCGGTGCCTCGCAGAGGAGCTGGTGCAGCGAAAATGTTCCAGTGGCAAAGTGCGTGGTGTTTAATCTCCAGTGATGTGAAACACTGGGAACACGGTCGCTCTCGAGTGCCCAGGCAGCATGTCTGCAAGTTCCAGGCTGGATCACCAAACAGGCTAAGTGGGAAAGTGCCCTGCCCCCACAGGTCCAGGTCGGGAATTTGCATGACTAAATTTCAATATCAACAATCCAGCTTCTTCATTAAGAACTAATGCTGCAGCCCTGTCATGCCTCGCCTCTGCCCTGTGTTACCTGTGTGTCTTACTTTAATTCATATTAGGCTCACATGGTACATTTTTCAAAATAAAGCTGTGCTTAATCAAATTACTGTAAACTAATGGAAGCACAGAAAACCTGAAGCCAGGTTCAGTTACATCATAGAGCTGGTTTACAGCCCCACAACAGGTTAATCCAGCCGTGACGCATTCAGATCTGAGTCTCTATCAGTATGTATTGACCGAGTTTCAGTTTAAAAAGAGTCTTCCAGCAGCTCCCAATGTACTCCACTGCATCAAAAACAAATGTGTGCAATATATTCACATATATACAGTGTACAGTACATCCTGCTAAAACCTGTTTTTACAGTACATTCATTTTTATTCAGCATTCAAGGGCTGATATGATTCAATTTTAAATAAAACCAACAATAGTTTCAATAGTTTTCGGGAAATGTGAAGTATGATAGGGGAATAATTCCATTTAAGTCTGGTCTGAATCTACTGATGCAGGAATAATATTCTATCATTTTTTAAATGTCAATCAACATGTTTCCAGTATTTTTTTTAATTATGTGCAGTTTTTTCTGTGACCTGCTTTGTGCCTTATTTTTTTAAGACATTGTTGAAATGAGTTAATATTTCCAGGAAGCAGACAGAAGTATGCTTAACTAACAAGCAGATGTTTGAAACCTCTTATAAAATTATGTTTTTAGGTCTTAATAATAGACAGAAATAACTACATCTGTAATTATTTACATTGAGTAAAGTGGAGGTAGGCAGTGCAATACAGCAAAAGTAAAATATCTTTATATGAAAAAGTAAGAGCTTTTGAAAAAATGTAGAAAATATTTAATAATGTGATCTTGGTGGGCGTTTTCCTTTAAATCTTTAGTCACACACAGCATGCCAAAGCTGAAAAGGTCCAGGTCTCTGCTCCACCCGCGGAGCCCTGGAATCAAACCAGGTGGTGCTGAATCATTTCTAGCTAAAAATAAAAATACAAAACATGTCAATAATACATTATCAAAGATTAATCGGTGTTGACCACTGCTGTCTATGAGCCTGAACACTGGTTGGAATGGAATAATGTGAGGAGTAAGACAAAACTCTGTGGCTCACTGGTGGAATAACAGAAAACTGAAGTGGGTAAATGCTCGGCTGCGAGAAAAATGCTACATTCAATTTCTGACCTAAGTAAAAGTAAACACGTAGGAGGTAAAATTTATCTAAGCGATGAAGTAAACAGTGAAGAAGACTTTAGTCCCACTGAGTGAAGAGACCTTGAACCTACAGTTTGGGAGATTTTTGTGTATTTAAATCACTTGAAGAGGAAAGAAAGAAAGAATAGATGTTAAAACTGTTTCATTCGACCAATTATTTGGACTAGATTAAAGCTGCTGGAAGCCATAAGATTAGCTGATGAACTGCTGTTAATGGCCAGCTTGATTACTTTCATTTGCTGCCACATAGGCCTAAACCATTGTCTCCTGTTCTCTGCTCCATTATGTCCCACAATAACCTCCCCACTGGACATGTAAAGTGGTTATCTTGAATCCTTGAGCGCTAACTTGTTCCCAGATTTGTGCAAAATTCCATGGAGTTTAACTGTCCTGAGGAATGTGTCTGACCCCGGTCTGTGGTTACCTAAAACAAAAGTGCAGCACGGACGTGATACCCGAGTAAGAGCGGTGCTGCACGCAGCCAGCGCAACCACAGACTGAAATACTGTACGCTGCTCTAATTTCTGCTCCATTCAGTCCTATCTTTGATTGACTTTTGGAGCAGCAGAGATCAAAGACAGGAGGAGACAAAAGATGAAAGAAGATAAAAGAGGAGCTGGAGGAGAGACATCGTAGAAACTGTCACCTCCCCGTGTCGCCTCCAGTCGAGCGGCAAACAGGCTCTCCAAAAAAAAAAAAAAAAACCCTGATCTGAGTGAAGAGCTCTTTCAGCACTTGCCCTGCGTATTGTTATGCAGGTTTCTGAAGACTGCTTCACTCGGGTTTTTACAAATGTACAAAAGTCAGACCACACCATGTCTGTTGTGGAAATTAACGTCTCCGCTGATCTGTATTATGCTTCCTGTCCACGCTGAGGAATGAGCAGAAAGAGTGTGGCGTTGCAGACAGAGCATTTTTAATATCCTGCCAGAAATTCTCCTCATGTTTAGCCTCCTCGGCGTCTGGCGAGCCTCATCTGAGTTGTCCTTGACACACGATGTGCCAGATTCCTTCTGCCGTGTGTTTAAATTACTCACCTCCCCCTGCTTATCGGTTGAGCCGTGTTGTTGTCAAAAAACACAGGTAGGACTGCTTCTGATGATGATAGTGATGATGATGATGACATTGTTACCCCAGAGCAAGTTGTTTCAAGTGCTTTTAACCAACAACCTTCAAAGTGGATCACCTTAAAGGATCATCCAGCAATTCTAGATCAGAAATCTAGATCAGTTCACTTGTCGCTCTGAGTACTATTCAATCTGCGGAATCGGTCATACTGCATGTCTTCTTGGGCTGTGGATGACCTCTGTCAAGTCTGAGTAAATCACCCTGGTGTAATTTTAGCTAGGGCTTGGCGAGTACAAATTGTCAACAGAGAGCCTGAATTACAAACTTGGATGTGTGAGGTATGAAAGATGGGCGTTCACCGGGCAGAGAGGTTCTAACAAAGAGATGCTATCAAATAGCATTCCTGGAATGAGATTTTGGAGGATGATACATATCAAAGGTGCCCTGTGGAGCTTTCAAACAAAGCACAGACACATTCACGGTTGAGGATCTGTATGAGATGCACCAGTCGTTCAACTAACTTCAATGTAAAACATCAATATTAGACGCTCAGCTGCACAACATGTTCTCATCCCATCATCGCACAGAGCCCCCCCCCCCCAGAAAGCCTTTCTCACACCTGGTTAATGCTACAGCCGCAGTTCAGTCCTTACCTGCTCTGGATGCCTAATATTGCTACAGATGAGTTACCACTGCAGTAAGTTGAAAGCCTGCTGCATCTGCTGCATCTGTGACCTGGGAAAGAGACCTTTAAGCTACGCAGATCCTGTACAATCGCATTAGACAAACTTTCTAATTGCATTCTAATTGGCTGCTCGGCATGGCCAAAAACATACAACTTGTACGCTCACACTGTACAGATCAATTGACCAGAACTGGTCAAACTTTTTCTGACTATTAATAAGGTGTTGCAACTCTGCTGAAAGTGACCATCAGACAAAGCTGATCAGGTGTAAATTTAGTCTTCAAACTGGTCAATTTTGGGTTGAAGTTACATTTAATCTGAACAGAAGCTCCGCAGGTTTGGAGACGAAGACAATGTCCACATTCAGATTGTTGCATTTAAAAATGCATCCTTCTCTCTCCGTTTCAGCCCTCCATCTACACCCAACAACGCTCCCCATGGATGGAAATTAAGTCAGGATGCTTTAGCTTTTGCAATTTTTACCCTTTTTGTTTTGTATGTGTCTCATGTGAGTCCCCCAACTCCCAAGTCCCAAGTCCCTGCTGCTTTTTGGGTGATTTAGTATTGAAAGGTGGAGCTGTTTGTGTTAGTGGGAGCAGTGATGGCACACAGGGGGGCCTGTGTGGAGCCACTCAGGGCCTCAAAGACACAGAGGTCCTCTATCTTAGGGTATGTGTTATCTCTGTAGTCTCCAATACTCAATACTTGTTGCACAACAGGGTTAAAATGGTCATCATGCCTGCATCAAACAATGGCTGTTTCACCTTTCCACCGCCCACTCTTTTTCAGCCCTGTGCACTTTTTTCCAGATTCTTTAGAAACTGGAGGAGTGGACTGTTGGTAGCAGCCAGGACTGTGATTCAACTTTTGGGAAGTGGACTCCTTTGGGAATAGGGAGGAGGCTGCAAAGGTCCAACGAACTTGGGGGGGAGTGACTGAAGAGGGAGGGTGTGGCGGTGGTTTGGGGGTATAAACAGGAACCACCACCGCCGCCTCCTCCGTTAGTGCAACTTTGTACCCTGCACGCCAGCCCGCAGTGGGGGTAGCAGGCTGGAAGCGCGTCCTCCTCCCGGTGCAGTCCGCTCCGCTCAAGTCGTCCCGCTGCGTGCGAAGCACCGCCCGTGCTCTGCAGACATGGCACCTGTCCTGCCGGTGTTCGCCGTCATCATCGCATCGGCGCTGCTGCCAACTGCGACATCGGCCCACCTCAACGACACGTAAGTGAAATCGAGCTTTTCCGGCGTGTCGCGCTGCCTGCAAAAGTTTGGCTCGTGCATCACGCCAAGCGCACGCGCCGGTGTTTGCAGGAGAAGCACGTGACGGAGTTAGCGAAAGGGTGAAAAATCACGTCGCGCAGCAAGTTTGGTGGCACCAAGAGCTGAAATCCAGCATCGTCCCACTGGTGAGGCAGAGAGTCCGGTGGCTGGCCTCAGGGTGCTGTTATGCAATCTGTAGAGAGGCAGTCCCACCAGTGTGTGTGTGTGTGTGTGTGTGTGTGTGTGTGTGTGTGTGTATGTGTGTGTGTGTGAGAGAGAGAGAGAAAGTTCCTCCATCTGCTACCACTTACCACCATTTGATTAATAATCTGCTCATAGCTGCTCAAATTATTGGCACTTAGTGGAAAAACAAGTGATCAGTGGCAATGATTTATTTCCACTAGATGATCTAGGTGGAGACCAGTGATCAGTTGAAACTATGAAACCAAACAGCTGTGATAAAGACAAGAACTCGCTGCCTCTGCATATTGATTTCTGTCCTGACCTTTGTTTTCCAGTCCTGTGTGTTATCTGCACTGTGGTCATCATGGCTCGAATGCCTTTTGTAGTTTAGTATCAGAGTCAAATGACTTCTCCTGCAGCTTCCTCTCTGGCTAAAACGGCATCAATATTCTCAGCAGCACCACACAAAACTCAATTAAATGTGTCCTTTATTTCTCATTGGCAGCGGCAGGCCCCTGTGTGCCAACCGGCCTCAAACACACAACATTCAGCCCAGGGGTTGGTGGAATCGAGATAATATGGTGGTTTAGGGTGTCCTTCCATGTGATTTACATGGAAAACATTTTGATTTGCATATGGATTTCCCAGTGGTGGAAGAATTGCTCAGATCTTTTACTTAAGTAAAAGTACCAATCTCACAATGCCCCCATTACAAGTAAGTCCTCAAAATCATACTGAGGGAAAAGTACAGAAGTACTATAGTCATATGTACAATCAATCTTAGAAGAAAATCAAAGAAACTGATCTTATTAGACCATAACCCTATTTTACAAACGTAGCCTGGTTATAAACTCAAATATTTCCTTCTTAAATGGGTAGATAGATAATTGAGTAAGTTACTTCCCACCACTGGTCTTTTTGCACATTTACACCTGAAATGATAGAGGGTTTTTTTTGGCCACTTGGGGGCAGCAGAAACAAACTGTAAACACAACTGACATCCTGTCACTTTTTATGATGATCTATGTGTCTGCATAAATCGGCCTGTGTACATGTCCAACAGACAGGCTGCTTTTTTTTGGAGTTTTGTTTCTGGCCAACCAAAGATTGTTAAGTTTAACACCGGCTCTCCTTTTAAACTCCGTTTTGGTCTCCACCAACCTGTGGGGAAAATATCAGGCTCTTCAGCAGCTAAGTGCTCCAGGATGTTCACCAGCTAGTATCAACCACTAGCTTTGTCTGTCTGCTGTTTGGTGCCGAGCAGGTAGTTCACAGTGTGTTTTTAGCTTTGTCACTGTAAACAGCCGCCTGCTGTGACACCAGATAACAACGCTATGAGCCGCAGCAGCAAAGCGAACGGCTAAAACATGATAAAACACTCTGCGGAGCTGAGACCTGCAGTTGGGTGATAATTCACCACTATGAATGACACCTTTCACATTTACATAGTCAAGTGACCCACAGGTATTCTGAAAGTAATGATTATAGCTGCTTTAATGGTGCAATTCCAGTTTCACCTCCACCACATGGATTATTTAATTTACCAGGTGAGTCCCATTATATGGTCAGCTGCTCAGCCTCAGTGGGGACTGGAAAAGACGGGATTGCAATAGTTGATGTAGGAATATTATTGCAATTACAAAAAGTGTGTAATGCTAAACATCACATTATATCTTTTCCAACTCATGTGATGTCCTTTCTGTACCTGCAGTATTTTTGCAGTGACCGTGAGCTCCCAGGTGAGAGGAGGGAAACAGGAGACCCTGTGCGCCCAGATCCACGGCCCCACAGAGCCCATCGCTTTGACCGTCGCCCTCGAAATGGACTCTGGCAGCACCGTCATCCTGGAGGAGGCTGTCAAACAGGACTACTACCGCTGCCTGAACTTCCAGGTCTGACTCAACACGTGCACTCTCAGTGTGGCAGTTTGCAGAGTGGGGTGACATGTTTCACTTTGAATAACCTATTGGCTTTTTGGGATTTGCTCGTGCATTTTCAGTGGTGGCGAGGTAGAACGGAGCAGAACTTCCCTTGTAATGTTTGTAGTGGTCAAACGCATCCTTGTGCTTTCCTCTCGTCCCTCAGCCGTCCATTAAACTAATGGCACAAATACTGGAGTTGTTATGCATCTAAATTATCCAGCCGGCGCCATGACAGAGGCTGTCAACACCAATGGTTCTCAGTAAATTACTGCTCTGGTTTCCGTCACACCACTGCTCGCTGTTATGCAACGTGCAGGCCTTGATCCATATTGATGTGAAACGACCCGCTGACCCCAATCAGCTCTGTGACAATAACACTTAGTTTCACTTCGCTCCCCAGATTTTGGCCCTGCTGCAGGCCTGGTCTGGCATTTGTCTGGCTGCAACTAAACAAAGGCTGCTTTCTGCCAGAGGCTTACTATGTACCTGCATTCCTCTGGAGAACACCCCCTGCCCCCTACCCTCACACTCACAACACACACATACAAAAAAACACCCCTCACGACATTTGGAAGTGGTTCCAGTCCCCGTTATATAATAGCAGCTCCATTAGCAAGTGAAAACATATGCTACGCAAGTATGACGCCATTTCATAATTAACCCTGCGAAGTAGAAGAGGTCTGCTGTTGCTCAATTTCAGCAGAGCTCAGATGGATTTGCTTCCAAGCAGTTATTCTAAACCGTTATAGCTGACAGATGTTGCTCTGCAAACACACTCCAAAAGAAGGAAAATGCACCATCTAGAAAAGTCAAATGGGCACAAATTGTACGAAACAAAATATAAAAGTCCTCCCTCTCTTCTTTCCGCTCCTCCTGAAGATTCAAATGTGCCCTGGTCCTCTCTGACGTGTGTTTTCTGGTGTTGCAGGTCCCTTCAGTGCCCACCAGAACTGTGGCAACCATTAATGTCACGATTCAGGGCGAGAGCGCCTCAATGAGCAAGAAGACCAAAATCCTCATTGAGCCTCCTGCCTTCATCCACATCATCCAGACTGACAAACCTATCTACAAGCCTGGGCAGACTGGTGAGAGTTACATGTTGTGGCCTTATTACTCTTACCATGTCCACGAGGAGGACATTGAAAGTGTTGGACCTTCCTGTTGCTGCTCTGCTCTGCTGCTCTGCTGCAGTCGTACTGTTCACACAGCCCACATTATCCTCTCTGCACTGCTTACCAATTCAGCTGCACTTGCAAAATTTTGGACTATATTACAATATCTGCATAATGCTGAGCCACTACTTGACAACTTTAGGAATTATGTCTATATTAAGCTCGCTGAAGAGCGGTGGTTCCTCAAGAGGTCTTGGTGGAAGCTTTGTGCATTAAAATATATAAAAACCCATCAAATCACAGCTCCTTTAATGTAGATATGGATTATTTTCCTTAATTGTAATGTATTTTTTCGATCCATAAATATGTTGTTTGTACTGTACTGTGAAATGTTAAGACAATGGTGCAGCCAGCTCGTCTCTATCTGATGCCAGTGGCATTATTAAACTAGTATGATGTCATCAGGACTAGTGCCCATTACAGGTAGAATTCCCTCAAATTCGCCTCAGTTCACTCATCATGGTTAGCGTCATTCCTGCTCTGGAGGGGAAAATTGATGTCATCAGGGTTATTTTGGTTCGTGCATGGAGATTTTTAATGGAAAGCCTGCATTACAAACACGTCTTTACCAGGCAAAGTCTAGCTGTGGTGTTGCATTATGGGGAATGTAGTACGCAGTGTTTTTGGAGCTTGAGCTCCTGCTAGGAGTTTAAGGTCGGGATGTCTGGGCCTCTGCTGCTTTCATTTTGACTGTTTTTTTTTTGTTTTTTTTTACTGGTCTCTCACGAGTCCTGTGACTTTATGGATGACCAATACTGCAGTGCTGCAGTGCCCCTTTAAACCATAAACTGTTGCCTCCTTGCACAACGTGAAAAAGATGAAAAATGTGGAAATATTTTGTTTTAAAATTAGTTTCAAACCTCACACCATTGGCTATTAGCAGAAAGTTTGCAGACTTTAGGAGAGAGTGGTCTGTAAGAACAGTGCCCTCATTTTGTTTTGTGCCATGAAGTTAATCTGTCACGATGGAATAATCTTTACTCATGTATTGCTGTCTGTGTGCTATATTTTGACAATTAACAGGTGCAATTTTTCCCTTCTTTCCTTTAAAGTCCAGTTTCGAATCGTCTCTATGGATGCCAATTTCATCCCTGTAGCGCGAGTGGTGAGTTTTATTTATTCATTTTGACCATGCAGGATCCTGTGATATTGTACGATGTGTGTAATTCCAACCAGTGAACTTTGTAATCTGGTGTGATTTCTGCCGAGCCGTCGGTGAGTCTGAGGAGCGAGGTCTATTTTGGTTCAGGAGAGTGGGTGGTGAAAGGAGGGATGTTTGTTGATTTTGAAGACAGCGTGGGTGTGAAGCGCTGTGTGGAGTAGTGTGATAAACATGCTGTCAGAGTTCATTTGGCGCACACTGCGTTTGACCCAAACATCTGAATCAATACGGGCTCAAGGCCTTTTCCGTTTGTCTTGAGGGGCTGAAAACACAAATGCGTGCAGTGAACGTGAAATTCATTCAGATGTATCATCTGAAAGTAGCAAGTCCCTTCAGAAGATCTCATTGGAAACAATAAAGCCATAGTTTATAAAATGTGTGTGTGGTTTATACCCACACTGTGTGACCGTATCCTGCTCTGTGAAGCTGCTGCCTCCGACAGCTCATCCAACATGTATGTAAAATATTCAAAAACCTTTTCATGGCTGCACCACTGTATCAAATGTAAAAACATTCTTCATGTCATGTACATCATTTTGTACACGTCTTCCTCCCAAAAATTTTGCTGGTGGTTTTGGTGTCTTCAGAAACTTTCCTAACTAGAATTTAAAATAAATTGACAAAGTTTGTCCAAAAGTTTTTAGGTGTGTTGGGTTGAAAAGGTGAATCAAAAGCGTCCTGGACTGGATTTTCTCTTGACACTAACTTGGTGAATACTGCTAACTACCCAGTTCTTCTGTTTATTTAAAAAAAAATATAACTTTCAGCAAGTTTGTAACAAAAACAGCTGTAACAAAACAGATAAGACAAGCTCATGTAGCTTAAAAAGAAGAAAAGTTGGCACATTTATGGGTAAACTACAAATCTCTTCTAATGACATATTGTGTATATTGTGCATGTTCTGTGAGCACTAAATCAGTGTTTACATAATTGATTTGTTTTTTTTTTTCTTTTTTAGTACAAAGTGGTGGAGCTCCAGGTAAGTTATTGTATGAGACACTGGCTCATGCAGCCTGTGTGGCACCTCTCCTGCCAGCTATAGACCACTTACTATTGCAGAGAAATAACAGAGCATCTTTCACTAATGTAAACTATTTCTGAGTGAAAAGAGGGGGGCTGTGATCAAATCAAAATGATCAGGAAGATAAAAGAGAAGGTTTTTGATATAAAATACTGATATATACTATAAAATTATTTTTAGTTTCACACAGGAAATCCAGGTGTGTTCACTCATAGATGCTTTGACTGCAAAAACAATTCTATAATTCTATGCACACACAGCACCTAAATGCATTTTTGTATTATTTGTATTACTATTTTGAGACCAACTTTTGAACCCTTGTTTGCAGGATTTAAAAACCCATTAAGTTCGACGACCGCTAGTTGTACCCAAAATGGCATCAGGACCATCCAGTCAAGTAAAATAGGCTGAAAGTTGCACAGAGACAACAACCTTCACCAGTATTGTGTCATGTTTCTACAAAAACAAAATCTTATGCCATCAGAATAATTTGAAAGATGTTATAATTGCATAAAAATTGCACCCCTGGGGGAATGGAGCAGCACTTTATTTCAGAGGATAAAACACCATTAATCTACAGCATATTTGTTCCTTTCTTCCTGAAATTCAGTTGTGTATGCAGCAGGTAGCCATTAGCTCTGACCTGCGTGCCCCTGTCTTTACGTAGGATCCCAATTCAAATCGCATTGCCCAGTGGTTGGATAAGGCCATTGTCAGCGGCATCCTTGATCTGTCCCACCCCATGATTCCTGAGGCGGTACAAGGAAGCTACATGATCATCGCCACGACGGACAAAGGAGAGCAAATATCCCACAACTTTGACATCAAGGAATACGGTCTGCTGCAGTTGCATGCTGAAAAAAAAAATCAAAGAACTTCTCACTTTTGCCAAAATAATGATGTTTGATCTATGTTCCTTTTCAGATGCAAGACTTATGATTTGGTTTCTTTTGCTTTAGTGTTGCCAAAGTATGAAGTAAAGGTCCACCTGCCCAGCGTGATTACCATCCTGGATAAAGAGGCCACGCTGCAGATTTGTGGAAAGTGAGTGTCCCACCTGGACAGGACAGAGTTTAACACTGGCACTGCAATCCAATATAAACTGTAATGATATCGCATAGGAAACGGTGTCTGAGCTGCAGGTGTCACTGTGTGTTTCACTGGCGCCTGAGGGCGAGACGCGTCATCAGCTTCCACTGTGAGCTAATGTCTCCCCATTAGCATTTGCTATCGGCCGTTAGTGATGTGAGCTACAACATCTGGGAAACCCTAACTAGCTTTCACCAGCTTGCTAATGTGAGCTTTCATGTTCAGGTGTGAGCTTGTCTGCCTGAACATTGATTTAATGATTGATTGATCAGTTCCTTAAAGCAGCATCTGTGTATCCTTGTGCTGCTTCCTGCAGGTACACTTACGGGAAACCAGTTGTTGGTTCAGTGAAGGCTGTGTTTTGTAGAAATGCCATCCGGTTTTACTGGTACTCAAGCGTCCTACAAAATGACCTGTGCAAGACGTATGAAATGACAGTGAGTGTTCCAGATTCCAAAAACATATTCTTCATTCATTTCATCTAAATATAGACATTTAGTTTGAAGTGAGCTCTTGTTTTTACCTTCCAGACGGATAAAAGTGGTTGCGCAACGCAAACTGTGAACGTGACAGAGTTTTCCCTCAACAAGAGCATGTACGACGACAGCTTCCACGTGAGCGCTGAAATGGAGGAGTACGGCACAGGTAGGCTGACTGAACGCCGGATACCGTTCGTGACGTTTCCGCCGCTCGTTCCTGACGAGCCGCCATCTCTCTGTTTGCTACCACCTAGGGGTCATTCTCAAAGGCAGCGGGCAGACCAGCTTCAGCAGCCACATCAGAACGGTCACCTTTGAGGACGTGCCCGCAGCCTACAAGCCGGGCATCCCGTTCGAGGGAAAGGTAAAAAATTTGTGGAGATTTGTCATTGCGCATGTCAATGAAATTTTCATTGCAACCCCCATGTTAGGAACAGATGGTAAGAAAGATAAGAAGACTAGAAAGAATAAAATTAAGTTAACTACAATAAAATAAAATAAACCATCATGCAATAAAAATATTCGTAAAGCAATTAAAAATATAACAGAATGAAAATATACTAAGGCAATAAAATATGCTAAACAATAAACAATAAAATATACCAGTGAAATGTACCGACAGAATAAAAAATACACAGTGATATGTACTGACAGAATAAAATATACCAGTGGACAATAAAATATGCCAATGAAAATGAAATGTGCCAATATACTAAAATGTATATAATTAGTTAAGTATATGTGTGGACCTAAAAGTTAAGTACACAGAAGGTGCAGGTGGAGGTGTAGGTGTAAAGTGCAGTGCAGTGGTTCACAGTTCTCACAGTCTCTCACTGCAGTGAGGGGCTGCTGGGGGTGATAGCTCTGACAGCTCTGGGGAAGAAGCTGTCCCTCAGTCTGTTGGTGGTGGTGCGGATGTTCCTGTACCGCTTTCCTGATGGAAGCGGTACAAACAGTCTGTGGCCTGGATGGCTGGGGTCCGTGGCGATGGATCTCGCCCTCTTCCTGACCTGGCCTTCATATATAGAGTCTAGGTCAGGAAGGGGGCAGCCCACGATGCCCTGTGCAGTTTTAACCACCCGTGCCAGTTGTTTCTTCTCCTGTGCCGTGCAGCTGCCACACCACACTGTCACACTAAGGCAGAGGATGCTTTCAATTGTGGCCCTGTAGAAATTGACGAGCAACCGAGAGGAGAGTCCAGCTCATTTCAGTTTCCTGAGGAAGAAGAGCCTTTGTTGTGCCTTCTTCACCAGGTAGGAGGTGTTCATGGACCAGGAGAGATCAGATGTGATGTGGAGGCCCAGGAACCTGATGTTGTCCACACGCTCCACCACTTCTCCGTCCATGAGGAGGGGGGCGTGATCCATCTTCCTGGACCTCCTGAAGTCCACAATGACCTCCTTGGTCTTCCCTGTGTTCAGCACCAGGTTGTTGGCTGAACACCACTGGGTGAGCTGGCGTATCTCCTCTCTGTAGTGGGACTCGTTGTTATCTGAGATGAGACCCACTACTGTAGTGTCGTCCGCAAACTTCACGACTGTGTTGGTGGGGTGTATGGCAGCACAGTCGTGAGTAAACATGGTGAAGAGGGCTGGGCTGAGCACACAACCCTGTGGCGTGCCCGTGCTGAGGACCAGAGGGGATGATGTGATGTTCCCTATTCTCATGTTCATGGTTTCCAGAGGATGAATCCAAATGACCTCGGTGATCCCCCTGACTTTACCACTAGTCCCATGACGTTCAAGTGTGTGGTTTCAAGTGAAATATCTCAGCAGCAATCGGATGAACTGACAAGAAAGACATTCCCATCAGCCTGGGATGTATTCAGTGCTAACTGGTGAATGCTAACATGTTAGCATGCTACAAGTTTGGCCTCACAGAGCTGCTAGCACAAAATGTGTGACTGTGCGGCCTGTGTGCACTGACCGCACGTGTGCTGGAAACACAAACAGCTTATTTTGTGCACTGTTTGTTCTGTAGTCTCCATCCTTGGTCTTATTCTCGATAAGAAGTCACGCTCACCATTTCCCTTTGTTAACTTTGCATGTTGTTCAGCCACATACAGAAAACAGAGGAGCTCTTCTTCTTGCTATTAGGAGGTTGCCACCATGTTGCACATGTGTGAAATGCGTCTGCGTACTCATATCCCTGATTTCTAGTATGTATAGAAGTGTGTACGCATTCACTGCGCGTGTGCAAGTCCGCAGCTGTCTGTGCCATGTCCATACTGAAGTATGATCAAGGCTCAAAGACGTTCTTGCTCAACAGAGGATGGACCCTTTACATTTTGGACAGTCCATCATCAGTATGTTGGGGAATGATGAACTTTTTGTCTGGACAGATTCTGAAAGCTCGCTGTGGTTTAACTTCCGCTTTGTGTCTTGTTGGCAGGTCAAAGTGGTCGGTCCAGACAGCAAACCTGTCGCCAATGAAGCAGTGTACCTGTTTGCCAGAGACTCCCAAAACGTCACGCTCACCACTGACATGAGAGGCATGGCTTCATTTTCTTTGGACACCACCCTCTGGAAAGACACTGTCAGTCTAAAGGTTGGTCACTTTTTTTTTCAGCTCTAGAGCTTCCTGATAGCAACCAGTTCAGGATTTATAAATGATTTATAAATCAGTCCAAGTCTTATTAAAGAAACTCATATGGATCAAGTTCAAGGGGAACAACACAGACCTGAATTCTAATTAAATTCATCTATTTTTTAGATTTGTTCTGAATGGAATTAGAGGTTGATAAGTGAAGATTGTTGAGTGAAATTTCGACTTTTGACCTGTGGCTGTTTTATTCGACAGGCGACGTCTAGAACGACGGAGGACAATGACCACTACGTGGCCAGTGTGCGGAGGCCAGAGTACAGGTTGGCCTACCACCACGCCGCAGCGTTTTACTCCAAGAGCAGCAGCTTTTTGAAGCTCATGCAGGTCAACGAGAAGATGTCCTGTGACAAAGATGCCACTGTGCGCGCTCAGTACATCATCCAGGGGGATGAGCTGAAGAAGGGACAGGAAGTCCTCCACTTCTTTTACCTGGTGAGGTTCATGTGCTGGGTTATGAGCTACGCCCAGCTGTTTCAGGCCACGTCTGAACACAGTCACTGACCGAGCGAGTGTAGCAGAAGAGTGTAGAAAAATGGACTCCAAATGTTTTTTTTTCACCTTATTGTATGAAAAACACATTCAGTTGATCTGCCTGTGCTGTGTTTGTTTTTAGGTGATGTCCAGAGGTGGAATTGTGCAGCACGGCCGTGTCTCAGTGGCTGTTAAAGCCGGAACTGGTAAAGAACGAATGTTTCTTTAACTAAGGCTGCCAACTTGAAGGATAAGTCCGGTGATAATCTGTATTTATCTTATTGTCAGCAAATCCCATGAAAATGGGCAGCAATGAATTGATCCTATGAACACAGTTTTTGCTCTGAAGATTCTTCTGTCTTATTCCTCTCTGCCATAGACCTCTAATGTTTTCAATAATCTAAAAAATAAAACCAACGAAACAGTGAGCGGCACTTGTACATACGTACACACCCTCATACATGTACACTACCTTATCCTTTAACCTGCTAGAGGCCAACCTCAAGTATCTCATTTGTGGGCCTGCTTTGTTATCTTAGCGGTTAAGGTAGCATCCCTGGTTTGGTTTCTGCCGGGGACCTTTGTTGCATGCCATGCCGCCTTCTCTTTCCATGCGTTTGCCCTTCGTCTCTACACTGTCTAACAAATAACAGGCAAAAAATCCCAACACATCATTTTAAAAGCAACATGTTTCCAAGGTCAGTTTCAGGCAAACCCATGTAGCTACATTAGCTTCAGGCTAACCTGGCAGATTATTTTTTGTCCATGTGGGGAAAAGATGTTTTTTTTTTTTTTTTTTTTAACATCTGGTTTGTCAATAGCAAAGTAAGAAAGTACGTTTTTTTTGTTTTACGTGCTTTGATTAGAGCCACATGTCACATTTCCTTGTCTTTCTGTGTTTCGGCCTCAGTCAACAAAGGGGAGTTTTCCATATCGCTCCATCAGGTTACTAACCTGGCACCGTTTGCCCAAGTGGTCGTTTACACGGTGATGCCCAGTGGAGAGGGTGTGGCTGATAGCCAGGACTTCCCCATTCAACTCTGCCTCAATAACAAGGTACAGCCCCAGTGCCCCATTTAGACCTTTTAAACATCCAGCTACAGGGGATGAGTCAAAATCTATTTGAAACACAATAGAATATGAGGACATATGCATTGTCTAGTACTTGTGACCTGACCTCATCTAATCAGCTGTCGGACTAATAACCCCCCCCCCCGGTGTCTCCTGTGCAGGTGTCTCTGAAGTTCTCCTCCCTGCAGGAGCTTCCAGCAGAGAAGACCACGCTGACTCTCCAGGCTCACCCCGGCTCCATGTGCTCCGTCAGAGCCATCGACCAGAGCGTCCTCCTGCTGCAGTCAGAGCAGGAGCTCACTGTCGACTATGTACGACACCGATCCTCCGTGCTCACTTCTGCACCTTCACAACACCTCAACATGCTGTTCTTATTGCAAAATGCACAATGTCTTGCTCCAGAGGATGAGAACAATGGGGATAGTGCTAATTTATTTATTTATTTACAAAATATAGTGTGCAATGGCACAGTGTCCCTGCTGCATATACTGGTTTATTATACCTGGCTTACCCAGGACTGTGTACATGTGTGTTTCTGTGCAGGTGTACAGCCAGCTGCCTGTACAGACGCTGTCAGGGTACAGCTATGAGGTTGAAGACTTTGAGCCATATCCCTGCTTCCCTCTGCCAGTGCCAGACCCAGGGCCTGAGCCAGGGCCTGAGCCAGGGCCTGAGCCAGGGCCTGAGCCAGGGCCTGAGCCTGAGCCAGAAGCAGCACCAGAACCGGAGTTAGAAGTCCAGCCAAAACCGGACACTGTGGGCGACTCGGGGGCAGCTGGTCGAGCGAAGCGTACAGTCTTCTTTGGACCACCCAGTCAGAAGAATGATGTCTACAGCGTCTTTAAAGTAGAGAATTGATCAGTTTGATTGTTATGAAAGAGCAGGCTACAGGAGCTGATCTGTCTGTCTGTTTGCATTTAAAACAGCTGTAGTATAACTTCACAGTCTCTTATTTGGTTTTATCCTGTCTGTCTCTCTGTCTGTCTTGCGCTCTGTCTCTCTCCTTCTAGGAAATTGGTATCAAAATCCTGACCAACTCCGATGTGAAAAAACCTTATAACTGCCACGAAAGGAGCGATGAGTTAATTTACTATGATGGTGGTATGTTTTACGTTTTGCCACTGATGTTGTCCATTTACTTCATATTTGATATTGACCTCAAACAGGAAATTACCATTTTACAGTACCCTTAGAAATAGTAGACGATTCAGTGTTTATGGAAGCGGACATGGTTGTTTCGGACGTTGTTGATCAAGATCAAGATGGAGTGACCGAGGAGACTATTAGAACATACTTCCCTGAGACCTGGATCTGGGAGCTGGTTTCTGTTGGGTAAGTTTAGTTGTGTAATTGCTTTTGTATTTTTTTTTATCCATGTTTTTGTAGATTTCTTAGACTCTCCGGTTCCGATGGCCTTCAACATGATGCCACAGAGTGCAGGTGGTGTACTGAAAGGTAAAGAGGAGGAGAAGAAGGAGACCGTCAGGACGTTCTTCCCTGAGACCTGGATCTGGGACCTAGTTACTGTGGGGTAATGATGATGTATCCTCAGGATCAACACATCTGAATAGTTTTTCAAATGTTTGTCTTTGCCTTTTTAACACTGAAAGGTTCTTCAGTTTCTTATATCATTACGTATTACCTGTTAAACTGATGATTTAGTTTTATTGTTTGTTCTTTTTATAATTCTTGAAATGAGACATTTCTAAAATGTCATGACAGTCCAAGACCAAATATATCCAGTTTACAAGGATATTGAATAGCGATAAACAACAAATCTTCACATTTGAGAAGCTGCAACCACACATGGCAAACAGATTCTGTGGCGACATTCATGATCCCCAGGAGCAGCTATGACTTTGGTGATTTTGACTTTCCCTCTGGCGCCACCAGCACGTTGACTTCATCTAGCGCCACCCTGAGGTTGACAGTTGTTTGGTTTGACTGACATGTTTCAGCAACTATCACCTGACTTTTCATCTTATGCCACTTTCGGGGCAAAATTCCAATTTATCCTGTGCTTCGGTTTATGACTCGGCTGTATTTTGCTTTGCGATGTGCTAAATAACAAGCGTTAACATGCTAACATGCTGCATTAAGCTGGTGGACATCACACCTGTTAAACGTCTGCGTGCTAGCATTGACGCTAGCATTTGTGCAAAGCGCAGCCTCACAATGCCGCTAGCACGGCGGTAGACTTAATCCTGTTTAACGAAATGTCTCAACTCAGACATTCACGTGTTTTTTTGTGTGGTTTTGGCTGGATGTTTTGTCAGGAAATGTGGCACAGACATTCATTTCCCCGTCAGGATGATTTGCAGTGACTTTGCTGATCCATCATGCTAACACGCTAAACATAGCAAACATTATATCGGCTCAGCCAGCCTCGAAGAGCTGCTAGCGTGACTGTCGACTCGTGGTCTCGTTAGATGTTGTGTTTGGGTGCCTGAGCGGGGGCTGGTACACCACATAGTATTTAATCTCTGCAGCTAGTCAGACTCCCCAGGGGATGGAGCTTTCCTCTTGCACCCCACCTAGAGCCAAAACCACAAGCTATCTCATCATGTATTAACACAGATTGCCACATTATTATGAGTGTATGTAACATGCATTCCTGTTTCCACTCATAGAGCTTTAAGGCGAACTCTGTTCTACTTGAGCTTTTTTCAACTTGACTCTTGCTTGTCTGTCTGTTCAGAGACGGTGGGTCGGTGAACGTGGAGAAGACGGTCCCCGACACCATCACAAAGTGGGCGGCCGGAGCGTTCTGCGTCTCCTCCGTTGGCTTCGGCGTGTCGCCCAACACTGGGCTGACGGCCTTCCAGCCGTTCTTTGTCAGTCTCACCTTGCCCTACTCTGTCATCCGGGGGGAGGTGTTCACACTCAAAGCCACGGTCTTCAACTATCTCTCCAAATGCATGATGGTAAATTCTTAAGGTCTCACAGATGGAGTTTATTTAAATGGGTGACGACGTCGTCTGTGACATGATTCATTTGACTCTTGGCTTGTAAAAATGACATGATTTGAAACAGACTAATACATTTTTGGATATATCCATGCGAACGAAAACATCTGTGTATTTAGTTTTTTTGTTTTTGTTTCTGTCTGCAGGTGAAGATTACTCTGGCTGATTCAGACCAGTACACCTTCAGAAACTGCGATGGCTGCCAGTACAGTGTGTGTCTGTGCGGGGAGGAGAGCAGGACCTTCTCATGGATTGTAACTCCGACAGCCTTAGGTATCTATGGAAAGCTGACTAGAAACAATGCTGCCTCAGTTCTTCCATTCATTCGTTTGTTGCAAATCATATAAGCCTGTCAGTGTTATTCAGCTGTCTGGCACGCTGGATTTGCACTGTTGGATTACATATTGTGTGTTTCTTTGGTGGTCTGTGGAAAGAGCTTCATTTTTTTTGAAAGGGCAGGTGAACATCGATATGACTTGAATAATCATTACAATTTCAGTAGGAACTTACCAGTGTTTTTGCGTTTTTCAGCCCATTTACTACAAATGACATTTTTCTTTACACTACCGGAGAGCATTTTCCAAACATGCTGTGTCTTTTTACTACATTACCCAAGTCAACATTTGGACTTGGGCTTAGGTCATTAATTACAGTGAACATACTGTAATATCTCCTTTATTGTTGTTTTTTTAGTTAAAGGGATGTTATTGTAGTGTGGTAATGCAGCTGTGAGTCCAAATTGATTCGAAAACCAGCACTACTGGAAAATATACTTGCTCAAGTACTATCTCGAAGTACTTCTACTTACAAATATGTCACTTTTTACTCTACTACATTTATTTGACAGCGGAAGTCTCTTGTTTCTTTACAGATTAACATTTTACTTACAAAACAGAAGATGACCTGATAATATATGACACATGGCAATATAGATAAAGTCACCAGTATGGGAAGTCAGTAAATGATTTTAAATGTGGGACATGTAATAGAGGACTTTTACGTTGTCTCATTGCTACTTAGTAAGTAACAGATCTAAATGTTTTCCACTACTGAAAACCATACCACATCCAAGGCAGAACAAATCCTAAAATGTGTTATTTCAGGAGGAGAGAGTTGTTTTCTGGAACAATGCACCCATAGTGATAGACAAAAAAAACTATAATCCACCTTTCAGTTTTAAGAAGTTCTATAAAAATCTCAGGATCCAGTTCCCTGCCAGGGCTGCTGCTATATTGAGGACACTGGTGTCACATCTTCTATATTCTTTTCTGGAATTCGGGGACTTTGACATTTTATATTAGGCTGAGAAAAAACGATGGAATAAATAAAAAATCTTAAGTATCATACATTAGATCACTTTTATGAAAAATATAACTAAATTCCAATCGGTGCACACACACATTTGGCATGACCTTTGTTCGAATGAACTCCTGGATAATTGGATAATCCTTATCCAATGTGATGCTCTGATTTTCATACTGTAATGAAGGGAGTGGTATGAAATGAAATTTGAGAATGTGTATGAAAAGCACACTAAAATCTAAAACACTGTGGAGTGCCTGGAAGTGATAATGTGAAGTGCTCACACTTTGTCGTGAAGGGGTAAAAACTTGCAAAAACGCTGGTGTAGTCCTTTAATTATCGAGAGATCGAGATCGTCTTTATTGTCACTGAGCATAGCATGTCAATGAAATTTGTATTGCAACCCCCATGTTAGAAACAATAAGAAATATAAGAAAGTAATAATAAAATAAAATAAAGATACTAGAATAAAATAAACTAACATGCAGATAAAAATGTGTAAATGCAATAAAAATATGCCAGAAGTGAAAATATACTCAGGCAACAAGAATATACTAGAACAATAAACAGTAAAATACACCAACAGCATAAAGTACACCAATAGCATAAAGTACACCAACAGCATAAAGTACACCAACAGCATAAAATATGCCAACAGCATAAAATGTACCAACATCATAAAGTATACCAACAGCATAACATATACCAACGGCATAAAATATACCAACAGCATAAAATATGCCAACAGCATAAAATATGCCAACAGCATGAAGTATACCAACAGCATAACATATACCAACGGCATAAAATATACCAACAGCATAAAATATGCCAACAGCATAAAGTATACCAACAGCATAAAGTACACCAACGGCATAAAATATACCAACAGCATAAAATATGCCAACAGCATAAAATATACCGGCAGCATAACATATACCAACAGCATAACGTATACCAACAGCATAACGTATACCAACAGCATAAAATATACCAGCAGCATAACGTATACCAACAGCATAACATATACCAACAGCATAACGTATACCAGCAGCATAATGTATACCAGCAGCATAACGTATACCAACAGCATAACATATACCAACAGCATAACGTATACCAACAGCATAACGTATACCAGCAGCATAACGTATACCAACAGCATAACATATACCAGCAGCATAAAATATACCAACAGCATAAAATATACCAACAGCATAAAATATACCAGCAGCATAACGTATACCAACAGCATAACGTATACCAACAGCATAAAATATACCAACAGCATAACATATACCAGCAGCATAACGTATACCAACAGCATAACGTATACCAGCAGCATAACATATACCAACAGCATAACGTATCCCAGCAGCATAACATATACCAGCAGCATAACGTATACCAACAGCATAACGTATACCAGCAGCATAACATATACCAACAGCATAACGTATACCAGCAGCATAACGTATACCAACAGCATAACGTATACCAGCAGCATAACGTATACCAACAGCATAACGTATACTATATTCAGCAGCAGCTGAAAAAAACATACTAAAATGTGTATAGTGCAAAATTTATTGTGCTCATTTAGAGGCTTTGCAACCCGAGACGAACTAATCAGAGGGAAAGACGAACAGCAACAGATGACTTCTGTCAGGATCAGTTCTAATTGTGATGTTAACGTCTGTGCAAAACATCACCTGTTAGTTTCAATCCAAAAATATTGATTGAATATGATTTCAAGCGGTGTCAACCCCTCCTTGCATCCTCATTACCCAATGAAAACCCCCATCTGACTGTTATTGCTGTCACTAATAATATAATGCAATCTTCACATCTTTCTAATTAAATACTGATGTTGTTTGTTCCGTCCAATACAAGTTAGACTTTCAGTCATAAAGATGAGACAGAACAAGCTAATTAATCTGTATTAAGGGCACTGACAGCTGTTGCGTCGGCACTGCTGGAAGCGAAGGCTGTTGTTGTAACGCTGCCTGGCAGAGGATTTCTATCAGCCTCCATCAGCAGGGATGGAGACGAGGCCCTGATGAATGTCAAATTGCGCTCCTCTTACTCCCCCTTAGAGGAATGCTGACAATTACTTGTACTAACAAGTCAGGTAGTATCTCTGACGAAACACTCAGAAACCTCTCCCTCGGGGGGTGATCTGTACTTGTCCTCTGTGTGAAGGTTTGTGGGCTGTGAATAAAGGGAGGGAGGGGGTGAGAGATGGAGCAGTATGTGGGAGAGGCAGCATAATAAGGCAACAAATAGGGATTAATGAGGGCGAATAAGATAGGAAACGGGGGAGGAGGGAAAACAGAGAGGAGGGATGGAGGAGCAGGGAGGATAATGAGTTGGATTGAAAAGCAGACGGGAAAGCTGTTTTGCCTCGGTACACAAAATGTGACAGTTTGACAGCGAGCGGGACCGCTAATCAATACAGCCACGCTCTCAGAATAAGACTGTATGTGTGCACACAGGTCAGGTGAATCTGAAGGTCAGCGCCGAGGCCCTGAAGACCGACATACTGTGTGGCAACGAGGTGGCCACCGTCCCCGACGCAGGCCGAATCGACACAGTGGTCCGCACGCTGCTGGTGGAGGTCAGTGACCCTCAAACGCATCACAAACCATCTGAGCAGCTTGTCACAAAACATGGCACAAGGTTGTAGTGTGGTATAGTCAAAAACCCTGCTAGCAGTGCTGCAGCTAACATTTAATTCAGAATCCTTTTTACTTTGACACTGTTTTCTGATAAATTAACTCATTTTAATTGTCTGAAAAATGTCCCAAACTCCAAGTGAGCCTTAGAATTGTTTCGATTTCTTATCCAGAGTAAAAAAACTGAAGCATTTACTCTGTAATAAGTGACTGAACTGAACTTTTCTTCACATATACGTGTCTGTGATCCAGGGAAAGTTTACATGAAAATTAACAACTCATTTCAACTCATGAATGTTTCTGAAATAAGAGATTTTTATTTTCATCCCTAGTAGTCCATTTTCTCCTCGGCACATTAAGCGATTAAATAAAACTCAATATATGATAATAACACTTTTTTTCTAAACCTGATTTAGAGATTTTGGCAGAATATACAGACATAGATATAGAAATAAAAAACAGGAGAGTAACAAACGTAACAAGCACGTTAATGCAAAGAAGCATTCCACACCTTTAACATACATGAAACGCACTTCTGTATTACTCCAGGTTACCTGGTCTTGTCTGTTATTTTATTCAATTTTTTTTCAGTCTTCAATTAATTAAAGAAACAGCGTCATCGGAGAAGTGCCCACATGAAGAAAAAATGTGTGTGTGTGTGTGTGTGTGTGTGTGTGTGTGTGTGTGTGTGTGTGTGTGTGTGTGTGTGTGTGTGTGTGTGTGTGTGTGTTGAAGACATACATCTTGAATAACTGGTCATATAAAGTTTCATTGTTCAAAAAGAATCACTCACTCTACACACATCACCCTTGTTTTTGGGACTCGTGTAATTGCCTTTTAATGAAAAAGGCATCATTCACTAACATCACTGTCTTTGTGTCTCTCCACTAGGCTGAAGGAACACCACAGATGGTCAGTCATAACGCTCTCCTCTGTCCTGCAGGTGAGCGCTGACAAACGACCTGTGTATCAGTGCCTGTTTTCTCACGGTGCCTCAGGGTGCACGGCCACCCTCCTCTCACGCGGCACAGAGTGAAAACATGATAAAATACATCTTCAACTGCCATTCTGTCTGGGAGACTCGAGTCAGGGTCAGAGGTTGATGCTGCAGTCATTATTGTTAAGAAGCGTTTGTTTTTGTCAGATCAGAGATAAGAATGGAATGGATGGTTGATCATCCACCGTGTCAGAATAATGAATACGTTGACCCCTGGTCCATCTACTGCTTTGTTAGTATTTAAATACAGTCACACCAACATTGATGCTTACAGCAAAGCCAGGGTACATTTAGCTTAGCTTAGCATGAAGATCAGAAACCAGGGGAAACTGCTGGCTGCTGAAAATCTGCGTCACCTCACCTCTAAAAGTCCCTCATTAACGTGCAACATTGTGTTTGTTTGCTTTGGTTTTATGGGGGAGTCTGTGCTAAGCTAACCAGCTGCCAGCTCTAGCTTCATATTTATCCTACAGTTGTGAGAGTGGTATCGATCCTCTCATCTAACTCCCAGCGTGAAAGTGAATATGTGTATTTCCTGACATGTCAAACCGTTCAGCTCCCTCCTTCATGTGTCGTTCATGCGTTGTCTGTCCTGCTATCTGTGTTGCCAGAGGGGCCTGTGGAGAAGAAAATCTCTCTGCTGATGCCTGAGATGTTTGTGGCTGGATCGGCCAGGGCCTCTGTCTCTGTACTGGGTTAGTGACTGCTAAAAGACGCTTTAAGTCATTTCTTTACTCTAGATATTTTCACCTTAAGTCCTGCTGAGGGTAAAGTCTTGGCAGGGCTTCATCTTCATCTGTCTCATCTTCCTCCTGTTGCTCCTGCAGGTGACCTGATGGGTCGGGCCACCAAGAACCTGGACAAGCTCCTGGCCATGCCGTACGGCTGCGGGGAGCAGAACATGGTGCTGTTCGCCCCCAACATCTTCATCCTCAACTACCTGAAGAGCACAGGTCAGCTGACCCAGGAGATTCAGGACAGAGCGACACGCTTCCTGGAGAGCGGTGAGTTGTTCTGACCCCTCGGGGGGCCGCCGGTCAAGAGGCAGCCCGTCTGGAGCCGTGAGAATGCCGTCTCTCCAGGTGAACTGGCTGCTGGGGGTTGAGCCATTACTCCAGTCTGGAATATTATCTTTGGTCGAAAAGAGCCGTCAGTTACCAAAATGTTTTTTAGTTCCAGAAAATAATACCTTTGCATGGTGTCTGGTTCAGACCGGTTTAAACCAGTTTAGGCTTCAAGAAATAATTAATGTCCCACTTGGAGTTGCCTGGCTGGGTTCAGACAGGGTCATCCAGCAACAAAAGGGGATGTAGCTCAAGGTGGCTCTGGCCAATCAAATACCTGGAAGTGACTGTAACTATGTAAAGTATATTGACTGTTTAACTCACTACCATCTTGATGAAACGTACAATGATTGTCACAGTGATAACTCTTCAGAGTTGTATTATAAATTGCTCTGCAGCCTTCGGTCAGCAGATGCGCCTCCGCTCTCTTGGCTCTGTTATTTAAACCAGCCTCCAGGGTTGTATTTCATCGTCTCACTGCTGTCTGAAACAGCAGGCCCTCACCCTTCATGTGTGTGTTGTAGGATATCAGAGGGAGCTCACCTACAAGCATGATGACGGTTCCTACAGTGCTTTTGGGAAGAGCGATGAGTCTGGAAACACCTGGTCAGTAATCTTGCCTCAGTAACATCATGAGTGAACACTAGATAATGACTTTGTTTCATAGCCATGACATTTAGATTTTCTGTGAACATGTCGAAACTGGTTACAAGCTTCTTGTTGTCGAAGAAAGTAATATTTGAGCTAATATAAGAACATCTCCGGTCCTATAGTGTGATGTTTTTAGTAATAATATCATACGTTATTATACATAATTCAATTCAAAGTTTTTTTTATTTTAAAATAGTACTAGTTATTATATTGCACTTACCATATCAAATATTATTATTTATTTATCATTATTTAATATGTTAAGTTATTGTGTTATAAAATGTGTTATAAATTATTTATAACACATTTAAGTTAAATAAGTTAAAGTCCAAAACATCATAAAAATGTAGATGTTTAAAATCTCATGTAAACTGAGGAGGAACTAGATATCCCGCCCACTGTCTGCTGCTTTGCTTACACACCTGTCACTAAAACTAGAAAACATATGAACCAAACTAATGTCAATGGTAGAATATGTTCATGATTATATAACTCATATGTTTCAGTTGCATCAGTGGTTATAGAACATTTTAAAAGCTCCGCTGCTAAACAGTGAATATTTTCAGCTCAAATCTCACACTTCATTTGATGAGAGAATAAAAACGACATGCAGACACAGTGGGAGGTGTTTGGCACCAGCGAGGAGCCTAATAATTTACTTTGTGGGGAACCTGCCAGAAAATATTAATATTTGCATTTAATGGGCTTACAGCACAGTGCCTCTGGGGATTTAACAAAGCCTTTGCTGTTTGAAAGGGTGCTGGGCAGTTTGGCAGTTGTTGAGTGTGTGTGTGGGTGTGTGTTTGTGGTTAGGAGAAACTAGGCCTCTCAAGTGTTCAGTTACATTAAAATTCCAAGCGGAGATTGAATTGAATTGTCCAAATCACTTAAAATAGAACAGGGACTTTAACTAAAGTGTGAATTATTCAAAGCTGCACTAATCAATATTTTTACATGAACAGCGGCTCACAGGGTGTAACGTGACAGGTGATGATTAGACAGAAGAACCCACAGCTTTTTAGCCTCTTTTACCTCACTGTTTTGGTTTCGCAGGCAAAGTTGGTGGCTAGCTGGGAACAAAGTGGAGCATTTAGTTTAGAGACCGCTATTTCGGAGTGGGTGGAGACCAAAAACGGAGCTAGAAGGAGAGCAAATATAGACTGGATTGGACAGACGGCCGCAAACAGAACTCTAAAGATTGCTAATATTGCTCTCTGCAGGCTGGCTGTGTAAATAAGCAATTGTTTGCTAACATATTCAACTCTATAAGGTATGTCGTTGTGTCTACAGCTTGGTGTGCTGCCCCCAAGTGGCCAAAAACTGAATTAATGCATCTCTAAGTATTTTTGTACACCTTTTAAAATATTCAGTCATGAAACAGGATTGACTGCATCCACATTGATTGTAGAGCGATACAATATGTCTACTGTAGTGCAAGGTTGTATGTGTATAACAGGGTTTCCTCAGAAGCAGTATCTCTGAGTACGTGTGAATATATTTTCCAGGTATCCAGGGTGTGAGTACTTGACTTTGCTGCCTGTCTGTATTCTGCTTGGCTCACGTGTGGCTCAGAGGAATAGGATTGCTTTGTTGTGGATGTGGTTCAGACCAAGTGCCCTGTGTTAGTGTGAGACAGGAGGTTGTTACGTAATTGTCCTGAAGCTGAGTTCATTTGGGGGTTACCAACACAGGCACACGTGATTAGATTTGTTTTCTAAAAACCTTGTGTGTATGTGCGTGTGCGTGTGCGTGTGACCTTGCAGGCTGACCTCTTTTGTGATGAAGTCCTTTGGCGGGGCGAGACCGTACATCTTTGTGCATGCCCAGCACATTAAAGATGCCAGGAGGTGGCTGTCCAAACACCAGCGGCCCGATGGCTGCATCAGATCTGTGGGAAAACTCTTCCACAATGGCATGAAGGTAATGACATCAGTTTGAGTGCGGTCGTCTTAGATGGGAGAATCGGGTCTCACGCCAGCTGCTTTTGGCCGTTTGGAGCTCTGCTTGGCTGATTTTTTTTCCTATAAGGCAAAATCACAAAATTAGCTCAATGTTAGGAGCAATTAGCATCGAGTTTCTGAGAGCTGTGAGTGTGCAGAGAGTGCAGAATGCCACAGGCCTGCAGGCAAGAAACACACACACACACACACACACACACACACAGAGCAGAAGAAATGCCCCCAAAAAGTAATTGCTAGCCAGTCCTTCTCAAACTACAGCCTATCCTGAATACGATCAAAGACAAAAAAAACATGACTGCTGTGTCTGAGGGTAGGGTAAGGGTACAATACTGTATATGACATCCAAGCATTTGCTGATCATATTAGCTCTTTGGCAGAATAAACAGGTGTGTGTTTCATTCCTGTGTTTATTTTCTCAGGCAGGGAATAAAGGAACCAGCAGAACTCTGTGCAGCTTCGTTCTGATAGATTTCTGCTTACCGGAATCACTTTTGTCACTAAGTGAAACATTTAGTGCTCAGTGACACTATTGAGTTTCAGGTAATGTTCCAGGGTAACCAGGGCAGTGATGAATATCTGGTGATGAAAAGAGCAAAATATGGGGCGCCCTGGTTGCTTAGTGGTGTAAGGTAAGGTGTCATCTTGAACCACAATAGCTGCAGTTTGAGTCCAGACAGCTTGAAAGGAATCTGAAATTGGGTATTTAGGTATATTGTAGCATCTGTGAGAACGTACAGTGAAATAAGAGCTTTAGATGTTCTAAGAAGTAAAACAACAACAGTCTAAAGTGTCCTGTTTAGTGACAGTCACTGGAAGGAAAGCACGAGCCAACCTGTTTCCTGCTTGTTCCTGTTTTCAACAGGGGGGAGTGAGCGACGATGTGTCCCTGACAGCCTACATCACCGCCGCCCTGCTGGAGCTGAACGGCAACGTTCTGGTGAGTCTGACGTGACTCCTCCTCAGACCTTCACGTTCACCTCGCTTCACTCTTTTATCACTGGACTGCCAACGCTGGTAGATTTCCCGTCACGTTTGCTTCCTGTGCTGGCGATTTTCTGCCACCAAGGGCCTGTGTTTATGTTGAGTGACAGATGGCATCATTTCATAGAGATCGTAGACAGGACATTTTGTAGACAGTTGAGCATGGTCTATAAATTATCACCGTCTGCCAAAGGGATTTCTTGATTGAGACAACTTGCTGTAACTTGAATGCATTTTTGATAGCTGATGTATATTGAGTGCTGCCTTTCTCGGATGTCATCATGTGTATCATATAGCTTTAAATACTCCATCTCAGGGTCCTGCAGAGAAATCCTTCCATTGATTGTTTTAGTTCTCTCCCTTCTGCATATTCCCATCTTTGTGTTTTCCTGCGGTGTGACAGGACCCCGTGGTCCAGAACTGCCTGGGCTGTCTCAAGGAAGCAGTGGCCGGCCAGCTGGACAACCTGTACACCACCGCCCTGCTGTCCTACACCTTCACTCTGGCTGGAGACGAGGAGATAAGGAGCAAACTCATCACGTACCTGCACCAGAAGTCCAACACAGAGGGTAAGACAGCGGACCCGTCAGCAGCAGTTTAAAATGGACGCCAAAGGAAGAATACTGAAAGTAGTGGAAAAACAGGTTAAAATGGAAGTACAGAAAGAAGTGGAAGTTTGAGTTCAAGTGTGGGCGCTGAAGAAAGTTGAAGCGTCAGTTGCAGTTGAAGCACTGAAAACAGTTGAAATGCCAGCGTGTAGGTGATGAGTCGTGCCGACAGCTCCAGTGGAAGTGGAAGTCCTGAAAGATATTAGCTGAAGTGGGAGCGCTGAAAGCAGTTGCAGTAAACTGTGGAAGCTGAAGAGGTTTTTTTAAGAGGTGACAACAGGAGACTTCAAATGACGTGAGTGCAAGCGATGAACCGAGTCGACGTCTCAGTTGAGGGGAAATTTGAATGCGGCTGAACTGTCAGTTGACATGCTGCTGAAAGTAGTTGAAGTGAAGTGGAAGCGTTGAAGTGTGTGCACTGTAAGCAGCTGAAGTGTCAGTCGAACTGAAATCTGTAGTGAGTGAAAGCAGGTGAAGTGTCAGTTGAACTGAAATCTGTAGTGAGTGAAAGCAGGTGAAGTGTCAGTAAAAGCGTAATTGATGAAAGCACTTTAAAGTCGCGTAGACTGCAGTATGCCAGCTTGATGTCACCCACTCCAGGTCTGAGGATTTCATGCAATATAATATTGACTCTATTGCTGTGACTGGCAGGTGGCACCCGGCACTGGGACAGAGCAGGGGCTTCTGGGAAAGGCCTGGACTCTTTGGAGGTGGAGATGACCTCCTACGTGCTGCTGGCTCTGCTCTCCGGTCCAGCCATGCCAGAGTTTGGCCTGGATTATTCCTCCAGCATCGTCCGTTGGCTCACTCAGCAGCAGAATCCGTACGGCGGCTTCTCCTCCACACAGGTACGACAGATCACACACACAGGTGGTCTGTGGGAAGCCTTAAACCCCCCTACCCCAACTGCTTTTAATGACACGTGTAACCTCTCTGCTCTTCAGGACACCGTGGTGGCCCTCCAGGCTCTGGCTAAGTACGGCGCTGCCACCTACAGTGCGGAGGGCAGCACTACAGTGACGGTGACGTCGCTGGGAGGCCTGAACAAAGAGTTCACGGTGGATCAGAGAAACCGGCTGCTGTACCAGGAGGAGAAGCTGAGCGAGATCCCTGGAGAGTACACGGTCAAAGCCCAGGGACAGAGCTGTGTGCTGGCGCAGGTACGAGCCACCTCACCATCAGCAGTTCCAGAGTAGTAAACAACAACAGCAATATGATTTTTGGCAGGATTTCAAATATATTTGACTTTATTCATTTATGTTTTTGTATTTCTTGCCATTATTTACAGTGATCATATTTTATCAGAAATCTGTATTGACCTCAAAGATCCAGTATCAACCTGGATGTAATCATTCAGTGGAAGTGCTTCATTAAGCCTGAGTAGCTTCAGTAAAACTGCTCTTGATATTTGAAGTTATTTGATTGATCCAAACCGGGCCAGGTAGGGGTTGTTTCTTTTCTTAGTCTACCCAGTGAACTACATCAAGCCATGCGGGTAATCATCAGGTGTGTGTGTCACGTCACACTCATATCTTGATGTGTGTGTGTGAGATAGTGGATAATGGATCTGTCCCTCCACAGATCTCCATGCATTACAACATCCCTCCTCCCCCTGACTTCTCTGCCTTCAACATTTCCACCAACATCATGGCCAAGTGCAACATCAGCAGGCCTCAGCTCATCCTCTTTGTGCATGCCAGGTACTGTGTGTGTGTTTGTGTGTGTGTGTGTGTGTGTGTGTGTGATGACCGTTTTTTCATTATTGACCTTACCAGTACAAACAGGTTGATCATGTTGGGAGTTTGAGTTGGCCTCAACAAGTTGTATTACTGTTGGTATTTTTTGTGAACAACTACTCTGGACTTCAGTGGAGACTTTCACTGGATAAGGAAAACCTATCCTACACGAGTTGCATCAGCAAATAATATAACATAACATCGATTTAATGCACAGAAATAATACAACACAGAAGAAAAAGTAGCTGCATGAACAATATAGTTGCTATAGTTCACTGTTTAAAACTGAGGAAAAAAAACACAGAAACCTGTTGGCCTTTAATAATGACTCTGACCTTTACACAAACCAGCCAGCACACAGACCCTTGTTAAAGTTACACTTAAATACTGTTCAATGAACAGTTGATTTTTTTAGTTAAAGTAGCACATTGTGCTTTTTCAATGTCTGCCTTTATTCAGATTAGAGTTCAGTTTTCTCTTGATGCTCTTGAAGGAACAGCATTAGAACGTTCTGTACCGACGACAAGAGAGAAATGTTACGTATGACACAACTGTAGAGATTCAGTTTACCACAATTAAAACTGTCCAGACCACAAAACTTAAAAAACTTTCACATACTGATTTTTTTTTATCATTTCAGATATTAAATATTGGCAAACATTTTTGTCCATCTGCACCTTGAAATATAAGGACACAAATAAAAATACAAAGTGTCAGAGCAGCTGATGAACAGTTGTGTGGTGTTAACTGTGTGTGTGTGTGTGTGTGTGTGTGTGTGTGTAGGTACCAGGGCAGGAGAGAAGAGACAAACATGGTCATCATCAACATCAAACTGCTGTCTGGATACATTCTGGATAAGAGCTCCCTGAATCTGGTCAGTACTGCAACAGCTGCACCACATTCAGACCCGTTATTCTGCTTGACTTCACTGACGACAGTGTGTGCTTCTGCAGCTGAAGAGCGACCGCTCAGTGAAGCGCGTGGACGTGGAGGAAGGATTCATCAACATCTACTTAGATGGGGTAGGAAGCACTGACAGTGCGTCTGTGTGTGTGATGATAGCGACATAATGCTCCCAACAACCAGCTGCTACTTTGTGTTTTCACAAACCCTCATTGGTGCTTCGTTTTCATGAGCATCAGAGTACAGCCGTCGTCTCCTGTGTGCTGACTTTATTGTGTATTTTCTCAGCAAAATAGCAGAGAAATCCTCCCCTGTGTATGAGTAAATGGTACGGTTGTAAAGAACGTTTGTGCTTGCAGATGAGGAAGGATGAGACGAAGATCTACAGCGTGACACTAGAGGAGGATCAGCCCGTCAGGAACTTGAAACCAGCTGTGGTCAAAGTCTACGATTACTACCAGACAAGTATGAGCTCCGTTCTATGTGTGTGTGTGTCATGATCCGTTTTCTGACTGAAGATAATGGCAACACAGCGGTCTCTTGTCACTCCCCATGGCTGTATGTGTGATGTGTGTGTTTGTCATATTTGCAGGTGATGAAGCAGTCACTGACTACACCTCCCCCTGTGCAGAGAGTAAGTAACATGTTCAAGCTCTGCGTTGACAGAGTTTATCTTTGCTGCATTTGATACATATATGCTAACACCCTTGTTCCCATACAGGCTTTGATCACTAGATTGTGCCTGAACCAGTAACTGTAGTTTTATTGTGCACAAATAGTGTCGCTCGTTGATCACAGTGTGTATTCCATACTTACATCACAGTACGTTTATCAGAGCACCATGACAATTCTGTTAATCACTGATTGCATTTCAAAATAAAAAGATGAGCTCATAATCAGACAGTTACTAACTCTCATCAAAACCAAGTGTGAAGATAAATGTGCAGTTTATGTAAAGGTCAGTAAAGTAACATAAGAATGACTTGAAAGTCTTCATTGTATTTATTGGATGTATATTCTTGTAAATATACAGTAGATCTTGTCTACAAAGTCTGCTTTTAAACTACAGTGAATCTTAGATTCATACATGACTAAATATGATTGTCCTTCACTGCACCAGTTCAGGGTTTCTGTTCTGCATCGACACCAAACCTGAGATATTTACATCACTCGCAAGTCTAATCATCTAAAACAGTGGTCCCCAACCTTTTCTGTACCATGGCCCAGTTTAATGTCTGACAATATTTTCACGGCCCAGTCTAAAGGTGTAGCAGATAAAAACAAAATAAAATTATAAGATCAGCATTAAAAACTGTTATTTTCTTTTTAATAATAATAATAACAATAATAATGAACGTAAATCCACTTTTTAATCATGTCAAGAGGACCTGGCTGCAGACTGGCACTGTCAGGCACCACCTGTTTTTCAAATTATGTGAAAAAACTAAATAATGGAAATTATTTTTTCTTTCTGTGCGGCCCAGTACCAAATGACCCACGGCCCACTATCAATGATCTAAAACACATGGAGCTACATTATACATACTACATTATAGGATTTGACAGGAATCAGAAGGAGAGACATGACCTTTTCCTTTTGTTTTTCTACCGCTGCCAAACATTTGGTAGTGAAGTAAATAGTTGTAGCGCTGTTCATTATTATAAAATGAAGTTGAAATGCTTGTAAAAACGTGTTGCATTGATTCATTTTTTTTTGTATGTCTAGTAAGAAACGTGTGCTAATATGAGGCGTCTGTAGCGTGTGATAGGACATTTTGTTTGACAATATTTTAGAATTGTTCTGCCTCATTTCAGCAGTCTAAGTCTAATCTAAGTTCTTCAAAGTGGTTTATTGGTGGTAGATGTGACATTCATCTCTCCACTGCGTGTAACCAGTGTTCGTACTGTAGAAAGGTGAACTGATGACTGAAGGTCACTGATGATCAGTTTTACAGACCAGGTCTCTGCTAACAGTGACGCTGCAGACATGTGCAGGTAGTTTCCAGGTCAACAGGTGACTGTTTGTTTCCTTTCAGGTGACACCGTCAACGAGCTGTGAAGTCCACGTGGAAGTCCTGCGAAAAGCCCCGATGGGACTTCTCCCAGTTGGAAGAATCACTGTGTCAGAGAAAGAAACTTCTAGATGTTTATTTTTTTCCTTAGACTATTTCTTTAATTTTTTTACTCCTTTTAAACGTGTGTAGCTGTGTTCCATTGTGAGTGAATCCCACTTTTTGTGTAATTTTAGGAACAAATTTTTTTCGTTTCTGTTGTAGCTTTTTGATCGACGTCTTTGTTGTCCCGCGGTAGGCTTGTCCTCGTCAGTAATGAACCAATAATCAGTCAGCATGAGAATCTGTCCCGCTGTCTCTCTCCTCAACACTGGAACCTTCACATTATAACCCGCCGAGTCCAAGAAAACAGACAACGTTCTGCAACAGTTCTCTTTTTAATAGATTTGACAAAATCCATATTATTCATACGTGAAAGTAACGCATGAGACATACAGGGTACCAATAACACAGTATGGTCCGAGTATTGATTGTGAGCGTGTGTGTGTGTGTTTGTGTGAGAAACAGGATCTACTTTCTAGAAAAACAAAAATACAGTCTTGTGAGTGCTACGTGAGTTATTCTTTGTGTGTGTGTGTGTTCTGCTGTACCAGTAAAAAAAAAAAACAGGTAGATTGATACATCACTACCATACAATTTGAAATGTAACTGACTGACAATAAAATTTCTAAAATGACAAAAATAAGTAAAAATTGTACTTCTTTTCATACAATACTGTTTCATTTCAATAGTAAGATCATTTTTTCATTCAGGCATCCTCTTTACAGTATATTTAGTTTCCTTTCTTTTCCACATAGATAACGACAGTAATGTATATACCACCTACTATCAACAGACATGATTTCACAGCCTTGCCAGTGTTGAATAGTTTGGTTTGCACATGTTCACTGTGCAGGGAAAGTCAAGGCAAGGGGGACAGAATATATTAAGGTCTTTTCACTAGTCTTCTTCTTCTTTTCCAAGTAAACGTGTCACTATCTCAGGCACCACAACCATAAATTAGTATTACTGTACCAACGCATGAAACTAAACCACAGTTCCACATGCTCCAAAAAGAATCACAGCCTAGTTTGTCCTCTGCTTCTACAAAACCAAGAGCAGCATCCGGCATCCGCTCACGGCCGATCAATAGATTCACTATGTGATGATCAACACTTGACGACAAAGAGGCCAGGCGAGCCCGGGCGGTTAGCCTGTTAAAGCTGAAGGTTTTTTTTTAATCCACTCTCATGCAGGCAGACCTCAGCTCAGTGGGGATTCACAGCAGGAGGAACTTTTCTCATTGACGATGGAATATAGTGATGCGGTATTAAATTAAAAGTTGACTAAATAGATTTTGTTGGGAGGCAAACCACTAATGTAAAAACCAACAGCTGTAGATCTTATAACCAAATTTCAAGAGGGTGCATTGTCTCGTATCACCGTTTGTGCCCATCTACTGTCAGTCTGCAAACGCTGTGTACGATGGGCAAAGCAAAAGTACGTAAACTACGCTGTGAAGAGTGAACGCTTCACTACTGAATGTACAAAACCTTTTTCTCAGTTCAAGCTCCTTTTGAGCAAACCAGCTGTTTCTAAGTTTAATGTCCTTGTGGAACTTCCTTTCTGCATCTCTGATTGGTTAAGATTTAAAGGAGCACTCCAGCGATTGAGCATCACAAGGCGGGGGAGCTTGCAGGAGAGTTTGAAATTGATGCAGCTGATGATTAAAGCCACAGACGACATTATGCAACTGTTCTCACAGTCTGAAATATGAGTAAACTGACTTTGACATGTAAAATTTGTGTGTTCCTTCAATAATCGAGATGAACATACTTCATATTTTGTATGCTGCGAGTTAATAATAAAGTGAACTCGCTGATCCCCACTGTGCTCAGGGCCTTGGGTATCTCTGCCTCTAACAGGCAGGCGGTGGTGTAGAAAACCTCGTGCAGACCCGGCCACACGCTGCATTACAGCTCACAAACACAAATGAATGCATTCACACGTTGCAGCCTTCCGGCAGGCGCTGCTGGACCTGGACGCGGCATCAACAACAACACGTAATCAAGGCACGGTTCAGAATTGCATTAGTCCGTATTTTTTCCGGTGCGGTCCTGCGTCGGCGTGGTCTCTGTAGCGCCCTCTAGTGGTTTTGCTTCAGGCTGGCAGTGATGATGGCTGCTTCTTAGCTGTGTGACAGCGTCATCAAGTTAGCTAAAGGCTACTTGGCAAATATATGAGCTTTTACTGTTTACACATGTGCACATAGGTTTACAGTTTGCACCTTGAGTTGGCAACGCGGCGGCATCAGACAGACGGTGACATATTCAGATTCATCACGTTCACACTGAGAATGTTGCAGCTATGGTTGGACCAATTCACGGGCCTTCTGACTTCAGCCTCTGAGTGTTGAAATCATCCGACTGACAGGATGGATGCAGCACTTTTTCGATGACGTTATTAATTGTAAAAAATTTGGAGATGATTCAAAGGCATGTTGAGCCTCGCTTGTTCAACCTAGCTTAGCACAAAGACCGGATGCAGATGGTCAATAACAAAAGTGAAAATCCAGCCACAAAGCTGTCAAAGGAAGAAGTGATGAATGAAGTACATTTCCCAAAATGTTAGAATTTTTTAGAAACACACTTATCTACATTGTTGTGTGTTTGATAAGAGGACTGGTGCCACTTTGGTGTCTGTATGATAAATATGAAGCCGCAGCCAGCAGTCAGATTAGCCTAGCATTAACACCGGACACAAAGGGCAGAGGCTAGCCTGGTTCTGTTGACAGGTGAACAGAACCTGCCAACTAATTATACAAGCGAGGTGTAACACGTTAATTAGTGAGTTTTACAACAGACCCAGGCTAGCTGTCTCCTCTAGCTAAGCTAAGCTAACCGCAGGAGGTAGCTTTATGTTTAGCAAACAGATTTAAGAGGGGTCTCAATCGTCACATTCAGCTGTTGACAAGAAAGCAGCCAGAGCTGAGAGAATGAAGCTGGGGCCAGGAAGATGTTAGCTTAGCTTAGCATAAAGACCAGAAGGAGTGGTGAAACTCACCGGCCCAAACCAAGAAGTAGCTCCAGCTTGTTGCATTTACATTCTAGCTTTTTACATTTCTTTATGCTTCCTTTTCTTCCAGTCTTTATGCTAAGCTACCTACTGGTTCTAGCCTCATATTAAGACAAGTACAGATTGATCTTCTCATCGAACTCTTGGCATGCACATTTGCATGCCAAGAGTTTGGAAGGAACAGTTTGGAAAATGTTCAATACTCTGGGTTCAGTGGAGCCTTTCAGTAATATTTAAATATTTTTTAGGCGACAGTGCTGGCTTTTCTAAGCCCATATTAGTCGAACCATAGTGAGACTGCAGAGTGAAGTCCTGAGCTGCAGTAAGTCAACGTCAAAGTCAACAAAACACCTTTAATTACTTTGGTAAACCTGTGTGAAGTGATGTGATGAGGCCTTAATGGACTGAAACGTCTGCGTTTAGTGTTTGGAGCAGCACTGAGGTGACTGCTGGTCTTAGAGGATGCAACGTTTTACTGTGTTTCACTGTTACAGTCACGTGTGCTGGACTTTTTTTTTTTTTTTGGACTTATTTCTACTATTACTCATAGATTCATACATTTTGAATAGGATTTTTTTTTATATATTTCTAAACCGATTACACCTTTTGATTGAAAATTCTTTTAAACTCTTTCTGTCTAAACTGAGCAGAGCCGTGATGGGACACTCAAACAAAACATTGGCATTATGTCATTTGGCAATTTTCTCTATATGTAAAAAAAAAAAAAAAAAAAAAAAAAAAAAGAAAGGAAACAAATAATACAAAAAGTTCAACAAACAGTAACTACAAGATCTCCATTTGGCAATATAGAAAGGCTTTTTAAAAGTCTTTGACAGGTATACATTTTGGTTTATATACAGATGTGTGTGTAGTGTGTGTGTGTCCTCCAAGGGCTCCCTTTTTCAATCCAAACAGAATCATGTAGAAAATGTGGAGGTGAAAACATCTACGTAGTAAAATCAAAGCGTGAGATTAAAAATGAAAAGTAACAAACAAGGCGCTGTGTCCGCTGTGGACTGGAAACAGTCTGTGATGGGAGAGTCCCTGCCGAAAGCCGTCGCTCTCTGCGCTCCGTGCGTCTCTCAGTTCATGAACTGTGTGTATCCCTCGGCTCCTGTGACGATCACATCCATCCAGATCCTCATGGCCTCTGCTGAGGGGGCCACCATGTAGTAGAGGCGGTCGTGGGTCTTTACGCAGAAGGTCAGGGAGGGATTCGGACTCTGGAAGACGAGAAAACGAAGAGAAAACTAGAATCGCTTTCATGTAGGACTCCTGGTCCCACTGCCACCGACTCTCTGTCTCCTCTTTGTTCCCTGCTATGAACTGATCAGGTTTGAGTTACAGATGTATAACATGGATTGATTTCAGCCTTTAACAAACAGATTTTTTGTTCCGCTTATCAAAACAACACTGTAGTGAGGCATTTGACGGCAGTCTGCATGTTTCATAACTGGAGTATCAGCTTGTAGTAAAATTAAAACTACATGCCGTAGCTCTGGTTTGTGCCTCTAGTCTATCACTATTATACTTGAATCGCAGTAGAGTCCACAGAGATGAAAACATTTTTTTCTAAATGAATAAAAACAATTCAGCACTGTCACGAAGCTTTAGCAGGCAGAAGTTTAAATTCACAAATGCATCCTTGTTTGCAAGATCAATAATTAATTCATTAATTTGATTCATCTCTCTATATTTCCCTATATCAATGTTATTTTCTGTTGCTTTCAGAGCGCTGATTGCTGAAAGTCCATGAAAAAAATGAACTTTTACGGGTGTTTTCCCCATGAAATTATTGTTAAGTGTTCGGAAACAACCCGATAACTGTGGAATAGATTTCCTCCTCACGTGCTCCACTCATCGGCGTCACTTTCCCTTTCTCAAACCGTCATCTTTCTGTCTGAGCTAAGTGCCCCAGACTTTAAAGTTTTCCCTCTGTAATGTGACATTGGAAGTGACAAGTAAAATCAAAGTTCCAGAGTTGATCAGAGCCACACAGTTAGTCAGAGTGTGGTGCATTGCGACAGGCCATCAAACACAAACACTGAGGATGAGGAGGCAGCAGCAGCTCGGCTTTATGTTGGAGATAAAAAAAAATGACAGGACGTGTAAGGCTCAAGTCAAGAAGCAAGCAGCTCTGATCATAAAGAATAGAATTACGTCCAAAAAGCTACACCTACGGCTCTGAGGGGGGGGGAAAGCCTCTTCCTGGATAGAGGAAGTGTCTTTGAAAATTAGTAAAAGGCGAGGAGAGATATCAAACAGGGTCTTCCTCCTGTCGAGCCTCAAAATGAGTTCAGAAGTTGAATCTGACAGGAAGTGCTGACCTTACCTGGATGTTCCTGCTAAGCCTACTTAGCAAAAAATAAAAAAAGTAATATGAGTGTTTCCTGCTATACAGACACATTTCAATAAACAGATTCTTGTTTTCTAACCACTTGACTGGTTTACACTGGGAACACTGGGATGGACGGAGGGATCAAGCAGGATTATAGGATTATATATTCAAACCATTGCACCGAGGGTCATTAAACACAAGTCTTAACCATGCATCGACAGCCACCGAGCTGGCTGCCGTCTTCTGCTCTCTATCACAGCACACGGTGTATGGTTTGGACACACAGGGTTCAGTGAGGTGAGGTGGGGGATGCAGAGCTCGGATACATACACTGGTCATATTCAAGTTGAAAAATCCCTTCTGTGACGGCAGCCGGCCAAAGCAAAAGCACAAACGGGGGGAGAAAAAAAAAAGCAAAGCGAACAGTGTGCAGAGACATGTTTGAAATGAAAGAGAATGGAAGATGAGAATAAAACAAACTGTGAAATAGATGAGAGAGAATGACTGTGTCCAGAGTTCATTCACGGCGTACCTTCGTGGCACTGCGGAGGTGATCGTAATAGACCTCTTCTATCGCCTGGAAGTAGATCACACCCTTCAGCTTGGTCTCATGTTTGTCTGTGGGAGGGAAAATAACGTGGGTTTGTTTAAAACACTGAAACACATTGACGACGACAGACTTTTCTTGGCTGGAGAAGCCAAGGCTTCGCTCCCACGTCGCCGAGAATAACGACGGCGACGTGGTCGTTAAAAAACAGAAGAAATCAAACTTTAATCATGACCAATTTATGGTTCGTGATGATGGATGGAAAAAGACAACCACAGCACTTTTCCCCTGTTTTTAAACCAATGGTGCTCTCATTGTATTTTCACACTTGACTGCATTCTTACGCTACTCTGGCACATCATTGCAGTTTGTTTCATCAGCCGCTGCAGAACTGCAGTAAGGAACCGGTGGGGAACTCAACACCCCTCTCTACCTCCAGGCACAAACACTCCACAAGCCAACTTAAGAGTAGTAGGTAGGAGCGCTGCGCTTCATTTCGAGGAATAACACTTTCCTTTTAATACGCAGCTATTATCTGCTAATGACCTCTTTAGCATTCAAATAGCCCAGCATTTGCATCTCATTTGACTGCATCTAAATCGCCAAAACTCTGGTCGCGGTTGAGGTCGATTAACGTGAATTAGCGGCACTCGTGACTCGCCGCTCGTCACCTCTCGTTCCTCATTGTTCAAGGTCAAGAGAAAAAGGGCAAGTGATGCATCTCAATCAGGCTCCTGAGAGATCGCGGCGCTGTGCGCATTTTAACTACTGCCAAAGTAATCTCAGTACACCTCCTCAGCCTGGCTCGCTTTCAACAAGGTACGCTTTAAGCAGCTTTAAGCAGAACCTTCTGAGGACTTCAAAGGCCTGACAGCGAACAAGTGTCCCAGAGCTCACAGCGCACGATCAAATTACACGACCGCGCACGCTACATACTACATGTACCGCTGCTCAAGGTCCTGAGGACGCATGTTCTGCCTGCCACTCATCCACGGCGGGAAATTCCTGCCACTTTACATATTAAGCGCTTTAAGCGTATTGCAGCGACTTTGCTCTTTTACAGCTGTAACCTCTGACATTTCCATACCGTGTTTTGGAAGAGTCTCTTGTTGTGACACAGAAATAACCAGGATTCCCACTAAATCTTCTAATGCAAAGGAACTGAGCGTGTCACATGTCATCATGTTAACACAGAGGGAACAGATGAGCAGGAGCACCTTGTCGAATGCAGTCGCTGGTGGAATGTACTAACATTTACTTCTGTACTGTACTGAAATATAAATGTGAGGTGCTTTGTCTCTACTTGAGCATTTCCATTTAATTTTACTTCATCCTTCAGCTCATCTACAGAAGTAATATGATCCAATAACATACTGTAATATGTAATAATACAAAAAACAATCACAGGAGCCATTTTTCAGCTTTTTGAGTTCTTTTACATACTTTTGCAGATATATCAACATACTTTTAATTAAGTGACATCTTCAGTGCAGTGTTGCGAGTGTTGTTTTGTCCACAAAGCTATATTACTTACACAGCAACCACACCTCCACCTCAGGCTCAGCAACATAACCGACATGTAAAGCACACAGACCAGAAGCCGGGTCGACTAACCGAACTGTACGCTGCCGGGAAAAACTCACGACACTCAGCTGCATATGTTTGTGTAGCTAAACTGGCGAAGATCTGCACTCAGACAAAAAGCCTGAGTCACAAAGCACAGCAGCCATTTCCAGGCATGTGTTTTCATATTCACACTCAATCAAATGCATGAGACATTTCTGTCTTCAGATATTTTTCCTGAATGAACGGTGTGCTCCTGTACTATAACATCGGCTCCTACAGAGCTACAGAGTGTTGCATTATGGGTTGGTTGTTTGTTGGCGCTTCGTCAGGTCTTTTGGAGTCAATCAGGAAGCCCAGTTTAACCTACAGGAGTTTCTGAAGGCTGACTACTGCTGACCAAATAAAGTCCTGAAATCATGCGTCCAACAGCTCAGTCTCATAGAATGTCACGGTGAAGCTCAAACAGACTAAAAAAAATCATTCGGAGCGCTTCAGGAGGCTGACAGGACAGCCTGTCAGTGTGTCACATGTGTGATTTTCAGTCTGCTTTAATGTAAGTATTTCATGTTATTCTCCTCAGAGTAACAGCGTCTCAGGGAAACTTTCCCAACAGAGCTACAAAATGTTTCTTGACTGTAAAAAGTCTTTTTCTGAAGAAGATAAAGGAGGGTTGCCTTACAATCAGGGTCGTCTTATATTGGAGCCAATACAGGATCTTTAAACTTATGTGAGCTTGAGATATGGGCTTGCAAACATGCATACATACATACAGTGTCCCTGCTTCAAAAACATGACAGTGATGACCCTGCAGCACCAAACGTTCAAATAAGATCAATAATCTGCGTCTTCTTACCGACATAGTAGGAGAAGGTCCTTTTGAGGCGGTCGAAGACGAACCAGCGTTTCTTCCAGGACTTGATCTTGCCCCCCATCTTCACCAGGTAGCCCTTGCACATCTTCTCTGTGAGGATGACGTGGTAGCAGGTGTCGACGCTGTGGCCTGACGACTCGACGTGGGAGCGCAGGTCGAACTCCTCCTTCCGAATGGGCAGGTAACGAGTCATGGGACGGGCCTGGACCGTCCAGCAAGGGAGGGTTATTAACGGAAACTGGAACTTAAACCACAAAACTGCTCTAAACTGAAACTAAACCAAACTAGTCCCGGCATGCTACATGTGCATATAACACACTCTGTCATCAAATATTTGATTTACAAGCATTTAGCACGTTTTGTATGTATGTGTAGCTACATATTTCAGACACATCACACCTGGCCGGAAAAAAAATAGACTAAAACGACAGAAAAATCCTAAGCCTTTCTAAAAAAGATTTGAAACTAAACTAAAAGAAGCAAACACACTCGTACATCACAATGAAATCTATTAGCCAAATGTCAAACAAAAAACCTTGAACCTTGCAGCAAGGAGGGTCACTGTCACTCACATGACAGTTTGACTGAATTAATTAAGAAAACTAATCAATTTCAAATGATCAAAGTCCTCTCATGTATGAATATTCAGATTCAGAATATGTTTCATTGGTTGCATCTTTGTCCATGAGGAGATTTTCCTTTTAATTGGGGTTACTTTGGGATGAAAACAGCCAGCTGTAATGATACTGAACACTGGCACTGGCAAAAATATTACCAACCAGGGGCTTCACTCTTAAAAATCCAGGTATCCGCCCTCAGAGGTATCATATGTGTAAAGCCAGGGTAGAGACAGGTAGAGTCATTTTCCACTTTTCCACCATGCAGACTCAATTACGTCTCATTTTACTGACCTGAGAGAAGTTCTTGGACCTCATCTTGACCTCCTTCTCCACGAGCTGCTGCCTGTGGAAAGTTTCATCCTGCAGTCTCTTCTCCGCCTCCTCCCTCCTCCTCCTCTCCTCCTCCAGCATCTGACGGCGAGCCAGGCTCTCTCGCTCCTGAAGGAGAGCGCGCTTTCATTAAATATTTTTTTGATCTGCGCGAGGGCTTTGCAGAGCAACGCACGCTCTCTTTTTTTTTCCAGCCAGAACTCAGCGTGACGTTTATGCATTTATGCGTGTTTCCCTGCTGAGAGCTGCTGGCCACCGTGCAGCTCCACCACAGTGATTGACTCCTTAAACAGAAAGCTTTTAGCTGGTTGGAAAGGTAATCATCTACTATGAAGACAGCAACACACACACATACATACAACACAGTCATATAGACACCCAAAAAAGACTGAAGGCAACCAGGAGAGTAACTGTTGGTTACTGTTTGCAAACAGTGCAACCATTTTCATAGCTTCTTCTTGGATGTGTGCTTTTTCCCGACCTCACCTGTGCGATGATATTGGTTGGGGGCTACACACACACACACACACTGCCCAAAGGTTGTAGGCCAGAATCGTCCCGACCGAGGCAAAATGAGAAGAAAATAAGAAAATAGAGGCAGAGGGCAGCATCTCTGCAGATAAATACACCACCACACACTTCCAGTGGGTCATAAGAGATGATGGAGAGGGATTACTTTGGTTTGAGTCTATATGTTGTTTTTTCAGAAAATCCTGCATAGCATCTTTTGATCCTCAGACTTCGATGAGGTAAACTTTGCAAAAAGACGAGAAGAGAGAGAAAAGGAGCAAACATGTTTTCAGAGAAACGAGACGATCTGAAGCGGTGGCTGTTTGTGATGACGGCGGCTCTGCTGGATCAGCTGTCAGGAGGGCTTCACAGCTCTGTGGTGACTTCTGTTTGTACCTTTTGAGTTTGTATTTATATGCATTGTCCAAATAATAAGAAGGGTGCACAGCAATCCTGAACTCTCTCTTTACGTTATACAATAAACAGACTAACACCCACACATTTATGAAAAACCTACACTGACCTGTATGATTACTGTGTACACATCAGATGAACTGCAGTGGGTTTCTGGGTCAAGTGAGGAGCGAGGATAAGGAGCATATACGCACAGTCAGAGATTTTGACTCAACACCCTTATAAATAAGACTTTCTGGTGTGCGTGAGTTTTGAGGTAATTTCATACAAACCTTAAAGTTTTGTATGAAATTACCTCTGTCTATATAGATCTGTTTGAGAGCCTGTAACTTCCTCCCTCCAATCCTCCCTTAAGTCAACCGAACAGAATAAATCGGAGCTGCATTCATAAAGTGAAAAAGGAGCACTGAACTGAGCTCAGTGACGGGAACTGCAGCGAAAAGTAACAAAAGAGAAAAGCTTCAGACCAGAACATTGATTTGATCATCTTTCTTACTCGTTGCATTTCAGCCTAACTGTCTTCATCAGGACACAAAGAGATGAAAACGTTCGAAATATGGAGGCCAATAAAAATGAACGAAAGCCTCCAGTTGCTGTCGAATCCATGTTCAGAGCTATTGGCAGGAGCGCTGCAAGAAGTCTCATCAATCACTAGGTACGGACTGCGTCTTACCCGGGATTCAATAAGTCTGGCTTTCTCCAGCTGCGCCTCCTTCAGCATTTTCTCCATCTCCTCAATCTTCAGGGCGTCCACTCCTCCGACACTGTCCGACACAACAACACAGTGTTAGCACACGGACTGATTCTGAGAGAGCACGTGCTGGCACCTCCTCCATTCAACAACACATCATTGAACATCGGCTCAGTTCACCTTTTACGTCAAAACATTCAACGGTTCAAACATCATCTGCAGGGAAAGTTTGTTGCCAGTGTTTGTGAGGACAGTCAATCAGTGTTTACTCCATCCTCTGAAAATGCTTTAAAAACCCTGAAAGCTCCTTTAAATCCCAACAGCAGCAACAGCCAGACATTTCAATAAACACAGGCTTTAATGAAGGAAATCTCACCAAAAAGTCATTCAGTTGGAGGCTTCTCATCAGAAACCAGTCCAGTGCAGATAAACTGTACGATATGGGGTCACTGAACCTTTGTCAAATGTGCACCGCTGTTATTCATTTCAACAACACAAGTAGAAAAATTACTTCCCAGAGTTTCTGATACGCTGCTATTAAGCAGTCAAAATGTGGCTCATAAACTTCGCTGCTTCATCACTTCCTCCCTCCCTCGTGTCTCCACTGTGCACTGTTCATTACAGAACTAATCCCATTAAAATCATGTCAAAAAACATGACTAATAGTTTGTGGAATTGGACTCCTGCGAGCTATAAAAGCGATCTGAACAACAGGTGCTGCCTGGAACGTGCTGTGGTGAACACTGTTGTGGTGCAGCACACAGCGTGGCCACATTAACAGATGGTCTATAAATGAGCCGACCTGTGGGCCAAGGCTTTACCTGGTGGGAGTCTGTGTGTCCCTTGTTCGGGTCTCATTTTAACACTTCTTTAATACCACTTTAATTTTCAGACTTCGTGCAGTTGATTGATGTGCACACATATGTTGGGATTGAGGACGCCTCTGTGGCATGGTTCACTAATTTTGGCATTTGCCATTTATAATAAAAAACTCAAATAACTCCAATAACATGGGCCCTCATTTAAAAGATAACATTTAGAAGAATTGATACGAGCAGTGATAGATATGTAATTAATCACATTAAATGAGATTTGTGGGTTTAGAGGATGGACTGAATAAATGGGCAACATTAGCCTGGTCAGAATGCTCTGACTCTGTGCATGTGTTTGTGTGTGTGTGTGTGTGTGTGTGTGTGTGTGTGTGTGTGTGTGTGTGTGTGTGTGTCTACGTGTGTGCCTCTTCCTTCATCGTACCTGGACATGTTATCTGGCGAGCAGGCCGAGTTGTTCCCTGTGGACACGCTGGTGTCCATGCTGTCGGAGCTCTCCAGGCTCAGGGTGTCGTAGGGCTGCTCTCCGGCTGACGGGGGCTGGTGGTGCAGGATGGAGTGGTGAACCAGAGGGGGAGGGCCTAGAGAGCTGTGGCTCAGCGCGGGGCTGCAGGCCATGATCGGGGAGTAGGAGGGCGACGAGGAGGACGAGGTCATGAGGTGGGTCTGAGAGCCGTGGAGCGCCTCCCACTGACACTGAGCCTCGGCCGCCGCTCTCTGTTTGAGCTCGGCCAGACGACGGCGCTGCTCTTCAATCACCTGCTGACCTGGAGGAAGGAGGGTGATGATCAGTGGCTGGGTTTGGATTTTTAACAGAGGCGGAACAATGACTGAACTCTCAAACCGCAGGCAACTCCATCAACAAGTCCATCCGCTTCCCCCGGAGCTGGGAGATCGCCACATCTAAACAAACATGCTAGCTACACAGCAGCTCATCCAAGAACCTCTAGTAGCACAACTACCACCAGCACCGGCCCACAAACCACGAGATAAACCATGCACCACACATACAAGTATGTGCTCTCTCAGCGACACAAGCTCAAAGATTACTGCGAAAACCCATAAAGTCCCGTCACCGCGAAGTTCAATATCTATCCAACTCCTCACGTGTCAAATCCATGCTGCTGTGCGCCCGATAACGGGCAAACACATCTGGAAAGAAGTGCCCAGGTCGATAACTCCAAAGGAGGAGCTCACTGAACGCTGAACATGCAAGATTTATTCTCCACCAGCAGGAACATTCATAGAAGATTGATGGAAGAAGAAAGGCTGCTCGATGTTACGCACAAAAGACAAGATGAAAAGAAATGTTTGGGGGAGAGGAGTTAATGACACACCAGAGATGGAAGAGGCTGAGAGAGGAGGGTGAAGCGAGTGGAGTCAGGTGAAGGCAGATTCTGAAATTAACAGCCGCCAAGTGTCAAGTTCTGGAAAACATTAGCTTTGATGGATAAATCAATAAAAGTAACCTGCCAGACTGGCTTAAGTTTTGGATCAGACTTGAATTTTTTAGGTGCACAGCCTTTGGTCTTCACCCATGTTGAAGCTTTCAAACTGGCTCCTGGTTGGCTGCCTGCTAACCTCTCTGAGAAGTGAGTGATTCTCCGATTCTCTTTTGTCAGGTTAACGTTAACTGAATTATCTCAATGATGGACCGATGCATGAGTTTACTCATTGCTCAGCGGTTCAACAGGCAGGGAGACGTTTGAAGGGGAGCTTCTTCTCTGCAGGTTTTGTGTTGACCCTTGGCAGGAGAGACTGTTCATTTCAGACACCGCCAGTGAGGCACAGAGGCTCAGTGGATGAACAAACAGGACGAATCCTGCTGGACAAAATAACGAAAACAGAAGAAATCATCAACTCCTGGATGCAGCGATCCGTCTACCTGCTGAGCTGCCCTCTATGGTGTTCTGTCTGGAGGCCTGGGGCTCTGTGGTGCAGCAGGGCAGGAAGACACGAGTCCACAGACAGAGACAGAAAGACAGACATGAAGAAAACCTGAATGAAGCTGACAAATAAGACTAACTCAGGCTTCCAATCCAGCTCCTGTGTGTGGCAGCCAGCTGAGCTAAAACACCACACTGCTTTCCTCCGATCCATTCAGTCAAACAACACTACAGCATGAGGAACAACTCCCTCTAAAACACACACACACACACACACACACACACACAGCTCCATGATGAAGAGCAGAACAACATTACAAGTAAGTCAATGAGAGTGTGCATCACCAACTACAGCTGAGTGTCTGTTAACTGATGACCACTCTGTCTACTGGTGTTTACTAGAAAATGGAAGAAATTTGTTTATTATCTTGTAGTTTTCCAAAAGTCGAACCAGTATTCCTGCATACTCTCAGTAATTAGCAGACTCTCTTTGTTTTCTCTGTCCTATTTTTTTGTGTAACGCACTGGAAGCTACATTAAATTATGCTATATAAAAATGTATTATTGTTATTATTGTAAGAATTATTTGTTCAGCTCTTGGGAATAGTTACATATTTCAGCCTGTGTTCAGCCTCTATCAGTTCTTCAGAACCTTTTCTGGCTTGTGATCCCCTGAATGAAACAATGTCCACTTCTGTCAATTCATCAGCAACCACACATATCTCTAATAAAGACGTTTTACAGGCTTGAAGAGGTAGAAAACTGTGCAGAAAACCATTTGTTTTTCAGTCCTGAACCACTGATGAGAAAGATGAGAGATGACTCAGAAAAGTGTATTTTTATTTCATGTATGAATACCTGTATAACACTAATAACACAATGTATTGATGACTGACTTGTGCTTTTATTTGCAACAAATCTTCTAGCATTAATGAGTAAACGTTGCGGCGCGTCCATGTAGTGTTCTGCTAGTTGTTAGTGAATGATGAGCTGATGATTGATGAACACTGCATGGTGAGACGCTCTGTGTTCAGCAGTGTTGCTTTGTGTTACGTGAAGCTCAGGGGCCGACCAGGTCAGTTACCTTTCTGCTGCAGAGCGAGCAGTCTCTTGGTCTCAATGTCCTGCAGGGTTGCAGCCAGGTTCCGGGGCAGGCTGCCAGTGCTGTTGGCTGCCAGCAGGGGGCTCTGCTGGGTCAAAGGGAGGAGACATGATGTGAGGAATAAACATCAGAAACAGGTTTATGTGAAGCTGCAGTTGAAAAGGAACAAGCTGTGCACCTTTGAGCTTGTGTTGCGTCCCAGCGTCGCTGCTCCGTGCTGCAGGGGGGATGCAGAGCCTGATTTAGGCTGATGAAGGGACAGACCTGGATCACTGTCCAGCTTAGAGCGGAACACCTGACAGAGGAAGCAGACAACGAGCACGAAGCAGTCAGTATGTGCCGATGACACATGTACAAAACCCCCATGTGATGACAAATGGAGTGTTTAACAACAAGGTTAGAAGCACAACTGAAATCCACCATGGATCAGTTACAAGCACCTGCAGGAAAACAGTGGTTAAAAGCATGATTAGCACTGTGCTGAGAGTGTTACTGAACACTGATGTTGTTAAAATAAAAAGCTGCAACTGATGAATCAAAGTTCAATCAGCAGTTTACATTTCAGTATCACACACTCACACTCACGCTCACACACCTGGAACAGCGGCCTAGTCCCTTTCATTGAACGGCTCTTTGATCAGGCCCACTTTAGTTAATGCTGCATTCATGTAATATGAGAGTATCTGTGTGGAATGACTTCATGTTCAAAGAAACGACTTGAAAGCGTTCACACATTCTAAGTTTCTTTAAGTGGTGATTGAAGTTTGTGGATTTCTGATGCTAGAGGCGATTACTCCCCCGAGTTAACACACATAAACTGACTTCATGTTTTACACCGAAGCAAACGGTGAACTTCCACTCACAACAAAAGTTCCAGCGCCGGCTGTGTCCTGGGCTTTGTTTTCATTTGTCACACTGAAACTGAGACACCCTCTATACCTAATGACAGTTTTTTTTCATCCAGAGTCATTCATCATCTCAAAGCATGGTGAACTAGTAGTTTTCAAGAGGAAAAGACAGTCTTTTCCATATGATGTGAGCGCAGCGTTATTTAACACAGACAGCCTTTGACGCACACATCCAGCAAGCTGAAGGTTGGCAGAGGAATAAGAGCACACACAGGCAGCAGGAGAATAAGTGGGAAGACATGAGGAGAAAGAAGAAAAGCCCTCTACCTGCAGCACAGGCCTGCGGCCTGACAGTGACTTGGATGGCAGAGGGGGAGGACAGAGCTGGCTGGAGCCAGCCATCAGCTCCTGGTACCACTGCTCTAAATCTAGCTTGGTCAGGTGAGACCTGCTGCCCTCAGACTGGTACTGGAGAGCACACCGAGGAGCAGCGAAGAGAGGCAGGACAGGAGGAAGGGTGGAGGAGAGAAGAGACAGAAAAAAAGAGAAGACATGTGGAGATTAGAAAGCATTCAAAGACAGTAGGAGAAAGGTAGGAACACTTGTTTTATACACCCTAAAAAGCTCTAATTATGCCATTTTTATACTTTGAAAATGATTCTTAAATATCTTCAACACATTATTGTTGTCAGCTGCATTATGCTTTCTACCCTCCAGCTGCTATATCCCTATTTTACATGTCTCTATTCTAATTCTATGTTGCTGCTGCAATGACCCAGTTTCTCACAAGAACATTTAAGTTTTCATCTCATTTTATGCTTTACTTCACTTCAGCGATCCTTGGAGCCTAATACATAAAGTATCTCTACAGGTTTGAATGTACACCATCTGAGAATGACTAGATTTATTTGGTTTTGGGGAAACTTCAACACACATGATATCAAATGTGATGGATCATGTCAGTGAAATCAGCAGTATGACTGTGAGCCACTTCTGATGACTCTTTGGAAACAATGGGAGTCTGTGACTTGAGGCAAACCTGCAGTACAACAGACAGCAGGAGCTCTGACTCTGACAAATAAAGCAACATCACAGGGTCACAGAGTCTCCACAGGCTTCAATAGTGACAGGAAACGTCTGGTATTATCCTGTAGCACCTTAAGCAATATACACTCAGTGTTTCTGCAAGAAACAGTACAGTGTGTCCACCCCTTTAGTGTTGGTTTACTCTCCTGGAAAAAGACTCCAAAACACCAAAATATATTTATAAAATATAGTTCCATGTATAAAAAAACGCCATAATTTATGGACAAATTATACTTTTAACAAATGTAGAATTGAGCCATTCTTTCCTCTGTTACATGTAACACTCACACCTTTATTGCCTTTCAAAGCTACACTGATTGGCCCAAAGGGGGCGCTGTAATTATAAGTGATAGGCTGACGATAGGAATACGAAAGATTATTCAAACTGATTTTTAGTGTGCTGTTAATGGACATTATATTAAAAACAACAAGTTTTTGGTTGAACTGCTCACAGCCAGTTAACAAATGTAGCCAAACAGGAAGGAGGGAAGGAAGAAAGGAAGGTAGAAACAGGACACACCTCCACAGAGAGAGAGAGGGAGGAGCCATGAGGAGAGGGGAGGCAGGAGAAGGCGGGGTCTGCGGCTCCAGACTGCAGGGGCTGGCGAAGCGGGGAGGTAGGGGATGACTCCACCTTTGGCATCCCATACATCTGATTCAACTGGCCCACTGTCACATACTCCTTCCCAAAGGCATCACACACACACACACAGAGGGGGAGGAGAAAGACAGACAGCAGTGAAGACACACGTCAGCAGCAGGAGGGAGACATATCAAGTACACTTAGTGACCTTCTGCATCATGAAGGTGTGAGGGAGGGAGGGAGGGTCTGAAAGGAAACACCGAGTGCATTATAACACACAGCGGAGGACAACACAGTTCACACACTCCACATTAGGGTTTGACTGATACACGGAGCCTCTGATCATATCATTCACCCCCAGCAGGCTGCCATTAAAATACGCATCCTCTACACAAGCTGAAGTCACTTTCCATGTCTTTATTATTAGTTTCTGTCACTAGGAGCCAATCAAAACCTGCTCAGATACTTCCTCATCTTAAATCTGGTCATTTTAGAGCAGGCATGTCAAACTATACCATAAAGAGCCGTGTGGCTGCAGGTTTTCATTCCAACCAAAGAGGAGCGCACCAGGCTGGAATCAATTAATCAGCTGATCTCAGTCCTCTGCTGATAACTAAGTGATCCCTTGATGTTGATTGATTGGCCTGGTGTACTCCTCCTTCCTTATGGAATCAGTTTGACATGCCTGTTTTAGACTGTATCGTATTTAGGCACTGTCAAGGCTGATCTGTGTTTAGACACATTAAATACTGAAGCATGTGTAAAGTTCTGCTCATCATGTTCCTTCAGTAGAATAACATGCAAGTAATGATTGTTTTCTTTAATCTGGCCATCCTTTCTCCACTAATCAATTAGTTGTTTTGTCATTAGCATGTCAGAAGATGTTGAACAACACTGATCATCCTCAAATGTGTTTCGTCCCCAACCCAAAAATACTAACTGTCATAAAGGACTAAATAAACTGGAAAATATCATGTAAATGTAAAAAAATATTCCAAACTATTAATCGCGAATTAAAATAGTTGCTGATTAATTGAATAGTTGACAACTAATCAATCAGCACATTGTTGCAGCTCTTTTCTCGCCTCATTTCCTGTCACATCTGTACTTTCTGCTATTAAATACAGGCAGAAAAATGCCCCCAAAATACCTTGTTTTGCTATTATTAAAACTCAGGCATTGTACTAACACTGACATAAAAATATCTAATTATACCCAAGTTATTTTACAGTTTAACTACAGTTATCAATACATCACAGCAGACCTGCGTTCATCAGTCCAACCCTAATGTTAGCCTGTGTGTTGCTGACAATCACAGATCCTCAGGTCAGCTACAGATGGAGGGTAGCTGCTTCCACCACAGGCTCAAGTAGCAGAGAACAAAGCCAACAGCAGTCAGTTTGATTAACAGCAAACCAGCAGAGGGAGCAACATGACATGAAAATGGAAGGATGGAGAGAGAGAGAGAGCGAGAGAGAGCGAGAGAGAGAGAGAGAGAGAGAGAGAGAGAGAGAGAGAGAGAGGGGAGCACAAAGTGAGAGGCAAGACAGTAACGAATCAGGACAGAGACAGACAGGAAGTGATGGTACCTCACAGGCGCCAGCTAATGCAGCATCTACGGCAAACGAGCGGCCGTGAGAGGCGGGCTTGCTGCGTTCGTGGTGGCCGCTGCTGCCGTACATCTTATAGACATCCGACAGCTTCATGTACTCCTGAGCGCCAACAGCCAACGGCCAACAACAGTCAGACAGGATGAGAAGCGGTGAGGACAATGCTGTACCGTACTTATTATGCACAGCACATAAACACACACACACACACACACACACACACACACAAGCACAGGGCCCATAGGTTACGTGTTGAGGAAAAAAAGAAACCTGGCTGTCCAGGTGCTGTTGTCATAGCTACACGGTGCACGTGACAACGGACAGACAGGAACACACCGAGTGACAGGGAGTGCATCTTTAGCATCACAACCAGCTGACACACAGGATGTCGCGCACAGGTACCTTTTGTTGGCTGTTACAACAACCAGTGATGTAGTGGTAAATGAGAAGATGATGACCTCTACTTGATAATCACCATGAGGTTTAAACAACCTCTGAAAAGCACTGATTTATCATTACACTCTTGTGTTGCTCTGATTGACGCTGGTTGCTCATGTGCACATAAAGGACATGGGATTTTATGTGGCTTCCACTACATCTCTGGGCCCAAAACAGACAAAACCCAACATGAACTGAAAGCTACTGTGCCGGCTTTGAATAAAGTTGTTGTGAACTATGTTCTATTGGAAGAAGCAACCCAGCCAGGCACAGTAAGCCACAGGTGCAATTAGAGCAGAGGTGTGACCACGACACTAACAGTACAATGGGGGAGCAGCGGGCTTCATGCGGGGATCGTTAGTGCGGTTACCTCCGTAGGGCTGCTGGGGTACAACTGACAGGGAGGGGAGGGATGTAAGTAGGAAGGAGAGGCTCGACAGAGGGAATGCTGGGAGGAGTGGACGTCCTCCAACAACAGGTCTGCCTCGCTGATGTGGAGCGCTCCCTGTTTTAACAATTCAGGAATAAGTGCTTTTAATGCCCACAGAAAACGTAGGGGACACTAGATACAAGTTCCACAAACTCTGTTACAGCTTCAGACAGTGCTGTCCAACGGCACTCAGATAGTCCACTAATGTACAATTAGTTTGCTCGACACACCGATCATCAACTCCACACTATAAACACATAACCGCCATAAATGTTTCGATTAGTCTGATGTGTTGAACGGTTAGATTCAAGATTATACACCGACACATCTCTGCAGCTCAGGGAATCAGCTGAGTCAGCAAAGCTCCCCTTTTGTTGTCAGGCCAGGAGCTCTGAGTGTGGAAGTGTTCGGTGCATACACGAGAGGTTCAGTGGCTCTCTCACCTCTCTCATGGCAGTGGAGGACTTGGGGAAGCTCTTCCCCCCCGTCAGGCTGTGGTATCTCTTCTCCAGGGCTGACAGCCTCTCCTTCTCCTGGAACACAATATCAGGATCATTGTAAACTGCTCATTTTGAGATCACTGCAATTATCTGTGTGGGGTGAGTGTGAACTGGTTGGCATGTACCTTTTGGAGCATTTGCAGCGTGAGGGTCCTGTCTTTGGCCAGACGCTCACACTCCTGGGATGCCTGCAGGCCGAGCTGGCTGGCCTGGTTCTCCAGAGCGGACACCTTCTCCTAAATGAGCCAACACAGAAAGGATTCAATCTTTAGCGCCAGCAAAGACAATAAAGCATTTAAAGTGTTGCGCAACTTTCTAAATACCAGAGTGGAAGCATGTGGCAGTGCAAAATGAAGGCACAGACTTTAAAACCTCCATGTGGTAACACCAAATGTCTGTGCTGGCATTTTGTTGGTGTAAATAATAGAATTGTTGAACAGAAATATTCAATTCCTGCGCTGACGTTGCCTCTGCAGAAAGAGCGTGAGCAAACTGCCTCCAGATGGTTGAAGCTTGTTTGGCTGCTTCCTCTCCGCCTGCTGTGTGAGTGCACTGTGGAAGCTCCACATAGTGTACATTGTGATAGATTTTCCACTGGCTGCTTCAGCTCTTACGCCAAAAGCCCATACTGTTTAAAGCATACTCTGGATGCTGTTGTATTGCAGGTGGTCCACAGGCTGTCAGCGTCTCCTCACCTTCCTCTTGGCCACACTGCTGTGGTACTCTGCTCTCTCCTGGAGCAGCTGCTGGCTGATGGTTTCTCTTTCCTCCTCCAGGCTGCTTTCTCTCTCCAGCTGCTGAAACTCCAGGTCCTCAAACTTTTTGGTTCCTGCTTCCAGTGCCTCTCCGTCCTGATGGAGTGCCCACATACAACACGAGCGGTTACATCACGAACAGAAAAACACGCCGTATTACACTACACACAGCTCGTTTTAAAGCCATCCACTATTGTCAGACTAGCGTAGCTGCTGACAGCACAGCGAAGACACCTTGACTTTGACATTTGAAATAGTTAAAAACATTTTCCCAGCATGGCTGAAGCTCTTTTTGGGGTGAACTAAAAGCACACCGTGCTAAGTCAAGCAGACAGCCATGAAGAACATGCTTCTACTGCAGCACAGCCACGGGTGTGTGTGTGTGTGTGTGTGTGTGTGTGTGTGTGTGTGTGAGACCTGTCGTTTACATTAAAATAACTACTTTGCACAGGAAGATCTAACTTATTGTCTCCTCCATCACTTGCACTCTACTCTTCTACATAAACTGCTACAGAATAAACATCTACAGCTACTGCACAGCTATAATATTGACTCATGAAGTTATAGTACAAATAGTTTGTGGAAAAATATGTGAAAAACCGTATGAACAGTGCTGGCTTCAGTGTAAATGTATAAACTAGTGTGTATTCCAGGTTTATCTCAGGTATTTTCCTTGCTGTTGTTGCTCTGCCACTGTGTAGCTGCTCAGTTTTACAGCACTTCTGCAGCAGAAGGGAGATGAGCGTTCGTCTGAAGGCTCTTAAGAGTCTTCGTAGCACTTGTGAAGGACCCGACAGCCTGCAATATCAATTCACACTGACACTGCAGTCTGAAATGAAAATGACTCATCTTAGCAAGTGGTCAAAATGGGAACAAAGAACTCTAAACATCAAACATAAGACAAAAGTCAAGCACTTGGGGAGAAACTTTTGTTCTATGTTTAGACGTTATTCTACTTAGCAGCTAAGACTGAAGTATTCTTCAGCTCTGCAGACCGGTCCTGAAGTCCCAACCTGTTCGTTATATACTCATATGTCAAGCTCTACTTTGTACTCTCTGAATATGAGCCAAACGAATGAAATAAAATAACAGAGCATCACTGTCAACAAATAAATGCTGCCTACGCTAATTATTCTAACTGGTCAGAATTATTCTGTCGAGGTGCTAAACCAAACAACAACATTAATTTACATGACAGGATGAGAGCGAGGGAAGACAGAGAATGATCTAGTCAGGCCTAAGTTAATTGATTAGTGAGCAGTTATACAATTTATGCGAGCCATGACAAGTGACAGAAGAGATGCAGATCAGATTCACACATGCAGTGCAGCGCGGCCGGATCACATGACGCACATTCGGCCGAAATGCATCGCCAGCAGCTGAACTGACCAGGAGCCTTTTGTGTGCTCCCGTGTTGACCCGAGGGTTTCAGTAGCATGTAGGTGTGATGTGGAGGAGGGAAAATTCCTGCAGCTTGTGGTAACAGGCTGTCCGTGAGGGGCACTGAGAGGACTGTGGAGGAGTGTGTGTGTACGTGTGTGTTTCTGTAAACCTAATGTAGTGGGCCCCTGCTAAAGGGTCAAAGGTGGGAGCACTGTGTGCGATGGCATGTGCATACTGCCCTACTAAAGCCCAGCTAACTGTTCACTAACCACAGGTGTGAAGAGAGAAGTCAGCCTGTCTACTATTAATATTTCCGTGGAAATCAAAATAATTAATTGATTCACAATTTAATACATTTGATTATTCCATTTAAAGGTGGGTTAACTGCACCAAATTCCCTGAATTGCAGTAAAAAGACAAGATTGCAGCTCCTGAGATCTGCTGAACGAGCTACCTTTAGAAGGGGTTTTATTCTCCATCGATTGAATTGTGCAACTGTTATTATGTCCGTCTCATTATGTGGAATGCTTCAGGGGATCAGTAAGTTACTGTAAGTTTAGCTTTAGCTGAGGCTAACTGTGGCACACAGCTAGCTTTCACCTGATATTTTGGTTTTTATTAGCTTTTCTGAAATGCATATGGTCCAGCAGCTGCAGATGTCCAGACATTATTAAACCAGAGTGTATTTACTGCAGTTTGGTTTGGTTTTTAATCTGCAAATCTAAAAGCAGTTTCCATAGAAATCACACATTCCAATGGCACACTGTAATATATCTATACAGTAAAATAAAAAGTCAGATTCAGCTCTTAAACACAATTGTGATCAAATGTAAAACTACTACATGTTTGCTTCTTTAAAGCAGTATACAGTGTGTGGTCTCTACTGATGAAAACACTATGGACTTGACATAATTTGATAAAAAGATGCTACATGTTTTTAAAACAAACTAAATCTAAAATTGGTGCTTAATAGCAAATACTGCGTCCGTGAGCCAGGCCCAACACACCGGCTAGAAGGAACTGGGCGGGTGGATGGTGGCTGATTTCAGGGTAGATGTGTGTGTGTGTGGTGATACTGGCTCAGGTTTTATAGTTTCAAAGGGGCATGCTACTGCAAACTGAAGTCCGTCGGTGGGGGGGGGGGGGGGGTCTATGTGCTTCTGTTTCATTGACGACCCACCCTTTTGAGCTGTTCCTGCAACTGTTCCCGCAGGGACTCGGGACAGTTATGAAGCTGGTTCTTCAACTCAGCGTAGCCCTCCTGGAGGCTCTGCAGGGCCCGGCGCTCTGCCTCAACATTAGCCCTCTCCTAGAAAGACACAACACACACCCACACACAGAATGGATGGACGAGGGGAGAGAAAGAGAGAGAGAAACACACTGCTCAAAATCCACGCCATGCAAATAAAAAAAAGCCGTAAGGTGTTAGCAACAAACACGGCGTAACGGATTTTTAGGGCTTGGCAGGGCACAGAAAGCAGGTGCTGAATTGTCGGGATGTTACCACTGGCAGTGTGGCATTCACACACCGCTCATGGTCTTAAAATAGCCAGAGAAGCTCATTCCAACTCTCACGTTTTCCTAAAACAATTCAGTTCATTTACATTTACATAATGGCTGTGAGTGACATCTAAGGAGCTGCTAAAATCACTCTGTGTGTCACTGATGACTACTGGCTGTAAATATTCTGAAAGAACCAATAAACCTGTGAGAAAATTGCCCCATAAATCTACCTGACATTTATTGGCCCCAGAAACTCACATGTAATAATCCTCATCAATGTTCATTTGACAGTGGTGACGCTGTTTCAGCTGCTCCAATTAAACTACAGAAACTTCATATCTCTCAGGCGTGGCTCCAGTTTCAGGGCCAGGAATCAATCAATAACGACTGACTGTGCTGTTGCTGGCTGTGTTGGAGCTAGTGTGGCTCCAGTGTGTCACCTGACACGTCTTCATTTTGATGTGCAAAACTGAAAAGGCTGAAGTCTTTTAGGACTACCAGCACTGACATCTAAAGTAAAAAGCAGGGTTCAGAGTCAAAAGGAAGCTCGTGTGAAGCTTTGAGTAGCTCTAGGAGACAAAGCTGATTCATTTTTATACCATAACGGCAAAAATCTTCTAGTCAAGAGCAGAACACAGGTTCAGGGAGAATTTACTAACTCCTGGGGTTTCCAAGTCAAATGCTGAGCCAATTTCATGAGAAACATTCCCACGTAAGAGAGATTTACAGATTCATAGTGCGTATCGTACCAAAGGTTTCGATCGGGGTTTACTGACTCAAACAATCATGAATGACACGTTTACATTTTGCTGAGATCCCTGTGGATCCCTCACTGGGGCAGTTTGAAGATACAGACAAAACCTTTAAAAACCAACAGTTCTTCATAGCTACAGTTAACATGTGGTGTGTGTAGGTAAAAAGGACCCACATAAAACCACTACAGAGAGCATGCTAGCACTTTGAACTGTCCACTACCAGAACACCCAAAGGCCTCTTGAGGAACCCGTGCACTACAGAACCAGAGACTAGAGAGCCCAAACAGCTGTTGGAGGGCAGCTTTCTGGCCCACAGAGTCTGTCATGCAGACAGTGAAGACACAGGCAGGCACAGTGGATCAGAGATCAGAGAAGTGTGAGTGCTGAAGAAGCAGAGAAAGGATTAGGGGTTAATGGACATCGTTAGTCAGCGGAGTCCAGCTAAGGAGAAAACATGAGAGCGAGCTGCTAAGGTGGAAACATGCACGAGAGAATACCCAAGTAGCTAAATCCAAACCTTTATTGTGCCCTTAAAGTGGTTTCAAATTCTGTCTGTGCAATACATTCAGTTCTACAAGTCAAAGACGCCGGCACAGACAGGAATGCTGACTCATGTGAGGACACCGACAGTGATGAACCGGCAGGGAATGTACGAGATGAGAGAGGACAGTTTAGGAGACTGGAAAAGCACAGGCAGTGAGTGTATGTGTGTGTTTTCTCTCTTTCCTAAGTGTCAAAAAATGTACATAACCTCAGCAAATATCTGAATCCTGTAAACTTGCTGGATTCGGATAAAGCATTTCAAATGTGAGCTTATCCGCCGCTGTCTGTACCTTATCCTTCTCCCTCTGGATGGCGCTCTCCAGCTCGTCCACCTTGTGCTGCAGCTGAGCGATGATGTCCGTTTCGGCCTCTATCTGGTCGAGCTCCGCCTGCCTCTCGCCCTGCAGCAAGGCGCGCTCCATCTCCGCCTGGAAGCGTGGAGCAGACAGAGTCACGCAGTGTCACCGCTGCATCGGGACTAACATCAGCCTGAGCTTCAGGCCTCCTCGGAGGAACAGGACCACATAGTAATGATGCTGTGACCATGAACTCTGTTCCGCTTCAACTGCAGCTGTGGACACTTGGTCTCTTCTATATTAAAGCTTTAGTTTAGTAAAAACATACTGTTTTCGTAGATGTTTTCCTCCAGTCTAGGCTGGGCTTAAACTGAAGTCAAATTATATTCCATTAGCATCCCCTTCCTGTACTCTACCTCTTGTTTGGACTCCTGTAGCTGCTGCTCCAGCTCCATCAGCCGGGTTTTAAGCTCATCGATGCGAGCAAGAACGCGAACCCGCTCGTCTTCCAGGTAACCCAGCTCCAGACGGCCTGCGCTGCCTGAACCGGATGAGTCCTCATGCTGCAGGGACGGAGAACATAGGAGGTGAGGCTACAGGGTAGGAAGGGAGGGACAGATGTTTCAACCTTTCATTTCACTTCAGACACTGTATCAGCCTGCTGTAACGGGCCGTACATTAATAAAATCTAAGAAGGCCTGCTGCACTGTGATAAGTATTCATGAATGATTTTATGATTACTGTTATTATGTTTTCAGTGTTCTGTGGTTCACAGGGGAGTCACTAGTGTCACAGGTCTAAATGCAGCTTCAGTGGATTTTCCAGCCAAGCAGAAACAAAACTCTCTTTTGCTACGAAAATGACTGAAAATGACTTCGAAAGGACTGGATAATGGCACAATAAAGGCGAGTCTATTGGCAGCTTAAATCCAGAAATGTTGGCATTAACAAACCCCTTCTTGTCACAGAGAGAGGCAGAAGAAAGGAGGGAACAGATTGTAAATGAGAATCATGCAGGAGCTCATGTGAAAACAGAAGCTAAAATGCAGCCTGCAGCCCTCCCGCAAACAGCCCAAGAAGCCGCTAAACGGGAATTTAAAAAGAGAGAGAGGTGGAGAGAGTGGAGCTCTGCGTGCAGCTGACGTATACTTCTGCACACTTTTCCCACAAATGCAGGAAATATTAACAGGACTGTAAATGCACTGTCGAGTCATGCACCTTAATGTTTTAGCCACTCTTTTCAGACTACCTACAGACATTATTCCACCACTTCAGACACTGTACGCCTTCGTCTTCACCACTCATGCTTCTTGTTTTTATGGTCATGCAGGGTCACTGACATATCAGACATATGAGTTCAACATTACATTACATGCATGATGTTCACATCACATGCAGCCATGTGAAACAATATTCTAAACAATAACAGCAACTCTGAACAAGCACGTATATCTTCAAACATCACCCAGTTGGATAGGATTTTATGTCAAGAGTCTGTACTGTTTGAAAGTCTATAAATGAGTGAAAGCAGATGATGTAAGGAGTCACTCTGCGTATTCATTTGTTCTTCGTGACTTGAAAGAGCTACAGCGTGAGAGAAGAGGGCACTTTAAGATCCCGCTGGTGAAGCTACTAACAGGGGAGCCCTCAGACGGTGACAGTGTGTAATGTATTAAGTCCAAACAGTTCTGCAGTTGGTGGTAAAAACAGCTAGGAGCCTAAACAGCTGGGTACCTTAATGAAATGTGAAAAAATCTGTGTTGATCCTTTGTTGATTGTTCTGTCAAAGAGATCTTGGGAAGAATGTTTTGTACAAACATAAAGCTATGGAGCGGGCATTCCCTCATCATAAGATTTCACCAAGTATATGAAGTGTACAGTATGTTCAGGTGTAAGGTTGTGCTATGGGTGATGACTACCAAACTCATTCTGGTAAAGGACCCCGTGGAATCCCCTGAATCTGACTTAAAGAGCCCCCGGTTTAGCAAAGCCAAGCACATCGCTTGCACATGTTGGTTCCACTGTGGCATGCAGAGAGCGTCTTTGTCGGGAAATAAGCATCCCCTCTGACCTGTCTGTCTCCATTGTGCAGTGCTGATGCTGTGCTGGGAGCAGGAGATGTCCTCACCTCCTGATGGGTGCTCTCAGTACTACTACACTCCTCCTTCAGGTTCTCCTCGTCGCTCTCTCTCTGTCTCTGCAGCAGACGGAGCGAGGCCGAGGACGGCGTCCCCCCGAGGACATTCTCCATGGACGGCCTCCGCCCCAGGCCATCTGTCAGACCCCCAGGGAAGCCTGTCCTCCCTGAGCCCAGGGGCTCCAGGCCGGTGCTCTCTCCTTTGTTGTATTCAGCACAGAGGTTCAGGATGGTCTCTAGTCGCTGTCTCTCCTGTGGAAAAATACAGACACAACCAGAGAGGGACATCAGTGTAGGGTTCGATAGCTCTCTCTTTCTTCACCTCTTCCCTTTGACGTCTTATATGTAGCAACAGAGTTTGGGTCTAAAACTGTATGTGAGGGGACTCAAAGGCTGCTAAGATACCCAAACGAAAAAAGTACAAATCTTGCTGACAAGTTGTATGAACTTTTTAATAAAGGGCAAATATTAGCTTTATATGTGATATATTAATGTAAGGCCACATCAGATTACATCCAGCCACGGTCAGGAGTATGTCCCTGCTGCCTAATTTCCTGTCTGTGTGCTGGCTGCTGGGGTTGATAACAATCTGAAGATGGCCTGATGCCGATACTGTCACTGAGAACACTGAAATATGAAATATATAAAACAAGCTAGCTCACTGAGAATGCAAAAAGTACACCTGCCATGTCCCAGAGTGTTCTATCTGAGCTGAATTCCAGTAACCTAGCCAAACTGAGAAGAGATGAGACTCCTATCATCTACCAACTTCTAGAGAAATTCTACCACACAGTATTCTAGTTACTGGGAGGTGATATTTTCCCTGAAACAGATATCCACTGATGGTATTGTCGATCAGCTTGACAAACTTTACCTATTCAGTTAAAAAGTAAACTATGGCATGATCATCATTCAAGATAATGCAGGCTGCTGTAGTGTGGGAAGAATCTCCAAACGAACACAATGACTTGTTGATAAGCACAGGAACAGTAATCTGCAGGATAGATTGGCCACCCAGCCTCAGCTTCAGGAAGAGCAGACATGATGTTTGTCATGATTTCTCTCACCCCTGAAACAACACAGCAGCCCACGCTGCCCTCTCCCCCGGGTGAGACTCCGCGGCCGGTTGTCCAGCTGTCGCTATGAGGGGTCAGCCCACCTATGGGACAGGGTGAGCTCTGAACTCTACACGTCAGCTGCTGTCTGCTGCTGTGTGCCCCTCTGCTGCAGACACAGCGTCTCTGCGCTGACTCAGCAGTGTTTCAGAGATTATATAAATCACTTTGTTACATACTAGAAAGAAACGTTTTTTAGATTTTCTATCACACATGATTGATCTTTGAAGACTGAGGGAGCTGCTCAGTGGAACATAACTGTGAGTGCTTTTTGAGTCCAGTTTCAGCTGGTTTGGATGAAGCTGGTTTTTGTAATGGTCAAATTTGAACAAACTGAATGCTCACACAACTGGAAGCTCAAACCAGAAACATCGGCTTTGACAGGAACTCATATTGCTCAGCTATAGGCGCGACCTCCTCAGAAACTCTCCTCCAAATAACAAAAGCATCTGGAAGCGGTGGTACGTTATGCTCTTACGATCTGGTTCAGGCCGTTTCTGTTCGTGTAGGAACACTTGGCAGACAAAATTGTCCTCACCCACTTAGAAATGCCCTGGTGGATTTTCTCCCCCAGACTGCAGCGAGCACAGCTTTCCCACTGAGGGAGCATCTGCATGATTAGGAGCTACAGCTTGAACCTGTAATCTGGGGCTGGTTAGCTTTTAACTGAGTGGGTGGGTTAAAAGACCCCTTTGGGCTGTGGAACAGAGCTGTACATTCATGAGAAAACAGTAACTTCAAACACTCACTGGCAAGTCTACAACTACTCACGAGTCCTCCCACTCAACATCTGCACACGGATTAGACCACTCAGCGATCCAACGCCTGTCTCGTTGTTGTCAAAAAGCTGATTGTTGTTGTGTCGTTTGAGTTTCAGACGGCCTTCAAGCTACCAAACCTGCGTGATGGATGAGGAGCAGGATCACAGACGGATTTCATACCGTTAAATGTGTTTGGCCTCAACATAAATCAACTTGACGCGGCATCAAATCTGACATCTGACGTACAAACTGTGCTAAAATTATGCTCCTAATCAACTGCACGTTGACAGATAGGCGTGAATCCCATATTTTCTGATTTCTCATGTGGGTCTTTTAAATGCCAGAGAAATTGTTATGTTTGGGGGTTGTAGCTGCCACAGGCACTGAAACCCTTTGGTTTCTAAGTCTGTAGGTCTCTCTGTAGATGTCATTAGCAGGTCCCTTAGGACTCTGAGTGCTGGCTGGAGGGAACAAGGTGGTACACAACACGTCAGTGTGTTGATCAAAACCTTTTTACTAGATGCCAAGCTCGCACTTCCCAGTTGGAGTACTGAGAGTTTTGGCTTGAACGACATAATTCCACAATAGTTCAATGAGGCTATGCAAATACAGGCCTCTGTTTCTGTTGAGAGGATGAATAACACATATTTCCCAAAATACTGCAAATAGCTTTTTTCTAATTAACATCATGAGTCTATTAAAAAGGTTTCCCAACCATTAACCTGAAATCTGGCTAATTTTCACTTGGAGCCTGGAGAGAAGAATGAAAATATGGGTTTACTCACTCTCATGGTGGACACTGAAGCTACCAGCTCAAGCCTTGAAATGAGGCACACATCGAAGCCAAGACAGCTTGTTGGAAAGACAGATGAACAAATATTGGCCTTTTAAAGTCAGTAACACCCCCCCCCCCCCCCCCCCCCCCCATGACAACACCATAACAACACCCCTCTGGTGGGCTGGGAGGACAAGGGAGAGATGGTGACAGCAACAAATGTTATCACGATAGCAGAGTTTTACAAAACTACCATGAAAAACAACAGCTCTTTCAATACCACAGCAAAAGACCTCTAGGCACACACATCTTTTTTTTTTTTTTAAATTACCAACCGGCACACTGTGCTGGTACAGTCACTGAACACACAACAACACATTTGTAATAATGGTAATAGTAATGCTTAACGGTTGTATACCTGTTCTGCACACCTGATCCAACTATATCCCACACACGACACCCTCCACCCACCTTATTTCAATCAGGTGTGCAAGATGAGTTTCTAACAGTTTCTACTGCACTCTGTAATGTGTTTAAGCCTGGATGCAAGTGGGTTTCATGTAGGATTGCTCTGAGAGTGTCCTATTCCTTCTTAGCCTACTATTCATTGTTTTCATCCAAAGGCAGTAGATCTGTGTCTGTAAACAGCCTGAAGCAGCCTCTGTGAGCCCTGCTCTGTCAGCGGGCCATGCAGAGAAAAGCCAAGTCACAAGTGTGAAACCAGCAGCAAGGTGATGCACACAAAAACATACAGATTAGTTCAGCCATGTTTGCTCAACACCTCCTCCAAAGCAGTGTAGTCACACACTGAAGTCATATTTAATAACCATCTGTGATACAGACATGGACTTTCCTGCCATGATTCATCACTCATGTCAGCCAATGAAACATCAGATTTTCTAAAAAAAAGCGTACCCTAGAAATATATCTTTATCATTAAATTCCTTTATTGTCTTTCAAGACTACTACTTGAAAAAACAAAGCAGTAAAACTTTAAGGCAGGTAGGTTACATTAGGCCAGAGTACAGCAGTGTAAATCCCATACATGTGAGGCTTTACAGAAAGCCTTCGTGCAGGGTCAAAGTCCCCCAGGCTCCGAGTCTGTGAGAAGGGAGGGGGTGATACTTCCAGACAACCGAGAGTCTGCGGAGGAATGCCTCGTTCCCAGAGCTCTCCATGCTCCAGCCTGCATCCACCCCCAGACACCAGCTCACACATTCCACAGGCCTCCACCTCTCGCCCTGTGGGTGGCTCTCATGACAGCGGGGCTTGACAAAGACATCTTGAGGTTGAAGCTGCTGTTGATGATGATGATGATGATGATGATGATGCGCCTTTCAACGTTTTGCAATTCCAAATGTTGTTGAGGTGGGGTTTTCGAAATCGGTGACGTGAAAATTAAAGAGTTAGACTGTGTAACAACAAAAGGGCCACAGCAGACGACATACGACAGACATAAACAACATCGGTGCAAACACGAACACACAAACAAACACATGCTCCGACTCTTCACGTGTGTGGGTCCTTTCTTCCATTTGTTGCGTGCTGGACACATCCCAGAAGATTAGTTTGAGAGCGCTGCTGTAAACACATCATCCTTACAGCGAGTGGAATCAGACACACAATGGCCTTAACTGTTGTACTGTTGTGATAAAATCAGTTTTAATCCGTGACATACCTCAACGCAGCGTAACGTAGAGAAGAGTCAAGAAGTCAACAAACATCAGCTAACATTGGGCAAAATAAGCTACTGGTCATACCAGACCAAGTGAGGCTGTGGTGCATAAACCCCGGAGTGTGTTTAACAGAGCAAGGGTGCGTTTAATTGCTTGTGAATTCCACATTTAATTTGTAAGAAGAAGATTGTGCTATTTCATCTTTGAAAAGTTACACAACGTTGCTTTAAACTCATTAAGGAGCATTATTTAGTGAACTGCTGTCTTCTCTTTGTAGTCTTTTAATGGATGCAACAATGTTGTTTGGTTAAACGCATTTTCCAGCACAATAAAAGGCAGCAATTAGGAATGCTCCCATTCATTTATTCTCATATGAACCGGAGACAGTCTTCTAATGTGACATCCTACATCTCACTCAGTCAGCTCTGCTTGATTTAGTCAGCGTGGTCCCCTCATGTTACTCTTTACTTGGCGTATTTTCATCCTCCCAGCAGTCAGCATCTCTTCCTCATGTCTCCCTCTCTCCCCTGAGAGCCAGCGTCTCCTGTTTTCTCTCATGCCCTTTAATGTTTCTCCCTCCTCTTCGCCTCCTCCTCCCCGAGCACCCCGGGGCCATTCCCCGTCTGCGTACCTTTGATCAGAGCAGTTACTTTAGTGTGCAGACGTTTTCTTCTTCGCCGTGTTCGCCTACGTCACAGGCGTGAACACAAATCTCACGCGCGCAGGGTTTCGAGACTAAACCGGGAAACTTCAACAAAGCCTCATTCTCCGCATGATATCTGCGAGCGCTCCGTAACAGTCTGCAAAACAAACCCCATTCATGATCAGACTCTGATCCTTGGAGGGTTCATCGTGTTCAGGTCCCAGAGGAGGAACAAACAGATGATCCTAACAAGAGATGCTCCTATTTTATTTTCTGCTGCTGCTTTTTCCTCCCCCTGTGGAACACATAAGCATCAAAGCCAGGCAGGGGGAAGAGGACGAGGAGGCTCTCCAACCTCTCTCAATAATAAGCTGGTGGTCCTCCATGTTGATGTCGCTGGCACTGATCTTAAAATGAAACTATGGAGTAGTTGCTCCCGGTGGGGGCGGCTGGCATTTAAACCGGCGAGGCTTCGGCTTCAGCTGGGATCCAGGCCCCGGAGGCATCTCTCTAAGTGAGGCCTGGATTCCCGTTATCGTGTCAAACGCTACCAGCATAGAGATGAGAACATCAAAGACAAGATACAGTGATTAAAGGCTGGATGGGAGTCGTATTTTAGCATTCTCTAAACACCGCTGCTGATAATAATCAGCTTATGGCTTGATTATTGTTGTAGGGTAGAGATAAAACCAAGCCTGCAAGATCCGCAGTCAGTTGCGTCAGCTTCGTTAAGGTTAACAATTTGCTGTGCATATGAAATTAGGAGATTAAATTCCAATAACCCCCAAAAACTATAAGTCAATAGCAGCTGGTTGGTAGTAGTCAACTGCTGAACTGTATATGCATGTGGGAGTGTTTAGCCAGAGGAGATTTACAGAGCATAGCAGCCAAAGTAAACAGCAGCACACAGTTACCCAGCTGTCACGCTGCAGGATGTGCACAGCCGCCTGCTCGACAGCCAGGTCACTACCAACGAGTCCTACGACAATCATGTTTATCATTCGTAGTATTACTGCACATAGAGGACTGGCAAAAAAAACTATTCCTGATGATTCCAAACTATCATTTTTGTTTCTGTACATGCACCATGCTGAAATTTATTTTGCAATATATTCATGTATACGTTCTTCTAACACATCTCCAGTAATTCATTCAGGTGGTTGATGGATTAGTCGATCTGCAGAAAGAAAATCGATGTTTACGTCATGACTTGAATGAATGTTTGAGGAACAGCGCTGTTACTGTTCTGCTTTTATTGTGAAATTCTAAAAAAGACAATTTGTCTCCTTTCTCCATTTAACGTAAAGCAATCATCCTCTGTCTCCCAGACATGAATAATCCTCCATCTTTCCTCTAAAGCAAACTCTGGCATCCATCATCATCATCATCACCACATGCCACTAAGCCTGCCCCACAGCATGACGGGGTGACCTCTTGAGCTCTCTCTGGAATTAGCTCAATATATGAGCTTCCTGATAAATTCTTCCGGAACTTTCTGAACTATTTCTGTCATTTCATTTTTTTTATACAGTTTGGAGGCTGACAAGACTATAATGCCAGGAACAATCCTTGTATTTAAAAACAACAAAACATGTAATGATACTGAAACTACGCAGAACTTTTCAACAGCTCCAGAGACAGACTCATGGTTGGGTGGGACCACATGAACATCTCCCACAGCAGCTTTCTCCACGTTATTTCCATTCTTGTTGAATGGAAACAGCAGGTTGTTCTGTTAAAGCACAGTACTAACAGGTTTACTGCACCTGATGAGGCACAATGTCGCTTTTGGAGCTATGTAGTGTTTTCTCATTTATTTCCTGTTGCAGGATTCGACTGATTCGCTTTTGAACGCACATACACAGCAAGTTTCCACCTGCCCATAAACACACGTAACATATTTCTCAAGGCTCGACTCGTAAAGTTTCCCATGTAGAAAAAGCAGCCTGTAGTCTGAAAGCTCCCCTTGTTAATGACTGAGCCGGCAGAAAGCTTAACCACAGCATCACATGAAGGCGACAGGCCTTTCCAAACAGGACATACATTATCCAAACCCACAGCAAAGACCCCATCACAGGAACATCCGCAGTCTATTTAAATCCAGCCAGAGAGCAACAAGTGGCAGAGCTTTGTTAATATTAGCAGCGGCATTGGTTACCTTCATGAGTGCCGCCACGCTGTTGAGAAGGACCGGCTTCTCTTTAGCCAGAGTGAGCAGATACACCATGGCCTGCTCCCTGCTCAGACTTCGTCTCAGCGCCGGCACAGTCCTGCTGCCACCCAGCACATGATACCGGTCCATGACACACACACACAAAGACACACACACACACACACACACACTCAGGTTCTGTCTACCACAGCTCTGCAACAGGACTGGAAGATGTAGCTGCTCCCTGTGCTTCTACACGACTCCTCCTGTACTCGAAAGTGATTTCACAACTGGCTGTGCTACTTTGGGACGGATGGAAAGCAGCCTACCCCTCGACTCCCCCTCCACCCCCCACTCAGGTCTTGTGAGAGGTGGTGAGGACTCTGCATGAACAGGGGCGGAGTTAGAGATCTTTATGTTTCAGGACTTCCTGGACTGGTAGGAGGCTTGCTGGTTGATTCTAAGAAAAGCAGGGGGGCTAACTTTATACACCACTTTGCACTGTGTGCACTGGCTGGGCTTACCTGAAATAGGCTTTGGATTCAGCTGTTAAATGCAGAAAACTCGCAGGTGTAGATAACTGGTTTCAAACACGCTCTGAAGTGCTTCTAAGCTTAAAGGCTGAGTCAGCCAATGCATATTTGCACATAATCTGCCTGCGTGTAATTATTTCTCTTTTGAGTGTTTAATAATGCAGCAGATTAGCGCAACCATTCGAGGTGGTTTGTCGTGCATTTCACATCAAGGAGAAGCACGTACACACAGACCTTTCCAGGGATCAAAAAGGAAGGAGGCCACTGGAAAAGGTGTTGCTTCCTCTGCTAACATCGTAGTTGGGAGTTTGAAATGTACTTGGACAGCAGTAACAATGGACCAATTTATCTTAGCTGCTGACAAAACACTTAAGCACTGTGCCTAGCATTTAGATACACCGAGGTCTTTACTGGGTGAGGAATTAGCATAATGGAGCAGGCTGGATGATGTGGTTTTGCTTGTAGTGGTTTACAAGAAACATCAAGTCTCTGCAACACAATCCTCGATGTACCTAATGTTTATGTAGATGTTACTATTGTTGTGAGTACTGATTCCCACTCTTGTATTTATGAATTGTCTTTGTATTATTGAGACAAATGTTGTAATATTGTTGTTAAGAATATTCTAATATTCTTAACATATTATAATATTTTTCAATTCAAAATGTCAAACGTTCACTGTGAGGATGTGCTGCTTTTCTTTGACCTATGTGGTTGTCCATTAAATGTATTTGTGTTTTGGACTGTTGGTCAGACAAAACAATACATCTGAAGACCTCAGCTCAGTTTTCCAGGATATTGTGATAATAAGTTTTCACAATTTTCTGACAATTTACTGACTGATTGTACAACAGATGAACTGAGAAAATCAATAATAAAAATAATTTGTTTTTGCATTACAAATGCATTTTGAAAAGGCTCAGATTTTGTGTTATGCTCTGATTATAATCATTACTATGCCGGTCTTAATATGCTTCAGCGTCTTACTATGTCCTGTTTCAATGAAGACCCAAAGTGTTCAGCATGAAATAGATAAATAAAACAAACAAATGTTAGAACTCCTGGTTTGTTGTTGTTAGATATCCTGGTTTTCCAGGTGTGAAACAGGTTCAGGTTTCAGGTGTGAAAACAGTTAAGGGCTTTCTAATGTAGATTTTTTCAATTCAAGCTAACTTTTTTTATATTCTTTGTAAAGCATCTTTTAATCACAAACTGTCCATTAATCAGGGCTGAGTCAATAATGTAATTGCCTACCCACTCATTTAAAGGAAATTAAGGAAACTGCTGTGTGATGAATTATATGTATGAAGTGGAGAGTATGTTAGAAAGGTGTTTCTAATGGTTTTTTTGGTTCATTTCCTCTAAATAAAGTTTCAGCATGATTGGCTGTGTAGCCGTTAGACGTGAGGGGGTGAAATTCAACTGTGGTACTGAATAGTTAGATGACCCCCTCTAGTGGCGAGGTCACAAAACAGCAGACTCCTTACAGTACTAAGAACAGGATCCAGCTAAAGCTCCAAACAACTGCCTCCTCCACTGTATATTCTCTCATGATCAGTTCAATATCATGGAGAGTAAAAGCAACAGTGCATCAAGTGACATGATGCGTCCTAATCTGGCATCTTGTTTTCAGTGGAGGAAATCCACAGCAGGCACATTTGTTGGTGCTGTCTGAAGACTGGATTACTGCAGCTTTCCTTTGGACGGGCAGAGAATCAGACTTATCTCTGTCCCAGATCGAGACTCTACTCGACTGTCTCATCTGTTGGAGCCGTTGAGTTTTCAACCAAAAACAGTAAAAATCACAGTAATCTGCCGCATGATGATTTGAACCACTGACACAGACGCACAAATGGACGGGTTGATCCTGTCGTCTAAACATACACTGCCGTGTACTTCTTCCCTCTACAGTAAAGTACAGAAAACTAAGTATAATTGTGCAGAAAATCCCCTTCAGCGTGAACAAAGTTCCGCCCGCTGGTCAGTGGGTTTACACTGCACTCTGTATCAGTGTAGGTGCAGGATATATTTGGCAGCCTAGGTGGGCAGGTTTGGTGTCCCGCAGTAGCTGCTGGACATATTTGGACGTGCCCTGTAAGATGGTGGTATACACACATGGTGTTCTGTTCGCCAGCGCGAGGGTATATTTGGTCCGCTGATCCTCGTGGACACGGGCAAAGATTCCAGCCATGCAGGAAAGTCTTTTCTCTGTGTCACGTACGGCCGACATTTGCGACGCCCTGCTGGGCTGGAAAATGACAGAGCAGAGCAGACACAAAGAGAGACAGGGGAGAGAGGGGGGGCGATGGAGGAGACAGGGCAGACTGGCTCAGGTTGCTGGTGGCAGCCTGCCCTATGATGAAGATAAAGGCCAGAGTTTGACTTTCTTTTAAATTGCCACTAAATCAAATCTCTGCCTCAGGCGAAATATTCTGAAGCCCCATCCCTGATATTTCAAGGGCAACGCCGCAAAAAAACTGAGCTGAGCCCAAAGAGACTTGAAAAAGCCTCATGCGAGCCTTTGTTAAAGATGCATTAAGCAATCTGTGACCTTCACCAACCTCCACCAGCAACCAGTAGGGATCGCAACAACAGATCTGCCTCTCCACAGGACCCTGGCACAGGCTGCCCCTCCTCACGTTCAAGTCATGCTAGCTAACAAGAGTGGAAATCAAACAGTTCTTCACAAAGAGAGAACGTTTCACTGCGCAAAATAAGCTCAAATGTAAAAATAGCAATTGACAAAGTGGTATTCCAGCTTCTTTGTCATTTGCTATTCTGGGTTAAGAGGGAAGCTTCATAGCTTTCATAGCAGCTGAAATGTTTTGCAGGGCCAGTGGCACACAGCGACGTCCTGAGGACTTCATTCAGAGTAGACACACATTGGTCTGATCCAACACGTTACAAAAGGTGACGAGGCAGCCTACGGTCTGCTCGTTAAAATCAATGGTGCGATCTTAACTCGCAGCAGAGTAAAGATGAGGTCATCTTCCATGGACAGAAGAACGGCGTGTGTGTGTGTGTGTGTGTGTGTGTGTGTGTGTGTGTGTGTGTCTGCCACAGGCGAAGCACGCTGCGACTCAGTTCATATGCCAAGTGTGTTTGCCAAGACAGCGTGTCAGTCAGACAGACGGCCATGTGGAGACAGCAGTGCCAGGCTGGACAGCTTGGATCAGCTGGACACGGGGAAACAGTCCTCCCTGCAGACCGGTCATTAGAGGCTTACCTCCAGGCTCCGGAGGACGACATGAGGCTGAATTAGATGACGTTTAAGGAGTTTTCCATGTCATTTGACCAATATGGGTGCCGTGAACCTTTTTGAATGATTCCTGCCCACAGCTGATATTTCAGACATTTTTAAATGTTTTATTTCTCATGTGAAAATGTTTTCAGCGTTTTGCCTGGATGGAGAGGTCTCCTCTGAAACACCCTGCTCAACTAAATCACTCAGGATATGGATACACGTACATGTACGTTGCATGAAAGTCTGTTTAGGTTAAAGGGGAAGTCCAGCGACTTAGCATTATTTTATATCGGCTGAAACATGTTCAGCCTACATCAGCATAACCAGGGCTGAAGTATTATTAGATTAGTGAACGTCTGATGTGACTGTTAGTGATTTCTGGCGTGCTGGCTGCCATGGAAACTGAACGCTCACTGACTCAGAGCCGGCCAAGTATTCAGCTAAATAAAAGAGCTAAACTAAATAAAGTTTTCAAATCAAAAATGGTAAACAGTGTGTTCATTCCTGAAATAACGTCAGCTAACAGTCCGCTCTCTGATTTGCCGGGACTACTAATCAATGCTTGCCAAAATAACGGCGGGGAGAATGCAGTTATTCTACATATTTATGTACGCACGCTACGCAGACCTACAAAACACTGCATTTGTATTTATGTAACATCAGTGATTATTAACCCCACCTTCAGTGGATGATGAGACAAAGCTTCACAGTTTTACTGTAAAGAGCCCGGTGGATTGACTATGAAATTAGCTGCATTATACCAACATACTGGATGTCAGCACCACCAAGAGTCAGCCAGTCAAATCAGTTGTAATATGAAAAAGCAGGACAAAAAAACCCTTCAAACGGCCTCTGGCAGCGTCTTCAGAGCGCCTTGGATCATCATCTTCTGTGAGAGGACTCTTCAAAGAATCTGCCACCTTCACCATTTAACATGTGAAGGTGAAGAGCTTTCAAGCCTCCTCTTAATCATGTTATACACACACAAAATATTACCACATTCAGAAATCATTTCACTAGTTATATGAAAAAAATCTCCCCTCATGGTCCATTTTAGCTTGACCGAACAATCAGATATCAGCTGATATTAGCTGCTGCTGATGTAACAGTATCTGTGTATATGTTGGCTAGTGGGTAACAAGAAATGCCAAAGTAGGTTTGGATTAATTTAAAAACACAATCACTGTTACAAAGTTTGAAAGGAAAGACGAGTTGATTTTTACACTGTGAAATGTCTTAGTATGTGCATCCAGTATTGGTCAGGCTATAGTCCACTTAGATGGGACGAAGACCAACAGAAAATTCTGAAAAAGCCATCCTAGAACAGAGGATCCAATCTCCTCCCTATACACAACCAGCTGCTATCATGTGACCAAGATTAAACTAATGGACAGGTTTTGACCATGTGGGGTTTCAAACTTTAACATCAATACCAATATAATGGGACAGACGGTGCCACAATACATGCTTTTGCTAATATTCATTATTGTGTAATGGTATTAAAACAAAAATAAGTATGGAGTATTACCAAAAGCTTTCCATTAATTAGTGAATTAGTGTGAAAAAAAATGAAACTATAAATATATGAGGTTAAGCACTTCATAGCCAATGGGGTATGAATCAAACATACAAAATTAAACCCCATTTCAACAACACCAACAGGCTAAAACATATTCAAAGTTCACCAGCCTGATATTTATCAGTACACGAGTGTATGAGTGTAGCTGGAGTCTCCCAGCAGCCTCCCGCTGCCTCTGAGCTGTGTACTCCTGTTGATTTCACAATAAGACTCGCTTCCCTGAATAAACCTCTCCGAGACTCACTGTTCACACAACTTTGTTTTTTGGTAATCAGTTGTATGAATGAGTAGCAGGCTGTGTGTGAAATGATTTAAATGCAGACGCTCCTGGGCAAGAAAAATCTGTCATGACAGTGAGTCAACTGTGACTAATTACAGGCCCTGCAGCTCCACGCCCTGCCTCCTCGAAGAGCTGCGAGTTTCTGCCGTCGAAAAATGCAATAACGCACCGTGCTGCAGAGGAATCCTGCCTCCGAGTCTCAGTCCCTGTGCGCCTCATTCACCTGATAGAAATGTGTTCTTGACCTTATGCGCCAGGAGCTATTTGCACACGTCTAATGTAAATATTTTGTGCTAGTCCAAAGGTTGCTGTGGCTTATAACCTTTCAACAAGAACAAAGGCTTTAGGGTTTGACTGGTTAGGGTATGTGCAGGTGTGAAAAACCAGAGCTCACAGCGTATATATTACACATCAAGACTCGTCTCGGCTGTCATCTTTTCTACTCCTCCATGTTCATTCTCATAGGTCGCCTCTCGGCTGGCCTTAGTTGCTGATGTTTACAGTAACTCGCCGTGGTGTTGGGTTTGTGGGGAGTTATGTTTTATAGAAGCCACCCTAACCCCAGACCTAGCCCCATTTATGGCCTCAGCACTCTCTCTGTATACTGGCTCATTCACTGAATTCTAAGGAGAAAAGTCAAAATGTTAATTCTTCACCTGTTATGCAGAAGCAAGTTGTATCATGAAAAGATACCTTTGTATGTCTACTATCGGTGCCATGAATAATAAGCGATGGTGAAACCGATGCCAAAGCCCACTATTTCCTATTTTCTCAACAGGCGCAGTCATGAGACATCTGTTTGATTACAGAAACACCTTGATTTTTCCCCTAAAGTTTGTGACCGAATCACAGAGTAAGGTACAGACTACTAAGGCCAGAAATTGGGGTAGCTTAACCATAGCCCCAGGTGATGGTCAACCATAACCTAACCTGAGCCCTGACCATTAACTCGAGTGGCTCTCTCTCTCTGGCCTTGTAACATACAGCCCACTTCGCTGCTAAGGGTTAAACACAGTCTCAGTGTATGGGTCTGGCCCTGCCAACACACTGTTGCCTCTATAGGAGGTACCAGAGCACGACCTGGTGCACAGAGGGCACATCGCCTCAGTCATCCAGCTGAGCCGCCGTCACTCAGTCTCACACTTTAAAAAACACCCATTTTGTAATTACAAGCAGGGCGCACAAACGCCTTCTCATGCAGGCACGAACACATAAAAAGACTTTTATAAGGACTTTGTCTCAGGAGTTTCATTCAGACTGGCAGACAAGTTCAAGATGTCTAACGGCGCTCCCTCCCCCCCTCTGTTCAGTTTAGGAAACAACAAACAATGCGGTTGCTATGGGCTCATCTGGGCACCCTGAGACTGCATGTCAGCAGCAGTTTAGACAGCAGACAGCCAAGTTACAGCCAGTTCACTGAGATGGTTTATGGGCCTGGTTATTCCTGCTTTTCCAAACAAACATGGAGATACTGCAACTGTTACACTACCCTCTTCCAGGTCATACTGACTGAAGCCTCTGCAACAATATTTACAACATTTCATCGCACACTGGAAGTCTTCTAGTGATGATAATACAAATTAAATTCTGTTAGATGGGTTAGAAGGTGCTTGGGGGAAGTTGCTGACCTGTCTGAAGACCCTCAGTAAAATCCTCTCACATCACAATGCAAAGATTTCCTTTGTCAAACAAAATATAAAATCATATGCACGCTTACTTCTGCCTTCAACTCATTTCAACAGACTCGGTTTAACAACAAAAAATCTGCACAAACTCTTCAAACTACTGGTGCAGCATGACAACAGAAACAGCTGCCACCTTTAATTCAGAATACTGAATTCAGTCAGACTGCATTTTACTCCATGGTTACAAACAAACCCATTACTGCCCCACACAGACCCTGAATCAGTGGTAGGATTTCAGTCCCTTGCTCAAGGACACCTTGCAGAGATGAAGAGCACTGTAGATGTAAACACCAGCTTCTCTCCATTAACAGTCCCACACTCCTACAAATGGCCTTGGTCTTGATCTACTAATCATTAATTTATCAAGAAAACAACAGCTTGTCCAATGTGAGCCCTATTCCCAAGATTGATCTGGTCAGGGATGAACCATCAGTTTTAGTGGAATGATAATATCAGCATCTCAATATCTGTCTAAACCTGACAAACTCTTGATAGCATTAAGACTAGTTATCAGGTTCAAACAACTCAGTTGTAAACTGCCCCAGAGTCATAAGTAAAATATTTACCATTTTCCAGATCAGCTCAGGAAATGGGTACAAACCCTGTGACACGTCAAGTAAATCTGCTTTAACCTCTAAGTCAAAATGTAACGAATGAAATGAATGATTTTTGTTCACTTGTTCCAGACTCACCAGTCTCTCCATTTCCTGCTCTCGAAGCCTCTCCTCTCTCTGTCGTCGGTGGTACTCCAGGAGTTCGTCCTCATTGTCGCTGATCTCTGAGATGCTGTTCTTCCTCTCCCTCATGCCAGGGTGCAGTCTCCCTGCAGACATCTTTCTATGGGTCCTGGGGCTGGCTACAGGGGACGAGCCAGGCAGGGAGCCCAGACTGTAAGCAGGGGACAGAGAATTCCCAAAGCTCGCCTTCCGTACTCCCCCTCCTCCACCACCCTCCATCATCATAGAAGTAGGTGACGGACTGCGGGCTCGGATACCCCGGCTGCATGCTGACTCCTCGGATGTAGATCCAGACTTGCGTCGGAGCCTTGGACTCTCTGGGACAAACTTGCCCAGACTTGAGGGGCTATCTGGAGTCCTCAATGTGGGGACTGTTCCTGGGAGCGCCCCTGGGAGTACCGGGACCCCTCTCCTAGCCATTGAGGGGCTAAGAGGTGGCAGTTCTCTCATACTGCTGCCCCCTCCACTGCTGCCGTTCAGCTCCATGTTTCTCCTGGCCATGCGAGGGCTTTCAGGGGGCTGCAGTGAACGTGGATGCTGCTGGAGCGGTGATCCTTGAATGATGTGTACAATGGGGTCCAGGGGAGGCTGGAAGGCTCTGGTGGGTTGGGAAAGCTGCCTGGAGGGGTTGGAGGTTAGGGAGCAATCACCTAGGCTGTTCTGCTCTCTGAAAGGACTGGCAGGCCTTTCCTGGAGCACCGTGGCTGTCTTGGTCCTGGGACTGGAGGGCGATGGGGACGGACAGGTAGGGAATTTGGGAGTGAGTCTGGGGCTACTTGGCACAATGTTTCTACTACTGAGAGATTCAGTAGAGGACAGAAGAGGGGTCTGTCGTGGGCTCTCAGAGCCATCTTGACCTAGCCCTCTGCGGCTTGGCTTGGGGCTTGGAGGAGCCTCTATTAAGACCTTCCTCTGCAACCTGGGGCTTTCCTGAACCTTCTGGCCTACCCCACTGCTGCTAAAGTTAGGCAGTATGGTCCGTGGCTGGGGTACAGGCGGAGGCTGGGTGGTGAAGTTGTAGCTAGAGGAGCGTACAGGCACTGGCGGCAGAGAAGAACTCTGGTCCTGGGGTCCTCCACTAGGAGACGGGCTGGTAAAGCTCCCACTGCTGGCCGCTGAGGGTGAGGAGAGGGGAGAGAAGGGAGGGGATGTATTCTCATAGCTGGACCCCACAGACATGGCCCCTGGGCTGGTAGGAGGGGACAGCAGATACCGGCCCCCTCCATTGACCATGGGCGATAGAGGAGAGTGGGGAATGGGTTGAGCTCCAGGAGGCTTTTTGCCCTCCGAGGAAGAAGGCTGGGGGTCATCCATGACTAGGGAGTCCATGATGTCCTGGAGGTCCTTCTCAATAGAGCTGACAATTGCACTGTGCTCAGACTGGACTCTCTCTCCCGGAGCTGCGGGAGACTGGGCTGGACTGTCCTGGTGATTCCCATTGACCAAGCTCTCCGTGTCTGAGGGCAAGAAGACAGACAAAACAAAGTTGTCTTAAGAAACAAAAAATACAAATGGTACAAAATAGATATTAGTTGTGTACAATCACTGAACTGGGAGTCTCTGAGAGTCTCAATCGCCAAACTGAAGAATTCAAACAAACATACAATTCATCAAACCTCAACGGAGAAAAATGTTGGAATGGCCTTTCCTCCAAACATATGCACCAATAAAACAAAGGTCACTAGGCTGCAATCGGACCAAGATTAAGGGTGCGTCAAACGTAGCCCCCTTATTCATGAGAGAGCTCAAGAGAGCAATCCATCGGCGGTCAGGGTCCTAACACTGAGGGCTCTGGTAAAATAACACCAGGTCTTAAAACAAATAAATTAGCCCTGACAATGAAAATGCAACATAATCTGGCAAGGCATAGTGTTAGTCAATCAAATATGTGCCGGCTGTGCACATTCCTGGTTCGTTACTTTGAATTACACATGTAACAGTGTATGTCTACAGTACCGTTTACCTGGACATTGTGAAGACAAAGGATGAACTGATTGTCACCACGATTACTTCATGAAATCCTGTCTCACAACATTGTAAAACATTATACGCTGTTCTGATGTGTGATAAGCCTTTAAGGTCATGGACCAGTACCTGAAGCAACACTCCCCCACCGGTGCAGCCCTTTGTGTTTTTTCACCGAGAGCTTTACAATGTCATTCTTCGTCTTTCATCAAAAAATAGTCCTCTGTACCACTGGCCTGAGCTCTTAACACAAGTGCCTTCTATGACTCTTACTCCAAGAGTGTAATCCTACATTATCTATTGATTACTTATATCTACAGTATAAGGCCTAATGCAAATCTTCTGAATGACCTTACATGTCCCGTCTTTCCCTACAGGTAGTCAAGTATAAAGCAAGTAATACATACAGTGCAGTGAAATTACGTGCATTTTCACAACTTTCTCATATTTGCCTGTATTTTTCTCTGTGCCCTTCCCTTGATTGTGTTTTCCAAAACTAACCTGGAGAGCTTTCATGACTGTATAACGAGGTTAACAGTCCGGGTTCCTGTCCCTGAGCTCTTCAGAGAATTTAACTAAGTGTCCTTAATCTTCATTAAATTTCAGAGCCTCCATGCTCAGTCACGACCTTGGCCCTACTATTTGAGATTGTTCAGAGTCATCATTAAATCCATGTCTTCCAGCCCAGTGTAGAAGCTGTGAAAGACAGGTAAGCATGAAGACAGAGGAGGGATCAGTGGCGAGGAAAGAAGAAAGGACATATCCAAGGAGATGGGCAGGCTGACAGGCCTGTGCATTGGATAGGGATCAGGAGAAAATGTGCCTACATAACCCAATTGCTGCGTGGCCCAAAAGCATCGTAGGACACAGGCCCAGTAATCTAATCTTAACCGTCTCTCTAATGTCAGCATAGTAGATTATTACAGCAGAAACACACAACCTCGGTGGAAGATTCACCAGCATGGCCTTGAGGCAGGGATCAGAGCACAGATCAGGTTTTATTAAAGCTAAATGAAATCTGTGTAAATGGACTTCTTGTCTGTTTAAATGGAAACATGGAGATAATTGCAGCGTGGAGTCATCAGTGCAAACGCCGAGAGGTGAGAGAACGGAAGAATAGAGCTGTCATGTCCAATAGTGATGTAATGACATTAGGAAATCCTAAAAAAAAAAAGACTGTAGGATAGATATCACAAACATGGAAGGACAGAATAGAATTAATGCTGTCCCTTCGTAAAGATGATGTCAGAGAGATTTCCCAATAGCAAATCTGCTCTAAAATATAGAAGCTTCACAAATAATGCATTAGCTGTGCTTGTTCAACAGAGATGGGAGCAGCTTCCTGCCTTCTCCTCTATAATGACTCTGCCATACAATGAAGCTCTGCCTTCATGACAGCCTGACCACAATTAAATCCGTTAACGTTTACATGCAAATGGCACAGTGTTAAGGTCTGCGGACCGTCACAATAACGCATCTGATCCGCTGAGCGCCGCACGCACGAATGTCACATTGTGTGTCACAAACAAACCGGCTCGATGTTTATGTACACAGTCAAAAACGAGGGAAGGGGGGGTGGGGTGACAATAATAAAAGCAACCGTTTGCTGAGAGAAAGCCCATGCAATGATGTCATGGGATACACTATCGCCTCGAGGACACCGTGCCAAACTTCATTTAAAAATCTGGCAATTTAACGTTGGCTTACCCTCCGGTGAAACTACGTGTCTGATAAAACACGACTTGAGACATTTTAATTCATGTGAGGATCTTCACAACTCGGCATGAATTTAATCGTCAATAAGCTGTAGTTGCTTAAACATACGTTTGGTCCTTCTGCCATTCCCTATATTTCCCCTCACCAGAACACAGTGATTGTGCGACCAAAGCTAAAAAAAATGTTCTTTTTCGGAATAAAAAGACATATTTATTGACAACCTGTATGCTGAATGAGTAACAAAATTCCAATGACTCGCATTAAGTATGTACTGATGTCTTATGTCGTGTGCACCTTTCCACTAAAGCAAATAATCATAAAATCGACAAATTCTGAATGGAGTTTAGCGTGAGACCGGTTCGTCTCACTTCTCGCTCCCAAAGCTCAGGCATTAAGCAGTAGGGTTAACGTTACTCACATGAAGAAATAAAACTGCGACCCGGTCAGTGTCAGTGCGGTTCACCTGCTATGTAACACACACTGAGGCCCACATCCTCCGGACACCGGCTACAGACCGGGTGTGACGGAGCCCTGCCGTGCCTGGCTCCACACACACCGAGGGAGATATGGAGATTCAACGCCGTGATGTGATATTTAAGCCGGGGGTTGGGGTGCTAGGCACCGCTGCTGCCTACAGTACCGCTGACGTCAAGTTACTAAAGAAGTAACACTCCTTTCCGGTAATGACCTTCAAAATAAAACTATAATTTAACTACTTTCGACATTGAAGATACTTGTGAAAATGCGTTTTCATCACGAAAACAAGTAAACAATAGATGGCACATTGTAATGTGATCTCAGCGTGAACGCCTTACATAATCTAATTCAGTCCTGACTGAGATTGTTGAATATCAACATCGTCGCTTGTGGTCTGATATAGAAATATATAATATATAAACAAACACACTCTGTCTCTACGGTGCTATATATATATAATATATATTTTAATTTATTTTGAAGTTGAAACTGTCTGACTTCCGGTGTCATGGGTACCTTGACATAGCTCTTCCTGTCCAGAGTGATGGGAACTGCTGCGAGATTTACAGCGCTGCTTTAAGAAGTCACAGCAGTGGATTTTATGGCCTGTCACTGTCATTGTGTCTATAATGCAGATTTTGTTAGTTTTAGATGAGATAGAGGAGAAAACATCAACAAAACACCCTTCTAGTCTACAAATTGTGGTACTACACTGATATTTGACTGACATGAGAAACACTTGTCACCCAGTGGCAGTGACAGGCCACAATACAGCTTTTCATAATTAATGCAGTAAAAATACTTGGGTAAAAAGTCTAGCCTAATTAGCAAAATGTAACTATCAAAAAGTAAAGTGAAGTAAAAGTATTTATAAAGCGAAAAAAGGGAGTGCTGTACTATGACATTACTGGATTATTATGTGTGTGTAAGCAGCATTTGACTGTGGTAGCTGGTCAAGGTCCTTTTCAATCAGTAGCAGTGCCTTCTGTTTTATAAGCTGTGGATGGATGTAGAGAAGTAAAAAGTACAATATTTCCCTCTGAGTTGTAATGTGGCGTAGAAGTATAAAGTAGCATGCAATGGAAATACTCAAAAGTACAAGTATCTCAAATGTATTCTTGCTAGCTGAGTAAATACACTTATTTAGATTTGACCACTGTTCAAAACACAGATCTATTAAATCTGACACTATATAGAGAGAATATGAAACAGCCGAAACACACAGGTATAGTTTTGAAGTTGTCACAGTCAATCCTATGTACTGTAAAAAGATACTGGTGTGAAAAATGCATTCAATTAATCAACACAAACTTTAAAATAAAAAAAAAAATGGACGCAATGAAGTAGAACTTTTCTAGGTTAAATGTGTTATTCTTTCCTGCTGCACTTTTCCATACAAAATACTGACAAGACACCTCATCGATCCAATATGGTGAAGCAAAGGAATGAAGGAAAAAAGCGGTTTTTCTTATGTGGGTCTGAGGCACTAACTAGCAAAAAGATTCTTTATATGTTGTCCAAAATTGTCCAGGCCTATTTTACTGATGGATGCTTGTTTTCATTGCATTATAAAAAAAAAAACCATTTGAACACCAGAGATTCAACATGTGGTGGTGCCATACTGCAACCACAATAACAAGCAGCTGCATCACGAGCGTTTCGGTCCTACCCTTAGAACTGCTTTTTGCAGACTGTCAAGCAGCCAGAGACAGATAGAGCAGCCAAATCACAGGAAGATAAAGGCCTTCTGCTGAAAAGCAAGGCCAACACACAGGAGGACAGAGGCTGGCTGCAGGGAGGGACTGCAGGGGAAACCCAGGGAGGCTGCAGAGACGACAGACAGTAGAACGGAACAGGAGCTTTATAAATAGTCTCTGAAAAAGATACTGAAACTCCAGCCGTTGGCCACTTTAAATAAGCAGCTCCTGACAGAGAGGCACAGGAAGCGCCCAATCAGTGAAGAGGTGGTAGCTGAAAGACAGCTGGTCAGCAGGCCGTCACTGACCTGGCAAAGCTCACCAAAACAACAGACAGGTGAGAGTGACTGGCATCACAAAGGTACAGTAACACTGCAGTGCTTCACACGCTCTAACACAGAAACACAGGAAGAGGACATTTTTATACTGAGCAGCACTTTTTTGCCGAAACGGACCATAACAGGCACATAATGGGACTTTGTGAGGGCAGATGTGTGCATTTGGATCGTACAACAAAGCACCTTCTCTGCTCGAAATTGATTGGGTGGTTAGTCTCAACCTTTCCAAACTTGCAAGAATTCAGAAGCTTTTCTTTTTTTCCCAACATTGTGATGTACTGCTCGCCTCACTTGCAAATAGGGTATTTCATAACAATGCAATAATGTTTGGATGTTAGCAGAGAGGCTCTTTATTCAGGCAAGGTGGGATATAATAAAATGCTGCAAGAAACATTAATATTTAGGGACACGGGGCAACGTCCCGAGTCACTGGCTCCTACAGCTATGAAATAGCTGCAGGAGCCAGTGACTCGGGGCGTAGCCCCGAGTCACTTATTACTATCCCGCGCGTTTCTTCTTCTTCTTCTTCTTATTATTAGGGACACGGGGCACGCTCCGAGGCACTGGCTCCTGCAGCTCTGCTGCAGGAGCCAGTGACTCGGGGCGTAGCCCCGAGTCACTTATTACTATCCCGCGCGTTTCTTCTTATTATTATTATTTTTCATCATCCTCCAAATTTTTGTCCCTGAACTCGCCCCGCAGCTTTGAGAAAACCCTTGCAAATTATATATCAAAACGTGCGGTTTGATCAGGATCGGTGTGCTATTACTTTTCTCAAATTTATCGCAGTTTTTCGCGTCGTAAGACGCGAAAAACTGCGATAAATTTCCCATAAGAATGAATGGGACGGGCGAAAAAAAAAAGATGGAAATTGGAGTTTTTCAAACGTCTGTAGCTCAGGCATACATTCACCGAGAGACTTCATTTGAACTTTAAAACGTAGATAATTTTGTCGGCTCCAAATGACCCTCGGCACATTTTGATATCTCTTACGGTTTTCGAACTATGACCATCGAAGGCCGACGTAAGACGCGAACAACTGCGAAGACTTTCCCATAAGAAATGAATGGGGAAATTTCCTCAAATTTCAGCCTTTTTCAATTGTCCGCAGCTCGGCCATACTTTGTCCTAGAGACTTCATTCAAAGTTTAAAACGTAGATAAATTTGTCAGCTCAAAATTAATACCGGCACATTTTTTGATATCTCTTACGGTTTTCGAGCTATGACCATCTGAAGACCATCAAGTTTCTCACAAAAATGCTCAGAATCTCTCCCTCTACAGTGGGTGATGTCATAAGTTAGAGTGAGACAGCCGGTGAAAAATCGCCTGAAATGTGTTTCTAAAATTGCCGTAAAATACAAACGGTGAATAGGAGACACATAATTTTGGGATCTTTTGTAGACAAACTTGTCCTCTTTCATGTGATGTCCTCGAAAAAGCCGAGAGACTTACTGAATTTAAATAGTGAGGCTTTTTGTGTAGCCACCTCCCTCTAGCTCTCCCATTGACTCCAATGTAAAAATTCAGAGCTGTTTTGTGAGAAAAGCATAAATGCCTCCTGTCTTTACATCGCCATAAAACGAAAAGTTGTTGTCTCAGGAATAAAACGAGATGATATTCGGACTCAGGAAGTTCTCGGGAGTCCGATGATCTATAGTACACTCTGATACGAGGTACGGTTCTCTCACCAGAGGATTTAGTTCAGGAGGTTCGCCGAACCCAAATCTCACTGCATACAATACAAACTCCTGTTCTCTGAGTCGCAGAGTCTTTTTAAGTCGACCATTTTGTCATTTTTCTAAAGAATATCTGGACATAAAACACACGTACATCTGGCCCAGACTTGTCCGCATCTCACAATGTAATCGGTTTTTTGATAGCAGCTACGGTTTTGACACAATCGCAAGTTGTTCGGAAGAAACCGACAGCGAAAAAGACGCTTTTCAAGGGAAGAGTTTAACAGTTGCAACTGTCATTTACACACACACCGGTCAAGAACCCACGCACACACATCTGCAGGACAACAAGCCTGAGAGTGATTATCTTAACGAGCTCAGTCAAAACAAGGGCATTGTTTGAAAACAATCTCCGTCCAACAAGCAGTTAAACTGAGCTTCACAAAGCTCTTTGCCAAAGAGGTTGAGACAGTAGTCACACAAATGCAGAAGTTACACAGGCACACACACACACACACACACACACATTCAGACACATATATACTATACACATCTCCATGTTGGAGCTGGTTTGGCTGCTTGTGTAGTTCAAGCAGACACACACACACAAACAGACGAAGACACACACATACGCAGTCACACACAATGACAGATACATAAACACACACACACAGACAAATGCATAATGAAAACCCCATCCCCCCGCCCCTTGTTAACGCCGTTAGCTCTGTTAGCTCTGTTAGCACAGTTAGCTCTGTTAGCGTTAGCGCCGTTAGCTCTATTCGCGCCGTTAGCTGTTAGCTCCGTTAGTGTTAGCTCCGTTAGTGTTAGCTCTGTTAGCTCTGTTAGCATTAACTCCATTCATGCTTATTGATTCAGTTCATTAATTCATGTTAACAGAGACATGAAGCAGAGGACAGAAGCAGACACAGACAGCTGAGGTGATCAACAGAGACAGACAAGGAGAAAGCCACAGAAACACAGCTGAGAGCAATTCATTAATCAGGGACTGACTACCTCTGATATCTGCCGTTTTCTCAATTTGCAGCCTTTTTCAATTGTCCGCTGCTTCGCCATAGTTTCTCCTAGAGACTTCATTCAAACTTTAAAACGTAGATAATTTTGTCGGCTCAAAATGACCCTCGGCACATTTTGATATCTCTTACGGTTTTCGAGCTATGACCATCAAAGGCCGACGTAAGACGCAAACAACTGCGATAAATTTCCCATAAGAAATGAATGGGGAAATTTCCTCAAATTTCAGCCTTTTTCAATTGTCCGCTGCTCGGCCATACTTTGTCCTAGAGACTTCATTCAAACTTTAAAACGTAGATAATTTTGTCGGCTCGAACACACCCCGTGTCCCTTTCAAAATTTCCCAGAGGGAATTTTCTAGTTATTATTTTTCATCTTCCTCCAAGTTTTTGTCCTCAAACTCGTCCCACAGCTTTGAGAAAACCCTCGCAAATTATATATCAAAACGTGCGTATTGTTCGGGATCGGTGTGCTATTACTTTTCTCAAATTTATCGCAGTTTTTCGCGTCGTAAGACGCGAAAAACTGCGATAAATTTCCCATAAGAAATGAATGGGACGGGCGAAAAAAACAAGATTGAAATTGGAGTTTTTCAAACATCTGTAGCTCAGGCATACATTCACCGAGAGACTTCATTTCAACTTTAAAATGTAGACCCAAGTCTGGTCTATTGGTGTGTTCATCCACATTTTGATTGGTCCTATAGTTTTTGATCAGTCACTGTTCAATGACAGTGATCGTTTGGCGGGAAATTTTGAGATTATAATGGGTGTGTATTGCGCGGAATGTTCGTGCTAGAGTGCGTGCTAGAGTGGCACAGAGTCTAAAAACGATCTGAAAATCTTCTCTTTTTCTCGTCGCTACGGCCACAAATTACACTCTACACGCATAATTTTGGGCTCATTTTGTAGACAAACTTGTCCTCTTTCGTGTGATGTCCTCGAAAAAGCCGAGAGACTTACTGAATTTAAATAGTGAGACGTTTTGTGCAGCCAGCGCCCTCCTGTTCTCCCATTAAGTCCCATGTTAAAATTCAGAGCTGTTTTGTGAGCAAAGCAGAAATGCCTCCTGTCTTTAGATCGCCATAAAACGAAAAGTTGTTGTGTCAGGAATAAAACGAGGAGATGGACGGACTCAGGAAGTTCTCGGGAGTCCGATGATCTATAGTACACTCTGATACGAGGTACGGTTCTCTCACCAGAGGATTTAGTTCAGGAGGTTCGCCGAACCCAAATCTCACTGCATACAATACAAACTCCTGTTCTCTGAGTCGCAGAGTCTTTTTAAGTCGACCATTTTGTCATTTTTCTAAAGAATATCTGGACATAAAACACACGTACATCTGGCCCAGACTTGTCCGCATCTCACAGTGTAATCGGTTTTTTGATAGCAGCTACGGTTTTGACACAATCGCAAGTTGTTCGGAAGAAACCGACAGCGAAAAAGCCGCTTTTCAAGGGAGGAGTTTAACAGGTGCAACTGTCATTTACACACACACCGGTCAATAACCCACGCACACACATCTGCAGGACAACAAGCCTGAGAATGATTATCTTAACGAGCTCAGTCAAAACAAGGGCATTGTTTGAAAACAATCTCCATCCAACAAACAGTTAAACTCAGCTTCACCAAGCGCTTTGCCAAAAAGGTTGAGAAAGTAGTCACACAAACACACACACAAGCAGGGCTAACCAACAGCTAAAAAGTGATTAAAAACAAGCACGTCAAAACTGAACAGGAACAGGTAAAAAGTGGGAGAGGTAGAGAGGTAATTATCAGCAGGTGGGGCAGAAGTTACACACGCACACAAACAAACACACACACACACACACATTCAGACACACATATACCAGACACATCTCCATGTAGGAGCAGGTTGGGCTGCTTGTGTAGTTCAAGCAGACACACACACACAAACAGACGAAGACACACACATACGCAGTCACACACAATGACAGATACATAAACACACACACACAGACAAATGCATAATGAAAACCCCATCCCCCCGCCCCCTTGTTAACGCCGTTATTAGCTCTGTTAGCACAGTTAGCTCTGTTAGCGTTAGCGCCGTTAGCTCTATTCGCACCGCTAGCTGTTAGCTCCGTTAGTGTTAGCTCTGTTAGCTCCGTCAGCATTAGCTCCATTCATGTTTATTGATTCAGTTCATTAATTCATGTTAACAGAGACATGAAGCAGAGGAGAGAAGCAGACACAGACAGCTGAGGTGATCAACAGAGACAGACAAGTAGAAAGCCACAGAAACAGACGAAGACACACACATACGCAGTCACACACAATGACAGATACATAAACACACACACACAGACAAATGCATAATGAAAACCCCATCCCCCCGCCCCCTTGTTAACGCCGTTATTAGCTCTGTTAGCACAGTTAGCTCTGTTAGCGCTACCGCCGTTAGCGATATTCGCACCGTTAGCTGTTAGCTCAGTTAGTGTTAGCTCTGCTAGCTCTGTTAGCATTAGCTCCATTCATGTTTATTGATTCAGTTCATTAATTCATGTTAACAGAGACATGAAGCAGAGGAGAGAAGCAGACACAGACAGCTGAGGTGATCAACAGAGACAGACAAGGAGAAAGCCACAGAAACACAGCTGGGAGCAATTCATTAATCAGGGACTGACTGCCTCTGATATCTGCCGTTTTCTCACATTGCAGCCTTTTTCAATTGTCCGCTGCATCACCATAGTTTCTCCTAGAGACTTCATTCAAACTTTAAAACGTAGATAATTTTGTCGGCTCGAACGCACCCCGTGTCCCTTTCAAAATTTCCCAGGGGGAATTTTCTAGTTATAGTATATATTTGCATCAATTCAGCCTGAATGGAAAAAAGGTAAAACTACTACAGTCAGTGAAGGTAGCTCACTGGCTGAGGTTTCAAGGTGGTGCAGAGGGAAAAATCACTGGTCCACCACTGCAGAGGTCCAGCTTTAATGCCTGGCACAGAACACGTACTGTATGGTACTGTTAGAGGGTGGGAAGCCAGTGAGGGATCAGGTCTTTGTTAAGGCACTCGTGACTCTGACTGCCTGGTCTGTCTCCACTATCCATTCCATCTAAACACCCTCCCCAGGCCAAGACTAGGTCATTTCAAATTGCAGAAGACGGGGAAATCCACAGATAAATAGAAGGAGGTACAGTTTCTCATTCTCTAATAATTATTCTATTAGTTCTAAATACACTGTGGTACTTTTGAAGGTAATTCGGTAATTATAGAAGTACAAACATTGCATTGGAAGAATGGGCACTGAGGTGTACTTTTATAGGGTACTGTTCAAGCCGCGAGGAACACAACTGCGTCAAAATGTGAACCTTTATATCCAATAAAAATAATCCATGTCAGTAAATGATCTTTGTTCCATTAATGTGTGTGTGTGGAGCCAGCTGGCTGAGCCAGGGGAGGACTCGAGTGTGAATGCTCTATGGGTTCAAATACTTTAACTACTACAAATACTACATTTTACCCCTTTTAGAGAAACTGTCACTGGAATATGTTCATTGAATATGGGGTCCAGTTTGCATTATACTGCAGTTCAACAGTGACAAGCTCTTGCACCCAAAAAGCTGGAAAACGAAGCAGAAACGTAGGGAAACGTATATCCTCATAAAAAGTAAATCAGTTGGGTTCAGCTGGGTTTGCCCTCTATAATAGCTCAGGCTTTAGAATTTATATAAACAGATAACAAGTATAATTTGTGTTTCCAAGCAGATATGACAGATATACCAAGATTATCATGGGAGTGGTGTATGCACATGTCATCTAAATGCAATTCAGGAATGCATAATTGAGGAAAATGGTACGTTTCTAAACAACGGAAGGCTTTCATTGCTGGATCAGGAAGTCCACAGCAGACAGCATGCCCCTGTGCTATACTTATCCCCCAATGGCAGGCGGCGTCGACAGTAGAAGGAGGGAAATAACTAGATGCTATGACAGATCCCTGGTTGCAGAACCAGCCAAGAAAAGGTAGACTTACAGTTGTGCAGGTGCCTGGTGGAGCGCTCAGAACACACACACACTAACAGGTACACACACACACACACACAAGAAGCTGACAACTTTGCCTGGAGACGCACAGGAATGAGATGCTCATAAAACATGCATGGTGTAAACTCCAGCACCGGGTCCCAGCAGGGCACCAGTCAGGCTGCAGAGTTCAGCGGGTACTGCTTTTTAAAGGCCGACTCTGACAACAGCGGTCCTGTAACAGAGCCGCAAAAAGGCATAACAGGAAATTCATGCATTTGTTTGACGTAGTTACAAATGTGGCCAGTTTGGGGTCTTCAATATGATCAGGAGGTTTTATTTGCTATGTAATACTCAGAGAAGAAAAGTTAATGAAACCAACTCAGTGCATTCTTTAGGTGGGTTTACTCAAAATGCATTGACTTTAAACCAATAATTAATTTTAGAAAAAACAATCAATAATCATAACAAAAGCAAGATCTGCCAAGTCCCAGCACTGCACTTCAACACTTCTTCTACTCTTGCCAGGCTATATAAAAAAAGGAAAAATGCCACAGGTTTACTGCCGTGCAAACATCCTCCTGTAAAATACACTGCCCTGCTGCTCCACCTCATCACCCGGCTGTTGGGCTCTGTAACAATCCGACCCATTCATTCACACAGGCCAAGCTGAAACTGGAGCCTCAGGAGGCAGCTTGTCTTTTTAGGCTTTATTATTTATGAGACAAAAGGTCAGTGTGTTTTTATTCACACCGGGCCCATGTCTGTGGAAGAAGGAAGCCCTGACATGATGTTTAAGGTAGCACTGCTGAGTGAAAACAGGCTGAAAATACAGCCAAAAACTGGAGCCATGCATGATCATACAGTACCTGGACGTAGTCTGTAGTCCCCGGTGGAGACGCCTCCTCCCTGGGGCACCATGCTCTTCATCCTGAAGGCTTCTTCAGGGTGGTTGAAGCGGAAGAAGGCTGACTGGCCAAAACACAGCATACAGCCTGGAAAACAGCACACACATCAGTTGCATTCATTTGATTTCGCAGAACTCACAGGAAGTGATAAAATGAAGAGCTTAAAAGGAGTCGAGAGAGGAGATTCACTCAATTTATCTTAAAGCTGAAGAGAATTTGGCCCGGTAACACTGAGAAAATGGTGTAGCAACAACAATTAATAAGGTGGAGAGGTGCTGGGAGGGGGATCTTTAAAGCAATGCTAGGCTCATTTACAGTACAGACACGAGAGCGCCATCGATCTTCAGCTCTTGCAAAGATCCGATTTTCCAACTGACCGACCGAAAACAGCGTTCAAAAACTGTGTGTGTGACCGCTCATAGAATCCACACTGGACAGAGGCACAAAGCACCGTCACAGCAGCCTACAGGGGAATCAGCAAGGTGACGAACAGACGGCAGAGTTGTTCTGACAGCAGCGGCGGTGAAAGCAGCGCCATGTGCCCAAACAGGAACCAACAAAACACACAGGCCACGCTGACTCAGACAGCAGCGTTCAGCGTCGCCAACACAGTCACACGATGACCGATGACACTCGGAGCTGATACACTGAGATGAGGAATACCGCAGCCAGTACAGATTTACAAGAAGTGTGTTTATGATTTGCACAAAAACACGTATTTGTCTTTACATTTATAACTCTCACAATATTCTTTTCCTTTCTGGGAAGCAGGAAGCCGCATCAGAAGTGTAAATTAAATTTTAATCGGTGAAATATGCCCAGCATCAAATGAGTCTGTCTCCTCTCGTTGAATGAAATCCCATCGGTTTACACAGCTGAGCTATCTGATGTGCCTCGCCCTGACATCCTGCTTCTACAGGAAATACATCCAATCAAGAAGATAAGATGCTGTCTCGGTGGGTATTTAAGCCCACAGTAAGCTAAATATATTCTGTTTGTCAGACGTTCTTCAGCTATGGCATACAGCCTGAAACTCATTTCAGGTTTCTGCCATCATCTCATCACAGTCAGGTTGATGGTTACATACACGTGCTTTTGTTGTTGTTGTTAGTTATAATGTGTGCAGTGCTGTTACAATACAATGAAAGCACCTGATGATAACAGGTCTGACATATTCACCTTTTGAGTGATAATATATTAATTTTGTGTTTATAGCCTATTTTCACTGCTCCAAAGTGACCAAAGAAATCACTTATTCCCAATGCTGCTTTGATAAGTTACATACAAATTTGCATATGTTTGACAGACAGCTCACAAATCTTCCCATGATTCAGTGTTAGAGGTAAACCGCACTGTCCACGTGGTGGCTGCGTGGTTTTGTTCACTCCTGTGCACAGAGTGTCAAGAACAAAGCATAACAATAGCCTGCTGATGCTGCTTTTGATGAAGGTGTCTCTAATGTGAAGCTGAAGGCACAGAGGATGACTACAGTGCTGACCCACATGCTGATTAGGCCTGTATTCACTAACATGACACAACTCAGACCCAACAAACACACTCTGTCTCTACGGTGCTATCAATCACATCCACTCACTATCCTGGTCTGAAATGTCAAAGCACATAATGCACAGAACTAATTCTGCCTCTTCATGTGCTACGAGCTCAATAATAGATAAGCAATCTCATGTTTATTGCTTTCTCAATATAGCACCATTGTCCTGCAGAGATTACGAGGGAAAGGTCTTCCGGCGCAGGCACAGATAAGATCCTCGCCTGTCGTCAGCGCAGAACACAAAGCCTGAGGTAAAGACAGCACCTTCTCCATTACACAAGAGGCTGCAGTGATGCCCCACAAAGCCAGATGCCCTTTTATTTTGGACGGACACACACTGACAGCTTGGGAAAAAAAGCACCTGATTACATCAGGATCTGTGGGCAAGGACACAACTGAGCGACAATGATCACAAACAGGTGTTTGTCCAGTTTTGACGAGTGGCGTTACGTGCAGCCCATAGACCAGTATTTTTTCTATTCATATGTGCCACTATTTCATTCACACACACAAAATACATTGTCTATACCAGTTTATTCTGTGCATTTCACTGGACGAACGCACCCCGTACTCAGCTGTCGCTCGTCAGTGCTTCCATTTTTCAAACTTCACACACTTCTTTGTGAGTTTATATGACCTTCCCCCAGTCATTATTTAAGTTGAGAGTGGAGACACAAGGCTTTTGAATATGCAGAATGAAGCCATTGTGTATTCTAGCTTGAAATTTCTAGTTACTTTTGGACTTCTTAGCTCATTCCTTCCAAATGGGGAAACTTGCCCACTTTCTTTCATCGCTCTCTGCTGCCTGAGTGGGTAAGTAAAAGCATGAGGGACCAGAAAAAGTGCCTTTATGGACCACAGTGCACAACACAGAAAAAAAACTGAACTTTCTCTGAATGATTTGTAATGTACAGATCTTGTCTGCAGGACTAAGGCTCATTGTGACACCTGATCTTGGAGTCCCTTCAACACAAACAGAGGCCCTGGTGCCCGTTAATGATGCTTTACAGACATTTGTAAAAGTCTGTCACACAGTTGGGTATTCTGCACATTTAGTCAGGATTTCATCAGCTTGTGAAGAACTGCTGACTAGTACAGTGGTGGTGCAAAGCTCCAGTTAAACTGATACTTTATATTGGTACAATAAATGCCACAAGCCTACACGAGCCATCCAAATGCAGCGCTTTGCTTATTTGCATTAGGATTTCTTTTTCACCATCAGTTTCTGTACGGGGAGCGAAGAGGCCGGTTTTTTAAATTTCCATCAGCGTTTCCTTCGGTGGTTACGACGCTATCCTCAACATAATTTTGGTTGGTATTTTCCACAGCTGAAATTGTTCCTGTCGATATTTGGAAAATGAGCGCACCATCAGTCTGGTCATGAAAGGGAAAAAGACAAAGCTGCTGAATAGGATATTTGGAAGCAGTCGTCAGGATGTTAATACTGCGGTCTGCAGAGCCACGTCAGCTCAGCCACCGCGTCTTCATGCTCTCCGCTTCAGCAGTCGTCCGACTCCCTCACCTAGCTCCTGTTTCCTCTGGGTTCTGCCAGCAGCCCTCTCCTGCCTCCACCTCCCTGACTCACAGCACACACTCCTGCGTCTGACGTGCACCGACATGATCTCACCGGAGAAGATCAGTTCAGTCACTTCCAACAAAAATGCTGGTTAAAAGAACATGGCCTGAAGTGGCGTCTTTCTGACGCAGTCAGGACAAACCCACCTCTCGCAGCGAGATCTGGAGGGGCTTGTTGACGGCTGTGGTGCACGCTGCATCAGTTTAACTCAGCAGTTCCGTCAAACAAAGGACGTGTGTGCTTGGAAACCAATGAAGACCAGGGTCGATAACTACACCTGTATGGATAAATGATACATTTTGCCAATATGGGCCTCTTATTAGGACCAAATAAATATATCAGCCAATGGGAAGTTGTTTGATTGCCTATAGCCTTATTGGCTATCATGGTTTTCCATTAAAACTGGAATAATGCATCAGAGCCCTGTGCTGTATCCTACCACTTCATTTTAAATACATAATAGTTCAGTAGCTACAGTTCCAGTTCATTTCGCAGTGAGCAGCAGTAAATGCACTACGACATAACAATAAATTCAATAACTCTTTATGTACATTTTAAATAACAATTTAATTGGAATCATATACTTGGACAAAGCCTACAACTACCACTAATTTTCATCAGTGACTAGTGTGTTTTTTTAATGAATCAACCAATTAATCAGTCCTTAACGATGACTTCAAATGTCTTGTTTTGTCTGACCAAAATATATAAAACAGATAAGCAGCATGTTAGCATGCTTAAACTAGGACTGTGAACATGGTGAACATAAGTGCTAAACCTCAGCATGTTATCAGTGTCACTGTGTGCATGTTAGAATGCTGCTTTCACAAGCACAGCCTCACAGAGCCGCCGGCATGGTCACTTCTAGCCTTCTTTTCTGATGCAAAACCGTGGTTTTCCAACAAAATTGCAAATAATTCCTTTATTTTGTAGTATCAAACCTCCTTTTCCTTCCATCTTATAGCATTATATTATATATATTCAAGTTTTATCTTAGTATACAATATGCTTATGCCTGGACCATCACACTCAGGAATACAGGGGAGACATCAGCATCACCACACCCAATTGGAGATGAAATGTATCCAACTAAAGCACTTGTTCTGGTAGCACACACATATATCTCCCAGATGCACTGCATTTAGCAGCGTTTCCCACATGTGCGATATAGTTACCGGACAAACAACTTCCACAATCCATGCACAGTAGTGTATGTGTGAGTAAATCCCACCCGGCGCAGACTGCAGTGTTCAGTGTGGCGTTACCGTGTGGACATGCAGGCCCCAGCGGTGCGGAGGCCGCTGCAGGCTGACAGACACTGGAAGACATTTCTCTTTCTCTGCACTGTTCTCTCAGCACAAACTGCTGCTGGCAGCTGACACTCACTCGCTGGCTGAGTCCTCTGCTGCCCCCGAGGGAGCCTGACCTTCCACCTCAGCAGCCTCCGGGCGCCGGGAGTGTGTGCGTGTGTGTGTGTGTGTGTGGTCACCGACAGCAGAGAGGCCACCGGGGATTAGCGCACGATGAGTCAGCAAAGCGGAGCACACACATACAGTGTATACACACCGAACACGTGCTCATTCAGAAGCCCGGGGGGAGTGTGGACTGACTGTACCATCCACTGACAGAAAGCTGAAAACACAGAGCAGCTTTCGCAGAACAGCGAGGATAATATTTGACTGTCTACGCAGTCGTTACCCTTCAGATTATCTCTGACACATCAAATCACATTATTTATGATCTCCAGTCAGAAAGCACATGTCAGCATGACATCAGCCCTTTTACTGATAATAATAACTCACATATCATGACTTTTTTATTTAAAAAATTTACAGTTCATTATCAAAGCCGATGTTGTTAGCATCAATACATGGGCTGCAGCTGAACACATGCTATTTTCCTAATCAATCCATCCATTTAAGCTGCCAGCGGACCACTGTCGTTAAAGTCCATTACTGGCAGTCTCTTGATGCCAATTAGCGCTCATCAATTCAGCCATTATAACACCACGTAGCCACTTATCACGATGGAGCCTCCCGCAGCAAGGAGTCACTTCAGGGAGCGTCAGACAATAGATCTCCACAAAATAAGGACAGATTTACGGCGCTGTGAGACACAGAGCATTTATCCAGGTCTCTGGAAAAGGTCAGAATATGGAGATGCTCTAAACGGGCCATGTATCATATTCAGCGGGCAGGGGGTGGGAAGGGTTAGGATCATAAATCATGTAGTTTTTCATTATAGAGCACCCACACGCTGTTGACACAGAGAAACTGCTGTACTTCATATTGCAATTACAGGAATGAAAGGTAATTTAATGGATCCGCTTGGTGTAAAGTCAATAAACTGGATATGATTGATGCGTGGAGAGACATCTGCTGCGACATTTCCAGCTTCAACAACATTTAAGACCTTCAAATAAAACGTTGCAGAGGGAGCAGGCAGGACAGGAGCTTGTCAGCTTATCTCAACTGTCTTTTTATGGAAATAGCGTCTGTTTCTGGTCTCCAGCCTCCACCCAAACTGTGGGGGTTTTCCCACCTTATCTCCAGTTCTGAACAGATCTGCTGCAGACATGCCATTCTCCTATTAAAAAGACCGCTGGGCGGGGCGGTTAATGAGAAAAGAGATGCCGAACCCTAACCACACAGAGAAATTAACCGCGCCTCAAACCACTAAGTCCGTTATTTAGACTGGAAGGGCTTTAAGTGAAAGATGTTTGGGATGAGTCTGTTTTTCTGGCATGTCTGAAGGTGGCTCAACACATTTATGGCTTTATCTTCCCAAAAACTACACAAAAGGGCTAAATATTTGTCAGTAAATCTGCCCCTAGCTGTCCAGACACCTTGTTAGCAGTGAGTTAAGGTGATGATGTACAACACCACATTCTTTCCCTCCACCATATCAAGCATACGTCTCCCTAGGTGGTCCGGGCGAACTCGGGTTTAACTCGTGAGGCTTCGTGGTGATCAGTCACCATCAGAGCCAACCAGCTGAGGTGACAGGGAGGGTGAGCCCAGGGGAGACGGAGGTTGAACTCTCGGGTGATCAGCTTTCCCCACAGCAGGACGTGTGGTCGCGCTGACATTTGGAAACTCTGTTTCAAAACTTGCAGCTGCAGCTGTGAACCTTTGCTTCAGTGAGGGACTGCGAACTTGCTTCACAGGGATAAATGGAGGACAAATGTTGAAACGTGTGCTCTGGGTTTGATTAAGATAAAGTACCACTGAATGGGCTTCTGCAGGTTAACATCTGCATGTTTAAACTGTTTCTATTCAACTTTCTAATGCTGAAACTGCCAATTTCAGTCTGTGCAGGTGCACAGATTGAATGAAAGCACTGGCAACCTTCTCGTTCCTGTTAATACAATGAAAATTTAAGACACAGATTGTTTCTGTCTTTCTGCAGCTTCAGTTAAAGCAGCACTGATAGATAATCGGCCACTTGGGGGCAGAAGCATCAGCTGAAAATGCACCATTGATATTATCCACCCTAACCCTAACCCTAACCCTATAAAAACGACTAAATGACAGGTCGGATGTTTCCTTTCCCTACAACACTTTCTCTCATGTGTTTGTCTGTGTTCTGTCTGATATATTTGACAGAACACGAGCTCCAAACAGACAAATCACACCACAACATCAGATTCACTGTCTAATAAATTCTGCACATTTATATGGTGTCTCAGTCCACAGTGTTTATGCTTGCTGGTGTTGTTGCCTCTTTCACTGCCTCGTGAAAACTCCAGTGTTACACAACAGCACAACATCTTGACTGCGATATTCTAGGCGCTCAGCAAGACCGTGTGTTTTCAAGTCCCAACAAACTGGAACATTCATTTGGTTTTCCATGGTAGCATGAGTACAAATATGTCTCAATAAATGTAAAAGAATCTACAAAATTTGTTTTACATCAAAGTCCAATTACTTTTAGTGTCTGCACAGCAGAAAGTCTGTTTTCTATCTCCTGGTTCTGACGCACTAGGAGGCATTAATACAAATTCCAGCCTGCACCCAGGGCAGATGTTTGAGAGCTGCCTGCCCAATAAATTCAAACTATATTTCTCTCCCCATGTTGGATCTGTCATCCAAACAAACACAGCACTTGTGTGAGTCAAAGAGGCAACATCGAAGTCAATATCGAAGCAGCAGGGGTCAAAATATGCTGACTTCTAGTCACTAGCACGGGTCAAGCTCCTATGTTTCCCATGATGCAACTCGACAGCAATGTTAATTCTCCATGTTTTTCAAACCCCACACCTACAGCTTGTAATGCAAGGTTTCTATTAAGGTATTCAGGTCTCAAGCCTAAACCTTGATACCCCTGATGACATGATCAGACCTTGTAAAGATCCCTGCAGGCCACAGAAGACATTATGTAGCTGTTGGACAGGTCGAGCCGTACTCCTCATGACAGTAAACTGAACGTGATGTAGAAACTTGGTGGAGTGGCCCTTTAACGCAAGGAGGCAAACACTCTATAAATGCAGTTTTACTGGAACTTTAAATGACACTCCAGAGATTTAACAAACAGCGTGGCTCAACTTAATTTGTGTTTACTTCCTGTCTTTTATTAGTTAATGGGCTTCATCAGGAAACAATGGCTGTACTGCACATATTTAAAGGCTTTCACTGTGTAAGAGACTGGGCATGCAAATGACTTTGGGACAGAATTATTGTATTGTGATGTGAGGGTTGTGGCTGTGAATAGCTTACACGTTCTTTACTTTAAAAAGACATGTTGAGGGAAGTCGCACATCCCCAACATTACTGGATAAAATAGACTAGGAAACCAGCACTACAGTACAGCACTGAATTGAACCCTTTTCCAACTTAAAATAACGCTCCTCCTTTCACCTCATCACTCACTTTTATCAGTCACCAACAGTTCATTATGGGTGATTTGGATCAGTGCTGTTCCTGCTTGGTTTCATGTGCAGCTGTAAAATATCAGCTCCGCATCTGGCACGATCCACGTTGGCTTTCGTTCTGTAAAACACACTGCTATCTCTTCTTCTCTTTCTTGCCTCCTACATGAGAGCGCTCTAACCTGGGAGAAGCATGTCAGCAGTCCTCCAAGAACCAGCGGCAGAATCTGTTTAATCAACATCTGCGCTTCAAACACCAGAGGAAAACATGACACGTTCCCATTTTCAGAATTGCAATGAAGTCACACAGGAAAGGACAGGCAATGCTGGTAAGAGGGACTGGTCTCACATAGAGGAAGACGAGCGGAGGTGTGTGCATGTGTGTGTGCTGTGAACCCCCCACCCACACCCCCACACCCGGTTAATCAGTTAGATTGATTCCCTGAGCAGTGTGAGAGGAACAATTTCTCCCTCAACACTCCAGGAAGGATCAGTCTAATCACTGCCGTCATCACAGTGAGTGCACTCTGAGCATTACTGCAAGAACAGCATCTTTGAGCCCCGCACTGGGCTCCAGAGTGGCTCCACTTTAACCAAATACAAACCAGTAATAAGCTTTAATAGCACCACATTCAAGTATATGAGGGCTATCATTCATTATGTCATCTTTTCAACCCCTCTATCTGCATAGAGCTTTCCATTTGGCACGTGTTCAGGAGTGAGGGCACATAAAGATCATCACTACCATCCCACAAGGACGCTATAACCCCATTCTCTAATAAAACTGCAAAGACACATAAGTGGATTATAGAGCACATACTGTAATGCAAACAAGGATTGATAGACATTGAGCCAAGGTGAAAATCTATATATAGTACTTGTCAGTCAGTAAAATAAAAAAAACACAGGGGCCTTCCTCTGCATCAAACAGAGCCACACTTTACCCTTTCAGGTGCAGAATGAAGACGGACGATGTGGATTTCAAAAAGGGACTTTTGTTTCAGTTTCAATTTGTACAGGCAAAATAAGACTATAGGGACTATAACACAAGGAGCCATCTTCAAATTGCTTGTTTTGACCGACCAGCATCCAAAACCTAAAGAGATTCCATCTGCATTGATGCAAAGCTGCGGCTGTTTCTTGATTAATCGATCAGTTGATCAACATAAAATATCTTGATAATCAGTTGATTGCTGAAGTCATTTATCAAGCCAAAAGGGCAAAAATTCTCAGATTTCAGCCTGTCAGATGTGAAGATTTGTGGCTTTTCCCAGAATTCTGCAATAGTGAAAGAAATGTCATTCGGTTGTCGACTGCTGGTTGGTCAAAACTAGCTATTTAAATACATCACCATGGCATTTGAGGACACTGTAATGGATATTTTTCCCTATTACACTACATTTTGTTGATGGCCTTATTAAAAAGAAGGCTTTTGAAGAAAAATATGCTCCTACTTACCAATTAAGTAAGGACATTATAAAAGTTATCTCTGTGGTATCAGGACTGACATTTGGTTTGACATCAGTGGAGAAAAATGCCAAACCTCTTTCCTGTTCCACTCACTAAATAATTCCTGGAATCCATCCAGTCAATTCAGTTCGGAGCATTAAAACTGGAACGCCTGCACTCAGCAGCTTCACCTTATCTTAATTAAAGGGGCTGCCATTGTCATAGAGCCTAGGGACTCTCCAACATGTGAGATTTAAGTCCTGAAAGGAGATTTTTCTAATCCCGTGTCACAGTCGTCTACATAAAGTGAAATAGATGGGATCTCACAGTAAATCAGGGACCATCTATTAAGCTATTGATTTAATACCAGAGCTGACAGGAATGATCATTGTAAACCTGTGTGAGTATTCCTTTGGGACCACTCAGGCCAATCTGCGTCAACGCCGAATCATGCCTCCAGGGTATTGTGGCATTAAAAGGAGAAGTGGTTAGCGGCCCTGGTCTGTCTGTGGACCCAATATTCCATCATTTCTCTAATAACATCTCCGTGTTTTTTCTTTCCTCCACTCTGGTATGACCACATTAAATCTTTCCACTGTGTCGGCTTAGCCTCAAGTACATTTCCCAGAAGATTAGATCAGAGGAACCCGAGGTGGTCAGAGCGAGAACGCTTCACATACTACCAGAATGAGTTCATGCAGTTAGTCAGTTTAGTTAGCCTCTTCAAGTGTTGCTTACACGTATCATGATATGACAAAGAGTTCTGTTCTGGAAATGCAGGTCAGCAACAGTGGCTCTGTGGAGTGCTGACTGCTGTCACATTGTTCCCTCTGCAGCACGCTGCCTGTCAGAAGCTGTGAAAACACACTTCATCCATGCACATGTTCACAGGACTGCACAAAGAACATTGGAAGAACATCGGTTCCGACCAGTCATGCCAACTAAGTTGTCCCTCTGTTTATTCCAGACTAGCCACAATCATGTATTGCAACAACACAGGTTGTTGGAAGATGAATAACAAAAAAAAAAGACTCCAAAATCAGCACAAACTTCTTCTGTCGATATGACAGAATTGTTTGATGAACTGCTACTGCAAACTACTCCTGCTTCGACTGAACATTTCGTCGACTGGTCAAACCGCCACTGATTGGTCAGAGCAAAATCCCCACTTCACAAACAGAAACTGCTAACATGGACACGAGCGAGAAGGAAAATGACAATTCAGTCTGTTTAAAGCTACATTTCAGGTGTCTTTAAACTATGGCCACGTTGGCCTGGATAATGGCACACTGCACATCCCTTCATTTCCAAAGACTTTCACGATTAGAACACATGACGGACCAGACACAGGAAACAAGAGACCTTCTCCTGACGAGAAACACAGTGTTTACATCTTGTTTTATCTGTGGTTAAGTGTTTATCTGTAACATATTACATGCAAACGTAACAGCAGCAATCAGTCGGCAAACTGCAGCGATGCTTTTCCTAAGTTTGTTAATATTAGCTGACATTAAGCAGGGTTCATTGTACGTCTTATGAATTCCACTTTTCATTTGAAAAAGGAAAAAGGTGCTATTTCTTCTTTCAGAAGTTACATAGTTTGGCTTTAGAGTACCTTTAAATCCCACACCATGTAGAAAGATCTTAGAATATATGCCCAAAGCTATTTACAGCATACAGTACAGCCTGTTCCTCTGCAAAAGCCGAGAGAAAAGCTAAAGCTTTCCACTCAACACCATGATGAGAGCACTACTATCAGCAGCAACTGAAGAAACCTGCCTTCCTCGGTCCTGACTGTGATTCAAATGGCAGCAAATCACTGCAGGACTCTATATATTTATGGAGCTGTGCTACACCTTGGCCCTGTCAGCAGAAATGCACTCCCCTCGCCAAGTCTCTGGAGTAGCTACAACTTTTGATTCACTGTTAGCTGAATATGAGGAAAAACTTTTGTGATTTTTACTGTTGTGCGCAACAAACAAAGGCGTCACCACTAAACCACCAGCATGGGACGTCACTAAAGCACGGAAGAGCTGCAGACAAAGGGATGCTTAAAACGACGGCCGACGGTTGCTATAGAAAGCTGATGGTTTACAGCCGCAGCAAAGGCCAGAGAGTCGAACCCACCCGTTAATCAATGACTGCCTTTCCTCGAGCCAGGGGCCATCAAACACAGACGCACATACCAGAGGAAGATATGGGGCTGGTTTGAAAGGAGTACACGGGGGAGGGGGAGGAGGAGGAGGAGGAAGAGGAGGATGAGAGGTCTAACCCTGCATTCCCATCATGTGGGAATAACTGTCTGAACAAATAAAAAGGTTGGAAGAAGTGATCACATGTCTGACGCCAGTGAGATGCCACGATGGAAGATATCCGGAGACAGCGGTTGCTCCTGGGCAGCTGCTTCACACACAGGCTTTGGGGTTTATGTTGGGCGGCTAACTCAATTTGAATGTGGGTCACGTACAAAAATCCAGTAATAACTTGTGTCCTACCATTTTACAAACTGTGCTCACAAGTTACAGTAAACATCTGCAATGTGCATCTTGTTTAAAAAGAATCTCTCATTCCGGATATTTGAATTTATATTTTTTCTCAATTAATTTATGAAAATCAAATAACGTCTATCACCAAACAAGCAAAGTGCATTGTTTTCTAATGTAACTGTTTCAAAGAACTAGATAGAACTACAAAGACCTCAAAAATGGGACTAAATTAAACTAAATTTGCAATAAAAGGGCTCAAACCAGCCTGACCAGAAAAAGAATTTATTCATTACAATCCAAATGATTTTTCTTTAAAATCTGATTTCCAGACTCATTTCTGGTAAAGCTGCACTCCAGCAATTTACAGTTGTACTTCCAGAAAGTTGGAGGACTCACAGGAGACAGAAGAATATTTCAAATCAAAGCAGCAGAAGCTGAGACGGTCTGACTGTTAGCCCCTCGTGTGGGTCAAATCCTAACCTTCTCATAATGCAGCTGGCTCTGCAGTTACCTGTACGGTCACAGTTCTCCTCCTCAGGACTGAACTGCAGGTGAGAAATCTGCCGCCTGCCCCTTTAAAAAAAACTAATGAGCACAAATGACGCTCACATCATCTTCATCCCACAGACCAGATGCAGCATCCAGCAGCCCGCCGATGCTCATCGCAGCAACGTGTCGGAGGCTGGTTACCACTTGTCCGAACAGATGTTCCCTGCCCCCCCACACCCCCCTCCTCCCTTTTGTCAGAACAAGTAAAGCCAATCCCCTGCTGTTAAACATGCTCCCTGAGGCAGATGGCTGCAGGCCTGAGGGGCAATCAATATTAAACCTTCATGTGTTATAGAGGTGGGCTGTTGCTCAAAGAGGCCTAATGTGTATATTGCCAATCAGTTAATTGCCAAGTCTGGATGCGTCCATTTATTCAGGTGTGCTACTTTTCTCCCGCTCTCCCTTCATGTGCACTGCTTGTAGGCATGTTGGGTTTGGATTGTGTTCTGTCTACATCCAAACCTGTCACTTAGTGGCAACGAGCATGTCCAGGTTTACGAAAAAATCACTGAATTGACAAGTTTATCCTAGCTCGATCAGGTGTGATTTAGATTGTTTTCTCTGGTGCTTCAAATCACAGTGTGTTTCTTTTGACGTAAAATGTTCAATATGAGAATTGCTTTGCTGAAGTTGGATGAATAATCGCTCAAACACTGAGCATAAATTTGTAGCATTTTTAGGCAGAACTGTGCAGCCATAGTTTGACAACAGATCGGATGTGTGGAACAGGATCAGGCTTAGAGGCTCACATTCTACAGTCAAGTTGTTCAAGACTGCTACGATCTGAATCAGAGATGCATCGTTCCAATGTGCCAGACAGGTATCAGTGCTGAGTATCAGTGACCAATCCACATGAAATACTCTTGGTCAGTGTCATCATAAATTCCAGCGTTTCCACTATCACCTAAAGTCATTCAGTCACAGCAGGTCACTGACTCAGCTTTAGGTGCCACAGTAATCCCTGGCTTCATAAAACAATCTCCATAAAACTGATCCCAATGAGTCCCACACAGTGAGGCGCACTGATTTCAATATCTGGAATAAGAGAGCACTGATACTGGATCAGTACTGGATATTGACAGATACCCTGAGTTGAGGCATTGGGAGAGACTTTCTATTATTTTTTTCTTGATGGGAGGTTATGTCAATAAAACTCAGGCTCAAGTACTTTAATCAAAATGTGTTGAGGCCAGTAGGGGATGATACAAGAGGAGGTGTGGTGCCTTTTTGTTAGTCATAGTTCTCGAGTAAAAATCTGATTTGGTAAGCAGTTTGAAATTCAGTGTAAAGACCTGCAGTGTGAACACAACCCTGCTAAACTCAAGGCACTGGGGTATTTGTAGTATTCAACCACGTCTCATTTGAACACATTGCCTTGACCTGGGTATAGTCAGAGGATGTACGGTCAAAGACTGTGTCAACAACAACATGCAGGAACACACACACACACACACACACACACACACACACACACCAGCTGCTACCAGCTCCTTTCCTCTCTCTCTGTGCTGAGACGCCCCCATCTTCCCTGACATGTCTGACCGGTGCAGTGGGCCCGCTGGGAGCCCACATCACATTCACAGCAGCCCGATGACTGTTTGCAGAGGGGCTTCTCCCTGACTCCTCACATCCTCTCTTTACAATGGGGTCAACACAATGTGTCAGAGATGACAGATGTTGAGGAGGTGCAGCGGTGGAGAGAGAAAGACCGCACTTTTAGAGCTGCGTGTGCAGCACAGTGGCTTGGGGAGGAGGTCCCAGGTTTGAACGGTCTAATATGATCAGCGCTCATGGACCCAGAGGCCCCTGAATAAGGAGAATGCATGAAAGGAAAGCTCTATTCCATTCCAGTTCCCAGCCCTGGTTAGGTCACATTGGCAACCAGGAATAGCAGTGTAACAGTAGACAGACACAGTGAGGTCCGCTCATGCTCGGCTGGATGGGGGTATCTGCAGATCTGGCAGACTGTATATGTTTGTAGTCTATAAACAGAACTCACATGGAGGCAGGGGGAAGTTAGGACTTAGAGCACTGCTGACTGAGTGGCAGGGGACAGCAGCGTTGGGGCAGGTGTTCATGTCGCTTGCGTAGAGTGACGAACCAAACTCCGTTCAAAAATTTGGCAGTTCAGAATTTTCTTGCATTTAGACAAAACGTGCTGGCCTTGAGGTGGGACCTTAACAGCTCAATGATGTCAAAAGGATATTTAGAAAAATTCGGCATAAGAAATAATCCGAAGCAGCTCTTAATATGAATAAAATCAGAACTTTTGCAATGTTCTCACACGGCGAGCAGTCACTCCAGTGCAAACTTTGGTGGACGTCCAAACTGTGAGCAGGCAAGGACACGTTGAATTTCTAAAAGCTTGAGTCAGCATTGTTTAGCCGGAATAAAAAAAGGCTCCTAAACAATTCATGGAAAGTCGTAAGGAACGTTTTAATACGTGTAGTTTACCAATACGAACGCACAAGTCAAAGTTGGCAGATGTTTAAACGGAGTTTGGCGAAGGTGGGAGTTCGGACATAAACGAACAAAAAGGACAACGAGTAACGTTCGCAATTAAGAAAACAGTGTGTATTTCCCACGTTGGCAACTAATGCCCACACTATGCTAGCTAGTCACATAAACTAGCCTTTAAGTCCGCTGTAAATGACCCTGTTACTAGCCTCCACAACTTCAGTGACACCATCCACCGGCCACCGCAAATTATACGAACAAGTGCTGAGAGCTAACACCACCACAACCACAGTCTGTAAACCAGCATCAGCTCCACAGTGGAGACAAACCAACTTACTTCAGCTCCGATGAATGAACGTCCTCCCTGCCTGCGTTGTTTTCATCGCCTCTGCTCCTTTAAACCAAACCACGTGTTTCCTCCGTCTCTGCGAATTATTGAGGAACAACAGCAGCGTTTATGGGCTTTTGTCCCGGCGCGCTTTTGTTATGATAATCCTAAAACCCCGAAGACTCTAATATATTCTGCAGATATCTGCACGTTCACAAAGGCAGCTGTCTGCTCGCCCGCTCGTCAAAACGCGGCTTCATCCACCGACGCGTTGGTATATCCCAGCTCATTCAAACCGGTGCGGGAGTTTCCACTCATGGTGATCTCTATCGCCCGTTGTCTCACACTGGGAGAAACAGCTGGCTCCCAGGCACCTCTCAGGCCGCCGAGAGAGGCAGGGCTGTCAGAGAGCGAGGAGCGAAGGAGAGGAGGAGCAGGAGGAAGAAAGGAAGGTGGAGATCCTGAGTCAGAGAGAGAGAGGCATCAGGGGGAGAGGGGGGTGTAGCTAAAGAGTGAGACCCATGGAGTGGAGTCTCAGCTGCCAGGAATTTAACGGATCAGAAACATTTCTTCATTTCTTCTTCTTCTTTTGTTGATCATGTTACTGTGAGCCTGAATTGAGTCTCTACTGTTCTGGCAACATGTGCCATGTCAATAAAACTGATTTCACCTGAGAGCATGCCAAGGTGTGGCTCTCTCTCTCTCTCTCTCTCTCTCTCTCTCTGTCACACTTTGATCAAGAACAAAGGTGAAGCCTTAAGTATTACTAGACATGTATTTGAAAGCCGTAAAAAGACACATTAGAGGGAGCATTCAGGAAGAAGAAGTGTTCCCTGGAGGCACACTGACGTCTCTAATAAATATTATGACAGTGTGTGTGTGTGTGTGTGTGTGGTATCATATTATTTGCTTGATCATGAGCTGTTTATTTGTCCGTCCCACTGACTTCACATACGGTTGGTGTATTCTTATTGAAACAACGAGCACGAGCTGTAAACAAAAAAGAAGGGAAATAGTTTGGGGCCACATGAGGTCGGTGGTGGTGGAAGAAGTACTGAGATCCTTTACTGAAGTGGCACGAATAAAAACACTCCACTACAAGTATACATCCAGCATTTTACTTAAAAGTAGAGAAGTTTCATGTTAAAATGTCCAAAACGTACTCATGCTGCAGAGAAATGGCCCATGTGAATGTTGTAATATGAATATAATATTTTGTGATGAATATTACTGATGCATTCATGTGTAAGCAGTATTTGACTGTTTTGTGGTGAGGCTGTTTTGAACTTCTTGCTTAAATCTACAGCAATGCATCCTGTGCATGTACTGGAGTATACGCATAAAATTGCATCCAATGGCGATGCTCATGTACAAGTTCCTAAAAACACAAGTACAGTATTTCATCAGTCTGACCCAGTATAAGAAGATCATTACTGTCAGACACAGCTTGGTACAGAATAATGTAATTTTATGGCTTTGTAGAGGGACAACAGCCAATAAAGTCAATTTTATGACCACTTATTTAGGAGCAATGCAGTAATCTGTCATTAAGTGTCCATAAAGCACGCGTACTCCCAAGAGACGCCTTTTCAAAAGAATGATTAAATCAAAGCAACAGAAGCTGAGATATCCTGACTTTTCATTCCTTGTATGCGTCAAGCTGCAAACACACCTGCTTCCTGCATTTCCCAAAATGAAATTCAGGATCGCATCTTCCTTAGACCCTTCCTGCTGGTAAATACTCTCAGCTTTTAAACTCCACAAATCAGGTTTGTTCGTCAAGAGTCTTCAGTCTCCAAGCCCGAGCTGATATGACCCAGATGACAGCGTTATGACGTCATCAGGGTTAGTTTCTTTGACATAGCTCCTCCACAGCCACAGAAGACATTACACTGCTGTTTTTCAGAGGCTGAAGAGCCCCCAGGTGAAAAGTAAACTGTGTAAAAATGGCAGAGTGCTCCTTTAAACTTTTTGGATTATACAAAAATAATTAATGAGTCATACTTCAGCTTCCTTAGTGGCATCCACCAATCATGTCATCAGTTATTACTCTGCTCACAGTTTAAATGGGGGCTGATGTTTAGACAGAACCTGGCTCATCTTAATGTCTTCCTCAGTTAGTATTGAGGTTTTCATCCGAGCCCTCTCTTCCCGTTGCCTTTCTTCTGATAGGCTGAATCAACCCGACCAACCTTTATCACTTTAAAACATCAGCTCATCGCGCTTTGAACACACTGGATTAGTTTTTACATGCCCTCTCATTATCTGGATTTCCTGATGTACATTGTAAATCCACGTGACTTACCACTAAACGCTTGTCAGGCAGTTTGGAACAATGCTGACTTGTTGCTGCTTGGTTTTCTATAAATTGAAACACTCGCAAGTCGAAGCCTTCATTATTATTATTTTTTTTACCAAAGTAAAAAATACAGAATACGTATTAGATTACCTTTGAGACACACCGGCGTCTAGTCATAGCTTACTATGATGCATCCTTTGCACCCTTCAGCACTCCACTGAGGGAACATTTAAGTGTACTGTAATGTATTACTTATATAATGTACACAACTCACGGGAGTGGTAAGTAAAAAGCTGTGTAACCAATAATGTCTGATCCACTTCCTGCTGTAAACTTAGCTCTACATCAGCCCGCAGTAACACTTGTAAACGACCAAACCTATTTCCTTTCGTGACTACCTCAGCTCTTCCCACTGTACATAACAACTCCTCCAGCACCCTGACAGTGAACTCGGTACTACCCTCACACTCATTCTTCAGTCTGAAACCCCCTCTGGGGCTAAAGAGGGATCTGTCTGGGGTAGAGGGGCAGTAAAAATAGCCGTGTGTCGCTGCTCAGGTTACCCAGCCAGGGTCCAGGTTGAATTACCAAAAGACAGACGGACACACTGGCAGACAACACACATGTTCTTACACACACACACATAACCAAGTTCATGTAGTCTGATTGTGCTGTTAGTATTTTTGTGCAGGTGAGCACCTCTCTGAGAATGAGAAATACCACCACAGCGTGTGACTACACAGCAGCAGAGGGGGAAGCTCACATCCTGTGAGTAATCATGAGCAGTGTCTCTTTAACTCCCTCTGATGCTCTCATGTAAACTTCTATGAATTTCCATGACTAAATTGAATCGGTTACACAGCTTCACTTCCTCTCCGATTTCTTTAAGCGGCACTGGGCCTGAATGATGCAAGAATACATCTGTTTGTCAGTTTGAACTGCACACCAGACAGTGATCCAGAGAAGCAGAGTATAGCGGAGAAGAATGGTGTGGCTCATGTCACTGATGGGCTCCTATAAGACGTCTTCCAAAAGGGATTTTCCTTTTTTAAGCCTTGGTTATCAGTCAATAATAACATTTCACTTGGTTAAATATGGAGATGCAGTGATGTAGCAACTGTACCTCATACATCTTTACAGCAGAGTCCAGTGGAACTGTCCATTATCAAAACTGTGCTGATGTTAAAGAAGAGTCACACATATGTTCAAGTCCTTCTGAAAACAATATTCAGGTGCCTGTATGAACTTTAGAACAGGTTTTGCTTGCTGTAATAATCCCCCTTGTTCACACTGACCATTAAGAGACAACTTTCAAAGTCATTTCACTGCAAGTGATGCACAAAAATCCCCCTTCTGTGAAAGCTGTATTCCAAAAATCAGCTGAAAAGCATTCAACTGTGTGTGTTAGACAAGTCAAGTAACAGTGTGTTTAACACACAGTTCCCTCTTTGTGTGGACTTTAGTATTAAAAACACTGTAACTCTGGAATGTTTCCACTTGATTCGACCAACTCAGACTGCTGAAGCCTGCTTATTTTAGCTCCAGATGAACTTTGGAATATGTTTTTGCACAAAGCCAGGCCTGTGGATTTGTGTCTCATCACTTACACTGGAAGCACATCAGAAAGGACCTTCTAATGGCCACTGAGAAAAGGACTGGAGGAGTGAGTGCAGCAAGCAAAGCTGATGCATTTGTAAAAATGCAAAATACCCTGACATTCCCTGACTGCAGAGATCTTATAACACATCTTGGTGTTAAGATAAGAGAAACTTTATTAATCCCCACCTGGGGAAATTTTGTCTAATTCCATAATCAGCATGATCTTTACAGTTGTGCTACCTTGCAGCTTTCTGGTTTGTAGTTTGTGTTATTGGTAGACAGATGAGTATTCAAAGCATTCAGTTAATCTTTGCCCTCGATTCACTACTTTCCCACGAGGCTTTGCTTTCTATGACAGCAATCATTTACCTTTAAAATGCCAATCCCAGAGGATCATTTTAGTGAAATTCTCCACAGCGCCCAATCTAAGATCCAGCAAGGCTGCAGCAGACAGAACATCAACTCATCTCTCCCTCTGGTTTCTTTAATATCTGCACGCCTGAGCACGACAAAGCTCACTCTGTTAACTTATTAACTCAGGCTGTTCTCCAGTCGATGGCTGTTTGAAAGCACAGACTGTGCATTTTGTTGAATGGACTCGCTGGCTCTTACGCTGCATTTTCATTGCCCAGGCCGAAAGCTGATGGACTGAGCCGCGGCTTACAGTAACTGAGATCATATAAATCAGTTGGCAGGTGAAATTACAGCTGAGTTCAACAGAAACCACAGATCCTTTAACGGCTGGTCATTGGTTTCCTGTAATGTTTGTTCTACAGTGGAGAAAATGGAAATCCATACAGAGCAGAAGCAATATTGTAATTAAAATAAACTAAATTGCTGATTTTAATGTCGCTGATTCACACTGCACTTCAGGTAAAGTGCTAACAAAGCACAGTAACAGACACCATCCAGCACAGCGTAGTGTATTATAGGACGGATGTGGGCTGATTCCTACCTTGCGACAAGCGGACCGGCTGTGTGACCTGGAGTCCATCAACAGCACAGAGGTTCCCACAGGGGTGCAGCGTGATGACCCCTGACCTGTTCTCTATGTAGCAGTGCTGGGCAGCCACTCCAGGGCCCTGGATGCTGATGTCCATGGGACCATGACCCAGTGTGGTCCGGCCTGGGGGACAGAAGGAGAGTTAGAGTCACATCTGATGTAGCACGGTAAGTGTGGTCCACCTCTGATAATATGCATACCATCGAACATGGGGGTTGCAATGAAAATTTCATTGACATGTGCAATGACAATAAAGACTCTTGAATCTTGAATCTTGAATATAACATGCAATGTGATTAAATAGAGTATATATTAAGGAAATGATAAGTAATGTACTGGTGGTTTTAACATTTTTGTTTCTTACAAGGGTTGATTACAGAGTCAGGTCACCAGAGCTATACTGTCAGTGTGTGCTGTTGTGAAAGCCTATAAATGTAATGAAATCATCAATCATCACAAAGTAAACCTAAGGTAATAAAGCCAATGTCACAATAAAAGCCAATAAGGCAATAAAGTCTGCAAACAACAAAATGAAAGCAATTTTACCTGTATTGTTATAAATTAATATGCTTCCTATGCAACATTGAGAGCAATGTTTAACCCGCAGTCGTTTCTTGTACGTGCACACATACTTGGCATATAATGGCAGAGTGATCAGTAATATAAAAACAGTGTCTTCAGAAGTTTGTTGTGTAAACCTGACATCAGCTGCTGCATCTGCGTCATGCTCTGAAGCTAATTGGTGTGTTGGTGCTGCAGCAGGTGTCTCACCCTCAGGCAGAGGCAGCAGGGTGATGGCTGTGCTCAGCCGTCCACTACCCAAGCTGACCAGGTGGGGGCGCTCTGCCTGGAACTTCAGCCCCTTTCCGGTTTCAATCAGGTCCAACGGAGTGCTCTAAAAAAAATAAGGTCACAAAGAAATAGTAAATTTTGAGTTTTTGGTTTGGATAAATGGGCCCTTTTTGTGTTGGTGTGTTGTTCAGACTGACTGATCACAAGCCCTTTTCTTTCTTTGGCCAGAAAACTAAAACCATTTGCTGAATATGTGGTACAGTCAGAATTACAGAGAATCACACTGCAGACATTGCAACATACTGCATGTTGAGGTCTCATCCTCTGTCTCCACTGACAGCTCTGTCTGGACTATAAATGACACACTGAGAATTGGACCTAGTCTGCAATCATTTCCTGTCCACTAGCTGAACTAATTGCTTGTGCATGATGCAAAAAAATAGGGGAGTCACTGAGGAGAGACAACATTCATCTTTGTTTGTTCCTGTTTCACTAATGCATCGGACCTGCAGAGAGAGATTCAGCCTCCACTCTGGGGATGAGAAGAGGAGTCTGAATGTCTTCACTATGGGAGGTCATTTCCATAGTGGGCTGCTCTGGCTGTTTACATACTCCTCTACACACTGAGGGAAGTGTGTGTGTCTGTCTGTGTGTCATCCCCCCCCCCTCTCCCCCTCGCAGCTCTGCCTAAAGCACCACCGTGTGCTCTCGGCTCAGCAAGGGGGAAGGGATGTCGCCATAGCAACCGCACTCTGCAATTAAGAAACATGAAGCTCCTGGAGGGCGTTCAGCGAGCTAACTTGTGATGAGCACTTTGCAGCACAGCGATGCCGGAATATAAAGACAAATCTGCTTTTTAGTCCTCCTCTTGTTGTTAGATTACTGTCAGAGTCGAGGTGAGTTCTGGCTGAGATGCTGTTTTCCTCCCCTGTGGTTTTTACCTCCTGAGGTTTGACATAATGAAACAAATTACTTCTCCCATTGAGTAACATCCATTATTCCAAAGATAGAAGAGAAAAACACATTTTGTCATATCAAAAGCATATTTACATGAGGAAAGCCATCAGGACTAATGCTGCCTTACATGGTGTGGCCCCATACATTTGAGTAAGCGACAGTTATTTAAATTGAGTAACTTTGTGATACCGACCTCATTTTAGGGCCCAGAATGGGACAAAATGATAAAGTTGTCCAGTATTGATTGTATTTCATTTGTGTTTTATTTTCAGGCACATGAAGGGTTCTCCAAGTGGACCATATACAGTACATTTCAGCCCTGTCTGTTTCTCATGTGATAGGGTCACAACCCCAAGGTTAAAAAACTTTGTGTTGTGGTTTAGTGATTTAACATTCACTCGACATCTTTCATAATTCAGCATTGTTGGAAATTCAGCATACGAGGTCAGCGGCAGTGAGGTTTCTTCAGTTAATTAGTTTCACATCACAGCAAATGATTTTTCACTTCTGTAGAACTGACAGGCGCTGACTAAAGAGTTGTTTGTTCACTTGTGCTGATAAAGCTTTGTGCCAGGTGAAGTGTTAAATGAACGCTGATGGGTGTGGAGTCACTCGCTGGCACGGATTTGCATTTTAAAACCTGATGCCGCCATGTTTTTTGTCCCATTTTTGAGCCCATACATTTTTTGCTTCCGACCTGTACGCGGCCATTGACTCAGCCTCTCAGCTGGTCAGCTATCCGTGGGTCCTAATAGGATTATCTGATTGTGGTGGTGCTGTCGGTGGAGTGGGGTCAAGCTTAAGAGGATTGCTGAGATAGTCTGGCTGGGAGGCACTGGGAATCTTACTGGGAGTGGTGGGAGGCGCCAGTGGGGCAACGCTGCAGAATTCATACTGCCTCATATGCTGTGTGCTGCTGCTCCCATGTGGTGCACACAGCAACAACCTGCTCCTCTGTCCGTCTGTACATACAGATACATACAGCACAATGCAACGTGATGCACAGTTTGCAGTTTGCATGCATGGTGCTGATTAAATACTTTGTGTTTCACTTTTCTTTGTCACTTGTTTTTTAGCTAATTTCTGATTCAAGACAGATTTGAAAAACATAATCAGTAACATTCCTCGACAACAAGACTCAAAATTTGTCACTCAATTAGTGAAATCTCAAGTGCAAAAGGCAGGAAAAATATAAGTGCAGATAATGTAGATTTAGTATTAGTTTTACATTTTGATCTTTTATTAGTTTGAGAATGAGATGCAAACGTGCTGGTGAGGTTAATAGAATATTGATCACAAAATAATTAAAAGGACAAAACTTAAATAGATAGACGTAAAAAAAAAAATCTGTTCTAATAAAGATCTCTTTCTCCAATGAAAATGACGGTGCTCTTTCCAACCGCAAGGAGCTCCACAGAAAAATGCCTAAAATCTACACACATTGTACTTCTATGTACACATTTATGCATACATAGAAAATAAACACAAAACCAGTGCTGGTTTAACATACTGCATTGATTTAAGGTAATAATCTCTTTGAGGTTTAATGAGACACAGCCTTGTTTTTAAGTAGGAACTGTTGAAAAAGAGGTCAGCTTTCATTCACTTGCCGTCATGTTTTTTCATCATACCTGTTTAAAATCTCTCCTTTCTTTGTCTGATTGTCAGCGGCTGGTTCCGTAACCAGCACAGACATCATTTTCTTCGCTATTAACTATTCTTTGTTTACTTTTCAATCCTACGTTTCTACAGAAACATTCTTCTGTTGAGAACGTGGACAAATTGCGTTAAAATACCTCCAACTTGCTATATTCTTATTTATATTCCTGTTTTCTTTGCAGTGTCTGCAGCAATGTCCCAGTTTCCCTACAGGAGTCATTAAAGTTTAATCTCATCGTGTTTTATCTTCCATTTCTCGCTCCCTCTAACTCCTGTATGCACAAGAAAAAACAGACCACACACACACACACACACACACACAGACACACACACACACACACACAGTCACGCACTGCCCTCCCCTTAATGCCTGATAGGATTGTCAGACCCAGCAGGTGGGAAAAACAGACATCCAATCTCCGGGTCTGTCTAATTACTGACTCTGGCTGAAGATTCCTGCTTTACAACATACTGACATATGCTGTCAGAACGCGTCCCAGCTGCACTGCCTGACCTGACCTGCTGTCTTCACTCAGCTGGGCCTTCCTCTCTGTATTTATCAAAAGATCTGCCAGAGCAGCCAATGTGATGACATTCAACATCAATGGATACAGTTATCAGAAGATGAGAGCCCTCACTGTGTGTGTGTGTGTGTGTGTGTGTGTGTGTGTGTGTGTGTGTGTGAGTGTGTGAGTGTGTGAAGGGGTTCACACTGGACTCATTCACACTGGACAACATGCAGCAAAACTGACACACTGAGAGCTCATGACCGAGTTTTTCTGTGACGGCTGCCAAGTTGAGAACAATGAGGCCTCTGGCTCTGTCTTTCTCCCTCATTCATTCCTCTACTCCCTCTCCATCTCCTCTCCTCTCCCCCAAACGCACAGGCACTCACCTGTAGCACCTGGCGGGTTTGCCGTCCACACTCCGGCATGTTCCTGTTCAGGCGGTCCATGTCCACTGAGCTTTCGACGGCCGCCTGCGACACATGAAGATCCTGAGGGAGGAATTGAGGACATTGATATGAGCCACAAAATGAGCAACAAATGTCGTCATGGGTGACTTCATCCCTGCAGGACAGTTAGCGGTTAGCGGTTAGTTGCTGTATCAAAATCTTGTGGGGTTTTTTTGTTCTCACAGTCAACTTGTTACATGGACACGTCTGAATAAAGTTTAAATGTTTTAAAAGTGTCTCAAACTTTGTGACAACAATTTAAGAAAACTGGACCACGTTCAGTGGGATTCCCCCTCCCCATTCTGCCTACACACTAATGTGTCAAGGTGTGATTCATGCTGTTAACACACACACACACGCACACACAACAGATGGTAACACACACACTTACCACACACACATGCATTTAAATCTCTTGGTAGTTGACACATTCACTGGAAATCAGCCATTGTGGCTGTTCTCTTGTCTCTCAGTGTCTATGAACTATGAACACACACACACACACACACATACACGGTGCCCAAATCCCTCCCTTCTTACACAATCATTTTTGGGTATTTCCAGCAAGTCAGCACTGAACAAACAGCTATAAATATATTCGAGGTCTATATTTGTACGTGTGTGAAGTGTCCAGATTCTGTATGAGGGTGACTATATATATGTGATAAAACACTTCTGCAGTCATTATATGAGATATGAGAAGCTTGTGGTTGTGAGGAAGCACAGAAAACCACACAGAAAGGTCGGAAAACACATCATTATAGCAATCACTGAGAATCAGAGTGCACCCGGAGCCGTGTGCACGCCTAAAATGTTGTGCAGCAGGGGTGGAATATATGGTTCTGATATACTCTGCCCTCAGGATAACAAAACACTGCTGCAATATCACCGTATTTGCTCTTCTGACAGACCCGTGAAATGATATTCAGCTGCAGGGTAGTAAATCACAAAACAGCCAGAAAATCAAAATGAATGTAGAGAATTCTGTCTGAGAAAGCTTTAGAGCAATAAGAGACTTTCTCCTGAGCCAGAAGGAGCAAGAACTCAGCCAACATCACACTGTTTGTTCTCTCACATTTCATCCAGTGTTTCTCAAGTGAGAGTTCAACCAGCTTTTTGCTGTTAACGTGTCCTTTGTTGTATTTGCATATACTAATTACCTTCCTCCAGTTGTCCAGCAAATGCATAGCCTCCATGGCGAAGAGCTGCTCCTGGCTACTGAGTCAATCCTATCAGTGGGAACTTGATTAAGCGGGACACCTCTCAGACTGCCGCGACACAATTTCTTCAAGGCTGCGTGTTTCCATGCAACACGGATTGTCTCTTTTTGTCGATCTCAGTCCTTTGTCTCAAGCTGCCGGTGCAGTATCCTCCACAAACTCCCATTCAGGAGGTGGACCTGTTGCTGCTTGCTCCACTAAACTAAGACCTACATTCCTGACTGGCAGCACCAAAGTCCCAGATAACAGTGCATGTGTGTGTGTGCGTGAGTGTGTGTGCATGCGCGCGCGTGTGTGTGTGTGTGTGTGTGTGTGTGAATGGTGATCAAAAGAGAGAAGAGAAGCAAAAGAGAAGGGAGGAAGTGTGATGACTGAAATGATGTGATAAAAGTAAAGGTGAGAAATAAAGAGGTGAACATATTGAGGTCTGGAGGTTCTGGCACTCAGCAGTTTAACTGGGTCCAGCAGCCATGCATCAAACTCTGCTAAGTGTATTATATTTATCATTAGTTGTCATTCACTACCTTGCTAATCATTAAAAGTATTTTAGATGGTATAAATTGTGGGTGGATATCTGGGGATTGATATTAAGAATAAGTACATCCCACCAAACTGTAATCAGGTCTAGTCAAGTTCCAACTGCAGGCCAAATGCCTGGTGTGCAGAATCACATTATTTTGTTCAGCCTCAGACTAATTCAGTTGCTGCCGGTGTTGTTGGCAGCTCACAGACTGATGCTAGCTGTGGAGAAAATGACTGAGCCTTGCCGGTAGCGAGAGTGCAGATAACAAACCAAGTTTGCCAGGAAACTGAGGAGGTTTGTTGATACAAAATCTAACCAATCATTAGGAAATATGTGCTGTTTCGTGTGTTTCCATGCCTCCCAGAATGCATTATTTATTTTTTGGCAGAGGACGCAAATATTATGCAATCCAATGTCTATAGTCAAGTAGCAACAAGTCACCAACAATGACTCAGGACCTGCAGCAGAATTGATTTTGTGTGTGAGAATCAGCAGCTCTGCTTCAGCTCATTTCAACTGAAACCCAAAACGGCCTTTATCAAATCTGTCCAGCAGATAGCAGACGAGACAACTTCTTCTCCTTTCACCATGGACTGTTACAGTCAGCACAGAGGAAGGTCAAGAGTCAGGAGCACTTTAAAAACAAATTCTCCAGGTGGTCTGAGGTGGTCTAATTCTCTGAATGGGAGCAAAATACCTCATTAGGGACTGGAAAGTGCATATTCTATCCAAGAATGTACTTAAATTATTACATAAATCTAATTGAATTCAGTTTTATTGGTGGAACAGTTCATTTCACTAGAATGCATCTGTGACTTGATAAAGACGACAGTCACCACAGCTGTGCCTGACCGGTAGCCTATTTAACTAATTTTATGTGGAAACTATACTGATATTTTCCATTTTCTCTTCTGCCTGCTAGTGCTGAAGTACTGCAAGAAATGAATGGATCATTCATGTGATGTCACTGACAGGACATTGTTCGGATAAAGTGTCTGTTACTTTTAATAAATGTTAGTCAAACAGACAGTAGAGCCAAAACGGCAGCAATAACAAGAAGGAAAAGCAGCAGTAAGCTGGGTGGTTAACACAGACTTATCAAAATTACCACTGTGAGGAATAAATAAATGGGTAGAAGAAGTTATTGCCATTCACATTGTCTCTGTCTATCTTCTTTGCTGTTAAATTTTCTCTTTGTGAATGAGAGAGGATAACTCCTGTCTTGGTCTGGGTGAGGGTGTTTGTTCCCACCACATCAAAGCTCGTCTCTGCTCTGGGTGAGGACTCAGCAGCTTTTCTTTCTTCAGATCCAAAAACTCTCACTGGACACACAAAGAACTCTCAATCTCTCTGTGTCTTTCTTTCCTGCCCTCTCTCTCCCCCCTCTCATGCCAGGGCAGAAAGGCTGGCATTGTTTTCTGCAGGGCAGGCATGGATCCCTCCTCACACATGAGGGATTTTTTTTTTTTTTTTTTTTTTTTGATGGGGTTATGAAAGCGAGGGCGAGAGGGAGGGAGGCTCACCATTTAGATGGAATGCAAAAATATCGAAGCAGGGAGGGAAGCCAGATAGCCTGCCAGCTAGATGGTGAATAAAAGTGTCAATGGGGTGAAGAATATAGAAAGAGGAACAAAAGGTGAAATAAAATGCAGCTGTAGACGGCGTTATGTTTATCAGTAAACCCAGCAGTACAACTGGAAGCTGCTTCTGAATTGCCAGTGCTGGGACTAAAGATGGAGAGGCCGTGTTGTGATGAGAGTGAAATGGTTCACCCTCGTAGGGGCAGGAATGAGCAAATTTTATGGGAATGTTTGTAGAGTATCAAAAGTCTTGTATGCAAAGAAATTTTGTCTTGAAAAGCTCAAGGAGTGCCCTAAATTATTGATCCTCTGGGGAGCATGAATATCGCCAACAAACTAGTTCTTGAGATTTAATGGATGGTCAGAATGACCAGCCACTGACATCATCATCTGTGTGCCCTGCTGCTAACGGAGCAAAAAGCTTACAGTGTGTTATGCTACTAAGAGGTGAGTGAAGCTGGTTTACCAGGGGGAATTATTAAACATCTGGTCGGTAGCAACCAGCCAGAGTTACCAAATGCTTGTAATGAAAACATGTATAGCCTCATGAAATGCAGCATGTCTTTACAATAGCCTGGTTTTGCAGCAGAATAAAAGGGAGAAGAGCAGGAAAAGGGAGGTGAAGTGTGTCTGTGAAGAAGTCTGTCACACTGTCTCGCCTCTCGTCCAGCAGCACACGCTCCTCTGGGACAAATGAACCGGCCATTTAAACAGGCTAGGGGGCCGCATGAGGGAATGTGGACATAATCAGGAATGTGAAAACAAAAGGATGGGACGTTTCATACTCATCTCAGGAGAGCGTGCATCCGCCATTCCTTTGTCAGCCAAATTATTACTCATATAAAATAAATATAAAGGCACAATTGTTCTGCTCCTACTCTTTGCCATTTTTCAGTGATTGGACACGATGTGTTATTGCTCAGTTCACACATTTTGAACAAAACTACTATTCACTTCATGTAAAATCTAGATATAATGTGATCTGCAGAACCATATATTACACATATTTGTATTTCTTTCGCTTTTTCTCAGAGTTTTGCTATATGCAGTACCCTGATATTTTATTTTATTCTATTTAAGACGATACTACAGCATTGCTTTTTCCTGTCTCCCTTTGTGTAGTAGTTTGTGACAACTGTTTTGAAAAGTACTTACTTGCTACAACAGCATCATAGCTGCTCGCATTAAGGTTCAAAAGGCTCCCAAGACCAACAGCCTTTTCTCTGAAAGGTCAGTGGTCACTGTTTGAAGTCAAGGAAAAGGGTTATGCCCTAAAGCTACAAAGATCTCTGTTCTGCATGATCTTACTCACACTCCTACCAGCCAGTCTGCAGGTTTGGTCATGTGTTCAAATGATTTGGCCTTAGAACGGATGCAGTCTGTAGCCACAGGCAAGACGCTGCGTTGATGAGCCGCTTTATGATCACAGCAAAAAAAAAAAAAAAAAATGCTGAAGCACTGCAAACAGAGATGAGGATTAAATGAACGGAGGTGAAGGAGGCTTTGAGCCTTTGCAGGTGTGCCACAAACTTCCTTGTAAACACACCTGGCTGCTTTATGGAGGTCTACCGGACAAGGGTCTGCGTGCAAATGATGGCAAAGTACACAACGCCACTTGTAAAGACAAATAACTGTCTAGTCTTTATCCTTTAAGAAGCTCTGTCCCAAAAACACTGAGCTCTTTAGCCAGTAATTCAACCTGTGGTGCTGTGCATGCTGGAAGCAGCCGTTTCATAATCTGACATTAAGAGTCCCACTGTGCTGTGAGGTTTTGTCCCCATTTCAAGTTGGTCTGCCTTCAAGAGAGGGCACAAGCAGATAACTAAGACCTCTGTCCACCCGTTGGTTTGCTTGATAGAAGTGGAGGCGAACATCACATAGACAACGTCAATGGATAGATGTGGCTGCTGGAGTCAGATCATCAGAGCAACCCTGCTGACAAAAAGCTGCTATGTGGTTTGAACAAGCCGATCCAAGAAGGCTAAATCACCTGCAAATGTTTCAATTAGTATGCTAAGAGCTATAACGTTCATCGATGTTTAAAATGAAATGGCACATTTTCGGGCCTACATTGCTGCATGTCAGGTCTCCAGTTTGACCCTCCTCAAATCTGGAATTTTCCCTCAACTCTACAAAGTGTAGCTCGATTTCTTTTAGCTCGATGTTTAGGCTTCACGACCCACAGCTTCACAGCTTGGTTCAGCAAGTTTGGCTGAATAAACACTAATGATCCCAACTTTGTTCGCAGAAGTAACGCAATCTGTGACTTTCTAGCCAAGCCATGTATCATCTGATGCAAAATTAGACATTACCAAAATATTATGATTGTTGGCCAACATCTGGCAGACTAAATAACCCCTGGAAAGGATGTTCAAACACGGGATGGAATTGATTTAGCAGTGTTGAAGAGATGAGCGGGTTCCTGGTCGAAGCTAAAACAAAAATTGGCCACAGCTTCGATAGAGAAAAACGTGTGTTGATTAATGCGGTGATCCGTTGTCAGCTATCACTGGGACTGTGGGCCAACATGGCTGCCAGAGGACGGATCACATCACCTCTCTTCAAGTGTGACAGAAGTGGGAGCTCCGGCTCACAAAGAGACACAAGACAAACAGAGGAATAGTTTTAAAAGGTGTGTTTTGAGACAGGATTTGAAGGTGGAGAATGTCCCGCGGAGGAGAGCTCCAGCAGGCAGGAAGAGCTCATGCTTTCTGTCCTGCTTCTATCTGGTCGAGCCAGCTGCCTACATCTTTTCCCCTCCATCCCTCCTCATTTTTCTCTGTCATAAGTCCTCCGTTCCCTTATCATTTGCAAACACATGCACACACACATGCACACACACACACTCACACACACACAGTGGTGGATGTAAACCTACAATTGAGGTAAACATCTAAATTGCACAAAGTGTCACTGCAACAATGATGGTATAGGATCAGAGACAAATGTCAGGTTTCTCCAGTGGCCATCATCAGCACCACAGCGTCTTCTGCTCAGGAAACTGACAGCTGAAGATAAATGTTTGCAATTTGAGGCAGTTTACTGTCTGTATGCTGCAGTGCTGCTTGTTTTTCTCTGATAGAGGCAGCCAAAGCCAAATGACACATTCTGTTTTTAGAAACAAACCACAGAAATGCAGTTAATTTGCACCATGGGAAGAAGGGTGGATTCACTATATAAGCTCCTTTTCAGGGCAAGGCAACATGATGACCATATGCTGCGTGTAACCTTACAAATCATAAGAGGTTAATTGTCTAAACTGTTGCTGTTGATGGTGCAATATACAAAGCAAAGTGTTTTAGATGACCCCTTTCGAGCTATAAAAGCTCCGAAACAAGTGGTGAAGTATAGTGTGCAGTATAGTGAACTAATGGGATGAGGTGAGGTAATTCATTTGGATACGACATCATAACAACAATGACAAGATAGTTAAACATCTGGAAACCACAACATAAATTATAAAAGTCTGTTTTTATGGAAGAGACGGCCAGACCGCCAGAGATTCAGCTCAAAGCTGAAAGTGAATTAATGGCAGTGAGGAGAAGGCAGAAGAGATGACACACAACATGTATGTATGAAACCGCAGTCTGACAACACCCATCAGACAGCCTTCATCTGCTCTCAACTACAAAACCATCATGGTTTGGTCATGCTGAGAGACCTGAAGCCTCTTTCACTCAAAGCGTGCTATTTGTTCATTTGCAAATGTTGCTAGAGAGACAGTTTAGCCTAAATACTTCATTGTGAGGTTCTTGGTGTTGTGCATGCTGGCTCACTGTCATACTGTCATCACTGGGACACTTAAATAGGGAAGAGCCATGTTAATATTATTAGCAACACCTGTGCTTTTCCTGCTATGGCCCTGTTCACATCTTCATTAATACGACTCCTTGGTGATGTGATCACAAGCGGACAGCTCTCAGCACAGGTGTGAGTGCAGCCGACACATTGGGAACGCACTGAGTTCTGGTAGCTCAGATCCCATGCAGGTGGTCTGGGCTGCATATGGCAACATGCACGTCAATGTGAGGACCGCCTTCCTCAACTTACATCCTCTGTGCAAATGGAAGTACATTCACAACAGTGTCATATAAAAGGCACAGCAACAGGAAAAATTGGTTGTTGTGGATGTGGACACATGCAACAGGCTGTCTGATTTCCATTTAAGCCAGTACAACAGAAACTGCATGATTCATAGCGCAACTTCTTCTTCTTTTCATTTCTGGCACACAGCATGGGAAGTGCATTGCTGCCTCCTGCCGGTTAAAAACAACAAGACGTTTGGTTTTTGGAAGCAGAAATTATGCACATGTTTATTTGCACATAGTGCGGGGAAGTGAACTCCAATCACAAGTGCTCAGAGACGCATGGTAATGCCAGGTGTAAGCAGGGCCTCAGCGTCTGCTGTGAACACCTGCGGTCAGGTGACGTCACTGAAATGCACACAGCACAAAAATGCCCTCATGTTCTCCCACCACGCTGGTTAAAACTTGAGAAAGGAGAGCCGAGGCTTGCAAGTGCCACAATATGGACTTTATTTCACAGGCAAGCAGACAAAGATGACAGAGGCTTCCACTCTAACATCAAAGTCTGTCTTTGGTTGACTTTGGTTGGTTGGACCTGAGAAGACAACGTCTGTTCATTCATATTTAGCACTAGTCTTGGAGTCTTCCAGTGGTGGCATCGAAACCTAAACATAGCATTTACGAGCTTTACGGACTGGTGCTGAATAGCTCTGGATGGTGGCATCCTCAGTTGTAGCATCTCGGCTTCAAGAAACATCCCAGGCTAAGTCCTGTCAACTCTGAGGAATATTGCCCCTCTCATTAAGGGCTCGGCCTAAGGCATCCCATCCCACATTCTCGATAGGGTTCATATCAGGGGAGCGAGCAGGCCATGACATCTGCTGCACCCCCTCTGCATCAGGAAACTCTCACGGCAGCTGCCCCATGTGCTCTTGCGTTGTCATCTTGCAGCCTGAAATTGTTCCCATAGACCCTTCTTGCGTGTGGGAGCCAATGGTTCTCCAGGATGTCCCGCTACACAACGGCGTTGACGTTTCCATCCAGCACCACCAATGGTGTTTTTCCTCCAAAATGAATACCGGCCCGTACATCACTGAGCCGCCACCTCCTTCTCACCATGTTACTGCTCCACCCTTCGTCCTCCACCTATATACAGTCAAGGATATAGTGGCTGTCATCCATAAAGACAACATGTCGCCAGTGCCCAAGCTGTAATCTTCTGCGTTCCCTAGCCCAGTGAAGTCCAGCAACAGTTTGGCAGGAAACGTTGATTCCATGGTGTCTTCTCCACAGCCACTGATCATCTCGTCTGATAGTTAGTCGTGGTCGTCGTGGCCTCAAATGACCCTCCTCTTGATGATGTTTGAGGATTTTACAGACCACACTCTGCGATATTCCAAGGAAATCAGCAATGTTGGCTTGTTTGTGTCAATCCTGTCGGAGTGCAAGGCATGGCCGAGGGAACTTCTGTGTCAAAATTGGTTAAAAATTTTACAGCCAATTCTGAAAACGTGGACTTGCTGCGTACAGACTTTAAGCAGGTGAAGGACAACACAGCGAGTGTCTTGCCTTTTATAGTGCCAAAAAACTGCTAAGCATGAATTCCCTTCACCTGGGTAACTGGGAAAAACATTACACCTGGTCAAAGGTGATTACTGATGTGTACAAATAGGAATAAAAATAGGAATGTTTCTGAAAACAAAATTGTCCCAACTTTATGTGCAACAGTGTATTTAAGGTCATGATTCATGTCAAAATAGGAAAATGAATCAAGGTGTGTTTCAAAACAAACAAACTGACCTCTAAGGAAGAAAAAACTTGGAATACATTTGTATATTTGCAATGATGTAGATTGCAATACAGTATGAGAATATCTTAAAACTCTGTCTTTAAGCAACACATTTGTGCTCAGGCACGTTCCCAGACTCAAAGAAAGACAGAAAAAGCATTTTGGAGCAACAGGAGGAAGTGTGTGACAGATAGAGGAAGAAGATGACATGCAGAGAGGCTTCATCCAGCAGTCTGAGTGTCACTATATGTGGACTTCCTGTACAGCCAGCTGAGCCAGGGACCATTTCCTGTTAGTGACACAGGCCAAGGTCTCTGCTGTGGGACAGGACTGACCTCGACTGTGACCACTGCTGATGCTATCACTTCATCTGCTCACACTTCCACATTTTAGTTTTAGCCTACTATGTGAGTGGAAGTGGTGCTGTGGGAAAAAGGTGGCTGAAAATTCCCTTCAGATCATAATTACAGTTATTCTCTTATCATTGCAAATCTGTTTGATACTAGTATGGTGTATAATATATTTATTTATTTATTTATGCAGATTTGTCTGTCTATATAGGCAGGTTAAACTAATGAAGTTGATTTTTTTTCAACTTGTTTCAACATCATTCAAAATAAGTTTATTTGCTTCATTGCTGGGAGTCAGATGACAAGCTTGATACCCCTCTATTGTCTGTCTGTTCACTATGAAGCAACAGCCAGCAGCTGGTTAGTTTAGCTTATCACCACACCGCAACACCACAACTTGTCATTTTTGCAGGTTTTTGGAGGGATTCAACAAACAAGATAACATGTTAATTAGTGAGCTTCAAAGGTGCTAGTAGGAGGATTTTGCTACAGAACCAGGGTAGCTGTTTCCAGTCTTTGTGCTATGCTAAGATAACAGCTCTATAGGTTTTTTCAGCTCCCAGCTCGGCTCTCATCAACCACTTCTCCAGCCACAGCAGGTACATGGACCGCTGGCTGTTTTGAGCAAATAACTAGCGAACAAAGTGAAGCATTTAGCTGCTGAACAGCTAGACATCGTCTCAGGAGTCGGTGGAGACCAAAACAGAGCTAATAGGAGAGTAAACATTGGACTTACATTCATCAGGTGATCAGAAACACAACTCCAAATGGGCCCTAATGCTGTTCCGTGTCTTTATGCAGCTTTAAAAATAGATGGAGACTGTTTTCAAACCAGCCCAGTTGGTGTTTTTTGTTTTTTTGAATGGGATCAGTTGTCTCGAGCAAAGCCTAATCTGGCTCGAAAATTCATTGGTCAGATAGTTGGTGCAGGAAGGATTTATTTTGGGATTTTCCCAGTTTTTAAATGAGATTTGGTTTGAAAAGTGCATCGACAAACCGGCATGTCACTGAGGTCTTTTTCCAACCAATGAATAATGTGCTGACAATACAGAGAAATGCTTCAGGGTTCAAAATAAATGCTTCAAACTGACACGTTATGAAGGCACGTTCAGACCTTTTTACCAAAGGACGGTCATTCATTGGTTTGAATGATGAATTGCATTTTGTTCTGAATGACTACCTCGACACAGTGTAGTATTTTTGCACAGATAAGACTAAGCCTAACCACCACGCATTAAAATGCAAATCTCTGCACAGCGAGGTACCAGTGTATCCCTCGTAGCCGGATAGCATGAGTAAACACAGATTCATTATTCTGGCATCAAGCGCTGAGCATTGGAGAGACGCCATCATCAGCCGGCAGCTAAAGACACCATCTGCCCTGTGTCTGTGTCTCATACAGACACACATGCATAACTCTACACACACACACACACACACACACACACACATACACATACTGTACACATGAGTGGAAGGAGATGAGAGGTTATAGAAATGCTGGTGCATCCCAAACAGGAAAAAGCAGGTGAGGAAAGTGAATGAATACAGCTGTCACCTTCCTCAGTGAGTACTGCTGAGACACCCTTCAGTTTTACTGTCTCACAGTAAACCTGTGGTCGTACAGGCCTGAAAAAACACGATCCTCAGGTGACTTTCCACAGATGAACACAGGTTACACATAAATACAGAGGCACGGAGAACAAATAACACCACATGAAAACCTGGCTGACTGTACGTTGCAGCATGTGTTTGTCATCAAAACTGTGAAATCACTGGCAGCAGACACGTGTGAAACTGCAACGCAGCAGTTCTGAGGATCACAGAGTCTGTCATTATCAGATTGTTGTCTCCAGTGACAGTAGAAATTATACCTCAAAGTCCTCATAAAAGAATACTTGTTGTCAGTATCCAAACCACTGTTATCCAACACTGCAGAATGGTAAATTTGACAAAGACACTGAGCCGGAGCCGCAGGCGGAGGTGACTCAGTGTTTCTCTGGACGCCTCTTTACTCGGGAGTAGGAGTGGAAAGACTTGGAAAATATCATTTTTTGCTTTCTGAGAAGCACACCTCTGTTTTGTTGTGGTAAATTATTGAAAATTTGATTCATTGCCACCTCCTACTCGGTCAGGTTGCAGCTATATTGCATCGGCTCAATATTTCCACTTGCTGTGTTGCTGCAAGCAAGCTGTGAAAAGTTTACTCCACTGAGTATCTAATAAGATACTGAAACAAATCGGAGCTCGAGCCCAAGATTAACAATGATGGCGAGCGCGCTGTCGTGCCAACAAATGTTCAGAGCCAAGGGCTAGTAATATAGCGATAAGAATGAAGGTGATGAGAAACAGTCAGAGCAGTGTACTGTGTGTTATCAGAAGAGTTGAAGTATGAACCCTTGCATGAATACTTTGCCCAATCACAAAAAAGCTGGAAATCTATCTAAAACAGACTGGGGCTGGCATCACAGTGGGCCATTTTAGGGCCGGCAGCCCTAAATCAACAGGATGCAAAGATTGTAGAGCATCTTAGCAGTTGCCTGTTAAATGTTTCAACCAAGAAAGGAAGCCCACTGAAAAGCTCTCCTCTCCCACCTGTCTCGAAGTCACCACAAGATGTTAAAGCTGCACTAGTCAATGTTTGTATGTGAAAAAATCCATTAAATGTAATGTGACGAGGGAAGCTCATATTGGTAAATTCAGAAAATAACCACTTTACAGAGCATTTCAGCGTCTTTCAGCTCAGTGTTTTGGTTTTAAGACCCACACCTTTATTGTTTTGGTTGAGTCTCAACGCACTCATCGTCAGCATTATTTTCAGCAGTAGCAGGCAGCTACACCCAAATCATGCTGCTCCGTGTCTGCTGGATGTGTGAACAACATGTTAGCTGGAAGTGGCTAAAACCTGATTAATGTAGCTTTAATATTTCAGCAGTGAAAAAACGGTAAACTGAAAACCAGGCTTTAAAGCATCCGTGTTTATGAAACCGTCTTCTGTATTCCACCTGTACTGCCCAGTTAGCAGTTAGCTGACCTCCAGAACCTGCTTTGGTTGATTTGCCATTTAACCACCACAAAGCAATGGCGAAACAAAAACACGTCACGTGCCACTTCCACCTTGAGCGAACCAATGGGAGAAGGCGACTGGAATGTGGCGTTCCAGTGGTATTCCATCGCTCAGTGGTTCCGTTGACTTTTGGCTCAGTGTTTCCCAAAGATGAGGAGCTGGACAGGCATTCCAGCCTTGGGGGGGACAAAGAGGCTCTTTCAACAGCAGTAATCCTCTGGAGGAGGAGTGGGAACACTGCTGGCCTGCTGCTGCATACTGGACTACAGGACCCACAGTGAGGTTCACACACACACACACACACGACATGACCGCAACACACCAGAGGGGACAGGGCCATGTGTGTGTTGGTATGAGGGTGAGGCCGTCATATGGGGCCAAATGGGCTTTTATCAAACAGTGGATATTAGAAGCAGCATGATGATTCAGATTCTGATGGGTCGTTTCCATCCTAACCACATGCATGGTTTAACAAAACCATTGCAGCTCAGGATCTACTTACTAGCCTTTTCTGGAGCTTTCATTGCATCACAGCTTGATGATAATTTCTGTTACACTTGCTTATTTTTTCTGACCTTTTCTGGTGAAACACTGGACACTCGAGTCATCTCTAGCCGTAATGATGCCGATGGCGTCGGTGAACTGCTGTCTTGGTGTGTCTATGTTTCTAATGTTTAGTCAGTTCTGTTGCTGTTTGTCGGTTGAAGCGACCTGTTATCTGCAACCAGACCTTGACTGTTTGATGCAGTTTTCCAGCAGACGACCTGACAGCTCACAGCACCTTATCAGCCAGAGATGGGAGAGGCCAGAATGGAAAAAACCAGAAGGGAGATGTTTGATGCTGCTCCTGTTCAGTGGTTTTCCACACGATTCCTTTATCTGAAGTCAACACAGTGTTAAGCCTGAATAGAAATTATACTCTCAACATATTTTTCAGGGATTTACAAATTGTACTGAACTTAACAAGCACATCCAGCTGGTAAGGAGCAACATTAGCAGTCAGTTGGAGTTGTGTTTGTGTCCCCCTGAAGCCCAATATTCACTCCCCTTTAGCTGTAGTCTCCACCAACTCCTGGAGGACGTATCTGGCTCTTGAGCTGCTAAATGCTCCACTGTGTTCACTGGCTAGTAGCTCACATTGTCTGTCTGCCGTTTCATGCTGCGCAGGGAGCGTACAGCAGATTCATCCCAGCTTCTGGATGAAAACAGCTGGCTGCAGCTGCTGGACACAGTGTTGATGAGGAAACAGTGAAGCTGTGGCCTGTCAAACCAAAACAATGAGCTGAAAGACACAAATACGAAATAAATGAAACTATATGAAGTCAGATCCCTCCAGCCTGAAGGCGGAACTTTAACTTCCACATGGTATGCAAACACACACACACACATTGCCAGCGTCACTCACCCGCCTCTCTCTCTTTCCTCTCTTCAGCTGATGCTCTCCTTCACAACCGTCAGCTCGTTCAAAAGCAAGCTCAGAAATCCATATTTTAATACTCGCAAAATCCATCCAGCTTAGTCCTACGCAGGAATGAGCGCTGTTGGAGGTAAACTATGGAAGAAGGGAGTGACGGGGAGGAGGTGGAGACGGGGGAAGGAAGGGAAATAAAGGGGAGAGGAGGGGAGGCTGGAGGCTGCGTGGGATATCCCTTTGAGTCATGGAAACTGATCCAAAGAGCAGACATGCTCTTGGACAGCCAAACAGCCCTCTGCGTCTCTTTGCATTGTTCTGTCATTCGGCCTCGTTACAAGTTGAGGACGTTCAGCAGCCTCTGGAAACACTTACTGCATTTCCTCATAGGTCAATCTCTGGAAAACATGCATAATATCACGACTGAATACACACATCCTCTGTATTCAACACTCTCTCTCATGTTCATGTGATGCATAACTTCATTTTCTTCTGTTTATTATTTTTAACATATTTGATTCATATTTATTTGTCTCAGTGTGTCTTGTTGCTTATATGCTTTCATGTACTAATAAAGTTATACAATTTTTTTCAGATTGTATTCACAGTAATATGTTGCTGAACCCCACATTTGGCAACACAATCACATTTGCCCATTATATCTTATTTTTTGGGGGGGTATCTCACTATATTTTGCAGTATCTCTGCACACCCATTAACATCACAGTGCATCAGGGTATTTTTCATCCAAACAACCAGACAGAGAGAGCCACGGTGTGTGTGTGTGTTTGTGTGTGTGTGTTTGTGTGTGTGTGTGTGTGTGTGTGTGTGTGTGTGTGTGTGTGCGTGTGTGTGTGTGTCCAAATAGGCCAGGTGAAAATAAGGAGCGGCAGCCAAAACACCATGAGATCATCCTTTACCAGACTGCTGCCTCTGCCAAATCCTTTGTTACCATGGTAACTCCTCAGGGACAACACGGGCGTGTGTTTTTGCTTTTCTGTTCGTGTGTGTGCGTGTGTGCAACTGCAGCATATTCCTCACAGCCGGGTAGATGTTGTAAATGTTCATATTAAGAGCCGACTTTGTCGCAGACAGCCTGTATTATCAGAGTGTGACGGCATGATCTGGAACGAGGTGGAGTGAAGTGAAGTGAGCAGTCTGAGAATGATTACGTCTTTGTGTTTGGATGAGTCGCTGGCCTGAAGGCATGCTGCAGATAAAAGACAAAGACAATAAAGGGAGGAAATGATGGGGGAGGAAAAAGAAAGGGGGAGAAATCTGCAGAGGTCATATCCCAGTTTGCGGATGACATGCGTTCTGATTGGCTGCCTGTTTATGTGGCTGAGCTGCACATGCTGCAGCTGTTGGAGAGGCAGACTGTACAGATGTTTATGTGGATAACAGAGTGGAGTGAGCAGTGTGTCAGGATGGAGTGTAACCCTAATCTGACCTGCAGTAACCTCAGATGTCCTAGTGACAGGCTCATCCTCACTACTTCTTCCCCCATTAGTGACGCTGCTCTCGGGGAGACACACTAACATCATCCCTCTGAGTCTAATCCAAATTTGACCAGTACTGGAGCAACAATGATTTTTTAAACTTTAAAGAATATTTCCAGTTATTACACCTTGGGTGTTATTTTCAGAATTTGTCCATCTGTTATGTTAACATTGCACTCAGCCAGTTATTATAGATATTTACTCTCTTTGCTCTCCACCAACTCCTATTAAAAATGTCTGACTCTTTAGCTGATAAATGCTCCACTGTGTTTACCAGCTAGGTACTCCAAATCCACATTGAGCTGAAAGATGCTCAAGCTCCCTGCAGAGGAGTCACTATATGCTCTAATACTATGGATAGTGCAGCTCTTAAATATTGTTAATAATTCCACATTGAGTGTGTACACAATCAATGAAATGCAGAACTTAATAACAGCTTAGTAAATAATGGAGGAGTCTTAATTTAATTTTAGTTTAAATGTTTAAAATTCTGACTTTGACTAACTTTTAATTACATAGTCTAAACTAATTGCTATAACTTGTGAGTAATCTGAGAGTTTTTGGAAAAGTAAAAATGTAATGACATTGAAAATGGATGAAATAGTTTCCATTCATGCATCATTATTTTATCATTTAAAATTAAACTTGAAAGCCTATCAGATGACTTCTAAATTGCTTTGTTAATTACACCACCTCCCTCAGGTCAATTAGTGTATTTTTTAATTGCATGCATCATCAAAGCAGATCATGGCCTGAGGTTTCCTCTGTATTGGACTCTTTTATCTGAAATATTACCTTTTTTTTTTTTTTACTTTAATAACAGCGTGCCCATCAGGCCAGTTATTGTTCATTCTGCAGCTCGGTGCAAACCTGTCCCCTTCAGATTTTGCTGAATACGGTCAATTGGTATAAATGAGTGGACACAAAGCAATCAGCAGTACACACCCACTCCAGTTTACACATGGAGGTCAATTACCCATCAAACTGCTCCACATTGATAAATAATCACCATCCTGACCCTGATGTTGTAAATGAGCAGCTGTGATGCAAATTGCCTGCATGTAATGATGCTCCGACTCCTACTCCAAATTCACGACCAACAACTGCCACATTCACTGTTGTTTTATTCTCTTTTTATTCCTCTATAAATTCACTCATTTCCCATGGGTCTTACACTAAGCAGCCATGAGGCACTGAAATTCAAAGCTTATTACAGTCCTCTGTTGGTGAAAATCCAACAAGGCTGCTCTTTCCAGGAAAAAAATGTGACTGCCTGATCACACTCAAGGTCAACAGTATCGCTAACGGCAGAAGTGGAGCACCCAGAGCACCCAGAGGAGGCATTAAAACCCACCACAGGAGAGCCAGTGAGAGAATGGGACTGGATGGATGTTGGGCATGGGGTTGAGGGTGAAGGGGGGGGGGCAGATAGAGTGCCTCTGTGCTGGCCTGATTATGCTCTCAACAGAATGAGCTCACATAACAAAGGATTTATTATCACTAGCTGGAGAGTTGCTGCAGTCTGGGAACTCTGCACGGCCGTTTTCTCTGCCAGGCACCCAAAAAATGTGGCCCAGCTCTGCTTTGGTCGGGTGGTTCAAACAACAACAAACCCTGTATTCGTCTCTCTCTCCCTCGGCCTATAAAGCAGCCAGTGTTTCAGGGGGGCGGGCAGACTGGGAGAACGCTGCCTCTCAAAGGTCCACGTTTTGTTGGTTTCCTCTCCATCTCTGCCTTCTTTCCTCCAGGTACAGCAACACTGTCTATCTGTGCTCGGAGGTCACACCAGGTTACACAGAAAGAGCCTGAAATACTGTGGTGTGTACAGTGTTCCACTCTGACTGTGGGGTGCTTTTGACTGAATGCAAGATTATGATTTGGAATATTTAAAGCAACAGTATGTGACATTTTAAAGGAGAAATAACATACTCTTGCTAATTCATAAGCAATAAAACACAACCTTACTCAATGCAAATCAATGTTTTGCTGCTACAGCCTGACACGGTCTGGTATGGCCAGTAGCTAATGGTGGCTAACACTGGTAACCCTTAGATATCACACAGTGAAGTTTCAGTCAGATACTTCTGCTTAAACATATTTCACCTGGATGCATCAGTAAGTGGATATGACAAACATTTATTATTAACACAGAACAACATTAGCATTCATTTTAAATTGCGTTTCTGTACAGTGGATGACTGTAAGCCCAATTTTTAATCTCCTTCTAATTATGTTTTCATTTCTACCAGCTCCTGAGGGAAGTATCTGGTTCTTTAGCAGCTAAACACGTCTGTCACCTCTGACTGTCTGCTGTTGGGTGCAGAGCAGGTAGTGGACAGATGTTTCACTCAGAACAGCTGCTGGCTTCTGCTGCTGCAAACCAGGTTGGACGGAGCAAACCAAATGATGGGAAACAACAAGCTGAAAGAAGCTAAAACACTCTGTGGAGCTGAGAGGAACTGCAGTGTTGGTGACAGTTCTCCATGGGTGACCCCCTTCACATATTTGATCCATTTTTAACATAAAAGCATTGATGTCCGCAGCCTTGAAACTGACTTACTCAGCTCAGTGTGTCATTCAGCATGCTGGCCAGTCCTGCCTGTCTCAGACTTCACAGTGAGCAGACTGGACCAGTTGTGTCTGAGCTGCTGATAAGCCAAGGACACGCTCAAATTCCACACATGAAAAAAACATCCCACAGAGGACAGAGGCAGTGAACAGTTCATCTTCTATTGAATGATTTGTCATGAAAAAAGTTGTGGCAGCAGGTCATTAATCAGGTTTGAGTCCATTCTTGGATTATCACAGTGAAAACACAAAACACAGCCAATATGCCACAGACTGTACGTCCTCCAATCAAAACTACCAGCCCCGTGCTCATGAACACCTTTGGGAAATCTGAGTTCGCCCATAAATACATCACCATTTATTTAGTTAGTGATAACAGTGCTCAGAGATATCATACCATATCACACAAGGCAAGAACCACTGGAAAATGTAACCAAATGTCACTCTAACTTGGGCAAAAGACATATTAAAACCCATTATGTAAAGAATTTCTATCATACAAGCCATTCTATTAGATTATTAGCCAATACTGCAGCTACATCCTAACTTCAACTGCTATGAACCATCAGTTCATGCAAACATGTGAAGATATTAGCATATAGAAATGTATCACAGAAAGAGGTTTTGTTGCGATTTAACCAACTAAGTGGGAGATTTTGTGACATGTGGGGTTTTTTTTAAATCACATTATTAATAGCTTCTTTATTACAAGTGCATGGGAATGAATTTGGTTACAGCATGACACAAGAAATATGACCTGCAAATCAGGACATAAAAGGCAAGTCTTCCACTGCTTTTAACTCAGACTGCAGCTCACGTGTTAACCACAAAAGAGGAAAGATAAGATTTTACAGTAGCTTTGTGATCAAACCTGCCAACTGTCTGACACCTGCACTGCTTCATCACACACACACACACACACACACACAAACACACACACAAACAGCTGCGGGTATGAAAACTGCAACCGGCCTTTAATTTCAAATGTGTGAAGCTTCTACTTTACCTGACGGAGTGGTGGGTGTGTGTGTTGGGTGGGATGCTCCAGTAACACCACAGGACTAAACAAGCACACTGCTGCTGCTCATGAAGCCGGGATGAGAGCGTAAACTGCTGCTGACGGCACAAAATTCAGAAACACAAAGAAAGAGACAAAACTCTGACTGGGATCCAAAGAGGAAGCTCCTTTCTTTGTGTCCTCTCTCTCTCTCTCTCTCTCTCCTGTCGTCAGGGTCTCTAACTCACTGCCTCTCCTCGACACACACACACACACACAAACACCACCTCTTGCTGTCATAACACACACTGGGGTAAAGCCATGTGGCTGCTGACACACACTGTCTGGCTGCTGCTGGTCCCCTCCCTCTCACTCTCTCCTCACTCTCATGCTCGCTCTGTCACTCTCTCTCTCCCCCTCTCCTTTGGCATTACTCACACACACTCACACACACACACTCCTGGAACACATGCAGCCTCTCTCTCTCTCCCAGCTTTCCTGGCCGGTGAGCCTCGCCCCAACACGCGGACACAAGGCGCTCATTCTTTCGGATGAAGAAATGCTGGGTTGTTCGTGAAAAGCTGCAGAACCTTAAACTAGGCTCGTAGGTAAACAAGGTGGTGCAACAGAGAGGAATACAGCAAGGGGGCGACTACTCGCTGGAGAACAGCCATTTATTCTCTCACACTGGAGCCACTGTGAACTACTCTGAGCCACTTTTTCCCACATAGATTCTTCACTGGACCTATTCTGGTCTGTTCTTTTCTAAAAAAAGCTTCAGTTCATTGTTCCGTGTCATTTAAACACATCTGATTTCATGTCTTGACTTCAGTATTAAATTCTACAACTGCCACACAAAGATGAAGACAGTTACGGGGCCAGAATTCTTCCACAACATTTGTACATAAAGGCATCTGAAAAAACATCTGTCTGTTGTTAATGAGGGAAGTATTAAGAGCTGGAAAAAAACAACTTGTTTTCTCAATGAGCTGTTCGTTTTTCACATGACTTTGGCTGCGCTTCATGACTGAGATGTGGAAATGTGTGTGTGGCTCTGTCTGTAGATTCAGGGTGTCTTTGCCCTGAGTCCAGGCTGGCAGGCTCACAATGCGTAATGCACAGGCTGTGTAGCATTTCTCTTCCAACTGACACACACACTTCAGTATTGATACTGGCTGCTCCTGAAGCTAATCATACACACTCACACCCATCAATACAACAGAGGTTACAGGCCAGTCTGCAACAAGGTAGATGCGATCATCTCCCCTCTCCTTTCCTCTGTCCTGTGCACAAGCATGAACAACACCTGTTGCTGATTGACTGGACACAACAGGTGTTGTGTGGCTGGTCCAAGCCACTTTGTTTGTTTCCTATTTAAGGAGCCAGTTTTTTTTTTCCACATACACACAGAACAGACACCTCGTGGACCAAGAGGAGATATTCAACGATCTTTCTCCAGAAAGGCCCATGCCACTTTTAAACCCCTGGGCCGGCAGGAGGTCCCTGCTACAGGGTGTCTATGTATGAGAAAGTGAATATATATTCACTTTCTCATACATAGAACCAGCAACATCTCCAGATTCAGTTTTCTAGGAGAGACAGATAAAAGGAAAAAACAACATGAAGTTACTGAGCACGGTTTGGAACAACAAAAGCTGAGCTCAGAGCTGCACTCAGTCATTCTAGGAGTAACTGCATCTCTCTTCATTCAGAAAGTGGAGATAGCTCCGGTGTCATCATGTGACCTAAACGCTGGCGAGCGTCCATCACAGAATTCTCCAACTTCATCAACTCATGATGAGAATAATAAAGCCTAAAGAATAATACAGAATAAAGAGTCGCACAAACTTTTCGTTGCTCTCCAAATTTGGTGATTTTTCTAAAAATCTGATGGATTCAGCTCCTACTTCCCAGAATAAATATTTCAAATACATATCTCTACTATAACCCACTGTACATATCCACGTACAGCCATGGTTGTCCTGACTTGACACATTTTGTCGTCCAGGCTGCCATGACAGTGACCACTATGTTGGCTCACTGCTAGAGAGAATCAACACAAATAGACTACAAATGTCCAGACAGTCACAGACCAGACTGAGGTCCCACAAATATGAACATGCACCCTCACAGTGTGCCAGAGCAGACTCTGGTGTCTGAGCAATGTTTGTTGTGGTGAAGTTATGCCTGCACAAAAGTATATAGAGCAAAAGCAACCTTGTACTTCTATGTTGCATTCACATGTTTTTGTTCTTTGAAGGCTACAGGACTGTGTGCAGACTGTCAGCAGTGTTGAGTGTCAGGTGGTTCCTCTCTGACCAAACCAGATCTAACTATCCTCTTCACTATGATAACACTAAGCCCAAATTCCAGCTGAAACCGCTGCATGCAACTGTGTGTGCATATCGCTCAGCTTCATTTTGAATTATATGGCGAGCTGCACATGCCTAACATTCCTGTAAGGCTGGGTGGGAATTATCATGATTTATATGAAGCACACTCATCTGTCAGCCTAAATCACACAGCTGGGCTGTCACACAGAAAAACATCCCAACCAGACTGACGGAGAGACGCAACATATTCAACCTGTTCATCCAAATGAAATTCTGACGTTCTGGCAGCTGGTGGGAACTTTTCTCTGCAGACTCAGAACAGACCTGCTGTAATATATCAGTGCGGGCTGATGGGAGCATTAATCACTGCTGAGATGTCTGGCTGTCAGAACTCCCCTTCTTGCTCGTTCTCAATTTTGGAAACAAGCTCTACCTCCCAGCATGACCACCTACCCACATTTTCAACTGCTCAGCAATGCTACAGCAACGCATGAAGGTCTATTCTCCAGCTCAGAGGCCTGTTATTGCTTTAGCTCTTCCTCTAGCATCATTTTCTAAGTAAAGACACTTATGCTGGCTGGCAATAGCTCATACTCCTCTACTGCGTGAACATATTTTTTGCTTTGTCTCCATAAACATCTTTTCCCGGCCCTTTACTGGACTAACCAGACTAAGCCACGTTACATATTTAGATACATCCCTCCTGCTTGTAATCCTTTTAGTACAGTGGTCTAAAAAAGTTTCTTGTAAACAAACATAAGTCAAGCTTACTTTCACCTCATATGTGTATATATGAGGTCTAACAAACATGTTGAATGCATTTCCTGCTCATAAAACACTGGCAAAGGCTATTTTTTGAACACATTTAACTCCTCTCCGTCTGTTTGCCTCGCAGCACAGTTCCTCGCTGTGCGCACGACTGCCGCCAACTGGCACGACAGGACGAACGCAGCAGCAGAAACGTGTGTTCCACTGCCTGATTGTGTGTGTGTGTGTGCATTATACAAACAAAAGGTGACCCACTCATGAAGACATTGCTCCATAGCACTACTAGTAGTCAAAACCTCCACACGGCATCTTTGACCAAACTGAGGCTCAGAAGCTCATTTCATCTCATCAGTGCATTTGCGTTTCATCTGTATACTACGAGTGTTGCTGAAGGTTTGATCGTTTCAGGCTGTTTCCCTTCTCCATCAGCTTGGATGTAGATGAAGTTGTGCTGGAAATCCCTTCTCTGCAGCACTCTTTGACCTTTTATCCATTGGTAATATAGACTATGTTCATGACTGGGGCTTTAAACCATTGCAGACTGACATGGCTGGTGAGCCGTGTACAGACATCACATCTCTTCTTATGAAAGCTTTGCAATTAGAACTTAACACAACTCTCTTTCTTAGCTGAATGTGTGAGAGACTGCCTTGAGCAGCTTTATTATGCATGCAGTGATTATACAAAGACAAGTGCATGTAAGACCTTTAATTGTCTTTTACGTTTCCCTTTTAGCATCTGTCTGGATGGAAAGATGCTAACCAATATGACACGGCACTGAGCCTTGTATCCCTGTCCCAGACATGCAGTTGCCGTCACACTGCACGGATGAGCCTCCAGGTAACCACAAATCACTAGGGGTCAAAGGTAAATTTCTCTTTTATGTGAACACACACATGCACACACACCCTCGCGCTTAGCTAAACAGACGTCTGAGACAGTAAAAGCTCTGCCTCCTTTCATCTTTAATGAAAAGCATATTTGGTTCTGCTCCGCTCCTCCCCTGCACCACACCAGCACCCACGCAGCCATTCAAATCCTAACGCCTTTATAGAAACATACAGTGCAGCGCTGCAGGGCTGAGCTGAGGGAAACGCTCATTATGAACATCAAAGCACGAGATGGGCGCTGACTTGATCCTTTGAGATGATTGGAGTATCTCACTCAGTGAACAAAAAGCTTGGACGTCTCTGCGCAGGATGGAAATTCAATTTCCGAGCGATTCAGGGCCGGCAGAGGGGGAGGAATGTAAAGATTTGAAGGAAATGGGTCATCATTTTTTGCCAGGATGTGTTTGCAGTTGATGGGTGGTGGATCAGACTCCCACATGTTGCCCCTGAAGCCCGGGGCCATACTGTAGGAAGCTGCAGCTCTGTTGTGGGCCTACAATGTGCCGCCGGAGAGACGTTTTATTGAACAACACTATCGCTGAGTGACTGAGTATTCCTACAATAACTTCCACGTCAATCTTCATGTCATGCTCCGTCTTTCAACGCTGAAATGTTGTTCCCGTTTTTGACAATGGCCGGCAGTGTCTAATGTCTGGGAGTGCTGCTGTTCTGAGGGATTACTGCGAGTTTAGCTCCAGGCGTCATTTCTTTATAATGATGTCTGAGACACAGAGCAGGAAAGAGCAGGACACTAGTGCCATCTAGTGCTGATGGTGTGAACTGCTTCAACTCTGGCAGGAGGAATCAGTGGCCGCAGCAGCTTGTTGGTGATGAATATGCTGCAGATAGATTACATTTTTCCATACTGCGCAGTTGTAGCGTTGATAACAGACCTAATTTTGCTTTCAACACTTCCAAAAAAAAAAGCCTGATTGTTTTAATTCAGCTTTAAAAAATGATGACTGATATTTTTAAGTCTCTCACCAAACCAGATCATCTTTTTCGTCAATCTCTTGGTTCACTAAAACAGTAGAGTGCAGGCATTTCAGCTACAGGTGACAGACAGGCAAAGCAAGGAGCGTTATGATCAGTCAAATTTAAACTAGACTGATAAATCCACCAGGCTGATATATCCACCGATATTATCAAAGATTTTCTAGTGTGCAATAGTACAAAGATACTGTATTTTATTTTCCATATCGTACTCATGTACAATGCAGAATGTTCCATTCTGAAACCGAGGCATCCTTCTTAAGGCAATGTATACATATGGTTGATTTTTATTTTGTATCCTTCTTTATTGTCTCTTTGTTCTTTTATACTTTTGTCTTTTTATTGTTGTTGTCTGTAATCTGTTATCTTATCTTATCTTATCTTATCTTACCTTATCTGTATCAGTGTATATGTTGGCCAATAAGTAACAGTAACATATTGCAGTTTTTAAATGCAGAATATCCCACTAAGCCACACTGAGGTTGTATTTCTGTAATAACCAACCTGAAGGGATCTTTATTAAAGATAAATACTTCGTGTTGTGTAAATGTCTGTTTATGTTGATGACAAAGACAAATATACAGCTATATCAGAGGAGTTTTAAACTCTCAAATACTGGTATCGGTAAAAGTTTTATTTTGGCTCTGTGGAGTTCATTGGTCAATTCTAAAACCCTTTTTCTTTGAGAGCTCACACACAGTGAGGTGCACTGAGCTTCAGCCGAGTCCATCAGAATGAAAACACGTTGCACAACTCTCCTCCAGTGCATCACGTCATCAGGGTACATAACTTTCACATCCTGTCAGAAGTCTTTCAGTGAAACAAAATCACTGCAAAAACAAAATGTCTTTCACAATTCATAACTCACCAGTCCAGAAGCAGAATCAATGGCACAGACCTTCACACTGACAGTCAGACAATAAGCACTGTGCTTCAGCTGAGGTGTTTTTAGGAGCGTTAATCGCTCCAGCAGAGCCATCTGGTTGCTTTTATGACATCTGAAAGACTCCATAAAATACAGATCTATAGTTTGGCACCAAGTAAAAAAATAAAAATCATCGCCTCTTATAGCAGTGACCGTCAAAGTGATGCTGTTGTTGAGGACAGAACGGCTGACAGAATGTAGCAGGGCAGTGTGAGGAGCGATCTGCTGAGCACAGCTCCATGGTCAGCTGGCCCGCTGCTGTCTGAACAGTCCCACAGAGGAAATTCCACACGCGGACACAGAATTCATCCAATATCCTCTCTCTGACTCTCTTCTTTTATTGGCTCTTAATACAGACGGGTCAGTGAGTAGTGGCTCAAACTGGTTCCTTTCTAACATTTTTGGTCCTTTGTAGAATTTGTAGAGAAGTATGAGCCATGCCTCCATGGTTCTACACAGGCCTTCCTGTTCAAATGCAGGTCTATGTGATGCCACCAATATGTCCATTATGACTCTGATAGGTAACTTTTGCACAGTGTAAGAGTTTCTGGAAGTGCACATAGGCTGCAGCATCTGCACAGGGGCTTATTTGATCCATTAAAAAAAGTGAATGTCTCATCCTCTCGCTGTCTCGGTTTGTTTCACTCTCACTCTCGGTGTGCTCCTCTTCCTCACACTCTCTTTATGTCACGGGAAAAGTGTCACCTCTCAGTGGATGGCCTGAACAGCTGGCACTAACAGGTGAGAGTGGAAATGACAAAAAACAACACACTCTGAGGGTCACTGTGAATGACCCTCCATTCAGTCTCATTCACTGCGTCCTGTGTCGTCTCATCTTACATTAAGCCCCAGTTATTCATTCAGTAACAGTAAACTGACCTGTAACTGTAAAAGGCCTGCAGTTACTCCCACACCTCCCTGATTGAGCCACCAGCATGTCTTATTCCTAGAACTCAAGTCCAGGCTGCTCTTACGTAGCTAAGATGTGCGTCACAACGTCTCCAAACCAAAGAAGAAGATGAAACTTACATGAGAGGAAATGCATCGTCGCAGCAGCAGAACGGAATAAAGTCAAACAGAGCAAGTTCAGCCAGAGGGGAATATTTTACATACACAAAGCAACTGGCAACTCATTTGGAGCATTTTATTGCGTTTGATGTGTTCACATGTGTGAGGGTTCTTAATCGTATCCACTTTTGCTTTTAACGTCTGAAAAGCACTTTTAATAGTTCATGATGAAAGTGGTGGATTAATGGAACACCTGACACACCTGAGAGGCAAATGTTTGAAGATGAGTTAAAGACACAGAGCACATGGGAATAAAGAAGAAGATACACGAGCTGATGCCTCAGACCGGCATGAATGAAAACAGTAAATGTGGAGTATTTAGAGTTGGTGCTGTGGCTGCAGCTACTGTCCTGCGCTGTAATTATCACCTCAGTGTCAGCACAGGCAGCTTTTCCCTTTGAACTGCAGGCAGGGCTGCAAATGAAGAGCCAACAGAGGCCCAACACAGCCGCTCAGTCGCACACTGTGACTGGCTTTCTTAAAGGCAGCACGACACAAAGCACGAGTTATTCAACATGGCGAAATAAAGAGATGAGTTACACATATTTCAGTTGGACTTTTTTCTTATCTTTGATTGTGCTGTGGAGGTTTTTCTCTACATCAGCTAAAGAGTGCTCTGATGGACCTGTCTGTGGTTGATGCTCTTTCTTTCCTCTGTTTAGTCACAGTGGTTGTTACTGCTTGTGAATTTCCCCCAAGTAATCTGAAAAGCAAAACACATCCCTTCCTGTGGGCCACATGATTTTACCAGGAAGCAACCAGCCGCTGAGTGTTCAGAACAGCTGGAAAACATCCTAAAAAAGGTGTATTTTCCTACCTTGAATCGCACTTTCTTGAGCATCATCCTGGAATCCAGGCGGCAGTCACAAAACTGAGATGTCACCAAACTTTTCCACACTCCATTCAGGAAAAACTCCAATCAGCCGATCATCTGACTCCAAGTGCAGTCAAAACATCCACAGTGAATCAGTGTCCGCCTGCCGACTGTGTGTCTGCCGGGCCAAAGACAACAGTGTCTGCTCCGGTGTCGCCCTGCTCTCCCCTCTCCCTCTCCCTCCTCTGAGACCCTTCACAGAGCTTATCAGCCTGCTCATTCATTTGGAAACAGACACACCCTCTTTTTATGACTGGAGGGCTGCTATTAACAACCCCCTCCTCCAACAACACCCCACAGTCCAAATATGGGTGCTGGTAAGCTCTCTTGAACTCGTCCCCTGTGACCCTTTCAAGCCCTGCCCTCCCTCCGCCCCTCGCACTCTTCATCTCCCAGCATTTACCCATCTGCTGGGCCGCGGCCTCTCAGCTCAACATCTGACCCTCCCCATCCTCACGCTTCTCCTCTCACACAGTCCATCTGTATGAAAACAATGTTTTGATTATTCCTGCTCCAGTAAACTCAAAACAATTAAATGTACGCTGCAATGTCACATGATAATAATCTGGAGTGAAATCCAGACTTGGGAACATCGATCCCTCTGCCAGAGGTCAAAATGTTTTTTGAGTGAACACAAAATGAGATCTAGTGTGGTTAAAGAAATAAGAGATGGGGTTTGTTTGACCTTTGACCCCATGCTACTGCAAACACATAAAAACCTTCAATAAGTCCACTGTCAGCGAGTCAGTCGCCTGTTCACTGTCAGTGAAGCAGCTCCGGCCTTTAAGCACATCTCAGATCAGCCTGTTTAGGTGCTTTATCCATTTAGGATTAGAGTTAAAAATATAAACATTTTGGACAATTCAGGTTCCAGTGCATTTAAAAACACGTGTGTGTGAAAGTGTCCACCATCCACCGAGATGCTGCATTCATGCGCTGCTTCCTCACCCCAGTCTGGGGTCACCAAGACGGAGCGCCACCACAAGGTCTTCATTCTTTTAATACTGTGTATTATGACGAAATGCCTGCAAAGCGAATTCCCATCAGCCTTAGCTGTGCTTTGTGTTAGTGATAGCAAGGAAATAATGTCATTACATTAGCTCTGCTGTGCCCAAGTGCATCCTCGGAGTGCCTCTAGCATGGCTGTAGACCAGTGGCGCTACCAAGTGGGGACCGTGTGTGTGTGTGTGTGTGGGGGGGGGGGGGGTCAAGGCCACCATGATACAACTGCTGGCCCCCCACTGGGTCCGCATGCATGTACCCCCCTCCCCTCCTCGTTGCATATGCATAATAAGCTTCTCAGGTGCTATCTAACAGTACGCTCCTCCCCTCTGAAAAACCTGGTCCTGGTCCTGTTTTCTTGTGATGATTTATTTGTTCGTCCAAAAATGCTTAATTTCGGCACACCTAACTAAAGAGGCCGTACTATACCTGTACCAGACAGTTCAGACGTGACACATGCATGTGGAAGTACAAGCTGTGGCTCACTGCTCAGTGTTTGGTCTGGCTTCTGTGACCCTCACTCATTGCTAATGAATGATGTCTCGTGTGACTGGACAGGATGAGTCATGAGGCTTAAAGGCGACTGTGGTTAGTCATTGCATTAGACAAAACAAAATAACTCAAATTACAGATTATCCCATGCAGGAAATGCTGTCAACACTAAAGTATAATAGTGTTTCTGGGTGGCTCGTTTAGCCATACACTGTACTGCCGTGATGCATCTCTGACTGCCGCTATTTCAGGTATTAGATTTTCTTTCATAACCCATCTGATGCCTAACAGAAGGTCACATGTCACTTCTTCAGAGACTGAATAGATGAAATAACTCAACAGCTAAATCAAAAATGGCCAGAGCCAGAGAGAGCTAGAACCGTTAAACACTGCTCACATTCCTGCATTACTGATGATTCCCCACTGGGGGAAATCCTGGAGCTAATTGAAGCCAAGCCAGTGCAATACCAACACAAACACCCAAGTCAGACTTACATTTTCAATAATACATTTTATTCCATTAAAGATTCTTTTTTTCTAATTGTACACTGGAATGTTAAGATTCCCCTTCAGTAATTTAGTTAAAAATGCTCAATCTAGTCATTTTCAACCCCACATCCACACAACCATTGCTATATTGAAATTTGGGGAGTACAAATGAAGAAGAAAAAAAAAAAAGAACATGAAAGACAAATGTTACATTTTGAATAATGTTGATGTACTATGAGAATGCAAGTAAAGGACGACCAGGTGGATGAACATGGCTGTCAGCAGCAGAGGTTACTGCGGGGGCTCCAGTAGTCTCTCTGCTGACCTTGGATATGAGGGGAGTGGGTCGAATATCAGGCTGGCAGTCTCTGATCCCTGCTCCGTGTGTGTGTGGATTTCCACTATCATGCCAATCCACCTCCACTCCCATCTCAGATCTGAAACGCCTTGTGGGATGTCAGATTAGGGGGCTTGGATGTTGTTTCTGGGCTGCGTTCAAAGAAATATCTGAAGGCTGATCGCTGGATTTAAACGGACCGCAGGGACCCGTGCCGTTGCTTTTTGACACAGTGAGGAGTGGTTGCAAAAAAACATCAGAAGAAAATGCAACAGATGCAAGAGTCAAATGTATTTACTGGTAGGTAACATTGTCCTGCAGCTGAGAATTCCTTACAAAGTCCTGCTCTTCACTGTCAAATTTTATCTGGTTAGTGGTAAACAATGAAAAAGTGTACAGCAAACAGTAAAAAATATCAAAGTTAAAAATAAAAGGACACATTGCGACCATTTTGCTGATGATAACCGCAGACAGAACAGACAATATACTGAGCACACAGCCACATGTTGCTTTTCAGCAAAGAACCAATGTTACCTCTCTACAAAAACTGAAAACTGTGTCCTCACAAGAAAAAAAAACCCTCTGAAGTGAGATATCAATAGAGCAAATCACAACAGTTTAACAATTAAAGAGTGACAGGCTTATAATGATTGAGACAGCTACCATTCTGCAGTTATTATGGATAAGAAAATCTGAAAAGAACGAAAGCAAGAACGCTCGATGAACCATTGCAATGTGCGTGAAGAAGAAAGGTCGTGGAGGCTGCATGATTCTCAGGGGATGCTAAACTACCAGCGCTCATTCTAGTGGAGACGGACACAGTGGCCTCAGGTCCCTGTCCTCCCTCTCTACCTCCTGGCAGGGTTTTACTGATAGATGGACAAGGAGACGGCCTCTCCTGCAGCCCCGCAGTCATCCTCTACTTAGTCTGAAGTCCTCTTTACAGTTCTGCTTGGCGAACACAACAGCATCAGTGTAGGTTTCTTTTTTTGTGTGTTTGTTGGGTTTTCCTGTTCAATTAACTCTATATATAGATGATCCTCTCTCATACAAACATATAAATACACCACCGCTGCTCTGCTCCACCACAGGAAGAGGCTTTGCCAGAGGGCTGACGTAGTCCTGTTGATGTACACAGTCTCTGAAATAGTATACAGGGTGGGCAGGCAAGAAATCTTCAATCTTTCTCTGGAGCATAGATTTGGATTTTTTTTTTGTTGGTGATTTTTTTGATTTTGATGTTTTCTTTGAATAATTTTTTACAGGATTTCATATTTGTCGACAACAAAGGAGGTTTCTGAAGAGAATCTAATGGAGCTGTCGCCATCTACGTGAGTCACTTTGGTAACCTGGGGGAAAAGAAGACAAAGGATGAGCATTACCAGGATGTGAGGAGTTTATCACAAGGAACATTACAGCGCACAATCAGGCGTGAGCTGAGCTGTTTGACTGTCATATGCACTATATACACTGATCTATCCATAACATTTATTTTGCCTGACCCATACTGGATTTTTGAGGCCAATACTGATATTGATACTCAAAAATCCAACAACGATGTATCAGCTGATTGAAAACATAAACAAACTATCTTGAAAGGGATCTCTATGAGCCAACATGAGCAGACATTTGCTGTGCAGTGCTTTACGGTGAACAAACTATGTAGTGTGGACACAGTTTCTAACCTAGTCAAAGTGACTCATGCTCACAAAAGGGAGCATAAGTGGAAAATTTACACTCAGTGGCCACTTTATTGGGAACACCTGTACAATCTAGTATAATTCACTACAACAGCTCTGCTATAAATTCTGTCTTTATGAAGGTTCAGTTATTATTGTCATTGTCAGAAACATGTTCATTCTGTTCTGTTCATTAATGAGGTCATAGTTAAAGGTGGTGTGCTTCTGGACTTCATTATACTGAGAGGTGTTTCTAATTTTTGGTCCTCCCTATGTACATAAATGAGGGGAGCATCATATTAGAGAACACCTGACTATAAAGCTGTACAGTACAACAACATTATTAACTATGACTTCAATGCAAAAACCTCGATGACAGCGTCAACAAAAGATTATAGGCATCATAAAAGTAGAGTTAAATACTGGCCTGTATTAGACTGTGCAGATGTACCTAATAAAGTGACCACTGAGTGTCTGTGATCTGAACTAAGTGGCTTTGTGGTAAAAAGACTCCAACCCACCTGGATGTCGCAGTAGTTGCGTTTGGACACAAAGGACACGCTGATAGGGAAGAAGTCATTGGGCTGTCCGGCGATGCTGAACTCCAGGCTGCCGGTCTTGTTGTTGGCATCGATGACAGGTAGGCACCACTCCAGAACATTTCGCCTGCTGTCGTGTTTGTACTCTCCATCCAGATCACCAATCACAGGGGCCCCCACACCAGACCTGCAGAGGAGGAGGAAAGACCTCAGTTATAGAAAAATGGGGGTGCAGCTGTCTTAAACTGTTTGCCTTTACTTATCCAGGGAAGTGTGTTTTGTAATCACATGGAGCTCATTTCAGCCTCTCCCTATTAATTTGATGAAGCTACACACCTTCACAGCTGACAACTTGCCAGTGTAGGTTTAGACTGACATGAAGGTTTGATGATAGCGTGGAAGAGTGGCGTAAAAAATAAAAACTGCATGATTCAATCACTGTTTTAAGTCTGATGACCTAAATGCTACAGTTTGAAGAAACTCTCAGGTCTGAAGACAGTATGTATCAACTACGATTTCAAACTGTCCCTTTTATTGATTGCATCAATAACAGACAACACAGACTCATTCAGAGCCTTTCCATCTGTTCAGTACTTACGGTACAGGGATGCTGATGACCACATCGTTGAGCTCGAGGCTCTCCTCCTGCAGCTCATATTCAATGTTGACATCACAGCCACTGCCGCTCTCTGAAGGCCAGCAGTTTACTGTGGAAGGAACAACGCACTCATATCATCAGTCATATTAGTGACAATGAATAACTGGATACCACAAGGCATCAAAACACAGGCAGCATCACATCAGATAAAGCTCATGTGTTGGCACTCACTGGTTAGAGGTATGAGGGACTCGTCTGTGGTCTGTAGTCTCCACTTCAGCACACCGACGTCATTGTTGAGAGGGAAAGACTTCTCTGGGTTCTTCAGGCCAATCACTGATTCAGCTGTGAACAACTTCTTGTCCACATTGGGATGTGTCTGTGAAGACAGGAACACAATTATCAACAGAACTGTCACTCACCTGTCAAACAGAGAAGACGTGTCGCTACATCTACACATTACAGTTTGGATGGTTTAAAAGAAGAGCAACCGTTTTTAAGGAACAGCTTTTTGTGTTTTTTAGCAACTGCTGTTTTAGTGTGCCCCCCCCCCCCCCGTTCTACCTTCCTCTTCTACTTGTGTGAGAAAAAACATGTCACCTTAAATATATGTCAATCCTCTATTGCCATCCCATCTGTTTTATTTCATCCATTTGGACACATCGTCATGCATTTATCATGGAGTTTTAGAGGTGGGATATGATAAAATATATGAATCCATAATGATAATTTATTTAAAGGACTGTTTGTCATGCTGAGCCAAATAGATTTTTTGTGTTTTACTAAAACAAAATCCAATAATTTTCAAAAAAATATGTCTTCACATTTAAGCTCTTAAGCATTGACAGATTCTGGTGACATTTTACTTGTTGTCATTCATTTAGACAAGAACTATAAACCACAAGATCTCATTGAGAATTCTGTCACTATACAAATATGAAGTTACTGCCCAGCCTTATGTCCAAAATCCAAAAAGTGTTCTTAAATTGGCAACTATTTAAAATGTGAGGTGATATCCCACAGTGTAGCATCCTCGCCCTCCAGCTAATAACAGCATCTTCATAATGCAACTATAAGTTATAATAGCGTATGTCATAACATTGTCCAGCAGATGTTTAGATGATGTGGTAGACCTACTTGCAGCTGCAGTCCTTTGTTGTCATTGTTGTTGATAATGAGGCGGATGCGTCCGTTCTTGTCGTCTGTGACTCGGAGCGTCACCATACCCAGCACCTCCATGTTCTGTAGGCCGCCGTCACGGCCGCAAGTCAGCGAGATCTTCTCCTCCACACGCAGATGTACACTGGAGAGGAAATACATCCAACATGCTTAAAGTGATCGATCAACCACACGGTGGACAGTCAAATGCTTAAAATGCTTAAGGAAGACTTGATAGTTTGGAGGCAATACTCTTACACTGGGAAAGTGGGAAAAGCCTCAAAAACAACATTTGGGCTATTGAAGAATGATTGTGTTTATGAAAGTGAGCAGTCTCTTAATGCAGGGCAGGAGAAGCTTCACGTATTGGTTTTGCACATAAATACTGTAGACAAATGACAGTGAAGGGCCACTGTCTGATTTTAACACAATACAAATATCTGTCGAAACATTGTAAGAAACTTGACTCCTTCTTAATTCATTCAATTTATCACTGCTTCATGAAAAACGTGTGTTCGAGTATGACTACAACCAGCTACTGTTGCACTCAAGTCTATATCCTTTTAAATGTGGTGCAGGAAATGTATTAAATGATTGAAAATCAACTGTTTTTAAAGGAAGGAAGAGAATTACAGAATAGCCTACAAAGTCCAAACATTACAAAAACAAAAACATGTCTGATGAAGTGATTGACATGTTCATTTACTTTGTTTAACTTGACCTCTATTGAGTTACTGTCAAATATTTGCTCATCAGATCATGTGACACCCACTTCATACCTACAGTATGTCATAATTGGAGCTCAGTCCAATCAGAATAAAAAGTAAACTCTGGGTTATTACTTTCATAAATACTCAATGTTACTTAGCTGAGGTCATTTTGAGACAATACTTAGCTTATGAAGGTTTATAGTCTACCATGATGCTATCCTTAGCTCTATGCTTTGAGTGACAAAATAAGATTTGTCTTGTAGGCTTCTCAACAGATGGTTCAAATGTTTACGGGGCAGCCCTAATCATGATCAGCCATGACACATCAACCCTCAAAAACATTTTTGCCAGTTTTTCTGTTTATGTTTGTTATCCTCGCTGTCATCAGATTATCACAAAAATTGATAAATACATGATCATTAACACTGACTTTCATCATAGTTAAATAAAACTAAAAAAAAATCCAGTTCGTTATCTGATTCTGACAAAGTCTGCAAGAACTCCAGTGTTTCCACTTCTTTTAAACTTGGATTTTAACACTCACATTTGGCCTGTGGAAACAAGTCCAGAGAAATAAATAATATTTAAATCACATAGAGTGGTAAGTCTGTACCTCTCCACATTGACTGGTGGTGGTAGAGCTTTAGATACATCTGAGCCTCTCTTTCCTGTGGTGGGCATGATGGTTTCACCCTCAGACTTGAGCTTGTCGACAAAGTTGTCCACCTCTTTCCCTTTAGCCCCCAGTTTCAGAGCCTTACTGGGTCCACTTGGTCTGGAAGAAAAAAACAAGACACTGTCACTGAAGAGTTTTCTCCAACCATTAAAAGGAACCTCAGTTTCTAAACAATCCTAATGAAAACTACAATGATTGACCACAAATGTTTTCGGAGTCGCACCTGACTGGAGCCGGTGTGATTTTGGGCTTCTCAGGCTCAACGATGGTGTCTGTAATGATGGACCCTGAGGAGACGCTGGTCATGCCGGCGCTACCGAAGCCACCGAAAGCTGGCACCTTCTTTCCGGAACGCTCAGCGTCCCTCCTAGCCTGCTGCAGCTCCTTGGCCTTCCTCCTCATCTCTGCCTTGGCCTCTCTTTCCTGAGTCTGTGGATTAACAAAACAACATTGTTTTAAATTATGTGATGGTGACATACTGAGAAAAATATGTCATTTTCACTAGTGTTTTTAACTGCTGCAAACTATTGCAGTGTTAGGAAATTATTTTCCAGACTGCACAACCAAGAAAAGTTAATAGGATGAAAAACATTTGTAAAATCAATTTCTGCACAGATTGTAATACAGTTTCACCACAGAGATGAACAAACATAAATGAGAGAGACACAACAGTGTGATCTCACCTCTCTGACAGCACGGAAAACCTTCTCCTCATGGGAGTCCATCTCTGTGAAGGTGCGGATCTGAGCCAGGTTGACGTTCTCTCTGTAGCCTAGTGCCACAATCTCATCGAAGGCAAAGATCAGGTCAAAACAGTGCTCCGATATTTCGCTCTCCTCCAGCACACGACAGTATTCTGGGATCTGGAATGAACAGACATGATAAGACAATTTGACCAGTGCAAATATTTTAACATTTAGACACCATGCAGTGAGTAAGAGATGTAAGAAAAGTGACAGAAAGATTATTTCTACATGACAGTCCGGGCTAAAACTTGACTGCTGACAACATGACATATCTGAAAAAACCCCAACAAGAACCTGATACTGTGAGATTGTTTAAGCACTGGTTTCTGTCAGGTTCTGACAAACTGTAATGAATTCTATCAACCAATCACATACATTGAATATTGTCTTTTAATTATGACTTCTTTCCAGTTTAGACTGTAATTTCAGTCATTCCACTTTAGTGCAAAAGTCATAAAATACCAAAATAAAAACAAAGTCAAAGCAGGGCAGAAGAATCTTCTGTTACATGACAGAAATAACCTAAGTTTGCCAAGAGATTTACTTGTTAAGTGAGATAGAGACGAAACATTTTACAGGATGTCCTACTGTTGTCTGTGATGTTACCTGAAATATAACAATTACTTTAGTTTTCTTGTCCAATTTTCTGCTTTTTACTTACTCCCCAAATATTATTCTCTTAAATTCAACACAATGCACTTTTCAGTCATCATAGTATGAGGCCTAGTGTTTACCATGGCTTTGCCTCAACCTTGTACATACTTTGTTTTTTCTTGTCTTTAGTTTCATTTTGACTGTGGTTGTCAAGCACTACATGACAGCACGAGTGCCAATTTAGATCAGAAAAAAATCAAGAATTTCATTAGAGGTTGCACTATACATTTATACTGGATTATCACAGATGTTACAGCGATCCATTCTGTTCATTTTCAGCATCAAATGTGTATACTGTTGATTATCCACACTCCAGCTCCAACATAGACATGCCATAAATATGCACTGAGATGATGGAGGCAGCTCCATGTGAACTAAAAGTGGACAATGAGAACCTGACATCAGGTTTCAATGACTGTATGTAACTGATGTGTGAAAAGTATACATCCATTACATGCAGTCATTTACACTGACCTATGAGTAACTAACTAGACTTAACCTACACATACAGACAGGAGAATCATTAATGCAACTGCCAAGTCTTCACCCTGTCCTGTGACAATGTTAACTTCATATCACACTTATGACAGATATAATACAATTTCTGGCTATCCACTGAAAAAGAAAGTCAGCACCATGTTTCCTTACCACACGGGAGAAGAGTCTGAGTGTCTCCAGGTCCTCCAGGATGTTGCTGTTCTTGGTGGTGATGAGCACCATGTAGAGTTTCTCCAGTGGCTGGTACACATAGCGGACACTGTCTGTTTCCACAAAGGTATGCTGCTTGCCCGTGTTCATCAGTTTAGGGAACGCAGCCAGGAGACCCTCAATACGTGTCCGGGTCATTTCCACAAACTGCCGCGATACAATGGCCTTGCCGGCCTTGGTGCACACCGCCGCTGCCAACAGCACCTGCAGGTGAAGAGGAAAACTGACTAACAGTGCCTAAAGATCTTCAGTATTACAACACATTGTGCATTCACAGTTTCTTTGAGCATGCAAATGTTGCTGAAAGGCAAAAATAAGTTATCAGGCTAAAGTAAATTAATGTGCAAATTAGGTTGACAGTCCCTATCTGATTTCAACTTTCAGAAACCAGAATTCCTACTGATGTGCGTAAGACTTGCTCTCCTTAGAAAGATAAAGTTAAACATCAGAAAATTAATAACAGTCTTAAGGCTAATCTTTGTGCCAGATTTGGCAAACACACGTCACTCAGCTAGCAGTTCACCTTATAATATTGGTTCACATTACCATGTGGACTCAGGAGAGGCTGGCAAGTAGCTATACAACCTTTAAACATTTTAATAAACTAATTGCTGCCGAAGAGATAACGTGTATGCCGAATTTGACGGTTCTCAAAAGCGATTAATAAGAAGTTAAGTTGTGTTTGTGATGGGTCTGTATGTCTGCAAAGAGGCCAAACCAATACTGAATTTCCCAAATTTTGAACGGCGCTTGGTGAGACGTTCTCATCATACTGGAGACAACGGCAGCTATCGTGGACAAATACTGTATGTCTCAATTCCAGGAAATTGATTTATAAGAAATTGATAGTTTGGCTTGTTTTAAGTAAGTTTAATATTAATGTAGTTTATTTCATTCAGGTGCGTTAATTGAATTAAGGAACTGCATTCATTCCACGTTGACAATGAGTGAAGATAGAAATGAAAGACACCGACTACGGTGGCTCTGAACTTGATATACAAGCAACACTTGTGGTTAACACTGACAGTCCAGAATACATGCAGCAGCAGCAGGTGAATCGTAACAATATTACAAATGTAAATATCGGTACGGTTTTATGAGAACGGCACCCTGCGTTGCCTGGTTAAGGACAATATGACAGCAGGTAACGTTAGCTCGGATTCGGCTAATGACAGGAGCTAACCCTAGCGCTAGCTTGTACAGCTAGTTAACGTCAGCAATGTCTGCAAGCTCAGTGCCGCCTACTCACCTGAAATTAGACTCGATATACTAAAAACACGATTTACTTACTTGACTTTAGCGACTAAACATAAGGATACTCCTGTCAGCCCAGTGAAAATCAACGTCTGTCTTTCCTCTTATTTCGCTCTTGGAGAATCTAGCTAGCTGATAACTAGCTTTAGCTAGTTGCCTGGTTAGCCAATGTTATGATAATTGCTAGGCCCGATAAAAGCCAGGGAAACATCTTGATTTTCGACTGTCACTCACCATTTTGGTCTCTTTCTATGGTACGACGATCTTCCGTCTATCGCGTTTCTTGCTTTGGTGATTTCTAGTCACTGGAATAGCAAGGTGCGAATATACAGCTGACTTCAACTTGTGTGATTGTTAGCTAGCTAGCGTCAATATGGCAGCAGTACAGAGCCACGTCTCCACCGGAAGAGCAGCGCTAGATCAGCCCACCGTGGAAACCAATGACGTGGGCCCCAAAATGTTGGCCTTGTTGCATAAATACATTACTCGCACTGCTTTCACAGGCGCTCTTCCTCTTAGTTCACGGGTGGTGCCAACAAATTACGAGCTCCACATGTTTACCTTGCTGCTGTATGTGTCTGTGGTGAATGAGCGCTGATTGTAACCGGTGATGTGGCAGTTAATAAACTTAGTGAAAAAAGTAATCTTCATTAGGCAATATGACAGATCATATGACAGATATAAAGTTTGTCACTCTGATTGACAACAATCACCATCAACAGATTTTTTTTCTTTTTTAATAAAAGGCCACCGTATAAAGTGTTGATGATGATTGTAAACCAGTTACACTTTCACTTACACTTATAGAAGTAATTGCTCACTTAATGGGATATTTTACATGTTGCAGTTTAAAAATAGTTTCTACCTGATACTGCAACTTTTATTTTGACATCTCTTTGGACAAAGGTGTCTGCCAAATGACTTCACGTCATATAAAGTTATTGATCTACTATTTTGGGTTTATTCTGATGTCCAGTGTGGACAAAATAGTAATAATTAAGCAAAATGATTAAATTAAATTAAATGATTAAACAATGTAAATTTAAAAAAGGAATCAACACATAGGTTTAAAACTATGTCAGCTCTGCATAATGGTTATGATACCTTACACAATAAATAAATACATCTAAACAAAAAATAAATGAATATTAAACAATGAATATATTTCTGAACATTTAGTTCACATTTTCACTCATACACACACTGTGTAAGTCAAATTAAATTACAGCCAACCCATATTTGCATTAATTAAAAGGAGAATCAATGTTTGAAAAGACTTAAGTGCAATGGAAATTGTATGTATTACACGGTGTATGTCAAAAATACCAACAATCTAAAACACAGTAAATACATAGATGTTATGAAGAACAAAGATAATACAACACAATAATAATAAACCTTACTATATCTAAGGTTGCGTTTGTCCTGATATAGTAATTTCAGAATCAGAATTGGCCAATTATGTGTGCACTCACAAGGAATCTGAATCCAGTTTAAACACTGCATTTGATGTACTTGCGTAGGAAAAAAGGACATACAGCTCAACAAGGACAAAAAAGACTGAACAATAAGGTAAGTAGTGCAAAAATATTAAATTTATAATAAACAATATGTGCAAAGAAAGATTCAGCTCACTCTCCGCCACAAAACTATAGAACTCAGAGTTGCAGTAACCATCTTTGGCCACCAGATGTCATTATTTAACCTGTATATGAACGATATGGAGGCACACAGTCAGCTCTTTTTACTCAGTGTGAGTGGGAGGTTTTAACACGTTTCACTGTCTTCACTGTTCACCTTTTGCTTCCATTCCCTCCCCGAAGACTGTCTGAACCTTTGCTCTTGGCAATGGGCCTATCTTCTTGTGGATGTGTTGGATAAAACTATGTGTCGCACTTGACATACTATCCAAGGTTGGTAGACAGGTATAATGTTTATTATGTCCACATCATCAGGCCACATCTGGAAAAACTCACTATCTTTAAAGTAATCCCTCTGATTGTCTGATTACCAGCAGTTTTGATCTTTATCGTCCTCATAAATCGTTCCTCTTTCTCTTCAGATCTTTTAAAATTTTCATCAAACATCTTTAACTAACAAAATGTACATATATTTCTAGTGAAATTAATCTATAGTCTTAAGAGTTCACTGCCTGGATAAATATTATAAACTGTTTTGAAATGAAGTTCCTTTATTTTAGGTGACAAAGGAAATTACATATATCTAGTTCTGTTTTTGTGTCCAACTCTACAATAAAATATTTCTTTTCAAGAGGAAGAGGAAGACATTCTTTTGTAATTAGTGATCTCAAATTTTTTTGTTGTGACAAGAATTTGTAAATGTCACTAAACAAAATAGCAGATGAAGGTATTACACAAGAATATAGTAATATTCCTTGAATCCGATTTGTTAAAGCCACGGGAGCAGTTAATGAAGACTGTCTACTAGGGTTGTATATCTCCACCACTGAGGCCGATTCGATATGCATCTCGATGCGCTGACACCGATACGATACAGTTACGATACACTGAAGCTCCCGTCGATACAATGCGATACGATTCACTCCTGCTCACGATACGATGCGATTCAAAAATGATTTGATAACGATATGACTTAACTATAAAAGGATGTTTCGATATGATGTGATCATTCAATTCAGTTAGTTGCAGTATGAGAGAGTAATAGTAACATCAGGTTTTTTACCTCAATAGCACAATTCTGCTTTATCTCTGTATCGATTTGAGGGATGTATTTAATATTTGTTTTTTTATGGAGTAACCAATAAATCATATTTAAAAAAAGACATATTTCAGTAGACAGAGCATTCAATTGTATTTATAATTAGCACTCCTAACTCCCAATTATGTTCTCTGTCTCTATAATTATACAAAATGTATAAAACTTCACAGTTAAACCGTTTCAGAAAGCACAGTATTAACCATGTGAATAGTGCAAATAACATGACCAGCAACACATACTACTGTCTGCCAGAATGATGTGCTTGTTTCAGTAAGTTGACTGATTTCTTACAAAGAATGAAAATCAAATAACAATGTTTTACAGAATCAAGTGGAAAAAAAAATAAAACTATAACTGGCAGCCAGTAACAGCTGCTGTAAACAATACTCTCACCAAGGGGCTCAAATAGAGGTATTTCTTTCCAAAGTGCAATGTCCATAGTGCTCCTGTGTATTAGGAGGAAAACGTATTGGTGTAATTTCTATAAGAAATTGAACATGTAAATAAATAACAAGTCTTTCTTAACTGCTCACAATGTAAGCAAAAAACATCAACTACTGTCAATCAAACAATGCCATTTACTGCAAACACCTCACTGATTTACCTCATATGGCTTAGTTTCAGGTTTTTCTTTAGAAATATTAACTGGTCTACATGTTCTGGGAATAGCAAAGTGCGCTGAGCAGTCACTATTTATTTTTTTTTTTTTAATTCTGCTTGTATTTATCTTGTGTTATTTGTGTTTTACCCGCTCTGTAAAGTGTCCTTGAGTGTTCTGAAAGGCGCTCCAAATAAAAATGTATTATTATTATTATTATTATTATTATTACTATGTCACCAGTGGTACTGAACACTCGTTCAGAGGGAACGCTTGTTGCGTCGTGCTGCCGACGTACTTGATAGCCACACGGCATTGTTTGCAAATTGCGTGCGTCTTGTCTCGCTGACCCCCTCGCTTAAAAAAACCCAAAGTATTGCCACACGTTTGATTAATGTGTCTTTTTTGGTGCATTAAATATCTCGTCGCGGCTATCGTCTTTCTCGTTTGTCTGTTGTGTACAACACCTGCTTGCGTCACTGCCTGGGGACATGATGGTGCATTCAGGTTGCCTTGAAAATACTAGAACATAGATAGAAATAGTCGATTTAACAATGGGATTTGCCGGTGTAGACAGGCTAGAAGAGATGCACCGCGAATTCACCCGTAAATTATATCCGATGCACGTTCATTCTACCGGTGCAGTCGCATCGCAAACGTTTATATCGGACCACCGATACGAATCGGTGAATCTCCACATCCCTACTGTCTACCCAATCCAAATTAAACTTTATTTTGAAATAAGTATGATTGTATTGTAGCCCAAACTTTCCATTGGCAATACATTTTCTATAGTCTTTTGTAAAAAACGTCCATATCATATCCACTTCTTATTTTGTATTTTTTATTTTCCATTGCCTTTGCTATTTGCTATTTGTATTGATGCTGCCTGTCACACCAAATTTTCCCACCTGGGGATTAATAAAGTTGATCTTATCTTATCTTTCTCCATTAAATCTTTAGAAACGAAACATTTCCTCTAATGTAAAATATATCTGTTTTTCCAAACTGCAGCATTATGTGGAATTAGATTAGACTATGTTTATAAAGCATTTTCTAATATAGTAATACCTCCATATGATAATCTGAAGAGGCAATTTTAAGGTGCCACGATAATTTCATAGAGGTAAATTATTTCCTTCCACCATTTGAAAAAGAAAAAGTGTAAAAAAAATAACTTTGTTCATAAATGTATTGTGTGCAACCTTTGTATTTGTTAGGTCAACATGAGACGCCATGTATTCTGCACGAGAGAGGAAACTGGGACACGGAACAAGGAAATGACTATCAGCCAACGATGACGACACAGGCCCCGCGTTCATTCATAGAGGGTCTGCACGAGAGAGGCGTGCTAACTATTTTCAAGGATTTCATGTTTTTTGATGTCTTCGGTGTCGAACAAAACGCGGCGTTGGTTGGTGCAATACTGACAGAGTGAACCGGATCAGCGACATGTCGGGGGAAGCGAGTTCTCCGGTAGGTTTAAACCAAAGTGACCCGGTGGTTAGCACCATGCATGAAGCTCCTTCAGTGAAGGCGAGCGCCATTTCCGTATGCGCCGTCATTTGGAGCGCAGTGATTGGTTCGTCCGTTTGTCCGTCTCAGTGCTCTGGTTCCCCATTGGACGATTAAACAGAGATGAGCGTTCTGTCAAACCCTGACAGGAAAGAAAGCATGAACATGCTTCAGTGTTTGAAATTACGCTCTTTGGCCACATACCCGACCCGTTAGGTTAGTGAAGTCTAGTATTATATTGTATGAATCTTGTGTAAACATTGTGTTGGCAGTAACCCCAAAAGGTTACCCCAAGATCAAGCTTTAGTCACAACTCTGTGTCCCTGTTCATCTGCTAAACTACTCGAAGTGAAAGTTAGCCAGTGGCTGATGTTAGTAACAGGGACGTGTCTGCTGGTTTTCGGCTCAGAAACCGAGCTGAAATGTTTGGTTCATTAGCTGCTTTACCGGTAAGCGTTGTTTGCTCCCGCCCGCCAACGTTGTGTGTTTTGGGTGGGAGTCTGTAATTAAAGTGTCTGCGAAACAAACAAGCCCACAAAAGTGGAGAGTTTCCATCAGATTAAGCGCTGTTTGCTCTGCTTCCTGTTGCACTGACCTGACGCCTCGCAGAGCAACATTAGAATAACAAATTTTTGAAGACAGACAGGAGATCAGATGGCAAACACTCAGTTTCACTCGCTGCTGTGACACGATAAGAAACTAGATGGAACTGTTCATGTTATCACACAGCTAATACATGAAGAAAATGTAGAAAGTAAACCACTCAATTAGGAAAAAAGTGATCAAATTACGCTTTTGAAACTCAGCTCATCACAATCAGGTTTACAAATATGTTTTTCTAGAAGGTTTTCAGGTACAAGGAATTTGTCTTGGTGTTTTGATGCATAACAATAAACATGGTGGGTAGAAAATATAAAGACAGGTAAAAAGAAAGTACGAAAGTCGAAAAGCAGAAATAGAAAACTGACAAATATTTTAAAAGAATAAATACATGTTCCATACAACAGGAGTGTGCAAAGTATTGACCTTGGGAATGTGCAAAAGTTCACAGTATGAATTATTATAAAGAATATTAGCTATATGCACCTTAGTAATCATAGTAAGAAAAACATGTATGTATGTAACACATTACTATTGCTCTACTATATTGTAATGTGCTATTATTAAATGAATATATACACACATGATTGTGTTAAATGCTCATTGTGAAATGTCAGATAATAAATGAGTAATTTCATATTTTTTATAGCAAAATACCTTTTATTTCATATTGGTATGCTCTCTTTCTTGACAGTGCTGTCACCAGTCCTGCACTTTCAACCTTCAGTGAAAGTGTCCAATGACAGTAAATGACACATTAGAAGCTGCAGTTTGCCGTATGGAAATGACTCATATAGTCACAGTTATCCAAGGTTAAACATTTTTCTTTTTGCCAGGCCCCAGGGGTTAAAAAGATTATCTCAGTTTGTACACACACATAAATATGTTGATGATCAATGTGGTTTTTAGATCTCTCCATCAAAGAAACGGCAGTGACACATGTGCTTTAATGTTTATTTTGCATGTGTCCTTCAGTCTTAGTCTATGCTGGCCTTCCTGTTTTTGGTGGCTGATCATTATCTTTCAGAAATAAAGAGTTAAAGTTTGTAGCCACACAACGCTTTACATATCGAAATCCCTGTGACCACACCTCCTTCACAAGATCCTCCTTGCTGCCTCTCCCTGCCTTTTATAACGGATGAATGAATTGGAACACTTATCTTTTGGAGCCAGAGATATCTTGGGGTGGAGGTTCTGAAGGCGGGGGGTGCCTGGTAAAAAAGACCACTGTTCAGTATCTAGAGGCTACATGACCTCAGTACAGCTTCTTACCAAGACACAGCAGGCAGTCTCAGCCACCCAGCAGACACAATAGCCTCTACAGTGCAGACGCTCAGTGTGGACACACAGAATTATGGAGGAAGGACCTTACCAGTACATCAGGGTGAGCCGAGCAGAGAAAAAGCTTCAGCACGTTTATGACACAGTTATAGAGGTGGTGTTAATGTGTTAGAATATCGTGAAGGGGTTTGGAAGAAGGTGACTTTAAACTCTTTTGGCTGATTTCTCTTTTGTCCTGGCAGGATGGGAATGGCAAGGTCAGTCGGGTCATCCGGATCGGAACCCGCAAGAGTCAGGTACAGTCCTGCAGCCTTTAAATCATGAGTTGAACTGCGCTTGCTTAGTTTTCAGATATTTCAAAGACTGTGGCTTTTGTATCATTACCTGTTTAAATGTTTGTCTTTGTTTTAGGTTTTAGCTCTAATGTAAATGTGAACACATGCTGTACGGGGCCTTAGTGTGTCAGTTAAATGTGAATTATCTGATGCTCTGTTCCTCCATGCTGGTTTAGATACAGAGGAGCTGCTCTCACTGAGATAACATAGTTCTGGCTCAACAATGTGTGTTAAGATAACTGTTCCTCCTCCAGATGCCAGCAAGCATCATACTGATTTGATGCTCGCTAACTCTGTGGTGGTTTTGAATTTTCAACAGCTATCAATGTGGTTTATGTAAGGTCAAACACTGCTGTGTTCTTCTGTCTCAGTTGGCTCGCATCCAGACTGACAGCATAGCGGACAAGTTGAAAGAACTGTACCCGGACATCCACCTGGAAATAAGTGAGCATCATCCCAGCCTTTGTCTTCTGTCAGAGGATCCTGTAGACGCTTTGTAGCTGTGTCACAAACTCTTTGGTCTCTCATTTTCTAGCTGCTTCTCTTTTGCCGCCTTTCACATTAAACAGCAAATATGTTCAGCTGCTTTTGTTTCCTCTTCATGACCTGAAACCTCTCACCAAATGCTTGAAGGACTTTTGACACTCAGCAGCAGCTCCAGCTGCACTCTCACAACTTCAGTTTCACTTCGAATAATTTCACATTTGAAAGCAGAGAGCTGAGAAGCTGCTGGAGCTTGAGGTTCAGCTCTGAGAGGTTCTTGGTAAAGTCCAACATGAAGACCAGATCACACAGACACTTGCTGTCACTGAGTTTCATGTCAGGTTTTCCTTCATCTCCATGAATTATTCCAGACAAACTGACACTTTGGAGCAGTTTTCCTTTGTCTGGTGTTAGAAGCTCTGCAGTAGCGACAAGGCTCTCCTTCACAAAGTCTCCTCACTCACCACAAAACTTGCCTGTATAACACTGTAAATGTGGTTATGTGAAAGCTGCTTGTTGGGCATTCATACTCTGCTGAAGAGTGTTAACTTTGTCCAAGTGTATTCGTCCAGGTGTGTTTGTCCTTGCACCTCATCTAGTTTAGTAGGTTTTGAGCTGTATTGACTCTTGAGATTAGCCGTTTTCATCACTGCGAGCTCATTCCCACAAATTAACTTAGACACACTGGCTTGTCTTTTACGTGAAAGAACGTGTTAGTTTACCGTTTTATGTTTTTTTCTTCATCGCTGGAAAAAATAATCACTTCTTTGTATTTCTGAATTGCCTCCTGGGCCGGATCAGGCCGGAGGTGTCTTTAATAACATGTTATTGGTGTTTTTGTCAGTTGTTGCTGGTTAATCATATTATTGACTCTCTGTGTCTTCTCTCTTGCAGTTGGCATGTCAACGACTGGAGACAAAATCCTCGACACGGCTTTATCAAAGGTGAGGCGACAAATCAAAGGCTATGAAGCAGACATGTTTGCCTCCACTAACTATCTGCAAACCACAGAAAATCTAAGTAGACCACTTAGAATAAGTTGCATGCGTGGGAAGGACTTGTTGCAGTCTGTAGTTAAATGACCTTCAGTGCATTCCAGACTTGTAACTCACTCTGCTCTTAAGATCCAAAACCCTCATGCTTTAGAGTCCAGTTTGTGCTCACTGCTTATTGGAGGATGAGATTTATGATTTGATGGTTGATAAGTGCAAAGTATCAAACTAACAATAAAATCACTTTTCTTTTTGAAAATGCAGATTGGAGAGAAGAGTTTGTTCACCAAAGAGCTGGAGAATGCTCTGGAGAGGAACGAGTGAGTGTCACCGGTGTCATCTGTGGCTGACACCACTCTGGCTTCACACTATTGTTTTACCAACAGACACCAGCCGCCACAGTTTCACTGCCAGGGCTTTCACTTTGCATTGACACTCAGTTATGAATATTTTGAGCTGGTACTCAACAAGTATGGATTTTTAGCATTTTTAATGGCTCATGGGAAATGTCTCACTTTTGAATAAAGCACAGATTCAGTGACTCAAGCCAGGGTCACTGTAAAAGCCCATGCAGAGGGAAACCCTTTGATTTCCTCCACTGCCTCAGATGTAGCAGGTGGCTTTTTTCTGTGGCACACACACCACTGACTGGCTGTTTTATATACCATGGGACATAATGGAGCATGTATATGTGACTGTGTTTCTGCCCGCCCCACACCCCACAGGGTCGACCTGGTCGTCCACTCGCTGAAAGACCTTCCCACCACTCTGCCTCCAGGATTCACCATCGGGGCTGTGCTGAAGTGAGTGCACTCACACAAGCAGTGTACAGTTTGTCTGTACAGATTCATTATGTGGTGGGTACTTTCTGCTGCTGTAAAGGGGCTGTAAGTTACATTTTACAGACCCTTAGCACAGAACGACCACAAAGTGCTCAAGTGAGCAGCAGCTGAGGTCAGAGTGGGAGGATGTGTATTGGACATTACATTACATTAAGGCCTCAAGGTTATACACAGTGTGTTTGGGTGAAAAACACGAAATATAATCTTATTGTAATCTTATTGTGGTTGTCATGTCTCCAGCTCTAAGCACTCACTGTCCTTTTTACCTGCTGCTTTTAGGAGAGAAAACCCCCATGATGCAGTGGTCCTGCACCCAAAAAATGTCGGGAAAACTCTTGACACTCTGCCAGAAAACAGGTACAATTAAACAGAAAATTCAACAAGTTGTGTCTTTTTCTTCACTCATATCCACAGTTTGGAAAAGTAAACTGTGTGTGTTTGTGTAGTGTGATTGGCACCAGCTCACTGCGCCGTGCTGCTCAGCTGAAGAAGCGATTCCCCCACCTGGATTTCAAAGATATTGTATCCTTTCAGAAGTCAGAACACGATAGTAGACGGAAATAAGATGTGAATTATTTCAATTTGACTTCATTTTAACATGCAGGGGAGGGCGCTAACAAGCCAGGCTGGAAACTGTATTTGTGTCCGGTGTTTTCCTTAGCCTGTCGTCTCCAGCGTGGAAACCTGAACACGCGTTTGAAGAAGCTGGATGAGAAGGACGACTTTGCTGCCATCATACTGGCTGCTGCCGGCCTCAAGAGGATGGGCTGGGAGACGCGGATCGGCCAGGTATAGTTCATCATGTGAAGTCCTCCCTGTGAAGCCTCTGGGCGACATTTCTCATCTAACAGTCAAACTGTCTGTCTTTCCACTGGTAGGTCCTGGGGCCTGAAGACTGCATGTACGCTGTTGGACAGGTAAGAACCATGGCATGTAAATATACCTAATATATGTAAAAGACAAAGATAAATAATAGCTAATGATGCATTACAACATCCAGTGTCCTTGAGTAAAAAGCCCACATGTGTGTGTTGCAGGGGGCTCTAGCTGTGGAGGTTCGGGCCAGAGATGCAGACATTCTGGAGATGGTGTCTGTCCTCCATGACCCTGACACTGTGCTGCGCTGCATAGCTGAGAGGGCCTTCCTCAGACAACTGGTACACCAGACAAACACACATACACACTCTTTGTCTCACTTTCACATTGTGTGAATATGGAAATCTTTGTGTATTCAATGTAACTGTCATTTGCAGGAGGGCGGCTGCAGCGTTCCAGTGGCTGTGCACACTGAGGTGAAGGACTCGCAGGTAAGCGTGCTAAGTAGACGCAGACACATACACACACAGATATTTTGCATGCATGCAATTCTGTTTGCCACGCCCCGCCCCTATTGGTTCCTGTTGCAACACCTTCCTGTTCTCACACAGCACATATGCACATATTTACAGCAATAGTGGTGGCAGATTCATCATTCGTCATGTTTGAAACGATGGGTTCTGTTCTACGTCACCTGTTAACCCACAAAGTACCACAACGTGCTTAGAGATGTTCTCCCCAGCTTTTGAAGTAAAATTGTGTTTGTACGACCATAGATGGTGAGGTAGTTAGTCATGCAGCAGCCCAGTTAGCCTGCCAAGCACTGATTGGACCTGCTGTTCAGTGGAGGGATGTAGCAAATGGTCAACTGCATGTCGTGATCCAGTTTTTGAAATAAGACGCTGCAAGTTGGAGCAATGTGACAGTGTCCCACCACAATACCAACCTCACTGTAAATCTGGCTTCAGCCTTTGCCCCATCTTGACAGCCCCACTCAAAATAAGCAGCTGTTTGCTATTTGGTGTTAGATAAAGCAGACCGGGTGAAAAAAATAGTAGTGAGACTCAAACTTCAGGTCAAACTTCTTAATGTTTCTCCAGCTCTACCTGACTGGAGCTGTGTACAGCCTGGATGGATCAGACAGTCTGAAGGACACCATGCAGACCAACATTGCTGCTGCTGACAAGGTAACAGCTGAGTGTGTCTTGACCACTGGTCACATGACTATTGCCACATTTTAGAAAAATGCTGCTTGTTTCATGTCATGAACATGAAGAGACCGGATGGAACATGTAATGAGGGTGAAGTTGTCTGCTCTCATACCACATGCCAAAACTGACAGTTATGATGTGTGTGACAGAGCCAAGAGAAGGTGGACGAGCGGGTCCAGCGAGTGGGTGTCACAGCCAGCAAGATCTCGGATGAAGCCCAGGACCGGGCCGAGCGCCTCGGCGTCGACCTGGCCGACTTACTGCTCAGCAAAGGGGCCAAGGAGATCCTGACGGTGGCCAGGCAGCTCAACGACGCCAGATAATCCTGCCGGGCTGAGGGGCGGGGCTCCCGGGGTGACCTGGTCCTCGAGTGCACGAATCAGTCACAGCCTTGTGTCAAGTAAAAACTTGAATTCCTTTTTTTTTTTTTTTTTGTTGCACATTTCATGTTTGAGAAAAAGAATGGTGAAGCTCTGTTGCACCTGGTTAGCCCAGTCAACACCAGATAAATTGCTGAGGATTTCAAACACTACTTGGACCAAAGTTGTGCTCAGTGTGGTACAATGCTGCTAAACTGATTGTCACTATCAGCTTGTTCAGGGTCACTGCACTCTGTAGCACACTTGGTCTTGGTTCCAGCCTGTTCTCACACACAGTACCTCATGGAACCATCTCCTGAGCCATGCAGAAACCGCCTTACTGGGATTATCATTGAGAAACACAAAATGGCCTTCAAGCATTGTCACAGCACTCGCAGTACTGTCACTGACTGATATCCTCATGGTTAAACCCTTTTTTTTTTTTTTTAAAGCATGCCACAAAGGGAATGCTACCAAAATTCAGCACTCTCAAATATGCCCCCCCCAATTTAGGATGAATTATCAGCGTCTGTTATTGTTCCCCAAACCCAGAGTTCCTCTCTGAGCTCTTAGCAGCGTTCTCATTTGGAAAAGCTGACTTCTGACGGTACCAAAGATGAGCTGTTAGCACGTGGGCACATTTTCCGGTTTGCTGCAGTGAAATGACGCTCCTTTAGGTGAGAAAGTTCAGACAAATTACTATAAATATAAACTCAGTCCTTCATTCATCAGCTCTAAGCTCTTTTTGCCAAGAGTCAACAGTGACTCTCTTTCTCCTTGATGCTCATTAGTACTCGATCAGCCCTCATCCGTGGGAGTAATTACTGTTACAGTGTAGGATTTCAGCTGAAGAGGTTTACTGCTTTTGAGAGTGTCCTACCTAGCAACCTCTTTTACAGAGAGAGACTGTATTTATAATAGATGATGATAAGCTGAAGGGAGCATTTAATGTACCCCTCCTGTGACACAGCCGGTGACGCTGACTTTGTCCACATGTGTCCTGAACCACTACATGACTTGTTTATCGCTGCAGCAGTCCCTGCATCTGTTTTCAGTTTTCCGCTCTGGTTTTAAATGTACACCGGGCCGTTCCAGCAACAGTTTGTCCTGCTTCTGCTTACCTGGTATTAAATATAAATGCGACAGTTGTGGATGAACAGTAGTATAATGGACAGAAATAGCAGCAAAGCTACACATTGGATTACAAGAACAGGCTGTAGGATGAATTACTGTGATGTTAGAGATGTAAAGTAGCCAAGTAGACCTTATTTAATGTAAAAATATCTGCTTATTTCTTAAAAACATAACAGTGTTTTACAGCTGTATTGCCACACTCATTACACTGGATCGAGGCTTGAGTAATGACCTTTAGGGACTCATTCATGCAGATGGTACTTGCAGTTGTGGTGTAGTTCTAATGAGGTACCCCTGCATTCAATAAACAATACAAAAATTACCTCATCTCATAATTATGACCTCTTGATCTCTATCTTATGAGCCTTTTCTTGTATTAACGAGATAAGGATGGATGATGTCATCATGAGATAGTGTGTGTACATATATATATCCTCATAGAATTTGTATTTAGCATCATAATTACAGCATCTGAAACGATGGATCTCATATGGATCTTCTTGTAATTCTAGAGTCGGGTTTTATTTAGCAATTTGGAGACATGGCTGTCCTAATCATGAGATGTCAAGTCATAGTAAAGAGATACAGAAGTCGTAATTACGAGAACATATCGTTTGGGTAATGCGGTGCGCACTTGTATAGTTCATCCACAGCTATTCAAAATTTTAGCAGGTTGTTTTTTTGTATATATTAAGATATAAGAAAGAACTTTGTATTTGCTGTAAAGTTGTCATGCAGGATGCTGTACTCCACATATCAACCGTGAAGTGTTTCCAAAAGCAATAGACTTTCAAACAAACCTTGACCTTAATGACTCGCCTAATGAAGTGAACTTGTCTTGAATGCCACTGTTTGTCTTTCTACAGTTTCTATCAAAGTGCCAGCTCGGTAAATGTATCATCTCTGCGTATCAGCCTTCCATATCTGCCTTGTGATGAGTCACAGTAGACTCTGGATCATCTGTATCAGTATACCCACTGTATAGTTAGTGTGATACCATATTGAACTCCCTTGATTGTATGCTATACTTAATTTAAACCTCCTGAGACAGTGTGAGGTAACGTTAGCCATATTTGCTTTTCAGCTTTAATTTCTGAATGGATTAATGTAGAATGTCTCTGTATTTAGATTCTCTATGGTAGTGCTCATTGTTCCATCGGTCTGTTAATGACTAAATATTGACATGGTGTCATCAAGTGTGTTTGTTTGCCACTTATGAGAACATCATGTCAAATTAAAGTGCTGATGTTAATAAACAATTGTCAGTAAAGTCTATTCCTGCGGTTATGTGTTTTTTGTGTTGCTATAAATTATATATCAGCGGACAGCTCAAGCACTTGTTGTAGTATATTTACAGATTAATATGTGTGTAAAGCACAAAATATCAGTGCCACATACTCACGACTGAATAGTCTACAGCAGCTGACAGTGGCTGTACTCAGGAGTGTTTTGAGCTGAGCTGTACCAAAATTCAAGCGGTGGTTGTAAAGACATTTCACTAAAAATCTCGAATGTCAAAGTCGTCAGGATACATCATCTAGGAAGCATTTATGTATGAAATTTAATGGCAGTCATTTTATTAGTTATCGAGACAAACGTCAACCTTCCGATGAGGCCAGGTGAACAGGGGACTGCCAGGTTTTTAGGATATTATGACAGAACGTCAAGGAACCAATGTCTGTACCAAATGATGTGCAATGCCATCAAGTACAGATATTCTGCTGGAGAATGGAAGCGTGAGCTGCAGCTGCCACTGGAGGAAAAGCCAGCGGATCAAACTCAGTAGGAGTCATCCTCTGGGGGCCATGACTGACTGTACAAAATCCCATGGCAGTTGATGGTTTCCAGTCAGAACCAGTGCAGTGGACCAACCATCCAGCATTCTACAGTTCAAACCTAAATTACAGTATTACAAGACCAAAATGTAGACAAAGATAAGGCACAGCAGATCATTTCAGCAAGACAATGCCACGCCACATCCTGCACAGCTTCATATGCAGTGAAAGAGTGCAGGTACTGGAGTCTTACTGTGTGTTTCTGAAAACCATGGATGTTGAAACGTTACACTTCTTTGCGTTCTTTACATTCAAACTAAGTTTCAGTTTTCAGCATTATACTGTGACAGGCATTTTGCTCTGGAGACCAGGCTGGGAACATGGTAACAGGCTGCCCCAACTTTTTTGGAACGTGTTGCAGGCATCAAATTCAGAATGAGAAAGAAACAGTAAAATTTAGCAGCTTGAACATGAATGTCTTGTTTGTGTTCTGTATTCAGCAGGTTGAAAAGGACTTGCAAATCATTTGTGCTGTTTCACACAGCGTCCCAACCAAAGAACTAAAACGTAAAATAACACACATTGTTATATGTATTTCCTTTTTCTGAATGCACTTACTGTGTCATATAGCTGAAAAACATATGCTGAATTATAATAATAATTATATATTAGAATAATATAATATGACTATCTATTATAAAGTACCCATCTGTTCCAGGAGATTTGCTCAGTTAAGGTTTCTAAATCGCATTCTTCATTCTTGTTTTGTTTGTTTTTTTATTGCATTTTTGTTCTTTTGTTGGCCAATGAGGATGTTTGACACACAGTAAATGAAATTTAAAAGATCAAGTCTCTGCTTCTACTTCTTGGAATAAATTCCATACAGACTTCAGTTAGCACAGCACGGACATCGTGGCAGCTGTAAATGACTTTAGCAGAGGGGGAAGAAGCACGACTTCAGGTGCTTCCTGACAGACAGGCTGGAGATGATGGAGATGTTGCATCTGATGCTAGCCGGCAGATCCTCACAGGCAGCCACAAATCTGGATAAGGTCAAATTTAGCCAGCTGGGGACAACATATGTCTCTCGTAAAAGCCTGAGGCAGCACAGATTTGATACAAGTTTACTGTCTTTTATAATACAGCTGCAGGAAAGCACATACTGTAATGTGTCAGTTTATGGCCAGGTTGAATGAGCCGCTGATTTAAGGGGTAAAACTCCACCAAGTTTCACCAAAATGGAGTCTTTTAGTCATTTTCAGGCATATATTTGAAAATGTTCTCGTCAGTGAAACCTCTACCTTCCACACATGTCCTTGTTTGTGTGGGCTGTAGCAGCAGTGCTGGGCTCCAGGTCAGTCACTTGTGGGAAGACTCCCGTGGAGAGAACAGCCTGGGGCTTCCTGTCACAGCAGTAACATCCCACTCTGCCACATCACCTCCTCCAGCTCACAGCACACTCGGGTTTTTGTCCTCAAAGACTTGAATGATCCACCTGGCCGGCCAAGGAAAATGAGTCACGGCCTGCACCAGCGGCTCTACTGATCTACAGGCCAGAAAAGTACTTCAGGCCAGGGTCTGACAGGTCTGACAGCATGAAGAGTCTTTTAAATATTGGGTCAGAGCCAGCATCTAGCCTCCACCCCTCTGAGGAGCTGCAGGGTAACCAACTACTGTAGATGCAGAAAGTGATGACACATGATGGTGTGGTCATCCAGCAGGAGCAAGTTCTTTACTCCTCCAGGATTATTCACACACAGAGGGTGCCTTCGCTGAATTAAAACCTGAAAAAGTGATTGTGTGCTATCTCAAAAACATCGCCTCGTAACCTTGCCCACTCACTCGCAGAGTCAGTGATATCTTAAAATCACTTGTCTTTTTAAAAACGCATTATAACCTGAGTTAAAGCTGCATTTCCTCAAATCTTGGAATAATTGGCAATCACATTTTCATAGTCATAATTTGAAGCAGCTTCAATTGAAGCTGCACCTCAATGTCAAGGAAAATGTCCTTGGTTTGACTGGATGACATGAATCCACTCCTTCAGCTAAAAAAACACCAGTACTGGAGGTTTCCACTGGTTTACTGCGACATTCACTGTGGATGAGAAGGCCGATTCACAAAACACACAGGAGGATGTAGAATTTTATTGGGTTTGTTCACCTTTACAGTATCTGTAGTGTAGGTGCAAACCAAAAGGAAAAATAGCAACCTGTTGTTTTAAATGGTCGTTTTTAAATTGCTATGTAGAAAAAAGATGCTTTTATTTCATGTTCAATCAGAACAAAACCAAACTAACAATGAACACAATGTCACTGACTTTACCTGCAGAGGCCACAGAGGACTCAAAAAATGAGAGCTGTTTAATGAAAAGGACACATTTGTCTTTAGAGTGCGTCACAAACACAACAAAAGATAGATTCAAGGCTAGAATAAAGCGTACACGAAGCCCACAGACACACTTAAATTAAAAATCAACAAATATTGATTTCAAAAGAAGTTACTTTAATTGCTGTACACATTTGGTGATATGTTCAGAAAATAAATAAGGAACACAGGAACTACACGCCTTCTTCGTCTATGCTTTCACACGTGGCTCTCTCCTTCTGATGTTTCACTGTCTTTAAAGCTGCTCCAGCACGTCATGTGATGAGAATGAACTTGAATTTCATTCGACAGAGAAAAACTTTTACATCTCTCTGGTAGCAGCGCATTTCTTCCAAGCACCTGTGCCAGCAAAGCTTTTGCAAAAGTTGCACAGCAAGAAAGCGATTTCACTGGAATCAGCAGTGGTCTGCAGATCAAAGAAGCAGGAAGATGTTAAGATCAATGCAAGCGTTCCATAAAACTTTCCATGTCCCAGGAAATTCATGTTTATCGTGACGTTTTTCAAGATAGGTGTTAAATTGCATTTCTTATTGGTGCATATTCTTCCTGAATGAATTTGAAGGTGAGAAGTTTCCAAAACAGCCAGATTTCAATGTCGCTTCAGTGAGGAGAGCCAATTAGGAGCAAATCAAGATGTGATGAAGATGGTAAAGGGTGCGTTCACATAGCTTTTATTTTTCACTATGAAATTTCATTTATTTATATCTGAAACAAAGGGGGGTGAATGACAAGATTGATATCAGTGTCATGTTTTTCTGTGAGTCTCCTTGTAAACAAATTAAACTCACCACAACAGACTGTGTATCCTGGAGCTCTAATAAATGTGTTGAATGCATAATTCCTCATAAAACATTTGCAAAGATGATTTTTGGAAGTATCTTAAATCCAGCATCATTTCCAACCATGTCTGCTTGCTAGCAGGCTTCACCTTCCCTGTCTTTGTTGGCACATTGCTGGCGATCTTGGAGTAAATTAAACTTCTCCACCTGCTGATCAGTGTGACACCACTGGTGGGACTGTGCATTGTGTCATCCGTGTGTGTGCATGTGTGTGTCCACTCAGAAAAAACAGCTTAATGGCACTACTGGAGGTCAAAAACTCACACAGGGAACCTTGAAGCTAGAGTGGATTAGCTTGTGTTAGCATAAAAAGAGGAAGAAATATCTCTCACAGCTCTAAAACATTATGAGTACTGCAAAGAAATGAGGCTCTGATATCATGACAAGCCACATGTGTGATGTGCATCGAGTATCAGCCTGAGCAAACTTTCATTTTGTGCTTGCATGCGATGCAGCTGACAGCGTCTTCTTCTGTAGCCATGAGCGGGCAGTCACTACACCAGGAGACATCACTTTAATTCAGAGAGGCACTCACAACAACACAGTCACTCAATCAATGGAACACTTTTCAGAGCTGCATGTACACACATACGTCTTCAATGCAGTCAACACCTGAGATACAGAGCATTAATTCGTGCATGCTGCTCAAAGTGATGATCCTCTATTTGAATATTTTTGCTTGTAACATCCGAAAGAAAAAGTTTATAAATAAATTAAAAAAATGTGACTGGAAGACTTCTCAAAATATGATTATTTACAGCTACTCTGAACCCTTGAACAACATCGAACAAACGCACACTAAAAATGTGCTCGGCCAGAATGAAGACGCTACTGTGTGATTGTCAATAGTGCAGGTTGTGCTGTCATAACTGTGGTTATTTCACTTTTACAGACACTGCATGAATGGTAGAAGACACTGCTGTACTGGATGTGCTACTCGTGGCGCAAAAAAGAGAAAGCGTGCGGCCACATTATGCGGTTAGCATCAGGAAGCTCCCTGATGAAGAAGCCAATGCTGATATGTTGTCCGCCAGGCACTGAAGTAGTGCAAGCAGGACGAAGATGTCCTTTAAAAAGAAAAAAAAACAAACAATCGGTACCATCTGTTTTCATCCTGGTCAGGAGCCCTGTGGTTCAAGCTGAGTCACTCTCATTACATATTCTCAAGTGCCATTCGGGTTTGTGATTAAGCACAAACTCAAATGCAAATGAGATATCGTGGACACAACTGATGCAAACATTTAGTTACTGTCCCCCGAGTGCGACCGCAATCAATCTGCAGCTGCCACCTTTTCACGCAATGGAAGGCCAGCGCCACGTTGTGACAAAACATTTACAGTATCCTGTGTCAAAGGGACACAGCATGTTATCAGACTTACATGTTGGATGCTAAGATTTAGCATGTGAGATATGTTGGAATTCAGCTGCGGCATGCTAACGTGCTAACGTTAGCATGGCGTGCTAACGTTAGCATGGCGCACATCTATAGTCTCACTTTAAATTTGAGTGCACCTGTCATACTCAAAGGCTGTGTCTGAAATTACTATTTGCCATCTTTTTTAAGTGTCCAAATTGGGAACTTTGCGAACTTTTTTGGTGCCCTCAAAAATGTGCACAATGGAATTAAACATGCAAACAGTTATGAACACATTTTTTGTTAGCAATTCCACAATGAAATGCGTCAGATTTGGCAGATAACCAAAATCACATCTGTGCAACGCTCCACCAGTGTCGGAAATCTCAACCCACAGTGACTGAGGGAACGAGGGACACAGCTAATGTTTAGCGGTAGCTAACGGAAGCTGAGGCAAGTCAACCAATTTTTGCGTTTAGAGTTTAGGGAACTAAAACCTTTTGGCTTTGTGAAAATCAACCTTAAAAATAAAACCTGAGTCATCTGAGCTGAAAATTAAGGTAAAGACCTCCATGTTTTTGTTCTTTACGTCAGTGTCACACTACTGCTATAGTCCTGTGTACTTCATGGGATACATTCATGTTGGTGCAAACTCTTTTCCTCACTAATCATTCACAGAGCACACTGTCCGAAAACATGCTAATTTCACGACATTTTCTGAGACGGGGACGACACTATCGACACATGATGCAGCTGGATCGGTGGGAGCTCTCCCACACAGTGCGCCTGACGCCCACGTTGCCCACGCCAACGTCTCCCTCATTCTTACAAGAAAAACAATTATAGGATGAAATTTGAGTGTGGACGTCTGTTGAAACCAGCCTCAGAGGAACACGGTCCGTTCAGTCATCTTCAGGCAGGAAGCTTCTTCAGCAGGCTGCTACACCAGCAGCTGTGTGAAGAGGAGAAAGGTTCCAGTATTCTGGGGGGCTCTGGGGGGCTGTAACTGGCTGCTGCTGCCTGTGGGAGTACAGTGGGATCAGGCTGGGCAGAGTTCGGATCAGGCAGATGTCATTCTTGTAGGAGCGTCTCCCTCCAGTCAAAGCTGTGGTTTGGTCCATGTGTGAGGGGGAGGATGGGAGGGTCGACTAACTGCCACACCCCCGTGTCCCCCTGCTCCTCACAGGAGCAGAAGCCCAGGTACGGGATCTAAAGGCCAAGCACAGGAATCAGTGGTTAGTTCCTCAAGGAAATGACACATGCTTTGTGGACGACAGATTAGGGTCAAGTTGAGGCGCTACAGGCGCGGACAACAAAACTGGCAGAGCAGTAAGAACATGTTCCTGATGACAGCCGTTTTGCCTTCTTATGTGTGAACTTGACTTTTCAGTATTCTAACCCCGCTGCCAGTATTTTTATTTACCAGAAGCTGCTCTGCTCGCTGGTGGCTCATTGGACAGCTTGCACTCTGCAGCCATCTTGTGGCACAAACAGTTAAACTGTTTCATTGCCTGAAAGCTATCACAGAGGATTGTTCAATTTCTGTATTGAAACTAGGTTACTTTGTTTTTCTAGAATGGACTTGTTGTTTGTGAATTGATTTTCTTTTTTTATTTGTTGTAAATGTTCAATGCGCCTACATTTGGCCATTATAATGCATTTCTCCCAGGATTATATTCCCTCAGGGTGGAAAAGTCTCTTTTTTTTTTTTTAATTCAAATTTTTATTTGGAAAAGCAGATGGTACAGAACTTCACTTCTTGATACAATTTAATGTCCACATCAGCGTTGTGGATGCAGGATCGTTAAATGCTAATCCAGGTTTTTAATAACGTAACATAACAAATATAACATGTGGGCGGGAGTGGGGGAACCCCTCCAATCATTCACATCAGGAAAAGAAGAAGAAGAAAAAAAAGGAAAAGTCTCTTTTTGAGATCTTGGTCGATTGGAAAACTTAAGACCTACTACTACTACTACTACTAAAATGATAAAATTACTCAAGCACTGTGATGAAATACAGTTTTGTGAGGTGGATATCTCATGATAAGAGATTTAAACCAGGGATAAGTGATCAGGGCTTTGAGAGGTGGGCACAAAGGAGTATTACAGCTATATGCACACTTGTTGAGAGAGGCGAAATGCAGAGCTTTCAAGCTTTAAGGGAAAATTTTGGGTTGGAGGCAAGGGAACTTTTTAGATATTTTCAGGTAAGGGATTATTTTTTAAAAGAAATTAAAGTAAAGGAACCCAGAGAACAAAATGGGATCATTAAAATAATCATAAATGCATACGAAGGAAGAACATGTAGAGTTATCTCTGCTCTATATCAAGCTATTGGTGCCAGCGGGGGTAATTCAACTATATATATTAAAGAAAAATGGGAAAAAGAGCTGGGCATAGAAATAACGGAGGAGAACTGGGATAATGTGTGCACACATGTGTGCATGTACATGTGTGCACACATATCACACATTTTGCAAATGCGGCAGGAACAATTTGAAAAGAAATGGGAGAAATGGTTTTGGTACAAGGAGGAAGATGATACCACTGACTGAAGGATAACTTGACAGACTTGATTGTTTGCATTTATGAAAGAATTAATGAAAGGACCCATAAGCTGTTTTATTTTATTATCATTATTATTATTATTATTTTTGTTTTATAATTACTATAACTATACTTTCATGTTGTTGGTTTCTGTTTTTATGCATGGATGACATTGTATTTGGATGCAAAAAATCTAATAAAAACCAAAGTTAAAAAAAAAAGAAATACAGTTTTGAGGTAGTTGTGCTTAAATATTTTAATTTGCTGATACTTTACATTTCTACTCATTTATCTGACAGCTTCAGCTGCTTTGCTGATTCATTAAATGTTCATTCATTAAAGTTTTGTTCAGTGAAAAAAATGGAAGCTCACTCTTGTCAAGTCATTTAGCCTGGAACTGAGTCCTTAATGTAATGTGCAACCTGTTTTCAATGCAAATCAGCTCATTTCAAGAAGAGAGGAGGCCAGCTCATGAAGAGGCAGGAGGCCGGTCTGACTGGTTGAGATCAGCTGTTACTGACAACACTGCTGTTCTGCTGTTTCATCCTGCACCGACCAGCCAACTCCACACTGACCAAAATGACTTTACAATGTATAGCTTAGAGTGATCCACTCAGTCTAAGATACGTATTATAGTACACTTCCAGAATCAGGGATAAGAAGACTCAACTCTGGCCTGAGTTACAAAAGCTTACAATGACAGATAAGACCACAGTGAATATTTACCACAGATGGGAACAGGACTTTGGTGAGACCAGACTTGATTTTGTAAAATACCCAAAAAAAAAAAAAAAAAAAGCTAAATTGTATGAGAAATTATTATATTGCAAGTAATTATTTCATGATTTTCATCACATTTAGAAGTTGAGAAGATAAAATAGTGCTGGACTCAAATAATGAAGATTTAAAATGGCTAAATAAAAACAAGTCAAATGAAATAACTCAAGGGCAACACTTTTTCTTCTGGGATGGAATATGACATGTTGGCACAGACCATCTGTTTCTCTTCTGCACTGCATGAAAACTAATGAAGCCGTAGTGGAAGCTCAGTCAGGAAGAGTATGCTCTTACATGCTTAGCGCCTGTATCTTACCTCTCATACCGTCACACCTCTCACTCCTCTCACGCACACTCCCTGCCGTCACTGTCTGGGGCTGTCGATTAAGATATCAGCTGTTCTCATCAGCTCGTCACGTCTATCAAACGACACACCTTCCTCTTTAGCCTATCATCTCGCTGCTGTCTTCTTAAATATGATTCCCTCTCTCTGCCTGAGTTCATTCATGCTGTTTTCCACTTCTCCATCCCCGCCCAGGCTTCATCATTTCCTCACCCTCATCAGCCTCAGCAGTCATCAGCCACCAACACCACCAGTGTCTTTACCCCAATTTTGGGGATTTATGTTGCTGCTGCTCAGGGCGATGCCCCTCCATTACAAAACCTGCCTGTGGCGTCTAAGCGCAAAAGACTTTGTGATAAGACTTAATGATCACATAAACAATTATCTGTACTTCATCCACTTGACATCTCTTTGTATTTAACACTGGCAGGTCTATGCTGAATCATTTCCTTTCAGCATGTTTTCATAAAAACATAAAATGAAATACATGTACAAGAACTATATTTCATATATTTCTTTGATTTGTTTTAATTTAGGCGCTTTAGGTTTTCCATAGATGCTCTGTTTGGTAACTTTGTAACGAATACAAACATGCAGACAAACACCGAAGCCTCACTGACCTGAGTGACAAAAGCATGGACGCCCAGCTTCCCACTAGTGAGCAACCCAACAGAGAACAGTTATCTAAAGAGCGACTTTACAAACATTATGGGACTAGCTGTGAGCATGCAGAACAAGCAACTCGGCAGACGCCTCCATGTTTACCAAGTCGGGTCAGAGTGGTCACACTGGACAAGCTGGAATTGGAGACCAAATGTAATATGTGCTTACAACCACAGAAGACAAAAAGTCTTCAAGAGAGTGGACTGTTAGAGGGGTAAACCCTGGCAAGAGATATAACTTTTTGTCAATCAGGTGGATAAAAAAGAAAAATGTACATGTACATTTGAGCTATTCCTTGATTCATTTGTTTTTTTCTTTCATTTCATACATGGTTGCCTTACATCTAGTCACAGTGGGCACAGAGAGAGGAACTGACGAACCCAGATGGAAGTAATGATGGATGATTGGAAAAGTGGGATGTATAAAAGAAATAAAAACGAGGATGGGCTGGATAAAAAAAGACGTGCAGTGAACAGACCTTTCGGACTACTTGGATGAAGTCCTTGGCGCTCTGTGGGCTGCGGCCCTGCAGCTGGCGTGTGCAGGCCTCTAAGGAAGATGCGTGGGCTACAATCAGCACGTTGTTTCCTGCAAAGAGTGGAAACCCAGGCAGGATGCAACATCAGCCGTGGACAAACAATGAAGTAAAGGTTCACCTACACAGGCTCAACAACCTCTTCCAGATGCACCAGGTGCGTCTCTCACCAGTGTTTTTGCAGTCTGACAGGATATCTTTGGTCACTTGGTAGCTCCGGCTCATGTAGTTCTCATAGGGCTCAGACACAGTGAGCTTGCTGACTGGGATCAGAGGTCTGTATGGAGGCAAATACCAAGACTCAGCAAAACAACTGCACATTAATAATGATAAATAAGAACTATGTTGCAGCTCTAGAGGTTTAGTTCTGTTGGGTGCCTTTGAGTGGAGGCGTTTGTTGGCCTTGCTGTACTGTGGTTTGGGGTCACCACTGAAAAAAGATGAAATTCATCACCAACACACAAAAGTAAAAGCTATCTGCAGATACGTACTACAGAGCTGCAAAGGATGTGTTTGCAGGGCAGGCAGAGCGGATAGACAGCTCAGCTACAGCTGCAGGTAGTGCATGTGAACTGTACGCTGCTCAAATATTTACTGAGTATACAGAATATATATACATATATACATACCCACACTGTATGTGCAAGTTCCGGTGCTGCAAATGCAATGCACACACTCTAAACTGATAATTACTGAGAAAAATAAAACAGAAGGGATAGTAATGTTTGATGCTTTGGAATACATTTTTTGTATGCATTAAACACTACACACATAGAACAGTGCAGCACGTTCGGCGTTTTCACCTGACACCATTCCACTGTTTTGTTTCTACACGTGAAAAAGAAATTCTAATGTAAAAAAGCCCACAGTCAAGGATCAGGTCCCATTTTCAGGGAGCAAGATTAGTGGGTCAGCCATCTGTCTTTGGGCTTCTAGCAGGTTTTCTGAAATCACCAAGCTGGCTCTCTTTTAACCTGTTAAGATCACCGTGGAAACCTATGCTGCACAGCTAACCAGTGCAAGTTAACGTCAGAGGATCAGATCACAGCAGGTATGCACCCTGGGGTAACCCTGGGTTAGTTAACCACAATAACTGCCCAATAAATAGCAATTACCCAGTATTAATCACACACACTGTGAAGTAGCTCAGTAACGGCTCATCTGAATATAACTGTTTGCTACTTACAATACTTCATTTCCCTGTGGGTATCGCGGATTAAGCTAATGTCACGTTAAGAACTCCATGTTCTTCTTGTGTTTGTTGACCTTTCATGTGAAAGCGCTCAGAGCTGCATCAGTAAACTCAGAGTTAGCAGAGCCAGCGGAGAAGCAGCGTCATGCAACCAGTTATCCAGGATACTGATGTCAGGCTGAGCAGTGCCAGGCAGCTCGAAGACAGTCAGACCGTGTTCTTTAGGAACGCTGCACACTTTTCAACAACTAACATGCTGCTATATATGAACTTCACTTGATTTTTTAGACACAGCTGGTTTACACAACTATATGAAATGTGAAAATGATTGTGCACTATTTAAATCTATATATATATCAGCTAATATTATCAGGCCTAATCAGCCATCAGCATTTTTTGTTGTGAAAGCCTTCGACACAACCTTTCTGACAGCGATGTAGGCTAGCTGCCAGCTCCTACATCGCAACAGATGAACGTTTGGAAGAAATGTGGTGTGATCAGAGACTGTGAGAGTAACTGTCAATGGCTTTCCTGCTTGTAAAAAGTGCCAAAAAGTATTAGCTGCATGCTAGGCACATCGTTGCTGGGGGAAGCCAGGTGCTGCGCCAGTTGACTGATACATTTCCAAGAAGACAACTATGCCAGAACAGGAGGACAAGAAGGCCATAACCCAGCTACTTGTAAAAATTGTGCAGCAGATCATTTAATACTCTGTGTGGTGATGGATTCAGCGACCTGGCACAGGGCTTGATTGACACTAGCAAGCTGCAAAACTGGACCTGTGTAAGACTTGGACGCTTTATAGATCATTTTGTACAGACATTTTGCAGATGACAAACACATTTGCATCACTAATGAATTAGATTAAATGCACTCAATTGCACATTTTTTTAGCTGTTTCTATCACCTGTACGTTGTGTCCACACTGAAGTGGGCTGCAGCCAGGTCAGTGGGCGGTATCCATGCAGGGAGAGAGTTCCCAGAAACCCACTTGGTCCATTCAAAAAGCCCTGGTTCCACTCGCACCTTCAGCTTACCATCCTGCTGGAGACCTGTTTACACAGACATGACACATCAGAGCTCATCTTAAAAGCAAACACTAGAATTGCATGCTTTGTGGTTGTATGCCTCCCCCATCAGTCAAGCAGTTTACATCCATGACAGAGGACTGATAGAGAGCTTCATCACATCGTGCAACAACAATCACCTGAAGATCAACATCAGCAGAACTGATGGGTTTGAGGTGGGCGACAATGCTTCAAATATGGATGTTGCTGCAGAGAAGCTACAAACTGTAAAACGCGGAAGCTTCAGAAAACCCGGCAGCACAGAAGATCTCTACAATCAGCATAATTTCAAGGTGGATGCTAAAAATTAGAGTCACCAATTCAGTATCTGACCAAATGTGAAATATGGTCACAATCTCTCCTTCTGCTCCTGAGTTCTGGTGCTGAATAATGACCAGAAAAGTGTTTTTATGGATTATTTTTCATTAACTTTTGGATATAAAATGTCATCATTTCATTTTTTAATCCTGAGAAATTTGTGTGAAATCATGTCATAATTAGAGTATGAATTCTTGGGTTTTTTGTGGTCACTGTGACCTTTGACCACCAAAATCTAATCAGTTCATTCTGAGTCCAAGTGAACGTTTGTGCCAAATCTGAAGAAATGCCCTCAATCGTAACGCTTCTCGTAAACGTATCCCTGGGACGTATAGACGGACGACGGACACCCCATAAACACTACGCCTCTGGTCCTTCTGAGACCTCTTTACATGCCAACACACTACAATAATTTTAGTACAGTTCATTTGCTTAAATTCAACATGAGCACCTTTCTCCTGAGATCAAATTTAGCGATCAATGAGTAACCCTGCTCCATGACATTTTCTTGAGCAGACTTGTCTTACCTTTCAGGATGTTCTGTGCAGTCTGAACACATCGCAGAGAGGGAGAGCAGTACACAAAGTCTATCACTGTGTTGCTCTCCAAGAGGGCCTCACCTGCAGAAACACATATTTAGCACACACACATCACACACAAAATGCAATAACAACAACAACAACAGGTGTAGCACCTCATTCAGATTGACACTGGTGACGTACCCACTAGTCGAGCCTGCGTGGATCCAAACACAGTGATGGGAGCGTCCATGTCATAATCTCTCTTGTCTCCCCACAGCGGCAAACTGGGAGGCATGTTCAGATTGGAACGTACATATCGACCTGCAGGACGGCAAAAACACACGCTGTCAAATGTAAGGTGGGTTCTTCTTCATTACAGTGAAATACACCAAACACTCATAATTTCCACCTACACCTCTGACTTCTCACCTTTACTGTCGGAGCAGAGGGAGAGCCAGTGTTTGCCAAAGACCACATCCATCCTCTCACCATGCCGGCAGACAAAAAGTGTCCTCTTTGGCTGCCGAGAGTGACTGCCACTGATCCGCAGGACCTGCTGGATGTAACAGCAGCAGTACACAACAAGGCCTTGTGACATTTAGTAATAGCACGCATGTAAAAATTTGATGATATAGTATTACATTATTTTTTTAAGTAGCTATAAGCTACGAACACAACTACCTGCATTGGATGGCAAATGAGACTGAGGCTGGGTGTGTCTCCGGGACTTGTGTTATCAGGGCGTCGGCTGTCCAGCAGTCCGTCAAACATCCCTCTCTCCTTGCTGGTCCTGTCACTGGGCCCACAGCTGAAGAATGAATGGGATCTATGGTGGGAAAGGAGAACAGACCTCAGTACAACTTGTATTCACTTTATATGGGGGTGTGCTACAATAAGAGTAAAACAATAAGAAACACATAGGGCTCTGCCCACCCATGGAAGACCCAGGTGTCTGACTCATCGGCCAAGCTGACGTAGTTCTCAGGCAGCAGGCCGGACAGCCCAGAGGCCAGCGAGGTCCCGTACACCCAGCCCTCACTGGTGCTGCTCTGATCCACCGGAGACATGAAGACAAAATCTCCGGGAACCAGCTCCAGCTCATCCTCGTTCTGAGGCATGTAGGGGTACATCACCCGCAGGGTCTGCACAGACGTGACAAGTATTGGCTGAGTTACTGACATTCAGAACAAATAATCATGTATCAAAATGTCTTGATGCTGGAGGTTAATGGATATCTGTGACCTCAAAACATGCATTGTTAGTAGGAATATCAGCTACCTCATGGTTTGCAAAGCGAATGTCCCGGGAGAACAGGACTGCCAGCCAATCGCAGCCGAGCTTGACTTCAATGCCCTTGGCCAGTTTCTCCAGTGATGGGAGGTGATTGGTGGGGAAGTTGTAGGCCAGAGTTACGTGGAGCTGCTTCTTGTGAGGCTCCACGTGGACTTCTGGAGTTGAAAAATATTCTGATCAAGATGCAGCAGTAGAGCAAAACTGCACAAAGCATCAGAGGCTAAAAGCAACAAGGCTCAACATCCACATCAGATTCTGATGACACGCTCTAATCCGTCTCTTTACCGTAAAACAGAAATATGACAGAGCATTAGCCCTAACACCACGGCTCTAATCTGATTTGGCACTTAGCTGCCTGAAACACTTTTTGGCAGTCAGTCTCATTTTCCCCTGTGTTTAAAGAGAACTGCAGTGACAGATTGAGCGAGTGCTTTAATAACCCAACACGACGGCAATCATTTACTGCCACTGCTGAAAAAGACAGCTGGTCACCACATATTATGCGGCGAATATGACGAACCGATGTTGACAAACTCTGAGCTCGGGCTTCCTACCTGCCTTCCTGGCAGCTTCTGTCGCGAAGTCGGCCGCAAACTGCTTCAGGATGTCGGCCACCTGCTCCTCCACGAAAAGGCCGATGAAATTGGAGGATGTGTAAAGCTCTAGAGGCAGCGGGCTGGGAAATCGACCCCGCCACTGCTGGACGGTGGTCAGGAGGGCCTCGCATAGAGCTTCAACTTTGTGGTCTGCACACTGTTTGGAAGGAGGAAGCGCAGTGGGAATGTAGAGTTAAGCCTTGAGACATGGAACATGCTTACTTTATCTTTCTGCTAAAGACATGACAGGACATTTATGGAAATTACCACAGTGCTTGACTGATATGTGGCGTCAGGTGCATGAGAGGGAGCTGTGGCACTGCTGAGAAAGTCAGGACATTAAGAAAGAAAGCTACTGTCCATTGTCTCACATGCTGCATCAGTGATGGATTTTAAAACGTATTTTTCTGTTGAAAACTAATAACTGACCACCGCACAGAGATGACTATAGTGGTAAATTGCCAAATTGCATCATGAGGTGCATTAAACACAATGATAAAGAAGGAAATCATGCAACCACAATGCATCTAATAGTTAATCTATGTGGGGCATGAGCTTAGAACCTTTGATGACCTTTAACATCAACCTTCATAAAACCCAACAGCCTCAGCTGAACTCTCCAGCTCACCATGAAGAACTGGCACAGGGTGATGTGAGGGAAAATGTTGTGGGCTTTGTTTTTGCCACAGGTGACCCGACTCTGTTGCCAGAAGTGGGAGAGCTGGTTCTGCAGAGGTCCGCTGGGGCGCAGGTAGAGGACAAACTCCCTGGGCAGAGGGTCGTCCAGGAAGGGGTCGTCCACATGGGAGAACAACCTGGAGAGCGATAGCGATGAACGGAATGAAGGAAAAGTCTACTGTGCTGTGAGGACAGTCTTAACACAACGCCTTTATTTTTCTATGTTCACACAGTTTTCAAGAAATTCTTCCAGATCAATTGTGGCACAAACATAACCTTAAAAGAAGAACTGCGTAGGAACACAGCCCTGAGTGCAAATGTATATTTTATTACTTATTCTATTTAAAAATAAATACTTAAATGAAATGTTTTTCATAAGAGACATAAAATGAGGCTGCTCTTCCAGATACATAAAATTAATCATTTAAATCATTTAAAATCATGAATTATCCTCAAAATACTGAAGCTCTGAAGTGCCGACCAGACAAGAACCCTTTTACCAGCTTTACCACCAGAGGGCAGTATACCACACATTTTCCCCTGACTTGTGATGTGTACACTGGTCTTGGTTTTGGTACTGTTTTAACTTACCAGTCACATGCTGCTTGCACACTGCGACCTCCTGTTGATACCAGAGCCTTCAGTCTGTAAAAGAGCACAACAAAGAAAGAAAAAAAATCTAATTATGTCCTCCACAACACTGACAACGTTCACCCACAACTTACCGATCTCCATTCTGAGATGTGTGCAGCAGCAGCAGCAGCGTATGACTGGTACGTGCAGTGTGACAATGGGAAACCCTGAGGAGAAACCTCTCTAAGGTGTCTCTGTCTGAGTCGAGCAGCAGAGGAACACACTGATCTTGTTGTCTGTACAGTACTTTGTATCCTCAGGAGTTTTCTGTCAGCCGATGGCAATTGGAAAAAAATCATCCTGTCTTAAGGGAAGTTTCCAAGACAGGACTTTGTCTTATCTTTCTATTACAGAAGAGATCTTATCTCAGACCTCTTATCTTATCTTAAGAAATCTTAACTATAACTGACAGCACCTGTCACAGCTGTATCTGTTAATGTCCACAAGACTGCCTGTATCCGTGATTAACACGTAATATGAACAAAGCTCCACTTGGCATTGGCCAGTTATAATGGACAAGAAAAGACGGGCGTTCAGTTTTAACTTCGATGAGCTGGAGGCATTAATTCTGTTGGTGGAGGAGAGGAAACCCCACCTTTTTGGGAAGGTTTTTTTCCCAATGACCTTTGTGAGGCTGCGTGACAGGCTGTGATGTTAGAGACAGATCTGCAACGTCAGTCTGAAAATCAACCTTAGCAAAAATCCCATCCTGATAGGCCTCTGCAGAGCCAGATGTAGCACCTCCATCAAATTTAAAATGAATTGTCTAGGCAGTTGATGCATACCCATTTACGAACGGTCCAGGAAATTTCAAACGTCAGCCTTTCAATCAGAATATTTTGGTGTTCATGTTGTTCCCTGTCTTCTTGTCAGTGCCACACAGACCTGACGACAGTGCTGCTGCCATTTTTCGCACTTTGAATTTAGGACAAGGTCTCCAGTGCTTTCCAGTTAGGAAAGAGTATGTTTCTTAAATGCAGTTAGGAAACGTCATCCTGATAGGAAGGATTTCAGACTTAGGTTCTATAATGAGGTCCCTGTTCTGCAGTAACACCTATGTGGGAACTGTAACTCTGTAAACAGCTAGAGATGCAAGTGAGGACTTTAAAGGAAAAGTTTTAAATTTGTTGACTGAACAGAACTGCCACTGGAGTTGGGTACACACAGTGTCACTGGAAAAGGGAAACTGGTGAATTATTCAATATTTTCCTGGTATGACTGGCTGAAGTGAATATCTAAACAGAAGTTCAGCAACTGTCAACTCAGACTGAAAAACATTACAATGTCAAATGGAAATGTGTGTTTTCCTTCTCTCTCCAGTTAGAGCTTAGAGAAGATTGCATCTGGCAGTGATGGAAGCAACAAACTCACTTTTAAAACCTTTCATGTGTGCTTCTATAAACATCTGTTGAAGTCAGCGATGGTTTCACTTTAACAACTTTAGACTGATTTAATTTATTTCACTACACTTGATCCTAAACATTTGTAACCAATACAGACATCAGGCACAGATCAACAGAGAAATCCATTTGTCTTACATCTGCAAGATTGTGCAAATGAACGCAGAATTAACTATACAGCTGCATTAACTGATTCTGACACCGCTGACGTGCTATCAGCTTGTCAATACTGTTTTATAAGCCAAAGAAGAAAGCTCTCTAGTTAAATCACTTCAAGGCAGAAAAGAGAGAAAATGTCGGAGGAGATGGTGTGTAAGACCACTGAACCAATTACATCTAACATCAGTGTACACGCAGTATGGCAACAGACATTACTCAGAGCTGGCAATCATCATCTGAGGTTTAGCTTCAGGTGGAAGCCTGCAGACTGTAGCAGCTATCTGTAAACTCATGTCAAACGGACCAATCGCAGTTGTTGGGGGCTGCATTGCTGCGACGTGTGGTGACATTTCTGGGGAGGTGCTTGCAAAAAAAAGAGAAAAACTCTGCTTGCAACTGCCTGTTTTGGTCCCCACCAACTCCTTGAGAGAACTACCGACTTGTTGAAGTGGCTTCATCAGAGCGCTTTCTCTCTGAAAACACTTTGCTGCTGCTGGAAAAATGACGAGTTGCAGCATTAATCTAATACCTGTATCTACCAACACGCTGTGAGGCGACTGAATAATGCCACTGAATTATGTGCTGTTTACATTGTATGACACGAATTTCAGAATCAACATTCTGACTGTGGCCACGCTGTAACTGAGTGAATGCATTTTATTTCCAAGCATGCACAAATGTGCCTCGGCTTTAGGCTTGATGATGTCATTCTGTCGGTTGTTGGTCGATGCATCTACTGCACTGACAAACATGTGATGCGGGTCTACAGTGTGGTGGCTCTAGCAGATTAATCTCTGATTTATGCAACAACTGCAGCCTTTCCTCTGCCCAAACTGAAGTCAAACAGTTCATAAAATCCACCCAATTTCAAGGTAACGCTTTGATTTAAGCAGGATATTTTTATCATTCTTTCCACTCCCACCGTTGGATACAAAAGGTCAGAGTGCGTTCATGAGTAATTGTAGATTCATGTCATAACCAGGAACTGAGAAAGACAAAATGTGAGCAGAGCACGGGCTACTGGCAAACGAAGTCTGGGGGCAGAACAATATGGATCACAAGTCAGAGGAAGCATCAGTTCCTTGTAAGCTCCTTCAAACCAGCGTGGAAGATGATACATAGCATGTGTAGGAAGAAATTAACACAGATTCCTTTCATGACGAGGAATTGATGTTAATGACTCCTCTTAGCCACGGCGAGGGACTCGGTTACTTGTGAAGGAGTTTTTCATCCATTTGAAGTGTGTTATTACTCCAGTGAGGAACCTCACTGTGCATTTTAAGATGTTCTGCTGTTAGCTGTGTGTTCGCTCTCTGGTTGAATAACTGAAAAGATTAATCAGTGAAGAAGTCGCAGAAAGCAAAATACAGTATTTTTCACAATCCTTTAAGAGTGTGGTGTGAATGCTGAACTAACGGGCTTATAACTGCTTTCTGATTTGAATAAAGCTGTTTAAGGCCTGATTACACAAAACAAACAAGGTTAAAGCTGATTCATTTTGCCATGGCAATTACGCAAATTTTCAATTGCTGGGATGTGTAATGCAGTTACAGAGACTAAAGACTGGTTTAAAAGAAAGAAGCAGAGAGAATAGTGATTTATCCATTCATTGCCTCCATCCTTGCTCCTGCAACACCTGCAGGCTCGGCTGATAAGCAGCAGGAGGAACTGCAGATCAGATTATTCTTATTAGAGCCAAAGAATCTAATTAGCTGCCACTCAGGAGATAAGAGCTTGTAACATGCTAATGTGGTTTTCATCTCTGGGGAGCAAGTAGCTTCCTCAGCACTACATGAGATGTTCCCGTGGGATGGGCTGGGTGGAGGTGCTACAGGGAGGCGTGTGTTTGTGTGTTGGCACACATACGGCATACGCCTGCATGCTGACATTGTAATAGGATTTGATTATTACACGTCTTTGAAGGTGGATGCTAACATTCTTGGATTGAAAACCAATAATTTTCTTACAAGGTGTGCTAATAATCTGTATATATATAATCTCGACAATGGATGATTTTAAACAAAACTGAAGGGGAAAAAAGCTCAAGCACACAATATAGTGTGCTACTTAATACTTTGTGACATAATGGTTAAAATTACAATTAATTAATAAATATCCACAGAAATCTATTGTTCTGTGTTATTGTTAGTGTGTCTATTAAAATCTGAAACATGAAACATGGGACATACATATGGCCAGTTTCAATCCTGATTTTTAGTGCTGTGGCTACCCTTAATATATTATACATGACATATAAAGGTTTACTGTCCCAAAGACGACGTAACAGGTTTTGATAAGTCCTTTAAAATGTTTGGCAAATATGATATATATATTTTTGGATTTAAGGTAATTAAGTTAGGACCACTTTAGTGGTATATTTATTACACTGTGTGAGTGACATTTGGTTGTACGGCTCTGTTCTGGGTCTTCCCTGCCCTTTCACACACTTATGTGAAAGGCCTGAAGCAGAGAGAGCACCTCTCTGCTCCTCCATGTGTCTACATTGAACAGCCATAAGCAGGGAGACCAGCAGCAAACACCCCACAGAGAACAGAACAGAGCAGACATCAGTGGAAACAGAAACGACATTGATTAGGTCAGACATAGCATTAAAGGTGGAGCTGAGGTGAAGGAGGGTAAGCGAGGCTATGACAGCTCAAATAGAGCGCCCTGTTTGAGATGTGCCAATAGGGTGCAGGCAGAGATGAGCTGTCAGCTGATGTGGGCTGGTTTGAGATCAGCTGAGCGGCCATCAGCCAGTGAGGCTACAATGCAGACCGAGTCTGACCTCCATGGCCTGCCTGGACTTGCACCGTGCATCCTTTGTGGTGAATAAGAAGCGGATTCAGCATTTGGCCTCAAGCTTAGGTTGGAACTGCCTTCAAAACATAATTAAGACCTTCATGAGACACTAAAACCTTTTAAAGTGACTCACCTAGCAGGCCGGATAAGGTGGGATTTTACAGACCTGACTCTCATTGTTTAATATGATCATGTTGTATCACATCAGCAGAGGGCAACCCTGATTTCTGACACTACACTTGTACTGGAAGGTAAAGGCAAAACTGTCCTGCATACACAACACGCAACCTCGACATTTCTCACAGTTGTGACCACAGCAGAGGCTGCCAGAGATATCACAGTCAGCTTACTCGTGTGCTAGCGGCTGCTTGGGTTTTAAGAAGCTGCCGCGTCCCGCAGGTGTAGACCTACATATCATTGCATATGTGTGTGAGAGAATCAGAAAGACGGGAGAGAGCGCGAGAGGCAGCGGCTGAAGGAGGCTGTTTAAGGAAGGGACTTAAACCACTTCAACACACACCCACACGCCAACAAACAGCATATCAAGCCAGAGACAAAGAGAGGCTCTGCCACACACCGGCACCTGGGTAAAATTTACCTACGTGACTGATGACCTGACGTCTGACTGAAATACAACCAGCTTTTACAACCATGAGAAAGAATTGAAAGAGAGAAGTGGGTCCTGTGATACACAGACATTCAATTTGTCACCATGTTAGTCAGTGTGCAAGTCATTTACTGTAAATGCTCACTCAGATGTATTTTTACTGTGTCTATAAGAAATGTAAAATACAGACCACCATTCCTTTTTTTTAAGTGTCAACACTGGAATTAGAAAATAAGGGAAATGTTTTCCAGCGCCCCGCCCTGGGCTGTCCCCCCACCCGTACCACTGTCCACATTTTGTTTTTCAGAAAGGTTATAAATATGGGAAATTTACAAGGAGGAGAGAGGGGTACAGTATGGGATAATCCCAGGAAAAACAGAAGTGCTGACAGGTCAGTTTATATAGGCCACACTGCTTAAAGGTGACAGTGTGTGTATAATTCCTAAACTAGGCTACAGTCACATGTCATGCCATTATGCAGATGTGGCGTATCACTAGACAAGCATCAATAATCTGACCTCTGAAATACGCCATTGTGGCCACAGCACAGTGGTTATTCATCAGTTATAGGAAGCAGAGGTTCCTTATTTGTCATGACAAATGTACAGCTCAACAGGAAAGAGGCTCCAAAGGTGGAACAAGCTGCTGTGTCAGAAGTGACTTTAAGACAGGAAGACATAATACGCAGAAATTCATTGTAAATGAGTTTCACTGAATTTGCCCGTTAATACCCATTAACATCCACTAAAGCAAAAACACCAGAGTAAAAAAGTGTGAGCAATGGATTGAGCTGCTCAAAAGTAAGCCGCTAATGTTAGCATGTCCAGCTAACTAGCTTGGTAGCCATGATAGCAACCTGACCGAGCATTACTTCCAAGGCCAAGGAGCATCTTACTCTAAATTATTTGTGGGGTTACAGGTTATATAAAGAACAAACAAAACAAAACAAAAACCTTGTTTACGACTAGCATATCCACGTGTGTAGCATTTCCCCACTGTGTGAATGCTTTAGTTTAAGCATTAATTAGCGTTAGCAGCATTAGCAGCTCTGACCTGCTGCTGCTTGTATTTTGGGGGTTTTTGCAACCAGCAACCAAACTGAACATCGAAAACTGTTGTGTGGAAAAACTCACCTACTAACATTACAAGTGAAACATACTGTCTGAAAAAACAAACTTAAATCATAAATCTAATCTCTAAAATCTAAAGATAAGATAAGATAAAACTTTATTCATCCCCAGCCACGGAAATTTGGAAATTACAGCAGCAGGTAATAGCAGTTGGAAAGAAAAATAGCAACAGATATAGAGAAATTCAAAAAAACAAATACAAAATAAAAGTTGACTACATATATATATATATATGTACATATTGATGGACCAAGTATGTAAGCGAAGCAGCTACACAGGTTTATGTTAGCATGGAATAACAGTCTGATCTTTCATTTTTCCTTATTGCACTGGCAATGCTCGGGCTAACTAGCTCTACACTTTAATACAAAAACAATTACATTTACATGGTGAGGATGATGAGATTTCACCCAGTTATCCTTAGCTTCAGTCTTTTAACTTTGTATCAGCTTGTATGCTTATAACCACACATTTAACATTTTACAGGGTGCTCATGTCTTAGCTGCATGTCAAGGGTTACACTTGAAGATAAACAATTGTAAATCCGGTTCATATTGAAGATTTTAAGTTGTGCCCAATTAACTCAATTTATAACTATGTATTTATTTGTTACATTTTGTTTTACAAAGTTAGGAGAGCAATGTTTAAGTCAAAAATTGTCACACAAAAGTAAGACATACAGCTTTTTCACTAAACACTGGTATCAGATGAGGATTGGTACTCGGTATTGGCAGACAGCCAAATTCAGATATTGTGATTGGACCAGAACTGAAAAAGTGCACTGATGCATCCCTAACCAGTACCTCAGCCCCAACATCCAGGAGGAGGTGGAGGTTGTTAGCACACAGGCTGCAGAGTCAAACCATACCACGATCAAAGGAAATTCTTGCAGATCCCAAGAGTAAATATGCCGACACCTGCAAAATTTTATCAGAAAGCTCGGACGCTTCACCAAATTTCACAATGTCCAGCAGCAGAAAGTGCGGCATCTGGCTTTGCACAACAGGCTGCACTTACATATTTCCAAGAAATATGTGTACAATCATCCAAGAAGTCACAGAAAAACCTACATCAACAAGACTTCTCTGCTGACTTCTCCAGCCTCAGTTAACGAGTCCACATTCAGAAAGACGAGAATGATAACAAGGCAGAAAGCATTACTTAGCAAGACAAATATAAATGTCAGATGTGTGAAAAACACTTGAACGATTCTAAGGACTTCTGGGACGAACAGATGAGTCACAACTGCGTATTTGTGGCTGGCACGGCCTCTGTTATGTCTGGTGAAAAGCAAACACCACATTCCACGGTAAGACCCTAACATGCGGTGGCAGCGGTGTCTAAGTTTGCAGATGCTTCGCTGCATCAAGACCTGTATGACTTTCAGTCACCTCACAATTCTGCTCTGCATGACAGAATCCTGCAGAATCACATCAGGCACTGGGTTCATAGGCTAAAGCTGAAGCAACACAGGGTCATACTACAGGACATTAATCCAAAACAACCAGAAATTCTACATCAGAATGGCTCAAATTTACAGTTTTGGAACAGCGAAGTCCAAAAACCAGCGCTTGTACAAGCAAGTCCTGCTTGGGAGCAAACAAATGTCAGTGAGCTGAAGTGGATTTATATCGAGGACTGAGCCAAAATTCCTCCACAACACTGTGTGAGACTGAGCAAGTACTACAGCACTTACTGCTGCTAAATGTGGCGTAACCAGTTTACTGAATCTAAATGAGACATTACTTTATCACACAGGGACGTGTGGTATCGCACAACTCGCCTTAATAAATAAATCATCAAGGATCAATGCTGCAGCGCACACTGTGCAACACATTTTGATGCTCTTCACTCCTGGTTCCTTTTCGCTTTAAAGCTTTGGTAAAACTCATTGCAAAAATGATGTCAAACCACAATCACAATTTGTTATTGCACTTCCATTTAGTCAGAGGACTTGTGAGAGACAGATTCTGGTCAAAATCAAAGCAGTAAAGCAATAAATTAAGAGTCATAGAGTTGATTTTATGATTTAGTTTCCTTCTCTTAAAACAGAATTATGATACATGATTCTGAGTGACCTTTGCACCACATGTTTTACAGGGTTACTTCTGGTTCCCCGTGGAATAATTTCAGTTCCTACCTGCAGTACTGTAAAGGGAATTCCTTATATATCAGACAACAACTGTACCTGCAGGCAAATGCATGCAGTTAGTAGCTAAATTTAAATGGGCTTTTTTCTTTTTGTACCTGTTCCTGAATCATGACTTAAAAATAACCACAACAGAAAGAAACTGATGAAACATATCTATTTGGATTCCCCATGACAACCCACATTTCCTTTTTCTGCTGTTTCCTCTCAGGGTTTCCATAGCTGTAGGTTGTTGTTTCATAAGGCGAGCCCTAAGATGAGTCAAACGTGTCGATTAGAGGCAAGAGGATCCCTTGTAAGCACACCAACTTCAGCAAGGACTCTTTTTGGAAGGAGACTAATTTCGGTTAGAATCATGAAAGGAATCACACCTAGTCTGTTCAGAAAGCTGGAGGTAGAGCGGGCTGGTCCGAGGTCTGCTGATTAAAGCAGGGAGCGATCAGTTGATCTGACGGTAACAGAGCTGCCTCACCAACGCCTCAAAGGCCAGCTCCTCACCACTCCCTCGGTCTTTATAATGACAGTGCAACTCTGTGCACGCTTTCAGCGCTCGACACTCGCCTCAGTTTAATGCTGTGAGCAGAAGTCAGTGGCCTCAAGCATTTGCAGTCACAGTATAAAATCAAGCTGTCAACGGAAATATCCTCAGAACCACCATTTGTTTATCTGATGGCCCCTGGTCTGTGCAGAAACTTAAAGTGCTGACATCTATGAATAATATCATTTAGAAAAGCCACCAGTTAAGTCCTGACTGTCTTCTTCTGCTAGTTTTCATCACTACATTTTTAGTTTGTTAGAAGTCTGGTGGTCAAATCCTGTTTCCCAAAGATAACTCTGCTTCTACTATACAGCTACAAATTATGGACCAGAAAATGACAGACCAACTGTAACGAGGAACATACATGAGGCATCAAAGCAAAATTAGCTTTGATGCTAACGTCAAGTGGTCAGAGTAGTCTTCTGGCAACAAGAAAATACCAGGTTTCAACAACGTGTGCTAATACTGATACTGAAGCTGCTGCTAGCATTGACTGGCCAATATCAGTAGAGCTGAATCAGTCAATCAATTGATTAATAAATAACTTCACATAACATTAATTAGCAATTAATCATTTAAGGCATGTTTTATGCAAAAACATAAAAAAAATCACTGATTTGACCTCCAATTTTCTGGTTTCCTTTTTCTTCTGTGAGCAAACTGAATATCTTTGGGTTTTGCACTATGAGTCTGACAAAACATGACACCTCCAATATGTCACCATGGAAACTGTGATGGGCATTTTTAACAATTAGCTGACATTTTGTAGACCAAATGATTAACTGACAGAGTAACTGCTAGACTCCATAATGGAAATAATCCCTGGTATCAGCGCTTAGCATCAGAATGGTATCAGAAGGCCAGTATCGGCCCCATGTGTTTGTTACATTCTGGTGGTTACCACTCCCTGCGTCCCCATGATAAAACGACTGCTCCACAGCTGTTTCACTGCCTGACAGTCCCAACAAAGACTCTTAGAGGCTCTCCACCTGTGAGCAGACGGAGCAGTGTGGGCTGACAACTGACTGAATAAACGGTCTTTGTAGAAAAATGTCCCTCGATGATGATTTTTCCTCATCAGCAATGAAAATGGAGAAAAAACACTTCATCCAGCCTGTTGAGAGCTGCACTGTTTTTATTCAACTTCACAATGAGGCTGTTTCCCCTCGAGCTGATTCTATCTCTTAACTGGTCAAACTCATTTTCTGAAACATTACACTACAGATGAAAAAATACTGCTGCTTCAACCTAAGCAAAAAAAATTGTCACCTAATTAACACATACAGAGTCGACCTGTCATCTTAAAGGCATTGTTGTGAGAAAACTACTTGCTTGCTCTCACCCACAGAGATGTGAAAGCAAGTTTTCCAACCATAGAGAGAGTCCTCTGTTAACAGCTCGACTCACAGAGACAGGAAGAGAAACAGACAAGGCAGCGAGCTACACGCCCACGCAACACAACGCTGCTCAGACCCATACATCACGCATAATGTTTAACTTTCAAACTAATTACATTACAGCATGGCCTGAAATACAATAGGCAATCATAATAAACAAAATGTATGGAGAAATATGAGACGCATTCATCTGAACAATGGTAAAAGCTTTACAGTGAAAGACAAAGGAAGTGAATGGGGACAGAGGTTAGACAGTATACATGTTCTGGTTTAGCAGGCTTGCGGAAAATAAGACCCTTCTCTAAATGTTATAAGTATAAAATGTACGTTATCAACAAGTCTCCAACTGTAGCCTACATAGGATGAGTGCAAACGTCTGTACTGTATATGAATCCTACTATTCATTCCCTATATACACCCTATATTATAGAAGAAAATATGGAGTTGTACAGTTAGATGACCTTTGGGTTTAGTTGTGGTGTATAAATCAATGCAAAGCAATCATAGGTAAATTAAATGCTAAATGCTAATTTGGATGGATGGTTGGACAAATTAATGTCAGCGTGGTTTTTTGTGGGCCATAGCTTGAAAAGTGGAAATATACTACCCTTGTCTAAGTGTCTTTCTACATTTTTTACACTTACTGTCGAACATTTTATGAGTCTGAATTCCCACGTGTAAATGTATCTGCTATACAGCGCCCTGGAAAATTCAATCAGTGGAACAAAAAGTAGTAACAATGGCATGAACACAACTTTCTGCTAACAATCCCACAATGCAATGTGACACATTTTATATATGCAAACATTACCGCTGAGGGACTCTATAGGATGTGTTTTCAGCCTGGATTGGAGTATCAACAGAGCTCGCTTCCCAAAGGTGTAGTGGTAGAATATTAGAGAGAAGTGGCGCTCAGTGGGCAAAGGCTTGACCACCGAAAGAGTCCTTAGTTCTTATAAAATTGAGGAATAGACAAGTAACCGACATCAAGGGAACGTAAAGAACATGATGGAGTATATGGAAAATAAGGCTGGAGATATATGAGGGAGTAGATGATTTGAAGCCTTATCAGTAAGAAGGGGGAAGTTTTTGTGAATCAGTAGTCAATGCAGAGACATCAGTACCAGTGTTACATGATCCAACTTTTTAGATCTCGTGAGGGAGTGTTACATGGCAGCTGAATTCTGGACCAACTGGAGAAACTGGAGACCTTTTGTTGTCTTTGGTAGACCAGAGAAAGTGCATTACTGTGGTCTATTCTAGGTGTTATGAAGGCATGTACGAGGACAACAGTCTCTGATTTGACCAAATTGGGCGTATATGGGCCCATTTTATGAAGGTGGAAGAAAGTTCATGTCATATACTTGATCTGTGGCTCAAATGTAAGAGAGGGTTGGTGAAATTGAGCTACTATCAAGGTTAATAGAAAAAACTGTAAAAAGCTATGTGAATGGAGCTGTACCAACTAGCAACACGTCAGTGTTGTGTGCGTTAAAAGCAGGAAATTTTTGTTTGCCATCAGCGTACCAGCTTTTGAAGATGTGACCCAGGGGCAACAAGTTAACAGTAAGAGAGGCCTGAGTACGGATCCCTGTGGAAGGAACACCGTATTTAGCCTTAGAGCAGGAAGACAGTGTTATTGTGTGCAAGGCATTGCTATGTCTCGGGTATGAACAAAACCAACAAAGTGCAAGCTCCTTGAGATCAGGAGGGTTCTCAAGATGCTGTAGGAGGGTGTCGTTGTCCACAGTGTCAAAGGCAACACATACATCTAGTAAGAGCGAGACAGATGAAAGATCAGAGTCCATTGCAATTAATAGGTGGTTAGTTACCTTAGTTAGTACAGTTTCAGTAGAGTGTTCGGGTCTGAAATGGAATGGAACTCATCAAGGTCATTACTGGATGGATGATCAGTGACTTGGCTAGCAGCCACCTTTTCCAACAGTTATGGGGAGTTTATGGGTCCAGGTTGGGTCTTTTAAATAAAGATCTAACTTAAAAAAAGTGCTTTCCTATCACAGTGAACAGGTCTTTCATCAGGTTGCCAGGGATGGTTTGTTTGAACCAACTGGATCAAACTGAACTGGCACAGTGGAGGTGGTGCTTAAAAGATCAGTGACAAAAAGACAGAAAGACCCTGGAGTAAAGCAGATTGATGCTGCGGTGTGTGTGTTCAGACGCAGTCTAACAATGATTGGTTAACCATGCCAGTTATAATGAAGCCGCCTGCAGGGGTCACAAGAGCTGAGATGAACTCTGACTTTTCATCTGAGAATTTGGATTAGGCACTGAAGTTTATGTTGGACGAGGGAGGAGAAACGAACACTCAGCTTTCATATTTAAGTCAGGAATTAAATGAAAGAAGCCAAGAGAAATGGCCAAAGGTTGGTAGAGGGGCTGATGGTGAGGACTGGGCCTGAGCGAACAATCTGTTCCCCAGAGGAAAGGCCACTAGTTCCTGCATGTACTACTATTGTTGTACTGTATTGTCTTACTACTAGTGATTCACCCACTGACACACAATGGATAACTGCAGCATGAAATTCATTCTTGACCTTGGGGACAGCAGTTTGACAACAATTCACAATTACTAACTGAAAGTAATGAACATCTAAAAATTGATGATCCAATGAATAAATCATTTAAGATTTGGTGGCATTTGCTGCAGCTACAAAGCTTCTCACACACAACATAACAAATGTTTCTCATTTCATGTAAACTGTGTAGGTTAACTGTGTTCACTGTTGATCAAACAATAAAAGCACTGAAGACATTACTTTGAGCTCTGGTAGCTACTGATAGACATCTGTTTGATATTCTAATAGTATAAATGGTTAATCCACTACTGTATGAAATATCATTTCCACTGATTAATCAATCAGACATCCTGCATCTGTTCTGTACCGGGGCTTTGTCTACATCATGGAATACAATGACTCACTATTCAATGAGAAAAGAAACCCCCTTACTACCAACACAAGAAAACCTGGGGTTACCTTTTCTTACATTCTGTGCCCACATATTTAGTCATTTATTTTCCCCAGCACTTAGTCGTAACCCCCCAAAATGTTCCAAATTGACCTTAAGAAAGAAACTGTGATACACTCTGATATTCTGTGAATCAGAGATGCGTCATAAAGGCCTGAAAATGAACGTTAGCACCGTACACATAGCTGTACTACACAGCACAGCAGAAATGTGAAGCTGCTGTGTGCACCATGCAACGCAGCTGCTCGACAGGGTGAAATTAAATTCTGCTTGTCTGTCTTCTGCTTCATATAGCAGCTGTGAGTAAGGAACAGTTCACTTAAAAGAGCATATTTAAGTTGAAATGAAAGCGATACTTGACGGTCAATGTGAGGGCTGTGCATTCAAAAAGCAGTTCTGTTGGGATGGACATGTACTGGATCATTATTTTCACTTGGAACAGTTAAACTGGTGTGTTCGATTAAAAAAAAAAGAAAAAATCCCAAGTTGCCAGGGCCAGTTGTCCTGACAGTAAGGATGGCAGCTAATTCAGGACGCTCTGAGCCCTTCCCTGCATTGTCTGACAACTGCTGAACATTCATTTGTTTCGCCTGCGCTCACAGACTAATGCAACACACGTGGAAACGGGCCCTGATACCACCAACTGCACAGACACATGTCTCACAGACTCCAGCTGATGCACTGGGCTGATATCGGCCTTTTGTCAGTTTGGTTTACTTTGACGGACGTGACAGTTCGACTGATTCTATTTTTACAAAACATATCATATCGCACCATCTGCTAGAGGCCTTTCACCAAAACTCTACATATTGCAACATCTGATCAGATCAAACACATACACATGCATCTATCTCACTGTAATAATGAAACTCTCTGTTGGTCTCATGCTGTTTATCAGCTGTCCAGAGTTCAACCAGACCACAAATGGGCCCACCCATGGAAAAGGAAACACACACACCACCCACTCGCGGGAAGCCTCTTTCGGCTGAGCACTGAGCACTCTGTCACTGTGGGAAATCCCATGGCTCTGTGTCCTCTGACTGCATGCATCCTCATACTTCCTGTTTACAAACACACACGCACGCACACACACAGACACCCGTTTGCAAAGAGGCTCACATGCAAACAACCACACACACGAGTGCATGTGCGCTTGAGTTGTAAGCAGTTTAATTAAAGAAAGATTTTGCCCTCTCAGATAATTTTCCTTTAAATCATTTCACAGGCTTGAAGATATAAAACTGTCCAGTATTTCATGAGAAAAAACTAAGATCAGGGAAAAGTTTGAAAAACAATGACAATTATTTTGTGTAGCATTTTGGTCCTTCTTGTCTCTTACCACTGATACTTGTGTCAATTCAAGTTTAAATTGGGTGCACCATGAATAATTTAAGTACCACTTTCTAGTAATCCATTAAAGGCTTTTTATGTTGTAATTATTTTATTAATGGTTCATAATTCATTTACTACATCTTTATAAATCAGATAAAGCCAAGAGCCTTTGACCACTTAAGGGACCAAGATACTCCGTTAGAACTGCTTGTTGGATGGTCAAACTTCTTTCCCCGGCTCTCTCATTACAATGCTACACAACTATTCCGGTCTGTTTTTGTTCGTAAAACCCAGCACAAAATTACAGCTGCGCACAGTTGTCTCCATGTTATATCCATGTCTTCAAATGACGGCAGCTCTGAACGCTCAAAACATTTTTGACTTCGGACACGGTGGAACAGCACGTCATGCACACCAGTTAATACTGTGTCACTTTGGAAAAGTGTTGCAGACCATCTGGACCAAAATCCTTTTATTAACAACATCTTACTATTTACAGCTGCAGACTTGAGGAATTATCATAAAAAACCCTTTATTAATGATTTATTAACATTAAAATCCAAGATTACTTACTAGCATTTGATGTTAGCTTATTGGAAAGTGAGAAACCCCCAACTTATTACTACATTGTATCAATGACTCAACTTACAAACCCCTTCATGGAGGAAGCTTTATTAAAAAGTGACACCTAAATGACTACTAAAAAAAAACCTCTTTAAATGAACTTGTTATCTAGCCTCATTACAACAGAACAGGACCCCCACACTGACCGTTCCATGTTTAATACTGACAAAATGGATTTCTAGTGTCATTACAGTCACTGGCAGCAGCAGGAAAGTGTTGCCAGAAACGCTTGATGCATTGATATAAGCAGTTTTCCCTCACTCACAAAAATGGCTGCAGCCCACAGGGACTCAAGGCAATTGAGTCCCTGTGGGCTGCAGCCATTTTTCAGCCTGAGCTCAAAGGGAATTTGTACTTACTGCTTAGCAAATGTGCAAAGGTCACAAACGTGCTTCAAAACAGTGAGCCTCATGTGCATTCACAACATCAGGAAGTATAACTTTCACCAAAATAACTTATTGTGACCTAAATCTATTTGTATAATGTAACACAACCTGAACCCAAAAACTGAGCTAAAATTAAAAAGAAATAGGTCTGGTGGCAATTTTGTGCTAATTCTGTGAAAACACAAATTAGTAATAATGTTATGAAAAACTGGGCCAGCACTGTCTGTACTGTACAGACTGTACATGTGACATTTTGAAAAAAAGTTGCAAAAGCATCTTCTCCTTATAGAGGTTATATTTTGAATTATAAAGATTTAGCACATGCCAGGCAAAAAGGTTAACTATTTTATACTCTATGAAGCAAAATCTGAATTGAAATATATTTACCATTGAGCACAAGACATGCTGCTTTCAGCCCAACATGCTGCTTAAGAAAGCAGCAGAGAAGAGATGTCTGACAGCGGTCTGTGCAGTATGTGCGACGCTGTGGTGAATGGGTGGTTTTTCAAGGTTGCTGCTAAGCTGCTTTAGTAACTCTGGTTGCATTGGCAGAAGTGTGTGTTTGTTCTCAGAGACTCTGTTTCTATCCTGAGCCAGCATTGTGATGTGTGTGGCGGATGGGGATACAAACTTCCGTCCTCACAATAATAGAACTGATAATCTTTTTCCTGTGTTACTGTACATTGTTCCAGGGAGTCTCCAGCCAGACAGAAGCACACCCATGTACCCTACACTTCAGCTCAAACTGGTGACTGAAGATCAGGCCAAGTCCCCGTCAAGTTATTTTTGGATTTAAGCCACTGTTGGCTTAAATTTTGCACCAACTTGTGACAATTTTTTATTCTCCATAATTTTCTTCTTTGCCTCCTTCGCAGCATTTATCGGCTGAGATGTTAGCAGTCACACTAACACCACCATAAAGTGCCATGAACAAACGAAATCATGGATGCATTCAGATTACTGTGCATTTCTGCATGGATGATTGAGTTTAGCTTGCAGGGATGTAGATGTTTCCCACTTTGCATGATGGGACATTTACATACATATATATGTATAAGTAACTAAAAACACACACTGAAATAATCATATGATTAAATATATAAATGAACTAATAAACTGTGAGTTGATTTAATAGATCACTAAAATCCACCTCATTTTCATCGCATGCTTCATCATTCATCTTATGTTCATATCAACAGTTTTCGTGGAGCTCATTTTTTATTTCACTGACAAAAGTCAGTTCAGTTTTGATTTCATAATGTCAGATTTCTAAACTGTCAGCTTTTATTTCGTATCATTTTACATAACAGCGGGGCTGTCACTCGTCTTTCAGCCAATCTTAAGTCTCAGGTCAAATAATCATCTTTCTAAACTTTACACTGAGTTCAGCCTGTGTAGAAACTGGTGAAAAGACTGAAGTTCATATAGACTACACTTATGATTTTTGTAATTTACCGTAGTTATTTAGATAGGGAAACACTTTTTTATTTTGTCACTGTCCGAACACTCATTTATTTTGGGTAGATAATATGTGTGTGAGTGATCAGTGGGACAACTGGTACTAATATCGACATTGAGGTATTGGATGTAATGTTATATCTTGTAGTCAGTGGGGTGGAAATAAATATTTTGTACATGCAGTTGCTGATGGTTCTTAGTAAATTTCACATCTAAAAAATCTAAATGAACCTGACTTCGTTGTTTTACGGTTAATCTTAACCACTGCAGTACCATAACTGAAGACCCGATTACAAGAAAAGCTAAGACAGCTTTCAATATCATAATATGATATAAGTGAGTTTAATGTAATTTAAACGTTCATATGAACTTCATTTAATATACTTCACGGGCGTTAATGGACTCCCATGCTTTGTACAAAGTATATAGGCTAGTGCGCTCTCTGCTATATTGTTTGTATGACTGTTGTTTTGTTGTAAATAATAAAACTTTCCTTGTGTTAGCTGGAGCAACAACAATGTCAGAGTAATTCTGAATCAACCAACGAGGGGCTGCTGCTGTCAATAAACACAGTACAGATACAGCAACTAACCACTCCTGTCATGTGTATTAAAATGCTAACCACACCGCCGGCTAACTAGCTGCTCTGTGTTGTACATGTGGATTAAGTGAGGAGACAGTGTTAAGAGCAGCGGCTAATGCTAGCTGGCTAAATCTTCCTCTGTGGCCGCTCGAGCCAACAGCTAGCTAGCTAACCCAGCTAACACAGCTTCATCACCTTTATACACTTTATTAATTGAATGATTTATTTCATAATAATGTATTTATTTATATATTTTTTTTTATTTCGCCACTTTCAGCTTTCAAATTTGTATTAGTATTTATAGCCGGGCCCTTGTTGAACAAATGTTTTAACCATAGCTTCTTCTTGATCTGGAAAGCATTGGCCCTTCTTGGTTTTCCAGGAAATATCTGTAAAGCTAAAACTCTAATCTGCTCAGTAATAAGAGGAGATTCAGCCTGCTTGTTATTCATGGTGAAAATTAACTCTGGGTTTAGAGCCTTTTGCTGGCGTCTTCAGGGAAACAATAAGCATCTTTTCTCAACTCATTTCTGTGTTGTTCGTCCTCCCAACTCATTAATCCTAATTGGTCCTTACTGGAGACTACAGACAGTGCAGCCGCTCAAACCCACAGAGAGTGTTCAGTGTTCAGACAATTTATTCGCACACTGATTTGAGTGCAATTATGTACACACATTCATACACAGATAAACTGGTTCACAGACACGACCGGAAAGCAGAACATCTCATTCATATTGCACTGTTAATAGCCTGGCGCTGACCTACCAGCCACTTTTCTCTCTGGCCCTCATCACCGGCCAGAACATTCACAGCTCTGTCATTACTGTGAGGTCCACTGCCGTAAAAAATCTGTCACTTTGTCTGGGTCCCTCAATTTCTGTGCAGAAATATAATCTAAATACAGCTGCATCACAATTACACATTAAGCCAGTCACAGTTAAACCAAACTAAATCCAGCATAATCTGCATATCTTTGATTAAAGATGCATTCATCTTTTGGGTGCTCCACTTCATTTGGAGTTGTGTTTCTGTCCATCTGATAAAAGTTCAAAATTCACTCACTTTCTTTAACTATATTTTGGTCTCTACCAACTCCTGAGAAAGGTATCTGCCTCATTAGCTGCTAGATACGCCAATTTCCAAACAGGCGGCCTGATAACTTAATCTAATCAAATCAAATTGTGTCCAACAGTGGCAAGATTGAATAGTGATATAAATCTTAGGGCTATCTGACCAAAACAACAAGCTAAAAGGGTCTGAAAAGCTGTGTGGCAGTTGTGGGATAATTCTGTATATTGCTGAGTGACCCCTTTCACCTTACCATGGCATTTTATGCAGCGTTCATATAGAAACAGATTGATTTAAGCTCTATGCATCGTCACATCTGATTCACTCATGAGATAGTAGGTTCACAGAGGTGAAGAGGTTCAGCGATTCACACTTTGAACAACCAAATTAACAGGTTGTGGTTGTATAACACCATCACACTTTAAAAACTCACAAACAGCCCTTGAAAGAGGCTGCATGCACGGCAAGACTTTCGTTCTCAGCAATGAATCCGTTTATCACACATTATTATAACATATTATTAAAGTTGCAGAGCACAAACTCAAAGTGAAGTGCAGTACTTCTGTGCAGGTTAGACCAGGGCAAAACAAACAAAAAGTATATTGTTTTTTGTTGCACATGACAGTTACCTGCCAGACTACATTTTTCCCCTGTTCTATAATTTACATGTGAAAATGACACTGTACAAGAGTAAACTATTAAACAGTGCTCTTATTAAGCACACAATTGTTCTTATCCCACGCAACATATGGAAGCACATATATAACATGCTAAATGTGCTTACTGATGGACTTAAAGGGTAATTCCGGTATTTTTTAAATCTGGGCCCAGATTTTTAGCATATTTTGGAGTTGAAAAAGTTTGGAATTGGTCCAGTACATTGACTCAGCCTCAAATCGGGCTGCAATGGCTGCACTTGACCGGCGTTAAATTGTTTTTGCCACTGACAGGCTCAGATTGTTACTCTAAGTGTCCGACAACATTAAGGAAAAGATCCCTACAGAGAAAGACCTTTTTGTTAAAGAGGAAGGTCCTTCTTGTTTTACCAGAAACAGCTGCTATTTTGTTCTAGGCCACCAGACCCCATTGACAAAAACTGAAATTTTAGCTCACAGAGCAGGTGCCGGTCTACCACTGCCTCGATTGGTTAGTTTCTGTTATTCTGTAAGCTTGGTGTTTTAACATGTGTGTTCAAATTTAAATTAACTCTTTAAAGCACCAAGGTCAAGTGTTTAGAAACTAAAAATACAGTTCAAGAAATCCAATGTATTAAATAAATGTCTTCTTAAACATACAAAGAAAATAAATAGCTTAAATGTAGGCAAACAATGAAAATTGAGATGACTTTGTTTCCCTCCTTAAGCTGAAACTATTCACAGGCCCTCTCATCTTCCTCCATCCCATCATATCTCCCAAATGTAATAAGCAGTGGAAGTACACCACATCTTATCAGTGCACAGAGTGATCAGTGACGTGTAGAAAAATTATAATTAACACATTAATCACATTCATACTTTCTCAAACAGGCTCTTGATTTGGTCTTTTGCAGTTTTGCTGCAGTTGATTTGTTGTTTGTGGTTGATTCTGAATATAACAATGAAATATAAGATCCTTTTACAAGCCCAGTAAAAAAAACATCATGTACATACCAGAAAAAAAGGCTTCACATTCCACATTTTCTGTCCTTGTGAAGTGTAACAATTGTCTCTCTTCAGAAATGAGAAGCCACAATTTACAAATGACACATCCAACATGAAGCATTTTTGTGTTTATATAATAGCAAATGTTCTGGAATGGCAGAAAGGATCTAAAATTGAAAATAAATATAGAAAGGAAGTTGTCACTGGTGTGATAAAAATAATGAGAAACATGATGCTCTGTCACCCATACGTGTAAATCCATATTCATTAAAATCCAATGCTTCCGTGCAACTGAGAAGGGAACTTAGTTGAGGTGGAGTCAGTTCTATTTTTAAAGCGTCTTTCTCTTAAGCTGAAAGTATTGATTCCTGAAAGACATACATAGAATTTAAAAGTATCAATATCTACAGTGCATTACTGGATAACTAATGGGAAAGGATCCCTGTCTCAGTATTACCGCTATGTCTAATGGTCTTACTCAGTCTCCATATAAAAGCCTTTGGCCTGATCCTGAACGCACGAGTAGCTCTCCATGAGGGACTGAGCTGCTTTTCCCGACAAAAAAACAGCACTAGGCTTTACACGTAGCGATAGATGAGATATCATGTAACAGAATTCCTTGTTTTTCACACTGTGATGCTTGCTCTGCTGCGTTGGGATATAGTGAGTGCTCAGCACGACAGAGTACAGTGGATGCAGGAGGAAGAAATTAAGATCCACTAAGATGTGAAATTCCTAAATATTGAGGAGTACAACAAGCCTTTTGCTGTCTGGTTTCTACAAAACAGTCATTAACACCAGCAATATCCACATCCACTAAGGCCTGTAATTAAATGTCTCATCAAATCTATTTTCCTCCCCAATCATTTCAATCCAGTCATCCAGCAGGATTACTGGAGCGCAGTGGGAGGGAGAATGCAGCAGGAAGCCGGTCCAAGATGGAGGAGCTTCCTGTCATGTCTCAGTGAAGTGCATGTGAGACGGCAGGAGCTGGAGGACGCCGGCTGCTGGAGCCACTCCAGTCGCTGTATTGGCAAAGGTACTACAGGCACAGATGGCTCAGTCATCACCAAACATACACAAACACACACACACACGCACAGACACACATAAAAGCTGAAGAAGATGACACATGAACACGCATACATGCAAACAGCAGCAAACAAGTATCAAGTACATCCGTGCATAACCACCCACAGACTGAAATATGTGAATGAACACACGCACGCACACACACACATACAAGGTCCTCAACAAATTGGGCATGAGATTAAATGCCACATCAAATCTACTTTAGTTCCTGATCCTTTCAACCCCGTAGTGCCCTCCTTTACAGAACCAAAATAAAAACAGCAACTGTGTTCACAGATTAGTCTTGTGTGTGTGTGTGTGTGTGTGTGTGTGTGTGTGTGTGTGTGCGTGTGTGTGTGTGTGTGTGTGTTAGAGAGTGGGAGCGGCCCTCTGACAGTGACAGAAGAACCATGGGACAAGGACTCATTCCTCTTTTCCAAGAGCTAACCAGACCCAGCAGTGTTGTCAAAGAAAGCACAAAACCAGTCTGATTTCACTCTTATTTTGCTCTCACAGAGCCCACCGGGCAGCTGCGCGCTTCATGAATTCGAGCTTGCACTCTAAGACTCTCCGAGAGAAAATACATTTTTAAAACATGCTGGAGAGTTCGTGAGCAGGGGCAACAAGGCAGGGGCTGAATAATGATGATTTGAAGGCTGGAATTGATAGTTTTGGAGAGAAGTGGGCTGCTTCTGCAGAGAACTGCAGTTTCATGCTGATATTTTCAGGCTGAAAATGAATGAATGAATTTCACAGTGGAGAAACATCATCGTGTCTTCCTATACACAACTAGTGTATAACTATTCCACAATAAAGATTTAGCAAACTGCAGCATATCCATGATATCACACCTGGACCTAACTGAGTTTCTGATGAGCATTTTCTAAGAAAATATAACTCTAGACACATTAGAAGTGATATACTGCAGAATCCTACTCTGTAGTCAAGACAGCAAGTCTAAACACATACACAGTTCACTCCAGCACGGAAAACAGGCATCCTGGGAAGAAAGAAATTCCTGGAAGCCTTTTCGTACTCATTTTTGGGTGAAATATAGTAACAAGCAATACAATTGCTTCTAAATTGCTAGAGCTGAAGGCCAAATGAACTTCAAACCAGGCCCGTGCTGGACGGCCGTTTGGCTGCTCACAGACACAATGAAACTTCGCCCTGCTCTGTCCTTCTATCTCACAAGACTCTTTCTGCAGCATCTCCAGGAGTCTGGGTAGAGGCCGAGCTCAGATTTTATGACATCAAGCCTAACAGGATTTACTGTAATCCCATGTGGTGGCCGGTTTCTGTGATAAATGCGTGCAAACAAAGGCAGTGACTGCCGTCTACTTTCACCGCAAGCAAATGATCGGAACTGGTTATTTATTTACCTGAAGTGGGTAAATGTCAAATGTTCTTGGGTAACCTCAGTGCATGCTGGCAAGATGACCTCAACACGGGGACGGCCCCACTAGGAGAAGCCTCCATTGCTTTAAAAGAATTTGTGATTCGTCAGGCAAAAAAGTCCCGTTCAGCCGAGCAGAAACCAGACTACCATCTACTAGCATTACAATCGGAATAATTCAAGTGTACGAATAAATAATGCTGTGGGCTTTAAAAGAAGACCACAAAATTGGATTGGAATTAGCTGCGGCCAGAAGAACAACTAACACTGGTGGCTTCATATTGAGCTGATTAGTTAAACCTTTGCATTCGTCGTCTTATTTAACTGTAGTTAAATAAGACGACGAATGCTTAAAGAGAAGGCCCTGCTGCATATTTCACTCAAATTGTTGATGACTCATTTAGACAAATGAGGTTTTATTTCATGCTCGGTGTGAGGCATGGTGACATTCTGCTATTACTGAGCACAGTAAATGTCATTGTCTTCAGATCTTTGAACTGTAAGAAACACTCTCAGAGGTACTGTCATTTGTCATTAAGCAGCTGGAGGGAAACGTGCCAACACTGAAATAGTCAATAGCCTTGATGGTATGGACTGTTAATAAAGACGGATGACGTGTCTCCACTCCCTCCCACTGTACAAAAATGAAGCAAAAACATCGAGAGCTGCCATCTTGTGCTGGTGACATGTGGTGATTGAGAGCTAACCTGTCAATCGTGACACCTCCTTTAACTAGCATCAAATAACTCATTCGACCCAAACTTATCTGAAAAATGAACACTTGAACATACATGACCTGATTATGACCTGTACTGCAGCAAGACACCAGAGGGCGAGCACCGTATTTTGACTTCACTTTGGGGAGCTGTCATGTCACCCATGTACAGGCAGTGCTCTGTGGTATTGGAACTAAAAGCTAGTTAGCTATCTTGCTATAAAAACAAACGTTGGTATGTCAAAATCACAACAAAAAGATACGATTATGTAAGCAACCTATAATGAGTTATGAACTGCTGGAGCTGGTCTATTCAATGTGTTCTTGTCTGCCCTAATTTGAATAAAGACAAGATAGGTCTTCTAGCCGTATCTGACCAGAAGACTTGTGATGCACCACCGAGCAGGTCACATCTAAAAGAACAAGATATGCAAATGACTGTGTGAGAAACAACGACAGCATGCTGCAGTTTGTCTGCACATTTCCAGAAAACCTTTCCTCACAGCTATTACAAGACAGCGGGCAGATTCTTTGTGTCATGGTGGCAGCAGTGCTTGCTTAACATTATCAAGCTCCTGAAACTGTTTGTTTGAAGATGAAGTCGTGTTGTTGGTTGATCTTACTTGACTAAAAGTTTCCTAATAAATGATGACTATGTTGTCACTTCCCTTAGATATTATCTGTAATGCACAACAGGCCACCCAACTGAAAACTGCACACCACAGGCTGACTGCTGCATTTTAATTCTTGATTCTCTTCAGGTTGTTTTTTAACGATTTTTCAGAACCTAGCGCTCCCTCGTAAACGTTTTTCCCGACAATCAGTCGTCATTCCAGGTTGACTTCTACAACAGCCAAGTCCTGACGCAGCTGCATTACAGATACAAGCATGTTCCAAGGACTCCCAAACTCAGAGGAATCCATCTGTAGAACAAACTCTTTCAGTGACGTGGGCTGTTTTTTGACTAACAGCCGTAAATCTACATGATCTCAATTTGAAAACAGTTTAAACTATAATGATGTCGACAATAATAATCATGAATGTGATTGTGAGCTACTTACCACTAATTAGGCTAATTAAATGCCTGATGTGTTGCACCAAATTATGAAGCATTTTACTGTGATACGCTCTGAGTATGCAGTATGAGTTGTATTGCTGAAGTTCAGTGGATCAACTGTCAATTAATAACTTCTTTTAGTCATATATAGAGTAAAAATTTTTTTTAAAAAGTTGCTTAACTGCAAACATTTTCTTGTTTTTTTTTAAAAGCACCAGCTGCCTGTCAGAGGTAAGTGATTTTAACACATCACTCTGCGCTCTGGTAACTTGATCATTCGTGATTTTCGTTGATCAACACAGTTTCTGACAGGCGTGTCATGAAAGTACTGAGCAACAGAGAAAGAAACAGTGTGAGGCTGATGGAGGAGTGCTGTGGTTGGGAGGACAGCTGTCAATCCCTGCAGCCTCCAGGCTACGGGAAAGCTGCTGCTGGCTCAGCAACTGCAAGCGGACAGCTGTCCTAGAAGCTGCTTCCTGATACATGCGGCCATTTATTAACAGCCAGATAGCATTAGCTATCTTCACTAGCACAACCACAGCTAGTGGAGTTTATATTTGTTTGAGATTAATAACTCAGTCCTACGTTTTCAGGACTGAATGTTGCTTGTCTGTATGTATGTATGTGTCATGTACTGTACTCATTTTACATGTCTTAATCCGCATTTTCAATTTGCTCTTTAAAAAAATGTGTGGAAACAAAGAAAATTAGAAAATGAAAAGTCAAAACATTTTGACAAGGTATTTAGGAGAAAAAGTTGGCGAATTGATAAAAACAAAATGCGACAAGTCGTAGTGAACATGAACTTAGCAAATTAATTGTGACGCACATGAAGCATGTGACTTAAACGTTCGCTGAAGCTTGAAGAGACGAAACGGCAGCAGATGAAAGCATCAGATCGGTGTGGAGCGATGAGGAGACTGTAACCTTCTTCAGATGAATTCATGAAAGACACAGACACGTCATATTTCCAGCCCATATTCCACATGGATTTCCATCATTTCAGCCTCGACTGGCACTCTTTCAATCAAGTCATTTTGTTGCTCCCTCTTCTTCTACAGTGGCTTGATGGCACTAGAATACAGAATAAGCACCAGCGACTGTAACTCACAATGTTTGGAAGTAGTGGATGGAAACATGCATCAAGTCACATTTTCTTTTAACAGTTTTCTAAAAATTCTGGAAGGATCTATACTAAATATGGATTGAAATTTGACTTTTGTGGAGAGATCTGCAGTTCATCTGACTCTTAACTCTAAAACCACTGCAATGATTAAATAAGAGTCATGGTTTCAGTGTTAGTAGCTGTCATGGTTCTAAGATTTTTGCTTTGTTGATTCTTCATTACAGTCATAAAAATGAGTGGTGAAGTCTGCCTCATCCTGCCTGGAGCTGCTGCTCACATATCCAAAACCAAAACATCATCATTAAGAGGTTGAGTATCCCTAAAAGTTGTTTCAAGAGATTTTCTACTGTTATATGAATAAAATAAAATTCATATAACACATAACACTGGAAAACCAAAGATATCAGCAACCCACTGATTTTCATACCAACCTTCAAAAAACCCATATAGCTCAAACCTTGATGCTAGCTGACAAGCACACTTGTCCCTTTTCTGCTGCTCATGTAGTATCTCTCCATCTGTGCCCGAGGCCACAAGCTGATATTGACACAGAGCCTCTAGTTCCACGAGTCAGATAATGAAAGACTGTGAAATCAGCTAGGAACAAGAGCAAGATGAACACTGTGGGTCGTTGTAAACCTCTCAGACTGTTATGACAGAAATCAAGCCAGAAATACTGCACACAACAATTTGCCTATAAGATAAGGCAGTAAAATAGACTTTTGAATAAACTATAAGTAGCAGAAGCACTTCTTTTATAAAGGTGAAGGACATTTGTTTGTGGGTAATTTGTAAAACAAACCTGCCTGCACCGGGCAGTAGCACTACCTTGAATTTCATACAACCACAGTGAGATACCTGGGTGGAGACAATAGCCCCATAATCTGATAGTGCTGTCTGTGTGCCTGCTTCCGGACAGAGCTTCAAATGAACCACGATATGATCACCAAGCTGCAGTGGAAGTGCACCGGTGAGTGACGGCAGTTATATCCAGACAGTGATGCACCTCTCCTATTTCAGGAAGGAGACTAATGACATTTATATGACCTTGGTAGAGGCTCCCTGCTGAGGCAGACATCTAATGATGGCACGAGGAATGTAATAACAGGCAGATCATTTTGATTTTTGCAATCATCTTCAAATACACCCAAAGAGCTGGGACCAGTTTGTGAAGGCAGAATGAAAGAAGAATACGCTCATATTCATCTGCATTTCAAAGACACTGGGCTAAAAAACAAGGCATTGACTCAATAATTCATGAGAGTTACCAACTCCACAGCACTTTAGTGTGCCCATTGCTGGGACATACTGTATGCAGCTAGATGGTGCAGCTAGACTTGAACCCACGCGCTGCGTTTAGACGTTTTCCCTTTCTTCCTTCAAATCAGCAAATATGCAACCCTTGAGCTGAGCTATACAGAAAATACATTTCCTTTGTAGACAGCTGTTGAGAAACGGGAGAGAAAACACTAAATCAGCATTGAGAAAGCGTAGTGCGAACACGGCACTGTAAATGCAAATGCGTCGAGTGTTGCTCTGTCATACTCTTTTCGACTGCACATCTGGGGCTGAGAAGATACATAAATTGTGCATTACAGCTCTCAGTGTGACAGCGTGCCGTTTGACGTCCAGCATAGCAGTTGTAAAAACCCACATTATTGACACAAGAAGTGCGTGGGCGTCCATTTGAAAGAAGAACTCAAATCTTACTTCTCAAATCAGCTTACAAAAGCTGGTCTAAAACAAGGCCACGTACTCCGTCACATAGGTTACAAGTTTGCCTCTGGATCTCTGAGACTTTGTTGAGTGAGTAAGTACTGCATTGGTACATCAGTGCAGAGCACTGCAATGCGAATTCAGTCCAATTTGAGCTGCTTTAAAAGTGCTATCAGGCATACTTTGTTAAGTGTTATGAAACATTTTTTGGATATGGTCTACTCTAGTGGGGGTATAAGAAAAGATGACACAGTTTCAAATGCAGACAGCTAACTTTAATTATTGAGCTACAACTTAAGAGCTCAAGATACCGATCCCATCACACTAATAGGACAGCTGTTGGTAGAATGAAAGGAGACTGGGGACACAGTGACGAGGCAATAAAAAGCTTTCACTTATCTGTTTCTACCCACTGCCACCTTAACCCACAAATACTGACTATAGGAAAACACTGGAATAGGAGACTGATCTGATCATTTAACCATGTAAAATCTCAAAGTAGTAGAGCTCTACCTTGATCATTTGTGATTACTCTAAAAAAAGGAATGTAGTATCTAGGTATTAAGAAATGTAAGTTCAGAACTCTGAAGCATTTTCTCCTTCATACTGATTCATTTTTCTACTTGAAAGCAACGCTTTTAACAATGGAGCCCCAAAGTCACGATACACTGATCAATAAATAACAGTGTTGTAGTTAAACCACTCAAAGGAAAGCAAAGAGAAACATATGACCTCCAACTGGTTGATAAAAAGTAAAAAGCTTTTTATTCTTTTCCATCTGACTAATCAGTTGATAGAATAAATACAATTTATTGTAGTCTTCTATTTTTCATTCACTACTTCATTTCATTTTCCAGTTTCTCGTTTTTTTTACACACATTTAATCATTTTTCTATTCCCTATCTCCCCCACACAACACCTACGTTTTCCCTACGATAATACCAATGTTATTATGTGTGTGTGTGTGCATCAGTGGAGCAACTGGCACAGCTGTGTGGCTAGCTACCCTGACAATACTGATATCTAGAGGCACGAAACACCCCAGCGTTTCAGCTACACAGCACTCTGCATGCTGCTGTAGCATTACCGACACCATGCTTCTCTCTACATAATCTTCATCTACAAGTATGTGTCTCTGGTCTTCTTGTCTGGTCAAGGACTACAATCAAAATACATCTCAGACTTCTTATGTGCAACTTTGGTGGAAAATCATGCGCTCATATAGAATCTCATCAGTCTTTATAAGAAGGGTGACAGAGAAATGATCTTATCATGGCCTTAGAGAGTGAGAACTTCAACCAAATCAACTTGCAAAAACACACAAGAGTTTTATGCAGGCAACGAGAGACACACTGGCGTCCTTCAGCCAGGATTTTTCATTTTTTGAATGGACTGATGCCTGTGCAAACTTCTGATGCCTCATGATGATACATGTATTCCCGAGCACAAAGCTTTCTTGGCCTTGGATTCAATACTAACTGACTTTGGTTCCAATGAGTCTCTGAGTCTGAGTCAGCACGCAGAGATGTTCAAGCAGCCCAGTCAGTATTCTTGTAAAAACAAGCATGACTCTGCTCGTTTCGTGCTTAAATTATGCCGACCTGCACGAGACTGTCACTTACGAAGTCGAGGAGTGGCACCTTGTGACTTGCTGGAAGCTTTTTCTCCCCAGAGGCGAGAATAAAGTGCATAATCGATTTTGTTTTCAGAGTGATTCAACCGAAGTCAATGGACATTAGACCTACAGCCATTTCCTGGTTTCAAAATGATGGAAATGTCGGTTATTAACAACGGCAGGATAGATTCTTATTATTATCAGAGCCACGTACAGTAACTTACTGGAGACTGTGTTCCTCTGACAGGATTTGATAAGATTATTTTGTGAGTTTTACACCTGAAATTGAATTAAAAATTGTCATGTAAGAAAGATACATTTATTATTCAGTCTTTTCTGGAAAGTGTATTCTTGTCTATGGAGAAAAACTTTGTAAACGGAAAACTGTAACCAAGAAGCACAATAAAATAGATATACATATACATATATATGTATATATGTATATATTGAGTCAGCATGCAGAGTGGGGTTAGGGTTATTTGTTGTATGTTCATGTGTTTCAGTGAAGATGAAATGCAAAAAATACCATTCCCATTACAAACGCGACCATTACAACTAATATCTCAGTGGCAATCTGTCAAAACAATCGTAATGGAATTATTTTTTGCATATCGTTTAGCCCTAGTAAAAAAATTTCATATTTCTGCCATTATTGCATTATCATTCATATCCTCCTGTACTGATATGACTAAACTCAAGCCAGAGGGCATCTGCTCCCTTGTGTGAACACTGATAGCAATGTGGGGGATGCCCCCGAACCAAAACAATGGCGCGACTAGAAGAGCAGATAAATTTAATGTTTCGACACAGAAATAATCCTTTCAGAGCAGAACCAGGACACCTGAAGTTGGTCAGGAACTATAGTGGGTCAACCGCTTTAGACAGAAAAAAGAGGGAGAGACAGACAGACACAGAGAGGGAGTTAATAAGTGGCCATGTGAAGGCCAAACAGTCATGGGCTGATATAAAAGAGGCTGTGGCTTCCCTGAGGGAGTGTGTTCTAGGCCAGCACTGGCCTGCCAGGGGGCCCATCATCATCTGCTCTGTCCATTCAGCAAACCACAGCACACTTCCTCTGACATACACACAGGCACACACTTACACGTACACACAAACACTCATGATGTATGACATCTGTCTGGGTGAAGGGGGTGGAGAGGCTCCCAAGGTCAAGCCTGTGAACTAAAAGAAAGAGCAGTGCTGTGAGATTTCCCCCAGACTTTAAATAATATGGACAAAAATAGGTTCAGCTACTTTCACTAATTAATATGACACAATACTGATCCAACCGTAGACGGTTTATGCAAGCTTTTCCATCTGCTGCTCTGACCGGCTGGTGTCAGAGAGGTTGTTCCTTGGAAAACCCTCTGGTACACAGGAAGTGATGTATTTTACGTTTAAGTGGGTTTTTTTTTTTAGAAGAAGAAGAAGAAGAGGTTCTGTGAGTCAATGACAGCCATCATGGAGTTCATGGAAAATGATGTCACAGTTATGGCCATAGCATTTGACAAACAAATGACCTCTGAGAGTTGCAGTGATCAGAATGCATACTAGAGCCATGCCAAAAAAACAGCCCGCTGATAGCTTACCACAGACTCTGCTATACTGGTGTATATGTGCAGATATATATGCAGCAAGAAATTGCTGCACAGAAATGCCAAAGATACATTTGTGACAATTAGAGGACTTAAAATATGTATTCTAAAATTGTAAAATTTCCCACCCAGTACATATTTCGATCACATCACATTTATAAGGACCAAAAGTAAGGGGTCAGTCAGACAGGAGGCAAAACAGCTCTGTTACAGCCCCGTACGGTGCAGCAGACAAAGCTGGTGAACACAGTGGAGCATTTACCGGCTAAAGAATCAGATGTTTCCCTCAGGCGTTAGTGGAGTCAAAAAGACAACTCTGAATAAATGTTACTGTTTCTCTACATCTGCTGGATGGGTCAATAGACAACTGCTAACTAATCCATTCAAGTTGCCACATCAGTTTAAGAAGATGTTTATGCTGTGCTTTTGTCTTACTCTGCTCACCCCAAAAAACCCTGCAACAGCCACTGTGCAAGACACTGTAGTTTACATGAGCATGTTAGCTGACAGCAGACATCTTTCAAACACAAAATGACATGTGTGTTTTTATGTGACACACACTATGCAGTGCTGCAGCTGCTATATTATTATAATCATGTGCTGCCCCAGAATCATGTCCCACTCCACTGACTCAGTGTCCATTCAATCAGTAACCTATAATCAGAGCCAGCAACCCATTGACTGCGCACACTGATTCACAGAGACAGGTCCCACTCCGTGGACCTCTCCACACCGCTGGTAGCTGTGCTAGCATCCACCGCTCCTCACCAGATGGGATCAGAGCAATCAAACAACACACACATTTTGAAAGTGCAAATATCACCAAAAAAAATGAGAAATGCTAGCGGTTGTGTTCCTGTGCTGCTTTCCCGGCTGGTGGTGTACAGTAGCGTTGTGTTTACAGTGAGCGCCTGTAGCCGACAGGACGGATGTGAACTCACTGATCTGGCCAAGTCAAAGACAGTCCCTCCATTCAGCAACAGCAGAGGACACAGGGTGAACCGTATGACACCCCCTCCACTTCAGTCATGACTCCAGCACTCCTGACTCCAGTTTTCTCAATAGTTTGCGTATGACAGCTCCTCAAGAACATGGCTGAAACATCAGGCTCCTACTCGTAGTGCATCTGAGCAAACTGGAATAAACTGCAATAAGTGAAGTTAAGGAAGTATAGCGTTTATTTAAACTAATTATGTTTTCTAATAAAGCTTTAACAAATCAATCTTCAATGAGAGCAACGACTAAAAATAATTAAGAGCGAAAAGGGAAAATATATTCACATTTTCGGGGCGTTTTTCTTGTATTTGAAGCTAACGTTACTCTTCTGTTAACTTTTCTGCTCTATTCTTGCTAATTTTGTTCCGCTTCGCTCGGCTCTTCTCTTACGAGCTCTGTTCAGTCACACCCGACGTTATTCCGGTGTTTTACTGTATTTAAATCTGCTGTATCACACTTTATTTGACTCCTGTCTTCTCCTCAGTTGTGTACAGTTGTATACAAGGCACACCAGCTAGCTGCGCACACCGAAAAACGATGCGGGGAAACGGCGAGTGTGGAGGGATGCTGCGTTTGACCCGTCCGCTAACGGAGCTCCCATAACCGTTACTCACTGCTCACACGCCGGCCATGTCCCCGCCGGGTCCCCGGACGACCTCTGACGTGCATATAATCCTCCAGCCCCCACAAACACACACATACACGGTGGTTCGGTCAGGCTACTTACGCCCTTGGTCTGGGGAAGCCCATGGATAACAGCACGTCCAAGTTGGAGCCACATTTCACTGAGCCCGGCCGGTTCTGCCGGAGCCTCCGAGGGAGGATTTTACTGTAAAGGTCCTCTTTGGCAGCCATGGTCCACTAGGTCACCCAGTACGCGACAAGCCCGACTCAGTCCACCAGCAGACCTCCGGCTAGTCCATGAGCGACGGCTGGCTCCGCATGAGTGGAGCAATAACGGCGACTACACGGAGCGGAGCTGAGAGCGGCGCTGCGCGGCCAGGCTGAGCGCCGCTACTCCGCCCACTGGAGGAACCAGCAAATGAGATGTGTTCAATGAATTCATACAGGAGGGTGGCAGGACAGTGAACACAACACAGCACATGACAGTGAACACAACACAGCACAGCACAGCAGGATTCATGGCGTTTGCGGGAGGAAGAGAGCCTCATACAATGTGCACAACGTTAATTTAACGAGTTTGCCTGGGTGGCTTTACTCTCAAGTATCTTGTGTGTGTGTGTGTGTGTGTGTAATATGGGTGAGGGACGGGCTCAATGCTGCATTACATACAAGCTACACAGTATAAATGACAAAACACTAGTAGCTATATAAAAATGCCTTTAATTTCTGTATAAAATTAGCTTCATTATAAAGATAATATGATTAAGTCTATATAATCTATACAATTGGTGTATCACACATGTAGAAAAATAATTATATCATTTTTACACTTTTGGATGATAAATCTGACACAAGGGCGTTGACTCACTACACCTTAAATGTCCATAAATATCCTGAATCTCACACCAAACTAAAGTTTCAAACATTTTCTAGGGACAAAGAGATAGAGAGAGAGAGCTGACGTTTGACTAAACATTATTGGGTCATTCTGGTAAATGATTACACAACCCATCATCAAAGAGTAAAGATCCTAATAGCAACCCTGATTGTTTCATTTGTGGCTCACACATAATTCCATGTCAGTGATCTTGATCTTTGCTGTCCATTGCAGTCAGAAGTCCTGTGAAATGACAATGGGACCCACTGAAGAAAACGCTGTGCCATATCCAACCGATGGCCGTGAACTGGCCTAGCACAGCCTGACTGAGTCGTGGGGAGATGTGAGGTTAGTGTCGGCCGCCGACGGTGCTGGCAGATGGGTTGTATGGTGTGATGACACAGAAGACACAGCCTGCCTCCTGGAAAGCCTGCCTCATCTCCACCTAGTGGACCAAACACAGACTGCATCAGACAGCAGGGCTTTGATGTCAGCTGGACAAACACAGAATTTAATTACTAATGCAGTCAGGATGTGAAGACTTCAGTCAGTCTCCCATCATGTAAGAAATTGATTGATTGATTGATTTAAATGCATTTTTCTGTGCATAATTGCAAAATATATTATTGGCTGTTGACATCTTTGCACTGGACTCATATAGGAGGGACTCCATTTGGTCCATTTGAACACAATATTGGAAATACCTGCAACACAAATCCAATAATGAAAATAAACAACTGAGTTATTGACAGAGAGATGCCCACCAAAGTCTCCTAGGGTGACATGTTGATGAACATCTAAACCTAAAGAGCCATACTGGCTTTTTCTTCCACTTAAAGCACTTCTAACTTCATCTCAGTCTCTATTTGAGCCTCATATACTTACATATATATATACATATATACATATATCTTTGGTTATGTTTAAGTTCAGGGTTTGGTTTAGGGTAGCTTTACTTCAGGGTCTTTAATTAGGTGCTTTGTAGGTTGTAAATGTTGTACAATGTATGCACATGCTAATCTGGACATGTTATTAAACATATTTTAAATACTATACCCAAGCTTCACATGGTTTACCAGGGTGTGTCATTTCAGATATCTATATTCAGTCTAATTTGATTGTACTTGCTTTTTAACTATTTTGATAAAATTAGTAGAGGTTGTTTGCTAAAGACAACAACTTCTTCATACTGCAGCCTTACCAGTCTTGCATTATCCAGACACAGACCCACGACGGCCCCCCCACTGCCTGGTAACTTCACCGCCGAGCCAAACTGCAAGAAACAGCAAAGACTCTATGAATGCACAACAGAACTAGAATTACTGCCTCATGGTTGTATGCCTCTGCCAACCATTCGATTTGCAGTCTACATCCATGTCTGTCCAGAATTAAATAATATATGTAGTGAAGACTGAAAAAATTAATAAAAAGTGTCAAGTGTATTTTAAGTGAAATGGAAATCATCACTGTATTGACATGTATGATCCTGTGAATAATGTCCAGTGAGAAACATGGTGTCTTCTCTTAGAGACTATTTTTCCAGAGCAGCAGAGGACTGATAGAGAGCTTCATCACATGGTGCAACAACAATAGTGGAACCACTAAGCACCAACCTGTTTTGCCAGCTGAACCATCTTAAGATTCCCAGGGCCCAGACAGTCATCAGTGTAGACAGTCCTGTGGGAGATGTTACTTTAGCTGTGAGTGTAGCTGTAACATGAATGATGGCTCACATCAAAACATACAGTTTACCTCCGCAGCTCAAAGTTCTGGTCCATCAGTTGTGCCAGACGGCTCCAGTCTCTGTCCTGCAGAGCCGTCCTGAGGGGAGGAAATTTTCAATCAATGCAAAGGTAAGACAGAGTTTCTTTAAACTTCTGAAATACCACTACAAACACAAAAACTAGGTAAGTTTTTGTCAGCAGAGTTGCAGCAACACTTTGCATGTGGTATTTCCCTGAACTAACAGTGTATAAACCTTGTACACATTTCAGAAAGCCCGAAGGCACTTTGAGACTGTTGTGCAAACACGAGACATAATTAATCCGATGCTTATTTGACAAAACCTCTATTGTTGTTTATTGCAAAATTCTTGAGCAACAATCCACTTAAAACCAACCTGGCTTGATCAGTGAGCTCAGCAAAAGTCTTCATGGCCTCAACTACCAGAGGCTCCCCTGTGGAGAGACGGACATGGAAGCAGTTCATCAGCTGAACCAGTGTTTCAGTTTTAGAACTCCTTCAAGGAGCAGAAAGATGAAAATATGCACAAGGACTGAAGAACATTTTAGTCTATTTATCGAAAACTGAAATGTGTGACTCTGCATTTCAGTGAGGTGATATTACAAAAGAGAACAAGCCTGATAGACTGCAGCCGTGCTCACAGCTCTGTGAGGACGTGCTTTGAGCTAATGTGAGCATGGGAACATGCTCGCAATGAAAATGCTAACATGCTGATGTTTAGCTGGTCACAGTTTAGTGTATTAGCATGCTAATGGTCGCTAATTGGCACTGAGCACAGCTGAGACGGATTAGAATGACGAGTATCATTATTTTTGATATGGTATTTGGTCATAAACCAAAGTTTTGCCCAGATTGAAAATGAAATTCGACCAGATGATGACATTAGAGAAAAGCCAGGGGATCACCAAAGCTGGAGTGATTCATCCTGAGGGGAACATGACCGCCATTTATACATGTACCCAGAACTTCCTGGAAAGCAGTATTGATACTGAGTAGGTTATTCTGGTGAAATAAAATGGAAATCCATCCAATAATTGTCAAGACATTACAGTCTGGACCAAAGAGGTGGACTCACTGACAGACTGGCATTGCCATCCCTAAAAAATATGACTAAAATCATCATCTCCTTTTCCAAATATCAAATCCAAAGCACATTGGTCAAACAGCAAATAGCTCGTTTGTGAAGACATTTCAGCAGTTATATATTTGACATCGTGAACCTCAGGGAGCCAGTGAAATACATATGATATGAGGACAAACCGCTGAGCCAGCGCTGTCTGATGTTGCTGTGGATGCGTCCAGAGTCACTGGGGTCGCTCAGGTAAGCCAGCCAGAACGGTGGGAGCCCAGTCATGTCCATAGAAACATAGTTCCCTGAGAATGATAAACAAACACACACACATTAGAAAAGACGTGTATCTGTATCATCTTCTTAGCATCTACAGGCAGACGGCGACTTCAGTACCGTAGCCCTGATCTTCCATGAGCTTCTTGCTGAAATCCATGTAGACTAAGCCTTCATAGACCTGCAAAGACAGACGGGCCAACAATTCATGCTGCGACAGGCATTAAATGAAAGATAGTGACATGTTGTGCCCTGTGCATCTGTGCAGCGCTGACTCTGTTACCGACCTGCACGACTCTGTCCTGCAGGCCGGCAGTAATGAAAAGTTCATCAGTCTCCACGTTGAGGATGAAGTTGGCTCGAATCGGCTTTGGGAGATCCTGGAGTGCAACAAAGAAGAATAGAACAGAGAGTCCATTTGTACCCAGGTGAGAAGAGTCATGTGGCATCTATTCGGCTGTTTTCACCCGTCACCACATGGCGTGGTATAAAGAGCGGCAAAGGCCACAGAGGGAGGAGGTTGTGGCGGATGAATAGGTCAAACACAGGACTTTCACCCAGGAGAGCTGGGTTCCAGTCCTGTGGGAAACCAAGAGTCAATGCTGTTGCTTTGTTTTTTCTAAAGGCTTAGATGACTTATTACTTCCAGTTTTCAGTTGTAGTTAAAGGTTAAAGCACCAAAACTAACTGTGTAGCATTGTTGGCTATGGACATCTAGGTGCTCACTGAATCTGCCAACATGTACGTAGATAAAAACCTTTTGTATCAAATACACATTTATCGTGATTTCCTTGTCAACTGGTTGGGGCATCTTTTGTCTCAAGTGGTTTGTAAAAGGGCTTCAATAATCAGACAGAGGTTTCGATAATAGCAAATGGGACTAATGACAACTGTGCTGTCAATATAGACCATCCTCACATTGTCTGTGATGTTGTAGAATTTCATAAGACACTTCAGGGTAGCTGAGACGATGGCACTGTGGAAAGGGAGGATAGTAAACAAGCAAATGATTAAATTCAAAATGTGCAGTATTGCCTTTAAATTGGTCTGCGCAGACAGGAAATCGTCAGCTGAACTGCTTACCTGCTTCCAGCGAGGCCCTTCATTAAAACAGAGACAAATCATTTCATCAGTACATGACATGTTCACATTTCACACTGTGTGTCGTGACCGCAGTATCTGAATGGATCCTCACCACTTGCCGGGGAATGTTGGTGTCGTACTTCAGCGTGAAGTTCTGCTTTGTCAAAGCGATACTGCAGTAAAAAGAAACACACAGCAGGCACTGAATGAGCACTCACTAGCACTAACAGAGACCCTTAACACTGAGAGTCCTTAAATAAAAAACACAAACCACAATGAAAATGTCTTGTGAAGCTTTTCCTTCATCTATTGATATTTGTACAATGGATCTACACGTCTTAATGTGCCTTATGGAGTCCATTTAATCAACACTTCATCTCAAAGACTGTGCAATATATTTACACTAAGCACATTTACTCCACTACGTTGCTTGAGAAGAACTTTGAGGTACCTGTACTTCAGTATTACTACTTGAGAGTGTCCATTTTTTACTACTTTATATAGCTATCATTATTTACGACTATGTCGACTGAGAATAAATGTCCATAAACTTGCTAAGAAATCATAGAAAAAATAACTTTTTGTAACTGGAGGACTTGGCTGAGAATTAAGAAAAAAACATAACGTTTTCCTCAGTATGAAAGACATCCATCCATCTACTGCAATGAGGACCTGCTAGAAGGTAATACTGCTAATGGTGGCAATTTTCCAAAATGTAAACAAATATGGACAGTGTTTTGTCTGTCAGCTGATGTTGTCTGAAGGTCCACAGTGTGTAGGCTTTGACTGAAGTAAATGGACTGTGTTTCTATACCTCTTTCCAATCTTACTGACCACTCAAAGTGCCTTACAATATAACTCAGCATTCAGCCATTCACAAAACATTCATACACTGCAGCAGCGATGAGCAGGCTCTCTGATAAACATGTAATATCTCATTTAGATTGATCTGTACAAGTATAAAGGCACAAGTTGTGATTTTACAGGTGATTATGTGCCAGACCAGCTTCTTATTTAGAGTACAGATATGAAAGTAATGAAATATTTTTACGATATTCTATTCTAACTTTTACTGAAGTAAAGGATCGGAATATGTTTTTTTTACACTTGGTCATTGATTAACTATTTTCAACTGCAAGAGACACCCTGGATGTTGGGTGAGTTATAGCGGTATCCATGGTGATAAACATGAAAAGAGCCTTTGCTAGAAAGTGCGCGTCACAGCTGGAGGTAAAGAGGACATGCTAATGCTCATATTTGCCACATTTGAATGTAATCAAATCTTTTATCCAAGATGTGACGTGATCCTGCACAGCACTACGGACACATATCTGCTTCTGATGTAAAACACAATCTCTTGTCGCGAGACTTACAGTGGCAACGATTCATATGCTGCTCTGTGTTATCTCAGTCCGTTATCTCACCCTTGTTTGGAGCAGAACTGGTAGAACTTCTTGCAGGTAGCCTGCAGCAGCCGCAGACCTCCCAGGTACCTACAAGGGATGATGAACAGGACATTCAGAAAAAGCCTGAACATGACCATCTCTGCCATGTATTTTATCTCATTGTACACACACACCCTTCTTTCCTGCTGATACAGAACAGATCTTGTAAGCTTCCGAACTCTGTGGGGTCATTGAGTGGATGAGGGACTAAAACCTGAGAAGTCACAGAAAGTCACATGACTATTGCACAACATGTCCCTGATGAAAGTGTTTTAGCTTATGACAGTGCATAAGTGTGTGTGTGTGTGTGTGTGTGCGTGCGTGTTTTACCAAAGTCTGGCTCTCCACTAGAGTGACCTCAGCCCAGAAGTTAGAGATGGACATAGCGATGGTCTTGCCGTTGAAGCCGTCTGAGGGATTCCCCATTAATCCAACCCTGTGAGTCATCACATATTTGGAAGTGAGTTCTTACAGTGCTCAAACATTCAAGGCTTTTCTTGGGAGTTAGGAGGAAAAGGCTTTTATTTGCAAGCTGGAAAACACAGTTATCTGACCAAGTGGAGTGATAGTCATTTGTGCTGGTGTTCTCTGACCTGGCAAATGATCGGCATGTGATTGGTTTCGCGGGATCGTCTTGTTGCTTGGTGGAGTAGTGGGTGAGCCACTTGGTGTAGTCTGACAGGCCCTGGGATGTCAAGAGGAAGCACGCTATCAGAGAGACAATAACTGTAACATACGATCAAGATATTCACTTTTCACACAGGAGTTCAATGATTTGAGTGAGGAACAGAAGCCTTTTGCAGGACAGATGAAGTGTTGTGCTGCTCAGTATAAAATGGTGTGGTGAATGCTTTCTCTTTGAGAACAGTTTCAGAAAATGTACTTAAGCCATTAAGAAAAACTGTAATGATAAACTTACTCCCAACGACCAATAACAAGTACTCAGACTCATCCCCTTTAGATTTTACTCTGAACTGACAGCAGATAAGTACAAGACATTAAGGACCAAGTGCCCCATTTGCAGCTGATGCGACATTACATGATGTCTGCAATGACGGCAGCTTTCAAACGTTAAAATATTTAAGCATTTTCTCTTCCTGCCTCTTGCAAAATTGCTTAGTGCAGTTTCAACACACTGCAATATGCTTTGCACGTTAAAGGGGAATTTTACACATTAAGTGTGTTTCCAGGTGTTGTGGAGTACTACTGCATAGGAAAAAGTTGTATAAAACCTGTGTCCAGAGGGAGCTCTGTGAAATCTGATGGGATTAAAGACTACAAGTTTGAAAGTGAAAAAAATCTGGTGATGCGCAGTTAAAGAAGTGAGTTTACCTGCTCCTCGTCTCTGTTAGAGGCTAAATTAGGTGCAACGAGCATAGCACACCCGAAGCTCTGACTGAAATGTTGGCAGTTGAGTTGCATTGTGGGTAGGTTTTGAAAAGGAAGAAGAAAATGCAAAATAAAAATGTCTGATTCTTCAAGTTAAGAATGATCATCATTATTTTCTTGAGTAAACATGACAAACTGTGTAATAGTGTATAATTCAGATTTCAGTTCCAGGACTTCTTTTCTTGCTTTGTCCATTAAAATCCATGAATCTGAAGCCAACGCTGGGTGAACAAAACAGAACATGACTGATGAACTGATTTCAGGATACTCACCACTTGTCCAATGAGCTGGAAGCCAGTAGGAAGCTTCATTCCAAACACGTCGCGCTGCTTCTCATTAACGAGCCACTCCTGAAGACACAGGAGCCATGGAAGCAATTGGTTTTACTATTGGTTTCAATTCATGATGCAGAGACGCTGCCTTTGTACAGGGTGCAGAATTCAGCGCTAAGCCCATGGTGGTGGAAAATCTAACACAAAGAAACTTTTACAAAGCTTATGGTTAAGTGACTTCAGCAGTAACAAAAAGGATTCATTTTTACCGAAATAACACTCATTGAATTCGCAGTTACGAACCCAGAATCGTCCGAAGCTCCTGTCTGTGGCTTGAGGCTGCAGGCTGAGGAAGTCAGACAGGTAGGACAGCGTGTCTCTCTGGATGCAGTAAAACACCACGCTGGCCAGCCGGGACTCTGTCAGCCCTTCCTGCGGCTTCTCCAAGAAGCGAGTTATCCTGATGAACAAAACTGCAACAGATTAAAATTAAATCTGCAATGCAGTGGCGTGCAAAACACGTCAGTGTAGTTCTGAAACGCCACAAACTATAGTATTTCTTAATGCTAATGTTTCAGCATGTTGTGATTTTATCAAAGGAAAAACCTCACCTGTGGGTGTCAGGGCAAACCTCCACGATGCCCCTGGAGCTGCTTTTCTCACTTTCTTCCAGCTCGTAGTAAATGATCAGCTCTCCAGGCTGCAGCACAGACACAAAGGACGGGCTGCTAAAAGACTTGACCTAATTACAACGCTGTGTCGAGGATCTTTACCAGTTTGCAGAAGCACAGTCCTGCAGTCTGCTGCTACTGCTACAGGTAGATTTTGGTTTGATGTCCACTAAAATGATGATGTGCATGTGAACTGAACTGAAAGCTCCTGGTGCACATTATCATTGTGTTAAATCTCACTTTTGACCTGAAGAAGCGGATCACTTGAGCGATGTCAAAGTCCTGGTCTGCACACAGCATGTCTCCTGCAATCTGCTTACACAAAAAGAAAATCCTCACTCATTCGGTTCTAAAAGAATAAACCTGCAAAGCAAAACGAAATGGATCTGAGCAGTTGTGTGATTAGACATTCCCCGACATCGTCAGACAGATTCATCGTACCACTATGATGTCGTCCTGCAGCTTGCGGCTGCGTATGGCCAGCTGCATGTCAGCCACGGCCCCAAGACGGTCCTGCAATGTAGTGCTGCCGTCGTTGACCACATTTTCCACTGGGAAGTCATTGGCTGTGGCCCAGCGCTCATAGTGCTTATACCTGGTCAGTGTAACAGAAGAAGAAGAGAGCGGGAGAAGAATAAAAGCTGCTTTGGCAAGAATCTGTAACAAGGCTGCCAAATGAAATCAACTGGGTCACACTACAGCTGGACCTTACTTGTCTGCATTAGTGACCAGATACACTTCTGTAAACAACTGCCGCCTGGAGAGAAATCAGAGATGTAATAAGAAGTTACCCAGTGAACATTTTAGAGCGATTGAGGATGCAAAAGAAGACTCAGATGAGACTCAGAAGTTCAGCATGATCACGTTTGGGCCGCTTGTCACTCTTACGTACACGTTGACCGTTTCCCACCAAAAGTCAAGGATCTTCTTTCCTCCAGTGCCAGGAAGTAAGGCCTTTGGTACCCCAGTCAGGTGGCTGTATAAGCCTGTGTCATCATTCTGGGAGAGGAGGGGAGAGGTGGAAAAAACCACTGGGTTCAAATACTGGTTACAAATCAGCATAATAACAAATCACATCATATCAGTGTATGCAACAAGGGTAAAAATGCATGATGCTGGCTGTATGCCTCACAGCTTTTTTGCTATATGGCAACAATGTTTGTGATGCTGTGATTAAAAAAAGAAATTAATGATCCAGCGTGTTCCAATGGTCAACACCGGCCCTCCACGCTCACTGCAGGTGATTTATTGTATAATGTGTCTATTCCCATTCTATATACTGCACTACAGTCTTGATATATCCACGTGAGGTGTATATGTGCAGTAATTACCGGCTTAGATGCTTCAAAATGCCAAATGTAGTTATGGCGACATTATATAAACATGCAGCTCAAACTCAGAGTCATACGTGCACTGTCAGGTGTTCGTGGAGACAGCCTCACGCCAAACTTAATGAAAGAAGCTAGCTCCGTTATGTTGTCTTTCTTTCTTGGCAAAAACAAGCACGTATTAAATATGTATAAGGCTACTACATCACCCATTGCATTCCCTTCAATAATTCGGCATATATAGATAAGTCAGTAAACGGCATTAATTGTCACAAAACCTCAATTTTCAAGAAAGAGTCCCTTTCGCAATCCTACGTTGTTCCACCACAATGTTCGGTAGGGGGCAGTGAAAACCAGTGTGAGCCAATCATAAAAATGTAATTTCATAAAAAAGTACGGCGTGTATGTTGGGTCAGATGTCAGCCGGAAGCACCAGTGCATCCTCAAGATTACGAAAATGTGCGAAGTGGTGGTCTAACACACTCATATGCTACCGTCCAGGTAACGCCAAAGTTAATTGTCAGATTCCTTAAAGCAGTTCGGTTTACGGTGTGGTGTAGTCTGACCGCTTGACAAACGAACTTTGTACTGCTTGAAGTTATCCCCTCTCTACTGCAAAATTCAAGCCGCTTACCTTAATTTGCGTCTCTAGGAGGGTGCCGTGGCCGGCTACCAGCAGAATACAGATCATTACTGAATCTTCAGTTTGTTTTTAGCTCAATAAAAACAGTGCAGAGGTTCATCTACAGCATCTGCGAGAGCTTAATTCTCCACGCGTCAATGAAACGATGGACTTCCGCTAAGACCCTTCAAAATAAAACCTACTCGCGACCACTAACACGAGTTCATCGTAATGGTGGACATACGATATAGACTTTGTATGTACACACAACCTATACTCACAACTAAAAAGATTCAATAAAAAATCAGTTCTACATCTTTAAACCAATTTACCAGCTTTAATAAACACAACAAAGTGGTTTATGACATGTAGTATATTATTTGATTGTTTTATTATAAAGACATACATAGCCTACCTACAATGCAATGCTTACCGCCCCTGTTTATTTAGTTAGTTACATTGTTGCAATGCAATTACTGTCCCCAGTGAGATTTCATGACACATACAAAAATACAAAGCAAAGGAGCTGATCTATGAACTGGATGACAAACTCAGTTTCAACTGGTTTAAGTGAGATTGATAAAAGATGGAAACAATTAGCATGAATACAATTTTTTTCAGAGACATTAAGAAGAGTGCATTTGATACAGAGAAGCACAGTACTGCAGAGGTTAAGAAAAAGAACTGACGTGAGTAGTTGGTCTGGCTTAGAGCTTACTGTACTGGAGGTTAATGAACAATCATGTTTGTGGAGGAAGGCATTCAACGAGAGCGTTGTCAAACTGATTTGACTTCTGAAACTCAAGTCGATGTTTCAACTTTCCTCTCTTTTCAGGTGCATCATGTCAATATCAACGGGCTGTATTCACCAGGCAAAGGACTTCAATTTTATATAAAGCTTCAAAGATAATATTGAGGGGTGTCATTTAGCAAAGAAGCTGGATTTGAATATCAATGACAATATTCCATAATTTCTCCCCATTTCATGCACACTCGACCACAAATAAAGTATCTCAAAGCATTTCAAGTACTCTTTTGGCCCATACATGGTTGTCTTCAGATACCCATTGATCACTGGCGACAAGCTCCTCACTGGGGATCTGTGCTGGATGATCCCACAATGCCATGCTGTCGCAGCAGGTTCCTCAGGATCTGATTCTTGGACTTCCAGTCTTCCACCTGAGCAACAACACACAGCAGCAGCAAAGTGCAAAGAATGATCCGCTGATTTATGACTTTCCATCAGGAATGCAATGACCATAATAAAGACACAGTGAACTGTAGAAATAGGAGGTTTAGATTGGACACATAATTGGTCTTTTTTTTAGAAAGAAGCTATCAGCTACATGCTTTGAAAATATATAAATTGAATGCTATTGAAAAAAAACACTTTATGATCTAAAAACTATATGTTGTAGCATGATGGCTGGACTTCATTTCACCCACGAATCATTCTATCAGCTGCTCCTAAAACAAACTTCAACTTTGACGAAAGAACACAAAACCCACATGGCTCCACAAGGCCACAGTAAGTCAATTGTTTCGGCAGCTCTTTTGTTAAGTGATCAATTGTTTCAGTAAGTTTTCAAGCAAGCTGGTTCCAGCTACTTAGATGTGAGGATCTGCTGCCTTGCCTCGTCCTACATTTCCAGTTTTCGCTTTAACGTTATCTCTATGAAATCCTCATGTTTGTATTCTGAGTGACATCCCAGCAGCAGATCGCTCAGCGACAGCTAATGATGGTTGGCTGGCAGTGGAGAGCCACAGATCTGACACATTCAATATGTTTATTTAATGCTGTGTTATGTCTAATTCTGATGTTTGTTGGTTTAGAATTACAAACTAGGAAGTACTCCTAGTATACAGCAGTTTCTCATTTACACCGTGGAGGTTGAAAAAATGCTAATTTTTTTTCTCCAAAGGCCTGGGTCATGACCAATTTCTCTAATAAGATTTTAAGACAAATAACTTCCATACACACTATCTATCATTTCCACTGTCAGTGTACATGTGTGTCAGTTCAACTCTGCCACAGCAGTAATGACAAGGAAACTACACTGCAATTATAAATGGTCAACATTTCAAATCTTGTACGGTGGCAAAACGTAATGATACTTGGCAGCTTTAGTCCCAGTTTACTGGCAAACATATGCAGAAATATACCTCTTGTCTAAGTAACTGGTTGTCAATCCGGAGACGATCAAGAGTGCTGATATCTTCCCCCAGCTTCAGGTTGCTCTGTCGGAGTTCCTTGATGTACTCACAGGCTTTTGACAAGATTCCTCCTTTACTCTGAAACCAAAGAGAAGAGAACAAGAAAACAATTTAGACATTACCCTAATTGTTATTACTAAATCTTTTCAGTTGCAGCTATGTGTTTCACTCTGGGAACACTGATGGTTTGTGAAAAAGACGTCTGCAGAGAAACATACGTTCACTGGATTTACCATCATGAAAACCAGAGTCAGGTGAGAGTCTGGGCGGCCTCACCTGTCCTGTCTTGGTATAGTCAATGTTACAGTCTGGGATGGCCTTTGACAGCTGCACAATCCAGTTGTTGATCTTGTCCCTTCGCCGGCGCTCAACTGTTGGAACAACATCTGAATTTGAGACTTTACTCTGTCATTCACATCTGCTCAGATACTTGTAATAAAATACAGCCATGTCGTGGACCTCTCACACTGGATGTGAGCCCTGACCTTCATTGTGCTGGGCTCTCCGTTTCTCATCTCTGGAACCCCGAGGAGCATCTTGCTTTCTGGAAAACAAAAATACTAAGTTGGCTCGACTTGCAGGTCGAAGAAGACTCAACACTTAGCTAATATTGATCACTTTTAAATACAGAAAGAGTGCTGTAATTCTGATGTTCTTACGCTATGTATGGCTGAGTGCGAGGTGCGATTGTCCTTTGACTGGAACCTGTCAAAACCTCCTGGGGTGACATCATCACATAAAGCTGCCCTGTGAAAGGAAAGCTTACCGTCAGCTGCTGAGAAAAACTACAAGTAGACATATATACAGTATGTTGTAATCGTGAAGCCCTAAATTATGGCCAATTTAAAAGAAGATGGTTTGAAATTTGTTTAAAAAGATGCATATTATTTTGTGCATATTTTGTTTTGAGCTCATGATCACTATTGTTATTTAGATTTTGCAAAGCCAGTGTCAATAGAAAATGGCACTGGACTGTATTCTTTGAGCAAGAAGATAACAACATGGGCTTGTCATAGCCAAGTGGCAGGCCTCACATATGGGCAGTGATTACCTGTGGGGGTGGTCTGGCCGAGCAGTGTGTCAGAGGCCTGCACTGTGGTCACCATGGTGCCAGTGGTGGCGTCTGCGATGGTGGCGGGGTAGTAGGTGTACTGCGTCTCCGTGCTGCCGTCTCCCTCTAAGCCCTCAGACTGGGAGAACACAGCCTGACATCAAAGAGACACAAACTCTGCTGTCAGCCTCGCAGTGTTCAACAGGTGCACAAGAAATGAGAGATCAAATCTATGAGACACTTTGAAATCTGCAAGATTCTGTCAAGGCAGTTACTGCTGTGGAAGGACAGAAACTATATTCACTGAATATAACAATATTGAGGTAAAACCAGCTGCATATTTTAATATCAAGAGGTTTACTAAAAAAAAAATAAAAAAAATGGATATAACATTAGACTTTTTTGGCCCTAATCCTCCCCAGTCCCCAATCCTGATCCCTACCTTTAATATTGGGTATCTGCTGATACTGAGTCCCATCTGACACTTATATTTACTTAAATGTAGATAAAATATGTATGATACATTGAACTGACAACTGTAGCCTATTTAATGTAGCCAAGTAATTTTTTTACAAGATACTTGATCCAAAACTGGAGCTCCAAATATTCATATGAATGCATGAATGTCTAACTGGGAGACTGTGTGAAACTGACGCCGTCACTCTGCTGGAGTGGTGAGAGCTACGAACACACACTCGGTCCACTTGCAGTTGTACAGCTGTGTTACCAGGCCGGCCTTCTTCTCTCATCTTCGGCTGAGCACAGACACCGGCTGCAGAGAGCACTTCAACCAGGTAACAGACGCTATGTTTCTTTCTGGCCTGCCATCAAATTACTCACGGAATTTGCATTAATTATCTATGCCAGATATGATCGCTGGCATTGTTTGTCTTTTAAACCAGTGAAAGTGACGCAAAATAGTGATGGTTAAGTATGACAAATATGTTTTGAACACTGCTCTTTGCTGATGATAAATGGCCTCAGAGTTTATTGAATCCATGCATTTTGCCAGCCTCAGTGTCTTAGCTCACTGGGGCGCCCAAATACTTTTTCATATTCAACTTGCATCTTTCTTCAGTAACAAAAGAGCCTCAATCAGAGCCAGCACTGCTACTGATGTGGACACAAATGACATCAATAAACCCTGTAAAAAAGATGTAGCCATGGAAAAATTCAGCTGTATTACATCAACTGAGCTCTGCTGGACTGTCACTGCGTCCTCCTCCACCTTATGTGTTCACCCTGTACCTACAGCGTTTCAAGTCATGTCCTCAAGATTAGAAATAAATGTTTAGACGGTAATGCACTCACAAACTATAGGCTGATATCCAACCTTCCATTCAACAGTAAGATACTGGAAAAGATTCAGTGCAAATTAACTCTTTTCTCAAAGAAAGAAATATCCTGGAGGATTTCCAATCAGGCTTTAGTACAGAACATTTACTTATTTACTATTTTCCATCCTTGTTTTTATTTCCATTCTGTCTTTTTTACGTGAAGCACTTGGTGCATGTGATTTTGCTTGATTTCTTGTATGAAAGGTGCTACACAAATGAAAGTGTTTATTATAATCATCATATGCAGCTAAATGCTTGTACTGTTGAGCCCAGCTGTGACAAAGGAGGTTGTTCTCACCTGTGTGACAGCCTGAGTAGTTGCAGGGAAACCAGCGACCACACTGACCGCCGAAGCGCCATCTGTCTGACCCTCCAACTGGCCATCCGACACCTGGATCACTCTGTAGGTCACCTGGGACACAACCCATTACACTGAGTGGTCAATATTTCACCACCAATTGTAGAGCATATAGATACAGAATCTAAATCTAACTTCTGCTTTTAGGCCTCCATTACGTGAAGTGGGTCATGAGTGCTGAGACCAGGAGGTAAAGAGACTGGCATACTGGCACAATTATCAAGAAATGTGAAATCACAGACAAGACATGCACTTGATAAAAAGCATATTGCATGTATTCAATGACAGTGGAAAACCTGCAATGTACTTTTGCCTCAGCCCTGCCATCATGGTTGTCCTTGACTGAATGACTGAATGAGTGATAAAGTTACACCACTGGTCAGAGTCGAGTGTTAGAGTTAGGGAGGAAACCCTAACAGTCCTGAATTACATCCTCGGGAGGCAGAAGCGCTGCGATAGGTCAGTTCTTGCACAAGTTGTAGCCTGGACGTTCACAGCAGAAGCACATTTCTCTGTGCCGGTCAACAGGAGATGTTCCTCTGCTCTTTTCTAATCACATGTAGCCCTACTAGTGGGACAGTCTAAATCAAACTTGATGTCAGTTCACAATTTTTCATTAAAATTTAAAAATGTGTGCTTAGTCCTTATTTTCAAGTTCTGTATCTACAATATTAATCCAAAATTTATTTTCACTTTGTAGTGATGCTGAGGTCTGTCTGACTGCTGTCTGTGTGGAGCATCTGCAGAAAGATCCCTGAATTACAGTGTCTGCCTGCAGACTTACATGAGTGCATGTGTGATTATGTGTAATATATCCCAGTGAATGTCAGCTCCAGTGCCTCTTGGTGGAAACAACAGTCAGAGAACAACACCTGACAGGTTACCAGAAATGATCTGACATAACTCTGTCCTACCTGGCCGCCTGCTCCTTCTGTCTTGAAGAGATATTTGATGGGCTGGTCAGTGAAGGTGGCAGCAGACTGAATGGTGGCAATAGCTGCCGGGTCCTCTGCCGTGGCTACGGACCCTGAAGGAGCGCAGAGCCACATCAAATGTTAGTCAGCTTCATTGTACTGTCAGAAATAGCTCATTAATACTGCTTCGGGTGTAATCACACAACCCTGCGTGCTCTTATAGGGTAGGAACTGAAGTGCAAGGAAAAGACACACAATAAGCACATACCCACCATGCTTTCATGGTTTGAATGTGGGAGTAAAGGTAGCCATAGTGCTTTAGAGGGGTTCACTGGACTGGGCTCAGACACTTCAGGAAGCCTGAATCAATGACTAATGAGTCTGAAACATTCAGACACTGCCTAAACCTGGGTCCTGAAAGCACATACACTCCCTTGATACGTTTTTAATGACTTTAGATAGCTTTTCACAGCACCGTAAAGATATTGGCATCGATTTAATAAGTACTAGTTAAGTTAATGGGAGTTTTTCCTCTCTTACCTTCCTCGTTGACGGTAACACTCCCATCTGGTTCAGGGCTTTTCTGCTGGCTGCACGCATTGAAACACAAGAGAGGAGTCGTGTTATGGTGACATTAGCTAATTATTTAACTAACCACTAGCCAGCCAGTGGACGGGTAGCCTGCTCTATCAACGTATTTTTGCTGTTAATAGATGACAATGGCGCATGTTTGTGTCCCACTCACCTCTTCATTTCTGCCGACAGTCTAGGACGAGGAGACCGCCTTCACTCGCTCCCGCAGCCAGACTGTGAAACAAGTTCATAAGTTTGACGAAAAGACGGAACAAACTTTGCTCGAAACGACAGAATGATGATTATCAATAAGACTTTCAATGACAATGACCCTCAAGCAGAGGATTAGACCCTGAACAATGTTAGGAAAGGGTTGTTGGTAGCTATTCGCCAGGCTGTGCGAGCCGAGTTACTATGGGTGATAACGGAAACTGACCGTCTTTGCCTTCAAAATTAAAGCATTAAACTGGAGCGTACCAAACAAACAAACGCGTGATCGTTCATTAGTGCGAGTAAAAGCAGCATTATGGAAGTGCGTTTAAATAAACCTTGAAATATTTCTTACCTATGACTTGAATTCTAATATTATGCAATGTCGCTCAAAATAATTTTAATAGGTATGTAAACATGTATTTTGTTTTGGGGACTTGCACCGGAACTTTTGGCTTGTTAAAGTTACCTTGACACGGATCCTGCCTTTCTGCTACATTATCATTCGGCCCCAGCGGTTTTTACAGATGTTTAACGAAACACTTTCCTTTCCGCTAGCTTTGTGGGAGCAGTGCCCGTAACGGTGAATACATACAGTGTTTAATGATATTTAATGGGTTAAATCATACACGCACTGCTAAATTGTGGTAAATAATATTTCAGTCTGAACAAAGATCTACTTACACCGCAGTGGTCCCTCCCCCGATATTTGTCAACAGAGCAGCGTCGGTGTCGGCTATACGCATGCGCGAAAGGAACATTCAGTCAGCCGGTTCCAGATCAGTTCCAAAACCTTGAATACCATATTGTACACAACAAAGCAAAATTAATATCTGACTCACGACCTGTAGTTGGTAATGCCACATCCTCAGTGGACCTGAAATAGGGTTCCGGCAGATGAGTGACAGCCTGAACCGTGTGTGGTGAATTTCTTAAATTCGGGTCGCGAGAACCTGTAAAAGATGGAAAACTGTACAAAAACTATCGGCCGTCAAATTAAAATTACCCCAAAAGTTACCCGAAAGATAAAAAAGGTGTTACGTCTGAGTTGCAATGCTATAGGTTAAACTTTGCTTTTGAATATATCTTTCTCGATTATGTTTTTGGTCGCACTGTAAATATGTATTTTATGATAGCAAATGTCTATATCACGAAAGGCTGCCTCTTACATACACTGCACAGCTTCCTGTTTATATTTCTTGCCACAGAAATTCATTATGTGATGAGAAACAACCGGAAGACCGAAATTTGGCCAGCTTGACGGAGGTAAAATCAAGAGGTGCTGCAAGTGGCCGAGAGAGGTCACTGTTGAGTCCAGTGTCAGCTGGGCGTCCGATGCGGTCATTGTCGCAAATTCGCCAGCACGTTTACTGCGATACTGACAAGATTCACAGGTATGTGACTTAAATACAACCCTGGAGAGAATGCAATGAAATCAACAGCAACAATCAAAAAATCAAACACACAACAAAATGTGCCCTTGATTTTCTATCAGACCTACTCTGCTCCACTGACACGCGGAAATAAGTATTTCCAGCTTAATTCATCAAACTAAGGCAGCTTTCGTATACTCTATGCCATCGCGTTGTTTGTGAGAGGACTCAGCAGAGTGAAAGGCAGCAGAGGGAGAAAAACACACTGGACAGCGCCCGTGGTTCGATCCCGCGGAGGGATGGAGAGCAACGTATTCTCTACAGAGAGAATTGATGTTCGAAGTAACCACTGAGCTAAACCAGTGCGGAGGGAGCAGCCGGAAAATGGAGTTATAAACACCACCCATACCGCTTCAGGTGGATGACGAAAAAAGGATTAAATAATAAATAAATATATTTCATTTATTCCAACATTCCTCATCACATCTACATTATAGTACAAGTAAAAGTCTTGAACTCAAATTGTACTTCAGTCTAACAATGAAATTTAACAATGAGATTTTGTATTTATATATTGTGGACACCGTTAGACATTTCTAGATTATACTTTGATAGAAATTTTACACCGTTTATACAAAAAACAGACAACTTTCTTCATCGAAAGTAGTTCAGTTTTTAACCTTGAGGTTGTTTACTCATCGACCACCAGGTGGCGCTTAAATGTGCCACTGCATTATGGAAGCAGAAGCCCCAGTCAGTCTGTGTGCATCATGTACTGTGTGGTTATTCAGTTCTGCCTGTCCTTCTGTTCAGGATGTTGTTCTGCTGTTACTAATTGAAAAATGAATCTCCTCCAGATGAATGTCCAGGAGTTATTAGGTTCTGCAAATGGAAGGAAAACCTTTATTAATATACTTCTAAATAATATTAAAGATTCAACAAGGACAGAGGGATAAAATATGGGATAAAATATATGATCATAAGACACAACAGAGGGAAATGCAATGATGCAGCCTCCAAAAGGTTGTTATATACTATCACTGACTGTACACACAACAGGATCTCCTATTTGATGGAATCAAAGTCACACATCTGCCGAAATATATAATCAGTGAAACAGAAGCTTTAAATAAGATAAGACAGAGATAAATGCATAGTCACCTGTGCTCTATGAACTGCTGGAGGGACACAAACTGTTTACCACCTCCAAGGTCCTCCGCAGACCCCCCAGCACCCCCTGGGCTGGCCCAGGAACTGGTTTGAGCCCTGCAGATAAAAACCTCAACAAAACCTTAAGCTCTCGGTGGTTTAGTGAATGAAGGAAGAGCTCGGATTCTGTAAACGAGAGCAGCAGCCTGACAAATATCTGCTCCAAACATAGAGACAAGTGCTCCTGCACAGATCTGGGATCAGCTGGTCAAATGTTTTATTACTAAAGGTCAAAGGGACACACACACACACACACACACACACACACACACACACACACACACACACACCTGAACACACAGGAAATAACAAAACTAACACTCAGATCCAAGACAGAGACTTAGATGAGAAGACCGATACCACAGTGAGCTAGTTTAGTTTATCTTAGCTTAGCTTAGCTTAGCACAAAGACTGGAAACAGGAAATAGCTAGCCTGACTCTGTCTTCAGGCAACACTTTTTTTCCATGAGCATCTAACATTGCTCAGCATGCGATTACGTTACATACACGACAGGGTTCCTTGTGCGTCTGTATGAGACAGAGAGGGCCGTGACAAAGCGTCAGGATTTGACGACCTGGGAATGAGACTGAGTCTGAAGTGGCCCGACTTAAACCCCAGTGCAGGATACTAATCAAGAATACAGGCTGAGGTGAATGAGACTAGTCCAGCGTTTGTCTTCTTCCTAAAACCTTTTCACCAGCACCTTTAGAGGCCTGGGTTGAAGACACCACTTAAGTTGATGACAGCTCACTTCTAAATTGTAGGACATGTACAGGAGCACCACTGGCAGCTGCTGAACCCCATCTCTGATTCCTCTGTCAGAAACTCAGGCCTAACTGACACAAACATCACAAGAACTCTCATTTTACACCCTAAGTGTTTAAAAAGAGAGTTTGAGAGTGTTTTCTTGTGTTTTTTTTTTGTATGTGCAATACAATCATTAAATAAATCAGTCTAATGTCTGCATATTTGAGTCAATGACCATGATTAAATACATGATTACATACTGTAAATGATTACACACACAGGAAATCACAAAATCTTATGAATATATGCTGATTCAAAGATCATGGTTTTTATTCAGGGATGCACAACATCAGGTACTCAGGTGAGTACCAGGAGATGCTGTTTGGTTCTCACCCCACACGTAGCGTGGCCTTCTTCGTGCATTGAGGATGATGAAGACACACCTCTCAGTCTCTGGTTGAACTTCAGACTAGCTGTCTCATCCACAGGTCAACAGCTGGCTTTGGGTCAGATGTCTCTGTGGTCGTCTTTGACAGGCGAACGTGCGTCAGGGCTGAGGGACGAGTCCGCGACGGACGAGACCGGACTTGGTTTTAGACAATTCAACCACCCTGCCGATGTCGGGCTGACAGTCTGGACTGCCCGTCTTTACTGTTTGGACCAAGTCACACACAGAGAGAGAATCTGTTCTCTCTCAGTGGATCTCTGTCAAGTTGCAAGGTGGTTTTTTGACGTCCTTCGTTCCATCAAAGAGCAGCTTCTGAAATTCAGCAGACTGCGACTTCGCTTTCAGCTCCCCGCTGACGCTTTGTGCAATGCTCCGTGTTCCCCTTCATGCCAATATGTGCCTCAACATTCACTCCTAGCTGCTTCAATAAAGCAAAACCCTCAGCAGAAGAAGACCTAGGACATACAGTATGTGTTTAGCCTTTTGAAATCCTTAGAGAAAAACATTATGCAGAGCTTACTGTTTACAATGTCCACACAAGCAGATTCATCGTTCATTGTATGACACACACCTTTTTCAGTTGCCCATTTTGAACAATCGGACGTTACTCATCTCTGATTTTTGTCATACATTTGTACCTGTATGCCAGTTTTGTGCAGCACTCATTAAAGTTCATTTTAGCTTTTAGGACTTTCCGCCCTCCTCCGTCCCCCCTCCTTTGTGTTGTTCCTTCACTTGTCCAGGTGTTTTTTCTTTCTTGCAGGTTTGATAATCAATAACCAGCTCTGGTTCTTCTGTTTCTCTCAGTTCTGCAACTATTGTTGTGGGATGAGCCTGCAGAGGCTCCAGCTCTCCATCCTCTGGAACATTTTCTTAAACGTTTATAAGGCCTTCTATATTGCCTGCAGGGACTTCTAATGGTCCTGTAAGACCTTTAATGGGCCTGTAAGGCCTTCTGAATTTATGATTTACCTGTTCTCTCTGACAATACACATAGCTTTGTTTATCCTAGATGGCAAACAAACTCATTGTAGACCCACGCATCTACATCGGAATAAGAGGAAAATGTGCTTTGAAACAAAGAAATAAGGAAACTTGTGATATGACTGAACACTGCTGATTTATAGAGGAATCTTCAGTTTGTCATATATGTACATATCAGGATGCCTCATAGCACCTCCAGGCAAGCCACCACTGGAGATGAAGCATATTCGACAATGAAATCACACCGACACTTGTCATCTCTTAACATTCACTTTAAAGGAACAATCTGCTAAAATCTGTATTTTTTGTAAGTAAAATTAAAAACAAAGTGTATTTACCTGTAGACTGAAGACAACATGTTAAAACAGAGCAAATGTTTAGCAGTTAAGTGAAAATGACTACATTTCTGTTGGTCAAAGCTTCCACAGCTCATGCCTCATGTTGTCTGGCTGTCTGTAACAAGAACCCTCCACAGGGACACAATCACCATCGGCCACAGTAAGGTTGGTGCTTCTTGCAGCAGCATGCCTGTGGTGGCGCGACAGGGCTTGATGCGTTCTGGAGGGAAAGTGAGAGAGAGATTAGGCTCAGTAGCACGCATTTGTGGCACCGTCTTTCTCAGCTATGTTGACATGAACCCGAACAGTTTTACCGATGCAGAACGTTGTACTTGCAGAATTCTGCATATAACAAAAGGAAGTCTAGCAAATAGCATGAGTTAATTTAAACACAAGATACTTGTGCTCAAAAAGAGAATTCATTCTCAGTGAAGAACCTTGGAGCTCTAATCTGCCTCTATACCTGCCAAAGAGCAGTGATTCCTAACACGTCTCTGGGGGTCATCAGGTGGAAACCTCCCTTCAACAGTGTTTCGCCTACTTAGTCCCACTACACCTCCAGGAGGTTAGGCAGTGAACTCCGGCGTCCCAGAGTCACCCCCCCTAGTGCCAGTTCACACTGCTCCTACACAATCCAAACAGCACCGCCACGTTCAACTGACCCAGAGATGCTCCAGGTAGTGGCCAGTACCGATGCTACCATTTAACTATTGCTAATGCTACTGCTAACCGCTAGGAAGAACAGAAGAAGACAATACAGTTCCGATGCTACCATTTAGCTAATGTTATGTGCTAACCGCTACCTGCTAAGAGGAACAGAAGAAGACAATAACGCTAGATTCACCTATACTGTCACCTATACTAACTGCTAAGATACTATCATACTCTCACCGCTTTAGCTATTGTTAGCTGCTACAATGCTACCACAGGCCTAGATGCCACATGTAACTGCCGATTGCCACACTACCATCATCTACCCCTGCCTCTCACCAACTGCACCAAGAAAAAGCGGGGTGGGAATACAAACCCTGGTTCGGGTAGGGGATAGAAAATAAAGAGGTAGAGTCAAAAGATGAAAGTAGGGATTGGATACAGACCCTTGTTCGGGTAGGGGGTGGAAAATTTAGAAGGTGCTGAAGGTGGAGGCCTAAACCACAGACTAGATTTAACAGCCTCTTCTAACATTTCCTTCAAGAAGCAGCAAACCCTACCATTTCCTTCAAAAAGCAAACAGAGCAGGAAAACAAACCCTAACATTTCCTTCAAGAAGCAGACAAAACAGGAAAACAACCAAAAAGATCAAAAAACAAGCCAACTCTGTGTCTTACCACGCAAACTCACCTGAACAGGCCGCATGGTCCCAAAGAGAGACTCTAGCTGGCCACACCCCCACCTTATCTAAACTTCCTGGTTCTCTTCCTATTGGCAGAGCGAGAAGATGGGGCGGGGAAAGCAGAGCAGAGGAGAGGTGTCTTGTTCAGACTTTAACCTCTTCTCTTGCCGGGTTAGGCATGCATGTCCTCTGCCTGCCCCCCCACTGTCCCTATTTCACCCCCCAACTACTATTATTTCTCCTGATCCATATCCACTGACTAGACCTAGCAGCCTCATCTGACATCTCCCTCACTGTCTTTCTTAAATTTTGCCCATGCACTCCCAGCTCCCTCAACAGTGAAACAGCTGACCCTGCAACAAAACCTCTACACCCCACTTCAACCGGACAGACCCTGGTCTTCCATCCCCTCTGCTCAGATTCTGTCTTTAAATCTGCATACTTAGTCTTCTTCCTTTCATAAGCTGCCTCCACTGAATTTTCCCAAGGGACTGTTAACTCAATAAAATACACAGTCTTTTTACTCATGGACCATAAGACAATGTCTGGCCTCAGATTACTATAAACTATTTCCTGGGGCACAACTAGCTGTCCTCCCAAGTCGACCTGCATTTGCCAATCATCAGCCCCTACCAGGCAGCCACCTCCCTGCTTTCTCCCTGACTTAGCAGCTCTATTTTTCTCCCCCTCTCGAACAAACTGCACATCTAACCTCTCCTTTCTAGAACTTCCAGAATTCACCTGCTTCCTTCTCTCCTCAATGCCTGCGGCTAAGCTTCTCAGCACCTGATTATGCCGCCATGTATACCGGCCTTGTGATAAGCTAATTCTACAACCTGACAAAATGTGCTTTAAACTTGCTGTACCTGAGCAGAGTGGGCACGATTGATCGCCCTGTACCCAGAGACTTAGGTTCTGCGGGGTTGGCAACACATCGTATGTCGCCCCTATCAGAAATTTAATACGGCCTTCCTCCATATTCCACAGGTCCCTCCAACTAAGTTTCCTCTTCTCAACACCTTCCCACCTAAGTGTTTAAAAAGAGAGTTTGAGAGTGTTTTCTTGTGTTTTTTTTTGTATGTGCAATACAATCATTAAATAAATCAGTCTAATGTCTGCATATTTGAGTCAATGACCATGATTAAATACATGATTACATACTGTAAATGATTACACACACAGGAAATCACAAAATCTTATGAATATATGCTGATTCAAAGATCATGGTTTTTATTCAGGGATGCACAACATCAGGTACTCAGGTGAGTACCAGGAGATGCTGTTTGGTTCTCACCCCACACGTAGCGTGGCCTTCTTCGTGCATTGAGGATGATGAAGACACACCTCTCAGTCTCTGGTTGAACTTCAGACTAGCTGTCTCATCCACAGGTCAACAGCTGGCTTTGGGTCAGATGTCTCTGTGGTCGTCTTTGACAGGCGAACGTGCGTCAGGGCTGAGGGACGAGTCCGCGACGGACGAGACCGGACTTGGTTTTAGACAATTCAACCACCCTGCCGATGTCGGGCTGACAGTCTGGACTGCCCGTCTTTACTGTTTGGACCAAGTCACACACAGAGAGAGAATCTGTTCTCTCTCAGTGGATCTCTGTCAAGTTGCAAGGTGGTTTTTTGACGTCCTTCGTTCCATCAAAGAGCAGCTTCTGAAATTCAGCAGACTGCGACTTCGCTTTCAGCTCCCCGCTGACGCTTTGTGCAATGCTCCGTGTTCCCCTTCATGCCAATATGTGCCTCAACATTCACTCCTAGCTGCTTCAATAAAGCAAAACCCTCAGCAGAAGAAGACCTAGGACATACAGTATGTGTTTAGCCTTTTGAAATCCTTAGAGAAAAACATTATGCAGAGCTTACTGTTTACAATGTCCACACAAGCAGATTCATCGTTCATTGTATGACACACACCTTTTTCAGTTGCCCATTTTGAACAATCGGACGTTACTCATCTCTGATTTTTGTCATACATTTGTACCTGTATGCCAGTTTTGTGCAGCACTCATTAAAGTTCATTTTAGCTTTTAGGACTTTCCGCCCTCCTCCGTCCCCCCTCCTTTGTGTTGTTCCTTCACTTGTCCAGGTGTTTTTTCTTTCTTGCAGGTTTGATAATCAATAACCAGCTCTGGTTCTTCTGTTTCTCTCAGTTCTGCAACTATTGTTGTGGGATGAGCCTGCAGAGGCTCCAGCTCTCCATCCTCTGGAACATTTTCTTAAACGTTTAAAAGGCCTTCTATATTGCCTGCAGGGACTTCTAATGGTCCTGTAAGACCTTTAATGGGCCTGTAAGGCCTTCTGAATTTATGATTTACCTGTTCTCTCTGACAATACACATAGCTTTGTTTATCCTAGATGGCAAACAAACTCATTGTAGACCCACGCATCTACATCGGAATAAGAGGAAAATGTGCTTTGAAACAAAGAAATAAGGAAACTTGTGATATGACTGAACACTGCTGATTTATAGAGGAATCTTCAGTTTGTCATATATGTACATATCAGGATGCCTCATAGCACCTCCAGGCAAGCCACCACTGGAGATGAAGCATATTCGACAATGAAATCACACCGACACTTGTCATCTCTTAACATTCACTTTAAAGGAACAATCTGCTAAAATCTGTATTTTTTGTAAGTAAAATTAAAAACAAAGTGTATTTACCTGTAGACTGAAGACAACATGTTAAAACAGAGCAAATGTTTAGCAGTTAAGTGAAAATGACTACATTTCTGTTGGTCAAAGCTTCCACAGCTCATGCCTCATGTTGTCTGGCTGTCTGTAACAAGAACCCTCCACAGGGACACAATCACCATCGGCCACAGTAAGGTTGGTGCTTCTTGCAGCAGCATGCCTGTGGTGGCGCGACAGGGCTTGATGCGTTCTGGAGGGAAAGTGAGAGAGAGATTAGGCTCAGTAGCACGCATTTGTGGCACCGTCTTTCTCAGCTATGTTGACATGAACCCGAACAGTTTTACCGATGCAGAACGTTGTACTTGCAGAATTCTGCATATAACAAAAGGAAGTCTAGCAAATAGCATGAAACATGATACATGGATTTAGTGGAGTCGTCCAGTCTTTTTTCATTAACGTCATTTCTTTCATTAACTTTATTAACTTTATTGTGTATTAACTCAACTTGAAATTTCTTTCATTTTCAGATCACTTCAGAACTTAAAAACACGAGTTGAGTGAACTTGCACCAGCAAGTGTTGGGGTGTATGCTATGCCTTTATTAGACAGCACAGGTCGGCATCGTAACCCCTAATGTAGGGCTGCCTATTCTGATTCATGTACGCCCACTTTGGAATCACAGTCCAGAAAGTTTGAGATAACTTAATTTATAATGTTACAGTGAAATAATTTGTTACATAGAATGTATTCTAATAATGTGACCTGAGCTGAATCAAAAATATATCAATTTATATTATATGATAACACGAATACTACTACTACTGATACAACTACCACCAATACTACTAGTAACAATAACTTCTACCACGTATCCACTCTTTCCTCTGGACAGAAACAATGTCTGTTTCGTCAACTGGATTATTGATTCGAGCTCTGAGTCTTTGCACTTATTTAAATCGCCATGCTTTTGCTTTTCTAACAGTAACAGTTCAATTTTAATGCAGTATCTTTTACTGTGTAATACCTGAAATTGTATTTACAAATGGAAGGTAATACTAACGTTTTCCTGTGCGTATGCTGTAGTCTATGGTGATTTGCTTCTCTTCCCTCCTGTTTCTTCGCGTCAGCGTGCAGTTGTAGTTCGTGGTTTTGTTGCCGTGCAGCAGAGGATGATCTGGAAGGAAAAGCCGGCACATCTCATTGGTTCCTTTAGCGAGCAGCGACCCGTCTGATGTCATAAATTCACAGATGAAGGGTGGAGAGCTTGGACACTCTGCATAATAGCAGTCCAACCTTGAATGGATTAAAATGTTGCGATTAATCATCATGTCAAAGCCTATGGAAAATTCGTATCAAATAAGTGCAAGGAATGAAAGAGATTATATTCCTGTGCTGTGTTGTTGATGAGTATGGATAGATGTTTGAACCTGAGGCTGTTGTTCTTGGTGATGCAAGCAGAAAAAATGCCAAAATCCCCTTGTTTTTTGGCAGAGGCTGAACCTGCAATCAGAGGGCAGGTTGTTGTATAAACCATGTCGTACTCCATTTAGCATTACAAGATGCTCCTGGACATATAATTTAATTTCATTTAGCACTAAAGTGTGAGATAGTTTAAAGAATGTCAGTCTGAGAGGTGAATGGCAATTTCGTGATTTCAGAGTTTCAGATTCTACTTCAGCCAAATTCTAAAAATCTCAAAGGTTGCCAGGTCCACAACTAGCATTTAGCCCACACACTGTACATTCTGTGTGATGGGCAAATGCCGCAAAAAAAAAAAAAAAAAAAAAAAAAAAAAAAAATGCAGTTTCTAAAAGTTCAGCCATTCAATATTACATCTGGACTTCATTCTTTAAAAAGTCATAAATTATTGAAAGATTAGCTGCATGGTAAATGTTTAGAATTTTAAGGAAATTATTCACTTTCTTTCCAGATGTTGGATGAGAAGGTGGAGACCACTCTTTATCTGAATGGAAAGTATGAAGCTAGAGCCAGGAGGTGATTAGCCTAGCTTAGCATAAAGACCGACAGCAGTGGGGAAACAGCTAGCCTGGCTATCTCTTAAGTAAAACCTACTAACATCACTAAGGTTCTAAATTAAACACAAACGGAAATGTAAAAATGACAGTTTGTGGTTTCAGGGGTAGCTACGTGCTCTAACCCCAGATTTCGTCCAGGTGTGTATACGCTTTTTCCTCCAGGCTTCTCCAATCCACAGCGGTCACAGAGTCTTTTGCCTGTTGTCTTGCTCAGATCGTGTTTATTTGGTAGGCTGAATACACCAATTTAGCATTGCCATTCTCTAACACCGTCGGACTCCTGATTGACAGTTAAATAAAAGAACTTCAGATTGGGGTGTGTTATGCTCACAGTGGCAAATGTGAGATGAGCAGTGGGCTTAGGAACATTTCCCACTAATTCTACAACCCCAGATGTTTGTCATTCAAAAACCTGTACTCAAATCAAATCACAGGGTATCTATCAGAAGTTCCACAGCTCCCTCTAAAGCCACAGATGCTTAATACAACTAGTTTCACAAGTGCAGTGGAAACACACTTTGATGTGCAAAATCAGAGCTCCCCCTTGAGCTGTGCTAACTGGCTCCCAGCTTTGCTCAGCATTTAATGCAGAAACATGAGAGTGATGTTATCTATTATTATTTAACATAAATTATTACTCCTCGAAATGATGTGACGTCACAAAGTAGAACTTTTATAAGAAGTGAATGACATCATGTTCAGTAAAATCAATAAATAATTTTGACCAAATGCTCTTCAATCAATGCGATAAGAAAAGAAAAAAAACACAGGAACAACAAAAACAACTCAACAGATAGTGTAAGGACTGGGGGTGAAAGAGGGCCATGGGCTAACAGTGAAGTAATCCAATTTCTCAAATCTGATTAAGGCTGGCTCTGCTGATTAATGAGCTTGTTACAGAAGCAGCAGCAACCACTAAAATGTTGTCGGTGTCTTCCTGAATTAAAAAGCTAGAAACTCAACCACCCACATCTGCTTATGTCCGCCATTACCATCATTAAATAAAACTTGAGGCTTACCTATGAAGAAGAGGAGAAGAGACAAAGAGATGTGCATTTTCCCTGATTCCACTGTGACACAAAAACAAAATGCAAGAGAGAAAAGATCATGTTCGAATGACACTTTATGACCTAATGCTGGATGTCTATTCATCGTGACAACAGGAACATATTATGCATGTATCTAAAGTGTAAGGAATAAAGTGTTGATGAGGTCAGGCAAATCCATACAAACACATGTTTAATATCAGTATTGATCTGGCTCTGTGCAGCAGTAGTGTATGAAGAACAGTTTTCTAAGCTTTAAAAACCATTAAACAATTAAATGAGGGCAAGAGTTTGACTTTTATTTTACTTTTATAGGAAATTTAACCCATTTCTAACCTTACATAGTGTGCACATAGTCTTAAACTTAAACACTTTGCTGTGTTCTAATCAGCATTATGCACAGTATGTAAAACAGTATGAAATGTAAATGTATTTCAGTGCCTTACCGTTGGTCCGTTTTTTTTGTTCTTTTCTTTTCTGTGACTTGCAGCAGTGGACGGCAGAAATCATAGAGTGAGTGTACTGGGCTGGGCAGGGCATGATGAGGAAAGCAGCTGGAATGGAGATGGGTGGGAGGGCTGGGTGGAAGATAGCCTTAAAGTGCTGCTGTATTGTGCAACACAGATTGTGGCTGTCTGAGTTCTGTGGGTGACTGCTGATGTGAAGGCTGCACATGTTTCTTATATTTGCACTGTTACTTTGCACACTTTGAACAAGAAACTTCTGAAAAAGTGTCCGCAGAGAACAGTTTGTTAAGCCACAGAGAAAACAAACAACAAGTCATATCTCCATTAGCCACAATTAGCAGCACATATGACAGTTGGATGTTCTGTGACTGGATGTTCTTGCCAAAATGCACTGTGGGTGTCACAGCTAACTTTCCCCCCAAAGCTTTGCACATGAACTTGGACTTTTACTTCATACCAAAAACACAAATGTTTATCTTTTTGACCGATTGGTTCAACCGGTAGTTTCGTGCCGATCCAACCTGCAAATCCTGCCCGGATCTTTCCGTCCTGGTGTGGTCAGCCCTGCAAGGCTCTGGTTGTTCTTCTCTGCAAGCCATCACTGCACCAAGTTGTGACGCTAACAGGCCTGGTAGCCCCTCCCTACTTTTCCTTCTCACCAGACCGTTAGTGTGCTGTTTCTGACATATGTGGATTATTCTGGGTGGCACATCCCTTCTCCTTCCCTAGACACCTGGCGCTCTGTGACAAGCTCACACTAACTTTCTGCTAGCTCTCCCCAACCAGACTATGCCACTGCTGTGCTCCACCCCAGATCTTCATAAACCTAATGCCCACCTGCATCCAGACTGCATGTACATTCTTGAAGAAGCTGGAACACTTCGCAGAGGCCATCCGCTATACAGAGGCCCTAAACTTCATCCCATCCCTGTGGTTCTGTCACACCCCAACATCCTCATTACGTCACCACAACAAACAAAGCGTGAATCTGTCTAATTGCTGTCCTCTTCCTCAGTCCTCATAACCAATCACAGAACAATGTCACCTGAAACTGTTTTTTTTAACAATAACAGCCTCTTTTTAATTAAATGCATAACCGATAGTAACCTTGGTTTCCTCTGCCTAGCTGAAACCTGCCGCAAAACCCTGGACTGTTTTTCATGAGCACACAGCACTCTTAAATACTCAATTCTGATTGGTCAATCACATAAATTAAGCGGCGTTTATTTCTTGATAGACCACCGGCTGCTCAGATATTCCGTTGCTAGGGAAGCCATAGCAATAGTCATAGACTAAAGGGGCAATCCGTTAATGGCAAAATATGGAGCATTTTCCGGACATAACTTTTAATTTGTTAGGAGAGGACAACACACTTGACGTGTGGATGGAGAATGACATGTCCCCAGCAGACATGAAAAGTAAAGAACAACGCTGGACCGACAGGTGAAGCCATATTAAGTTTACTTTCAGATGTCAACACGTCAGGCTTCTATGTCATCCTGTTTATTTCGCCATAGGAACCTACTCACTCTCCATTATCCCTTACCTAAACCAGAGCGCACCCACAGGTTTCACACACATTGATAGACCTCATCTTGAGGAGCGGGGAGGTGGTGTTGCTGCTGCTTACAGGAAGGACCAGGTCCCTTCCTACCTCGCCGGCCAGCTCCACCACCACACTCCTCCCCACAGCCTCCATTCCTCTGATGCTAGCTTCCTGTCTCCACCACTTGAGACCAAGCACCAGGCAGAATTGCTCCAGAATTCTCTGCCCAAACAAATCTGAGACTCTTCAGCACCTTGTTTTTCCCTCTGTTGTTTTTGTGTGCTGTCACTCTACAGATTAATTTTCACTACCAAAAAAAACTGAACTTTTTAATATTGTTTCTCAATTTACACAATCTACATACAGTAACAATCATGACTCTGTTCTTGGTTAATGCAATCAGCATGTTTTTCTGTTTTTTTATGGTTTTATTTTTGTTTTTCTGATCGTGGAACCGGAAATTAGTGTGTTAGTGCATTAGGAATAATGGATATGGGTTAGATAATGCTTTCATTTCCTGCATCTACCTCCCCCCAGAGAAATTAGAAAACAGCCATGCCTTCAGAGTGAAAAGTGATGCCAGAGAAAAATCTTCAAATACTGTGCCTGTGAATACAAACAAACACAAAACAAGCCGTAAATAGTGGCAGCCAGAAACACAGCAACCTGGAGATACGCGATTTGAAAACATTTGATAGTCATGCTCTAGTCCTATGGATAAGTATTACGAAAGCAATTATGGCATCATGCTTTCATGAATGGCACATACTAAAAAAAAACCTGAAGCTGACTCCCATAAGAATCTGGAGGATTGGTAAGTAGCTTCAAACAGTAACACTGTATGACAACTAAGAGCTGGGATTAATACCAGTGCATGATGATGATTTAATGGTTTGATTTTCAAATGTCCTGAGGCGGTCAACGTCAGACACTCTTTCCCGGGCGATCCAGCTGGGGTGATCAGTTCCCGGCCTGCCTCCCAGCAGCAGTTGACCACGTGTTGTTGCTAGATTTTCCCCAGACTCTTAACCGGCTGCTCAGTGATGGTTCGAATGATCACAACATATAGAGCAAAGCCGAACTTGTCTACCACACACCCCTTTTTCAGCATCAATGACCTAGACCGGGGGTCAGCAACCTTTGCCACTCAAAGAGCCATTTGAAACTGTTTCCCACAGTAAATGACATTTCTGCATGCAACAAAAACATTTTGAACTCTGAAATAAAAGATGTTGGGTTGAAGGTTCTTTCAAGTAAAATACTCAATGTCTATTTGAGTCCTTGATAAAAAAAAAAAAAACGTCCTCTGCTGTCAGCTGTCAACCTGAAAAATAAAAGGACTTTTTTACTGAACAATAAAAAATATATAAATGTATGTAACATAATAGGCAATTAAAATATTTATCAAACTTGGTTAAAGTGATTTCTGCTCCTGAACCTCAGCACACAGCGTCTGCACATCAGGGCTGCATGCCGTCACCTTCATCTTCACACAGGATCGTGAGCTTATTGTTTGTTTTAAAAACGAACAAACAAAAATCAAATACATTTTAATTAAGTACTCATTCATTATTTTCAAAAGCCACAGGGATCCATCTGATGTTGTCATTATGGTGAGATCATCCATGAAGGCTCTGATTGGAGGTTGTCCCTCACCAGACTTGTTCGTAGGACCTCTACACTCCACCTTTGCAGATTTGACAACCATGTTAATGGCCAGGGCCAAAAGGGTAACAGAGATGGTGCAGCCTGTTATGATGCCCTCTTCTAGCCAATGCCACTTGGATGTTACGGACCCAGAAGTGACTCTAAATCTGAAATCGCTGTAATAGTCCAGAATAATTCTTCTGATGCTGGGAACATGGTGTCTCTGCAGGATGATCTCAACCAAACTATGTGGTATGGATCCAAAGGCATTTGTTGTGCTTGTGCTGCCTTCTTAACATTCGAAGCTCATGCCTCAGCTGTTGTATCTGCATGGCTCTACAGTTCTTAGTAGTAGGCTCTGGGTTTTCCCTTCCTGCACGGCCACTTCTCTCTGCAGCAGAGACAATGATGATGTTTGTCATACTGTGAAGGCAGGTGTCTGCACTGACCTTAGCTAGAGTCTGTGTGATGTTGCAGACGTCCTCCACTCACTCTGTTTATTGGCTGTGGGCCATCTGCTCTTCCTTCCCTGGGAAGCTGCATCGAGTACAGGGGGTTGAAGGGTTTGGAGGTTCTGGGCTCTGTGGGGTGATTCTTGATCATCACTGATGCGGCTTCAGAGTGCTGCTTGAAACATACAAATGTTTCAAAAAGAGATGAGCAATCCTAATGAAAACACTTTAAATTTTTTGTACCATTTATTTGCCATACATTGTGTCTTAGATTCCAAAGGAAATGAAGCTTGGAACCACAGTTGATGGAGACAAACAAGTGGACGATAACCTGTCCATGTCAAAAAACATTGTTGAAAAGGCTCCTAAAAGCACCCTCAAGAATAAGTGTTTGGGTGCGCACTACACCTCTAAGACAGAGGAGGGAGGCCAGAGTGTCAATGCTGCAGTGCTACTCTTACAGACATAGCATTTTTGCTGTGCTATGAGGTTTGAAATTCATGTCGTTAAAGTGAGAGTTGAGGTCCTACCAGTGTAGCTTTTCTATTTCACCCCCCAACTGCTATTATTTCTCCTGATCCATATCCACTGACTAGACCTAGCAGCCTCATCTGACATCTCCCTCACTGTCTTCCTTAAATTTTGCCCCTGCACTCCCAGCTCCCTCAACAGTGAAACAGCGGACCCTGCAACAAAACCTCTACACCCCACTTCAACCGGACAAACCCTGGTCTTCCATGAGAAAGCTCATTCGAAGATCACCTTGTAGCCAAGAATTTGCAGTTAACCATATTTTTTGGACTGAATGTCAGAGATAAAGTAATGCATCAAGAGTCTTGGTAAAGTAAAAAAAAAAAAAAAAAAAAAGCTAATTTATTAACCTGATTTGAATTGATCTTATGCATGCAAACAAAACAGCAGAAATGAGTAGATTTCAGTTAGGTGTCTCAGGTGTCTCAAAGAACCTACTTTGGTGTGGTAAACAAATGAATTGAAGGAAAGCCACATGCCAGTTTGAAAGAAGAAATACAATTCCTATACTGCAAAGGATTGCATTTCTGTAGATTTTTATTTCCTCTAACAGCAGTGGACTTCAATCTATAGTAGACTATGCTGCACTATGATGGGCCAGTGTGAGCTGGAGACAGGACGGAACCGGGAAGTTGAGACTCTGGGTGGGGGAGACACCTATTCAGAAGTTCTTGGTTTTTCAGTTGAAGACCCTGTTACAACTGACCTGCTGTTCACTTTAGATTTGTACTTTTTCACTGAACTCAATGTATTTACTGGATGTTCTCATTTAATAAACCAAGTGACATTTACTTTGATAAGCAGGCCTCTCTAATCTGTCATGTTAGTGTAGCAGGATGACTGTTGCGCTCGGCTCTGTCCTCTGCGTGCTCTCTGTCTCTCTCTCTGCTGCCTTGATTAGTAGGCGGTGCTTGGGCTATATATGCGCAGGTAGCACCTGTCCCGCATCACTAAAAGCCAGTGCAGCGGCGTGGCTCAGCTGGCGTGAGGTTGCGGTGTGGGGTATGGGCTGCTTTCCGTGTCGGCGGGATTTTGTACCTAAAATCTGCTTAAATGGCCCAGCCCGGCTGTCTCGTTTGAACGAGGTGGCGGAGAAAGTGCGCTAGTATAAGTGTCCTGCAGTGAATGGCTGTAATTCAGATGAGCCTAACTGAACGCTACGTTCTCCAAAGAGCGATAATACAAGAACATGAGGATCCGTCATGTTTAAACCAAGAGATAATGTAGGCTATAGTGAGCAGAGACCATAGGAACCTGCTCACTATACATTATCCCGCTTAGAACTCTGCTCACTAAAGCATTCAATATAAAGTGACACAAAAGAGTGATTAAAACATGTTAATGATTTAAAATGTGCCTACTCTCGTCTGTCGCCGCTCTGTTCGTTGCCTAGCAACCGCCTCTTACTGTGCGCAAGCCGGCAGGCAGGAAAACTTAATCCTTTACAGATATTCAGAGAAATCATGTCAAATGTGGAGAAGTGATGGGATATCCCAGACCTGAGAGAGACGTTGCTGGAGAGAGTTTGGTTTAGTGTTATTATTTTGTACTGATGGGTAAAAGTCCCGCAGCAGCTGATTTCAGCGTTCAGCGTCAGACATTAAAACATCTGTCTCCAGTTTTGTCTCCACTCAGCAGTCTTTTATCTACAACCTGTTCTAACACTAACACATCGGCCTTTCGTCACTTGTTCTGCGTGTTATCTGAGTGAAATAATGTGTTTCATGGCCTGTAGGTTTCTCTTCACTGACAGCTCTGAAATGTGTCTCATTGAACAGAGACAGACGACACACTCTGCTCAAACGAAGGACAAGAGAGACAGAAAAAGAAAAAGGGGTTTGGTGTGAGGGGGAATGAATGAATTAGTTGAGCAGTTGAATACTTTGTTTGGAACGACACTGTTAAATATTTGATTCTGATTGGTCAATCGCCAAAATTCAGCGGTGTTTATTTCTCGACAGACGAGCAGCTGCTCAGGTATTCCTAACAGTCACAGACTAAAGGGGCAATCCCTTAATGTACCAAGCTCAATAACAAATCGCCAGCTGATTTGAGTGGCAAAATATGGAGCATTTTCCGGACATAACTTTTAATTTGTTTGGAGAGGACCAAACACTTGGCTGGAGGATGACATGTCCGCAGCAAAAAAGACGAGGAAAGCAAAGAACAACGCTGGACCGACAGGTGAAGCTATATTAAGACACAAGAGACTTGAGGACACAGAGGCTGACCAGATTGAAGCCGACAGGCACGAAAAAAAAAACAGCTGCCGTGACGAGAGGCCGACGTGTTAGTGTTAGAACCGGTTGTAGATAAAAGACTGCGGAGTGGAGACAAAACTGGAGACAGATATTTTAATGTCTGACGCTGAACGCTGAAATCAGCTGCTGCGGGACTTTTACCCATCAGTACAAAATAATAACACTAAACCAAACTCTCTCCAGCAACGTCTCTCTCAGGTCTGGGATATCCCGTCACTTCTCCACATTTGACATGATTTGTCTGAATAACTGTAAAGGCCTGCCGGCTTGCGCACAGTGAGAGGCGGTTGCTAGGCAACGTATGTGTTTACTTTCAGAGCCGCTGCGCAGTGAGAGCGGTGACAGGCTCACGTGACGACATCAAATCGTGACATCACTATTGACGTCACAATTGAATGTTTATTATTCTAACCATGGAAACTGGCTTTGATCTTTGTACAGTCTGGCTTTGATCTTGATTTGGCTTTGATCTATGTAAGTCTATAGCTTATATAGTATAATTTATAGAACACCAATTCTTAGATTCATCACAACACTACTAAAGTATTTAACGAGTTAATTATTCATATTGTAATGGAGAAAGACACAAAAGAAATGATGGAACCACATCAAGAAGAAGAAAAACGAATGTTTGGTGCTAAAGACATTCCAAACATTCGGAAGTTATTTCAAGAGGCAGATGTTGATGGAAGTGGAGCCTTAGACTTGGAGGAATTTTATGAAGTAATTCAGAAGCTATACGGTTCTGTGAGCAAAGAAGAAATCTTTGCCCTCCACATGAAGATCGACACAAACTGTGATAACACTGTGGACTTCGGCGAGTTACTGGCCTTCCTCTTAAAGAAAAACAAGGCTTCACAATGTATGGAATATAAAAACTCTGTCTTTCCAAAACCTTTTAAATCTTTGCCCGTTGATTGTAACAAAACAATCGTTAAGATGTTATTTCGTTCCTTCGACAAAGATATGCGACCCAGTTCAGCAGGACAAGTCAGGCCTTACAACAAAGGTCAGTACCTCTCCATCACCTCGACTGGCCTCCTGACCTTCTGGACTGATGGGTTCAAGGACAAATATACAGTGGAATTAACAAAAACAGAAAAAACACCTGTCTATTCACATGTTAAGAAAATGAATGTGACTGACATGGTGTACATGGACGAACTCAAAATGCTGGCTGTCTCCAATACTGGACGGGAACTGTTATTCTACACCTGCGAAGAGCTCCCTTCGTTTTTTAAAATAAGAGAGGCTTTAATTGTTGACCAAAAAGTGACTTGTATGAACTATTGGAGTGATGGCACTAAAGCCGTGTTTTCTTTTGGTGACGAGAAAGGATCTTTCTTTGTTTTCATTTCTTACAATATCATGGTCGGGGGCCTCTTCTGCAGAGACTGTTATGAGACTGTCTCTCTACGTGAATATCCCACAATTTATGTAGAGCATCTTTTAGAAAACTACTCCAAGAAAAGTTTTTCATGCCAGAAAGTCTCCATCTTTAATGATGAGTGCAGTCTGATCAAGTACTTTCCACCGCTTCAAGCACATGCCATCTGCAGCGTGTCATCCAAGAGCATGGTCCTCGCTGGTCTACCCAAGCCACCCAGAAACAACATCTCTACAAGCCTCTTTACAAGCAGAGGAAATATGGAGTTTTTCACCTGTGTTGACTACTCCTCTACGCTTGACCGTCTGGTGACTGGTGGTACAAATGGCCTATTGCATGTGTGGTTACCCAACAAAACTCTTTTTTTCGAGCACAAATTAAAAGGACATGTCTCACCCGTTACCCACATTATGTTCAATCCTAAGGACAAAGTGTTCGTCAGTTTGTCTAAGGACAGGAACGTACGTGTGTGGTCTGAGGATGGCTGGGTGTGTATCCAAAGCTTCCAGGTTGAAGGCATAGGACCAGCCCCAATCTCAGGTGTGTATTATAACACACACAACAATGAGTTACTCATGGCTAACTCAGATATATCCAAATGCATTGGAAGAGGAACGGATGTTTTTCATAGTACATTGACATCCCATGACCATCCCCTGTGCTGTGCTCTCTATCACAGCATTTACAAACAGGTCGTCTCTGTTTGCCAAAATGGTGTGGTGACAGTCTGGGATATCTTAACCGGAAAGGCTGTCATGGAGTTCAAGGTCTCTCCAGCTGAGCATATGGGGCACACTGCCATGTCATTTGATACAAGCCAGCGCAGACTAATCACTGTTTGTGATGGAGATGGCAAAGTGAAACTGTGGAACTTTAACAATGGAACAGAGCTTGCCAGTGTTCCTGTTACCGCGCCAAAGGAGGTGACAGGTATTGTCTGCATGGAGGAGAGGGTGTTTCTGGCTGGAAAGAAATCCAATATTATTTATGACCTGGACATCGATGGATTTGACCACAGATTTTTGAAGCATGATTTTTTAAATGACATTTCCTCAATGGATGCCCACGGAACTACTCTGCTTACTGCCTCCAGCAATGGAAATATTGTTGTCTGGGATGTGGAGACTGCCATGGCTATCTACTGGCTCAATACCCGAGAGAACCCTCGAATAGAATTTACGGGTAGACGAGATCTTGGCGTTGCAGGGATTCTGCCTGTTGAAAAGAGTCAAGAGAAAACGAAGGACACTGGGAAACGAAAAGGCCAGGCTCTTAAAAAAACCCCTACACATCTGACTCGGAATAAGAAAGTTGCGAATATCAGCCCTCCTATTATATGTCTGAAGACCAGGCAGGTCACTGGTGACACAGCCACACTGCTGACTTCTGCAGAGGGCTATATCTGTGCTTGGTCTGTTATTAGCAAGGGAGGTCTGTTAGTAAAGTTCAGGGCAGTGAATGATGAAGATGCAGTCATTACCAGCATGGCGACTGATGACAAAGAAGAGATATTAGTCACTGGGGATAGCACCGGAAGGATTTGTCTCTGGGACATTCAGAGATTTGGATTTAAAAGAAAGGCAGACAAAGGGCCAGTTGAGCATATAAAAGGGTGGTGTGTGTCATTGTGTCCACCTCCTCTGTTGAGTTCCTGGCAAGCTCACCATGAAGGGGTGGTAAGTATTCAGTGGAACTGTAAGTGTAAAAACATAATTACTGCGGGGTTGGACTGCAATGTTTGTCTATGGACAACCACAGGCCGCAACATAGGCATCTTCGGGAAAGACAAATGGGATGCTAAGCAACTGCTGGAGGAGTCTCCGAGCTCATCATCATCCAGATCAACACGACCAAACCTTGAGGACTTGGCCAACAAAATTGAAGCAAAATGGAATATACGAAAAGGAGCATTTGACGGCAAACAAGATCTCCAGCTTTATATGGATATTAAGAAAATTCAAGAGAAAGCAAGGAAAATGAAAGCCAAGATAAGGGCCCTATATAACAATTTTAAAGACCATCAGGATGAATATGAGCCAAAGTATGTGCACTTGCCACCCATCGATAAAGGGGCTGGACTCACACACAATCAGACCTATTTTAAGCCACACCCACCTAACGCCCCACTCATCAGACATGGCACTACAGGAAATACGTTAAAAAACCCTGTCCCACCAAACACGTTGCCAGGCAAGTGCAGGTCTGAGCAAACACCACAACGTGTGCACTTGCCACCCATCCATAAAGGGGCTGGACTCACATGCAATCAGACCCATTTTAAGCCACACCCACCTAACGCCCCACTCATCAGACATGGCACTACAGGAAATACGTTAAAAAACCCTGTCCCAACAAACACGTTGCCAGGCAAGTGCGGGTCTGAGCAAACACCACAACGTGTGCACTTGCCACCCATCCATGTGAGCCAGACGAGGTCCAAATTTGTACGCTACAAGACTCAGCAAGAAAATGCGTTAAAAGGATGTGTCCTCATACCACGTCCCCCAAGCAGGTTGCCAGACAAGCATTGGTCACTCACTAAACCACCCTGATAGGGTCCAGCTGTCCAACATTTCATCGACATAGACAATATTCTCCCCATGGATTCATCAAATTAGGACCAAAATGGAAGGATATTTTTGGGGTTTACTCCGAGTGCTTCGGTTTTTCCCACAATTCTACGGAATTCTAAAAATTTTTTTCATCTTCTTATAAATTTGAATCAAAATAAATATACTGAAAGCAACAATAAACAATGTGAAGTTCATGCACAGCTTTGGTTTCGTTTGAAATGCAAGACTGACTGTTCAGAGTCTTGCAATTTAATGTATATTTATCTACATAAATATCTATATTTACATTCATAAAATCAAAATTTTGGCTATCTAACAATAATGATAATAATAAACTTTATTCATATAGCACTTCAATTCATGCATAAATGCAACACAAACATAAAAACAAAAAACAATAAAGTGTGTGATGGAACAATAGAATCAAATACAATACAATGAAATACAATACAATAACATAACATGAAGTACAATTTTAAAACATGGATAAGACAAAGTATAGCAGTGTAAAAAGACACTTCAGAGGAAAGGGATGTTGAAAAGATGTGTCTTAAGATTTTGTTTAACAGCATCAACAGATTTAGAACCATAAAATCTATTATATGTATATATATATATATATATATATATATATATATATATATATATATATATATATATAGTTGTTTTTTTTTTCCTTGACCACTACCCAGTCTCCAGGCTGGATGTCGTGGAGTTGTGCTGTCTGTGTGTATTTTGGGAGTACTGGGAGACCATTTGGCTTTACCCAGAGATCAGACGCAAGTTTAGTACATCCTATTTTTCCAGAACGTTCAGCTCCTTCTTGAAGTAAAGAAGCATCTTTAAGGGAGGAAACATCATTTTGGACAAAAAAAAAAAACATTTGTAAAATGAGGGAGGCAGTAGAGAGGGCAGCTGCTCTCGCAGCTGCATCTGCATTTGCAATTCCTTGTGACTACGGATTGCTAAAATTTGTATGAGCCTGGCATTTAACTACCGCTAAAGAGGCTGGTAGAAGTAATGCAGATAAGAGGTTGATGATAAGAGTATTAAGGGCAATAGGCTTTCCTTATAGAGGTAAGGAAACCCTGGTGTTTCCATAATGTGTGAAAGTTATGACACACTTTAAATGCATATTGATAACTAGAAAATTCCCTCTGGGAAATTTTGAAAGGGACATGGGGCGTGTTTAAGCCGACAAAATTATCTACGTTTTAAAGTTTGAATGAAGTCTCTAGGAGAAACTATGGCGAAGCAGCGGACAATTGAAAAAGGCTGCAATTTGAGAAAACAGCAGATATCAGAGGTAGTCAGTCCCTGATTAATGAACTGGTCCCAGCTGTGTTTCTGTGGCTTTCTCCTTGTCTGTCTCTGTTGATCACCTCAGCTGTCTGTGTCTGCTTCTCTCCTCTGCTTCATGTCTCTGTTAACATGAATTAATGAACTGAATCAATAAACATGAATGGAGCTAATGCTAATGGAGCTAACAGAGCTAACACTAACGGAGCTAACAGCTAACGGTGCGAATAGAGCTAACGGCGCTAATGCTAACAGAGCTAACTGTGCTAACAGAGCTAATAGAGCTAACGGCGTTAACAAGGGAGCGAGGGGATGGGGTTTTCATTATGCATTTGTCTGTGTGTGTGTGTGTTTATGTATCTGTCATTGTGTGTGACTGCGTATGTGTGTGTGTTCGTCTGTTTGTGTGCGTGTGTCTGCTTGAACTACACAAGCAGCCCAACCAGCTCCGACATGGAGATGTGTCTGGTATATGTGTGTCTGAATGTGTGTGTGTGTGTGAGTGTGTAACTTCTGCCCCACCTGCTGATAATTACCTCTGCACCTCTCCCACTGTTTACCTGTTCCTGTTCAGTTTTGACGTGCTGTTTTTAATCACTTTTTAGCTGTTGGTTAGCCCTTTTTGTGTGTGCATTTGTGTGACTACTGTCTCAACCTCTTTGGCAAAGAGCTTTCTGAAGCTGAGTTTAACTGCTTGTTGGACGGAGATTGTTTTCAAACAATGCCCTTGTTTTGACTGAGCTCGTTAAGATAATCATTCTCAGGCTTGTTGTCCTGCAGATGTGTGTGCGTGGGTTCTTGACCAGTATGTGTGTAAATGACAGTTGCACCTGTTAACTCTTCCCTTGAAAAGCAGTTTTTTCGCTGTCGGTTTCTTCCGAACAACTTGCGATTGTGTCAAAACCGTAGCTGCTATCAAAAAACCGATTACACTGTGAGATGCGGACAAGTCTGGGCCAGATGTACGTGTGTTTTATGTCCAGATATTCTTTAGAAAAATGACAAAATGGTCGACTTAAAAAGACTCTGCGACTCAGAGAACAGGAGTTTGTATTGTATGCAGTGAGATTTGGGTTCGGCGAACCTCCCGAACTAAATCCTCTGGTGAGAGAACCGTACCTCGTATCAGAGTGTACTATAGATCATCGGACTCCCGAGACCTTCCTGAGTCCGACCATCTCCTCGTTTTATTCCTGAGACAACAACTTTTGGTTTTATGGCGAGCTAAAGACAGGAGGCATTTCTGCTTTGCTCACAAAACAGCTCTGAATTTTAACATGGGACTTAATGGGAGAGCAGGAGGGAGCTGGCTGCACAAAAAGCCTCACTATTTAAATTGAGTAAGTCTCTCGGCTTTTTCGAGGGCATCACACGAAAGAGGACAAGTTTGTCTACAAAAATATCCAAAATTATGTGTCTCCTATTCACCGTTTGGATTTTACGGCAATTTTAGAAAACAATTTCAGGCGATTTTTCACCGGCTGTCTCACTCTAAGTGATGACATCACCCACTGTAGGGGGGGAAATTCTGAGCATTTTTGTGAGAAACTTGATGGTCTTCAGATGGTCGTAGCTCGAAAACCGTAAGAGATATCAAAAAATGTGCCGGGTTCATTTTGAGCCGACAAAATTATCTACGTTTTAAAGTTTGAATGAAGTCTCTAGGAGAAAGTATGGCCGAGCAGCGGACAATTGAAAAAGGCTGAAATTTGAGGAAATTTCCCCATTCATTTCTTATGGGAAAGTCTTCGCAGTTTTTCGCGTCTTATGTCGGCCTTCGATGGTCATAGCTCGAAAACCGTAAGATTTATCAAAATGTGCCGAGGGTCATTTCGAGCCGACAAAATTATCTACGTTTTAAAGTTAGAATGAAGTCCCTAGGAGAAAGTATGGCGAAGCAGCGGACAATTGAAAAAGGCTGAAATTTAAGGAACTCCCCCATTCATTTCTTATGGGAAATTTATCGCAGTTTTTGGCCTCAAAGCTGCGGGACGAGTTAAGGGACGAAAATTTGGAGGAGGATGAAAAATAATAATAATAATAAGAAACGCGCGGGATAGTAATAAGTGACTCGGAGCGTGCCCCGTGTCCCTAATTAGTATAAGATGGAAGATGTTCCTAGAATAAAAGCACGAGTAAGTACAAACAATTCAGCTGAGCAGACAAATTTTGAGAAAGTCTGGCACTCTTAACTATATTATTTTCAGTACATATGGGATATGAAACACATGGAGAGCCATTAGACGGACTCCTCATGGCTGCACCATCTACAACAAACACAGAGTTAGGGATAGGAAGGGGCGTGTCAAATAGCGTGGCTTGTGGTTTAGGAACAGTGCCAACCACTTCCAGACAAGAATGTGGTGCTCCATCTTCAGCTTGCTTTAGTGTGACATTAGGCATGGTTAACAGAACATGTTGCCAATGTACTAGTCTAGTTTTTGAATGTAGGATTGAGGGAATGGACAGCATGTGGCAAGGGAACAGTCAGAGGACACATAGCTAATGTCAGCTGTGGGTAAAACTACTTCAGTAGCCGCTGTTACAGCTTCTAAACATGCTACCATCGCCCTTTCAGGCGTTGACAGTCATTTTGAATTGTGCCTTATTGGTCACTGTTTATCAACATGGGACTGAGTGAGGACTGCTGAAATGAAACCTTCACGTTCTAAAACAAATAGATTTAAATATTTAGACTGGAAAAAAGCTTGCTTTCACTCAGTGAAGGCTGTTTCTGCCTCAGGAGTCCAAGTCAAAAAGTCAGTCATGGCCAAATGTTTTCCCCCATGTGTGATGTCATACAGGGTTTGGGAGATCTCTGCAAAATTACAAATCCATGGACGGCAGTAGCCTGATAAGCCCAAAAAGGACATCATTTGTTTTTTAGTAAGTGGGTTTGGGACACCGAAAATTGCCTGGATACAGACTGGACCTAATTTACGACCCTCAGGCGTGATGATACGGCCAAGATATCACACTGATATGGCAACCCCTCTGTGTGACAGGTTCTCAGCTACAGCTATACAAAAGCTGGACTTGAAGAAAACCCGTGGGGCATGCAAGTGAAATCAAACCAGAACAGTGAGTCTGGATGAACAGGAATGCTAAAATATGCTTTGGCTAAAATCAGGAACACTTCCAACAACCATGCAGGCTGTGTGCAGGGAGGCAGGGCGATCTCCTCCACAGCAGGGCTCATAAACTCTCCTGTTTGGCATTCTGCAATCTAAAAAGCTACTTAAGCCACCCCCAAACTCACCCCTGTGCCAGATGATTTCTTTTGCTTCTCACGTTGTAACCTTGCTCTCGAGTGGTAACCCTGCAATCTCCTGCCTCACGTTTGCCTAGAATCATCTCTGAGAATTATTGATTTTGTTTGTTAGTTTTCCCGGTTGAGATTACTCCTGGACACTCTGTTTTTTTCTGCAATGGTGATTTTTGTGGTTCCTTTGTTATTTTTCCCGCTACGTTGATTTTCAGACATGAGAACCACCAGAGGGGAGGTTTTGTTAAGCTAAGCTAAGTTAGATTCAAATACATCTGGGTAGAGGGTTGTTTGTTGAATCAACACACATTGACCTTTCCAACTTTTGGGCAGGAAAGAAGAAGAATGGTAAATATGTTGGATAACATTCATTTTAATGGAACAGGCGCAGGTCATCATACATGAAAATAGGAGCACAGACATGCCAAACACACGTACATTACATTAGCCCATCTGACATTTACCCTTCCTGATTAAAGGAAAATCGTGAGGAGGGGACAAAGCAGGCAGGGGACAAAGCATTGTTCTGCATTAGTAAAACAGAGATCACAAATGAATGAAGTTGGCCTGTTTCTGCGTGTGTATAGGGGTTTCAGACGTATGTGGAGTTGGCATAACCATAACCGCAAACACTGTAATAAATTTTCCTGTAAAAAACAGTAAAGAACTGGCAGCTGAGTTGCCATTATGTTGCTGTAAAATTTACATAAATTTACTGTTACTCAATTAACAGTTTTGTCCTGTAAATAAAAAATACAGTGTAAACTGATATTTACTGTAAAATTACTTTCACTGTATTTTACAATTAAATGACTATATAGTTTGTATTATTTATACATTTCAATAATCCGTTAAAAATATGATTTCACACAGTAGAAAAGTCAATTTTGTAAGAAAAACATGTAACAAGACTGTCACTGACTTTAAGTATCACAAAATCTCATTTTGAACCTGGCCACAAGCATGGAAGGCAAACTGTAATAAAATTAACCTTTTGATATTTCAATCCTGTGAATAAAATGTAAGAGAAAATGCAGCTTCTTATTGCACTTTACTTTTATTTGAATGTTAACATGACATGTAAAAAACCTCACATGCATAACAGTTGTATACGTATAACGTGTAACAAATAGGCTAAATGGTAAATTGCACCTTACTTTTACTTGAGTGTAAATATGGCATTTAAAACTTCACATGCTGAACAAACTGCATGTTAAAAACAGTATTACATGTAAAAAATACATGTTAAAAACAGTACTACGAACATATAAAAGTAACAGTATTACAAACATACACTACTGTTTGTGTGGAAGTCCAAGAACATCGGCAGTAGAGCTACGGCTCACTTGAAGACACCAGGTTTCTCAATCCAGCCTGTAAGTAGCCAACTGATAACTGATTAATTGTGTCATGTGATGAATATGGGAGTATGCTTCTTACTATGATCACTGGGCAGTGGTGAAAACATCTCCTGCATCTGCAATATCAGAGAAATGTCAGAAAATTAATACAAATACAAATGAATGGGCAATTACAGTACACAATACAGAAAAACATTTATTCGCATGGGATAAGGGAAGTCCGTTTTTTACTCTTTACTTTACCGTAAAGGTATTCATGTCTGTAGTAACCATGAACGAATGTTGGTCAGTCTTACAGCCACCCGAATGCTTCTTGCAACATGTTAAAATCACTACATGTTTCTTCTGGAGCAGGATGCTCCCAGACCTTCTACAGGGGACTGGTTTACCAACATGTCACATTTTTCTCCTCTTATGAGTTTTCAGGTATGTATTTAGTAATCAAAAATGCAAATAAGAGAACAACTTAAGTACTACAAAACCAATCAAAATGTCAACAGTGTTAGTTTTGGACCCTGCACACTGTTTCAACTGGGTGTTAATTAGACAGAAGGTGCAGGTGGAGGTGAAGGTGAAGGTGTAAAAGTGCAGTGTGCAGTGGCTCATAGTTCTCACAGTCTCTCACTCAAGTGAGGGGCTGCTAGAGAGGTCAGGTCTGGGAGTGCAGACCTCATCCAAAATCTGCAAACAGTCATGAGGTTCACCATCAGCTGTAGCTGGGAAAAGAGTTGCTGGCTTAAGAACAAAGCAACATCAAAGAGTAATGTTTGGCGTGAGCAAAAGGGTTGTGTGGTGTCTTAACCAGTGCTGTGCAGAGAGGTGAGATGTTTTCTGTGTGTGCAGGGTGTGTGCAACTACATGAGGGACCACGAGGGTTAAATCACCATAGCCTACTCTGTCACGTGATGCGACCACAGCTTTCTCCGCTGCAGTGAGGCAGACACAGGTGGAGACCAGCTGCAACAGGATCAGGTTTGGTGGAGAAATAGGCAACTGGCCATGTTGTTGTGTCAAAACAGATGTCATATAGTCGTCTTTCTGGTCAACAAACTGAGTAAAAGGCTGGTGGGGTTTGGACAGACAGCAGTTTGCAAAGAAGATTTCAAGTCAGTAAATATCTTGTCAGTGATGACTTGTCGTGTGCACTGAGATTTTCACCATGAATCCTGGAGGAGGAGTGCCTCTCTCTCTGAGTAGGGATCCACTGTCTGCAGCATGACGTCTGTAGACTCTTATTTCTCATGTCTCCCCACCCTGTTTAGCTCACCTCACTTCCCTCCCTTTCTTCTTCACTCATTGGTTGCCTCTCACCTCATTCACCTGTGCACGCCCTACTTAAATCCTGCTCACCCATTCATTCAGTCTTTCACCACTTCACGGGGCGGCAGCACTGGTAAGGGCTGGCTTTGCACATTTAGCATTTTCATGAAGTTAAATTAGATCTTTGTTTATCCTTATCTTTATTTAAGAGAAGTTTAATGGACTTGATCATTTCTAATCCTTGGTTTGCTTTGTTTCAGAGACATCGGTCCATGTGTGTTTTTTGTTGTTGTGTGTTAACTGAAGACTTGAAAATAAATCAACATATTCTTGACTATAAGCATTTCTCCTGGCTCATGCATCCTTACTGATCATCCCCGTGATGATAATAATTTTTCCCTGAACCCTCCTCCTCCTTAACAACGTCACTCTAGAAAACTCATCTTTTCTTTCTTTGTTGTTGGATTTGGTGCAGACTGAACAGCTGTAACACACTTGGGAGAGATTTGCCCTCTGCTGTGATCAGATGTCCCAGAAAGTTGTGTTTGCAATGTTTTTGCAAATTGTAATTTCGACATGGGAATTATCTGCAAGATGTTAAAGAAGAGCTATTGTGTCAGTCTTGCGTGCCTCTTGTGTTGGACTGCAAATCATCAACATTCTGGAGCAGCACTGGACCAGAGTGTGAAGGTCGGCCCTGCTGGTTGTCCTGCAGTACTGTGGAACGTTCCAGGGGACTCAGAATAATAAACGTTCTGTGGGTCAACATCACACACTCTCATGGCTTTGCCAATGACACGTGAGGGGACGCTCCGTGAAAGGAAACAGAAACAGCAGCAACCTGCCTTGTCCAGTAAATACACGGCAACTCAACCTTACACTCTTCCTTTTCACCTGGCTGACCTCTGTCTCTGATCTTTTCCACACGAAGTGTTGGTCTTCTAACAGGAGAGTTTTCTGTGTGTGTGTGTGTGTGTGTGTGTGTATGTGTGTGAGTGTGTGTGAGTGAGGCATGTTTCTGAGCTTCCTGCACCAGCTGCCTATTTATAGAGCCAGATCTGACACCCACCACTGATATCCATACAGCAACATGTCTGAACTATATTTGACCATCAGCCCTGTATCTTCTCTCGAGATATAAATTCCTTTTTCTGAGGAGGTCAAATCTATGCCAAAATTAGATTAATCAGATCTCTACTGATCAAATTAATGGGGCAGAATGGCGACAATAAAAAAACAAAAAACTTAAAACTTGTGTCATAAGGACAAAGCAATTGCTGTATTTTTTCAAGCACCCATTGTTCTCATATACCTGCTGCTCATTTTTGTTTCAGATTTTTTTTCTATGATTGCTAAGTTTGTGGTCCCTGAGTCAAACAAAACATGGCGGCTTGCCCTGAAATCTGTAGTGCAAACTCAGGCATGGTTCTACATGCTTCATAATACAATTTAGAATATTCTCCCTCCTTTTGATCCCTCTCATTTTGCATAGCCTCATTGTGTGCAATTGCTGGTTTCACTCCAGTGGAGTGCGGGTCAGTGTTGGTGTTCTCAGGTTCATGACGTATAGGTTGGTCTGGTTGCAGCTGAGTTTGTGACTGCTGTTGGTGCGTCAGTCCGTCTGTTCCTCCTTTTTGTTTTCTTTCTTTGGAACAGTCTCTGGTTTCTTGCACCACGGATGAAACATCAATCAGTGGGTCTTTCACCACTTCTCTCTCGACCTACCTCCCCCCTCCACTGCCTGGAGGGGGAGGCAGAGGATTGGTCTCGAATCGTTATGTGCAATAACCTCTGTTCCTCTCTGATTACAAACATCCAAATCCACTACTGCTGGGCAAAAGACACTTTCTAGACACTTTCTATATCAAACTTACTGTACATAGGATACCATATTTTCTTATTTATTTATTTATTTATTTATTTTACATTTTTGAAATTCTTTTTGTGGTTTTTCACATTTGTAATTTATTGCTCCTTTTGTTCTTATTTGCACCTTTATTGTTCTTGTTCTTCCTAGTTGTTCTTCCCCCCCTTACCTTTACAGTACAGGTAAATTATTTGCATAAAAATGACATATAGGAAGTGGTTGCATGCAATGCTTAAATCCAAATAGTTAGAAGTTACATCTGTCCATGTTTGTCACTGGACAATTTTACACTGTAAGCGCATTTCTTACTGTGTTGCAACCCAATATTTGAAGGCTTTATCAGTTCACAAATGTTTACCAACCAGAAAAAAGTCTACTTTGGCCCTAGCCATCAGGCAAGAGCTGTTTGCATGATCAGATCAAACATGCCCTGCTGGGTAAAGGGCACTGTTACAGAATCCCTTGCTGTTACCCTGATGTGTTCAACTGATTTAGGGAAAGAGTTGACTACCCTAGTGTCCTGCCATTGTCATCATGGAAGGCATGTAGAGGACAAAATGCTTAAAAGTGTGTAATATCCAGGAATGAAATATATAGTATAATAATAGGAATACCTTCACAGTGTAATTAAATGCAGAGAGAATACTTTCATATATATAAAGTGAATAATCTTCCTTTTTTAGACAGTATCATGGAAATGTTACAGCTCCTTTCACTGTGCGCCTGTTTTTTTAGGGAAAATATGTAATTTCATTTTTAGAGGTAAAACTAAACTTTTTTAACTTTGAACCTTGGGCGATTAAACTGTCAAAAAAAAGCTCTTATAATTGCAGTCAGCTTTACACAGTACATTAAATAACTCGAAATCTATAAATGATTGACTCACCTGCAAATCAAATAGAGGGGTTGCATATTGTGTGTGAAGCGGGGGTGGATTTCTGTATCAGGGCTATTTAACAGATGCTGACTCTGGGCCTCATTTCAGTCAGTCATGGGTCATCCTGGGATTCAGACGTGGATATGGACACTATGTGTCTTCCTAAGCTGGATGGGTGTGGTTCCAGCAGTTGCGGGGCCGTAAGTTTACTTGTACTGTCTAACAGAATGATGATAGTATATGCGTGTGGGGTTTTCAGTGAATTTACAGAAAATTAGATATTGCTTTTTTTGCTGCATAATCTGGGTTCTGGTGTGGGATCCAGTGAGGTATCTATGTGTTTATGGTTCTGTGGTTGTAGGCAGTACATGGTAGCCGTTCCTGCAGTTCTTGAAGCTGGAGCTGAGACCAAATTCTGTGCGAGTCTTCTGCAGCCCAATGAGACTGTGGTCATGACTGTCACTTTGCGGTCCCCAGAGACGAATACAACCCTCTTCCAGAAGACGTCCAGTGAAGAGTTTCATACCTGCGTTCAGTTTAAGGTCAGCTCACACACAAATAACAAAGAGTCACAATGATGTGTTTGTAATACAGCATATATCTGGGCTTTTATGTGAAAACGTATTATGAAGCTCTTGAGTTTTTTCGGGAAGAGTTAATGGCGCTCTTGGTGTCCGTGAAATATTTTTCTGTCACAGGTTCCTTTAGTGATGAATGAAGTGGTGCATAAGTTGGAGGTGGAGGTACAAGGAAACACATTTTACTCAAAAGAAGTCAGGAAAGTCATGACCAGAGCCTTTGAACCCATGACATTCATCCAAACAGATAAACCAATCTACCTCCCTGGACAAACAGGTAACCTTGAACTGATCTTTGATGCTGTACACATTATGGTACCATGTGTAGATGGGTTTCCTTTACAAAATATTGCGAACGTTAGTACATGAAAGACCTGCTATTTGCCTGATTTAAGAGATAAAGTAAAAGCCCCCACATTCTGAATACACTGTATTAATTATATGACTCAGTTACAGAACTCATTAAACACCACAAACAGTGACTGTGTGAGCTACCTTCCTCTAAAACCGGTGTTCTGAACCATCAACCACTTTACAGAAATCCAGTGCTGTGACCACATTGGAAGGTGCTGATCAGTAACTATGCCATCTCAGCTTTGTTGAGGTTTCCGTTTAGGGTTTCTATCCTTCACTTGGAGGGATGCCTGCATGCTGGAATTGGCTTCAGATGCCCTGTGACAATAAACTTGAATGACTGGAAGAAGACTAACAATGAATGGCACTTAGTGTAGTTGAAAGAAGTGGGTCACATCGCGTGTGATTGAGAACTGTACTAATGGTAAAGAATACAAGCCGGAAAACGCAGGGGTTAATGGAAAGGCCAATAGTGCATTATCTATTATTCTGCCTTTATCTAGCTCAAGTATTTGGTTGTAATGATGTCATTTCAAGTGGGCTGTTTAACACTGCTGTAGATGATCTGTAAAATGTTCAGGTAATCTCTTTGCTTTTCTTCCAGTGCATTTCAGAGTCATCACACTTGACACCAAGTTTAGACCTGCCAGTGAGCTGGTGAGTGTTTGGACTATCTTGTGTCTCGAGCTGATCCAAAAGATGGGTATATTGACTGATCTGGGCATATTGTCATAGATCTAACACATGAGCGTTGTTGTTAATTTCATGAGTGATGGCAGTCCAAAATAAAACTTGGCTGCTGTTGGGTTACTGTATGTGCTGTGTACAGCTGGTTCCTGTTCAGCCAAAGATCCACTGTGTTACATCACTGTACAAACAGGGCGTTTCTGTCATCCCAACAACAACAACAATCTCTTCATGTATGTTTCAGGCGTCACATTACACTTTTGAACCATGCTATTTGATCCAGTATTTGGATCAAGTAGCATGTGAGAAATATGGTGTAATATGTAGCAGCTACGTCTGTTATTTCCACGTGTCAGATATATATTGATCAATATTTAGTTCCATATAAGTTTAATGTCATACTCGATATTGGCAGAAATTATTAAAGGAGTCAGGTTGAGATCAGGGGCATAAACTTGATCAGGGCATCCCTAATTAATTTATAAAGCACAGCATTAGTGACTGTGCTTAATAATGGTGCAGGTTTTGATTTGTGCCACAGTCCTCTGTACTTCACCATAAATATAGTTTATTTTTATGACTTGTTATTTATTCATCTAATTCTATCCCTTTTGTTTTGTGAGTATCATTTAGGGACTGCAGCTTTCACATTTCATTATATAACCCCCTGCTGTGGAATGATAAATAAATGAACCTTGCACCTTGTGGGCCAGAATATACACACCAGCTAGTGGAGACAGTTATGCAATGAACTGGCTTATATGGGTTACTGATGTGTGTGCTCTTTAACCAGGGTTATGTCTCTAATCAGTCACCTCCTGGTGACGCTCTGGGTCAGTACTACAATCTGGGCCCCGATAGGTAAACTTGCCTGTGCTGCATTTAAACATGTTTGCTAATGATGCAATAAATCGATCGAACCATAACTCCTGTTTCTCGTTATGAAGCGATAACCATCATACTAAAAAATAAACTGATCTTCACACCATAAAATTACACATACCCCTGATTATAAGATATCAGAGCCTGGACTGCTCATCACAATGGTGTCATTGATTTCAGACGGACTGATTAAGACACCATGTGATGACAACAATATAAACCAGCTTGTCCCTTAACAATCTCTCTCTTTCTTCTTTGCAGTACAATATGATCGAATTTGAGGTAAGACGATATCCACACGCACGTTTTTCTTATATAAATTCAGCATGTTAGCCTCTAAGCTTTATATGAAGTCAGTGTTTTTGTGTAACCTACTGACGGCTTCATGATACCCTCTCAGTGTCCATCCCCAAGGTTTGCACTGAAATGGGCAAACAGGCCTTCATGTCTTCTGCCCCTGCAGCCTATCAATATCACACAGTTCCAAAATTAGCACTTTTTGTTACATAAACAAAAATTGTCAATTTGGCAGTGACCCCTAAAATGTGGCTGAGGTGCTTCAGGCCATTTCCCACTTAGCACCTTGAGCATAACATTTATAAATGATGACAGTAAACTTATACATGCATTAAAAAAAAAACACATTAAATGTTAACAAAAAAAAATCATATTTGACCTTGTAAATAAAAAATGTTAACTCAAAAATCATGTTTTACATGCACAATGGCTGCATTTTTCTTTCATATCTGTCCAGTATCCTTCTTAATAATACAGTTAATATTAGATTAATGTAGTTTGACAAAAAAATAATATGTTGTTGGATCTTCATCACAGATGAGCTTTTTTTGTTTGTTTTTTCTTGCACTGCAAAAAGTCCACTCAAAGACTGTGATATGCAAACTGTGATATAAAAGCTAGTAAGTGAGCGCAATTTTTAAGATTTTTTGTCAAACTGCATTAAACTTGTTTTCAAAAGGATAAAATATATATGCTTTTTTAGCAGTCATTTCTGTTCATATATCTGCAAGATACACTGAAATATATCTGTAACTGGGCACTAATATTAGCCATATGTTAATTGGTCAGGATCTGCTTGAGAGTTTTTAAACAATGCGTTGTCAAAAAATGTTCTTTCACACATTAGTTTCCCTTTATTTTACTTAAAGGATGCACAAAGCAACAGGATTGGACAGTGGCTGAACAAAACATCCAACGGGAAAATATTGCAGCTTTCGTACTCCTTGAACTCTGAGGCCCGTGAAGGAACCTACAAAATTATTGTGACGATTCAGGGAAGGAAAATAAATCACATGTTCAAAGTGGAGAAATATGGTAAGCTCACTTTCCGTTTCAATCCATTTGCACTTGGGGGAGGATGCTAACAATCATGTTTTGTCCACAGTTTTGCCTAAATTTGAGGTAAAAGTAAAATTAGCTGAAGAAGCGAGTATTGGACAGAAGGAAATTGAAGCTGAAGTATGTGCAAAGTAAGTAAAGCCTTTCACTCATTTCGCTTTCAAATGATTTCAAATAGATCCAGTTTGGTGAGTGAATGGCTCCTTTTCAACAACACAATTTTCTATGTCCATCTAATAAGGTATACATATGGTCAGCCTGTGCCGGGCAGTGTTAACGTTGAGGTGTGCCGACCTCTTAAGCGCTATTTCCATGGTGTCAATTTAATCACCCTTGATCATCCTGAGGGAATCCCTGAGATAACTGCTCCATGCCACAAGGAGACAAAGCAGGTACTGTTGCCATAGTGACAGTCTCATCTTTCTGCTGAAACGATGTGAATATAGAGGTGGACCTTACATGTGCTTATGCAGAATCTGCATATACTGTAATCCATAAATGACAATGAAATAATGGAGTCAATTTCTGAATTTTTTGAAATGTGTATTTAATGAAGTTGGGGGAATGTTTCATAGGTTTCAAATTAAAAATAAGCTACACGTTTTATAAATGTCTGCCATGCATTGAACTCACCACTAAGTGTAGATTAACTCAGTGAAATGAACATGATGCATGCGTTCGAATGTGTTTCCATAACTTTGGCTCGTGAACTGTGAAAGCTGAAAAACCAAGGAAGGTATGAAAAAGCTGAATGAATGTGAGAAATTTAAAAGTGAGCTGTTTAAAGTTTGAATGACATTTTTAAAGTTAATTAATTAGTGAATAATACAGGTATGGAAGTTTGACACATGCTTCCTTTCACTTTTTCTAAAAATTTACCTCGTCTCAGTGTTTGAATTTTCTTTTATTTCATGTTATCTTATTTGATTGTACTTTATAGACGGACAAGAAAGGCTGTGCCACTTTTATCTTCATGATGTCCACTTTCACAAAAATTGACAAAAAGGTCTTGCAAGATGTATTGGATCTGAGGGCCGCAGTGGAAGAGGAAGGGACAGGCAAGTCTTAAAATATTTCACATTGCATTTACATTTTCATTAATGAGATTTAGTATATTCAGACAATTCTAAAGATGTGAATTTAAGCAATGACAATGGCCATCACATAGTTGTAACATGGAGGTGTCTTGTACAGGTATTTCACATCCAGAAGTGAAGAGAATAAGGATTTCTTATGTTGTTGGAAAGCTGTCCTTTATTGACACACCCAAGATTTACGACCAAGGATCAGATGTGGAGGGAAAGGTAAGTGCACGTGTTCTCAGCTCTTCCCTCTGATTGCCTGCTCAGTGCAAATGAAGCCATGTGCCTTCTCAGTGATACAACTTTGCGCTTCCAACAGGTTAAAGCAGTTTATTACAATAACACCCCCATTCCGGACATGCCGTTGTACTTGTTTGAGGGAGAAAGGTGGGCATCACGTCGGCTAGAGAATCTCACAACAGACAGCGATGGTGTCGCCGCTTTCTCACTTAGCACAGCTAATTTTCAAGGGAACATCCACCTCCATGTAAGTAAGAAGTAGCATTAAGACTACAATCTGTCTGTCAGTCACATTACACAACGCTTTAATGATGGTGATAAGGCCGCCTGGAACCTTAAATGGTTTCTCAATATGCTGCCAAGGTAACACCATAGTAGCTAGTGGCCATATTGGAACTGTTGATGATGTCTACACCTACACATTTGCTTTGTCTCTTCACTTTCCAATGCTTCCTTCTATCTCAACCACTTCACTTACTGTTTATTTTCTGTAATCTAGGTCAGCAACACGCCAACACGCCAGTACACTGATCACAGAACTGCATACTATGAGGTTGGAGATCACACGTTTTCTTTGGCCCAACTTTCCTCTCCGGATACTAAAACCGTCAGCTTCCTAGAGGTGAAGAAGAAGGATACACCACTTGTCTGTGACAGAGAAGAAAGCATCTCCGTTCAATACACAGTGGTTGGAGAGGCCCAGGGCTCTGTGGGTGTGATATATCTGGTGAGTGGTGGGTGAACTATTTCTCTGCTTGTCACCAGTTCCCTTCCAGAGACACGAAGATGTTTTTAAAATGACATCAGGTTATTGACATATGTTTTAAAGGAACACACTTATGCCATTGATCAATTTACCAGGTGAGACAAGAGAACCAAAAACTGGAGATTTTGTGTTTTTGTGCTACATGTTAACACTTTTTATGGACTATGTGAAGTAAAAGTAATATATGAAACAATGACCAAACACTGGTCTCACTCGATTTTGAGAAAGAATTAGGTGACATTATTTACGAGGCTGCCACAAAGCAAGCAACAACTGTTTAGTAGTGTTAAAGTAGTTTGCACATTCATCAATATTCTTGGATCAATTCACATCTAACATGCTGGTTAACCCTGGTTAATTGTTTATAGTGCAGGCAGTGTACTCAGAGCACTTTAGCAGCTTTAGGCAGTGTCAATAATAAATAAAATGTACAATTTAATTTTATGAGGCTACTTTGTGAATGAAAAAGGTTTTTATACACTCAAGGATATGTCAGACAAATAGGAAGTACACTGAGTCGTGGCGGTCAGTAGTCAAGTAGTCAGTTGAAACCAAATTTCCAGAAAATCAGCGAAAGAAAATGTGTGAACGTGTTTCTCCATCCACTTGGATGGAGATCGTGCAGCGATATAGCTTAATGAAAAGAGTTTTCCAATGGAAAACCATGGGGAAAACAAAGACGGCATTTATGTTTATTTCATGTACTAATTTGATGAACGTTACAGTCTCCTCGTTTTCGTTTGCCTGGAACCTCTAGCTGAGATAAAGAGGAGGGTACAAGTGACTTCACACAGCTGCTTCTGGAGCCACCAAAACACCAAAAGTGTACTGGTGGACCCAGAGTTCACACTGCTAGACTGTAACCAGTTATTCAGGATGTTTGGTTTGGCACATGCCTGGAAGAGAGCCAGAGTAACTAAATCTTGCTTTGTGAGACAGGCCCAACATCTGTTCTTAAAGCATCTGTATTTTAACCAAGCAACCATATTCCACTAAGTCCTTAATAAAATGCCAAATAACCACACACCAGAACAGCAGACAGCGTTGGAATCTGTTGTTAGAGGGAATTAGGTTTGACTGTTAGATTACTCATGCTTTGTGTCATTTTCTCTGAAATTCTCCAGGTCTTATCCAAAGGAGCCATTGTCATGCAAGGACTTAAACAAATTAAAGTGCAAGATAAATCAGGTGGGCACATCTTAAGCTAACCCTTATAGTTAGCATGGCTGAATGATTTTTGAACGGCATATGTATTGATCTATGGAGGCACTTGGATGATTGCTTTTTGTAACAGCTGGTTTGTTGTTTCAGTGACTGAGGGCGAGGTGTCCTTCGACTTCAAAGTGTCTCCAGAGATGGCACCAGAAGTCCAGGTTGTGGCTTACGCCATCCTCCCGAGTGAGAGCGTGATCGCCCACAGTGCTGACTTCTCCACTGAGAAATGCTTTGAGCACAAGGTCAGTGTGAGAGAGAGGAAGACTTGTGGCATTGACTGTGCCTGTCAGATGTAGGTGTAGAATCAAAGTGTGTATTAGCTGCAGAAGGCCTATATGTAGCCCTTTATAAATGATATGGTCAGAGATAGCTGTCAAAGTAATTACTTTAATCTGATATTATACAGGTATGGTGGTATAATCCGTGTTTGTCCTCGCTGGTTATACTTACTAATACTATTTAATTCATGTTGTCGGTAAAGCATGTCCCTCATGACAATCCCCTGCTAGGCACCTCAGACCACCAATATAATGGTCTCACTCGTCTGTGTTCTGTAGGTGTCGCTGGAGTTTTCTTCGCCCTCAGCAGTCCCAGGAGAGGAAGCCACCCTGCAGGTGAAGGCCCACCCAGACTCTCTGTGTGGTGTGAGCGCTGTTGACCAGAGTGTCCTCATCAAGGAGCCAGGGAAGACCCTGGATGCAGACAAGGTAGATGCTAGAATCAACCACAAGTAGATGCATACATCATTTATGTGGCCTCTGCATTATCTGTTAACAGCATCAGTCGCACAGAGGTTATGGTTTTATTCTGCTATTTACTCGTGTCATGGTTTATCTGTCCTTTTCTCCCTTTGCCAGCAGCACATTGTTATCAGTGAGTGGTGTAGCTTTTCAGTACAGTTCAGTGTTGATTTTGTTATTTTCACCCAGTTGTAAAGCACACTGGTTTGAAAACTCTTTACAAAAGAAGTTATGATCACAGATGCATGGTGTATCCCTCTATCAGAGTATACCTTATAGATAAGGGTACGTTTGACAGATAAACTCTACATCCACATTTCAAGATTAAAGTAGGTCTTAAATCCCAAGAGCTCCCTATTGTCAAATCTTCATAGAACAACAAACATCATCTTTAAACCATACGTCTCTTTGCAGATATTTGGCTTGTTGCCTGTCAGAAAATTGTTCTATATTCCATATGAAATTCAAGATCCTGCAGAGTGCTTGCATGTGAGACCTAGAAGATACGTTATGCCATACCCCATCCATGACAGGGATGATGCTTATACAATTTTCCAGGTACTGCACCAAATAATAATATAATAAATGTATTCATATATTTTGTGCCTACACATTTAATTATCAGTGATGCCTGTATGTTGCTGGATTATCTAGAATTTAGGGCTGAAGATGGCAACAAACCTGTTTATCAGAGTGCCTTCATGTCTCATGTACAAAGGAAGAGCATACCACCAAGCCCACATTGCCTATGGTAACATTTTTCCTTTCTTTTCTTTTTTTGCTCTATTAAGTGACACATACCAAATATTTAGCAGCATTTAAACAACTCACTGTGTCATTGCTGCCCTACACTTTTGGAATCTTTTCTGGTTTCTTTTCAGATGTTAGTTACAGCAGGGGTTATGCGAGTATTCCTCAAATAACCCGAGAAAGTGCACGGGTAGCGTCAGGCAGACCTGGTCTCCTTGGCGGAGCCCCTGATGATGATACTTTGCCTATAGAAACAGTGCGAACTTTCTTCCCTGAGACCTGGATATGGGACCTGGTGGATGTTGGGTGAGCTTTCGGCATGAAGGGTTTTGTCCCTGCACACATAAATGGCCTCAAAGTGATTTACTGACCTATTTTTTTTAACCCAATTGTCATAATATATTTGAGGCCACAGTAACTATAATGTAGTACTATTTCTGCAATCAGTCCTCACATTGTTGTTCTTCTCACATTGTTTTCCTTTGACTAAACTGCGTTTCCAAGTATGTTGTTCGAGCTCACTGAATTTTTTTGGTGTGTGTATCTGCTGATTCAGAGGGTCTGGAACGAAGGATGTGTCCCTCACTGTCCCAGACACCATTACCACATGGGAGACAGAGGCTTTCTGTTTGTCCCCTCTGGGTTTTGGCTTGGCTCCTCGCAAAGAGATCAACGTCTTCCAGCCTTTCTTCCTTGAGCTCAGCCTTCCCTACTCCATCATCCGTGGGGAGCACTTTGAACTGAAGGCAACCACCTTCAACTACCTGTCTAAGTGCATCATGGTAATGAAGGCTTTTTCATGACCTACATGCTAATGCCAGCATGCTAACATGTTCAGAATGACAACACCAACACACTGATGTTTAGCAGGTGTAATGCTAACCATGTTCACCATCTTAGTTTAGTGTAAGAATGTCATTAGTTTTGCAGGTGTTTTGGTCATAAACCAAATTATTGAACAAACTGAATGTCTGACCTGATAACGGCACTAGATGAAAAATTAATTGATGACCAGTGTTTTTAATATTCATCCTGTGGTGAAAACTAAGGAGTTTTATAATTTACGACTAACCAATATTTCAGTGGTCGTCTGCAGGAAGCCCTTGTTTCGATTTCAACATGTCGATCAGATTCACTCATCAATTGTTGTTATATGCTGATGATCCCCTCTTATATATTTCGGACCCAGATCAATTAAATCTGGAACTTTATCCACTTGCTTTTCAAGGTGGGACCAATAGGATTCAATTATGCTTTTCAAAGCATTGCTGAAAGCTGTAATTTAGTGGACCAAGCAAACTTTGGCAGGCTGGTCAACTTTATCCATTTGATGTCAGCTTTTAAGAACAAAAACACATAGATGATTCTGGATTGTGCTGCAGTTTGAACATTTGTTTGCCTCTGCCATAAATTCCCAGTTGCAAAATCTGTTTTTTTGTCTCTGTTGAACAGGTCACTGTGACTCCAACTGCCTCCTTAGATTATACCCTCAACCCCCTCTCTGGGGACCAGTACACATCCTGTTTGTGTGGCAATGAGCGCAAGACCCTCAGGTGGACCATGGCCCCCTCAGTCTTAGGTGAGAGTCAAGCTTTCGTCCACACTGGTGTGAAATGTTAAAAGGTGCTGAGGTGGAGGATTTGCTGCCCATGTTTGCCCAGCACAGCCCTTGCTCATCTCTGTGATATCAGTGAGCTCCACCTCAGAGACCGAGTGTTTTGACACTTTTTGATTAACAGGATATGATAAAATTGTGTTTGATGATCTTTTTTTTAGGGGTTGTGAATGTGACTGTGACTGCTGAGGCTGTGGCATCACACACATCATGTGACAATGAGATTGTGAGCGTGCCAGACAGAGGTCGCATTGATGTGGTCACACGATCTCTCATAGTAAAGGTTGGTACTTTTAAAAATAAGATTATAAAGAAAAGGTTTATCCATAAACCAGTACTGCACTGCAGTTAATCCAAAGTGGAAACTCTGGAAGTCAAATGATTTCCTTCCTTCTCAGGCTGAGGGAACTGAGATGGCAAAGACCTACAACTGGCTGCTCTGCCCTAAAGGTTAGTATGGTTACATCGGGGATGACCCATCAAACATTTCAGAAAAGGGGAGCCAAATGCTATAAGCATGGAGGAGTCCAGTAGATTACATGTCAAAAATGTAATAGAGATAATCCACTACATTCAGATAGCAATTACTTTATTACAGTTTTGCATGTCACTACTTGAATGCATTTTATTACATTTTATCAACCTAATGAACTGGTCATGGTCAGGTTTCTCTTAATAATGTATTTGCTGTCTCTGTACACAGGGGAGGCTTTGACAGAGGAAACAAGCATACAACTGCCTGAGAACATGATTGATGGATCTGCCCGTGCTTCACTATCAGTCTTGGGTAAACGAAGAAGTTATTTAGAATTGATTGTTGCTTCATGGGCATGCCTCATTTGAACCCTCATTATTAAGGTCATCAATCATTAAAATTAACATCTGTGTCCTGCTGGAGATATCATGTTTTGCATATTACACCATTATACAAACGGTTGCACCCTCACACATTCAAAGATCCAGACATATCTTAAAAATGTATAAAATGCTTAGAATAATAAAAAAACCTCACATGTAACTCAAAATTATCATTTGCCCTTAATGTAAAATCCAGACTCTATGATTACTCTTTTACTTTACTGAAGTAGTCTATTCTCAATGTATGTGCAATGCAAGCTTCAAATTTCTACATCCAACTTGTTTAAGTTCATGTTATTTGGGTGGTGTAACCACAGAACAACATTCAAGAGTCCATTTAGAAATTAAAGGTCAGGTTAGTCACATGTTGAGTCTTAGTGAGTCAGTGTTTTTGTGCAGGCGACATCCTGGGCCGAGCCCTGAAGAACCTGGATGGGCTGCTGAGGATGCCGTATGGATGTGGTGAGCAGAACATGGCACTTCTGGCCCCCAACATTTACATCCTCCAATACCTGAAAAACACACAGCAGCTGACCCCAGCCATCAAGGAAAAGGCTTCTAACTTCCTGACCAGTGGTGAGTCTCCGTTGGTTTTATATTACAGCTAAACAGAAACATTTAAGACCTTCAGATATGCCCGATGTACCATCTGTAGCAACCTGGTACTTGTTGCACAAATATAAGCGGAAGATTGGTTGTGTGTAATCACTTGACAGCGTCCCAGCAATAACCCCTAGTCCACCAACGTGAACTTTGTTTCATGTGATTCCCCTTTCTCCCCTCATTTCCTGTCATCTCTCTCCTGTCAACTGTCCAATGAAGACAAAAATAATTCCCAAATTTAAAAAATATTACCTAAAATAATCTGACAATGTGTGTAAGGTCAGTACCCTAATAAGCGTGTTTCTTTTGTCATGCAGGCTACCAGAGACAGCTGAACTACAAACATAGCAGCGGTGCATACAGCACATTTGGATCAGGATCGGGGAACACTTGGTGAGAACACTACTGATTGATCATCTACAACGATTGGGTATTTGAACATGGTCTGCACATGTCAGACCATGACAAACAGTTTAGCTCAAGAAAAAAACCCCCTTATACTTAAAGCAAAGAGTAGATGATGTGACTGCACTTTCCTAATGCCGTTCCTGCCTACACCTGCTGGATTTATGACAATTACCGCCCGATCCAGCAATGTGTGTATTCCCAGTTTGCCTGCAGTTAAGTTTAAACCAACAATTCCCACAAGATTTGTGTTGAGTCCTGCGCGATCCCAGTCCTGATGCAGTGCTCTCATGCAAACCTGTTGATAATAACGCAGTGAAATTACGTTCTCCTCCTCTGCATTTAAACATAAAACACTGATGTGATTTTTGTAGTTTACGTGGCTCGACGATTGTCCTGTTTGGTCTCCACGAGCCACCCACCATACCTTGCATGTGCATTCATGGCAAGTAAATGTGCTCAGGTTCAGTCCAGCTTAATGTCCGGCCTGTTCACATGGTGTTTATTCTTAACCGTTGGCTCTTGCAAGACAGTGTGATCACTGACTCACACATAAAGGAACTCATTTCTACAGTTTCCATCCAGTGAAAATGCAGCAGTTTATTTCTTGACCTTCTGCTCCCGCCTGCAGCAAGTGTAAACCACCTGGATCCCAATCCCAATGCAGTCCTCTAATTTGGTGCACACTTCTGCAAAAATGACCATGTTATGGAAAATTTGATTTCACTTCTCATTAAATCCTATATAACTCACAGTAACACCACCAATGTGCTATTTGAATATATGCATGTAAGTATTTCCAATTAATGCATGAATTAGCATGACTAATGACCATTACACGGATCCTTCCTTGTCTTATCTTGTCATTTAATGTCTAACTTTGTTGTGATATCCCCAGGCTGACTGCTTTTGTGCTGAGGTCTTTTGCCAAAGCACAGTCTTTCATCTTCATCGACCCAGCAAAGATTCGACAGTCTAAGTCTTGGCTGGAGCATAAGCAACGAGAAAATGGCTGTTTTGAACAGTTAGGAAAACTCTTCAACAACAGAATGAAGGTAAGCTGAAAGTCTGTTTAGAGTTTGTGTGAAAATGACTGAGGATAAAGAAACTGAAGAAGCTTAGACATATTAATTTACACTGCACCATCAGCACCTGTTTCATTCGTTTCACAAAATTTGCAACATGCCAGCAGCGATTTGCAATATGAGACGATTCCCACTCGCCTTAAGAGGTTTCACTTTTTTTGTCACATGCACCATAATTGCAGAGCATGCATGAGCTCACAATTTGCAATCTGCGTGTTAACAGAGCTCAAAGTCACTTGTGAATCCAACAGATTAACATTCAATAGTACTTAAATCAATAAACATCCACTGTCCAACTACAACTACAGTAACAAGCAGCTAAAGCATGAGCAACTACATAACACGCATAGAAACAGCAAGTAAGCATGTGACATCTGTGACTCTGTATGTGTGTGTGTGAGAGAGCGAGAGGGTGTTACGATCTGGTGACTCAAAGGACCCAAAATGCCACACTCAAACAGAGAACAGGAGACCAGAGAGAGTCAGTAGTTTTAATGAATTTAGACGAATCACAGAACTTGGCGATCTCAGAGGAGGAACAGCCAGAGAAGCGTCCAATCCTTACTGGAGACATGAACAGAGACAGGTGGGGGTAAGACACCTGAGCACAAAAACACAAAAGTCAGGAAGGCAGGGAGCAGACAAGCAAAACAGATCCACCGAAGTGCTAAAGACATTTTCAGAGCTTGGTTGTGACCACACTGATGAACAGACGGTTCGACGAATACTGGGTGAGGCACCGGTGCTCGCCCTGCTGTGTGGCAAACTCAAACATGGCAGACAGGGGAGAGACAGAAGGAAGGGGAAACACAAAGACACAGTGGGGAAAATGGAGTGTGTGTGTGTGTGTGTGTGTGTGGATGCATGTTAAGGTCATGTGGATGTATGCGTGTGTGGGTTAGTAAAAGAGAGAGGGGAAAGCAGTATGGCGGTGGGAAAACAGCGGGTGTAGATTTAATTGAGTGAGAGTGCCTCCTTCTTCAAGAAAATTTGTAATCCATAATGTTACTTTCCCTCTGCAGGCAAGGTGAGACAGCCGCTTGCACAGCGATCTTTCTCAGAATCCAAACACGTTCAGTGAACACAACAGTCTGCTACTAACGGACTATTTCCTAGGCTACGTAAAGTACAAACATTTGATTAGAAACGTCACACCTCCTATACCTAGTTGGGGTGCAGCGGGGCGCGGGCCTCTCTTGCTTCACCCACGTTGTGAGGTCCCAGCAGGTTCAGTAATAACGTCTGCATGATGCTTCCTCTTTATAGGGTGGTGTGTCTGATGAAGTGACTCTCAGCGCTTACATCACTGCTGCCTTCTTGGAGATGAATGTGTCCGTAAGGGTGAGTAGACTCCATCCAGTGCTGTAAACTGATAACTTTTAAACAGACAATGAGAAAGGCATACTTTTCCAATACATTTAAATATATTTTTAAAATACATGTATTGTATTTCCTGAAATGAAAAGTCAAATAAAAGTTGGGCCTGGGGCATGCATGACACATACATTCAGGTTATGGGTACTGGTAAATACTTGATTCCTGGCCTGTTTCTGTTGCTGCTGTGTCTTCGCTTTGTGCTGTTATTTCGCATTATTGCAACTTTCCCTGAATACAGAAATGTGTTAACAAATTCAACAAATAATCAAATAGAATCAACTTGATGCATTTAGATCAATAAAGTCAGTTGATGTGATAAAGTCATGTATTCTAATCTGTCTTCAATCTTTTAATCTGTTGTAGGATCCAGTGGTGAATAAGAGCCTGTCTTGCCTCAGGGAGTCCATCAGTGACCTCAGCAACACCTACACCACAGCTCTGCTGGCGTATGTCTTCACCCTGGCAGGAGACATGGAGACCCGTGCTCACCTTCTGAAGCAACTAGACACCGTTGCAATAAACGAAGGTGAGTCATCTGCCTGGGGGAAATCATTCTGGCTTCATTACTGTGAATGTAGTTCACCTTCTGCCTGCTTGATTGTTTGTTTGTAGGAGGTTTCCTCCACTGGTCTCAGACAGCCACACAAACATCAGCCTCACTGTCAGTGGAGATCAGCTCCTACGTGCTGCTGGCCAAACTCAGCGCCTCTCCTACCACTGAAGACCTGGGCTACGCCACACGCATCGTCAGATGGCTCACAGGGCAGCAGAACTATTATGGAGGCTTCTCCTCCACACAGGTACGGCCCGAACAGCGTAAAGCTGGACTCTTCTGTTTGAAAAACAAAACTCAGAGACCTGAAATTGATGACGTGACCTCCTACACGTGAAACTTTATGTAAACCAAAGTAGATGTTTGGATATATTTGGGCACATAAAGTATTTGTTACTTTGTGTGTATGCTGCAGGACACAGTGGTGGCTCTTCAGGCTCTGGCTCTCTACTCCACGCTGGTGTACGGTCCAGGGGGCTCCAGCACTGTGACAGTTCAGTCTCCCAGTGGCCCGCTGACATTTGATGTGAACCAGGACAACAAACTGCTCTACCAGGAGGAGGAGCTGAAGGACGTGACAGGAAAGTACAGCCTGGAGGTGAAGGGCACTGCATGTGCTTCAATTCAGGTGAGTCGTCCCTGCAGCTCTTCCTGTTTCTCTTTGTTCATACAGTGCACCACCACAAACACTATGCTAATGTCACTGTGCCCTAATGTTAGCAGCACAGAAACTCTAGAAGTGTTTGATTGGCAGATATTGAAAGAGACATAGAAATGAAGGAAATATATTTTCATATATCTCAGGCAGCAGATCCCATTTTTTTGAAAAGTGTATGATTAGCTTTCCAAAGTCCATTATAGCTACATGTGATCCAGATTCCTAAACCTGTTCTGGATTCATCTAAAAGTGAGCTTGTCATATCTCCAAATGGCATTTGTTCATATTTTTGAGGCTTAAAAAGTGAATCTAAATAATTCAACCTTTGGAGCAAGTCCAGGAGTCAGGTGAGGTATGAACATGTCATTAGCATAAAATTTAACATTATGCTCTCTATCATGGCAAATACATGCCACAGCAATAGTCAGCAACTCCATTGTGAGGGCAAAAAGAAGTGACAGAGGGCAGCCCTGTCCTGCAGCTTGTGAATATTAAACCTTTTGTCCCTCTTTTCCAGCTTTCTCTCCACTACAACATCCCAACTCCTACTGACGTCACAACCTTCAGTGTGAAGGTCGATACAGAAGCCGACTGCACCAGCAAATCTCAGAGACCCAAACTCAGTCTGAAGCTACAGTCTCTGTAAGTAATCGACAAACAGACCAGGTTACCGCAATGATAGAAGAACACTGAAATTCTGAAGAAACAGTCCTCTGCATCTACCAGCTTGGACCTATTAACTTTTGGCAGGTGGACACAACTTCGTAATTAATACTCAGCTCAAACACATCTAACTGCCGATCAAAGCCTGATAATGAAATCTGTCTCTCCATGCAACCAGTAGAACTATGACGAACAGGGTGAAATCTGAGTGCTCATTTTTCTGGTTGCATTACAGATACAGCGGAAAGGAGAGAAGTACAAACATGGTGATCCTTGATATCAAAATGCTCTCTGGCTTTGTCCCAGACCCACAGTCTTTGGGGCTGGTGAGTTATTACAGTAACTTTAACCTGAACAGAAAGGGAAGAGTTTTAATCTGTTGTTGATGAACGACACAGCTGATTATGGTCTGCTCACAGCTCAAAGGTGCCCTGCTGGTGGATCGTGTTGAACAAAAGGAAGATCATGTCCTCGTGTACCTGCAAGAGGTGAGAGGACTTTATCGTGAGGAACAACAGATGATGCAATCGAGGTCTTTTACTGATCGTGCCATCTTTTTTTTTTTTCTTCCTACAGTTAATGAAGGACATACCCATCAACCACAGCTTAGAGCTCATCCAGGAGCTCCCAGTGCAGAACCTGAAGCCGGCTGTGGTGAAGATCTATGACTACTACCAGCCAAGTAAATCAGACACTTCACTACAGTCCTTTCTGAACCTCATTTACAGAGACCACACCACACACTGACCAACTCTGCTCCCTAGTACAGCTGTACAACAACCTGAACAGTTATCAGAATAGTAATTTCAAATGTTTTGCTATTTTTTATGTGTTTAATTTTAATTTTCTATGTCTTACTGTTTTCCCCTCAGGTGACCAGGCTGAGACAGAATACAACTGCCCTTGTGCTTCAGGTATAATCTGTAATAACATACAGAAGCACCACAACATTTCTTACAAAAGTCAAGCTTTTTAACCCCAACCACAAAAAAAAACTGTCATAAATTGGTCAAAATCACTCATGGGTATGTAGAACATTTTGGAAATAAACCAATAATTCAAGGGGTAATAATATATTGCCATGAATGTGCCAATTATTTTGTAACCTAAAATTAAATCAAGCAATTATCTAACTGTGATTTTTTTTCTCTCTTTTGCAGCTTGAAGAATGATGTGTGGTCAGCTCTCAGCTCATCACTGATTCCAGTGTAATTTAAAAAGCCCTGCATTTTTTGAAGGAAAGAGACTTTTTATGTACCTTGTGTATTTCCATGTCTGTTTCTGTAAACATACAAAAACAGTTTACACTTATTTGATTGTAAGTGAAGGTCATGCATCATGGATGGGAAAATAAAGTGATCTAAATGTCCCACTGAAAACCAATCTTGTGTTTAACTCAGTTTTTTTTCCAATATTTCTTCTGTCTGTGGAAGTTGTGCAGTTCAGCTTAGTGTGAAAACGTACTGTACGTTCAAAAAAAGCAACAAGTGTTCTTATAGCTTTCTTAGGAATCATTCAATGAAGTAAGGTTTAGATAACATAACTCAGACTTTGCTAATAAAAGATGACCAATGAAAATGACTCTGAGGACAAATAAAACAACTATAGTGCTACAATGTCATTATTGTACCTCAGTGTTTTTTTAATTTCATAAATGCAAGCTAAGAAAGATCAAAATACTTCTCGCATCTTATTACTGCAAAACCTCACAACCCTAAATTGCTATTTAGGACCACCAACTCTCTCCGTCGCTCTCAATTCCAATGAAGTCTCACTGAGAAATTAGAGAAATTTTGGGTCCTTTTTTTGAAAAAGTTTACAGCATTAGAGCCCAAATCTTGCCATCTCTGTCTGTTCTACCACACAGTGAGCTGGTATCCCAGCCTGACTTACTGAGGATGACTCCTCCTCTCCGTCAGATGTTTTAAAGATTGCAAGAAAGCTTTCTGCCTTTTTATCGTCAGATATTTAGTAATATTTAACCCGTCCGTATCTTAGGAAGGTTTCCTCCAATCTTTATCAGCTGTTGTTCAATCCCTGCTGAAAAAAAATCTAATTTTGACACTGATAATCTTAATTATTTAAGACTTCCATCTAAATTCTTAACAAAGTACTGTAAAGTGGTATATTCTCAGGTGTTATCTTTTCTAAATGCCCATTCTCGCAAATGCCATTTATGGTGCTCCTCCATTCTTTGCCCCTGACAGTTTGGTAAGTATTTCTTTCAATATCTTTGTGCTGAAGACAAATCTATTTGTCCATAAATCCATCAGACCTCAGTTACCTCACTCAGCCTGTCTTAAAGCCATAAGTCCAATAACTTCCTAATGCTAAACAGTGACAAAACTGAAGTGATGGTGTTTGGACCCAAAGCACACAAGGATTGTGCAAGTCAGATTCTAGTTTCCCAGCATTTACCAGTGAGACAAGAAATCTGACAGTAATCATTGAATCACATCTGATATGAGCACATTTCCCAGATTCTTGCCTCACTGCACTTGTGCACATGTGGTGTTTAGATCCGATTTCACAAATGCATGATTTGTGTTTAAATCACTGGCTTTCTCACATTATTGCCCTTCTCACCCCTCAGATCTGCAGACCAGCTCTTACTCTCAGTCTCCGAGGCAAAGCTTGAGACAGAGGACCGTAGGGGCTCCACAACTGCTGTCAAGTTCTCGTTTGGACTGGTGCCCACTTGAAAGAGAAGTAGTGCGTCAACATGAAGTTTGTAAACTGGATTTCACTCAATGACCAGGCAGCTTTCCTTTTTTCTTTTTTCTTTTTCCTTTTATTTTTGGAATTTTAGGTTGCTCCATGTGGCATTTCGCATTAGTGCCAGTATTCAGTCAGTTAGTTTGGTAGTTGGTGAAAAACCTTTCAGATAGGAAAGAAACACACATAATATTGCAAATGAATGAAAACAAACAACAAAATAAACACCCATTTGAAATATTGCAAACCACATCAAGCATCACCTCATTAATTTGCCCACTTAAAGATCTCACACTTGGCACAAACAAAGCTGACACTCAATGCTACAGAATTTAATTAATAAATGATGCATTTCTAATCATAATCAATATAAATATCCACATAAGCGATACTAAATCCATAATCTCTCAGCAGACAGACATAATTAGCTTAGCAAATATGTACAAATATGTACAAACCCCACAAATAAAAGACAACAAAGTCACAACATTGCACTCATATGCTAAGTTGTTAGATTTCCGAGCCACACCTGAACGCACCTCGCCCCCGCAACATAACCGCAATGCAACCTCAAACTAAACAAACAAAAGCAATAGCCCTTGCCAAAAAAAAAACAAAAAAAAAAAACACATTTTTTAACGATAAGAAAACAGCATTTTACCGTCTGCTACTTCGGACTTTGTAGACGCATCAGCGCACAGTCTAACCGCGTATCAATGTTAAGAACTCGGCTAAATGTTGTTAGCACGGTGGTTTTCGCTTACTCGGACCGTCTAACCTGTGACGCCGCGGGCCGTCTTTTTAAATGCCCCGGCTGGAAATTAGTTCCAGACTGTCCGATTATTATTATTATTATTATTATTATTACTTAACCTACTCATTTATCATTTATTTACACACTTAGAAGCATTTTGTCACACCTATTTTCTCTCAAATAGAAAACTCCATGTGACCTTCAGTTTGACTTGACAGCTGCAGAAAACTTTTCATTGGGAATCAGACAAAGCATCATTTTTAGAAAATGCCTTTTAATTCGAGCTTATTCATTTATTTATTTTGAGGATTTTCATGTCCTTTATCTATTTGCTATATTTCTCGACTGCAGTGACCTTATTTTTATTTTGTAACTGAACTGTGTATTTTCTGTTTAATGTCTATGAAGCACTTTGTAAACTTGCTTTTTGTGTTGTGCTATGTAAACGCATTTTATTATTTATTTTGATTACTCTCCTGGCACTCAATGTGCCCATTTGGGTCACCTTGGTAGCCTAGAGGTTAAGACACTGATCATAAACTGCAATGTCCACAGTTCACATCCTCTCAGGGATCTTTGTTGTATGTTGTTCCCCGACTCTCTGCTCTTATTTCCTGACATCTCTTGACTTGGCTATAGAGTAAAGGCAGTAAAGGCATAAAATACATAAATCCATGTCCATGTTTTCAGCTGTGCCAGTGGCTCTATAGTTGATAATGTTATCCTGTGCATCACCTTTCCAATCCCAAGAAAAATGTTTTCTGCATGATCAGACATATTTTCCAAAAAATGGCAAATATTTCACAAATGTGCCAGGATGCGATTCAGGGGGACAGGTTTCATACACTGAGCCAGCTGTCAACAGCTTGCCATTGTGCTGTCGTTGTGAGTGTGTGTTAGTTGTTAACTGTTGTTCAGAATCATGTTGTGAGTTCACTGAGACACTTGCTTAGCTTAGTACAAAGCAAAAAGTCAGTATTGTAGCACCATCAGCTGTTCAAAACAAACCTAAAGACTACGATATAATAAAATCAGCAGGTGTGTTTCTAAGCTGTTCAGTTGTGTGTTGTTGAACCTGAAACACCTAAAAACAAACCATATTAGGGGATATTTGGCGCCACCTTTTGGCAGATGTGTGACACAACAACATGCGGCGGTGCAGCTAATTTCACTTTCTGTTCTGCTGAATAAAGAATGGAAGTGTCAGACAGAAAGTCTGATTCATTTTCTTTTAACTCTTGATCATTATTCAAAGATTTCTGTCGATGGATAAGAAGGAAGCAACGCGCACCTGCGGCCAATGGTGAGAGTTAACTTCACGTGAGGTTTTCTGGGGGTTGACACACCACATTCCGTTAAAAAGTCTGTTGTTCAAGCTCGTTTTGATTTAACTGACGAATGAAGTAAATTAACCAAGTCCTTTTCAACTTGTGTCATAGTTTTCATTTCATAGTTTCCCTTGGGGTAAGACTTTCACACTGCGACTGGCGTGATTGCTTTAGTCCACTGTAGCTGCAGGAATCCTCTCCAGCATATTTGGTCTTGATTGTCTGAAAACGTGACAGATGTGAAGCTCTCTGAAATGTGTTTCCCACTGTAAGAAAGGTTGACCAGGGTTCTGATCCTTCATCTCTTCAGAGTTTGTGTGACATTATGCTGGACTGACCATCAGAGGTTTCACTGCACGACAAACTTAATGCTGATACTGAGGAAAACTGTTGCTGTTGATAATATCATCAGCTCCAGATCAGAGATCTAGAAACTTTCAGCCAGGCACTGTAAGGGACTGTGTGAAAATGATTGTGTTGTCGAGGGGGCTCAATCTTGTAATTCACTTAGAAAAAGCAGTGCCCTCCCAAGAGTCTGAAGAGTACATATAGTCTATAACACGCTGTTGTATTGCAGACTAAAGGGAAGGTGTGAACAATTATTGGTGGAGACAACATGAGATCAGTCATACCTGAAGATCCACATGAATTCTGAGTGTCTGAAAGCAGACATGCTGCTCCTGTTCGATGCAGCGTCTGTTCAGCTGCTGACTTTAGCTTCAGGACAGTTTCCTCAAACAGCAAAGACAGAAGATGAGCCTCTGCCTCTCTCTTTAAGCCACAGAGACGTTGAAGTGGGCAACTTCACTCTGCATGAAACTCACTGCAGCCGCTTCTTATGCCTCTGTCCTGACTGTGAGGAAGCAGTTCCCAGACAGCAGCTTCAGCAGCACAGAGAGGAACAGCACGCCCAGGTGTCCACACACACACACACACACACACACACACACACACACACACACAAACACAAAGTCACACACACACACACAGACACACACTCAGCTCAGTTTACAGCTCTGTCTGTTTGCAGGTGAGATGCTTGAAGTGTAACCAGAAGATGGAACGCTGTCAGCTGATGGATCATGAAGTAAGTCCAGTGGTTCTGTTGGTTCTGTTAGTTCTGTTGGTGCTGAACACAAGGTAGAGTGGAACACCAGCCAGTACAGGAAACATCTCGAATGCAACACGTCTTTATGTGTTTGTTAAAAAGGACAAACCATGAAGAAATAATATAAACAAAAACATTTGAGTCCTGAGAGAGTAAAACAGGACCCTGATGATGTCATAGTGATGTCACTAGGGTTATCTAAGCTTGGACACTACAGGTTTTTTATGGAGCATCTGCCGAACAAACAGGGGACATAAGGTTTTTAAAGAGTACGTGTTTACAAGGTAGGGAGGATGTGATGAAAGCTCGATCTTGTTGCATTATGGGAAATGAGGGATCACTTGTTTGGGGAGCTTAAGCCACACTAGGGACTAAAAGTTCAGACAATGAGATCACTTTGCTTCCATTTTAGCGATAATTAAAAAAATGTGGTGTCTTATGACGGTCGTCAAGGATTCAGAATATTTCTGGTTTGAAACTCCAGATGGTTCATCACTTCATTTCCACTTTCATGTCGACAGATCCCAGAACATGCAGAAATTCAGTTTTAGCCCATAACTGGATTCCTGCGCCAGCTGGCTGATGTGGAGTCAGAGTTAAAGCCAGTCTGTTTCTCAGTGTGACTCTGCTCTGTCTGCAGTCTGATGAGTGTGTGGAGCGTCTGCAGAGCTGTCAGTTCTGCGAGCTGGAGCTGCCGTGGAAGGAGCTGAACGAACACCGCCTGGCCTGCGGGAGCCGCACCGAGCTCTGCGGCGACTGCGGCCGATACGTCACCCTGAGGGACCGACCCGAGCACGGCTTGACCTGCTCAGCTACTGACGGCGGCTCCGGTCCTCCTCCAGCTACCGGCAAAATACCAGCAAACAGCAGTAAGGGGATGGAGGTGCTGAGGCTTCGGCTCAAACCCCAGATAACTTCCAGAAAACTTTATTTAACTATCACCACGTCTGTTCCTTTTAACTATCACCACGTCTGTCCCTTTAACTATCACCACGTCTGTTCCTTTTAACTATCACCACGTCTGTTCCCTTTAACTATCACCACGTCTGTTCCTTTTAACTATCACCACGTCTGTTCTCTTTAACTGTCACCACGTCTGTTCCTTTTAACTATCACCACGTCTGTTCCTTTTAACTATCACCACGTCTGTTCCCTTTAACTATCACCACGTCTGTTCTCTTTAACTATCACCACGTCTGTTCCTTTAACTATCACCACGTCTGTCCCTTTAACTATCACCACGTCTGTTCCTTTTAACTATCACCACGTCTGTTCTCTTTAACTGTCACCACGTCTGTTCCCTTTAACTGTCACCACGTCTGTTCCTTTTAACTATCACCACGTCTGTTCCCTTTAACTATCACCAAGTCTGTTCTCTTTAAATATCACCACGTCTGTTCTCTTTAACTATCACCACATCTGTTCCCTTTAACTATCACCACGTCTGTTCTCTTTAACTATCACCACGTCTGTTCCCTTTAACTATCACCACGTCTGTTCTCTTTAACTATCACCACGTCTGTTCCTTTTAACTATCACCACGTCTGTTCCCTTTAACTATCACCAAGTCTGTTCTCTTTAACTATCACCACGTCTGTTCCCTTTAACTATCACCACGTCTGTTCTCTTTAACTATCACCACGTCTGTTCCCTTTAACTATCACCACGTCTGTTCTCTTTAACTATCATCACGTCTGTTCTCTTTAACTATCACCACGTCTGTTCCTTTTAACTATCACCACGTCTGTTCCCTTTAACTATCACCACGTCTGTTCTCTTTAACTATCACCACGTCTGTTCCTTTTAACTATCACCACGTCTGTTCTCTTTAACTGTCACCACGTCTGTTCCCTTTAACTATCACCACGTCTGTTCCTTTTAACTATCACCACGTCTGTTCCCTTTAACTATCACCACGTCTGTTCTCTTTAACTATCACCACGTCTGTTCCCTTTAACTATCACCACGTCTGTTCTCTTTAACTATCACCACGTCTGTTCCCTTTAACTATCACCACGTCTGTTCTCTTTAACTATCACCACGTCTGTTCCTTTTAACTATCACCACGTCTGTTCCCTTTAACTATCACCAAGTCTGTTCTCTTTAACTATCACCACGTCTGTTCCCTTTAACTATCACCACGTCTGTTCTCTTTAACTATCACCACGTCTGTTCCCTTTAACTATCACCACGTCTGTTCTCTTTAACTATCATCACGTCTGTTCTCTTTAACTATCACCACGTCTGTTCCTTTTAACTATCACCACGTCTGTTCCCTTTAACTATCACCACGTCTGTTCTCTTTAACTATCACCACGTCTGTTCCTTTTAACTATCACCACGTCTGTTCTCTTTAACTGTCACCACGTCTGTTCCCTTTAACTATCACCACGTCTGTTCCTTTTAACTATCACCACGTCTGTTCCCTTTAACTATCACCACGTCTGTTCTCTTTAACTATCACCACGTCTGTTCCTTTAACTATCACCACGTCTGTCCCTTTAACTATCACCACGTCTGTTCCTTTTAACTATCACCACGTCTGTTCTCTTTAACTATCACCACGTCTGTTCCCTTTAACTATCACCACGTCTGTTCCTTTTAACTATCACCACGTCTGTTCCCTTTAACTATCACCACGTCTGTTCTCTTTAACTATCACCACGTCTGTTTTCTTTAACTATCACCACGTCTGTTCCCTTTAACTATCACCACGTCTGTTCTCTTTAACTATCACCACGTCTGTTCTCTTTAACTATCACGTCTGTTCTCTTTAACTATCACCACGTCTGTTCCCTTTAACTATCACCACGTCTGTTCCCTTTAACTATCACGTCTGTTCCCTTTAACTATCACCACGTCTGTTCCCTTTAACTATCACCACGTCTGTTCTCTTTAACTATCAGCACATCTGTTCTCTTTAACTATCACCACGTCTGTTCTCTTTAACTATCATCACGTCTGTTCTCTTTAACTATCACGTCTGTTCCCTTTAACTATCACGTCTGTTCTCTTTAACTATCACCACGTCTGTTCTCTTTAACTATCACCACGTCTGTTCCCTTTAACTATCACGTCTGTTCTCTTTAACTATCACCACGTCTGTTCTCTTTAACTATCACCACGTCTGTTCTCTTTAACTATCACCACGTCTGTTCTCTTTAACTATCACGTCTGTTCTCTTTAACTATCACCACGTCTGTTCTCTTTAACTATCACCACGTCTGTTCTCTTTAACTATCACCACGTCTGTTCCCTTTAACTATCACCACGTCTGTTCTCTTTAACTATCACCACGTCTGTTCCCTTTAGCTATCACGTCTGTTCTCTTTAACTATCACCATGTCTGTTCCCTTTAACTATCACCACGTCTGTTCTCTTTAACTATCACCACGTCAGTTCCCTTTAACTGTCACCACGTCTGTTCTCTTTAACTATCACCACGTCTGTTCTCTTTAACTATCACCACGTCTGTTCCCTTTAACTATCACGTCTGTTCTCTTTAACTATCACCACGTCTGTTCCCTTTAACTGTCACCACGTCTGTTCCTTTTAACTATCACCACATCTGTCCCTTTAACTATCACCACGTCTGTTCCCTTTAACTATCACCACGTCTGTTCTCTTTAACTATCACCACGTCTGTTCCCTTTAACTGTCACCACGTCTGTTCCTTTTAACTATCACCACGTCTGTTCTCTTTAACTATTACCACGTCTGTTCCCTTTAACTATCATCACGTCTTTTCTCTTTAACTATCACCACGTCTGTTCGTTTTAACTATCACGTCTGTTTTCTTGTCACAGAAAAAGTAACAGTGCTTTGCAGCAGATGTGCGGCACCGTTTCCAGCTGAGGATATAGAGGAACATGAGGTAAACAAGGTTTTTACATATTATGAATCTGAACACGTAAAATCATGGAAATATTGACATCACATAAGAACAACCAATAATCAATAAGCAGTCGTTAAAATCAAAACCTTTGTCTGTATCCTCCAAACCAGCTCAGGTGTGTTCCAGCAACCAGGTCTGACGATGAAGAGGATGAGCCAGAGGAGGAAGAGGAGGAGGAGGAGTGTGATTTCTCCATGCGGGGGGTCAGTCGGCTAAGCAGCACCTGTAAGGCAAACTCCCTGTCGCACAGACCCAGCAGTGGTCCGTGGGGTGAGGGAGGGGACCCGTACCAGATCAGCACCTGCCCCCACTGCCACCTGGCCCTGCCCCTCCTCACACTACGCTGGCACGAGGTAACTTTCCTGCATCACACACGATGTGTATAAACACTGCGAGCAGTCCGTGGTCAGAGGTTTCCTCCTCTCTTTGTGTTTTTAGGTGAAGTGTCAAATCTACGTCCTCTTGAAATAAAGACAGAGCTCCTCAAGGATCCGCTGCTTCAGAACGATGGAAGACAACTATTCTGACTGCTGACATGTCATTTTATTCAGTTTTAGTTGTATTTTAATGTTGAAATCTTTCAGTTCAGGTTTACACTTTGTTTTTAGTTTTAGGTAGAGAGTACGTGACTTGCATGATGAGTCGTTCAGAATATAACAGTCTGTAACCTGACACTCCTGATACCTTCGTAATGCTCTGTCTGATAAACAGAAACACAGCAACTCAACTGTAATGATAATTACTTCTGTCTAAACCAGTGAACAGAACGTTTTAAGTCAGAAATCTCATATTTAGCAGTTTTCACAGTTTCTATAGAAATGGGTCACATGATGCTGAAGTCTCCATTAACATAAAAGGTTTCCATGTCAACGCCTGAAATTCATTCATTTCAAATACATATTAACATACTGAAGAGGGACTTCCTGCGACACACTGACACAAAGTCACACGGTGACAGCTCTTGAATGTTATTGGTCATTTGAAGTCTGTACATCAGTGTTCATGTCATTTAGAGTAAATATCCGATGGCACTAACCTGACTAACATCATCTAAGCTGATGTTGTTGCTACTACGTTTTGTAATTTGAGGTGTATTGTGTTTTCATTGTGAAATGTCATTTTAAAATAAGTTGAGATTGTTATCAATGGTCAGATATGCCACGTTCCATATTAGCCCTTTTCTTCCTCAGTCTGGTTAAATGAGTAATATATTAGCAAGCTAACGTTAGCCCTGTCAGCTGGTTCAGTTAGCCTTGCAGCAGTTTCACCTGGCAGTTACTGGGTGGACGTATTTACTTGTAGCTCATTTCTGTATAACTTTGATTTTAATTCAGTCAGGCTCCACTGAGTGAACACAGCAGCTGGTCCTCTAACGTGTTGCAGCTTCTGCCACATTACAGATCACTAAGTGCAATATGGAGATGTTTGATTCATTCAATAAAAATAATGACGTCTGCCACAGCTCAATATTTGAATAAAACATGAAGCAGTGGTTTTGTTTATTATGTAAGTTTTTCATGAGGAGCTCAGACAAACAAAAAGGACTAAAACCAGTGGAACCATTACAGTCAGACAGCACAAAACATGTCACACAGCTCTCACAGTGAAGACCTCAGAGGAAACTGAAGCATTGAAACCATGTTTAGAGCAATGAAACAGAACTCCAGTCACACATACATATTGTATATTTGGAAGTGAATTTTATAGAACTGCATTTTGAAGAAATACTCGGTTTATGTAGACCTTTGATGTTGCCGACATCACATTTGCTTTCACTCCCACCGACCCACACAACAGGAAACTGGATGGTAAGAGCTAGACGAAGCCATCTCAAAGCAATGCCGATGAGTGACATGTCTATTAATTCCACACAGAATGACAAACAGCCACTAGAGGGCTCTAGTGCACAGAGTGATGGAGTCCCAACAGAGAGCCTGGGGGTGTCTACATGGCCATGTTCATCAGACCAGGGTCAGGCTAAATGTGACAGAAACTGTGCCACAGTCCCTCAGAACGCCAGCGAATGCACATGTTGAGTCATGTAGGTGTCTCTGTTTCGCTCATTTTTGATCTCGCACTTTGTTTGACTTTATAAAACATAAAGTTAAACTAAATTCAAATCTTTAAACATTTACATTTTATTCCTGAATTTAGTGTTGATGAAGTTTGATTTCCTGTAGGTGGGGCTGTTGCTTTGTTTCCCTGTCATCACCTTCTTTACTCCAGACAGAAAATACATTACTCATGTTGGAAACAGCTGAAGCTATTAGTTGGTGTCAAGTCAAACTGGAGGGCTTATGGAGTTTTCTATTTTAGAGAAAATAGGAGCTTTAACAGTGAGAAAATGTTTGTCTGTGTTGCTGAGAGAGTTGGTTTAAAGGGGCAGTATGGATTTAGTATTAAGTGGATATGTTTATTGATTATGATTAGAAATGCAGTGTTTATGAATTAAACAGTGTAGCACTGAGTGTCAGCTTTGTTTGTGCCAAGTGTGAGATATTTAAGTGGGCAAATGAATGAGGCGATGCTCGATGTTTGCAATATTTCAAATGGGTGTTTATTTTGTTGGTTGTTTTCATTCATGTGCAATATTATGTGTTTTTCTTTCCTATCGTAAAGGTTTTTCACCTAATTCCCTAACTACCAAACTACGAAATTAACTGACTGAATACCTGCACTAATGGGAAATGTCACGTGGAGCAACCTGAAATTCAAAAAATAAAGCATAATAATAATAATAATAATAATAATAATAATAGTAATAATAATAATAATAATAATAGTAATAATTAAATAAAAAATCAACTATTGACAAACACAAACTTGTTTAAATGCATATGTTAAAGTTGAGGAAAGGTGCTGTAAGTGGCCTGTCTTGAATCTCATTTCTGGGGTTTGAACAGTTTTCATTCAGCACAAGTTACACAGTGAAGGTCACCAAAGGTGTGCGAGGAGTTGTATTTCACGCCTTCGTCCTCTTACCCAGGCAGAATATGATGAATGCACATTTGGCTCTCCCATGGACAAAGCATTACACAAACAAGTAATATGACTGACACAAACTGTCTCATATATATCAACAGCCGGTGTGTGTTGTAGATGCATAATTATAATTTCATTTATTAGGTATGTTTTAAAGGGTGTGTCTTCAGTGTGTTGCATCGCCAATGCTTGTTCTACCTGTTGTGTATTTTATTAATACTAAATATGATCATTACTGAGTCATTCACTGTGCTTTGAATCTTTTCTAGAGATTGCACTGTTTTGATACAAAACTACAAGTTTCATAATAATTCCTTAAGTAGTCATTTGTTTAGTACCACATTAGATGAGGCCTTTTTCATTTGGACTTGTCATAGCAGGACGCACACAGGTGTTACTAATAGATTTAACGATCACTCTGTTTAACAAGGGTTTAACAGCATAACAGGGCAAGACATACTATTATCATCTGCAGTAACAACAGCTGCACAATGACATCATATGTCTTCTCAGTTTGTTTGTTTGTTTGTTTTTTTACACTTTTGCAGCTTCACGTATAATTTTGCTAAAAAAAAAAAGCTACACATGGTGACCCTTAAAAGTGGTGCGCCTGGAATTTAATAAGGGGGAAGCAAAAAAAACAAAAAAAAACAACCTCCTTTTCTGCTAACAGCACGTCACTTCCGGGATGTATGGGAGAGCAAAATGACAACTGGTTTGTTTTTATCAACAAGGAAAATTGGAAGTAGACGTTAAAGGTATGTAGAACAACTACCCTCTATGTAGTTCGTTTTTGATTAGCATGTTGTCATTAGCTAGTGGTTCCTCAAAGTATATTTCGTTGCCATCGTTAATCCATCTCGGGCTCCATCGAGCTGCTGCTGGGGGTCAGCCTCACTGATGATGAGTCTGGACTGGACACTGTCTGCTACTCGGCTGTCAACAGCAGGCAGTTTGCTCTTATTATTCACTGGTTAAACGCTGTTTCCTTTAGCCGGGGACATAAGCGGGGAGAAATGTTGATACTGCCCGTTACGTTAGCGTTACGTTTTTTTTAATAATATGCGAAACCCCGTTCAGAAATAGGTCAATTTGAAATTGTCGGTGCCTTATCGGCCTATGTATAACGTAACAACACTACTGTAAGACATTTTACAAATCTGCTACCGTTATTTGTAACTTCGGCTTAAATCACATAGAAGCCCTATCACCTACAACAATTAAATATCAACTTTTATAGTAGGTCTGCCTGTTGTTGCCAGGACCAGTTTTCACCAAATTGGTGTTGCCTTGTACGGAGCTGTAGATCGTAAAGCACAACTAAAAGTTGGAGTTTTGTCTAAATAACTATAGATTTGTCAAAAGGGTGTACGCCGAATTTACAAGAATTTCATGCCGGATCGTAAGTCATCATGTTTTACAAATTGTTAGATGTGTACGTTAACTGGTACGCAAAAGAGTATAAAATTAGGATACTTTGAAAGGGCATTTGGCATAGCGGGCTATCCGTAAAACAGAGCAAGCCAAATTCCATTCAAAAATCTGTCACTTTATAGGTCCCGAAATATAACGTGACAACACCACTCTGCTTTGACGAATCACGAAGAGTTACATATCAGGTCGGGGTAAATCTAATAGAATAAATAGCACGAAATGGTAGTATAATATAAAGTTTTATAAGCGGTTTTCTGTTGTTGCCACCATCGTTTTTGCGCAGTAGTTCCTCTCCCTTGTAAACCGCCTATCAAAGTTGACATTTCGTTAATTGTCGCTTTGTCAATAAGAATTCTGCCCCGTTTACGAGAACTCTGTGCTTTATCGATCGCTATCGTGTTTTACTATTTGTTACATACGTGTCTTTACTGATCAGCACAGATACATCAAATCTCAAGGGCGTCCGGCACAGCAGACTAGATACTGAACAAAACAAGTCCGAACCACTTCATCTCTTTTACCGTCTTTTCTTCACTGTTCAAGTGACGTCCTCGGTCATTGACTGTATTTACATTGTCACTGACAGATATATGTGTTTTATTTTGTGAACTCTTGTGGGTTAATTCCTGTGTGGTGTTTATTGGCTGCTCACAGCAGCACTCTTCTCTAATTCCAAGAAATGTAAATGCACTTTCATATTCTTTTGATTATATTGACATTGACAAATGAGTAACAAGGCAGAAACTGGTCTTTGACCTTGTTCATTCTCCAGTGTCATGTGGTGAATGCTCTCCTAGTTTTCCCTCTCCTGGCCTGTCCAGAGCAAATCCTGACAGCCGACCAAAGAGGGACCCGTTTTTCTCCTGGAGACATCTGTCAGCCCTACCAGCCACTCTGGAGTAAGACACCACTGACTATGGCTATACACCTTGTCTTTTGTCTTCCAAATAGACAGCTTTGTCTTGTGCGAAAGTTGATAATATGTTGTTTCAGTTGCACTTAAAATGAATGAACAGTGGATACTGAATAAGTCAGACTACTCCTGATTTCTTGGACAGGCCGTCAGTACAAACACAGAAGAAGACAGTGAGCAGTGACCGTGGTCAAATCAAGGCAGGTATCTCTTCAGGTAAGACACTGTCATATCTTTTTAATGATAACCACATTCAGCTGGAGATTACAGAAACAGTTTAATAATAGGTGTGACTTCTTTCAAACGCCTCACATATGTGTTGTATTGGATCTTTAATTTCTGCTATGTCTGTAAAAATAACTGAGGCGTTATAGCAAATAACTTAGAGTAACAAAGTGCTTTCATACATTACCACAATTTACTGCAGCCCATTTTCGCCAAATAAGATATTGTAACAGGATCCTTTTATTTTTTAATTTCAGCAAAACCACTACATAATTTATGCTTGCCTGCAGCAGGCTCCACAGCGAAGCTCTGCCCAGCGAGCATTTTAAAACACACGCTACTCGTCATTTCACTTAGTTAAGTGATGAGTTTGGTCAAAAGGGCTTTTTTCACATTATGTTGTATTTCTAAGTTCATGTTGTTTCTCTCCTTGGGGCAAATTCAGGGCTGCTAAAATGGAACAGTGTCTCTGTGGTTTGTTGATAAAGACCTGAGGACATCTCCTCGTGTCCTTCCCTGCTGCTTTTATAATTTGTACCTCTCTTCAATAGAAATGCATGTATCAGACCTGGCCATCCTTGTGTTTGTGTGTGGATGGCTAGAAAGGAGCTAGCAAAACTGCTACTCAATTTCTGAAATGAAATGCTCAGTGTCATCAAGGGGACACTAGTGTTTGAAATTGCAGACCAGTGTTGTGTTGTGTGAAACCAGCTGTTTAACTGCCACATGAGGTCATGCAGTGCCCTGCTAGTCATGGAATCAGGGACATCAGTGGATTAATAAGTTAGTCAGACAACAATTATGGTGTAGTAGGAGGTTAATTGTTTAAGTGAATTGTCATGCAAAAATGGCAAATATTCTCTGGTTTCAGCCTCTTCAATGTGAGTATTTGCTGCTTTTCTCAACTGTCGATTGCATCGAGTAGATCCAATTTGAAGACATCACCTTGAGCTCTGGATGATTCTGTTCTTCACTATTTTCTGTCATTGTATTGATGAATTGAAAAATAATGGATAAATAAATCAGTATTTGATTTATTTTTATGAGATTTGTGTGTGTTACGCTAGTAGCAGCTGATGCAGCCTCAAGCAGAGGTGAGGAGTGGGGGACAGAGGTCTGGGAAGCTCACTGCTTTCTAACTCCACGTTCTTTTCATTTTCAAACCCGACTGATGCTGGCTCAGGTGACATAACGTTTATCAGATTTCACACAGCTCCCTCTGCAGATACAAAAGGCTTCCCCTTTAAATTGAACGTCTCTGTTGGGCAATTTTGGATAAATGAAAAATAGAGTGTAAGAGTGAAGGAGTTTGGGCTCAAAACGATCACCTACAAAAGCAAAATCAATCCAACCATCACTGCTACATTCTCCAGCGGTTATTTTTGAATGAAGAATGAGCAAAATAATCAGTGTGGCAAAAGTTGTCCTCTGTTTTTAACTTAAAAATGTGTTTTTTAATGGCACTAGAGATAAACCTCTGGCTAAAGTGAACATCATTACAATATATCACCGTGAATCGGAGCAGCAGATGTTTTGGTTTATGTTGAATGTGGTTTTGTGTGGATCACTCTCTTTTGAAAGAACACCACGGACCATTACGCACAGACACTGTGAGAACCAAGCTTTTTTTACCTCTTAATCAACAGTCTGGACTACAGCTGCAAGGATTAGTCGACTGATCATTTTGTTTATTGGCAGAAAAATAATCTTAACTATTTTAATAGTTAGCCATTTAGCATTTGGTCATTTACCAAGCAAAATTGCTAAATATTCTCCAGCTTCTCCAATCTGAGAACATGCTGCTTTTCTCTGTATTATACCACAACCCTGATTTATACTAGACTTTAGGATGCTACCCTGGCATCTGAATGGTTGTGATGGCCATTTTGCACTATTTTCTGATGTTTCATTGGCCAGATGATACATTTATCATGAAACATCCTTAGTTGTAGCTGGACTCTTCTTTCCTTTATATGAATCATTTTTGATGTGCGCTGTCATGACTGACACAGTTATGTAAAGAGTCTGAGTTGAGTGGTGCATAATGCATGTAGCAGCAAATATGCTTGGACTGCACAGTTAAGACAGGGACCGTGTGAGAGCTGACGGCTCTGTCTCTTTCCCACACTGCTGACCAGCTGAGGGGGGGGCTGTTCAGCGGGACGGAGCCATGGAGCCACCAGAAGACATGGAGGGCCGTAGCTTTGTGGAGGTGATGAGTGAAAAGTACAGTCCAGAGAACTTTCCGTACCGCAGAGGGCCTCGGATGGGGGTGGTGGTGGTGCCCACTGCAGGTCCGCAAGGCTCTCCTATGAAAGGTGAGCTGGAGGTGAATAATGACGCCTTAATAATAAATGAACAGATATCGCCATTTTTACTACTTGTGTCACTATATGTGTCTGTTGTGAGAGGTTTAAGCCAGTTTCATCCATTACTTGGAATACAGAATGGATGACTTGTGGACTGAACCTCATGGACTGTAATCCTATGCTCTGTGTCATGTTCACCATCATCATGTCCAGCCTGTGAGGTGAAATAGGGCTGTATTAGATGGGGCTTAAGACTTCATTTCCATTGGCGTGTAGAACCCATTTCAGAGATTTTTTTTCTGAATGTTATTCAATGGTCTAAGTATGCAGTATAAACCCTCTACATCTACTACTACTACTTCAAAAATGAAAAACAGATGTGGCTGAGAAGTTTGGACATTTGAATTCAGCATACGTCTTGTGGCTGCATCGCACTCTGGTCTTTTGAGTCATTTTGTGGTGGAAAAATTGCACCCATGAATACAAGATGCATCCTGTCTTTTCCTAGCGGTAGAAGAAACAGACACTAAAGTGAACCACCAGTATTAAACCTTGTTACGCAAGTAAGCAATAGTAAGTTGTTGCCGTTTATTCTGGGAAATTGCTGTTTAGCATGTCCTAGAGGAACTTGTGGTTCTCATCTCTCATCTCATCTTTCTTGGGAATTACAAAATACACTGGCCCTCACACGCTGGATTTGTATGACATGTAAGAGTTTTCTATTTAAACATTGTATTGAATTATTAGCTGATACGCTGCTTTTTTTCTAACAAATCACATAATCCTGCGACTCTTTACATTCAATCTCAAGGCCATTTTACCCAAATACAAAACCCTTGGAGACGCTCCTGTTTCTGAGTTAACCTTCCCAGCTGTCTAATTGTCAAATTACTAATTCTCATGAATTCTTCCATCCATCTCACCTCACCCACAGACCGTCTGAACCTGCCCAGTGTGCTGGTGTTGAATAGCTGCGGGATCAGAAGGGCAGGAGACCAGGCTGAGATTGCTGCCTTCTGTGCCCATGTCATGGAGCTGGACCTGTCTCATAACAAGCTGCAGGACTGGCATGAGGTGCTGTCTCTGGGTTTGTTACAGTAATAATTACCCTTACAGGCTAATGCTGGCGATGTTCTGCATTTCTGCATACTAACAAGCATTTTCTGTGAATGCAAAGCACAATATATGTTCTTCCTCTGAGCCATAGAGCTCCATTACACTAGAGAAAAGTGAGAGGAAATACTCACTAGAGCACCAAATGTGGATTAATCCGCAGCTGTCCTGCACTATGCACTGATTCACTATTTCCTCCTCTTTGCGTAATGTTAACTACAAACTGCAGTGACCAGCTATTTTAGGAAGTTGCTAAGCCTTTTTAGGAAGCATATATTTGTGAGCTGTTTTAAATATTAATGTCTAACCAATGTGATTGGAGCTGAGTGCCACAGACAGGTGTAGCCGCTGGAAAGTTGAGAGACAGACTGCGCGCTGTTGGTTTTGGTATTTTCAATAATTAAACGTAGAACACAGCCAGTCTTATCCTGTAAGGGTTACCAGGTAAACATGCCAGAACATATGCAGGTGTGTTTCTGATGATGAGATACAAATAAACACACACCATTATCTCATTCCAGATCAGCAAAATCGTGTCCAACATCCCAAACCTGGAGTTCCTGAACCTGAGCTCCAACCCCCTGGCAGGAATGACCCTTGAACCACGGTGTGCTGAAGCCTTTTCCGGGGTCCGGCGCCTTGTCCTCAACAACACTCAAGTGTCCTGGGACACCGTGATGCTGCTCACGAGGGAAATATCCGAGTAAGAAGAACAGTCGATCACTGCTTTTCCAATTCTCCACTGGCTCGTGAGGCATCTCAAAGGAGCCAAGCAGAGGGACTATTTTTCTGTCCTGTGCTTTTGAGCATCCGGATTCCGGAGATATAAGCCGTCTCTCTAATGTAATGGAACTAGATGTTGTGTTGCTCAACTCACCAAAAAAATATATTCGTAAAACTCAGCCACAAAGTCTCTTTTCAAAATTCCTGACCTGGTTACACAAGATAATCCACGGACCTTGTTGTCAGCAATTTCAAGTTGAACTATTGTCTTTCTTTTCTCTTCAGCTTAGCTTTAACGTTAGCTGCCTGTATCTTTTCACTATAAACTCATCTCCACAACCTAGCAATGTCAGACAAGGGGTAGGGGAGTAGATGCACACTTCCCTCTGTGCAGTGGTACGGTTGGCAGGTGTCGTTTGGTAGAAAGGAAATAGCTCCTACATGAAACTTCTGACAACAAGGTCTGTGGATAATCTAGAGTAACCAGGTCATGATATCTGGAAATAGACATTTCTGTTGAGTTTTTCAAAGCTACTGTTTTGGGGCATTGAGCAACACAAGCCGAGTGCGTTCTAATTCCATTATATTTAAGAGGAATCAAACTTGTCTACAGCCCATATCTCCAGAACTCAGTAACTCACACCAAAACATTCTAGAGGCATAAATAGCACTACAGGTAAGAGGAAACATGTTTTTGATTTTGGGATTAACTGTCCCTTTAAGTCAAAGTTACAAGGCAAGCGATCCACATACAGCACCCTAATAGTTCATCACTTATATTATATTGACTATTTACTGTGTGTGAGTGTGTGTGTGTGTGTGTGTGTGTGTTATTTACACTCCCCTCCGCTAGAACACCGAGGTCAATAACTTTATTTTTGCTGTAGACTGAAAACATTTGGGTTTGACATCAAAAGATTAATATGAGACAAGAGATCAACATTTCAGCTTTTATTTCCAGGTATTTACATCTGGATCAGATGCACAACTTAGAAGGCAGCATTATTTGTAACGGAACACCAAATTTTTAGGTGAGCAAAAGTATTGCAACAGATAGACTTAAAATAGATTAGAGTAAATAAGAGCCTGTCTGAAACCTTCCACCTCTTGCTATTTTATTATTATGTATATAATCTTTTTACTGCTCGCTATTTTGATATTTTATTATGTATAGTTTGCTCTTTATAGTCTTATTTCAGAATGTTTCACTTATTTCACTGTGTGTAATGCTGCTGCTGCACTGCAATTTCCCAGCTTGGGATAAATAAAGTCTATCTAATCTATCTGTCTGTCTGTCTATCTATCTATCTATCTATCTATCTATCTATCTATCTATCTATCTATCTATCTATCTATCTATCTATCTATCTATCTATCTATCTCTTGCCCCTGATGAACAAACTTTGGCAGTGTGTTTTGGGTCATTATCGAGCTGCAAGATGGATCTCCCAGTTTGGTTGCATATTTCTTTAAATTGGCAGACAAAATGTTTCTGTAGATTTCTGAGTTCGTTTTGCTGCTGCCATCATGTGTTACATCATCAATGAAGATTAATGAGCCCGTCCCAAAAGAAGCTATGCAAGCCCAAGCCATGACATTACCGCCACTGTGTTTCACAGATGAGCTTGTTTCTTTGGGATTATGAGCTGATCCTTTCTTTCTCCAAACTTTAGCCTTTCCATCACTTTGGTGAAGGTTAATCTTTGTCTCATCAGTCCATTAAACTTTCTCCCAGAATTTTTAAAGGCTCGTCTCTGTACTTTTTTGGAAATTCCAGCCTAGCCTTCCAGTTCTTCTTGCTAATGAGTGGTTTGGATCTTCTGATGCAGCCGTTGTACTTTTGCTCATGAAGTCTTCTGCCAACAGTAGATTGTGATGCCTTCACTCCTGCCCTCTGGAGGTTGTTGCTGATGTCAGGAACAGTTGTTTTAGGGTCTTTCCTTACAGCTCTCGCAGTGTTTCTGTCGTCAACTGCTGATGTTTTCCTTGTACACCAGTGGTTTCATTCTTCTCCAGGACATTTCAAATAATTGTACTGGCTATGGCCAATGTTTGTGCAATGGCTGTGATTGACTTTCCATCTTCATGCTGGTTACACCTCTAACTATAAATGCAGTGTGCACACCGAAATCTGAAACTGAGCATAAACATTCAGTGCTATTTATTGTTTGAATAATCAATCTTTTCATGTCAAACCCAAATGTTTTCAGTCTACAGCAGAAATAAAGGTATTGGCCTCACTGTTCCAATACCTTTTGTGGGGAGTTTATATCTAATCAACCCTTTTAGAATCACTGTTTAAATCTAGAGTGGTTAAGGAAGGGTTATGTTTGGGAGGAGGTGGAGATTGTAGATGTTTGTAAGAAATAGTCCTTCTGTTGTCCTCAGAAGGGCCGGATCCATCCCTTTCTATTTCACACAACACAATACAACACAACACAACGGCCCTCTTTACCTCCATTATTTTCTATGTGTTGCCCTGCAGGCTGGAGGAGTTGTTTCTGTGCCTTAATGAGTACAGTAGTGTGAGTGCCTCCAGTGTAGCCTGCCCCACCTTGCGCCTGCTTCACATCACCGACAACAGCCTCAAGGACTGGGCCGAAGTCCGCAAGTTTGGCTCCATGTTCCCCAGCCTGGACACTCTGGTCATGGCCAACAACAACTTGGCCTCCATTCAGGACAGCAAGGATATCCTGCCACGGCTCTTCCCCAACCTGCGCAGCATGAACCTGCATAACTCAGGTCAGCAGAACTGAGTGCTGGCATGTTACAGTATGTGTTTGTTTTGGTATAAGACATGTTAAACTACTGCTGATGGTTTAATTCTAGGTAGAAACAGGACAGTTGCTCAGTTGCCTCTGATTTCCAGGTTTTCCTGAGTCTGTGCAGAATGACCGTATCTGCATCTGTGTGGAATGACTCAATAACAGCTGATAAAATTAGCACAGGCGTGTCACTGTATCCTAAAAGCTTTGTGTTATTTGCAGAGAATCACAACAGGTTCTTCTCCACGTCAGGAATTGTTTCTATTTTAGGGAGTATCAGTGGTGAATCTATTTTTAGAGTGCTGTTGAGAGTAGAGGGGTCAAAACCAATATGCAAAGACGTGCTCAAATTGTCTTTAATGCATCACGTTGTCATATCTTGCCTGAGGCACTGGAAAACATCCTTCTTGCAAGTCATTTTGTCTCAGATTATGCCCTCAAGAAGGGCAGTGTAGTTTTTAACAAATGTTACTCAGACAAGAGGAAATATTGTTGGGGGCTATTTTTAGTGCTTCATTAATCAACTTTTAGTGCTCTAGCGAGTATTTCCAGCAGCAGGATGGTGTATGTGGGATTGAGTCAAAGTAAACTACAGTCTGTGTGGTGATGAAGGAACATGTCACCCAGTTCGACAGTGTGGCCCATTGAAGTGTTAAACAATGGAGCTGTGTGGCGCAGAGGAATAAGATATATCCAACTTTGATACCCATGCAGTTTTTCTGTTATTCATTCATTCAACCTTTGTTTAAATCTGGAAGAATGATGTCCAATGCGAGTACAGTTAAAACACAATATAAACACACAAATAATTAAAGAGAAAAGAGCCAGCAACAGAACACATTTACATTCTGCACATTCAAGAGTGGAGCAGTTTGTCCATCGCTTGAACGGGTCAAGTAATGACTTTGTACTGGTTTAATTTCAATGTAAAATTTAACTGTAACTTCCTGATCCAGCCAGATACCAACATATTTCAACTGGAAACCTCACAAAGTCTATTCAGAGTGGTAACATGCAAACCATAGCCCACAATATCTGTGGCTCTGGAGAACAGCACACATTTGGTCTTGTTTGCATTCAGGACTAATTTCAAATTAAAAAGTACATCATACAATTTATCAAAGGCTTGTTGTAGGATTTCAGTGGCTGAGTGTGAAGTATTAGCAAAACCATATAGAACTGTATCCACATAAAGATAGGTGATACTTTGTGATAGAAGGTGTAATATTGTTAATGTGAATTGTGAACAAGAGAGGACCCAGTACTGAACCTTGTGGAGCCCCTCTGACAGTGATGAGAATACAGAATAATCATTGTCAACAATCCAGTCACACATCCATGTGTCCATGAGACACCAATTACAGGACTTTGAGTGAAAACACTGTCACATAGCCCCTGTAGTAGCACAACATGAGCAACAGGGCAACACAATACTTCCCTTTGTCAACAGCATTTGTAACCAAAGTAAATAGCAGTGACAGCACTGTGTTTAGCTCTGAATCCAGATTGGTGTGGATTTAACTGGGCTAGGCTCTTGAGAGGAATAATTTGAGCTGAGTATTAACTAATAATTCCAAGACATTAGCAAGACATGACAGTTTAGAAATTGGCCAATAATTGTTGAGGTCACTTTTGTTGCCATCCCTATGCAGTGGGACTACATGTGCACATTTCCAGACCCAATAGATAGAAATAGAGCGATTAAATAGATTTGTCATTTGTTCTGCAATGAATGGAGCCCAGAAATTTAAAAAGGGTCTAGTTTATTCCCCCAGTTGCTTTCCTAAAATCGCTTGAAGTGCCTCCCTAACGGCAGAGGAAGTGACCCTGTTGGATGAAGTGGGAGGTTTGAATAGGCACATGGTCCAACGGCTTACTGTTCAGAGCATATATTCCGGGTACACCATATCAAACTGATTCCCAGCTGCAGCAAAATACATCTTGAGAAAGAGGTGTGATGTATAGTACCATCAGCAAGGTCACTTAGACAAGCCTGTTCAGATAACAGATTTAATTCACTTCTTGTGTACATTAACATAATTTTACCAATCCCATATAGCCCTGGAAAACATGGCCTCATATGTTAACTATTTCTCTATTACATTGAATATCCATGACTAGATAAGAAACAGTAAAGTTTAAACAAAAGATCTTTAGGTATTGTTTACTAGAATTTACTACTAATGACAGAAATAAAGCAAAGTGTTCTAACAGAAAATAGTTCTAAGTACAATCCCATCACTCATAGTGAGAAGCTGATGAAGACAGTACATTCAGGGCCTTTAAACAAGCCTTAAAGCTACCATAAATCATAATTTTCCCCTTTCATGATAATACTGGTCTGCTATTACTTAACATACCACACGCCTCCTTCCAACATTACTGTTCCTGTTCCTTCCTTGTCCTAGCTGTTTGACTTGACTGTGTGTTGTCAGGTCTCAACCAATGGGATGACATTGAGAAGCTGAACTTCTTTCCCAAGTTGGAGGAGGTGCGGCTGCAGGGCATTCCCTTACTACAGACCTACACCAACGCGGAGCGACGCAGCCTCATGATAGCACAGTGAGTCCTATCAATGACACAGTGAGACTGGACCTCCTTTGTAGTAGATAGAAAGGTTGTTTTCTCCTAACACTGAGGAGTTCTTGGCTTCTGAAGGCAATAATCTGGTACATTTGCAACAGCTTAATATGGTTTGTATGTGCGTCCCCTCAGGCTCCCTTCAATATCGCTGCTAAACGGCAGTGTTGTGACTGATAGTGAGAGAGAAGACGCAGAGAGGTTCTTCATCCGTTACTACTTAGACTACCCAGAGGAGGAGCTGCCTTACAGGTACACTGCACTCACTCACCTGTGTGCACACGTGTGTGTGTGTGTGTGTGTGATGACTGACAGCACAACCTGCTCTTTTCCTCCTCAGATACCATTCCTTGGTAACCAAGTATGGGAAGCTGGAACCACTTGCTGAGATTGACCTCCGCCCTCGCTGCCGTGCCCAGGTGGAGGTTCACTGCGAGGAAAAAGTGGAGCAGGTGGGCTTTGCATGTAATGGGGTGTTCTGAATAGTTCGCAAGGGTGACATTATGTCACCTTACTTCCAACAGAACCTTGCAGTTCTGTTGAGTGTCTTTTTACTAAATGTACGTATTGTTTCTGTCTCATTACTGCATGTTTTAAACTGTTTCAGTCATTTTTTTATAAGACTAATGAATCATATGACTGTGTGTGATGTGAAAGATATCACTGGCGGTGACGTACCCATAGAGGATTATGGTCCGACTCTGCAGTTCCCTTCAGCTATACAGAGTGTTTTAGGCTCTTTCATCTCACTGTTTTTGTTCATTCTCACCATCAGGCAGCTGTTTTTCACTTATACTTCCTCCCCAGCACCAAATGACAGGTCAAGGTTAACATATCGCAGTATTTAGCAGCTGCAGAGCCAGATATTTTTCTCTGGAGTTTGCGGTGAGCAAAACAGTGAAATGTGAAGTGAATACTGGACTTTCAAGTGGACAGAAGCACTGCTGTTGTTGTCATGGTTTTGGCTAATATGCTTGTAGGTTGGTTTGTAGGTGAGTGAAATGGGTGTCCATTTAATGTCTAAAATGTAGAAACTGTTCACCTTTATCTCAGCTGAGCATCCGTTTGGACCAGACAGTAGCTGAGCTGAAGAAGCAGCTGACGACAGTGGTCCAGCTGTCCACCAACAGCATGAGGCTCTATTACATCGACAAGTGCAGCGCCTTCGGTCCGGAGGAAATGAAGTACAACACCCGGGCTCTCCACTCCTACAGCATCCAAGATGGCGATGAAATACTGGTGGTGCCCAAGACCAAGTGAAAAGCTGGTTTCCAAACTGGCTGATTACAGTGCCGCTTGATTGATTGATTAATTGGATTATTTGTTGATTGATTAACTGACATCACAAAATAACTGGGAAATACACATGGAACAGCATCAGCAGCCCACTTGTAACGGAGAGGGAAAGAAGAAAATGACGTCTGCACTGTGGACTACAGTGGGCTGCTGGGAAGCGCTGGCTGGAAATGCAGCCCGTCTGGAGAGAATTTTAAGAACTTTATTTATTTCAGCTTTATTTCAGGGCATCCACAGGAGTTAGTGGACAAATCAGTCACACTGGAGAACAGGCAGCGAGAGCAACTCGCAGTCAGCTCGCAGCTTAAGCCGGAGGGGGGGCACTGCTATACCAGCAACGCAGCTCTATCTCTTAGTACACGGCATGTATCATAGCACCTGCATAGGCAAGTACCCAACACCACTGGCTTGCCCACTCGTCGCAAAAGCTACCGTGATTAGTCGTGAGGCAGTGCTGCTGAGTGGAGAGGGCTGCGTTCATCCGCACTTTTAAAGTGGGCACTAAATCAGGAAGAGCAGCTGTTGCTAAAGGAAAAATCATGCCTAAAACACTGTTCAATGCAGGGGTTTGTGATGAAACTACGATTGTTTGGGTCCATTTTGTTGGTCAGTGGTGTTTTGTTTTTTCATATTTCTATGTATAATTGCCAAAGTTATAAGATGCTACATCACATTCAGATTGTTCAGCAAAATGCCAACAGAGTCAAAAAGCAAAGGATTCTTTCTGGAGCCACAAAGACAATCAGCAATCAATGTGAATTTTATGTTTGAAGACATATAAAAAAAAATCTCTGCTTTGAATAATAGTTTGTTTGTTGTAGGTTTTCTTTCCCACAAGCAAGTTAGAAATGTAGAAATACATTTACTCCTCCCTCAGCAACACATCCAGAATCTTTGAATATGCAAATGTAATTCCTTACAAAAAGTTCAACTGCTGGACACAAGATCTTGTAACTTCACTGAAAAGTCCATTCTCTGTGTATGTGCCATCCAGGCTTCATGTTTCCACATCGCACTCGTTGAGTCGTATTCTGCATCAGGATTGGCTTCCAAACTGGTCGTCAGCAGATGAATGTGAAAACAGTTTTGTTGCATCAAACTCTGCACAGTGACATTCAAGTGAAGTGACTTTGAGCCAAACACATTTTTGACCGGAGGGGGGAATGTAAATAAAGTGATGTAGACAGAAGGGGAAAATTACACCACTTTATGACAAAATGGCCTCAGGAGTGACCCGGAATTGATTATATCTAATAGTGTAAAGGCAATTTAAGACTTGGAGGAGGCTTACGACTGTGTCCTCCAGGGAGTCTTGTGGGGGGGGCAGCCATCCAGTCCTTATATAACCAGAGTGAGAGCTGTGTCCATATTTTCGGGGAGGAAGTCCCTCACGTTTTCAGTGGGTGCTGGGCTTCATCAGGGTTGTCCCTTGTCACCGATTATGCTTGTGGTTAGGCTCTCAACATGCAGCTAGGTGGGAGGGGGAGTGCCTGGATGGGGACCTGGAAAATGTTGCTGGGGAGGATGGATGGATGGATTACCCTGCTTAGCCTGCTGCCACCATGACCCGGCCCTGGATAAGCATCAGAAAATGGATGGATGGATGGGTGGATGTTTCTTGTAGGGCTGTCCAGGATCGGATGTTAGTGTGTTACTTATCACAGAACACCTACAGCACACACGTATACACACACATGCCCACATAGGTGTCATTATTATGGGCTGCCCCTACAGGAGTGAAAAATTTGCTCTGCCACTACAGCAACCTCACTAATTGTTTTTTCTCTCTCTCTCTCTCTCTCTCTCTCTCTCTCTCTCTCTCTCTCTCTCTCTCTCTCTCTTCATCTCTCTCTGTCACACACACACATACACATTCTGCACAGGAGCAGTATGGTGGCGCAACTTATCTATTTAAAACATCATGTAATCATGTAATCATCCATCTATCCATCCATTAGCTACACCTGCCTATCCAGATCATTTTAATTCATTCGTTCACATTCTAGGGAGCAAGATAAGGTTGTGAGTTCATCATTAACTTGTGTGGTTTCATCAGATTTCCCTCATTTTGGGTACAAATGTGATTTTATTTTTTGCTGTTATCTATTTCAGATGATTTTTGCGCTTTTAAGAAGTTTGCAGTCCATTTTTTCACTGCTCAGTATTTTCTCATGAAGTTATATCATTGCATTCCTTTCATTTATTGCAAATTATCTTATTTTATGGACCTTTTAATGCTTAATCAATGTATCAGTTTGCAGTTTATTTACAAGAATAGAATTAGTGGTTTTCCTTGAGCAGACACAGATCTCGGTTAGTGCATGTGTATGTACCTTTATACTGGCCATTATTCAGTGAAATACTCCTTTATGTCTGCATCAGTGTTTCATCTGCTCCACATCAGTGTGTTTTACATTTCACTCCATCCTGCCCAGAGATACTTCCACCAAAGATCGTTAGTAGTTAGTATTATAATTGTTATTATAATGTGGAATATATATATGCAGTATGTATTGATTTTATTATACAGCCTCCATCTTGTATAAGAGGAGCATTGATGTTTGACGTTTGGTGCTATCGATTTTTCCTATAGCAAGCAACTTAGCAGAGTAGGGGATTCCTGAATCCAGTGCAGTGTTATGGCTATGGACGCCGCTGAATCATCAAGCCACAAAATGAAATATTCACATTTAGTGGCTGTTTGGTAACAAATATCTGTTTGAGCTGTACTCTCAGTTCATCCACTGCTGATAGAAAACTCAGCTAAGTGTGCTGCGGCCTTTTTAACAGTGTTTTTACCCTCCAAAGGTATCAATATATCAACTATGTAATTGCCACAATATTTCCCTCCTTCTTATTATAATGTACCAGTTTATTTTATAACACAACTGCTATACTTGAATACTAGAAGGTGTGATATAATAAGACTAGGCAGCCAGGATGAAGGTGTTGCACCGACACACAGCAGGTTAGATGAAAAGAGTCACAATACCGGGACCTGTTTTCCCATTTTATCACAGTAGTGCTGAGTAAATGTTAGCATAGCATGAACCACAGCCATAGAGACCAGCACAGAGAGGGGAAGCTGTGCAGTGCTGGCACCATCTTACAAAGTATTGAGTCAAAGTGTCTGTGCTAATCAGTGTGAGATTTGTTTCAAGTGGGAACATGTGGTATGTAATTGTTTGCAGGGTGGGTGATTTTTGGTGTGCATGTTATTTATTGACTTTATGTGTCTGTGAGGAAAGTGGTCACTATGCCTGCTTAGCTTTATGGAATAATGAACATGATGGAACTTTGTTTTACATCAAGCACATGAAAAATTTTGAAGTGTTGATGTACATTTATTGTTTACCTGTTGAGTTCATCCAGATTTTGTTTATTTAAGAATAGTATGTTATCATGTTATTTATTGTGTGTATTGCTGACTGTCCCACCTGCAAGGTGAAAAACATTTTACAGCCCTTAAAGCCCTGAAAACTCTATTTTAGGTTGTATTATTTATTAAGAGGAGAACAAAAACCCAGCTTATCTGCTTCATTAAGAGTGTGAAGGTGTGGTTTGATCAGATTTGATTCACAGCAGGCTGGCAAAATAAACAAGCAACCCCAAATATTATCACATTTGAATGAAATTCTGATTCTTCACATGTAAAATAGCCTGTAAAATTGCTATAACTTGTTATAAACAATGTTATGTAGGACCCCATCGCTCATAGTCACAAGCTGACTGAGAAAACAGGTTCTCAGGACCTTTAAAGAAACACCCAAACACCTTTTAACACCTGTTTGGTCACTCTGTTGTTTTGTGCTGCAACTGTTGCATTACTCTTCATCAGTAATCATTATCAGTCCCACAGAATCATACTGTGAGGCCTTCTAGAGCCACTTTTTATTTATCTTTCAATTTTACAGGGACACATTTTACACGGAGGCAGAGAAAATAATTCCACCAGCAGTAGCCTCAACAGATCGCAATGCATTAAAACCACCGGATATGTTGCTTTTTTTAGTTTGAGTGAAATGTAGCTTGCTTGTTGTTAATTCTGGATTTGCTGCCACCATCACCATCACTCTAATTGCTTTTACCACTTTCATTCATAATCCAGACATCAATATGACTACTTACTGATATGTTGTCATTTTGAGAAATAGGCTTATATATGTTCTTGCTGGGAATTAGATAAGAGCACTGATGCTACTTTCATGTTTGTATGCTCATCATGAATCTACAGCCAGGTGATGGTTAGCCCAGCTTAGCATAAAGACTGGAAACATGGGGAAACAGCTAGCTTGGCTCTGTCCAAAGATGAACTATATCTGTCTACTAGCTCTTCCAAAGAGCTATTTTAATACATTATATCTTGTTTGTTTATTCCTGTGTAGTGTAAATATGACAAGTTGCAGTTTAACAGGGGATAATGTGCTGGACTTGGCTGTTTCTTGCTGCTCTTTCTGGAGTCTCCACTGCAAACTATAGTCAGTTTGGCACATAATCTCCATAAAACTATAACCTGTTGTTTGCACACTTACTAGTGAGCTTTAGAGGTGCACTCACTGCCAGACAGAGAAAAGGCATATTTCCAAAAAACATCAAACTGTTGTTTCAAAGGAATCCTTTGAGGGTGTCAAAAGGCATGTCTAAAAAATGCATTAAATCATTAACTAAGCTAATGAAAATACATCCTGAAAAGTAACTGATGGTAGATTTTATTTCTTTTATTTACTATAACCCACTGACTCCCTCTCTACTCCTCAACAACAGGGCAGTCTGTTCATATTGTTAGACGCTGAGCAAATGAGAAGCTGAAAGTTGATTTGACATACTGCACAACCTCTCAGAAATGTACGAAACTGATATCAGGCCTGTTTAAAAAAATGAAACACTCCGCTCTCTCTTAGATTAGGGCTTGCCTGCTGAAATGAAGATAATTCATGCATTTAAAGGCTCCATATTTCCTTTGCTTAGATAAATACTTAACACATAATGCTAGACATCTGGCAGCTTCAGTACATCACATCCTGTTTGAATGGAACCCTGTGAAACTAAATAGATACTTGCTACTCTGGATATATCAGTGAATACACACCTGGAGTCATCCTTTGCCACTAAAAGTAGTACACCAGAGCTCACATGGATCTCAGAAGGTTATATTTGTCTTTGATTGTAGGCTTGTTGATTTTGGTTGGACTAAATGTGCAGATTTCATCCCTGCTTAGACTTATACACCAGTATTTAAGCTAAACAGTTCACGCAACTATATGTAACATGGGACTGTCCATAATCTGTGGCAATTAAAGCATAATAAGTTTTTGTAGGAACCTATATGAAGTATTAAATGGAACAGAATGAGTCATCTTTATTGTATTAGTATATGTAGAGAAGATGTGTCACTGAATGGTAATAAATTGCAGTCTCCCTCCTCAATGTGTGACTTGAGTTTGTTTGTCTCACTCAGCAGCAGCTTTGGAACCGTGCCAGGGGCCCAGATGTGTTTCGTGGTACTTACAGTTACACTGCAGTGTGATTTTATGTCTCTTTCACTTTGATGCAGATGCATGCACACTTCAGCATGAGTGACTACTTGAGTGCTGGAACCTGGAATACTTAAAAGATACAATCTCAGACATGATCTATTAAGACATCTCTTTCAACATTTACCCAACATTGACTATCATAGAATTAAAAGTCATGTTCAGCACAGTAACATCACTGCATATACACATCTAAAGAAACTGATGACAAAATGATATGACATGTTTATTTATTAAACAGCATTTTTCTTTCATAGTTCTTAAATTAGTAGACATTCAGAACATTACAAAAATGGTAAGCTTTATTAATGTCCTATAAGAATGGGTTTTATGTATAAAAGTGTAGCAGCAATGTAGCTTAAAACATGTAGCTGCACTCTGATGCAACAAATGAACAATTATCTATGTGCTTGGAGGTACTAATTCCATATTCACTCTTTATTCTTATTTGCTTTCTTTTCTTAAATCTGTGTATTAGTACTGTTCCTCTATTACTGTTAAAAACCAAGCAGAACCGATACCGCACATACATTCCAGGTGACTGAAGTCTTGTATGTATTGGGTTATTTTTTTACCCAACAGTTTCTCACTGAAAAAAAAATGTAGCATTATTTTTTAGTAGTACTTACGACTGAGAAGTTCACTGAACAACATATAGTACATATAATAGTATTCCTGGTGGCACTTGGACCAACAGCTACAAAGCTGTGGTGAAAATAAATGATTATTGGAAATAAGTGCCATCTTTCCCATTACACGTGAACGTAGCATTTTTTCAATGAAAGAAATCTCTGATGTTTACGTTCATCACCATGGCGACGGTGTAGGAGGCGGTTCGGTGTTGTGGTGGGTGACGCTTGCACAGATGTATACACCAATCAGAAACCGGCTCTGTTACCGGATCGACGTCATCGTTAAAGCGAAAAGACCCGTTACTTGGTTGCTGAACTCTACAACTGCAAAGGGATAGAAGATATGGCTGAATACCAGCGTAGTCTTGATTAAAGCCCATGGCGGAGTAGTCTTCTATCCAACATTACTGTTCATTCTTCACAGCAACTTAAGTTATGGTCTAAAAAGCAGCACCAACCAGCCATAAAGATACTTTCGGGGGGCGTTTCGCTGCCTGTTTGGATCGGGATGATCTCCAACTGTGAGGTGAGTGAATGCAGTTAACTAGCTACCTTACACCACCATAATACTGAGACTGTGTACTGTCCTCTCCTATGCAAAGAAGTACAGGCCAAACTCCTAGCAAACTCTGGCAATATCAAGCAGTCTTGCTTGTCGGGAATGAATATGTTCCTTACCAATCACCATTTAACAGTTTAGAAGTTACAATGAGCCATTAAAATATTCGGCTTAAAACATGACTGCGACACAGCTCTTTAGTCCTGGATAATTTCAAGTTTTAAGACAGGTACGTAACCTGCCCTAAAGCGTGTTCTGGAGGGAGAATAACGCCTGAACCCACTCCAAAAGTTCAGCCTTTCTCGAATTAAGTCTTGCTTATTCCGACCGAAATATAGCTATGCCTTAGAGCGGAGTTTAGAGGTTTATTGGTGCTGGCCATGATATTAAACGTGAAATGTGTACGGTTTGCCTATGAGTAGTGCCCATTTCAGTTACACACTACAGGTCAGCCGGTGGTCCCTCAGCACACAGCCGTTCCGCCGCTGCTGTCCTGGCTACACCGATACTGGATTCCTGAGTTAGCTAGCGACATGGCTAGTTAACCAACCGATGCGTGGCGCTCACCGAGGTTACAAAGACGAAATAATCATCCAGGCTAGTCAATAAACGTTGTATTAATTGAGTACTTCGCTGTCCCCCAGTCCAAGGGACTTGGGGGACGGTAAGTTTCGCCGTTTCAATCTCCCCTCCGCCCCCTTCACGGACAGCACTGTCAAAGCTGCCTCGCTTCCATTACCGAGCGACGCTCCTGGCCGTGCGTGGTTATCTAACCATGTGTGGAATAACGTTATCCACATACTCTGTGAGGAACCTCTGAAATGCATTGATATGTGCCACGTTTCATTGTGGACGGAAGCATGTACAAACGGCCGCACTGCAGTGAATCAACTATGGCTCCTGTGCCTGAGTCGTCCCGTCTCCTCCTAGTGTCATGTAATGCTACACCCGTCAGAGAGACCGTCCACCTCAGTGCTACGTCTCTTTTTCCATTGTCTTGAACACATACGTCAGCTGCTTTCCTGGACTAGAAAATACTCGATTTTAGTTGGTAATATATTGGCGGTCTCTTTTTTTTTCTCGTGTGGCCAGCAGCTTCTGAAATGAACATTTTCCTCCCCTGTCACTGACCACTTCTACCGGCCACGCTCCTTGTCTGACACCTCTGAAATCTATGCAGAAGGCTGAAGAAGGTTTGATTATGAACACTGACTCACTCACTATACAGAATATATCATGTCATCCCTACATATTCTTAACTTAAAACTGCTTTTAAGACATGATTTTTATTAGTATCGCTGTGGTGGCAAGTGACTTGAAATTTTATAACTACCACAGACAGCACTTAGCCTGTACTTGGTGCTAATTTTATTCCCTGGTGGACAGAATAAGGGAGACAAGGAAGACTATGACTTTAATTTAGAAGAAATTGAAATTACATGTCAAACATTTAAAGCTGAAAAACAATTAGAACCATCAGCGTTAAAATTTATGACAAATGTCAGTTTGCTGTGTGAAATTTCACAGCAACTGACCACCAGTAAATGACTTAGTATGACAGTCATGGATACTGTATATGCAGTATCGATGCCACTTGCTACTGGAGGAACTCAGAGATGCCTTTGGATCAATCATGATCTGGTCAAGCTTGCCACTCACATCAGATTTAAATTTCTGTGAAAGCAGCCAGTGTACTGGCCAAAGCAGTGTGGTGGACTCATAAAAAGCCTTAATGCTAGTCCTTTAAGAGCAAATTGGAATGCAACTGGGTACTGAGTGACCTGTAGAGGTCATAGGCGTCTGCTATATTTACCGGCTCTGTAACTTGATCTGTGGCATTCTGGATCGCTGTGCTCATACTATCCTCTCACACTCTGGGGCCACAGCCTCCCAAGTAGCACCCCATTGCTTTCTGTCTATTGGTCTGGCTGCTCAGAACAACAAGGGTGAGCCTCTTACAATCCAACTTAACCGCCACTCTTCCTCCCTTTTCTCCTTTTAGGTACCTGCTTCTCAGTTGAATGCCTACGGCGTGGGCTGTTTGCTCGGTTGTAGGGTACAGTCTTCACAAGGAGACAATGGTAGAGGACAGGGGATAGCGTTTCAGAAAGTTTTGGATTTTTCTTGCACGAGTCGGAGAACTTAAAACAACTCTCCGGGGTAGGGCAAATCACCAGTTGATGCATGTGAACTTTGCATTGGATAGTGAAAGTATGTATAGTAGCTGGTTCTGATGGCAAAATATGAACTTAAAAACAAGTGCTGGAAGAGCTACATAAAGAAGCTGTGCAAGATGGAGTCAACCTCAATCAACTATCTCTTTACCTGAGCTTCAGAACTGAGCAACTTTTCCGGATTTGATAATACGAGCTGAAGGATGTATCATCAATCTTTAATGGCTGGACATGAAATCTGGAGAATGTGTTGCTCGATGGCCTGTATGTTTACGTCATGCTGAACACGTCTGGAACAGTTTGCTGGGAGAGAAAGCCCAACACAGATCACAGACACATTCATTGCTGCTATCTTTTTCAATTTATAGGCCTATAGGCAGTATGGTATTTGTCACATGCAGCATTTGCTAGCCCCTGTCCACCTAGATCGTTTTATAGCATGGTCCCACAGCATGTGATCTAGTGATACTGTACGCATTTTCCTGTTTCAGATTTCTTCTTCTTCTCTAAATAAAATTCCCTAGTCAACTGAAAAAGATAAAAACCTTTTGATGTTGCTGTTGGACTGTTTCGTCCCGTGTGTTGACTGGTGTATGTCATGTAACATGTCTGTGTGTTTCCACAGGAGTGATCACAAAGCCTGTGTGTGTGTGTACACTGTGGGGTAGCAACAGTAGAATGAGCTGCCCCAGAGCCATCACAGTCTGCGGGGACTGACACACAGCGCTGCAACTGCGGAAGGTAACTTCCTCACACACACACACACACACACACAGAAAAAGAGAGACACTGTCCCTGTGGACAGCATGAAGTCTAAATTATCCTTCAGTACATGTAGTTCGTAGCGCATTCCTGTTTTACATCACTGACTGCATAGTTCAGATGTGTCACAGCAGAACTGACCAGCCCCTGTCAAAGTCAGAAAAAGTTAGACAAATAAGTTATGTGTTGTTCTCTATCAGCTTACCAATGACTCACAGAAATGACTAAACTTGAAAGGTAATGCTGCACGTCAGTTTCTTCTCAGTTTACAGCAGTACTGCCATGTAGACATTTAGACTATGACACTAATAGGACGTTTAAATTGCAGCTTACACTGCTAAAAGGTTTTGATGATGTCAATATCATTTAAAAAAAGCAACTGGGAAAACAACACCCGACGGTTTTGTTTGCACACACTCATTATCCACTGCATTAGACACCAAACCTACCATGCAGTGTGTTTGTTATATAATACAGTGATGGTGACATATTCAGATTTATAATGGGGACCAGAAAAAAAAATCAAGGAAACAAAAAACAAACACGTTTTAGGGAGTTTTTTTTAAAAGATGTGCACTGACATAGTTTCTCTGAAAATATGGGAGGATTTAAGAAGCTAGTGTCTGAAGCTCCTCAGAAAGGCCACAGGGCACAACAGTTCCTTTAGATACAGACCATGCTGTACCTTGTATGTCAAAAACAACATTTTAAAGTCAATCCAAAAAGTGAACCAACAGAAAAAAAGGTAACTGGTGTGATCTATGTTTAGTTTTTGTTAAAAGCCCCAGAGTTCTAGATCAGCAGGAGTTAAGATAGAGAGGGTTTTCTGAGGCAGGCAAAGATAAAGCATTACAAAAGATGAAGCACAATTATACTTAAAAGTACCCGGTAGAGACAGACCAATAAATAAACCAGGCTGATAAATCAGCCGACATCAACTTATTACACATATATCAGTATTGGTGTATATGTCAGTTGATGATGAGCAACAAATTGCAGAACAGAAATAGCGTCACCATTATGTAGTTTGTTCACCAAAAAGCACTAGTTCTTATAAAATGTCTAGAGATTCACCAATACCAAAAGTACAAATACTTACATTTGGGTACTTGCTGGTATAGAGTACTCATATGAGTACTTAATAATTTCACTACATTTCAGTGGCGTGCACAGACTTTTTGAAGGGCAGGGGCGGAAAGGAAAAAAGGGCACATATAGCGTGTCCTCGCCACTGAAGAGGGCACTTTAGCACGCGTTTTGGCTCCCAGGGGGCACTTTAGCACATGTTTTGGCGTCCAAGAGGGCACTTTAGAGCGCATTTTGGCTCCCAAGAGGGCACTTTAGCACGCGTTTTGGAGTCCAAGAGGGCACTTTAGCGCGCGTTTTTCAAAAAAAAAAATCTCATGAATCCCATCTGATGCCAAAGCATCAGAGGAGCTAATTTTTCGTGTTCGGGTCTTTTCCAAAAATCTCCTCTGGTAAGCGGTGAGATTGTTGTGGAGGAAGCTCATATTCACACCCAAATATTCCCTGAGCCCACTACCAGTTCCATTTAAAGACTTTTTGGTAATATGATTTCTCAGATGAGGTGCCGTCTCCAGTACACTGAGAAGACGACCAGTTGCTATACTGTCTCCGTATCTCCAAACTGCTGACATCGCTCCTCCCCCAGCAACCTGCTCAACTGACGAGAGGTTAGCGCCACATTGCCCGAAAGTGGTATCGGGTGCAGTTTTGTCGGAGTGCGAGAGCGTAGTATTAGACCCAGTGCCCAATACTGGTATTGGTATTTAGGCATCCCTATAAATTAAAGCATGCATTTTTTGACCAAGTCTTTATAATCAAAAGTCAGTAACATCATTGACCACCAGGGGAGATATGGTGCTGCTAGTGGTTGACTCTTTGCGAACAGATGGGAAGCATGTTGTTGAAAAGTGAAGTTGTTCCACAAGTGTGAATTAATACTTTAACCACTAATTGCTTCTATGCATTCCACTGAGTGACGAACAGCATCACTCAGTGGAATGGCAGAGATTGATAGGTGTTTCAAATAATAATGGTATCTAATTGACCAAATGATTAGCTCAATGAATAAAGAATGATGCCAGTCAGCTGCGGAGGCTGGAGCATCAATCACTGCAGTCTGCAGATTCAGTCCTCTCTGAGGTCACTGCTGCCTTTATGGCCTCTCCTGTGAGTCACCAACAGATGGTGGTAGTGATAAATGCTAATTGGCTGCTCCTCTCCAGGTTTTCTTATCATAGATACTTGGTTGTGTAGTGAAAAATTCTAATGAGGAGTAAGTTCTGGAGGGAATTCCTTTGTGGCAGAAAGTATATGAATGTTTTCTTTTTTTCTTTGAGTACGGTGTATGTGGGGTGTGAATTGGTTTTGAGAGTTTGATGATGTATGTTTAAGGATGGAAGATGAAAGGTGACAGAGCTGTTACAGTCAGAGCTTTGGAAGACACTCCTCAGGGAATAGGACAAGCAAAATTGTGGATATTCAGTCTCTTCTTTCACAATCTCTTCGTGTTTTTATAAACCAGATGGTTTTATTGCCATTTCATTTTTTTTGTTTTGTTTCGCACACTATGAATTCTTGTGCCAGCACTGTGCATTCCTCCAGTTCATTTCCTTTTTTTGTATCTAGCTGTATGTACTGCATTATATACAGCATTGTGTTGCCACACACTGACTTGGCTGAGGGGAAAACACAAGTGTTGAATGGTATCCAACCAGTAGCTAGGGAAGGCTGGAGAAGGTCCAACTATGGCTTGTCCGAATAGCCAAGCAGTCAAGCCTAGTTTCAGTCCGAAACAGCTTGGCAACTAGTTGTAATGGGCAGAAAGGGAGGGCCAAGGCGTCAGTGTGGCCCTCACAGACATCAGCAGTCACTTATCTGCTCACATTTCAGGGTATATATAGCTGCCTGTAACACCAAGCCAAAACCACCTCAGAGACCTCCTAATATCCCCCATTTTGATTTCTAACATTATTCCTTATGAGAACATGTCTACTTCATGTTAGTTTTGTTCTGGTGGCAAGTGTTTGTTTGTACTGCTACAGCTGTTTTGTTTTATATTGTGGTGATAGTAACAATAGAAGCTCCTGTGAATTTTTGGTTGTGAACTGTTAGATAATATATTCCATTTTATAAAGTGCCAGTATGTCAATATGGTGCTCATAAATTCTTGTTCTGTCCCCAAGTAGCAAAAAACTCTATTAATGCAAGTGTAAACTGTCAGCATATACTGTATTGCTGGTCAGTACAACTTGTCCTGGTGTGCTAATTAATAATGATAATAATGATATTGTAACTTAGAGGATTGCTTTAACAGAAACAATTTAGGGAGGAGTCAATGTGCTACATGGTAAATACTGAAAGCGTTATTTTTATAACGTAATTCTAACCAAGCAACAAACACTAGCCAAACAGATGCAGAGTAGGGCAGGTCTCCACGATATGCAGGTGGAAAAAAAATCAAGCGCACCGCAATAATATAGCTTGTTTAACTGCCTGGCAACATCTCTGTTTGGTTCACTCAGTTGAAAAAAACAACCAACCAATCAGATCATTAAAGAATGAGAACATAATGAGGACCTAGCTATGTAGCTACATCCATGAAAGATATGGCCAGACAAATGGCCAGGCAAAGTTTTTTTTTGTCTTTAATCAGTTTAACTTTTTGATATGATATGAACGAAAGAACAGTCAGCTGATGGGTTTACTAGAAAATACATGTTGGAGTTGCTGGAACTACAGAAACAGTCAGTCCACATAGTGGAGCTTCTTCTCTCACAAATGGTCTTGGCTGAGTTCAGACAGCAGCTTGCAGACAGTGAACAAACCAGGCAAGGTACTCTTGGAATTAACAATAATTAGCGGCAGCTGATATGACCTGCTACAGCTGATGTTCCTCACTGTGACCAGTGAAGGTGAACGTCAGCAACGGCTAAAATGTGAAGCTGCTAGGTGAACATTTTGAACACTGCTCTTTGCTAATAAAAAAGAGAATTAGAGTTGGAGCTTGTGCAATTTGTGTATCTTGCCAATGATTTGGGCAATTGCACCTTTTTGCCCAAATCATTTTTCATATTAAGAAATTTTCAGTGTGTGTGACTGTTAGCTGAGCATTAGCAGGCTGAGACAACACAGTTGAACACCGTATAGAAAGGAGTGGAATTTGAACAGCCTTATTTAGACATCCGTAGTGAGAGGTATGGATGCAAGACGAAGGAATGAAGTAAAACCAATGGCAGTCCATTCAGATTATGACACTACAAGCCTCAAAGCAACACTGACTCAGCTGTGATTGAGCTAACATTTACTGTGCTGTAGTAGCACTTCTCCAACACACTCACAGACACACATACTCTCAATCAAAATCACCAGAGAGCCTCCATGCTGATGTTACATTCATACAATGTCACCCCAGGGCGTAGAGGCTGTGGCATCCTGCGTCATCACACACTCTCTCCTATCCCACTTAAGATGCGCTGCCCTGTAATAGGCCAGGGGGAGACCTGGGGGGACAATATGTACTGTAAGAGATCTGACACACTGACTCATTACAATGATGGATTTTCAACAGAAGCACATTGCAGTGACGTCATGGACCCAATCACGATCAACAAGCAATTTGCAATGTATGACTCTTTGAAAAGTCCATATAAATGTATCAGAGGTGAGAGCAAGTCCCAAGCAAGTCTCAAGTCTTAGCCTTCAAGACTCAAGCAAGTCAAATCCCTCTATACGCCAAGCAAGCCAAGTCGTTATTGATCAGGCAAGTCATAAGAATTTTGGATGATCTTCCCCAGTTTCCACATTTGAATAATGTGATGGGGGTCATGAAAAGATGAGTTTTATTTTCAACATTAACAAAAATTAGAATAAAAGAATATATAAATATGCCTGATAGATTTACTTTTAGAAAAGTTGCAGTTGGTATTTAAGGCTAATGTTATGCTTACCATATTTTACACTAAGCACTGGTTGATCGTTCAAATTAAAGGCAATTTGTTTTTGCCTCATTCTAACCACCTATTGAATCTAAGTCCAGCATTCAGTAGGTTGATTAGAGCGGTGAGAGAGAACCAGAACATTAAAGGTGCAAGCAGTAAAAAACAAAACAATGGCCTGAAAGGTACTAAAGCGTTTTGGTTTGCAAAGTCGGATGATACTTATCTGTGGTTTATATTACACATAGTTATTTATTCCATTCTTAGAATAAAAATACTGAATAGTGCACCTTTAAAATCAAACGTGAGTGACATCTTTAGTGACCCCCAGGTGAGCTCTGGTGATTGACATGCTGTGAATGGACAGGAGACCTGTGTGTTGAAAAGTGTTCCACCAGTGTGAATTATTGCTAGTGTATTGTTAGCTGTTTGGTTTTTTTTCTTCTTCACTTTAGATTGCTCCTAGATCCAGTCGCAGGTAGTGAAAGCGAGGAAAGTTTTTAACTTGGGTTCCTGAAACCTTTCCAGCAAGTGAAACCTCATCTCTCCAGCTCTTTGCCAGGGATTAAAATCTTATTTTCCACTACACTCATGCAGTCACTTCTGCCACGCTGTTGACAGCTCTCTTAATACAGATTTAGTAGAAGCTTGGCAGACCAACCAGCTCTTTCATAGTAGTAGAATGTTTTCACAATGCTATTCTTTCACTCTCTGTTTCCCTCTGGCCTCTCATATTTGATTCTTTCTTATCCTGTTGTATAATTTTCCTGCAGCACAGAGGTTTGTTAGGCAGAGCTTTTTTTTTATTTTTGTGGTGTTTTTTATAAAAACGAAGTGAAAGAATATAGTGCATTTAGTGCAGCCACTAGTCTGTAGCTTTGATTGCAGTATAAATTGGCCATGGAATATGCCACACTGCTACCTTTAAGTCCTTTATGCGTCCGTAGCAAGTAAACAAAATGCATCTTGTTGCCACGGTAGCTATGGTAACTACTGGTTAGCACAACCTCAGGGGAGGCAGAAAATGCAGAGTAGCCAGAGCGCGCTTGTGTGTTTGTTTGTGGCGCATGCTTGTGTCCGTGCATGTGTTGTTGTTTCCGTGGAGACGTCTCCTCTCAGAAACGAAATCCATAGTTTGCTCTCGTCTCATCAATCCTGTGTGTCCATGTTGTGTGGTGTTACTCCCACAGGTGTGACTTGCTGTTTGCGTTTAACTCTTACCAGCTCACTCACCAGGCTAGCCCATGCTTGTTTCACTCAGCTGCCCTGGGTCTTTGGCTGTGACACAGCTGTGGGAGGTGCATGCATGAGGCAGGGTTGGGGTAAGGTCTAACCTAAGGGTCAAGGGTGCAAAGGACATACAGGCTATCGTTATTTGATGGTTGGAGGGTTCCAAAATATCATAGAGCCCCAAATAAACACAAGAAAAGCACAAACATCCATTTGACAACACTTGGGCATTGTGGAACTGTTCATTTGAAAGCCACTGCTTTAGTGAAAAGCCACGTTCATACATTGGGTCTGTTGAAAACACAACTCTGACGCTTCAGATCATCCAGGATTCTGACTGTAATTTCACTGACACGTTTTTTCATCCATGTGTTTACACAGTGTGGGGAATCACATAAGGTTTCAGCTAAGTATGTGGTGTTCTTAACAGAACACCACAGAATTTCAAAAATTGTGTCATGATATATTGGCCTAGACTAATTTTTTAAAACATACTGACCTAACATAATCAAACATTTTTGATAAGAATACCATAAGTTAGCTTTTTACATTACTATGACCAACATATGTACTGTCAATTCATCAGGCTCAACACACCAAATTCCTTTCTTAAAATACAACATTGTATACAACTACATATTTAGGTTGTGATAGCAGGTCACCTCTTCTAAGGCTTGTCTTGGTGGCGGTTATTATGAAATTATAGTTCCAGGAGGTATATATAATAGATGGAGAAATGAATGAATCTCCATACAGATTTTAACAATTCTCTTTAGTTTGGTGTCAAGACTTGAAGCCACTGGCTGGAGAAAGACTATGTGGGCCCAAAAACTCCAAGAAGGTGGGATTTGATCAGGCTTGATAGACAGTTGCCTTTAACCTAAGAAAACAACCCTGCAGTCTTTTAAATGTTGCTGACTGGTGCTGTCAGTATATGACATCGCTTTTTCTGAGCTGGCATGCGAAATAACTAAAACTGTTGCAATTGTGGGAAAAGATTTTTTTGTGTTGGACCACATCAGTCGTAGCAAGAGGTCAAAGCCTTTATGCTACTGACCATCACTCGTCATTGTGATGTTACGCCACTGCAATTTTGGATTTTTAATTTCAGTCTGAGGCTGGGTCAAACTGGTTCAGTTCAGTATAAAACTAGGTGTTTGAGCACTGTCAAAGGGTTAATTTCTTAGTGACCATTCTATCTGCAACAGAATTATATTGGTTTGTTTCTGTAGATTCTGTGTTCTTTAAGTCAGTTTGAAACCATAAATAAAATGCTGTATACCACAGCTGAGCTCACAGTTGACTGCCAGTTCTTTCATCCACCAGTGAGGGGAGCTGCAATGCAGAAAGCTGCTGATTCACCCTGAAGGATTCAATGTTAATGATTTGTTCATTCAGCTATTGATCATCAGTCTTGAAAAAGTATGTTTTGGGGCTTCTTCATCTTGTAAGGACAACCAATGGGTGACTCAAACTACCGCACTAGTTTTTTATCCCATCTCAGTTCAGCTGCCCACCACATTGCTCAAACTTCATTTTCTGTTAGTGACCGAAGTCGTGGTGGAGAGTAAATCCAGATCTAGTCACAATACTGGAGAATACTGCAGGTGATCTTATAGAGACAGTGTCCATGTGTTACTGCTGCCATCTGCATTACATCAAATGACAGCACAATCAAACCAATTCTAGAAATAGGCCTCATGCATCAACTAAGCCTGGCTTTAGCCGGCTGACTTAGAGCAAGACTTCTTGGTGCTGTTAGTGTGGCTGGCTTAGCAGTACTCAAGTGAATGGCCACAGCTGCCTGGCCTGACTCTGTGTGTTTTGGCCAGCAGTGTGTGTTGGCTTGTCTCCATCTCGCTGCCTGTCTGCCTGCTCCAGATCCATATGCTGAATTATTGATAGACTAGTGGTCACAGAGAGAGAGAGAGAGGCAGAGGGAGAAAGCGATAGAGACCCAGAAGGAGGGGAAATTACACTGAGGAGAAGTAGGTGCACTTGGAGAGAAGGCAGAGTGCCTAGGAGGAAGAGAGAGAGAGAGCGAGAGAGGATGGGGAGCACTAAGAGAGAGAGAGAGAAGAGGGGAGAGAGACAGATGAAAGAAATAGGAGCCTCTTTCACTGAACTCAACACGGATCAGCAACACCAGATACTTTTATTTATTCAGACGCCGCTGTGCATGTGAACAAGAGCCTCTCTCTGCGTCCGTCACAGCAGGAACACACTGTGCTGCCTGGTCTTACCTCCAACACCCAGCTGGACTCTCCCATTTTAGCCGTGGGACCCACACACTACACCGAGAGATGGAGGAGGGGTGGGCTGCAAGAGAGGGGATTTGCAATTTGAGATGTCAGAATAGTTTAGAGAGATTATATTCCATGATTCTATCTCCTTGATTTTAGAATGGGCTTGAAGTTGGTGAGAGAAGTTGGTTCCGATGGGCTTTCCAAGTGGGATTTTAAGGATGCTGTGCCTTCCTTAAGCATTAGATCATGCTGAAACAGTATATCAGCAAGCATGCTAGCTGGTGCTAATTGTGTCACTGCAGATCTGTCGCAACTGGATGGTATATCACGCTCCTCAGAGTTGCGTGATGTGGGCTCATGGTACAGTATCTGTGTTGCAGGCATCTCTCTACTATGCTTAGAGACCTCAGGCCTGGGTTACCAGACGTGCACTGTAATAGCCTGTAGCTAGGCAAAATGGACCATAATGTAGTAGCAGTAGTTGTACATAGACTTACAGCCACACCCTTATGTACAGTATTCCTATTGAATTTGTGGGAAGAATACACAGTGTGATTTAACTCAATCCAAAAAAAAAATGTTGAAAGATTACTGCAGAACAGAGTTATATCAAGGGATACAAGCGTAGATTATATATTCTAGCATGAGGGTCTCTAAGATGTATAAAAATAACACAGAGACATTTCATTGAGACAGTGCCATGCCGCAGGATAATTCCTGTCCTCGCATCTCACTCCACTCTTGTTGTTTTAGGTTCCTGATAGTTTAACCAACATTGACTTTTTTAAAGGGGCAGTTTAGGATGTAAATCACATTCTTGGAGACTGAGGATAATTTTATAATGATTGTTTTGCCTGATCTTGGGATTGAAACACTTTGTTTCATTAGAATTGTTACACTTGGACACTATTGCCAGATGAGACAAAATGCTTTTGTAGTCATACAAGCAGCATCAGTCTGGGGCTGGGAGCAATAGTGGCTCATATCAACAAACTACACATTTTTTTCTGCATTAAAAACTGGGGCCATATATTGTGAAAGACATTTGAAAGGCGACTTGGACAGCAATGCATGTGGGAGCGTGCACGCTGTCTGCAACAGAATCTTTCTAGGAGTTGCCTTAGTAAGAAATAAATTGTGGCCACCCATTATCTTTGTAGGCGAACATCAATTTGCACTTACTACTGCATTATGTCCCACTCAGAAATAACATCAACTTTGTTGACAGTTGAAGATGTGATGTTCACTCTCTCAATGATACTTTCAAGTATTTGTAAGTTGATTTTGTTAACATAGTGCACCGAGTGGGAGCTAATGGCTGCCTTCAGCCTGATAGTCAGTGAAAACACTTTGGAAAATCTAAAACTCTATAACATGCTTTGAAAATGGGCTGCAGTAATGTAAAGGGAATGTCATTTGAATGCTGATCCAGTCATTTAGATAGCAGGGCATTGAGTATCAGTGTGGGTCAGTGTTTGGTATTTGGTTAGGTATTGCACAGTAAGCCTAGCAAATATTACTTGAGATTTCACATTTGCCAAAAAGAGGGAAGTTTTATAATCAGTATTGATCATTCTTGAATCATTTTGTGTCTTAAAAATCAAATATCTTATTTGATAATTTGATATAATGCTTAGTAAGGCAAGGATAAATGATGTCCTAACGGCTGCCTACGTTGAGTTTAAGTATTGATTTGATTGTAGCCGATGAACTAATACTGGTGTCTCTTTGCTGCAGTCGATGCAGTCTTCCAGAGGCTCTCACTCCCTGTGGCTGAGAAACCAGCAGCAGCAGCAGCAGCATGTCCCGCGTCTCCTCGACCGCCAAGCGCTACTCTGGCCCCTCCTACACCAGCCACTACAGCTCCTACAGCTCCTCCCTGACCCCGGGCCTTAGCTCCTACAGCGAGCGGGACAGGCTGTCCTCCTACAAGTCCCCCACGTCCTCCTCCACCTCTTCCTCAGGTTACTCGTCCTCCAGCTATCTGAGCAGCTCCACCGCCCGCAGCCGCAACTACAGCACCTCCTCAGACCCCGACCGCGACCGGGGCAGAACCATCCCACGCACTGACATCCTCGGCAGCAGCAGCAGCAGCCGCCGGAGTGAGAGCCTCAGCAGAACTCCTGTCAAGAGCTATGGAGGGTCGGGACTGAGTGGGGGATCCGCCTACACCGGCTACAGTTCCTACTCTTCATCCTCAGCCCAGTCCAGCTACCTCTCCTCTTCACCGGTGGCCTCCAGCATCTCGCTCAGCCGACGAAAATCTGTATCCCAGAGTGACTTGAGCAGGGACCTGGCCTCCCTGGGCCTCAGTGACACCTCCTCCTCTTCCTCCACGCCGTCTTCTTCCACCAGTACGCTGCGGAGCTACCGCAGTCGGACCAGCGATGTGGCCAACTCGTATGGCGCAAGCTCCCGCCCGGGCTACTCAGGCCTGTTGCGGAGCTCTACTCAGGAGGCCCTTTCGCAGAGCTCCACCCAGGAGGCCTTCAGCAGCAGCAGCAGCAGCAGCAGAGCATACACCTCTTCGACATGGGAGCCGAGCAGTAAAGGGCTGTCCGACTCCCCCACCAGAGAATCCACGGTAAGAGAGTGTCCTCTGTTCTTGCACATGCTGGCTTGAAGCTTGGTGCTTTTATTGAGGATGTACTGCTCCAGAGGGATCAATATCAGGGGCTGAGTAAGGCTGAACAGAGTCACAGCTGCAGTCATCACCACAGAGGCAACTGGTTTCATCTCTTTAATTTCACACACATGGTATAGCCCCACAATCCTCTGAGGCTTCTGATAGTACTGTTTTTTACCAAATGGGGGCACTATTGCTCAAATTACTTTCAATGCACTTGAAGTCCTGGTTCACAATAATATACCAGACATGCCTTTAACATGTTCCTTAAAATAAACAACTCATAAATACTTTTTATAAAAAATTTGTTTTTCTTTCTGATGTAGTAAGTAATATAACCCCTCATAAAACGGAGGTCATTATTTCAGTGTACATAAGTAGTTCCATGGTCACGTGACAAATGAGCTCTTAGTATGGATACCTGACCCCTCCTAACCCAGCAATTAGCCAGCATACACATCTCAGAAGTAGCTGCTTTGCTATGATGAGCTGGGTCTTCAGGCCACTTGCCTCATCTCTAAGCTCAGTTTTAATGACCTGAGCTTCCTCTGTGCAGGTCAGAAAGCACAACTGACCCACTTCCTCTCAGGATTAGTCCAGATAACCACTTACATGAGTGGAGGATCATGTAGAGAGTGGAGGAGGGGGCAGTAAATGGTAGGAAGGAGAAAGAGTGGAGAAGAGAATGAGGGAACATTTGTGATAAATCTTCTCAGAGTGTTCAGTGGATTTCAAGTGCTTATAACCAGGAATATCTCTTAAAAATATTTTTTAAACATAGGATCAAACACACAGTCACTATAATATTATACTGAATGAGGCATAAAAATTTTCCACATCATGGTCATTATGTTCCGCTCCTATTGTTGTAGCAGACATAATTCAGCATCAGAATGCATTTTGAGTCCCACTTTAAGTAAAGCATGTAGTTATTATTCCCCTCCTTGAGCATATTATTATGTCTGTTTGTCATATTGAAGTGATGAGCCCAAGCTTGCACTGAGTTTCACTTTCACATCTCCTCCAAACACTTTTCTCAGGATTGGTCACTACATGAAAAGGAAGGCCCATTCAATTAGTGGATCAACAGAAAATGTATATTTATGTAATCAATTCGTCGTTTTTCTGGCACAAATACAAACTATGAGGTTTAATCAGCCAAATTCATTCAAGTCACTCCTGTGTGTTTATCATGGGTGTGCAGGGCCTTTACAACAAACATCAATCTGAAAGTGTTGAATTATTAGCACACAAAACGTATTTATGTTGGATGATGTAGGCCTCGTATGGTGTGTTGTTATTCTCCTGAAATATATGGGCTTGCTGTATGCACTTGAATGACTCTAGCATATGGAATAAAGGAGGTCTACCATTTTGAACTCACTGGTATTGTGGTGGGCTACCTGCTGCCAGCATAAGGTATACTGAAAAAAAATCTTATTAGTCAGACGCTTTTTATCTCATACAAGTCTCCATTCAGAAATAGATTAACGTGACACAACTAACACAACCTACACATTACAGAAACCTGGGTCTCTTGAGTCAAAGATAAAGATCACTTCGTCACCATAAAGTATAACCTCCAGAGGACTTGACAAGCTTGAACTGGACTTCTACTCTCATCTAACCTAGCAAGTGATCAACACCTATCCACCATGCATGGACTGAGAATAGGACTTTAACTGGATGTCACCAGCTGGGCTGTTTGTACTGTTAATTGACCCCAGGCCTCTGTTACTGCAGGCACATTTAATCACCCTGTTCCCCCAGGGCTGGGCATCTGCACTGCTAAACATTTAAAACCACAGTCTGCAGAAAGCAGCCTCAGTCAGGGTCCTGAGTTTAAAATTGTTTTATGTTTTCGTAATGTAATGTGTGGTCCTGAACATTTAGACTGTTGAAGCAAGATACATATTCTTTACTTAACGTCAACCAAGTGACAATTTAGTATCTATTTAGTTCATTATGCATTTAGTATAACTGCAACAGAAGTAGAGAAGAAGTATTCAAGTCAGTTAGATGACTCAGTTATGCCATTTCTACAGTAGTTTCTATCTAAGCTAACATTAGTTAACAGGAGCCAGCATAAGATACTGGTCATACCAGACCAAGTGAGGCTATACTGGCAAAACTTAGAAAGTGTGCATTTTATTGCTTGCGAGTTCACCTTTTTATTTGTAAGAGGAGAAATGAGTCACATTTTATTTTCATCATTTTATGGCTGGCTATGGGAGACTCGCAAATTGTTTTTTACCCTTCAGTATTTGCACAAATTGAACAAACAAGATATAACACTATACCTCGTGTTAACTAGTGAGCTTTAGAGGAGCTGCTCAGATGATCTATTGTTACATAAAGAAAGAGCCAGGCTAGCTGTTTCCCAATACTTCCACTCTTTATGCTAAGCTAAGCTAAACTAACTGCTGGCTCCAGATACTTGTTTAGACATTTTTTTAGACTAAACAATGTATGCATTAATCAGCACAGTTATCAACAGAGTTTTTTAATCAGGAAAATAATCAATAGCTGCAAACATAGCTTGATTTGCATTTGATGTGTGCGTGTGCGATTGTGTGGCTGAGACATTTCGGGCTATACTGTCAGGAATTATCTCATGACTGATCAGTGTCAGAATGACAGGCCCTGTAACCACTTGGTGACCTCTCATCATGTCATATTAGGTCAGACATCCTCAGGCAACATTGGTGGTGAGTGGTGCTTTTGTTTTTGTGGTGACCATGAGGAAAGTTAGAGAGGAGGGACTCTATCTATTATTGATATTGATTATAAGTATTTGCCTTCAACCCACCAGTGAGTATCAAGCTATTTCAGTATGTAGTCAGAGATGCTTATCATTAGGGCCACGACAAGCTAAATGTATTGATTATTTTCTTGATTAAATGAAAATGCCCATCATAAATTCCTATAGCCCATAGTAACATCATTCAATATCTTGTTTAATCCAACCAACAGTTTAAAAAAGATATTTCGTTTCCTCTCATAGAAGACAAAGAATATTGATTTTTGACAAGCTAAAAACAGAGAATTGTCACCATTTTACTTGCAAAATGACTTAAATAATTAGTGGATTAGGAAATGTCTCTAAACTATGTCTCTACAACAGACAGGTAAACAATCTCGATTGCTCAACCCAAGCTCTCTAGTTATTGGTCTTGTTTGGTGTATAAACAACTGTATAGCCCTCTGCCCCCGTTTGATCATCCCTTACCTCCTAGTTGCTCCCTGTTTTCCTATGAAAATAATCACGTCCGCTTTCTCCTCCCAAAGTTTTACTCAACACAGCTTTAGTTTGGTTGTTGATTGATTAGCATTCTCTGATTTTCCCAATCTCAACATGTACAATGCAGCATCTTTATTTCTGCTGTTCCAGTTCTTCCAGTTTCCTGGTACTGTATCCAGTGAATGTAGTGATAGCAGTCCAACAGGATGACGAGAGAATAGCAATAGCGATATGTTAAATTTTCCAACTGTCAGCCCAACAACTGCCAGTTGCTGCTAAAATTGCGTAGGTGAGTGCTAACTTAATGATCCTTCATTAAATTAGGAAACTAAACTAACAAAAATACACCAAAGAAACAACCGTGATGACCTCAGCCAACCACCGATGGTCAATATATTTGTCTACATCAAATATAGTTCTCTATTACAACTAGTTCATATTACACACTAGTGTTTGTAATACAAAGGTTTAAACTCACCTATAACACTTTTGAAGGGTGTCTTGAAATAGCATTAGCAAAACAAGGTAAACTTAGTCCAAGCTCACAACACAAAAATAGCAGCTGCTGGTGCCACATGGTCCTGTTCATCTTGTGCCATGTTCATGAGTAAGACAAGCTGGTTAGCATGACTATTGTTATTGTTTTTCCTGTTTCTCATACATGATATTCAAATCAGACCAGGACACATGCAAGGAAAAAACACATGATGTAGGCATATCTTTCTTACTAGGCGTAAGATTTACAGCTACGCTTTACCGACCAAGCTTAGGAGAAAATTCTACACTCAACTAAAGAACAGCAGAAATCATAGAATTGCTAAAAACAGGTCCAACAGTACAAGAAACATAAGCATTCAGATCATCATACAGGCTGTAAACAGACTCTCAGGGTTGTCAAGATTATTTGGAAGCGAGGAGGACAATTATTACCCAAACTTTGCCATAGTTGTGCAATGACATATTACTGTCAACATTACAGGTTCACTCACATTCAGTTCTACTTCCAAATAAAGTGGTTAGGTAATCTGACTAAACTGTTGCCTTGTTTACAGCTTGTACGGTCGCTGCCTTCAAACTCAGTCTGACCCTGTTTATTAGTGTCCACAGTTGTTTCAGGATCTATGTGTGACTTATAAACTCGACAGAAGACACAGCATTACCGCACCTTGAGTTTAGAGCCACCTCTGTCGAAAAACTGGCAACCTTTCACTCACACTTTTGCTCTTTGCCTCCTACGAGCAAACAGGCGCAGTAAGGCCAGTGTGGCATGCCCGAGTGAAAGCTGTCTTGACTTGGCCCCAAGTTACTCTGCTCCGGCTTTGTGTCTAGACTTTCTGTTGAGTCAACAATATTTTTCAACTGTCTGACTCTCAGTTCACCACCTTGGTCAGACAGCTTATTCTTTGAGAAAAAAAAAAAAAAGAACAGTCTGGTACGATTTGGAGCTTTACTTTGACAAATAAGGGCCAGTACTTTAGTGGTTGTGAGTTTTGGATCTGCTTGATAGGGTTTGTGGGTCAGTGTGTGCCATGTATATCAGGACAGCTATTGTAACACTACACTGCACTGTTGTCAGTAGAACACTGAGCCCATTCCATGTATGCACCAGTATCAATATTGGGAATTTGACCACAAATCAAAACTAGGCGTCTTATTGTTCAATGTACTGAGTATGGAACTATTCTTTTAACAGTGCTTTGAAGGCAATGATATCCCTTTATCCATTTTTTCCCAACGCTTCTATACCAGCTAGGAAATCAACATTTACTATGTGGTTATTTGTCTTTGGTAGAGTTCATTCTCAGGTGTCTAAATAACCTGAAGTCATGTCTGTAATGCAATGGCAGAACCATGAGTGTCTCTCCACCCACTTGTGCACAATGAGTCTAGCCAACAGCTTAGGACTCTTATGTCATCCACTTTGGGTCACTACCCAAAGCTCATAACTTTACTCAAGGGTTGATGAAGGTTTACCAGTAAATCAAGAGCTTTGCTTTGTGGGTCAGCTTTCCCTTCACCACCCAAGTCTGATACAATGGTTACATTAAGCCCAATCATACCTGGATTTGGTTTTACTGGTTCCAGCTCTAATACAAAAAGTGAGCATTTAACTTCATTCTTTACATTGGAAACAATAGTTTGACAAAACAATCTCATCTGAAGATCCACTTAATAGCTCTTTTCAGGGCTTTCAGACACTTTATGGTCTTCATCATCAGTGGAAATTCACTCAGTTATCACCACCTGACCTAATTGTGGAACTTTGGTCATGAATTATAAATACAAAAAGTTAGGAAGTGCACCTTGAGTAATAATTATTTTACTAACAGCAATGGAAATTATATTTGTGTGTTTTTTATTCTAATCATTTAGACCAGAGACTTTCAGACTGTGAAACGTGCTACCCCAGTGCTGGCAGGAGAGTTAAAGTGGTCAAAAGGGGGTCATAATATTTTTAAATTCAGTGTGACTTAAACATCTCAAAGATACAATATCTGTTGTCTCAGTTTTGCCTGAGGTGGGGCCCACACTGTCAGGCTTTGAAAACCCCTGATTGAGACCCACACGTCCTAGCAATAATCAGGATCAACACCTAGTCTAATTGAACTCCATCTGATATCCAGTTCTCATCCAGAAGACTTTGTTCTGTTCTGGAACTCTCCCACATATCATCCTGAACTCTCCCGCATGCTACGAATGAGGTGATGTCAGCATTTAGCGTCAGTGCTAGCAACTTCATGAACACTACATATGTACCTTGTAGGAATGTAAAATAAGGGCCCACATCTGTTTGTTTCACTTGTCCTCAAAAGGGGTCTGTTGTACCTAGGTTAAATTTAAAAACTTGAGTGAAGATATTGTCAGTCTAATGTGCCTAGTTTAGCTTAGGGAATAGAGCAGCTATCCCTAGATAATTGTACCCTGACTTCTCCTAGATAACACTGCTCGGAGACCGCTTTTGTCCCATTTTTATACCAGACTGCTTAGCTCTTTGCATCAGATATCAGAAAATAAACTCTGACCCTTGCCCCCTTCCCTCACGTTGTAGTTTTCCACCTCAAGGCTTTAAACATTCAGACAAACACACACACACATGTTTAGCCTGGAAATGGAATGTGCTCCTTGGCTATTTGTTGTGTACACACGCTTGAGCCTGGGTCATGAGATTGCTGCTGGGGACATGTTGCACTTCTTTCACTCTACACATCCGTTCAGCTAAACTCACCCACACTGTAAACCCACTGTGCATTTCAGTCCAGAAATACATGTTGCGTCCACACGGTCAGTAGCTGATACTTTAGGTTAAAAGAAACGAAGGGCCGACTTTCATGACAAGACATGGCAGATAACAGGGCCGGCACACTGTTTCGCCAGTTTGGTATTTTGGTGACTCTGAACTATGCTGGCCGTAAGTGGGAGGTGAGGTACAGCACATTCTGTTGTCTGCCTTACTAATTAGCCACATCAGTTTGGAAACTTCTAAAAAATGGCTAAGATGCCTGATCTCAGACCATCCGTCATCAAGATCTTTAACAGTGCCATCAGGTGCTTGTAATCAGCCTTGTCTAACCACCAGCAGCACTACATGCTACACACTTATGTTTACTGGACTGTCTGAAATGTTGAAACATATCCCTCATTTACTTAAAATGGGTATAACAGCACATCGCCATGTGCTTCTGGGTCAGTTGGATTCAGTCACATTTTTGTGTATCACCTGATCGTGGTCATGGAATTTAAAAACACTGATGCAACACCTGCATGTTTTCCTTATTTTGCTTTGGGGTGCTCTAGTAATCAACAAGCTGTATTTAGAGAGGAAGAGAGATCAGTTGTAACCCTGTAAACAAGTTATGGTTGAGTCCCTCAGCATTGTCTGGAAGTTTTATTTCACGTCTCTTCAGCTAGAACTCGATCATTGTTCCTTATTATTCCTTATTACTCATTTTTGAGTAAACCATTGAAATGAGTTAATAATTTTACATGAACACTAGGTGGGTGATGGTTTATCATTTGATCCATTGTTACATTTAAGTTCCCCACTAGTCAAAAATGTGTCTTCTTGTTCCTACAGTTGAATATTTTGCTGAAATTTTCTCTGAGCTGGTTGAAAATCTGATTTTGAGAGGCTGGCCTAGGAGCATGATTTGTGACATTGCAATCTACCAATAGTTTGGTGCACATACACTGAGAATGGAGTTCACAGAGAAGTAGGAGACATCCTGTATCTAACAGTTAAGCTTGTGAAATGAAAAATATTTGCATGTTCGTATGTTTTGGAGTTTTTAATGAGGGAGGAGTGGGTGCCACTTTGAGGATTTCAATGCGGTGATTATACTTTTTCTGCAAAAACCCCTTCAGACACACATTAGACAGTTGTCATGTATGCCATGTGTGGAGGGGATCTTCAACAATAGCTCAAATGACAAACATTTATCATCCAACTCTGAAGTCCCCCCCAAGCTTTACAGAATCTAGAATCACAGCAGTCATTCTTCTCCATCTGCTTATTGTGACAGAGTGAAACCAATTATTAATAACCCCTTGTGTATGTTGCTGATGAGTCACCAGAACCTCATTAAAGGCCGTTTTTAGAGCCACCTGGATCAAGCTGAAGTAAATACAGCCCCACATGTATCCAGCAGAGTGTAATTCACGTACCTACTTTCATGTTGTAACATTGTACTTGGTGGGATGTATTGCGGCATGTAAGCCGTGAAGGAAGACACAGTTTTCTGTCATGATCATCATGGAGAGGAGCAGTCTCCTTGGGCCACAGCATTAGTCCTTCAGATGGTTACAGCAGCGTGGAGAAGGATGGACTCTGACGTAGACAGCACGGCTGGAGGCGGTCGCTGACGTTTGTTGTAGGCCGACTTTTACCCGAGCCAAAGGGGGCGGACCTCCAGTCCTGTAAAACGGAGTGGGAACACAGAATATATTTATTACGGTTTACAGACCTACTCTAGTATGTAGACCGGCGTGTTGCTTACACCTGCGTATAATAATATAGCAGCCAATAGCTCTTTTGTCAGTATTTAATATTTTGTGTCCACCTCACCTGCGGGTCCCACAGTAAGTAGAGTGATTTAAAGGGGTAGCCACAGGTCCGCGGCTCGGCGTGATTTGTGATTGTGGGCTCGGTGCCGTTATATGAATGAATGACAACAGGCGGGGAGCCTATCAGAAACGGAGCGAAACGTCTCATTCTGCGATAGAAAGCTGCTCAGCAACCACAGGGCAGAGCGCTCAGGAAGCCTCCGCTGTCGCCTGAACAACTCGCACCGGTCGTCCATTCGTTCATTCGTCCGCCAGCATGCCGAGCATGCGACAGTCCTACACGGTGACCGTACCCGAGGAGCCGCCGGCCGCCGCTTTCCCGTTTCTGAAGCAGGAGATGCGGAGAAAAGGCAGCATGTCTGGCTCGGTGCTGGTGTCAACTTTCGTAGGGCTTCTCATAAACCAAGCCAAGGTAAGACACGGTGCCGCTATAGAGAACGCCACGCCAAATTCCATTGAAAAACCTTGCAATTTAATGTTTATATCGCATTATTACGCTCTTGTTGGCAGAGCTGTAACTCCCAAGGCACATGTTAAGATGCTTTGTGAATTCTCTGGTTTTAGCTATGAAAGGAGGCATGTAGACAGTAATACACCAAATAGCAATACTGTGAAACTGGTACGTGTGTGGTGTCCACTATCTTCTGTCACCAAAATACTCGCCGTGGGTGGTAACAAGCGGTGTAAACGTACAGTAAAAATAAAGAATAGGCCTAATTTAAAGGTGCTGGTTTACGTGTCATATACCGATTCTGTTTAAAGATCATTACTTTATGCTGTTTGACAGGTTAGTGAAATATAAACCTTCTGCGAGCTTGATGTCTAAATATGAGCAAGCTTTGGGTTCACAGATGTTGAGACAGAGTTATGGTCCCAGGCTGACAGAAATGTGGGGTTTTGTCATTCTAAGGAGGACACAGATGGTTATTTCACTGACAGCGTTATGTATCTTGTCGAAGATGATGTCAGTTTAACGCTGAAGTGAGTCATTTGCAGAGGTAAGCCGCTCTTTTAAGCCGCTGTACTCTGCTGTGCCAGGATCAGTAGGCCTGCACTGGCAGGTCACTGGTTATATAACCGCCGTTTAATCCCCCTCATACACTACAGCTGCTCTTACTATACTGCTTTTATGTATCCTGCTGTTGGCCTGTAACGGAATTAAAGAAAGAAACTCATCCTGTGAGCGCTTTCTGTTTGCACTATCCTGGATATGAATATTGCCCCTGGCTCTTTCCATATGGATGCAGCTTGACATACACATACATGTAGGGTTGAGTACACGATGTACAGAAAATCATTGGGTTTAAGTCAGTCCGGCCTAAAACAAGAGCAATATTGCAATGCTTTTGATTGAAGTTGCATTAATTTGCCATTGTGCTGATTTAAACTGCTTAACAATTTTCAACTTTAAATAACTCCACAGGTTAAAATGATTTTCCCTTCCTGTGTTCAATTATTGTCATGTAAAAAAAAAATGTTATTAAAACTCCCCTGCAAAACTAGAAGATAAAAAGCAAGACAAGGCAGATTTGAGTGTAGATTTCACGCTGAATTAAGTCCTCCCACGCTGGAATGATTTCTGTAATTAAAAGCAAAAAACAAATATATATATATTCTCTATATCAGAAGTGTTTGACAATAAATTGCCACTATCTTACAATCAAATCACTGTAGCACACCAATATATTGTCCTAAACTGTGTACCTATTAGATTGGAAATGGGTCCAGTTCGCATGTAGCCTGAGAGACAGTTACATTTTAATATGTGTGCTTTGCTGTTTGTCCAAAGCTCCTGTAGAGGAGTTAAAGTTACACTTACATTGTGAGGTAAAGTAAGATTTAAAAGCCTACATTTCTACTGTATTTGTCCTAATATGCCTAATATGAGATGAATAAGAACTGCCCTTAGTTTGTGATCACCAGAGTGTGTGTGTGTATTCCCAAGCTACAGCATGGAGTGGAGCTGCTGTGTGGCAGTGGCAGCTTCTGTTATGTAATGATAAATCACATTAGACTACACTTTAGTGCTGGCCAGGCCTGGCAGTTTGGCACGCTTTCTGTTTTGTTGTCATCGTGCACCTGCTCCTCCTGTCCTGTCTTTCTCCTTCCGCTCTTGCAAATCATCTGTCCTCTACTCCTCCCTCCCCACAGACCAAGGCAAGGAAAAGTGCTCTGTTGAGAATTTGTGCATGAGAGAAATGTTTGTGCACTAGCGTTACCATGAATATATAGCTCATTAGAGAGTGTGTGGTTATCTGTGACTTGCACATGTATCAGCACAGCAGGCTCGCGGCACACCGGCACTGACAGCTGTTAAAGGTTAAAGGTGCCTTTCTGCAGCAGTTTTCTAACTGCTCCTCTACGATTGCTCAGTTATATTAAAGCTGATGCTTAAATGATTAATCTATTAGACAACCAACAGAAAATCCCAATTTCAATCATCCATTAATCACTGAAGTCATTTATCAAGAAAAAAGTATGTTGGTTGAAGGTTGGGCAATATGGTTACAATCAGTACTTTATTAATTTGATTATATTTCTGACTTCAACATGTGATATGGCAGATGTATGCAAAATTACATTAAAGCTGTATGAAATTAACATTAGTTGCAGTGAACTGTGTTACACTGTTATGCATTATGTTAAGCAAAATAATCCCTTATCCAAAGGGGAAAATCAGCCACAAAGATCCTTACACCACCCTTTTCTGCTCTGTTACAGTTAGCTTGGAATCCTGAATTTGCATTGCAGAATTTAGCTGAACACGTCAAAGTTACATTGACAATTATTAAGCCTAGCTGGTTCAACCAAAAATGTTAGAATTTCACTTCAAGCTCTCAGAAAACATGACATGATCTTAACTTTTATGGGAACAACACCTCTTGTGTATCCTTAAATGACTATTTAATGGGCAAAATATTCAACATTTTTGTAATAAAATGTTGCCCTACTAGTTCCTTATTAGGCTTTAAATGTTGCTAATTCACTTATGTTATCATTCTTGTTTGTAATTTATCATTATAAGAAAGCCATTCAAATGTCTCGCTTGTCAGAGATGTAATGCTTTGCATATTGATTTTTTATATCTGTATATAAGACAAATATCACCAGTGAGAGCCTGAGTCTACCACACTGGCATTAACTTCAGTGGGAGTAATTTGGCAGTACATCTTTCATATGAGGATATTATGTGTTTATACAGTATACAATTATGAGGTGGAGGCACTTTGTTACACATTAGTATTTGGTTTTCCATCTACTTGTCAAGGCCTATGGTGTAATCCTCCAGTGTCGCTGATTGGACGTGAAGCCCAAGCTTCATTGTAATATAAACACAAGCCTGTTAGTTAGTAGTTGAGGATGATTTTTTTTCCCTGGTAGACAAATTCATACTAGTGGAGATGTGTGAAGAATAACAGAGCTGTTACATAAGAAGCCAGCGCACTGCTTTATGGTCACATGCTGTCAAGCATACAATACAATGTTGGCTGTTAGCGTGATGCCGCAGTGTGTGGAGAGCGTCTTCTCACAGTCTTTGATCTAATGAAGTGCAACCAAGGGGCCAGTTGATAGGATCACAGGCTATATTTATTTGTATTTCCCAGAAAGAAAGCCATTCTTCTCAGTAAGAGGATCTCAATATTTACTTGTTTGCATGTAAGTGTGTGTGTGAGGGATGAGCTGTGGCTCCACGTCACCCCACACTGGCTCCACAAGCTCTGATGACTGATTCCATCCTTCTGTGTGCTTTTTAAAAGGGAGAAATAAATAGATTGTCTCTCTTTACCGATGAAGTGCCAATGCTGAGTGTGTCTGTCTGCGCACTCACACACACACACGCACACACAAGCTAGTGTGTGAGTGTGAGTGTCACTTGTGCTCACATGGTAGAAACTTGACAGCAGCAGAAGGGTAACTCATGGAGAGCGAGAGAGAGATTGTTTATGATGGTCTGCCAAATAGAGAGACAGGTCAGAACAGACTGTTCCGCTGCGTTCTCTCACACCGGTATGCCAGCCAATCAGCAGTTGGTGTTCTGCATTGCCAGGTGGACCCAGGCATCCTGCTGCTGGTAGTGTGAAGTTTAGTTTACAGCCCTTGAGACACAAGCAGAGCAGGGAGGGGTGAAAGTGCCACTTGTTATTGGTTTTTGGTGTTGGAGGAATATTATTAGAGCATTGTCAATACTGTAATTAGATATTACCCGTCCACATTGATCTTGAAAAAGCTTTATGAGTGCTGTTTTTGTTTCACTGGAGAGTTCTGTTGTTGGTCAAAAAGATGCTTTAGAGTAAGGACACTCAAAATCATTGTAATTCTGAGAAGGTAAACATGTCATTTAGGGTTGGACAATATGGCAGTATTTACTGTGATATAATATAAATATGTCTGTAAGATATGTCTATAGATATATAGAGGCATTTTAGCTATCCCTTTGATATCACAGGGTTAGGCAATTGTGGGCAGTATTGAAAATCAATGGGCATGTAGCTTTATGGCAATATTAGATTTTCTTTATGATGTGTGAATCAATGTGGTGAATTACCTGCTTTGCCAGGTATTTAATTTATGTTATTATCAAAAAAAACCTTACTTGGAGCCAGTCCCAGCTGACACTGGGGGAGAGGGTACACTTGGACGGGTCAATCACAGGACTGACACAGAGACAGACGACCGTTCACACTCGTGTTCACACCTAGGGGCGATTTAGAGCAGCCAGGTAATCTCTCAAAATGTCTGGAAGCCACAGCACCCAGACAAAAACCCAGTATGAAGGGTAGTTAAACTTCATAGCAGATGGTACACAGATAATCAGAATGCTCCTGTGCACTCATTTATAGTTTGGAATAAGCTCCCCTCTGGGATTTCATTAGGCTTTATCACTTGTGCTCTGAGCTTGTTATTTTCCCACATCTCCAGTCTCCACAAGGTTTAGATTACTAAGAAGCTGCTGCAGCAACAAGTGTGAAGCAGGTCTTCGAGAGGTAGTCTTTCTTTAACGTTTTTGGTCTGATGTTCAGTTCAGAAACATTTTGTCCACTGGGTACCTTTAATGCAGCGTTCACATCACACAGAAAAGATAAGAAATCCAGTTTGTCTCAGCTTTGTGGTCACTTGAACTCAGATGCCACTATTAAGACGATAAATGTGGGAATATTGTTTTTATTAAAAAATAAAACACTCCAGGTCAAACGATTCTCATGAACATGGTCAATCAACTGCATGGGTGTGGAATAGAAAAATGTCAAAGTGTAAGTGCACTTTTCCCTCACCGTTGTTTCCTCATGACAAGAATGTAGCCATAAAAGCCTTTAGTCAGTTGAGCCTGTATTTATTGTCATCACGTTTGGATGACTATCAGCTGATGTCTGACGTGAAAGGAAAGCATGCCAGGCATTTATTAAACTGAACATTCCTTAGATTAAGCTTGATGTAAACACCGAAAGCGTGCAAGACAGTTAAATCTCCCTGCTGGTGTCCAGAGTTCAACGAGTGAGAGTGAGATAAAAAATGCAGCTACTTTTTCTCTTTCTTGATGTAGTTTGCTGTTGTCCTCCTTTGTGAAGTCACCCTGGAAAGCAAAGCCATGATGAGGGATTATCCATTTCTCCCAGCCTCCCCACCTTGCTTTGACCCATTTCCTCTGCTCCAACACCACCCTCCATCCCTCAGGCCAGCAGTCCTACATCTTTGAATTAATTGAGCACAGTGGATGGACATATTTTACTTCCACCAAGCTGGGTACATGCCAAAGGGACATTTCCGCTGTCTCTTGTTCCCGGCTTTAGGAAGCAGTTCACCCTGGCCAGTGGAATGCCTCTTAATGCGGTGTCTGTTCACCATGCTTTTTAGCCTCAAAGGCGTAGGGTTTCAAAAGTGGCTCCCGACTTGCCTGAGCTGCCTCTGACATTTCTGAATAGAGCATTTATGCAAAGTTATCCCCCTGGGCTGCCTCTTTTGAGTACAGTACATATCATACCTCTCACATGGAACGATTGGAAATATGAACAGGGGATCTATGTTCTCTCTTGTGACTGTTGATTTGATTTCTCCCCTCTTCACTCTCCTTGTTTCTCCGCTCTGTTCATCTGTTACGCTACAGAAAACCAAAAAGTCTGCAGCACACAATGGTTCTTCTCTCTGCTTTAGAAATTGATTGACAGCTGCAAGTTAAAAGTCGAGCAGTGAAACAGTTTGTAAGGTAGTGATGCAGTTAATTCTAAAACCATCTTATTATATTGTTAAACTCATTCATTACATTCAGTCAGAGCCCACATTGTTTTATCATAATCAAATAAAAATCTTGAAAATGTAATGACTTTTTTGCAGTTGTTGTTGTTGTTGAAAGATTATTAACAGTAGCATTTGACATTATATTTTACAAAAAAGATGTTTACATTTCTTTCCAAATAGTGATTTTAGTATCTTATTTTTTACTTCAGATTGCGAGTAACTAGTCAGACAAAAAAGGTTAGAAAATGGAGATGGTATAACCCAGGAGCATGTGATACTGCAGTTCTACTACTGTACTGCAGGATCTGAGCGAGTATCGGTGGTGGTGGTGTGTCAGTTGTTATATTTAGTGAAAATAAGTTATTTATCTTAAATTTATAAGACATTTGTTACTTCTCTTGGTGAGAGTATGAAAGAGCCTTTGGAATATTTGTTGTTCACTTAAAAGCCCTTTTGACTTTTCTACTGTTTTATATGCAGAAAATGTTACAGTGGCCCAGGTTTACTTTACGTGTATGACTTTCAATCCCACATACACACTCTGCACTGATTTAAGCTGCCAGTGTAGGAGAATCACAGCAGAATTAGCTCTCATTATAGTCACGCTACAGACTGGGATCAGAGCTTGAGCTTGTACTTCATGGATCGTCGCACATTTACATTAAAGAATCCTGTTTGACACACCGCTTACGAAATGAGGACTGAATGACTTGGATTAGAATTGCATTTTACTCTGTGTCTGTCAAATGAATAGGGCTAGTAGGATTAAATAAGAGAGAAATCAGTTTGCTTATACACCATAGCTAAGCTGTAATGTCATTTCTTAGATTTAGAATTTATTTCCAGTATGAACAATTCTCATCCCTGACCATTGAGATTGATGTGTTAAAATAAACATTATCCCCATAATCAAATCTCTCCAGTGTGGTGTGGGACACAGTTTGTAAAAAAAAATGCAATAAAGCCACTTGACTGTACCCTAAGAAGTTGCTAATTCACCAAAAATAACCATTAGTGTGGCTTTGAGTGACGAGCTTTAGTGTACGAAGATGCTGTGGCCTTTAGACGTGGGTAAAATCTCGACTTAAAAACTGAATCGCCCTTTTTATGAACGTTTGATGATGATCCCAGTCTGCATGTCACATCTGCTCCAAGTCATTCACTCCTAATTCTTCACACTCTAAACTCTCTCACACACTGAGTCACACACACTCCCTCCACGCTCAGTCTTGTCACTGTGATGTCACCATGTCCTCTAGCTTTCCATGCCGCAAAAAATAAGAATAGCGTTGCTACGGAGACAGAGCCGGGACGTTGTTTCATCGTCGTGACGTCTGCCAGGCCGGCCGAAGGATCAGCCAATTGCGAGTGGACAAGCAGGCTTTATTAAAAGCAAAGCTGCTATTTTTGGGACTGGCCGCGGCATTACTCAGCAGAGTGCAGCAAAGTCAGACGTACACATTCCAGTGGTGGGGGGTGTGTGTGTGTGTGTGTGTGTGTGTGTCTGTTATGAAATAACATTTGAGGTGACCAGAGAGGATTTGTTCTGCATCCTGTCTCACGGGAGTCATCACTGAGATAGCAAAGCTGGACACGCAACAGGAAGTGTATCTGTGTGCGTGTTTGTGTATTTATGTTATATGGCCGTGGCTGATGAAGTGCTCCATGCACAGCAGTGGAATTTACAGAAAGGAGGATTTAGATAAGCAATAGTTAATTAAGCTGTAGATTTTTTTCCCCCTCCACATGCTGTACTGACTCCCTCTCTCTCCTGAATAAGAGACAGATGGCAGAGATTGTTTATGTAATAGTAAAAAACCCTTCCTGTATCAGAACTCATAACCAGATAAGCTGCAGGCGCAAATTACAGATGAACAAACGAACATGCTTCCAATTATGTGCACCTCCAGAAGGCTTACAGCAGTGATCAGGACACGACTGCTCACTTTGATTTCTGTTGTCACATTCAGTGTCCTTTTTTCTAAACCTGCAATGCAGCCAAAGCTCTTCTGTGTAGCGCCGAAATGACAGAAAGTGACTCGACAACTACAGTATTTTGATGATCAGTTAATCCTTCAAAGCTGCACTATGAGTATCTTTGTATTAACAGTGTATAATTTGCTCATGCTGACCCACAGAGAAATTCCTCTATGTGGCCTCAGCTCTACAAAGATTTTTAGTATCTTTCAGCTTATTGTTTTGTTTTTGGACCATAAATCTGGTGTTTTAGTTCAGTCTCAGGACCTTCCTTGTTACAAGCAGCAGCAGGCAGCTGTTTTCAACCCACTGTAGCCTACCGCAAAACAGCAGACAGACAATGTTAGCAACCGGCCGGTCAACAAAGTGCAGCATTTAGCAGCGAAAGAGACAGATATTTCTCTCGGGAGTTGGTACAGACCAAAACAGAGCTAAAAGGAGTGGGATTGATTGGAGGGTTAGTATTGCATTAGTCAAGTAAGCAGAAACACATGTTAATGCTGCTCTGTTTCTGCTGGATGTGTAAACAGGCAACTGTTTGCTAACATGTTTGCCATGATAACTTGATAAGGCGATAATATCTCAGTGTTGTGTTTACAGCCTTGTTGCCCTCAGTTGACCATAAGAAATAGATTAATTATTTGTAAAGTAAAAAAAAATGAATGCAGCTGTAAGTGAAGTAAATGCTGGTATGATGCTTTATGTCACTGTGAATTAAATAGCTAAGGGTTTTGGACTGTTTGACATACAAGCAGGCAATTTGAAAACAGCTGCAAACTGTGATAAATTAATCATTTATCAGTAATGAAAAAGTCAAGGCAAGGCAACAGCTGTATATTGATCCATGCACCATGGGAACCAGCTTTCATCAGTGCAGAACTGTGTTAGTCCAATCTCTGCAACTTCACAGAAAACATTCTGCTAGAAAAAGATGATGTTGAGCCTGTCTCAGCTCCGGATCAGTTGAACCCCGTTAGTTTGACTATACATGTTTATGCACAGCAGGTTGAGGATACTGTAACAGTTCAGAGAGTTTCCCAGCACACTCACATGACACCTTCTGAGACTATTAGTCTACTGATACCTTATTGAATGGTGCAGTCACAGAGGTCTACGCCTTTGGGTCGGCGAGGTCAGCGAGAATACAGACTGTGGAGAGTACAGATTGTGTTCAGAAAAGTTTAAACCAGAAGAGGAAGAAGCTGGGTTACTTTGTAGTCAAACTTTCATAAATGATTAATTTCTTGAACTGAAAATTGGATTCATACTAACGTAAAAAAAACTATCATCACCACTTTGTGTAGACAGCAGAGTCCCGTTTCCCTAATTAACGCTATAACACTGTATTAAAAACCATGTCTCCTTCATCTTTACAGACACTGTTTGATTTAGTCGCTGAACACTTAAATGACTGTGCCTTTTGTGTGGTCTCACCTTGGATTCTGCCAGTTTTCATGGTGGTCCTGATACATAGAACTCTCAGTGAGTGTGCCCTAGCTTCACCACAGGTGAGGGTAACGGGGGGCATGTGGGTAAGATAGATTTCAGTTGCTAGTGAGATCGGGTGACTGGTGTTAAGCTGCCGGCCCTGCAGAGTTGCTCTCTGCCTAGAAAATACAAGCTCAAGTTACCACGCTGTTAGCTTCTCTCCTGGGTCAGCTTGTTTTTATACATAAAATTGAAGCTGGTCAAATCATCTTGTTTCGTTGCTCCACACATACTGACCAAACTGTTACGGCATGGCTATTATTTTACAGGATTGGTAGATGAGTCCAACTCAGTTGTTGACAGTCATTTGATCTTGAAAATTGTTTATAAAATATCACAATTGCAAAAAAAAACAAAAAAAAAAACATGACCAATATGGCCTGTCCTTTGATAGGGCATGATGTTGGTTGAGTGATGCTGGTGGACAGAGTGATGTGAAAAATGAACTGGAATTTTCTAAAAGTATAATTGTCTGCTGCCTCTGCTCCTTAGTCGAGGGTACAAGTGCATTCCTTATCCACCCCCATGTTCTTTGTCAGTTCTTCCTCTCGCCACTCAATTATGTAACCACTCAACTTATGTAATGATATTTAATAGCAGCAAGTGATGACATAAGTTCTGCAAAGCATTTTGTACCATTTCAAGACTTTGATAATGATAATATGCTCTGCCATCTGTTGTGTTTCACAAAGATAAAACGTGTGTATTTCATGGTTCGTTGCCCTGGGAATTTGCGACAGTAAAAGCTACAGTGTAGAAGCTCCTTAAGGTGCAGGGATTCTGTGTTATCAACTGCTGTTGATCAGATCTTTGCCATCTGGGAGTGATTACCACGAGAAGAACTGACTGACTGCAGAATAACAAAAACAAGCTCCTCTCTAAAGATAATGCTCACCAAGAAAAGGCTCCTGTCTGTCATCCCTCTACGGACACAACACACACATTCAACTGCGCAGCGTACATAGATCACATCCTTGTCACATGTCTGTGCTTTGCTGATTCGCTGAGCTTCCATGGGATACCATTAAAGTACAAATCCTGCCCGAAGGAAAAACACAGCGCTGAATATGTATCTGGTGGTAGAGCAGCCACTGGTTTCTGTATGTAAGAGAACATCTTTTGGACAAAATACAATGATTTTTCAAATGTGTGAATTCATTCTCCCTCTTTGGTAATCATAAATACAGTTACTTACCTGTTGTTTGTTTACAAGATATTTAGGGGGTAAATACATTGACAACATGCTCCAGTCACAGCTAGATAGAAGTAGTTGTCATCAGTCCTCTGGAGTTTGTCCACAGGTGTTTTTTCAAAACTGTAGGAAATCTCTAGAAAAACACAACTAGCTATGTTTGAATGTTTGCAAGCATTCATGAGAGATTCTATTTAAAATCTTAGATTCTTAGTTTCAGATCAGTTCACAAATGCTTTCTTCATCACTTATTGATCAATTCAAGGTAAAACAGTGCAAACAAAGGCTTTGTCATACACATAAACATAGGGACAGCACAAAAGGAGATAAACCAGTCCACACCATGATGCAACATTCGGTGTGCAAAGGTGTTCTCAGAATGTAAACTTTGATTTTACTGGCTCCTGCTATAAAAACCAGTTCATTACATTTTACATTCAAGTGTTTTCACCGGTAATTACTGTTGGAATAATATGTTTTGGCAAGATGAACAGATTATAGAGTTTACTTTATAATGTCATCAATATTGTCTTCTGTGTTTCAGAATTCGAAGAGTGCCCAAGGCCTGGTGGGACTAAAGAATCTAGGAAACACCGTAAGTACACCACGTATAAATCTAATTCCATCTGTCTGTTGCCTAAAGTCTCACAATCATGGCATCATATTTTGCAGTGGAGGGAGAAGCTCACTCTAAATTCCCATAATCCAATTGGTGTTATTGATAGCAGTTTGTTGATATCAGGTGGAGTCCACATGAGAGTGGTGGTCCAGCAGAGTATCTGTCTTCCAGGCAACAGGCCGAAGGACGACTCCTAAAATAAACAATGTTCGCTGTGGTGTGTGTGTGTGTGTGTACAGTAAGCAAATCAGAGAGCTCTGAACTATGGACAGGGGAGGGCTTGTTCTGTCTCTCTCTCACTGGTTTGATCTTTACAGATTGCACGTGTCTCATGTGGAAACGTGACGGGAGCTTTAAATACACAGTGCTGTCTTTGACAACATGTCTGTGGTACTACTTAATACCCAGTAATTATACCAGGGTTCTTCATTTTGTCCTGTAAGCTTTTAGAATTAATGAATACATTTCCGGATATACAAAACTTTTACACATATTGTACATCTATCCATTTGAAAGTTATTGTCCAAAAGTATGTCTGTATGTACATATTGACACATAAAGAACAAAGTACATAAGCAATGAGCTTCCAGTGCACAAGTACAGGGACAGAAAGAGGTTTTTGGGAATTTAGGTTATTCGCTTTCTTGACAAGAGTTGGATGAGAAGATAAATACTGTTCTTACGTCTGTATGGTAAATATGAGTTTGGTGCCAGCAGCTGTTTATTTTGTTTTAGCGTAGAGATTGTAAACAGGGGGAAACATCTTTTTCTTAATCTGTACAAGAACACAAGTGGTAAAAAACACATTGTGGTTTCATGGGAGGTTATTGGCAGGACTATTTTTTTGACTGGTGCAGTGATTTGTGATTTCTTACAGTCTTGTTCTTACAGGAGGTTGCCAGGCAACCAGCAAAGACTCAAAGAAGTTACAGCACTTCAAGAAACAGTCCTGTGTATAACCCCCCCTGTAAATCCACAACATGTTATTTTCGGTCTTTTACACTAGGTTTTGTACAGGTTAAACAAATGAGATGCTTTTCATTGACCTAGTCTTTATGCTAAGATAAGCTAACTGGTTGCTGGCCTCAACCACACTGTTGGCCCTATCTTCATAACAACCATATAGTCATGGGAATGGTATCAATCGTCTCATCGAACTTAGCAAAAATATGACTAAGCACATTTCCCTAAATGTCATACCATTCCTTCAATTTGCTGGACTCCACTATGGAGAGCATGGTCAAATAAATATTATATTTTTAACTAGATTGTAAGGATACTGTTTGATTGTGCCATCTTTAAACACTGTAAATCATGTGCAGCAACACACGTTTTATTGAGCATGTGACGAACAAAATGAAATATAATCTGCAAAAATCACAAGTTTCAACTGTAAATTCGAAGTGCAAAGGGAGTTTTTCATTTCTTTGCAGCAAATGAGAGTCATCAATGAACGAGGAGGGCTGGAAATTGATGCTCTTTAATCCGGGAAGGGAATCAAACTGTTTGTGATGTTTTTCCTCGCAGTGTTTCATGAACAGTATCCTGCAGTGTCTCAGCAACACACACAGCCTGCGAGACTACTGCCTGCACAACTCGCACCGCAGAGACCTTAACAACAACAGCCGCACCAACACAGCCCTCATGGAAGGTGAGAGACGTGTCACACAGGCCCCCTAGAGTCCAAAACGAGCACTTCTCACAGCTGCTCGCAAGTGACACACTCATTACCTCTGCACCAGATTTACATCTTTCAGAACACGCGTTAGGAAAAGAGGCAAGCTGATTCTGTTTTTGAAGGACTGGAGAGGCACTGAGACACTTTTTATTTTTTTAGGATTTACAAAATCGTACTCAGGATAAGAAAATTAGCTGTACTGTCAGTTCACCGTCAACCTGAATACTGTGCACTGTAGCAGTTTTAGGATTGACCAAGTGCATTTTATGTCCCAGTGTGTGAGTAACTTGAGTGTTTCTGTTCTGGTAGAATTTGCCAAGCTGATACAGACCATGTGGTCGTCATCCAGCAGTGAGGCGGTCAGCCCGTCCGAATTCAAAACTCAGATCCAGAGATATGCTCCCAGATTTGTGGGATACAAGTAAGCTGCCATACATCTTTTAGAAGCACTTGTTTCTTTCTGACTGCAAGAGTAGAAGTCTGGAGATACAGTATGTTCTGACCGACTGACTGTTTCCATGTCTTGCAGCCAACAGGATGCTCAGGAGTTCCTTCGTTTCCTTTTGGATGGCCTGCACAACGAGGTCAACAGGGTCACTGTCAGGCCGAGAGGGACTGTAGAGGACTTTGACCACCTGCCGTAAGTAATCTGTCTGGCAGACAGTGCATGTACCTGCACTGACACCGCTCTGCACAGGATCAACATACCTGATGTACCTCTAAATAGACAGAAACACCCAGAAATTCTCTGCAATTGCTGACTTATATGATGAATTTGTTTAGGTGATGCGAGGAATCTCAGAAATGAAATATGCTTACTTTTTACCCATGATCAACCTAAGAGGAGAATGACACACACTTTACCTTAATGATGGAAAAACAAGATTGCCATTGTATAAGCCTTGTATATATTACATATGGTTTACTGTATGTAAACAAGGCCAAGACTAAGGCAACATGAATCATTAAGGCTGTATCATGGAGCTTTCATTTGATGCTGTATGTAACAGTTTCACCTCCTCTGTTGAGCTGTTGCCTTTCAGGGCCCAGATCAGCTTAACGCTCCAAATCTTCTTGGATATAATTTTCAGTTATCTAACCATGGCTTGTTTAAGGGTCACAGTTAATCTCAGTAACTTCCAGTATTACCCTCAAAATGCATCCACCCTGCCTAAATCTGAAAAACAATGCAGATGAATATTTTTTTTCCAGTTTGAAAATGTGTGTCAGGGTAGAAAGTATCTTTTTCATCCTTTATTCCCACCTACAATAAAGTAGGTCAGCTCCATAAATAGTGTCTGTTTTCACATATTACCCATTACATTATCAGCCCTTTCACTGAATGAGAACAACCGACTGTGATCATCTGCATGTCTCTGCCTGTCTTGTCCAACTTGGAAGTAATATTCTAACGTACTCATGTCTAATCTGTGCTCCATGTTCAGGGATGAAGAGAAAGGGAAGAAGATGTGGAGTAAATATCTAGAGAGAGAAGACAGTAAGATAGTCGGTAAGTAGAAATGCATCAAGATCAGTTTTGACCAGGTTTTTAGAAATTGACAGATCCTGCGATGATGATGACTCAACTTGTTTCTAGGTTTATAAATACTATTTGTTTTACACATCAAACTTGTTGCCAGTCTGGACTTGGCATGATCAGGCTTATTTCACTGAAAACTAAGAAATTGAAATGATCAGCAGAAAGAAAAGTGCAATAGTTATCTTCTCTTAATATTTTACATGTTGGTCCAGTCATCAGTGTCATGTTTTTTTCATGTGGTCTTTGTTGTCTTTCCCGCTCTCACAGACCTGTTTGTAGGGCAGCTGAAGAGCTCTCTGACCTGCAGCCACTGTGGTTTCTGCTCCACTGTCTTCGACCCCTTTTGGGATCTCTCTCTGCCTATCGCCAAGGTTAGGAAACACACACACACACACACACACACACACACACAGCTGTAACATAGACAGGTGAATGTTACATAACAAGTCCAAGAAGGTGAACAGACACAAAAGTCAGGTGATGCAGAGGTGACTTTCTGTCTGTGTGTTTTTATAGACATGTTTGAAGCATTAATCAATATCTCTCCACAGCTCCTAACATCAGCTTTTTGGTTTCCTCCCTGTCTCTGTTTGTGCTTCGCTTTGCTTTCTCTGTGTGTGTGTGTGTGGGTGGTTTGCTTGTGTGCATGCTAATGTGACTGCATCTATGTTTGTGCTCAGAAGGGCTATGGTGAGGTGAGCCTGATGGACTGCATGCGGCTCTTCACCAAAGAAGACGTCCTCGACGGGGATGAGAAACCGGTAAGAACTACAGTATATGTTTCATATCATTTTACAGCTTCAGCTATGCGTGAGCGACCTGTATGTTTAAACAGAGATGCACTGGTTTACCCAGCATTCTTTCTTTATTTCAATATTAAACCGTATTCCACTTGGGGCTTAAAAAGTCTCCATTCTGGTTACTTTAAGCTACAGTAGAAGCCATATGATTGTAGTAGTAATTAAAATTAAAAAGTGGAAGCTTGTAAACGGTGAGTGAACTAACTCAGTGTTTCTTCTTTCTCTGCAGACATGCTACAGGTGTAAAGCCAGGAGGAGATGCACTAAAAAGTTCACAATACAGAAGTTCCCCAAGATCTTAGTGCTGCGTATCCTTTCCTCTGGACAGGAGGGTCTGACGCTGATGTGCTATGTTAGACATGTGTCAGTGGGATGGTGTGTATGGTGTAAAGGTGGCAGCACTGTAGGATACAGGAGTCCATTACAATTCAAGAATTACCATGAGGCACCACAGCCCTGAAACAAATGACTCATTACTATTTTGCATTAATTTGCATGGATGTCTGATCACCATTAGATTTGTCAGAGTGATGAATAATCAGAGAAAATACAACTTTGTGTGATTTGCAAAAAAATGATGGAATGTGATGGGACATGCATACACATCTGTGCAGAATAGATCCAGCCTGGTCAGCTGAGATATACAGTCAGGAAACTCTGACATATATTTGAAGCCCAGTGGATAATTGGCTGTGATGATCACTCACATCCACCAAAGAGCAGATGTTTCTGCATTCACGCCCACGCAATGAGTGAACATATTTGTAGACATTCCTCCTATTAAAAAAACCTTGTACACAGTCGTACAAAATGTTTTCTGAATGTATTGAAATGTATGTACAGTTGTTCCTTGACTTTCCCGTCTGTCCAGACCTGAAACGCTTCTCTGAGGCACGAAGAACCAGCAAACTGTCCACCTTTGTTAACTTCCCGATGAAGGATCTTGACCTGCGGGAGTTTGCCTCCGAAAACAGCAGTAAGAACTGATTCTGATTAGACTACATTTCTCATGTTGGAGGTCTTACAAAGCTTTGGATACATCATTTAGACACTCTGTCCACTCTGTCAGTAATGCTGTTCAGGGCCCGTCATCACAAACATTCTGAGGGTCCTCTCAGAGAGCTCATAACACAAAAATCTGTCCTCCCTACTCCTGACAGTTTTTTTTGCCTTAGGAGCTCTCTTAGGGGCTTAGATGCTTTGTGAATAACCACTATCGTTATCGGGATCCAGTCTTAAGTGAACAAATCGCACATGCATTCCTCTAATGCTGGTTTGTGCATATTCAACACACACCTAGGAACCTTCTGCAAGCACTGGTTTCTCATCGGACCGGTCAAAGTGAAAACTACAGCCGTTGTGTTGTTGTTACAATGTAATGGTTGTAAGCCAATTTTCTGGCTTTTATGATGCACATTTATGAATTCTGAAAAAAAGTATTTTTATTGCATTTAAGCATTGACGCCTGTTGTCGCTAATTTGCATCAAACCTAAATTTATATCTATTGTATGTGCTACAGAAAAATTAACAAACTCCTCCTAATTTAGGATCAATTTGAAAGCAAAAACACAAAGAATTATTTTTTTTAAATATAATTCTAAATAAATTCAGGCGTCAAGGGGTTAAATCCAGCAAATACCTAATCAAAAATCAAATATATTGAGCAGCAGTGCAAAATGTTGGGGGTTATCAAGTATCATTATCATGTTGGAGTTGAAGTTGGAGTAGAGGTTGTTCAGACAGCAGGACCAGCTGCAGGCTTTAAGTTTGTTTTTGTTTCTGTCCTGTTGCAGTAAATGCAGTGTACAACCTGTATGCAGTGTCCAACCACTCAGGCACCACTATGGGCGGTCACTACACAGCCTACTGTCGCAATCCCAACTCGGGAGAATGGTACACGTTTAATGACTCCAGGTAGGTTTGAACACCGTCACCCTCCTCAATCGAGACATCTGTGTTCATGAATGTAGTTTGCATCATGGTGAAAGACACACACAGAGGAAGGGTAACCTCCCCCTATGCCAATACAACTGGCATGATATTCCTCCTTCTTCTTCTGGCACAAAAATACCACACAAAAAAGCACCAAAGCTGGTTTGAATTTGATCTCCACTCTCTGGCTGTCAAATTGGATCAGCTGCACACTTATTAACAGTTTACACATTTCACTGAAATTGTGTTGGTAATAAAACAGTTTCTAAGTTGATGCTGCTACATGAAATTACTGTATACTAATATTTACCCTATATATAATACCCTATACCATCAAGTATGGCAAACTCAACACATTAATTTTGCCAATTACAACCCATAAATATTATGATGTTTTGAGTTGTATGAACATTTTTACTTAGAATATTTATTGCTGAGATTTTCTATTCACAATTTTACAATCTCCTATTAATTACATATTGGTTACGTATGAGATAGAAGAGATAAATAATTCACAATGGCTCTTTCACGACATGTTAATTCAGGCTGTTATCAGTAACCTGACCACATCAGTAGTTACCATGGCCACACTGTGGTTCACAGATAAGCCAGTCAAACTGCAGTGAGTGTAGCAGCAGCAGCAGTACTGAAGGGTGGAATAATGGCAGAAGGTGCAGTTAATCCTCCTCACCTCCTTTATCTCCTCTCCTGCCTCTTGAGCATCCAGTCGCTCCCTCCGGGCTTCTTCCTGCTACGCTGCAGTCATTCATAACACACCACTCCACTGCTCTCTCTCATTCTTACTGAACATCATATATTACACATCTCATGCATTTCCCCAATCTCCCGCTATTGTTGAATCCCAGTGGAGCAGTTAACAGGCACCATATGCCATGCGTGGTGTATACACTGGAAAAAATTGAAAACTGAAAAGGGAACTCAGTAGAAGTAGTTGGTGTATGTAATAATGTAGTGCAGCTACATCTACTTGTACTATGTAAAGTGTGGAAAGATGCTGTAATGAAACACAGCTGTATATCTTCTGTTTCCTGCACAATGCAGATTCTTTTTATTGTTAGTGCATGTCTAATTTACTACTTTGATCAATTATCTAGTCTATAAAATGTCAAAATAGTGAAGCATAGGTTAAGTTAATAGGAAAATGAAATAATGGAAATAAAGCTAACAGTAGGAGTGCAATGTGTTGACATGCAGACAAAAAAATAGATTTGTGTAGTGCCACTAACATGACATGCCTAGCCAGTAGTAGTCACTACACAGTCGGTCTGTGAGTGAAGGGAGTCAACAATTTGTCAAAATAGCTCTTGGTTTAAGGTCTTAAACACCCTGAATTTTAAATGCCGTCTTCACCATGGCTCTCGTTTCTTACCATGCAACCTGCCTCCCTTGTCTTTCTTTCCAGAGTAACGCCAATGTCCTCCAGCCAAGTGCGCAGCAGCGACGCCTACGTCTTGTTCTACGAGCTGGCTTCCTCCTCACGGATGTGAAGCCTCCTGGAGGACGGCGGGCCACAGCACCACTCTGACTGACGGACAGACGGATGGAAAATAAGGGTGCTGGTGGAGCCAGGCCTATTTTGGTCTTGCATTTGGACATATATCTCACACACACACACACACACACACACACACACACACAGAAAGGCACACACCCCCACCGGCCTGGAGGCTGCTTCTCTCCACAGAGAGAGCTGGAGAGGGGAACACTCTGGAAACCACAGGAACCTGATCAACCAGCCCTGCTTTCTTTCCCTCTCTGTCTTTACTCTCATGTCTTGCTCACTCTGGGTGGAGGTGTGTGTTTACTGTGTGTGTCTGTGTGTGTGTGTGTGTTTGTGTATGTGTGTGTGTGTGTGTGCGTGTTTGTGTGTGTGAGTGTGCAAGGCTGATACAGGGCAACTGGTGAATCTGTCTCCATCTCAGAAGTCCCTCTCTATGCACTGCAAACTGAACTCTCATCCTGCCTCCTGCCCACGCCTTCGCTTCTTTTTCTTCGACTCTTGATCTTCTCATTTGCCTCAAACCATTAAAACTGACTTGTTGCAATTTTTGGACTTTTGTCTGCTTTGAATTCATGTTGTTTTTATGCTGTTTTTTTTTTCCTTCTTTTTTGTTTTCCTCTTGGGGCGGGTGTTATTACCCCAGCACCATGAGCACCATCATCATCACTACCACCACCACTTTGGACTGTGGATAAATTGGATGAATTGTGCTTAGTGTGTGACTGTAAGAGGACTGGTCATGGTCACAAGGAGCTTACAGCCCACCGGCCTGCTTGGTTTTCATGGCTTTCCCTTCCACGGCACGACAACACTCCCATGTCTCTGTTGGCATCTTCTTCACTCTCTTTCTTTATATAAATGGTTAGGAGGCCGGTGGCACTGTGAGCATTTCAGAGGACAGCCCTTTAACATGTGTTTTATTTTGTTTCTCCTACGTGTGGCTGCTACTGATGTTTTCAAAGTGCTGTGAATGGATGAATGGACAGTCCAGTACAGATCTGCTAAGGATTAATAATATAGACAATAATAACGGTAACAATCCTCATCGTCAGCATGAGGTCTTTTCTTCCTCTCTTGTTTCATGCCATTGAACAACACGGAAAGAATGTTTTAAAGAAAAAAAACACTATATCTGTATATTTTTATATCCTGATGCAATATAGAGAATGTACTATTCAATGGTGCTGAAAATGACCCATAACTGTTTTCAGTTGGTTTATTTCCCAGGTTTCAAGAGAGAAAAAAAAGTTATTATTTATGCTTACAGGTGAAAATGTGATGAGTCACACTTTTTAACAGTGGCAGTCAAACACATGAGTATATAAATATAAATATATATATGAATAAAAGTTAACAAAACACTGGTTTTACTTCAAGTCTTTGTCTTTTTTTAACCTCTGTGAAGGAGCGTGTGCCCTGTAGAGCAATTGTTGCTCAGACGTTTTGACTGTAACATGCAGCATTTGCACAGGAAGAAGAAATAGTGGTGAATCATGGATAAAGACCTCAGATTAAGCAAAGAAAAAAAAGGACTGACACATGGTCTCACAAACTAAATCTGAGGGCTCTGGAGATAAACAACAGGAGTTTTACTTCTTTGGGGCTCAGGCAGTTGGCTGTGTGCTCAGTTATTCAGAGCAGCTGATGAACATGAGGACTGAACTCCATAGTGGTGACTAGTGGGCAGGTGAGGAACAGCAGGTGTGCGACAATGAGGGAGCTCTGGGAGAATGCAATGTCAAATCACTGGAGCGCCTCTTCAAAGGATTGGCTCACAGTTTTCTGAGTCTTAAAGCTATACTCAGATGCCCACACTGTATGTCCACTGAAACATGTTCTATTTGCTGTAGTCACTTCTGTTCCTGCTCGCCACAAAGAGATCCCCTCCTGAAGCATTTTCCAAGGAAGTGATGGGGACCAAAAAACTTCTAAGTCAGCCAAGTCAAGTGATTATCTGGAAAGTTGGAGCCTTTTTCTTACATACTTCCCTCTTTATGTTACTATTGTTCCAATGCAGCTGAACAAGGCACCAGTTGTCAGGGAAACACACAGAGAGAACTTTGTACTAAAACCACTGTAACTTTGATAGACATCCACGTGATTTGACTCACTCACTATGTTTTTCTGTGTATTTTTTACATGAGACATTTGCCACAAACTCATTCTGGCCAGTATGATCAGGAGGGTTGTTTACGGCAAGAAAAACCTGCTATGAATACGAATAATAAGTATTATCATCCTCTAACAGTGTAATCCAAACATTTAGCCTGTAGATATTCAGACAACTCAAAGTCTGAGAGTTTATTTGGCTGCCAGATTTTTTTTTTATGAAACTAGTGTACATAGCAGAATCACACTTTAGTGACCTAATCCATTGTGGGTAGAGACAGCTCAACCGGCTCTCCTATCAGCTTAACACCGCAGAGACACACACCATTTTCTTTTGATGGATCGCTCCGTAATCATTATGGAAGTGCCGTGGCCTGGCCTACTTCTCGCTGCTCCATTATCCATACGTGGCCTATTTCTGTGGTCCGAGCTCCGATGTCATGAAAATGTCCAGCAGCCGGCCGTATTTCAATAGGCTGACACCCTGGAGGGACTCATCCGCTCAGGCACCAGAGGAAAAAAAAAAAAAGAAATGGAACCTGAGCCACATGCAGTGAAATGTTCAGTCATCTTGGATTAGCTCCATCATCAGACTGAGGTATTGGTGTCACTTCGCTTGGTGGCACACAATCTGCAAAATCGGAAATAGCAGTGCTTGATTGCAAAATTAATTAAGGACAAATTTAGTCCTTAAAGGGACTACATTTCTCCCTCTTACCTGTAGTGCTGTTTATCCATCTAGATTCCTGTTGCTGACTTCTGGAGATGTGGGCTGTAGAGATGTCTGCCTTCTCTCAAATATAATGGAACTGGGTGGCACTCGGCTTGTGTTGCTCAATACGCCAAAACAATACATTTTTTAAAGCTCAACATTTTTTAGAGCTGTCCCCGGAGCTCTACCCCTGCCACCCCGAGCCCCACGTCATCCTGCTGGTGATTCCCATCACCTTCGGCCAAGAGGAGTGGAACGCCATGGATGCCCACATCAGACTGCTCCAAACCCTCATCTGGCATCGGGCCATAGTCGTCTTCAGCCATGGAGACAAGTTAGGTAAACTAATGATCATTTGTGTCTGCTACGTAGTCTTAATGTTCACTGTTTAACTATATCTTCATGACGTGCAACCTGATACCTGAAACCTGAAAATAATGAATTTCATATCAGTTTGTAATGATGGAACCTCTATCTAGCCTGAAATTGTCATTGTGTTCATGTCAGTATGCTGATGTTAGCATTTCAGGTTAAAGAGCTCTTTGAGAAGATCCAGAAGATGATGGAGGCTAACAAGCGTCCCAGGGAAGTCCAGTACAGGATGTACAGCCAGGCCAGACAGGATGTGGGCATAAAGGAGAAGAGGCAGGGAGCAAGGGGAAATACAAATGACAGTGACGCATGATGGGAGGCCAATAGAAAGGAAGCAGGTGGTCTCAGGATTGCCATATATGCCCAGAGTTAGGTAGGAACTTTGATTCCATATTTCAAATTGGAACCACTGGAATAAAATGTGTACGCTGTGTAAAGTGTGTGTCATTGCATTGCTCCCAGCAGGGCCAGTTTGCTTTAAACCTGCTCTTAGCCTCATCCTGCTGGGACGGAGGAAGTAAGGGAAGAGCTCAGCTAACATGATCCTGGGCAGAGAAGAGTTCCAGGTCGCCATAAAGACCATCAGGTGCTCTGTTGGCCAAGGGACAGTATCAGGGTGGCCTGTCTCAGTGGTGGACACCCCCCGGTGGAGTCTGTTTGGCCTGGCCAGTCCCAAGCAGGTCACCTTGGGCATCAGTCAGAGCCCTTTCCTCTGCCCCGTGAGGAGCAAAGTGTGCTTCCTGTTGGCTGTGCCGGTGGGCTCGTTCAAAGAGGAAGATAGGAGAGCTGTGGAGATGTACTTCAGCATTTTGGGGAATGACGTGTGGAGGAGAACTGTGGTGTTGTTCACCTGCGAAGAGGAGCTGAGAGGAAGGACAGGGGAGAAATTAATCAGGACAAATGGAGAGCCTCTGCAGTGCGTGCTAGAGAGATGTGGTCACCGGCATCACGTGTTTGATTCAAACACACAACACGATGCCCAAACAAATCAGCTCCTGCATGGTGGAGCAACTATAGAAATGATAGAAATATGACAAAAAGAAAGAAAATATGACACAATCAAAACATATGAGCAATCGATTCTATGGCCTTGTTAGAAAACCTGCTTGTTGGACCCTGGACAGATGCTAGCAGCTGTGGCTACAATTTTGTACAACAGTTTATGGTGAAATGCTTCCATATGGAAGTCTATAGTTATTTAATTTTTCATCTGATATACTGAAATCCATGTCTGAGAGAAGCTGATATTAGTTTTGCACTGAATCAGGTTGCATCCTTACATCTTGTGTGTTTATCTTTCCTGACCTTAAGCTGTCTGTTTAACCTTCTTCCCATCTTCACTGAAAAACATAAAAACACAAAAATAGTTCCTTCTTGAAACAAAACTAAATATTAATCTGTTTTTAATGTTGATGTTTCAACGGAACCATAATAAGGTCTGAATGGTGATACCGGTACTGTAACCCGTTTGAGATGGATCTGTGCAGGCTCCAGGCTTCCTTGCGCTCTCCTTTCTCTGCAGTGGTCATGCTGTTGCAAGTGGATCGACACATCACCTTCTCCTGTAATTAAAGCATCAATCTATTTAAATAACATGGTGTAGATACAGTGGGACTTCAGAGTATTTGACACAATCTGAGCTAAAACAAGGTGAAGTCATTAATACAGTATGTCTGTTTCGGGTTTGGATGAGTCTCATAGGACTCTATGAATTTACGTAGGAGGGAGATATTCATCTTTATGCCCTAATTATATACAAAATAAGTTGTTCACACTGACTGTGCGAGAGTGTGAGGGTGGATTACCACCTGGCCAACACAATCCACTTATTGTTGACTGTGTTCATAGGCCCTTATTGTGTTTTGAAAGGCCCTGCTTCATGATTATGAGCTTTTTTGTATTTTGTATTTTTTGTATTTACCCCCTTCCTCAAAAAAAAAAAAAAGTGTTAAATCAATGATCTCAATCTGATTCACTGAAAACCAGGAGCCAGACCTGTTAGTCCAGGAGTGCTGGGCTAAGCAAATGCCCTGCAGCAAATTTGAGCTAGTTTGCTGTTGGTTTGCTGTATCTGTGCTGATGCCTTGACTGGTGTGATTGGTGGTTGTTGCTCCTGTCCTCCAGGTGGAGGCGGTGTAGGACAAACAGGCAGAGAAGATTTCTGGAGGCTTATTTGGAAAAGGGAAGCTGAAGAAGCAGTGATGAAACTCATGTGTAATCAGGTTTAAAGCTGTGTCTGTGACAGTTGTTTGTTGAACATCACACTTAAATGTAGGTGCGATGAGGTTTAAAAAGCCTTTTAACCTTTTCTGGATTCAAAACTTTTTTGACTGGTAATATGTTGATAACACATGAGCCTTTGGTTTGTTTCGTGAAGCCTGGTTCCCCCACACAGGTGCTTGACTTGTTGCCTAAGAGGCAACACCTCCTGCCTCTCCTGGTCTGATAAGTCTCTTGAGGCGGTACAAGTCACTGCTTTATGACCTGCAGCGTTTAGATAAACTCACAAACATGCAAATAATAATAGCTATTTATATTTCATATTCATATTCAGATTATCAACAGTGCATAGTGTGGAGCTGAGTGTCTAGCAGGCTGACTGGCATCTAGTTAAATGGCAAATAGTCTGCAAAAGTCTGTGGGTAGAGGATGGGCAGCACCTGAGGTCAGGGGCAGACAGAGGGTGGGGCTGCAGGTGTCTGCAAACTTCTGCAAGTACAGTCTCGGAATGAAACCTAAAGGTGCTTGCTGCAGCTGCTGCTGGCTAACAGAAGCAGCAGGTGAAGGCAGGAAAGAGCTAAAGGCCATGGCTTGTGCTGGAGCTGACTGAAGGTGAAGGAGAGTAAGAGGACTCTTGTCTGCTGCAGTCTTCCAGAATAGGCAGGTGGAGGATGGGGATGTGGAGCGGTGGCAGGGGTTGAATGTGTAGCTATGTAGAAAGGGCTGGAGGGTGGCAGAGGTTGTAGGTGGATTGGGGCTGTTCAGCTGGCTAAAAGAAGTTGTAGGTGGAGGTTTGGGCTACACCTACCTGAGTCTGACAGTCGCAGCTGGTGCTGTGGGTACCTGGAAGAGGCTTCAGGCAGGAGCTGGAGGTTTGACATGAATCTGATTGCTAGAATATGCAGGTGGTGATTTGTGCCGCAGCTGTCTTCTAGAATCTGCAGGTGGAGGATGTAGGTGGAGGTTCAGGGCACACGTGTCTTCCTAGTATCTGAAGGTGTAGAAGAAGGCTGCAGGTTGCTGGCATGGCTGCAGGCTGGATCTGGAGGCGGCTGTGGGTGAAGGTTTTGTTTGCAGCCATTTGAAATAAATCATTTGAATTTGCTGGTGTTGGCTGGTCTTTAAAGCTTTAAAATCTGACTAACCTGCTACAAAACCAGCAGAGTTACAATGAGTGGTGTGTTTGGGGTGATATCATTTATAATTCATTCTCATTATTATACCATGGATATGGATAAGATGAACATTTAGTACTGCAAACTGTACAAGACCACAATAAAAGAACAGAAGAGAAATGCAGGCAGTGGATGTATTTAAACCTAGCACAACCTGCAAGAAATGAATGAATGAAAGTGATAAATGAATAGTTAGCTACAGCAGAGAGATTATGATACAACTGGAGCAGCAGAATCATATACGTGTTGAATTGTAAGTTAAAAACTAGAAATATAAAGATAATACTTGGAAATCTAAATTCAGAATAATGTATGTGTATTAAAATTATTTAGCATGAAAACAAAGGTTATTTAAAGTCGAGCATTGCCATTGGCTCAACGCGAGTTTCCTCCAGCCAATTAAAGCTCTCGAAATGAAACACATCCGCATGACGGGGAAGTTCAACAACAGTTCAGAAGAGCACAGAACAAGCTGACGCTGCTGCCGTTAGCTACATTAGCTGCTGTCATACAGTCTGTCTAGTGTAGTTTCAACAAATATAAGTCACGGTGCTCAGTTGGAGGAGGTCGGCTAACATAATGTTTCGTGCCCTGTTATGTGGAGCTGTGGTGTTCCCAGGGCTTTTCTACAGCTTCAGGAAAATACTAAAATACACTTTCACACAGTGGAGCGATGCCGACGTGGTTTCTGTCAGTGAGAGGTCAGCAACACCGACACGAACCGTTCACCGCACCGAACCCCTGAGATGAAGCTGTTTAATGTTGTCTTGCTTATCTTTAATCTTACATGGGTTGTGGAGATTTACTTAATGTGTTGTATTAGTTCATATAAAGAGCTGTTGCATTCGGTACCTCATGCGAATGAAGCAGGGCTTCAGTACAGTTTTTGTTAGAAAGTTTCATTCTCTTCCTCTGACGTTGAATAACATACGTACGACAGGTGTCATGTTATGAGCCATATGAAGAGTTGCAATTTTCTTCAATTATTCTGTCATATGTGTGTAATATGTCGGCCGAAGACACCAAATTCGACTTCTGAGAGGCTGAAGTATTTAATTTATTTACTATAATGTATGCATTAGTGCCGATAAGCAAGACACCAAATAAATTAGAATATATTTCAATGGAGTTTCGGGTAATTGTCTATGAACTATGTGTAGTCTCTTTCCAGTTTGATTTTTGTGCACGACTAAGATAATATTTTTGCTGACTGTTTCTTTAGGCTAGTCTCTGCCATCCATGCATCTCTGGCTACTGCAGCGGGAGTCACAGTTGTGACATCCTGCACGGACACCATGACTGACAGGTGATAGAACCACATTTGAATTTTAAATTTTTATCACTATGAAGAACATTTACACTTAGAATGAGTGAATCAGATCCTCAAGCCATTTGCGGCAAAGCAACACACAATAAATCAAGTAAGTTTACTGCCTTTTCACATCCTGTTTATTGTTTGCATATTTACAACATTAATTGGACCGTACAGCCACTGGTTGGTCAATGGGTTCGTTGTGTTCGGAGCTCCCTACATGGCCCATGACATCTACGCCATGTATCTGAGTCACTACCATATTCAGAAGGTCAAAGGTCACTCCAGGTCAGACAGCAGCCACTCTCTTCAGACAGTCAAGGCTTTCCTCAAGAAGGACTGGATGTTGGTCCTGCATCACCTGGTGCTGCTTCTCATTTTCATGCCCATCACTCTGGTAAGTATGTGGAGGAATCACTATCATCCTTACAGTGTGTTCATAGATGTGATTGGTCTGGCAGGAATGAACACACACACACATAGATAGTGTATATGAAGGCTGACTATGCACTGTGTCTGATTTGCAGTTCTTCAGAAGAGGACTGGGTGATTTCTTCATTGGATGCCTGTTCACCACAGAGTTCAGCACTCCTTTCGTCTCTATAGGAAAGATTCTCATCCAGGTAGACCATCTGGACAACATCATAAATTTCCCTCCAAAGACAGTCAGAGCTCTGCCAGTCACTGTTTTCACAGTTGGGATACGATTTACAACCACATAGCCGTTCCACAGCCCCGTCTGACACGGGAAAGTTTGAATATTTGAAGGTCTGAAGAAAAATTTGAGCTTGTTCCAGCTTTTTCTTGGGGAAATGCCCACTCTGTCTCAGGGACAGTATTACATTGTGTCATTTCCTGTGGGCGCATTTCTCAGCAGTGACTTAACACCAGTTGAAATGAGGAAAATTGGCAGCTGTGGCAGTTTTAAGGTAAAGCAGGTTGTCCATTATTCACAGGGTCGAAGTGTCCACACTCTGAACCCCGAACTGTACCTGATGGTCAGATCAGCACCATGCATGGTAGCTCGCTGCCATGAATATGTAAATCAGAGGCAAATTGTAAAGTGTTTTGGATAAATGCAATTCAGACTGATCAGCTGCAGCGGAAGAAGCATTCAGATGATCCAAAATCTCCCATTGGTCGTTCAGTTTAGATAGAGGTTTAGATCTGGTGACTGTAAAGGTCATAACAACTGACACTCATCATTTCCGCACTCATCAAACTTTCAGTGAGACCTCGTGCCCTGCATGGAAGCATCTGCTTTTGTTATCAGATTTTTTTCTTAGACACCCACCTGTGTGTCTAATGAAGATTTAAAGTTCCAATGTTTTATCACGTAAAACAAGCTGTTGTTATACTCCTGTTCATGTTCCTTCCTTCTCTTGTCCCCTGATGTGCAGCTGGGCCTTGATGACACCAGGCTGCACAGAATCAATGGCATCATTGTCCTCTTGAGTTTCTTCATATGCCGGATCCTGATCTTCCCCTTCATGTACTGGATGTATGGCCGGCAGTTTGGGATTCCCCTGCACAGAGTGGCCTTCCATCTGCCCCTGCAGTGCAATGTGGGTAATCTGGCAATCCTGGCTCCACAAATCTACTGGTTTATCCTTCTGCTGAGGAAAGCTAAGAGACTGTACCTGCGGCATAAGACAGGGAAGGAAGATGGAAACAAAGATAGACAGAGGAGAGACTGAGGAGTCCAGCTGTTTATAAAATAAGATGGTCTTACACTGAGACTGATGATGTGACAGAGTGTTAGGGCCACCGAAAAAAAGAGAATAAGTAATCATATTCGCTGTAATTTTATGAGACTAAATATTTTGCGGAAAAAATGGTAATATTTGAGATTTAAGTTTCAGTTTTTTTCAAAATATTTTGATTTTTGTCCCCTAACTATTGCCCTAATACCATCAGAGACTCTTCAACAGTTCAGAGTGCTTGTCATGCACTCCATCATTATGTAGCTTTTATCTGTGAATTTTGTCAGATGTTACTCTATAACAAAACTGTTTTTCATCTTGTGTTGCAGAGAATATTTTTGTATAAATAAAAAAAATAGACTCTTTAATTAATAAATGTATTAAATTATGTATTGATATTGTGTTCTCCTGAAGGGTTTGATGATAGGGAGGGATACACAAGGTGCCCAGACGTACAGACGATACATTTGTACATTTAAATAGCAAATGTATCCTCTACATCTAATTAGCATTATAATTAGCAGAAGAAATGAATGCTACTGTTGCTGGGATGAATTGGCTTTTTAATCACTCCTTACCCATAACTCTGTAAATTAGCGAAGTACAGCGACAACATTGACAACTGAAATTATGTCCTTACTTTATAAGCAAACAAACTCAGAAGCAACAGAGATCATTTAAGCATTTCGAGTGGAAAACATGGAAAAATCAGTGTGTCTTAAGCTGCCGATGAGACCAGCTGAGCGATCTTCTGCTGCAGTACAGCCTTCATCTCCGGGCTCTCCAGGTTGTCTGTGATGGTGGAGAAGAAGTGTCGGGTGTTGTCGCTCTCCAGCGGGTTGCTGCTGTGAGGGAAAGCTGCCATGATGGCCTCATAGTGGCTGAGGATCTCCAGACTGGACAGGAACAGTGGTTCACACTGGCCTCCTGGCATCATCACCTGGAAGAAGGAAATTTAGCACTGAGACTCTTATGGAGGGGAACTTTAAACATCAAAATGTCATCTGGTGGCATCTTTTGTCTGAAATATTGGTATTCTGACTTTGAAGAACCCTGTTATTTAAACTCTATGTGAGGTAAACACCTAAAGAAGTTGAAGGCAAACAACTTTAAATTTATATTTGTGTGGTTCTCAACTGAACTCTCAACTCTTTTTTGATTGGTGGTTACAGAAAAAGGCCTAGCTCCATGATATTTAGCTCAGGGTCACTGTTGCTGTCTTTACCTGCAGATTCATACTTGCAGGTTATACTTGCATCATAGATGTCTGGTTATACTGTCAGGATACTAAAGGTTAACACCTTCCAGCCAATCAGAATCTATAATTCTCAGTGGGTATGTTATCAATGTTAATATTTCATACCTGTATGTGCTGAACATGGCAAAAGAGCTGGCTGAGAACAAAAAGGACTTCCTGGCAGGGAACTGTCTCCATCTCCTCCTCTTCTTCCATTTGCGACTCTTTTGATTTCAGAGCGGAGTCTTCTGCTTTCTGAGTCTCTCTGGACATTTTAGGAGACTTAATTGAAGTGCATGAAGGATTGGCGTCTCTAGATGCTGGTGTTTTAGGAGACATCGAAGCAGAGACAGTCAAAGCACCAGATGAAGGAAGAGGCAGCTTGGCTCTAACCGAGTTCATCATATCCCTCACAGCGTGGGCGTATAACCTGCCAATGTGTGCCCAGCCGTCCACTGGCAGCCAGTGGGAGCAGCTGGACCCGCAGAGCAGCTGAAGGACTCGAAGCAGGAGGACCGACAGGCGGAGCTCACACGAAAATCTCCTCAGATCCAGGAGGGGCAGATACTCCACATACTCCAACGAGAAGGGGACGTGGAGGCGGCCTGAGATGATCAGCTCCCTCAGGACTCTCAGTAGTCTGGTCCACTGGGAGATGGAGCACCAGGGCAGGGTCTGGGTCAGAGCCACCAGCAGGCCTTTGCTGAACATGCTGACATGGTCGACCCGGCGCTGGTCCAGAGATAGATGGGACAGCATGGTGGACTGCAGGGAGTCCGATATAGAGCAGCACTCCATCCAGGCCAAAAGACCTGTACCCTGGCCATACTGGGGCAGGTCCAGCCCAGTCCACGTCTACAGAGGAGAGGGGAGACGGGACCAGAGAGGACATAAACAAACATACATTAGCAAGAATAGCTACACAATGACAGTGAAACAAAAACAAGGCAGTGCCAAACTTCACACAAAATTATACAATACTCCTTTTAATTAAATCACTAACAAAGAACTTAAGTCTCAGCTGTGACCAGCAGTGATTAATCCTGCTGTCAGCTGGTCTGGTCCAGCTCAAAGTTCACACAGCTTATCATGAACTATTTAAAGATTATTTCAGAGCATTTCTGCAACAAGCAACAAACAGAAGACCTTGGCTGGACTCAAAAGGTCAGCGGTGCACAACTGAGCCACCAACATGTCATTTTGTTTTAATGTTTAACTATCAAAGCCCAATAAGTGATGATGACCAGAGGCTACATGCATTTCACCACCGCAGGGCCTCCTCTATCATTACATGCTTAGAAGAGAGTTGGTATTTGTCAAAAGATGCATTCTCACACCTTTATGCAATAAACAATGAGAAATCTATGTAATATAACTTTTCCACATCTGCTCATTCACTGAGTTATTTTCAATAATGATTGATCTACTGACAATTTTCTTGATTGACCTGTTGTTTTCCCTCTTAAATGACAAAAAAATCATGAAATTGCTGTTACAATTTTTGGCCATTTTATCTTAAATAATTACTAAAACAATTAATTGATTATCAAAATAGTTAATTTTATTCATTTTCAATTCACTGTCTAGCTGAACAATTAGTTATTATGAGTAAATATGGGCAGACCAAGAGTGATGTGGACAGCTGATCAAAGCTCCCTGCTGTGCAAACTGGTTTTCATATGTTAAATTGGTGGCGTCCCCCTTTGTACTTCATCACAACAGACACATTATACAACAAGTATGTTGCATGTAGGCAGGAAGTCTTTTGTGTCTATGCATGGACGATGACACCATGGTGTGTTTGTACATTTGACTGCATCAAGAGGGTTTCTTACCTGCTCAGGTAGATCACACACAGTCAGCAGAGAGGAGGGAACTTCATTTTTAAAGTGCTCCCCCCAAACTGGCTTCAGGTGGAAACGAACAGTCCAGTCCAGTTCCTCCATCTTGTTGTAGAGCCAGAAAAGAGCTCTGGACCAGCTGCTGGGGGCCGCTGCCACCTCTGCACCCACCACCTGCCCCAGCATAGTCAGCACTGACACCAACAGCTCCTTGGTTTCCATGGACCAGTGGTGAACAGTGCCCTCTGCTGGCTGCTCCCAACACCTACACATTTTGATGGATACATGGTGAAATCAAGGTGAATGGTTGAGGAATTAAACAATGGGATAATAGAGGGTATGTGGATCTGACTGAAGGCCATAAACACACTAATCAAACAAACCTGAGAATCTGGTTGTGCAGCTGGGAGAGGACATAGAGGAGGGGAAAGGGAGAGGAGTCCAACACCCAGTGGGGAGACAAATCTGATTCCACAGACAAAGCAGTGTGGAGAAGCTGCAGACTCAGTTCTGTATCAAAGGAGCTTTGACCTGGAAGGAATACAAAGAATTGAGTTGGAGGAGACAGGTTCAAAATGATTTTCTTTACATAAACACATAATGTAAACATTTTTCACAAAGAATCCTGAAAGCTTATTATTAGCAAGCGATTGAACTTTGAGTCAAACTATTGGTCCAGCTCTCATTAACATAACATTTATATGTGCATATGTGCACTTCTTAAACAGAGAAGATGCTGAAACTAATATTTAAGCCTAGAAGGAGATAACCCATCACTCACCCATCGTGGAGAGGTTAGGCAGGACGAACATGTTCACGACCTCCTGAGGTGGCACAAAGCTTTGCCTCCTTTCTTCTCCCTCAACTGTCATGACAGGCATCATCAGCAGACCCATACACTTGAGGAACTGCTCTTTTTCATTGGCTGACAATGACCTGGTCTTGATAATTTCCTGTAGGCACCTGCAGAACAGACCACTACCACTCACAGCATCTTTTCCTTCACCTACACATTCCTCTGCCTCTTTTCTTTCTTCTTCATCATTTTGAGCTTCCTTTTGTTTTTCCCTCTGTCCTCTGAGTCCAGGCAGCTGCTGCAGGATCTTAGCCATAAGAGAGAAAGCACCTTTATTGAAAATAGCTGAATGACAACAAGACTTGACAGCGGCCTCTGGGTTCTGAAATGCAACTCTCGCTACTAAAGAGACTGCTGTGTTCAGATTGCCCTGCGACACCGCTGTAGATGCTCCACCTCCTCCTTGGATGATGCAGTTGAAGGCCATGTTGAGCTCCTGTTCAAACCCCTCGGCCACAGCAGAGGGGACAGAGCACCCAAAGAAGCCCCTGCTGGACAGTCTCAGCATGGCAGCCAAAGCTTTGTTCTTGTCCTCTAAGGAAAGTGCAGAGAAAATGTCTGCGATGACTTTCATCAGCTTCCTGCAGTGGCTCACATTTGCGCTGTCGCTGTGGAGTTTACTCATGAGGGTGGAGGTCAGTCTGATCAGTGTGTCGCACTGCTGGAAGGCTGCTTGGTTCTTTTCCAAGCAGTCCATCCAGTGATCTTCACAGGCGGCCCAGCTCTGCTCACAGGCAAATAACACTGCAAAGCTCTGATAGTCGTCCAGGCGGTGACTGATGATGATCGCGGTGACCCTTGCGTTCACCTCTGGGCTGCTCTCTGTAGCAGGGAGAGCCAATGACTCCAGCAAACCTCTCAGTATATCCTTGTCAGTAGTTTCAGGCACTTCTGCTTTCTGTAGAGCTGTCAGGACTCTCTGGACACTTTGTTCTAGTTTGAATGCTGAGTAGCTGGGATTAGTGCTGTCACACGCTTTCACAAGCCCGCTGCTTTGCCAAAACTGAGCGAGATCTGTGATAATCTTAAAGGCTTCACCAAGCTGCATCCTGCTGGGTTGAAACTGAGATGGTGTGTGAGACGCACGTAGGTCTCTCTGAGCCTCCCGAATAAGTTCAGGACTCAGTTTCTCATCATTCCTTTCTCTTATGCTGACGACTTTAGACAAAACATGTATCCTCTCTTTGGGTGGAAGTATGACTGCTTGGTCTATCAGAAAGGTTGTGTAAAGAGCATCGAGAGAAACAGAGAGGGCCTGGAGGCAAAGGTCTGTTGTAGATATGTGATCTTTAATGTCTTTAAGTGCTTGAAAGAGAATGTACAGGACATCAGTGGTGGGTGAAGGCAGATCTGACGGGTCTAGCTTTAACCTCTTGGCAGCCTGAGGGGACAGGTTGGAAGACTTGGAGGAGAGATGAGCAACTTGTCTAGCAAACATTGTCTCCATGCTATCCTCTCCTCCCACCTTTTCCTCATCTGGGCCTTTCCACAGTTCCCACCACACCTCCAGAAAAAGTCGGGCATCATCCTCTCTAGTAGGGCTGCTCCTCACGTGTTGCACTAGCCTTTCAAGCTCAGTACAGATCTGACTGTGAGGAAGATATGAGAGGAAACTGGCAAATGTCTGAGCAGCTGCCATTGACTTCACCATTTCCAGCAGGACAACATGGTTGACTTCAGGGAGGCCGTTCTGGAGGGGGAAGAAAGGGTTCTCCCTCCAGGCCATCTCCACGTCCTCTCCAGTCTCCCTGCACAACAGCTTCAACCACACAACACAAACTACTTTCTTTATCCAGCCGGCAGATGTTGTGGTGGGATGTGCACTGAGTTTGTCTTGTCTGCTGATTTCTCTGACTGCCTCCAGGACTGGATTTCCCACCCTGCTCCAGTCAGCTTTCAGCAGGGAGGACAGAGATGAGGGGTGACAAAGCTTATCAGCCAGGAGGAACGCACCCTGAAGAACAGCTGAATCTGAAAGCACAAGAGAGCAGACGTCAAAACTACATAAAGAACAATGTTTCATTAATTCAATGAAAAGGCAAACAAGAATAGCAATGCACTGCCAAGAAACTAATGATGTAACTTTGCAAGCTAACACAGAGGACAGGAAACAACTAGGACTGCAACTAGCATTTATTTTCATTATCAATTAGTAATTATTGCCTATTGGTTTTATTCATAAAATGCCACACAACAGTGATCACTGTCCCTCATCATCTCCCAGAGCTGTATTCAAAAAGACAAAAGTGGAAAAGTGCATGACTTAAATAAGACAGAAATGAAAGCAACAAATCCTCAGATTTAAGAAGCTGAAATCAGGTTATTGTTTTGCTTAAATAACAATAATTATCAAAAATAATAGACCATTAACTTTCTGTAGGTTGACTAATGATCAATGCCCCTCAACATTTATTTATAACATCAATAAATAATAGTTGCCATAACTGCTGACAAAACAACCTAGTTTTTTTGTCAGCTTCAATCAAATGGAGCGTCCGGTTTTCCATGTAAGAAAGGGAGATGTGTTTCAGAACTAGCTATATTACACAAAAACCCAGCGTTACCTTTGTTTATCATCAATGTCATAGCTGCTGTACGTATTTTAAATGCAGGCAAGATTTTTAAGTTACGTTAGCAAGCTAATTTTAGTCTGGTTATCAATGCTCGGTCAAAACAGTCCACTGAATCACCGGCACTACACAATATACCGCAACGTCGCCTGTCAAACAGATGAAGTCCGTCAAACCAACACGCTTTCTCACAGCTTCACAGCAGCATGTTAGCAGTTTCGTATAAAGCGCTTCCGCTGTTCCGCATCAGCGTGTGCAAACACAAGAGGGACCCGCTGCTCTGCTCAGGTGCCTTCACAGCGCCACCACAGGACGGAGACGGTACTGTAGCTTTAATGGCGTCAAAACAAAACCGTCTGCTCAGTCCAAAATGAACTCTCCTAACTCGTTTTTGGAGCCTCAGTAAGAAAATATGCGTGTCTTTACTTTCCTGATCTTAGATATAACACGTCAAACTAGTTTAGACCGAACATGCAGCCTAATGATAATAATGTTCTTTAGGAAGCAGTCTTTCATTGCGTCGTTTTACTTTTACATTTAGAGACGTTTTCTCAGTGTTATTTCAGCTGTCTAACACGTGGTGCGAGAGGCGGCACAGCCGAACAAGTTTTTTTTCCTCTTAACTGAAAGTGAAAGTATCCCTGCAACTGGGAAGAAGTCTGTGTAGTGCTCGAGCAACAAGGCGCGACATCTACCAGTTAATAATCATGGGTCTGATCCTAAAGATACTTATTTACTTGGGCGTATGTTCAGGTAAGTTATTAGCTCTGTTGACGATTGTGGCGTTTTTTGAGCTTTTGGACCAGCGTTGTACACTGAACTATACTATAGTATGATATACTGTACTATACAGTGCTGTGATGAACTATACTGTACTACACTGCACAATACTATACTATGGCTTACTATACTGTGCTGTAATATACTAGAATGTACTGCACTGTCCTGTACTACAGTATACTGTACTATATGTGAGCTGATCACACTGTTTCGTTTTGTGTGTCTCTCTCAGGTGTGCAGTCTGTCCATCGCATGTCATGGCTGCCTTGCCAGTTCACTGATGAGCGCGTGTTTCGGAACAATGAAAATCACACTGAGACTGAGCTCATCCACAGAGAGGCTATGCTGCAGTTTGGTCAGACAGGAGATGCTCCTGTTAACCCTCATGCCATTACTTTCCTGGTCACTGGTAAGACCTGCAGCCCAAAGGAGTAGCAGACTGAAAACTACTGTATTCTACTGTATTCTGTTCTGTTCTAGGATCTAAGTTGGACCTGCGGCGGTACGTAGAGGAAGTGGAACCAGAGCAGCTGGAGTGTGAGCTGCGTAGGTACAGTACAGAAGGAATCCATGTCCGCTGGCCAGTCCAGGCGGCTAAGGACTACAACCGCTGGTTCATCTGCACAATCAAACACACCAAAGGTCTGTTCACAGCCACCAGCTTCCTCAGACACCCGTCTGACCAACCGCCCTCAGGTCAGCAGGACTACCACAGCTGGTCTGCGATCGCGGACAGAGAGATACTCAGTACAACAGGTAGCGCTCTTTATTTATTTGGTACTGTAAGGTGAATATCAGTCCCATATCTCAGCTTAATAACAGTTTGTGTTCACATCCCAGAGCAAAAATCTCTTTCGCTTCTGCGTCCACAGCTGTCATGGTCGTTAAAACACAATCTCCATCAGTGAAAGTGGGCCTTGGTGCCCAACAAAAGCTCCACTGCCAGTTTGCTGTTGACCACAAAGGACCGGACGTCACTGTGGAGTGGCACTGGCAAAACCGTGGAGAGAGACTCAGACTGTTCAGCCATACCAGCCGCTCAGGGCAGACCCAGGGGTCTGGTGTTGGGCTGAAGAGCCTCGCAGGTGGAGATGCTTCTTATGCTCTCCCTTTCGCCAAGATGAGCAGTGAAGGGCTGTATGTGTGTTCAGTGTCGGTGACTCCGCTGTTCGCCAGTCTGGACATAAGTCTGCATATCGAAGGTGAGGAATGTCAGGTAGACTGAGCTACTGGTGGTCTTATTTTGACCCAAAAAATATTAATGAAGGTCTGCTAACTGGCTTTTTTGGAACTGCACCACATGGCCTTCATCAGTAGATGGAGCACAACTGTCATGGGTTGTTTTCTGTCAAGTGGACCTTGAGTTGTTGTTAGACATTTATTTACAAGGTCAAGGGTGAAACTAGTACTGAACTAGTACTAATAATGCTAATATTGTTGTAAAGTTGTTGTTTATATTATATTTCATTGTTTAGCAGCCTTTAATGAGGACTTTGACTTTCTTTTTCTTGGCCAGGCGCAGTGACTTCTTGGAGTCTTCAGGAAGTCGCTGGCCTGGCCATGAAACACTCCAGCACATAACCACCCATAAAACCACCACTCCTCATTTTTACACTTCAGTTTTTGTCCGGCTTTAACAAACAAGATGCAACGTGTTTATCAGTGAGCTTTAGGGGTGCTTCTGTGTTTGTTCGACCTGTCAGCAGAGCCAGGCTAGCTGCTTCCTCTTGTTTTATTGTGCCAAGCAAAGCTAAACAATCTGCTGTCTCTAGTTTCATATTGAACATCCAGGTATGAGGGTAGCATCAATCCTCTCATCTACCTCTAGAAGACAGACAGTGAGTGTATTTCCTAAGAGTCAAACTATTACCAAATATTTCTGTTTATCTGTAGTTCAATCAGCATTCGTCTGGGCCACACTCCTCTACATTAACATGCAGTATAAAGCTGCAACTAACCATATTTTCATTATCACTTAATCTCTCAAAATGTTTTTTTTTTGACTGACCAATCAGTCTATAAAATGCCAGAAAATAGTGAAAAACTTCTCTCATAGTTTCCTACAACCCGAGGTGATATGTTTTGTCTGACCAGCCATCAATAGGAGTAACTCTCTTTAATGAAGACAGCTGATGAACTCATACCAGAAACCTCTTGCTGAAATTGCCATGAAAATGCTCATTTAATGTTGTCCTCTCCTCTCCACAGAGGCTCCCCGTGTCTCCCTCAATGTCGGACCCACTCTCTCGCTGCAGCAGGGCGAGGAGCAGAAGGTTGTTTGTGAGGCGGCGGATTACTACCCCCTGGATGTGGAGATAGTTTGGTATGAGCAGGACCCGGCAGCGTCAGGCCAGAGGGTCGGCGCTTCGCTCCCCAAGGTGCTCCAGAACGTTCTGCTGTCCAGCCACAGACACAACCAGGACAAGACCTACTCGCTGTCGGCTTTCTTCTACCTGCAGGCTTCGCTCAGGGACTCAGGGAGGCAGTTTACATGCAGCGTTCACCATCAGTCGCTCAGAGTGCCCATCAGAAAGAGCTTCATCCTGACTGTGGAAGGTGAGGATACCGTCTCACATGATATACCGTGCAGTACCGTGAGCTACCACGCTGTGGCAGCAGAGGCACATATGTAACACCTACTGGAACGACATGCTTGTATGTTTTCTCCACTCAGAGCCAAGCAGCTGGATGTTTACCCTCACTGTTGGCTTCATTATGGTCATACTGCTGATCATCCTGTTTGTGATGCTGCGCCTCCTGCACTCAGGTGAGTGTGGAGACCCTCATACAAAAAGCCTGGTGAAAGGACTACATGAGTCTTTGAAATGAGTCCAACCTTCTGTCATAATCAGAAATAGTTTGATTTCATTAAGCCTGATTCAAACCCACTAGATTCAAAGGGAGGAAGGGTTCATTGGAGGTATCACTCTAACCACTGCAATCATGTCACGCATTGTGCACATGAATTACAGACCATACTAACTGTTATTGTTCATATTAGTTTGCCATAAGTGTTGATGAAGTGTTGATGCCTGAAAGAGTGATTGTCATTTATTTTCTCCACAGCAAGAAAACAATCTGTGAAGGTAAGATGAAAACAAAATTGCTTTTCTCTTTATGGTTTGATGAAACGTACATATATAATATTCAATCTCTGTGTATGTGTGTGTGTGTGTGTGTGTGTGTGTGTATGCAGAACAAACCATACTGAGTGGACAAACAGCGGTGAACGTGGACTGCTCTCCTGACTCCTCCTTCCTCAATCATATTTATGTCAGAATGTCTCAGACATTTGATTTTGGTTTGTTTTGTTAAAATGAACACAGGTTTCTGTGAAACTGAATGTGTTTTTCATGTTGCAGTGATTTTGCTGATGTTAAAAGTAAATGAAGAAAAAAAAATAGATTGGTCCCCTGGGCGAACAGTAATCGAGACATTATTAACTGGTGGAAATGCAGCAATCACATTTTAAAGGTACCATGTGGAGTTTTGGACTACTAGTAATATGACTGTCAAACTGGCCAAAAGTGATGTTTGATCACAAACCATTAGAAACCTCTTTTTGTGCCTGATGTCCATCAGAGGGAAAATCAACAACAAGAGACAGACTGTGTTTATTATTTCAACATAAACATGTCTTTTAAAAGATCTACATACCTACACATTTAAAATAAACGAATAACTTGTGTCGGATTGAGTTGCCTGATGAATTTATTGTCCACTTGTAGTGAAGAACGGTCTGTCAGCTTAAAGAGGCTCTTAGAGTATTCTGCAGTCTTGAAACTTTGATAAATGTACGCCCTAAATTACAGACCTTAATAGTCTTAATTAATTCTCCTTCTGCTGCTTCCTCTTCAAGCCACACTCAACTCTGCACACACAAGTAAAATCAAAGCTTCTTGTAAAACTTCCAGATGACCTCTAGAAATGCTCTGCTTTCGTATTATATGCTCTCTCATTAGGAACGCACGCTCACAAAAAACACGCTCGTAAAACGTACTGAAGCTCACTGCTTGTATATGCCGGCCGTCAGCTTTGAAGTGAACTGATGAGGAGGAACTTTATGCTGGAGTCCACACAGAGGACACCTAAACTGGTCAGCCAGGTCTGAGTCCATTCACAGGGATAAACACAACTTTGCCTAGACTGATACCAGATGTGTGTTTGTGTGGGAGCTGCCAGCACCCTGTGTGTGTGTGTGTGTGTGTGTGTGTGTGTGTGGCCCAGGTTTGATCACAAATGTTCAGAGAAGACAAACATTACATCAGCTCTGTATCTGCGGGAGAGTGAGCTGGGGAGATTTTCACAGACAACCCCCAAAAACTAGGGATGTTCCAGTCAAGTTTTTTTAGCCCCCATCCAAGTCCTTTAATATAGGGTGTCTGACAATACTGAGTCTGAACAGATATTTGTATTTACCGAAATATAGATTAAATCTGTATCTGACACTCAAAACCAGCTGTAGCCTTCCAAGCTTGGCGCACCTTATTTTGCATGTCCTGCTTCAGCACTATAAAGCTGATATAAAGCTATAATTTAAATCATGATGGGACTGAAAGCTTCAGAATGCGACTCCTGAAACTGCTGTGAGGGATCTGCTTGAGAGAAGAGGAGGGACTACAAAAACACTCACAGTAGCAGGCTGAGGTGGATACACAGCCAAGTACAGTGATGGAGGGGTGAGATTTTGTTCGGTTTTATTTTGGCTGGTAGGGATCCATTAAAACATGCCTGGATCGTCCCTGATATATGCACCTTTAGGATCAGTTCAGGACTACTACTACTACTAAAGACACAGGCATACGCAAACAATCAATTCAAAGATGAACAGTGCCAGTCACATGACCAGATAGCGGATAACATTTCAAGGTGAGGTGTGGATGTAGCATTTTCAGATACCTTGGCATAATTACCATAAATAAATAAAGATGATTTTATCTTCATTCTCATGCCAGAGCTTCCATCTGGCCATTAGTGCAGTCGGGTGTCTCAAAGTTTAACCACATTTTTACCATCAGTTCTATTGCTGCCTTTTCCAAAGGAGCTGTTATCAGTATTATTATCTCGGCCTGGGTCATCGCTGCAAGAAACACTGGAATTTTTTTATCTGTCTGCATTCAAAACATGGACACAAGCTAAAGTGCATTTAGATTCACTACCACAGATGCCGTTTGCATGGAACTCAGTGATTTCTGTTCACAAAGACCTGACTTTTCTCTCATTCATGGTGTCTCTGAGGAAGATGTGTGTCTCTCTGTTGTTAGCTGACGGCTTATAAAGTTGTTACGTTGAACATGTTAACCAGCCGTTGCCTGTTCACGTCCAGCAGAAAAGAGTGCTGAAACCCCCTACAGCCAGGTGATGGTTCATCATTATGAGTGACAGCTTACCAAACATCACATATAATCATTTAATTCATTGTGAATGTAAAAATATTGGTTAGTTCAGCTTTAAGGAAACATTAAGACTGAATTAAATAGGACTATATTTGAGTGACAGGTGTCAGTTATTGTCCTCCCTCAGCTCCATCCAGACTTCCTCCTGTTTCAGTCAAGTTGACCAAGTTGGCTTTTAATCTCGTCAATAATGGCGTCACTTTTTATAGAGGAACTGTCCTAATGTCTCAGATGAACACCATACAGTGCGATTTGACGGTCAAACAGTCAGAGCCTCTTTTCTCACTGTACATGTTGCATTGGGCAACACCTAAACATTCCTACATATGACACATCATTCCAGAGAAAATTACTACGCAAAGACCATCCAGCTTTTAACGTACAGGATGTATTTATCTAAAACGCCTACATGGCAAACATGCCCTGGCCAAAGCCACATTTGAATAAAATGCTCAATGTCGTTCAGTAAGAATACTTCAGAGGACTGAACTGCCCTGCACAGGTCACGTAGCTTCCTGTGGTGTGCATGATGTTTCAGAGGGGTTTCCACACTGTCAGTGCAAAACTGCAGTGGGGAAACTGTTGAATTGAGAAAAAGTGAAAACAGGCAGAATAATTGGATGTGGCAGCTTCAGTGAAAAAAAAAAAACAGATCTACATTGCTGTCAGTCCTCAAACAGCAACCACTGAAGGCCTCTGTGGAGCTGCTTTGGTCCTGATATTTGAACTGAGGCTTACAGTTACAGTGTGAAGCTCTGCTGGGAAAACCTCACTTTACTATTCACAGGAATACAGATTATGCTGCTTACGTAGTTTGAGGTCAGGGTGAGACAGTAACTGTTTATCACAGATGATTTTTCCTCAGAAACAGATGAACATGACCGTTGGGACACTACATATTTCATCAGTTCTGTGTAATCACAGTGACTTTATCCAGTCACAGGTCTTCAGACGATAAACCGGTTTGTAAGACAGGAGGCAAGCCAGGGCCGGCGCTGGAGATCGGTTGATATTACTGTAGATATATAGCACATAGAGGAGGACACGCACTCTAAATCCCTGAATGTTGTAACTGTGCAGAGAACAATAACCTTGGCACCACGCGGGAAGCTGCAGATGACTTCATGCTGCTCCAGCTGTATTCTACTTGGATCCTTATCAATGATCTTGTGTTTCCAGGTGTGCTGTTGCAGGTAACCTGAAAAGTAAGGACATGACTGTGCTAGCTAAATAAAGAGCAATCAGCCCTTCTTATTATTTCACTGTGACATTTTTATTTGACCAGGACCAAGACTTACTCTTTGTTGGTCCCATTTCCAAGTCTTCTGATTTCAGTGTGTTTATGAGCTTTTCAGTTTTAATGTAAAAATAACACGGACGCTGCAAAGATGTTGTATTTAAACTTTTCAAATAGTGTGGTCACTCCACGTGAACTGCAACTCCTAGTTACACCCTAGTACCACATTACAAATGACATGTGAGCAAAAAATTGATATGCAATACTTGAATCAACAAAAGTTTCTGAACATCAACCAAACATCTACTTTTAAACACCATGTGTCTGCGTTTTCGATGTCATAGTCGGGAAGTCGCCATCCAAAATTTATGCCGACTCTCCAAGTTGTTGGTTTGACTTGATGGGATGTTCGTGTGAAATTTCCCTGTCAGGAACTCATTTTTCTGATTATTCCAAAACCACATGAATTCACTGACAGAGTCTGCAGCCACGCAGCTCTATGAGACTATATTAGGCATAAGATGACCTCAGCTAAATGCTAAAATCAGCATGCTAACACATTCAATGTTTTTTCATTGTACCTACACAAAAATAGACATAACAGTGAAGAACAAGGACAACAAAGCTGAACAAATAGAGGTAAAGAATAGACCGGACTGTTGTTTTTACCATACTCACCAGTTTAGCATTTTAGAATGCTAACTTTTTCTAATTAGCGCTAAACTCAAAGAACTGCTGATGCAGATATTTGGTAATAAGCCAAAGCATGGATAGTAACTGGCTTGGGTTAGCCTTCTTGTTTTAGCCCTTTTACCACCCACTGTTTGACCTCCATTAACACGGTGTACAACTTCTTACATTAGCATTTTCATACCAACAGATTAAAATCATTCTTTTCAGTCATTGTGGTTATTTTAAAAAAAGAGTGCTCTGCCATGCAGCTATAACCTGACTTAACCTCCAAAGCTGGCAGTCAAACAGCATCATGAATCCTTGATGAAAAGCATGCTCAAAGGACCAAAATATGTTTTTCTGCTTTAATTCAGGCAGCTCATCCCTTATTGTGGGCATGTGTCAAAGGTTTGAAACTATTTTTTGCAATTTTCAAAGCAAAAAAACAACTCGTCCACCTCCTCCGTGATGCCTTCCAGTCAGCCGAGTGCCTGCGTACATGATTTCATTTCTAAGAGTTTAATTTCATCTTTGATCTTTGCCTGATGATAAATGAGACAGGCACACCTTGTCGACTGGAAAAGAAAATCACGTCAGGTCCTCACACTTATTCATATTCAGTGCGTCTGTCAGTGGATACAGAGGCTGCTGGCTGATTTGATTAAGGGTGGCTATGTCTCTGTGTCTAAGGTTTGGAGACTGACCCTCTGCTCCCGCTGTGTCCCAGCTGTAAACTGGTAACTTAAACTCAGTGGAAATTTCATGTCAAGAGCAGCGAAGGGCCCATCTGTGTGTGTGTGTGTGTGGTCACAAGTCCCTGTGACTGAACCGCTGGCCAGATACTTAACTACTGCATGCATAATGAAGATCCATGTAGAGCTAGTGGAAAATTCACTGTCTGAGTATGTTGTGAGTGTGTGTGTGTGTGTGTGTGTGATGGGTCTCGCTGAGCTTTCATCTGTCTGTGGCTTCAACTCTCCTCTTTTCTCCCCATCTCCTTTTTCATTTTTCCTCCTCGCCACAAATGTCCCCTTTTTGCGTCCTCCCCGCTGTTCATTCCTCTGTTTCTGTCTCTTGACTTCAGCTCGGAGCGAAGTGCAGCGCTGCTGTGATCTTTGAATAATAAACAGCTCTAATGACAGTCCAACCGTCTGGCTCTCCTCTCCTGAGCTGCTGTGACAGATCTGGAATAACACCAGACTGATTTCCAGCACAAAGGGTGTTTGTAAAAATAAAGCAGCTAATTGCCGTCACTGTTCTCGCTGACAGACCTTGACTCACACAGTTTATGTTCAAACTCAATTCTTTGCCCTGCCAGTTTCTCCTGTGAGGTCAGGTTGCATGAAGCTTCACTAATAAAAAAAGAAAAAAAAAAAAAACATGCAGCAGCTTGGAGGCGATGATCTCACGCATGCAGTTTCTGGCCTGGCTGACGATGCGCCGCTATCAGCCAGCAGCTACAGACGCTCTGGGTTTTCATGTTGAAACACCACGGTTGCATAAGAGAGAGAGAGAGTGAAATATGATTTATATGGCGCGCCGCAAACCAACATTTAAGTCAGATCGTAAAACGAGGACGTGTCATTGCATAGCTATGCAGAGAGCGTCATGAAAACGTTGGAAGAAAATTGTCGGATCAGTTCACGGGGGAGTTTCTTGGTTGTGTTTTTGGGAAGCGGGTTCCAATAAAGAGCGTGCATGTGTTTGTGTAGCACGATCACAACAAAGCAATTTGATTTATGTGGTGACTTTCTAGAGATAAGCATTGGCGACTTGGGCAGCAAAGTGGGACGTGATTGAGAAGGAATTGTTTTGCGTCATATTGAGATGAATGACACGAGGAGTATTTTTAACTTGTATGTGTCCCTCTGTTTGTGTTTACATGGAAACTGAAGGGGAATAACTGTAATTGATAGTGGACCTCAGAGACTGTGTGTCTGTGTGTGTGTGTGTGTGTGTGTGTTAGCATGCTGGTTACAGTGTCTAACCGCCCCTTGTATACCCTCAGTCTTAAATTGTTTCATTGTGTGCCATACCTTTCGAAGTGGTTGCTTCCAGCTGCAGGTTTGAGTGGGTGTTAAGCACATTCACACACACACACTTGCACGGTAGGACCGGGTTTCAAAGTGTCGTGGATAGTTCTGGTGGCAAGGTGCTGGCATCCACTGAAGGAAAAAGGTCAGATGACGAAGACGATCCATGGCTACCGCTGTCTGCTTTGTAAAAGTGCTGTTTGTTGATGTCAACACAGTCACAGATTGCTCCTCCTGTTGGTCAGCAGCATTTGAAAACTGAACTCTTGAGCTGCCTGTCGTGCCAGCTGGCTCTGAACGCAGCTTTTACACTCTGAGGGGACTTTAGATCTTTCTGATGTCAAGTGGAAATGGATAACGTGCATGTGCTGCCTGATATCTCTCTCAGGAGATGGTGGAGACCAAAGCCGAGCTAGAAGAGAGTGAATATTAGCCTTACCAATTAGCTAGAAACATGATTCTAAATGAATGAATGCTGATCTGTATCCACTTGCTGTGTAAAAAGACAACTGTTGGATAACAAGGTGACCACATCAGCTTAAAGGTGTCAGTATTGTGCTTGTTTCTGCTGCCCCCAAGTGGCACCATGCACCATGCATTCAAACGTGGGGGGCCTTTAAAGTCTTTTGACTTTCTGTCAGCATGCGACACTTTATTTTACAAACTATATGAACTATATAACCAACACTTTCCAAAACGGCCAGCTCTTTCAGCTCAGTTGTACCAAATCAGGTCTGTCTCCTGTCCAGCTGAAACACATCGACTATATCTCAGGCCTCTTCTAATTATGGACAAAAAGACCCTCTTCTTCATCACCTACCCAGGGTACGTCCTCTATGTATGAGAATAGTTCAGCTCTGACATAATGATATCTACAGTATGCATTTTCCAAGACTTGTGTGGAAACATCCCTCACTCCAACCTGCTCAATCTAACATTTGTCTGATTAAATTATCAGAGAAGCCTCGTCAGCAGAGGACCAAAAAAAAAACAAAAAAAAACACGAGGTAGAGATGGTCTTCTCTTCTCCAAACAGCCTTTCTCCGCATGTAGTACACTATAATTTAAGAACAGATGTCAAAATAATACTTAAGTGGGATCCATCGCTGATTTTATGAGTAGCTGGTATTCAGGATGGACCCATACTGAGATATGATTTAAATAAGTGGAGGGTAGGAGGTTCAGAGCAGAAAAAATCCTTTGTGGTGATACAGCATGTAGCAACCACACTGTAAGGCCTGCTGACAGTGTAATTTGTATTGAAGAGGCCAGATGTGTGTGTTTGTGTGTGTGTGTGTGTGTGTGTGTGTGTGTGTGTGTTTAGATGTCAGAGGAGCAGAGGAGTGCCCCAACAGCGTAACACAGGAAAGGTCATCAGGACAGATTCCCAGCAAGAAGGGACGTTCAGGGAAATCCAAACGTTACGTTCTCTCTCTGCGTGTCTGTGTGTTTTAGTGTGTCTCTGTTTCACACTCACATAGACAGAGGCACACACACATTCACACACACACACACACACACACACACACACACACACACACACACACACACACACAAATGCATGGTGTAAAGACACACTCCTGATTTATTGGCTCTCCAGGGCCCTGATAAAACTCATCCTGAATGACCTCATTTGTACTGCTAGAAGATGGAACAGACAGACACGCATGCATGTTGACTGTGTGTGTGTGTGTGTGTGTGTGTGTGTGTGTGTGTGTGTGTGTGTGTGTGTGTGTGTGTGTAGGCCTGGGGGTTGGTTAATTAGAAATGACACAACTCATTGTCATGACACAGAAACCCAGCGCTGACATGTTTGTGTCATTCTTCCTCCTCCACTCATGTTTGTCTCGTCTGTTTTTTCCTGTTTATCTTATTTCATGTTTTCACACCCTCTCTGGTTAGTGAGGTCTCTGCTCTCATGATTTATTCATTCGCTGATTTGTTCCATACCCTTCGCTGCTAAACCAGGCGATTGGTTAAGACCTCACCGAAACCTGAACATTGTTGTATAGACTGTGTCATTAAATTACAGTCTCACAGCTGTGAAGATGATTATTACTCACAGTATGTCCTTATACCTAAAGAACTTTTCATAGAAGACCGTCCACAAAAAAGATTCATGTGAGCATTTTCTGATCTGCCACTGCTGTGGTTAGTTTGCTTCAGATTGGTTAAGTTTGGTTAGGTTTAGGCAACTCAAACTACTTGGTTAAGTTTAGGGAAAACCTCAAAGAAACCGAAGAAACCAAAGAAAAGTTCATTGTTGATGAACCAGACTCATTTTTCATGAATTGGGGTAATTCTGCTGATTATCTGCTGAGTGATGTCATGTCAGAGTTGTAAAATCCCAGTGTTTTGGTTGTGAAACTGGCCTTCCTGGATCTTCTCCCTTCTATCTCATGGTCCTAAAGCACCTTGCCTCCACCAACGCAGCCCCTTGGATTGTTAAAAAAAGGTCACAATGTTCCTTACTCTACTGAAATAATGCATCTCAATACTATGTTTTTGAACATTACACTGTACAACCCACAGGGACCACAGCGAGGTCAGAACTGTAATATTTTCCACTCTAGCAGTTGAAGTAACACAGGATGGATTTCCCCCAAAGTGTTTTTCTGTACAATGCCATGACAGTTTACTCATGTGAGACCAAAAATGTCAAAGAAAACTTGAGTAGTAGGCACTGGGCAGTGCTAATGTCCCCTCTAAATGATTAACATTATAAAATACTATAGATTCTGACCTTTTTACATTTCTAGAGGTTTTTTACATATATACGGGACTGGCCTCTCTCCTCTTCCTCATTAGGCTGTGGTATAAATCAGTGAATCAGCCGCCTGCAGAGGACAGACGGTCAGCGAAGGGTTGATCCAGAAGTATTCCAACCTCCAGTGTTTACAGATCCCACCGTGACTCACTGGACTACATTACTCCTCACGGAGATACGAAGCAGTGTGACGCAACATTACTTATGGTCTTGTCCGAGCGAGCGTGGGATTCAGCTGGATTTACAGGCTCATGAAAACACCGGTAGAGTTTTATGTTCATCCCTGACAGATAAAATAAGAGCCTGAAGACACGGAAATATGTTTTGTTATGCTGTTTGCTGCAGTGGAAGTGAGGCATGGTTGTACATGCGTATGTATAGAACTAGTATGCCAACTGTCATGAAATATATATTATTAGTAGTATAAAGAGATGTATTGCAGAAAATAATGTTTCATATACTAACATTCACTTGCAGGAGTTTACCTCACATGTTGAGCCTGTCATCTACCACCTCACACATATATCACAGTAACTTCTGTGATGACTGGGCCTGCTGCTCCTTGGTGAGGCGTCTGATGTCAGATGATGATGATGACGATGATGATGCTACTCCCAGCTGGTTTTTCAGGTTTGGGTCAGTCAGTCATGAGCAGATCTGAGTCTTTAAAGAGTCACGTTTGAACTGAACTGTTCTCAGTGGCAGCTTGTTGCTTTGCAGCTCAATGATTTCATGTTGTAGGTCGTCAGCTGTTTCCACATTAAACAGCAAATATGTTGCCTTCTGTTTGCTCTTCATGTCTGGAAACCTCTCACCAAATGTCTGAAGGAGTTTTCACCCGCAGCAGCAGATTCAGATGTCACACAGCTTTTGTTCTTGCAGAGCAGGAAAATGCAGCTTTAATTTCCCTTCAGATGATTTCACATTTGAAAGCAGAGAGCTGAGAAGCTGCTGGAGCTCGAGGTTCAGCTTTGAGAGGTTCTTGGTAAAATCCACCATGGAGGTTAACTCACACAGACACTTGCTGTCACTGAGTTTCATGTCAGGTTTTCCTTCTTTTCCATGAATTATTCCAGACAAACTGACACTTTGGAGCAGTTTTACTTTGTCTGGTTCTAGCAGCTCTGCAGCAGCAACAAGGCTCTCCTTCACAAAGTCCCCCTCTGAATGAGGTTTCAGCTTCTTTTGTAGATCTACATACAAAGGGGCTGACAAGATGATAGGAGATGAATCCAAATCCAGAGTTTTCACGAAGGACAGACTGACAAGGCGTGGACTGGACACAAAAAATAGGTACAAGGATGAATACTGGGTGGAAGGCCGGTGTTTACATACTGTGGCAGCAAGTGAGTCTTGATTGAATGATTCATTGGATTTTATTTGGGGAAGATTTATTCTGGCTGAATGAAATAAAGGTAACAAGCAGGTAGTGGACAGTGAAGCGTTTCTGAGCCAGGACTCAGGAGTTTCTGTGAACATGAGACTGAAACATACCAACAGAGAGGGAGATAAAGAGCAGCAGCAGCTGCAGGTGAGACAGATATCAGTTCAGAGAAATATTACAGGGTCTTTGTTCCCCAATAGTTGCAATGTGCACTTGGATCAACCTGCTTGGGAGCCCAGGGGCAAAAATGGGCTGCTGGGCCCCTGTTAATCCCCACTCCTCCCACTCTCTGTGCAATGGTTAAAGCTTTCTGTGCTCTCATACCACCTGGCCACAGGTTTGCATTTGGGTTTATTTGATTAAACACAAATTAACTTTGGAATGTACAGTATAATACACACAAGCATCAAACTGAGATAATCAATGTCTTAAAAAACTACACTTGGACTCAGGGGCCCTCTTCAAGACATGGCCTCAGGAACTGGTAATAAAGCAGGGGCCACCTTAAGGTTCTAGTCCCGTCACTGATGTTGTGCTTTTTTTTGTGCTGGAGCCTCTAGCTGCATCCGGGTGTTGCCTACTTAGCTGGTTGGTACATTTTGTGTCACAGAGTTTTAATCTGTTCTAAGACCGACAGTGTCATGCACCTTTGATATGATAGATATGATTATTGATTAGATATTTATTAATCTTATAACCTGAACTGATTCTAAAAAGACATTTTGACTAGCAGTTATTAGTGATGAGAAAAAAATGATTTATTGACATATCGTGTTTTTTTTTTGTTTTTTTTTTTACAAATCGTCAATTAATTCTAAATAACTAGTACTATACTATATACTTTAACTAGATGCTAACACATAAAGGGAATTACACTAATGGAAATTAGCATCGCGACCGCAATATTATCTTGTCAAATGTCTTGTCTGTTTTACTTCCCTTGATAACGAGCGTGAGCCAGGAAAGGACAGCGCATTCACAATGTGCAGGAACAGCTAAATGTAGCAGTTTACTTCAAAAAGTATTTAATTTACTACTTTTATAATCGACATAGCAGTGATGCTGCTGAAATGAACCTCACAAAGACTGACTGACATGGGATGTGCATTCTGGAAATATGGCTCATGATATATAACCTGTGGAAGTGAATGATTCAAACTTTTCTTTTAATTGAGTGTTACATAAAGCAAACAAAAGTTGCAATAAACCGTACTCTAGAATCACATTACTTAAGAATCACAAGCCATATTAAATGAGCAGTCAGGTATCATGACAGTATCAAATCTGGAGATAAGCATATCGTCCCGGCCCAGCAGTTGTACAAATTAATATAAATGTGTTCATTAATTTGCTCATTTATTTCAGTTTTTTTTTTATTATGCAAGTGTGGTGTGAGAGGATTTTACTTGAAAGTCCTTCCTCATTTTCCTTTTGCTAATGCACAGATGAACATTTCTGAAAGAAGAGCTCATAGAGTTATCAATGGAATTAATTAATCTGATATAGCAAACAGCACGAGCAGCGAGGTGCTCATTGTTCTAAACCTGGACACACTCTGCAGAGGCTCTGATGACAGTGACTGTTGTGATACTGTGTTGACAGGGGCCATTTCATCCTAAAATGTGGGGGCAGACAAACTGAACACTGGTCATATTTTGAATTTTATTGGCATTTAAACACCCTATAGTGACATACATACATATCAACACGCTGAAACCTGCATTTCAGTGTGAACAGAACTCTTTTTGTGCTTGTGTTGTTTTTCATATGAGAGCATTTTTTCCATACTGCACTCTGACATGGCTTGTGTGTTTTTGTTTCACCTGTTTTCATTACGTGCAACTGATCATTTGACATGCAAAAACACGTTCTTCGACGTTGAAAACCTCATGTGTCCTAAGCTCATGGTTCTTTGAATGTGACGTGAAGACAAAATGCTGGCCTTGGTTCGAACAGCGGCATCAGTGGCGCTGTAGCGTCTTGACGTCTGTTTAAAATCAGCAGCTTTGACAAATCTCCTCCTGTGTTCTCAGAAGTGCTCACAGATTACATGTTATTCTGCCGCTAATGATGTTGTCTTTCCAGACTTTAACTTTGAGAAAAAAAAAGGCTCGCTGTGATGGATGTCCTCTGAAAACCCTGCTAATTGGTTCTGTTCATGTATACGTGAGCATGTGCAGCTGATTGTGTGTGTGTGTGTGTGTGTGTGTGTGTGTGTGTGTGTGTGTGTGTGTGTGTGTGTGTGTGTGTGTTCGGCTCCAGGGCCTGGACAAGGAAAGGGTGATGTAATGGTGAATGAGGTCCTCTCTGCCAGCCGAAGGCCTGATCTGGTAATGCTGTAAGGTTTGATATGGTAGATGAGTGTGTGTGTGTGTGTGCGTGTGTGTGTGTGCGTGTGCGTGTGTGTGTGTGCAGATTGCAGAGAAAGAACAATTGATGGATATGACTGAGATGCATTTTGGCTCAGTGTGAGTGAATGACATCATGTTGCACTTACACACACACACACACACGTCTAAGAATCAGTCATCATTTATCACTGTGTGTACAAAGTTCACTGGCTCCTGGGAAAAAGTGTGACTCTCTCACGCAGTGTGTTTGACTGTTTATTCTTAATTTAGCCATTAACTACATGGCAGCAGGTGTGTGAGGGAAAAGGGGTTTTTGTGGCACAAATGGTCCAACTTAAGGACGTCAGGCTCTAGCAAAAATGTTGGCAGTGACAATCCAAAGAAATCTTGATGCTGTAAAATGAAAAGTGTTTACGTGTGAGTTGGTGTGGGTTTCAGTGTCTCTCCTTGTTTATCCACATGCACTTTACTTCCCATAGACCATCCAGTTCTTGAGGTCACATCCTCACTGTGGTCCCCGGTATCCTCTGCACTGTTGACATTAGGGGCCGTCCACTTCCACACCTATCTAATCCTGACACTGTCCCCCAGGCCAGACTCATTCACTGCGTGTCTCCCCCCGGCCTGCTCGCAGTCTCTCTGATATGACTCCCCTCTCTGGAGATCTCCCTGCATCGGCCGGCCAGTGGAAAATCACAGTCCTCTTCTGAGTGCTGCTGTCTGAAAGTAAAGACCCTTTTGCTTTTTTTTGTCCAGCCTTTGAGATATTTGTCTCTGAGATTTCAGCCTCCGGCCCAAAGCAATGATGAATGGATTTTTGTTTGTGGGGCTCAAAGCATTGTAAAATGACATTTAACAACTTCAGCTGCAACACATAATTTCTCAAATGTTAAAGAATAGTTTGACATTTTGGGAAATACATTTATTCCTTTTCTTTTTCTTTCTTTCTAGACGAGCAGATAAATACCACTATCGGAAGATAAATGTGAAGCTACAATCAGCAGTTTAGCATAAAAACTGTAAAGCTCAGTAATTAGCTATTAATTATACATATCCTGCTTGTATAAGAGTCTTTTTTGGTTACTTGGCAGCCTCATATTGATGTGAAGACTACAATGAGACTAAAATTTGTAATTTGTTTGTAGCTCTGTGCAAACCAGTGATCTCAGGAGTTTGCAGACTGTGTACTTCTTCTCCATCCATCTCTTCCTTCCTTCCCTTTTCACACCCTCACTCTTCCCCCAAGTCCATGTCCTATTTCCTTCTGTCCGACATCTACCTCCCGTCTCCCCTGTTACATGTTGCACACTTCTAATGTGATCAGGAAAAACCTTCTTGGAACCATTTGGAGCATAAAACATTTTACTGCTGGCTTCAGTTACATGTACAGTATGATGCACACACAGTGGTGACGGAAAGGCTTCATAGCTCATGTTGGGTAATTTCATCCACATTTCCTTTTAAAACAATGAAGTAAATAAAGCCTCTTGAGTTGAGGCAACAGGCTGATTAATGTGAAGCAGACATTAGCAGAGAGCAGAGGCTCCTTTGTCCGTTTGAAGGCAAGGATTAATGATGCTGGAAAATAAACCAAACCCCGACACTGAAACTGACCCCATGTGGTTGTTTGATATTTCTGATATACACAAATCTCGTCCCGTTTCTCTCTTAAATCCTCCCAAAAATGTTTATCGGGCACACCTTCTCCTCCCTAGCGCTCTGCCTGGATCGGTTCAAATCTCAAGTTTCTGTCATCACTCCCCCGCCTCCCTTCGTCTGTGCAGTGTCCTTCCTCCCCAAAGTTTCCCAGAGACTCTCACACCACATCGCTCACCTTTCTTCACAATATCCTCCATCTACCTATTCCCCTGTCATTTAATAATGGGACCTTTGTGCTTCCAAGGCAAGAGTCAGTTGGCTGGTTGCTCAGGCCGGCCCCCTTTACCTGCGGTAATGCATCTTGATCCTTTCATCATCACACAGCACATGTACAGTTTATTACGCCAGTGACTGTTTTTTCTTTCAAAATTCACAGTAACTTTTTCAGCTACTTGATCGGATCACTTTCTTTAGCAACATTCATAAGTTAGGATGATTTCAGTTTAGTCCGTGTAACCGCAACTAATGACAGATGTCACTTGCAGATTCAATCAGCTGTAGCTAGCTAGAGTAAGCTAGCACTAAATCCTGTGAGTTGCTTGTAAAACGCCATTTGACTTTTGAATGTTTTGAGCTAGTTCGTGCATGCCCTTCGTCTTATTTCTGGTGACTTTGATCATGCCTTTCTTTCTTCCTCCAATATTTTTTTTATTCTTTCTCCAGTGCCTTCAGTACCGTGCAGCCCTCACTTCTGAGGGACAAATTGGAGAACACACATTGCAGATTTCATGCACAAATCAGCTAAACTGCAAAAGTCTTGATGACTCGTCGACCTCATCAGAGATGGAGATGATAGAGAAGAGAATAGAGAGAACCGATCCAGGAACAACTTCCATTCACTCTGACAGCACTGAGCAGCTCCTTCAGGTGTGTGAAGGAGAGATGCTGGTCCTTCCTTCCTGCTGCTGTTTTTTTTTTCTTCTTTTTTTAACGGATGCTATCGCTTACTTAGCAAAACAGTAGTTAGGTTTATGCTTTAATGTTTTGAATTTACAAGACAAAAGGATCTGAGGATGAGGAGTAACCAATAAGTTTGACAAACATTAACATAAAATGCACGTCAGGCTGGAGTTGCTGCTAAACCAAATGAAGCATTCAAAAATTATTATTATACTATATTATTTTTCTAATAATATATGTAATTCCACATAATGCTTTAGTTATCTAATGACACGCCCCGTGTGCCTGAAAATACTGCCGTCTCGTTATTTCAGTAGTAACATTTTTAGCCAGACGTGCTAAGATTTGCAGCTTACATATTACAGCAGATAAACACACAGTTGAATCCATTCCTTACACTTGTGCTGCTGTGTTTTTAATTTTGTCTTGACAAAGAATAACCCGACCAATGCTCCTCTGCCTGGGCATTCTTGCAAATGTCGGTCTATCAGAGGCCTGGCGCAGCGTCTTCTGCTGTAGATTCATGCTACTCCTGCTGTTTGAGTAGTCAAGTTTTCCTGTCTTTCAGTGGGGTGAAATGTTACAGGCTGGAAATTTCACTATCATACTGTTATATAGAAGAGGAGGTGTATATCTATACTGTCTTCCTCTCTATCTGGGTGGCCTTGCTAACACAGAGTCTACTTTGCCAAAACACTTGTGAACACGACACAATAAATGGCAAATTTGTACTAATTGTGATCAAAAACAATGCATTTCTGTCTCCTTCGCTCCCTCTCTCAGCTCCATATGCAGTTAATTAAAGTTACGCATTGAAGTGTCAGTGACATCATGACTTGGCTGCTACCCCATAGCCTTGTTTAGGCATGACAGGTTCCCATGGAAACTCTGATGTCATGGGGGGGTCGAGGCGAGGCGAGCTGGAGTACATGATGTTTTTCGGCCTGTTTTTGGGTGAAATGTGATGTCTGTTAACACACCCGCTGACAGGAACAGCGGCGTGTGTCGGCAGACTGGGATCAAAGCCAGCAGGTAGCCTGTCTGTCAGCCTGGAGACGCTAACAACGCTCCGCCTGGCACGGCCTGCTGTGTGTTATTGTGTCTCACTGTTGGTTTCCAGGCAGACGTATCAGAGCCAAGCTGTCCTGAATTCACAGGGTGTGAACTAAAGACTAATGCAAAGATGACCTGGCTGGACACTGAGAGAACTGGCCATAAATAGACCAAAAATCTCCCGTTTCACAAAGTGCTTACAAATACTACTTACTGCCGTCACGGAATTCATTTAAAACGTGGGGTGTGCTTTCTATTTTCAAACAAGCAAAAATGATCATTTAAAAAAGTTTCTTCCTGGTTGCTTTTTAATTAAATTGACATTTTGGGACGCTCATTCTCTTTCTTGCTGAGAGTTGGACAAGAAGATTGATACTGCGCTCATGCGTGAAGTACAGAGCTGGAGACAGGAGGTGATTCAGCATGCAGCATGAATACTGAAATGAGAGGGAGAGAGTGAGCCTGGCTCACATAAACCTGACATAAACCAAAGTGTAAAAACAACAAGGTGTGGTTTTATGGGGGATTGTGCGCTGGATATGTAACAGGCCCGCTTTGGAGTGTACTCTATTACCTTATCTAAGGGAATCAACAACAGTGGAGGAAGTAATCAAATTGCCTCATTATAAGGATTCAAGTTTTTCCTTAAAGCTGCACGAACCAGTGTTTTTATACTAACAGTGAATGAAATGACTGATGTGTCATGTAAAGGGGGATGCTCTGCGTGAGAATTATCACCACCTCTGCAGCTCCTCTCAGCTCCACCTGTGTTCATTTACATAATTTAATTTTTCATTATATTTTAGTGGGGAAGAGCAGGAAGGTAAAATTAGGTGAGGCCGGCACAGAAAACTAGCAATGGTGACGTCAGACTGCAGACACAAGTTACCATAATTGAACTTTCTGACACAGGAGAAAACATGGAGGATATGGACAATGAGAAGCTAATAATATAGGTGCAACAACGTATGGAAATATATGATCAGAGCTTGAAATCCTCTCAACACAATGCAGGAAAAGATTGGGATACACCAAGCTCAGTTGTCCTCTCATCTCCTGGCCCTACATGTGGCCTTAGAGTGGTGAGAATTCAACATAACTTTAAGTTTGCAATAGAATATTAAGAGAAAGGTGATTATTTTTTTTGCTACATGAATTACTAGAATAATTATATAAAATAATAGACACAAAACAATGAAATTCTATTCCAGAGCACCACCCTGAGCACCACCTGAGGCCTGGGTCACATCAGCTGAAAGAACAAGTCACATCTAACACTGAAACTGACGGCTTCTGTCATGTACTAAGTGCTGATTATCGGCAGCAGTGTTGTTTTAAGCTAACTCACATTTAGTCTGACTCATTTAATGTTGAGACACAGATCCGTTTGGCAATTTGCTCTTATGCAGCTCTGCTTTCTGCAGGCAGTGTTTGCATCTGTAAGTGTGCACGCATGTGTTTATGGGAGTTTGGGGGAGCTTGGACATATTTGTGTTCTGTTTAAAGCGGCGGTGACGTAAACTGTTCTCTGTGGGCGAACCCGGAGCACTCTTGTTAATGTTTACAGCCTGTAACCAGCAGTCAAAGACAGTGTGTGTGTGCGTGTGTGTGTGTGTGTGTGTGTGTGTGTGTGAATTCAATAGCTTTTGGTGATATTAGGATTATGCTGCTGCAAAGAGGGTATTGTAAGTGTTTGTGTGTTTGAGTGCACACGCCTGTGTGTTTGTGTGTGTGTGTGTGTGTGTGTGTGTGTCCCCTCACCCCCTTTAAGAGATACTGTATAGGGGGATGTGGACGATGACAGCGGGGAAATTAGAGAGGACCAAGACGGAAAGTGGTTGAATTGGCATCTTTACAGTTTCACTGTGCTCATACTAACATACCTATAATTAACAACTTAATTATAAACAGCTCATTCCCTAATGACCATCTATCGAGCATTATTCACTTAAACACAGCACTGGATTCTCCTTTCATCTTGCCAGCTGTAAACTGATGCCAAGAAATGTGTTGAAATAAAACCGCTGGTGCCACTGAAAAAAAAAAGCAGAATGCAGAAGGAGGCTGAAGGCATTTTGTGTTTTGGAGAATAGTTCCTCCTTCCTGCTAAGAAAACTTTTTCCAAGCTTAAATGTAAATTTAAAAATCTAACATGACGTCCAAAAGAGCTTGATGTAAGTTGCAAAGTTTACACAACATATTTGCATTTACAACACTGTGCTGCCGCAAGAGTAAGTGTGATTTTTAAAAAATGAAAGACCGTAGTTATGACCTTCCTTTAAAGAACTTTGTCACAGGAAAGTGGGTGATGAACATTGAATCATGAATAAAGTGTATGTAGTAATCACATTTTCACACAAACACAAAAAAGGTTCATTGGTTTTGTTTTGTCTTCATACATTGACATTTTCTGAACTGTATCATGCATCATGTTTTCCTGTAAAAGCCGCAGAGACGGCGTGAGAGGCTTCATTACATCAGAGTGTGTCATCCATTCGACCAGTGTGTGCCTGGCCTTGTTTTAATGTGTTGTGCAACACTTTGTGCACCTGGAGTCACCAGAGTCAGAGAGATGTGTGTTTGGACTGATTGCATCTGTTTTCTTTCCGTTTTGTTTTACTGTTGTAATTTGTGACCACAGTCAAAGACGGACCAACAAAATATCGTTCATGACACGTGTGAGCGAGAGCTGCAGCTGAAACTGAACCAAAATGTGTTGAAATAGAACACAGATGGCGTTAGGAGGCGATGTGAACAGCCAATGAATGCAAAAATGAAGCCAAACCTTTGCTATACCATAATTATCAGCATAATGTACCATAATTTGTAATGTAATTTTTAGATCAAACTTCCAAAAGCTGTCCAGTAAACATGCACAGACTGTACAGACATTCTGTGGCAAAGTCTTTAAAATGCTTTTCAGTTTTGTTCAGACCAAATAAAAGTCAGGTTTTGGCAGATGATACAGGCTTTGAATTTTTGGTTTCTTAAGGCAAGAGGAGAAAAATGTGAATTCCTTAACTTAATAAAGTCACTATGAGCTCATTATTATAGTAAGCTGTAGTTTTTTGGAGGCTTGCAAAGGAATTGTTACTTTATAAGAATGACGAAGGTCCTTCAGTAAGCGAGCTTGCTTCAAAAGGCAGAAAGTAAACCCTCAGAACATGCCTCATAAAAAATGACCACTGACCAAAATGCTCACTGAGAGATTGCACTGAGTATCAGAAGCTCATGGAGCAGGAGGTGTGATATCATTAGTTCTACTCATGTGTCAAGATGTCAGTCACCTCATGCTATTGAGCTGACTGCCATCGTCGTTTTGATGTTTGCTATATCAGCTTCATGAGTGAATGCTCTGCTTCAGCTGAGGCCATCTGCTGAGCTGGCTGAAAAATCTTGTCACCATGAACAACCTCTTTCACAGTACACAGAGTCATTTCTGTCATTATTAATGTTATTAAAATGCAGATTAGTGAAGCTTCAAACTTAAAGTTGATTATGAACATGATCATTCATGAGTGCAGGAAGGAGGGTAGTGGGGGCGCTGCAGCACTCCCTATTGACAGAGGGTGGAAGTACAGTGTGTAAGTTCTACGTGGGATGTCTGGACATTTGTTTGAAATTTTGAACGGCATATGGCAAGGTGCCACTAAGGAAAGTGTGTAAGCTTGTGCACATATATAGTCATGCATGCACTTTCATACGGTGCAGCACCCTTCTGTGCATATATCCTGCCACGCGTATGTGATCATTTGTTTAATACCTGAATGTTATTTGTTTGAAAGCAAGACACAGCCACTGAAAACTGAGCTTCACACCAACGATCTGGCCAGTACAACTAGTTTCCCCTTTAGTGCTTTGCTCATGAGCTCTTGACGCGTGGGAGAGTCTTTTATTTACTGGTGTGTTTACATTTCTGGTTTTGGGATTTGCATAACTGGTGTGCTTTTCTAGTTCAGAGCCTGCTTGCCCTCAGATCTGTTAGAAGAAACAGCCTCAAAGTGACTTTCTTCATTTCTTGCTTTTTACTTTTTGCAGATGTTCGGCCCTTGACCACAGTCATATATTTTTGTCCATACGTGTGCTGTATATCACAAGCCCCAAATGCCTACCAGCCTCCTACGTGACCTGATCCACACTTGATCAGTTGAGACAGACACCCTGCACGGAGGAAGAAGTGCGTCTACAAATTTCTCCGCAATATCAGCAAATACTTTCACTGGCAGCCGAGCAGATGAGAAGAAAATGTGTGTGACCTCTCCCCCTCAGTAATCACACCGGACATTTACAACCTCAGCTCTGCGCAGTGGGAGCCAGCGTCACAGAAGCAAAACATATTCGGTCATTATCAAAACAATAAGAAAGCTCGACCAGGACTGTGGGAGGCGGCTCAGGGCGAGAGAGAGAGAGAGATCTATTGTTGTGACGACAGCTGAAGTTTTTCATTTCATACCACTCTGATTCATACAGGTCATACCACATTACCTGCTGACTCATTGTTACTGGAAAGCTGTGGTTCTCAAACTGGGGTCCAGGGACCCACATGGGGGCTACAGGGGCTGTCAGGGTGCCTCCGTCAAAATGAAGAACAGTTTGATTTCATTGCAATCGACTTAATTCAATTTCAGAGTATAACTGTAATTTAATGAACTACATGATGTCACAGTCTGAATCACTGAAAATCAAAGGTACGGAAAAAGTATTGATTTCTTTTTTCTTTTTTAGCCACAGGTTAGAAGGAACAAGCTGAGATGAGTTTAAGTTAATAGGCATGAAGCAATATTAGCATTCATTTCTAGTCTCATTTCTGTCCACTGGATGAACTTAAGTTTAATATTTTTTGGCTCTGTTTTGATCAGCACCAACTCTGAGAACAATTCCTGGCTCTTCGGTGCTCATTGCTCCAGGCAGTGTACCTTAAGACACAGGGTGGACGAGAGCAGAGAGAGTGAACCAGAACAGCAGTGGTACAGACCATAAACTGCAAAGCATACGCTGAAAGGCAGCAGAAACGCTCAGCGAGCTGAGGGGAACTGCAGAGGCTGGAGATAATTCTCTGTGAGCTCGTCATGATACGTGACCCTTTTCATGATACGCACAGTCATTTGTTCCATTGTTGGAATGAAAATACTGATTTCTGCAGCATCATCAGCTGTTGCCACTCTTGGAAACATTTTTTAAAAAGATTCGTGTGGACGTGATCTAATACAAACCTCAGATGACTCGTGAAGCTGATACCGCGACCTGTGACCTCTACAGTGGTTTGCAGCCGTCTGTGTCTCGTACTGCCCCCAGCAGACTCACATAAAACCCTCAGGGGGTGTTGTGTCTGTGAGACAGAGAGAGTGAGAAAGACAAAAAGGGTGAGGGGGGGGCAATCTTCCAGTAAATCACTTCACCAACCCCCCCACCTCATCTCCCAGCTCTCTGTTGCACCTCTGTCTCTCACACACTTCTTAACACACACACACACACACTGTTGACAGTAAGCAGGAGGGTGGAATGTTGAAGTATTTGCAAGAGTCTGTCTGTTGCACACACACACACACACACACACACACACACACACACACACACACACACACACTTGCTATCTGGTGCTGAATGTTTGCTCTGTTGGGGTCCAGTTACACGGGGGAGGGTCGTGGTCCTCAGCAGCCAGCTTGTCTATTTTTCTGTCTCGTCCTGCCATAAAACACACAGCTACAACATGATAGCAAAAAATGTGGAAATGTAAAGAGTACATCCAGGTGAAACTGCCTAAATGTGGTGAGGAGTGCACATGTATGACAAGTAGTATCAAAATGACATGTATTAAGATGTGGAAACACTTCGTAGAATACATTTGACTTGTGTGTAGCCGCTGTAGCTGTTTGCCACGTGATGATCACAGACTGGAGTTTTCTCTTTATTCAACACTGCATTGCTGTGGAGGAAACCATCAGTCACATTCCCCCCCTTTGACCCGTTCCACTTCTTATCTTAACAAAGTACCATTAGAGGGAGGGGATGGAAAGATAATGATATAGAGAGGTAGAACTACAGAGAGACAGAGGGACTGGAGAGGGAAACGTGTGTGTTGGGATTGGCTGATTCTGTGCTGTATGTTTCGTGTTGGACATCACACGATACTTAATAAGCTGCATGTCTAAATGAAGTTCCAGAGACTTTATTTCACCTCCCCAAAAGTCCCTGCTTGGGGGGTAGTACTTGTGGGCCTTGCAGCTCTGAGCATTACTGATTGGTCGAGCATTTTATTTCAGCCATCATGTTTTTAAAATGCGCAGCCACAAACGAGTTTGTTTTCTGTTCAGCCTGCTTCGACACATCATCGCGCTGTCACGGAAGAAAGCACATGACAGATGTGCCGACCGTGAAGCCCAGGCCTTGTTGTACGGTCGTGAGCAAAAAAAAATGAAGCTGTCACTTTTTCATGCGACAGCAGAGTAATTTGCCTAATCTTCCCAACATGTGGGCTGAAAGAAGCTTTTAGGTCATTGAGGAGCAGCTCTGAAACGTTCTTACTTTGGGTGGAAATGTGGCTGCAGTTGTCTTTGGTTCAAGTAACATTGTTCATGGTCAGCTGTCAATAAGTTAACAAAATAAAAGAATATCACTATTAGCTTTCAAAGTGGCACAATCAAAGTCATCAAATTTACCAACACAAGACATTTTTTGAGGTTACCATCACACCACACATATTGATGTCTTTTTATTTATGACTGAAATGACAAACATGATGATCATCGAAGCAAAGACACTAGAAACAATCCTTTTAGTTTTCTTCTATAAATGGTGATGCAACACTGCAAATAAAAGTGTTTAGTTATGCAGTATATTTCTGTCCAGATAGAATTAGGAAAATGAAAAGATTAGAGAGAAAGATGGCAGTGAGCAGGGCGAGACAGACATATGATAGAGAGGAGAGGCGAGGAAGAGGCTCAGTGAGAGATAGTTTACACAGTAGAAGGATATAAAAGCAGCCCGGCCCGCCTCCCTCCCCTTCCCTCCCCTCACGTTTACTACTCTTTCCATGTTGTTCCTTCACTCCACCACCACCACCACCACCCTCCTCCTTTATCCCTCCCTTTCTCCTCCCTCCTCCGGGCCAGAAGAGGGGAGCGATCAACCTGAGAGTTTAAACAAACCGAAGAGCCGGCAGGGCAGAGCAGAGCTCACACACACTCGCTCACACACACTCGTACAGCTGCTGAGCGCTGAGGAAATCTGCTGAGCTGAGAGCGAGGCTGAGGTAGGTTTGCTGCAGCTGTTGCGTGAAGATTACCTCACTGTTGTGTTTAATGGCACTTATGAAACATAGCTGGCTCAGAGAGATGTACGCTTGCCCTCTGTCATTCTGACTCCTTAAGAACAGACTCTCTTGTTCAGTTCAAAGCAGGAAAGTCAGTCAGAGCAGTTTGAATCAAGTTTGCAATGTTTTAGAGGTTGCGGTAGATTTTGAATTAAAATGTATAAGCTTTCATTTAATTCTGACTGTGTTGGGTATTTTCTAACCTTGCTGCATTTTTTGCACAGGTCATCACGTTTGCCTTGGCTGGTTCCACAGCTGTCCACAAGCTAAAGGTCAGGTCTCGCCCCTTTTGTGTTTTCAGATAGGAGGCCGAGTGAGACGTCTGTACCTTCACAGCAGAGCTTATTGAGGGAGAAGCAGCCCGGGAAGTCCCAGGAAGAAGCAGAAGGATTAAACAGACCAGACCTTTGCCCCTCTGCAAACTTTCACCTCCCAACCCTTATCCATCAGTTTGCCCTCCAGCTAAACCCGCAGCACACTGACTGAAGCTATACATTCTCCAGGATCTCACTCTCAGACGCTGACTCGCAGACTGAGAGGCTATCTGGACAGTTTCCAGGGTGGCTACAGCTGTACCGATGGAGGCCCCGACCCTCGCTGAGATTGGAGACTTGTGCCACCCCCGGTCTTCCTCTCCAGAGGGGGAGACGGTGTGTGCAGCTCTCGCCCGTTACGAGAACACTCTCAGGGATGCCATCAGGGAGATCCACGTGGACGTCAGCGCTTTTAAGCTGGGCATGGAGCGTCGTCTGGAGGAGACAGCCAACCTGAGCAGGCCTCTTGGACGGGCCGTGGCCCAGCTCCAGCAGGAGAACCGGCAGCTCAGGAGTCAGCTGGAGGCGCTCACCCGACAGGTGGAGCTCCTGAGTGGGATGACGTGTGACAGGAGCACCTTGCTTAACAACAGCCACAATCACAGTCAGAATCACAAGAATCACCTTAGTGACATTCAGGAGAACCATCAGGAGATGAAAGAGGTGATCTACGGGAAGGGAGAGGCTCACACTCAGAGTCAGGCTCAGCTCCACATCCAGCCCTGCAGCCTGGGGAGTCAAGCCCAGACCTACGGCACCCCTGGCAGCCAGCCCAGTCCTGCGTCCCCACCTGCCACCTTCTTATCCTCCCCCAGCTCCAGCAGTCCTCCTGTGGGCTCCAGAGTTTCCTCCATGGTGACGGGCCCAGTGTCAGGCAGCAGCCCCTCCACCGCCCGCTTCTCCAGCCGAGCTACATTCGCTGTGTCCAGCAAGACTAATGTGAGTACTGCATGTTTGTAGAGAAGAGAGTAGAGCAGCCTGCCAATTATTACAGTCATTTTTTCAGAACATTGAACTCTCAATTTGGTATTTGACTCCCAGTCATTACTATATGTCAACTATAAGTTTTCCTGCCCTCTCAATGGCAACACATAATCAGGTGTAATCAGTGTGTGAAGATTATATTATATAGATAACACGTCCATGAGGTAGACATGGCCTGTTCCCGGTTTGAAATCACTGCTTTACATGTCAAGAACTGCTTAAATCTCCAGTCTCAAGGAAGCTCATCCATGACTATTTGTAGTTTGTGTTCTCCTGGGCTTTTACTGACCCATCACTTAACGCCCCAGTGCCACATAATCTACTTTGTAACACAGATTGAAATTTAATTTACAGTAGTAGAAGAGTCCAATAACTGCAATGTAATTTTCTGGGCTGGGAAAGTGCCGCTGTGGTAAAGATGCAGAATGTGAGTCTTTGTTGCGTTGTGGCTGTGTGGATGTGTCATACGAGGCACTGGCTGTGTCACTGCGGTTGCACAATAGCCCTCCACCACGATGCTGAAGTATTTATGAAGTACAGTAACGTGAGTCAAGCAGGCTCCTGGGAGGTGAGGTTAGCGCGGTCGTGTGGTTCTCAGACCTGAGTCAAAATATGTGAAGTCAGCATTGAAGTGTGAAGTGTAGGCTAGCCATTATCGCTGTCGTCCTCTGCAAAGCTTGTGGGTCCAGTTTGGGTAATTTTATGTTTTAGCTTCACCTGAATGATTACATGGTTCGGGCTTAAAAAAATCCAACCACTGATCTTGTGAAACTCTTTCTAAACTCTGCTGAATGAATTCAGAAACTCGAGAGCCAAATCAAACTTTTAGCCAAGCTAAAAACAAGCCTGTTGTCTCAGTTCCTGGAAAGCTGACATTTTTCTTGATGCCGAGGGTGTATCAAAAACTGGCTCTACACTGCGTCTGCGTCTGCGTCTGGGTTAAACAGTTAATCACTGCATCAGTGGTGACCAGACGGCCTGTGTCAGTGTTTTAGTGCTCAGCGGTTTCTGAGTTATTATCGGGAATACATTTTTACTGTCACCTTGGGATGCTGCTCATGGAAGCATGTCCTCTGGAGTTGGACTAACTCATCTTGGAGTCCCTCACAATAATCGTCCCCGCTCTTTCCCCGATTGTCGCATAGTTGAGTTTGTTTCCTCCCTTGGCTCGTCTTGCCCCTGATGAAACCAAAAACAGAGTCTCCTGGCCTCCGTCCCTCCTGCTGTTGCTGCATCTCTTAGCCATTTGGTGATGAGCGTGCAGTTTTCCTGGCCTTCTCCTGATCACAGATTTATGGGGGTTTCAGAGCAGAGAGGAAATTCTGTCTAAATATTTAGAAATATGAGAGAGTGTGCATGAGCTAATGACCAGCAAGATTTCTTCTCTTTTGTCTTCCCATTCTTTGGCAGTAAAATATACACATTGATTTGAGTTTGTTGTTGTAACACAGCCCCTTCTGGAATGTGTGATCTTGCAATGGCAAGAATGGAGGCAACTTCAACCAGTGCCCGCTTTTCAGCATGATTGCATTATTTTCTACAAACTTTTTAAAGCACTCTTTAATCAGTCCAGTCCTCCACTGTCCATCTCTGTGAGCATTTAAGCCAAAATAGACCAAATTCTTTCATCTCATAGCTGGAATATGCTTCTCCATCTGTACAAAAGCAAACATTCATGTATTTTCTTCTATACTTAGACAGATTCTTGTGCACAATGGCTCCACAGCAAAAGCAGCACTTTAGTGGCCCCCTTCAGTGTCGACACCGACTGTGTTCAGCTCAGAGTTAGTGAGGTTATGCAGTTGGAGGAAAAGTGACTTTATACATTGTAGTCATGTGTGTATTTGTGTGTGTTTTTTGGGGGGTCTTAAGCTATTGATCATTCGACAAGTACACTGGCCCCTTAAAAAACATGTCAGTGCTCTCTGGTGGGCAAACTATGTAATGTTGACACTGTGAGCTAAATTGCCTCCAGCTTATTTTGGCATTTCTGCGCTGCCATTTATTGTTACTTGTCAGCATTGCTATAATGATATACCTGCAATAAGCTGACACTGACCAATATATTGGCCTGGGGTGTTTCCGACCACACTGTGACTGCTCATGCAGCGAATGTAAGCTCTCATTAACAGAATGTAGCTTATCCACCATTGTGTGTCAGTCAACAGCAGATAATAACGACTGTTATTTGGTACTATATTCATTACCCAAAGTCAACAGTGAATTAAATAACTTTCAATCACACGTCAAAGTGTTTTGCTGTACCAGAACTTCACTGCTGCCACAGTGGGTAGCTTGAATGGCAGGAGGAAGTCCACAGAGGATGTTATTGACTTCCAGGGTGCTCGGTCCTGCTCTGGAAGATATGACATTTCTGAGGCCTGCACTGAGACTCTGGTTTTTATGTGGAGCAGAGTTGTTCCTTACTGAATCTCTGTACTTTGTTTTGCCAGTAAACTCAGATCTGACACCAAAGCTGGGACAGATTACACACATACATACCTTGTACACAAGTGTGTATTTGATGGACTGCAACAGGCAGGAGGTTGTGGTCACAACATGATATGGCGCAGTTTTGGACTGATTTTCCAAAATGATGCAGGCTGCAACCACAGAAAACATCACCCCTGTATTCAGGCTATCACTGTGATGTACCAGCATCTACTACAATATCAAATTTCATACAGGGTAAAACACACGCACACATACAGATACAGATACGGACAAGACTGCACCCACATGCGAGCATTATGCAAATGGATGCTCCTCCTGTATCTGTAATTATCAAACTATGTGGTGGATACAACAGAGGAATGTTATCTTCTGTGAAATCTTGTGGTCAGAGCTAAACAACACAAGAGCACCCTTGTCTCCGCGTCTGCTGTGGGAGATCCCCCGCTGTCAGCCGAACTCACAGATCAGATCAAATGCGACATGCAGAGAAAACTATGAAATAATGCATCAGTGCACAAAGGTTCACTGTGTTTACGCTGCTTCTCTGCTCACATCATGGTAATCAGCTTCATGGGATTTTTTTTTTCTGTCCTCGTGGTCAGATCCCGACACACTGCTGTTTGAGTCATAATTGCATCTCGCTCTTCCTGCCACATCCTCACCTGTCTTCAGAGATAGGTGTGAGGAAGATGCAGTACATTACGTTCAGTTGGCTGTTCAAACAGGCCTGATTGACATGATACACCAAGAGTTGCGTGCACACACACACGCACACACACACACACACACACGCCGACACACTGCAGGCATTCTTAATGGCTTGAATCCCAGCTGAAAGCAGACTGTGCCAGAGAGATGTGTATAGGCGTGTCTGTCCTCCAGCCTGCACACCAGCTGTTACTGTGCACCTTCACCATGACCTACAAAGCCATCACAAGATCACACACACACACAACTGCACACACACACTCACAGACCTCTAAAAGACACCTGCAGCATGTCAGCATGATCTTGTTAATATCGAAAACACACCTGCAGCACGCATCTGTATGAATTATGAATACTTTCTTTTTTCCTGATCTGTCCCTTTTTTCCCCGTGTTCTTCTCTGCAGGCTTCAAACAAGAAATCAAATGAAAGAGTTGGTGTTTTTTCATCAGCTGAGTTGAAATATGAGTAATAGAGTGTATGAGTCTCTCATTCTGCCCTTATTGACGAAAAACTTGTCAAAATGATCAGTTGTGTTGTACCATATTTGAGACATTTTGTCATAATGTGTCACCTCCGTTCCACTTTTCTGATTCAGTGCGTCGGAATTTGCATAAAAACACTTGAATGGAAACCCAGCTGTGCGGGTAACAGTGTGTGTATGTGTGTGTGTTTCCATCTGGAAGGTTTCTGAGGTCTGTAAAGAGGCAGCCGTGTGCTTCTTCTCTATCCTCCAATGGTTCTGTGCAACAGGAATTAGTCAAGATTAGGATTAGGACAAAGAGCTAAACCTCCTCAATAATGGCTCCTCTTCCTACTCTGTTCTTTCCCTTCACTCCCCTCCACGCACATACACACTAACACACACATATGTCAGCAGACAACACCGCTGTTGCCAATTACAGTGCCAAAGCAGCCGTCTCAAAGCTCAAAGGGCCATTGTGGGGGTTCTTGTGCTTCATTGGGAATACATTGAGCGTGGAGGTCAGAATGGACCCTTCTCCTGCCCCGCTCTCTGACTCATTCTTCTCTTCTCCATCTCTCACCTGCATCCTGATCTCACCTCATCGGATTTTTACTTCTAAAAGCCACAAATTTAGAGATTGATCCTGGAAATTCCTAGTGATCTCATCAGGGTTATTTCGGCTCGAGTGAGGAGGCTACAAACTACTGCAACAGAATCAGAGAGCCTGAACTGCAAACTAGGGTGTGGAGCTTGAAAGAGAAATCTAGAAGTCTTTCATATTTACATGGAGTAACTATCTCTATCAAGGTCCTTCCATAGACAACAAATGTTTTATCATTATCAGGTACAAGTTTCATCACATCAGAGATTGACAGGATCAAATGCAAATTTTATACACACCTCAATACATAATTAAAATAATTACATTAACCCACAAATACCTTTGCAAACCACAGCTTAACCACTCAACACTCCATTAAACACAATACATTCCTCTAGCACTGTGTGTGCGTGTGTGTGTGTGTGTGTGTGTGTGTGTGTGTGTGTGTGTGTGTGTGTTCATTAGCAGATGAACAGATCAGATTAGCACAGTCAGGTCAGAAGGTTATCTACTGTTCTTTGCATGCAGACTGGGTGCGTTTGATTTGCGATCCAGCACTTGCATCACATGTTATGAGATTGAAAAGTTGAGTTTGGGGCAGTTGTGGATGCGTCTCTTGCGTGGGCTCATATAGAGGCTGTATAGATGTCACATGAGTTTCCACTTAAAGGTGTAACATGCAGGAACTGGCATCAGTAAATCATTGCCTCAGCACATTTTGAGGTTTTCTTACTGTCAGCAGTGTGGTACAAACTGAGCAGAAGTTTTGGTTGGTGGTGGAAGGAATGAAAGGCAAAAATCACTTTCCTTCCTTGCAGGAAGCAACAGGATTTATGGGAAATGTGGTTTTAATTTAGAGAAACATCTGTACTCACAACTGCACTGCTGCGAGACAGAAGTGGCCCATTGTCTCCACCCATGTCTCATTTTTAAAGCAATGATACCAAACTATGAAAAGTAAATTGACAGTAATAACACAGCGAAGTTCAAAAAAGACTCATGTCAATTCATGGTCTGGTTTGATAAGATTGTCATGGATTGATTTGATACCAGTAAGCGATGCGAACGCTGATGTGTGTGTGAGTTGGTGAAAATTTCATCAGGTAGCACTGCCTCTGACGCTAATGTTTCCCTCCATCCCTCCCTGTCAAGCCATAAGCTCCATCTCCCACTAATATTACACAACTCAACCTTGATGCTAGCTGTTTCTTACATACACACACACACACACACACACACACACACACACAAGCAGCAGACCACTGCAGTGTTTTAGTTTAGTCACAGTCTGAGAATAGTCTGATGGATAGATTGTGCTAAAATGTTCAGATCCTGGTCCAGACTGAATTACACTGTGATTACTGGCCGCTGGTGCACATGTCTACAAACAGTTAGTGTGTTACGGAAAAGATGAATCTACTATTATGGGCTTGCCGCAGTGTATGCACACACATACATATGTGTGGAGAAAACACCACGCTTGGCCGTGACCATTTCCCTGCATTGTGTAGTGTGATGCAGTGGCTCGTGATTTTCTTTCTGAGTGATTGTGCCTTGCTGTGATGTTAACTTCCTATTACAGCAACTGCATTTGAAATATGTCTGTGTGTTGCTGTAAACTCAAGCCATCTATTTATGTGTAGCACATAGGGAGCACAGTACAGTAAACAGTGATCAGGTCAGGTTGTAATGGCAGTGTTGCACACCTCCATGAATATGATGACCAGTCAGCTGATGAATGATGAATGAGCCAGTGGAGGTGAAGCATGAATGAAGCATCTGATGTCAATCACCCAAGGCAAGCACAACGTCAGAGCTAAGGCTCGGCTCTCTGTGGTGACTTGCTTCTGGTACTATTTAGCAACCACTCACACAGAAATATTATCCCACATCGTGTAGCATAAAGGTTTTAATACTTTGTTTAAGCTTAATTTGAATTCAAAGAAGTCAGTTAACTGCTTAATACTGACTCTCAGATACATTAAAAGGAATTTGCTTTGTTTTCTTACTTGGGCTTCCTAATTCTTTTTTGTCTTCAACCTTTCAAAGATGAAGGAAGAAATAAGTTTGCGTTTTAATGTGCGTGTCTAGACTCCCTTTAACAGAAAATTGAGCATGTGAGTGTGTGTTTGACACTGTGCGTGGGCTCAGCTGGGTGAAGGGTTACACTGCAGAGTAGAGAGCGGAGTGCGGTGTTGTTTATCTCCACGACAAAGACGGCTGACATTTACACGCTGTCTGTTGAGACTCCCCAGGCTGATCCAGCTCTGACTGTCTTTGATGCCCGGATATACAACCTCTGATCTCAGTGTGTACACAGATTCTACCAGCACCCATCCATCCATCCATCCATCCATCCATCCATCCATCCATCCATCCACCCATCCATCCATCCATCCATCCGTACATCCATGTACTCCTCTCTGCTCCTGTGGCCCCCTCCTCACACTTTCACCCCTCCCCCAGTATCCCCCTCTGAGGTCAGCAGCATTTTAAGGCTGGATTCCTGGCACCAACCCCCCTTTGTGGCTATTAATACAGCCATGAGCAAGACAGAAAGCTGAAGACAGAGTTTCAGACCAGTGTTTACTAATTTGCCAAATATATAATCTGACTTTGAATCATAACTTGAATTTAAAAACCTGGGATAGATCATCATAATCATTTCAACAAATATCATTTTATCTCTGCACTGTTGCTGGTCTATCAATCTTGTGGCTTGGCAATGCAAACTACTTATCAAGGCCATTTTGAATGCTGGTTCGGCACGCAGTCAGTGAAAGGTTGAAATAGGTAGACTGATATAGAAGAAGGAAAAAAAACAGAAAACTGGGCACAGCTGAGGAGAGGGTGTGTGTGTGTGTGTGTGTGAGTACACATGCTGGGGGTTTAACAGAGGTATGTGGCCACTCCCTGGCTACCCCTGGCTCTCTTAATGACTTCCAGACAATAGGCCGTGTTCCCGTCATCATCTCTGTGGAAACAGGTTAATAACTGACTGGCCGGTGGGACAGCTCGCCCTCGCTGCCCTCTGGAACCAATAAGCCTCACTGGAAGTCAACTACAGAAGTAGATTTCAAGCTTGAACTCTTTGGCTACGTCAGCTCAATCCACTGTGGGAATACCTTACAATTTCATTTAGCTGCGCTCGGATCCAGCGTGTTGGAGTAGTGCCCGGAGGGAACTTTCAGGAAAATTGGCTTAAAAGGTTGGATGACACCGTGTGGGGTCATGGGTGAGAGAGCAGAGGTTCCTGGAGTTTTCAGGTTTTGTCAGACATTAAGTCTCCTACCATGGGAGGGTGACCTGCATATAACTGCTACTCTGGGCCCAGCAAAGAAAGAACATGACCCAGAGTTAATCCATCTGCCTGTCAATCACTGCGAGGATGAAATACAAAATGTAAACCCTCTGAGGGTGAGCTGATGGAGTGTTGGAGGTGAACACCCAGCCTGCTGCACAGACAGCATATTTGTTTTCACAACAAGATGAAATTATCAGGAGCCCTGCAGGGAAATGGGGCACTGCAGCAGCTACAGTAACAGCATACAGTGAGTAAAAGATAGCAATGTGTAACAAACGGTGAAAATTTTGATTAAACACAGGTGGCAAATTCAACACCAGAACATGGTATGTGGGAATGTTTGAATGAAGATATGAGAGGGAAAAAGAACAAATAGAGGCCTTATCAGAGTGTGCAAAATAAAGTCACTGCAAAAAAGACAAAGAAAAATATGCACAATCCAGTATGAGTACAGATAGGAGCAGGACCTATGAGAAATAATATGTGAAGAGAGTGTGAAAGCCTGCAGTCTGCAGGGGGGTGAGATCTTTTGGCAGGGCTGCTTCTCCACCCTTTTTGTTGCAGACCAGGCCAACCTCACAGGACCAAGTATAAACAGTAGTTTGTGTGATGGAGACGGTTATAATCGTGATGTCTGCTCCGGCTGATGTCTGTGATTCTCAGTCACAGGTCTTCAGATCAGGGCTCAGGCTGTGCAGGATTTCAGTCCAAACAAACAGCAGCTCACAGACGAGGTCCTCCTCGCTGGTTGTAGTTGTGCTCATCAGTGAACTCGGCAGCTGTTATACTTTTTTTTTGAAGATTTTGCAGACTGGGAACCAGTCTCATCTCCCAACCCCTGCACCCAGTTCATCACTTTGCCTCCGACCACTAACTATTTAAGACTATTATTTAATTGGATGGTGATATCTTTACATTTGACCATTTCCTTGAAGTTGCTTGCAGCTCTGTACTTCGGCTCAGTGTTGCTTTGAGTTAAATGCTAATGCCATCATGCAAACTCACAATGGCAAAGGCATCACACTGACGTTTAGTAGTAAACATCTACCATGTTCACCATCCCAGTTTAGGCTGCTAGCATGCTAACAGTACTGGACAAAGTTGACCTGATGATGACACTAGATATAAAGTTAAGCGAACACAGAAGGTAATACAGTCCATCTTGAGTCGGAGATGAATGTCTATTCTAAACTTCATGAAAATCCCTTTAATAGTTGTCGAGATATTTAGCTGAAAATCAAAAATGACAACCTCATGGTGGCACTAGAGGACGTCAGTGGATTGCCAAAGTTATTAGGAGACATCATCTGAGGATCATGAATGTTTCATGACAATCCTTTTTATATATATTGATATGTTTCAGTCTGGATCAAAGTGGTGTACCGACTGACCAAAATCCCTAGAACTGCTGCTGGCTAAAAATGCTCATGCAAACGACATCACATCCATCATATTTGTGGTGCAACTCAGAGGAAACCAGATTAGATTAAGATAAAACGTAAATAATACCCGCCCATAACAGTTTCTACTGGAGCAGAACGCACACACACGCACACACACACACACACACACACACACACACACACACACGCACACACACACACACACACCACATGTCCAGTAAAGTTAACTTCTCTTTGGAAATGGGAGTGAAGGGAGAGGTGATGCAGACGGTGTTCTCTGTCAGCTCACCTAGCAGAGGTCAGCGTGTCAGACTCCCCCGCCTCTCGTCCTGCCCTCCTCTTCCTCTCTGCCAGGAACAGAGGAGGAGAGGAGGATGGAGGAAGGGAGGTGGACAGCGAAGACAGGAGAGTCACTCTATTGTTGCCATATGTTGGAGCTCTACTTTACAGAGGAGGGATTAAAAGGGTGAAAAACGATCTTTTCCCCACAGCTAGAAAGACCTATTTCTCAGATAGTTGGCCTGGAAGAGACTGGAACCATACTGTTCTTCCACCATGATGCTTACAAATCTTTAACAGTGACTTAACCAAAAACAGACGATCAAAGGCTGATGGGCGAGTGGGAGCAGCTGAGCAAGATTTGTATTGTGTATAGCATATATTTGTGCTATGTGTGCTATGCATGAACAAATAATGTATTATTTTTGTTTGGGTTTTTTTTGCCAAAAAGTCCTTCACAGACAAAGAAAAACAGACACAGACATCTTACATAGTGAGTTATGTCCGGGATCAATTAGACCTCTGCATAAAGGTCCTGTCATGGTTATGTATTGTATTAAACCATAGCTGAGGTCTCTAAGACTCCGACTTCGGTAACATCAGATCAGAATCATGTTTATCAACAATTCTCACCAAATTCAGAAAAGTCATGAAGTTTTAAAGGCATTAAACAAAGTTTTTGTTGAAGCTGCTACAGAGGGCCTGGTGTTTCCAGGACCCCAAACACAACATCACTGTCACATATTTGCTTGTGGGCAATGAGAAATCATGAAGTGTCCAGAACAGGAAGTCTTCATCCACTTCAGGACATGAATTTGTTCAGTAATTGTTCCTGCAGCAGACTAAAAGAAGCAGGCCGAATGACTGGCCTCATGGTCCAGAGTGTGTGCCTCTCAGCGTAAAGAGAGTGTACTGCCTTTTTTATTATAGTAACATATTGTTACAGACCTCAAAAGAATCACAAAAGCATGAATGCACTCCTGATTTTAAGACGCAGTTTGCAGAGAAGCACATGTGAGATCATGCCAAGACTGTAACATTCAGTGGTGCTGTGTTTAAGAAGAAAACTTTTCCCTGTACAGTGGCTCTCACCTGCAATTAGGTTTTATACCCTCTTAGTTCAAAGGCAGCGCATATTTTCCACTCTCAACCCAACGTGGTATTCCCTGGATTTCTCCGGCAGAGAAATTGCAGGCTGCGTGAATGTATTTGAAGAACAGGTGGTTTGACTGTGTCTTTCTTCCTCTGAGAGGATTCCTCTGCAGACTCCTGGGGAGGAAATTACAGAGCAGGAGTCCTCCGTCACTAACTGTTTCCTCTGATAGCTGGGGAGAGCTCTGATATGTTTACAGTAGCTGTAGCAACTGTGAACACCAAAGCATAGCATATATGTACATTTGCACTTATACTGCTGCTATGCTCTGAGCTTTTCTGTTAGTCCTATACTAAAATGCAAAGCCACTGGCTGTCACCGTCATTTAGTGTAGCTGACAGTGACGAACAACAGTTTACAAGTGTTGTAATAATTTATAATAAGTACAGTCACCTCACTCAGTGTGTCTTGATGGCAGTCTCTGTGGTAGTGCATTTGTTCTGCAAATTAAAATGAGAGCTAAAGTTAGGAACCCCTCATGATGAGTGTGTATTTGTGTGACACACACACTAGCACTGATTGGAAGGCTGCCAACCTGCCTTCATTGTTCTAGTGTTATACTCCTCCCTCTGTGAAGCTCAAATGTCACCCTAACAGGGAGAGAGATGTAAAGAACGGTTGAAAAGTTTTTTTAAAAAGTAGCACAAGGATTTTTGGTTTGCACGATCCCAAATAACACCGGTCGGATCCTCATTAAAAATAAACGGAAGACAAGCAAGTGGTGACGAGGGCTGCCCTACGGAGCTGACAAACCGGCACAGGATGAAAGGAAGTGCAAATACAGTCTGTAAATAATGACTTTAGCTCAAGTTAAAAGAATAGTTAGACATTTTGGAAATGTGTTTGTCTTCCTTATTGCTGAGAGTCACTCACATATCTGTAGGTTACATATTAAGCGAGAGGGAGCAGGCGATTAGCTGAGCGTGAAGACTGAGAGCAGCTAACGTTGAACATTGAAATAGTTGCAGCATGTAGCTCCCAACAAAATCACAATGTATCATTTTTATGTTTTGTGTGGGGATTAAACAAACTAGACATATTCAGAAGTGGGTGGAGTATAACAAATTGTCAAGTCAAGGTCTCTCCAGTCACATTTTTCTGAAAATGCCTCATATTAGATGATCCATGAGACGATGCTGTGATGTTGCATCATTAATTGCCTATTAAATACAGCTGAGTTCACCTCTTCACTTTGCCTTGATGAAAGCCACAGGAAATAAAAGCAGTTTGTCTTTTTGTGTGCATAATTCGGTCTCTTTCTCTCCAGTGAGCATGACTGGTGAAACTCACACCTCCATCAAATAAAACTCACATTTCAAATGAAAGGTGCTGGAGTACAGAGCCACCGCAGCAATGTGCCTCTGCTCGGACGCTTTCTGAGTGTACTGCACATTTCCCACAAGTCAACAGTGCACCCTCATCAAATACTCGCCCCCCTGCAGCCAAGTCGTCCCATCCACACCTCGCCCCCACCCCTACAAAGTCTTTATTAAAGTGTCAGTGATGAAGATGCCTCTGACAGCTAAACAATGTCTTCTGACTAAACACAGGACGTGGCACTCGCCCAGCAGCTCATACCTCCTCCTGTTTGAACAGACAGGTTTCCCAGGGCACGCTGTCCAAAAGTAACATCCAGCATTGCAGTAACTGCAAATCTTATATATCTGTTAGCATTCCACTGAGTTAACACTGGAACAGGAATGGTAATCGTCTTTAGTTTCAGTATGGAAACAGCACTCTTACAGGACTCGAGCTAATATAGGCTATCATAATGTATTTTATCTGTTGTACCACTGTTAGCTTGACGCTAGCTCTGTAACAAAACAATACTATACATTACCAATACCAATTTGCAGCCTAATGTTATGTTTTTAGTAATTTACAACATTTGAAGACATCTTCTCGGCGCACTGTGGAGCTTGATGTGATGCAGAGATTCTGCAATTGCTTGTGCATCCAGTTTACTCCAGATGGAACATTAGCTTAGCTTAGCTTAGCTAAGAGCTGTTAAGGACACGTTTTGATTTAGCTTGAAGGGTATTTCTAGCTAGTGGTCACACTGCTAGAATTTCATCCAAACATTTATGGGTTGTTCCTCTTCGAGATAATAAATAGCAGGCCAGACTAAACAACTGGTCAACCCACTTTAAGCTTATTCACATTTTAGAAGTCATAATTAGGGTAAAGATAAATGTAAATAAATCTCCTGTTTGTCCATCGAGGGTTCTTTACACAGCTCAGCTTGGTCTATTTCAGTGTCATCATGACATGATGCTACTTTTAGTCACTTATCAGTCGGCACCAAACACTCTAATACATGTGTCTGCCATTGAAGAGAAACGTGACTCGCAGTGTGAACTGACTGATATGGATTTGTGAAGCTGCCACCAGCTGATGGTGCAGCAGGTTGAGGTGATGATATCTTTAAATTTGATTCCTATTTTACAAGGATACACGGTTTCATCCAGACTTTGACTGCTGGTACGGCCATAGTTTTTGGGCTCGTCATGGGACGAAAATACCACTGACCACATTTTTAGGTGGCCTATGATTGGCAGTTTAATTCTGGAAATGGCCAAAGCCGTTATCAAACCGCACAACACGGTAACAAGATCCAAAGCCATGCTAGCAGCCCAGCGAGGCTACATGAAAACACAGAGCTGAAGACTAATGTCGCTAACGACAATGATGCATGCAGCATTCACCACAGCCACCCTCTTAGCTTGGTGTGTTGGCATGCTAACATTTGCTAATTAGCCCTACACACAAAGTACAGTTGAAGCTGATGGTAATGTAGTTAGTTACTAAATTTCCATCCATCTATAATTTGTTGACATATCTCACACTGGACCAAGGTAGCGAGCTGACCAACTGACATCCTAGAGCCAAGCTAAGCTACTAGCAAGCTTCAGTTCATGTGTTATAAGGAAGCAGTAAGCAAAATGTGAAATCCTCAATAAGTTTTTATCTCGAAAACACTTTGATATCTGTCTGATCAACCTAAAGAATGTTGTTCCGTTATGTAAGATTTGCAGTTATGCACAAATTTTATTTATTAAGACAATTTTGCATTAAAAAAAATGCCTTTATGAAGATACAACATTTTGGACCAGCTTTCCCAAACTGATGCAGATAGCAGTTATTAAGGACAGTCAGTCACTTTGGAGCAGCTGTGTATTTACATAGGTTGCATTGCTGCTGCAGACTTACATATCCACACCTACTCAACGTGTAAATATTTGCCGTGTAGCAGCTGCTAGCAGCAATATTGACCTCTGGTAACACATTGTACTTGATAGCATTCTGCCTTTGATATAACAACAGAGATTTTATCTGCTGGTTCTGTCCTTATACAGTAAGGAAAGAAGCAGCATTTTTCTTTCATCCAGTCACTCTCATGATAAAATGGTCTCAAAATCACACCTTAAATGCATAAACAAGCAGGAAGAATGTGGTTACCATGATCTAGCAGGGATGAAGAAATGCATTATTTCAACTTTGGTCATGATCAAGCTTCTACCAGGGTGAAACACATTTGCAGGGTTGTTTCTGAACCACTGGAGATGCTGTCTTGTTGACATACATGTTTAATAAAAGGTGATGATCCTCAAAGCAGCGAATCAGCACGTCAAGTGCAGTAAATCCAACAGATATCAGCTGATGTTTGTGTGCATACTCATGGGGTTGTAATGCCAAAGTGTTCGTGTATGCATATGTGTATGCGTCAGTACTGTGCCATGTTAAGTATAATCACCAGCGTGTTCTGCCAGCAAAAAAAGACCTCGAGATACCAGAGAGTTTACAGGAACCTCAGCGGCCCTGCTATCATGTTTCCCCCTCTGACCCACTGTGGACGTCTGATGATCTGAGTGCTTGAGCCAGGAAAGCTCCCCTCCCCAAAGCCAGACATTCTGCAATTTGTCTCCCTCCTCCTGCCGGACGGCCAGCTGTTTCTGCCTCACTGCCCCGACCCTCTGCCTCATTCCCCATCATGCAATGTACAAGTGCTCCCCTCTGCCTCCCTCACCTTTTCATACATGATGATATTTCCTCCAGAACTCCTTGTTTTATTATGCTACATCCCCCACTCTTCATGAAATGACAACCCCCCCTGCACACTAACACTCTTTTCTTGCCTTGTTTTAACACACACACACACACACCCTGCGAGCATTCCTATACGGTGAGCTCAGCCAAACACACTCACATTTACACATTCCCAGCTATTTCGTCAAGTGAGCGCAGCATGCTCTCTCACAGCATATTGTTCTTTTTAAGTGTGTGAGGCAGGAGGGGATACAGTAGTGGTTTTGGGTTTCTGCCTTGCTAGAGACTTTATCTTTTTGCTGGCAGAAATCTGAGCTCTGAATTCATCTCTTAAAAGGTTGACTCACGTAAATTCCAGAAAAAGTCTCCTCCTGCAGCAGCACTTAGCAATGCAGATAGATGGTTTTATTTGTGGAGGTTTTCAGAGATCTGTCTCTGGTAAACGGAAATATATTTGCAGCACTCACAGCATTGAAAAATAGCATTTAACATCTCCACAGTGTCTACACAGCGCCCATCTTGATCTCCACCCCTCCGCCGCTCACCTGCAGCTCCAGTGTTCCTACTCACCGCCTTGCTTTCTGCTTTGCTAACTGTAGGAGTAATTCAGCGACTTTGGGAATAAGCTACGATAAACCTGATGCACAGTTGAAACGGTCAGCAGCTAAAGAGCCAGATATATCCCACAGAATGAACAGTGTTAAAACAGCTCAGGAACGTTTGCTTTTCTGTACGGCCAAGTCCTCCGTCCGCAGATGCTGTTGCTCCGCTGCTGGCGTTATCTAAACACAGAACTGATGCATCAGATGCACCAGTGGTGAAATAATGCTCTTGGTCAAAAACAGCACAGAAATGTCTGTTTAATTCCAGTGTGACAGCCAAGTTCAAAATACAAGCAGCTGCTCAGTCTTATTTGTTGCCAAAGAGCTGAGGATCTCCAACATGGCTGTCTGAGGGTGTGTTAGTCTCCTGAAAGCCTGCTTCAAGATCAGTTAGGCCAGTACAGATACAATGTGACATGTGGTTTGATACTGACCTTGACAAAACAGGCACAGCTATCAGCACTGAACTATTGACCTGGGTAGTGTTGATCTGTACCAAAGGAGCCGACTATCAACACACCAAGCTCCAGCTATCTCTCTGACAGAGCCACATGGAAAGTGACAGCTTGACCCACAACCTATGTGGGTCAGCAGCACCATGCGGTTGAGAGTCTGAGATAGAAGTATCTGCTCAGGATGGTGATTAGCTGTTTCCACGTAGCTGATTGTGTTTGGAAAGAGGAAAAAGAGCCTCCGCTGCAGCTCTGCTCTGATCACAGAGACAGGAAATAGACGGAGTCACGTAAACGTTGAAATGTGAACTCTGATCTGGTACTGATGATGTTTGACATTATAACTTGATCTCAATCATTTTAGCAGTCAGGCTGCCAGATCAGCAGACGGATTTTGGCAGGTCTCCCATCACTGAGGGTGTTAGTGACAGTGGTGCCTGATTTAAAACAAAGACTTCTCCAGTCTTATCACAGGAGGGGGGGGCAAACACACAGAACAGAACACCCCGGTGCCTCTCACGCCTGCAGCAATCAGCTCATTTATCCACTTCAGTGAAGTCCACGCACCGGCCAACTTTGAAGTTCCTCGACTGGTGTCGTGCCTTGCCAATTTGTTTTGTTTTGTCTGAAGTTGTGTCAAAAAAGCCCACATGTTTGAGAAAAAAACAAAACTTTTAAGGAGGGGAATGGTCCAACAATGACTCAATGAGCTACGGACATCTGGATTTCTTTTTTTGTTCAAACCAGAGGAACATGATGCCCTGACTGTCTGTGATCCAAACACAACATATTGGGTTATGAATGACTCCAAACAGAACTCACACAAGTTCACAGGGGCAACAAGTGCAAATGTGCCATAGATAACACTGTGGGCGATCAATCAATACAACAAATCAATACTAGAATGATTAATTCACCATGTAGTTCAATTGCTGGCTTTAAAAATTAGTTTTCCAGCTTGTACTCTGTTTTGGAAGTAAAAGACTCCACCAACAGACCCCCTACTGATCGCCAGTGAAGGTCAAACATGACTTCATGCTCCTGTAAAAGCAATGAAGTGTGCTACAGTGTTGTTGTTAACTTTATGACTCCATGTGTTTCAGAGTATTGAGAGAGAGGAGCCAATAGAGGTGGACCCCACCCCAACACATGCTGGCCTGGAGAATGGGCACGCCGCTGCCACAGGTAACCATGTCACAACCGTTGCACAGCCTGCGGCAACATTGCTCGCAGTCATAGTAGCCCCGAAAAAAAGGGGGTTTCAAAGGGGGGCTTTACACAGGAAGATCAGTTTACTATTCAAGGGGGGGACCACTCAGCCAGTGAAAACACTTGAATAATGTCTTCTGGGGCTCTGGAGGAGCTTTACAAAGTGATGATGTCATCAGAGATTATGGCTAGGTCAGGTTATTTTGGGCTCAGAGACTACAAATCTGTAGCAGAGGGGTCGTGTTGCAAACTTAAGGAGAGGATTTTGAAAGACTTGGATGCTATCAGACTGGGAGGGCCTGACAAAAAGATGCAGTGGGGCTGTTATTATAAGAAATGTAGGATCGAGTGTTATTGGAGCTTGACTCTTGAATATTTTAGCTTCTACTGCGTCTGTGCTGCTTATTATAATCTGTCTATTGCGAGACAAAAATGTTTAATGCTAAATTACTGAGGAGAGCAACCTTGTATTTGCACCATTTTAGTCTGATTTAAATCTTAGAAATGTATGAGGTTAAAGAAGTTGCTTTTCTGATGCTTTTCTTCATGATGATCGTAGTTACAACGGTTCAGGGGCTACAGTTATACCGGCTCGCTCCCAGTATTTGGTGTGATGTGCATACTGCGGAAAGAAATGCACAAACTTGACGATAATAGGTGGAATTGACAGTTGTCTGCCATTTGGTGCTGGGTAGGTAGAGTTCGAACAGTAGTTTATGGAGCTTTTTTGCTGAAAACAGCTGGATGCCACAGAGCTGAGAGAAGCTGTAGTCTGGTGATGATTCTCTGTCGGTTTGTTACTGTGAGAAACCTTTTTACTACACATATTGTTTGATACATTGTTAATATAAAAAAATTGATTATTGCAGCTTTAAACAACTCATCAACATATTAAAATCTCAATATCCAACCAGAACATTCAGCATTGGTACACGGGAAGATCTCTCCACCCAGTGACCTTCCACACGAGCACACTGCCCCTGTCGCCATGCGGATGCCGCACCTCCCCATCACCGCGACAACCAAGACGGCGGAAATGAAGGGCCCTGATTCTCCCAGCAGCCCTGTTGGTTCTCGGTCATCTCCAGTGTCTGAAACCTCACCTGCCAGCCAATCAGCTGCTAGCACCAAAGAGGCCCAACTAACAGAGGAGCCTCTAATTCAGCCAGGTAGCTAATGGTTTCAATTCTGTTTCAGCTAGAGTCATAAAGCTGCATTCATCATATATGGAGAAAGTGAATGACACAAGCTTCTTACCAGAACATATGGTTTGGCTTTCAGGTGAAAAACACAGTTTTGGTATTGAACCCTAATTTATCCAACATCTAGCGTCATGCCTGCAATCACATGGTTTTCAGAAGATAGCTCATTTTTTTATTTGCTAAATTTTTCCGTCATAGTTAATTGTTTATTTCAGTAATACTTGATCCGAAATGGAACATTTTCAAAGTCCATGTATTTTACATGTCAAAAAAATAATTAAATTGCTTTCTGCTGTGTTATATTCCTGCCATGAATGGAGGGTGATGTACTTACAGCATTCGATTTTCTTGTTCTTTGTTGCTATTAGTATCTTCTACGTGGACCCCTACACCTATCAGAGCTCTTGGATCTCCCTGCCTTCAAGGTGAGCCACGCATTCACACACACATGCTATCCTGTTAGAGACATCTTGGATATGATTTACAGTGACTCTTTGTCTTGTGCAGAGAAAGCAAATTCAGCCCCCGCTAAGTCTGTGACCTACTCCGGGCTGCTTCAGCATGACAGGTGAGACATGAACGCTGACATCTTTTAGGATAGGTAAAATAGTTTTTGCATTGTCTGACCCCTCTGCACTCATATCCTGCAGAGACGGCGATGTAAGCAGTGACAGGTCCTTCGGGCAGGTGGGAGAGAGGAGGCGGGAGCTGGTGAGGTCACAGACTCTGCCACGTAACATTGGTGCTCAGGCTCGTCGGTCTATTTTTGAAAGACTGGACTCTGAAGCCAGTAACAGGTAAATGCATGGAATGCTACATTCGGGTGTCATGGGAATTATTGTAGATATACTGTAAGTTTCCGACACATTGAAACTCTCACACGAATCCTTGACTCATTTCTCCTCATGTACAGTCGCCCCAAACCAGTGGACTCCAAACCCAAACTGAAGCGGTCTCAGAGTTTTGGGGTGTCCAGTGCCAGCAGTATCAAACAGATCCTTCTTGAGTGGTGCCGGTCCAAGACCATAGGCTACCAGGTAAAATATCAATAACAAACATGCAGACATGATGACAGATATTGCATCACATACATTTTAAGGTTAGATATTCACATTTATATCCAGCATATTTTCTTACATAATAACCTAACCCTAACCCTTACATATTCTTGTTTCAGCCCATCTGCTACAAATTGCACAAATATTACATTACTGCTGACCATTGGCCAAGGCAGATCATAATACATTTAATACATTTTTGATTATCTACCTTGCAGACATTCAGCTGACGTCAGTTCATTTCACTCTTGCATGAAAATCAATTGGCAAAGACTTGCTTGAGTTACATAGGTAATCCAGTGTGTCTGGTTTTGTTCTTGTCAAAATGACGTTATTGTGGCACAGTAACGTAATGGAAGCTAACGCTGTGAAACTCATTCATGTCCTGTGGGGAAGCTTGAACATTTGAGCTTTAAAGTCAGCAGCAGATCAGCAGCAGCACTGTTAATACAAGAAGCTAATAAATTCTGATTATCCTTTTCAAGATGCTTTCCAGCTGCTTGTCTTTTCAGTTTGTCTGTCTGCTTGGGAATGTAATGTTGTGCCTCACGCTTAAGTTTCAGTTAACTGAACCTCCTGCCTGCACCTGAACGCACCACATCAGCCAACACATCAATCCAGCCTTTCAACTGCAATATCATGCCAATGTTGATTTAACCTGGACAAAGACTGAGGTTTAAAGCCTATGACTGTAGTGATGGATTGCCTATGTTGATGGAAACTTCATAGTTCACAGAAATTATGATAAAGTCTTTGATTGATTTAGTTGAATAGATTTTGAGGTGGAAAGAAGCTGGAGTTAGGAGGTGTTTAGCATAGCTTAGCATGAAGACTGGATGCAGGGGGAAACAGCTAGCCTGGTAAAATATTACATCAATACCTCTAAACCTCAGCAATTAGAACATTATATCTCATTTGTTCAATTCATGCACAAAGAGAAATGTGAAAATCCAGTTGTTGCTTGTGCACCATGTAACTCATTGTTTTCACATGTCTCTGTCTGCACAGGTTTAACATAAAAAGTATATGTAAATTAGAGAGCTTCAGAGGTGTTGGCAAGCACATTGAGACAGCCAGGCTAGCTGTGTCCCCTACTTCCAGTCCTGATGCTAAGCTAGGCTAATTGCCTCATGGCTCCAGGTCCTTGCACACTGGACAGACATCAAAATGGTATGAATCCCATCGCCCATGTTACTCTGGGAAAGTAAGCATATTAGCATGTTTCCCAGGATGTTGAGCTGTCGCTTTAACAGGGACACACTTATATAACTTACACTAATGTACATTCGCCAGAGTTAGCTAAGACAGTAAAAAAAATTACGATTTTAAATGGCCAGCCATAATAAAATACTTACGCACTTCGTCATAAATGGGCTCAATATGCAAAACCTCCAGCATTTAGTATGAGATGAGAGGTATAAATAAGTCTTAAATGAGCCCAACACCTGTCTCTCTTTCATACAGCTCTAACCTGTCAGCACACGGGGCAGCGCTAATGTGTTAATTATTTATCTCTCAACCGCAGAGGTGTATGGAAGTGAGTGTCCATGTGAACGAAGGCGTGCATGAATGTGTGCATGTGTGTGTTTTGGGGGGTTTAGGGTGCAGGGTTATGGTAGTTTGAGAACACCGACACATTGCTGCACTCTGGTACCCTCTCCTTCACAGTAGCCCGTGCCAGCTGCTCCATGTGGCTTTGGTTATAGTCAAGCCAGGCAAAGCCAAGACTCTTATTAAAAGGGAGCAAACACTCTCTCTCACACACAAACACACACACAAGAGAGATGTTCATCCGATGACTTGACATGTTGCATTTCATTCAAGGCAAACTCCAGACTAATAAAGGACAGCCTTGAAATGACATGACTTCAAAAGCATGTAACAGACCAAAGGCAGGAGGGGAGAGGAAAGTGGAAGAGAGAGGAGGGGGAAGTCTGTTTTATCCATCATAATTATGGGCTAGACAGTGAATGAGGAGGTGGCTTTATGAAGCTCCGACAAGCTGCCAGTCAGTTTCACAAGTCATTTTCTTTTACCTCCTCGCTGACACACGCATGCACACTTGCCACATCATCACCAGATCTTCTTCTCTGTTCCTCTCAAGAACATTGACATCCAGAACTTCTCATCGAGTTGGAGTGACGGGATGGCTTTCTGCGCTCTGGTGCACTCTTTCTTCCCCACTGAGTTTGACTACAACTCTCTGTCGCCCGCCAACCGCAAACACAACTTTGAACTGGCCTTTGGAACTGCAGAGTGAGTCATATCAGTCCATCAGTATCAGAAAACATATGATGAATATGATGCACTTTAATTAGCTACATAATCATTGTACAGTCAATCATGCTAATTAAGGGTCAGCATGAAGAGCTAAGGATAGAGATGGTTTTACTTCATATGTGATAACAGTGCTGTTTCAAAGGCTTTCCCAACCTGACAAAAAAGTCTGCATATCAATAGTTTTTATTCTTTGTTTAGCATTAATTAGATAATTATAGAGAAAATATTGCCAAATTTGAAGCCTTATCACTTTTCACTTTTGTTTGTTGTGCTTTGTTTGATAGCATTTGTATGTTTCTGTACTAACTTTGGAGGTAGAGCCGGGACACGGTTAGCCTAGCTTAGCATTAAGATGGAAAACAGCAACAAACAGCCAACTTCACTTTTTCCCAAAGTGAAAAAATACTCACAGGAACACCTCCTAAGTTCAATAAGTAGTATAGTAACACAGCTGGTAGCGTATTGTTAGTTTGACTCCGTACTCAGAAATGTAAAACTGGCAGTTTGTTGTTTTCGAGGTTTCATGCTGTAACTATTTGTTAGCTAACAACAGCCCGGTGCAGTGACTTTGCGCAGTCTTGTGGTCACAGTGAGGCTTCCAGGTTTGGTCCCATGGTGCCTGTACAGAGTCCTGGACTAAAACCTGTTTTCACTAACCTGTCTGGCCACCCACACTGTAGCCAAATGAATGAACTGTTGTTTTCCAAGAAATAGTTATACACCAAGTACATAATCTCCCTAAGACCACAAATTCTATTTGAACACCTCTGTTTGTATATGGATTAAACAGATGGTTTACACTGACAGGAGTATTTTTGAATTTAACTTCTATTATTTAAGCTAAGCTAAACTAGCCATATCCAGACCCGAGAGCGAGATCCATCTTTTCATCTAAGTCTCCGAAAGAAAGCAATTCAGCATATTTCCAAAAAAGTTGAACTATTCCTTTAAAGCCACAATAGAAACTGCTTTAGCAACATAACTCATTGATCTAGTTATGCAACAGCACAAAGACTTTTTGTTGTTTGTTAGTTGGGAGTCAGCGCTGAGTTTCGCTGAATTGGCCGTAAAGTATTTATTGGCCTTAACAGCATCAACAGTGCAAGTTTTAGCTTTATTGTGCTGAATGTCTCTGAATTTGTTTTATAGCCCTTTTGTTATTTTATATGCAAAAATGTACCACACACATTGTATGTGGTGATATTCCTGCCTGTCCTTTTTTTGTATTCATTTCATTCCATTCCTCCTCCTTTTGTCTGACTCCATGGCTGCACAGAGAGCGGCACAGACTGACACTGTACAGACAGGCTGCATACTATAGATCAGACAATATAGAGGGCTCCGGCATGGACAGACACATACTGTATGTGCAGGCTGCAAGATTTGATTTAAGAATGTATTATTCTTTGACTGATGACGCTGCCGCAGAATTAAGCTGATTTGACTCAAAAACAATATTCACTTGGTCACAGAATCAGTCCTTCATATACAGTGGCAGCTTAAGATGACCTCTTAAAGAGATCACACAGCAGAGACTTACAGCACAATAAATGTATATTGATTATCACATGCATTTTGTTGTTCTTTAACCCCTCAAAACATGTTTGTCGAATGTTGTCATCAGACTGTTCATGGCACACTATGAGATGCAGATTATGGCTTTAGAAACATCACATTTGTGTATCAGGCTGATATTGACTGTCATGTGATCTTTTCCTTCATTCAATAAAGTCGTTGTGTTTCACCTCTCCTATCACAAGGGGATGAAATAATTGGGAGACTAGATTAAGGAAAAGAAATTTTAATTTTGATAATCCGCTAATGTTTCATGCAAAATGACCAAACATTCTCTGGTTTCAGCTTCTCTAATGTGAGGATTAGCTGCTTTTCTTTGTTCTGTATCATTGTTAACTGAATATCTGCATTTTGGACCGCTGGTCTGAAAAACCAAGCAATTTTAACATGTCACCCCAGGCTTAAGGAAATGTGATTTTTCCACTATTTATTTACATTTTATCAACTAAACCCATTCAGCTGGCACATTTTGGTCCATTTAGAGACATGTATGTATGATTGCTGCATAAATCCTCCCTCCCTGACGAGTGTTTCTCTGTGTCTCCAGAGTGAAGGCAGGCTGCGACCGGTTGATAGAGGTGGAGGACATGATGATCATGGGTCGTAAACCAGACCCCATGTGTGTCTTCACCTACGTCCAGTCCCTCTACAACCACCTGCGGAAGTTTGAGTAAAGTCCAAAAGCTGAGGATGTAATTTGTTGCACGGTTCCACTCTTTCACTCGTCTTCTTTCAACCTCTTCATCGGTCCGAGTGGGGATCCAGAACCAGCATGGGAGCGCTTTGAAAAGACTACACTGTCCCCTGGTGGTGGGTTAGTGTCCATTCCTCCACATGCTGCAAGAAAAATGCCCCCACCTCAGGTCACAGATACACAGTGGGCTGAGACTGTGTGCTGTGTATGTTTGTGTCCTGCGATGTTAACTGTAATGAAGAAGATGAATTCACAGAGAAATGTTGATTTTTCAACTCAAGCTGTTCCTCACTCTCCCTTTCTTTCTCTCTCTTTCTGTGTGTGTGTGTGTGTGTGTGTGTGATTGTGTGTGTTGCATAAATCTTTATTATGGTCACACCTGTTTGACAGTGAGAGTCCACATTAACCTTCAATGTTGCACCAATGGAAAGTTTCACTGAGTAAGAAAACTGCGGGCAACTGTTTGTGATGGCGCAGAGCACACTGTGGGGCAGAATGTCTGACAAAATATTATGGGAACTAAAATGATGTGTTTGTCAAATACGGCTGATTGCTGACTGATATTTACATCCACATATGCTGCGATATTGTGTAAAATCAATAAATTGTACTGTTTGACACCTAAATGTGGACTTTGTGTTCTTTACTGGGCATCAAAGAGACACATTTTTCTATATTTTAATGGAAAGGAAAGAAAGAAGCAGAGCATAACACCTCATACTGCCGGGACACTAAAAAAAAAGAAGAAGACAATGAACAACATAATGTCCAAATACGGACAACAAGGCTGACTGAAGTTTGCCTGATATTGACTTCATAGTCTCTCTGTTAAATTTAATCTCCTCACAATTCTGCTTTCCTTTTCTGAGAAAATTCCGTTCATCTAGCAGAGATCATGATTTGATGATTACTTATTGATAAAGAGTACTTTGTTAATCCTAAAGGGAAATTAGGACACTCTGATGCCTGTTACTGGTACCGCACCAGCAGCAACTCAGCCAAACCAAACTGTGGAAGTTTCAGGACAGCCACCATTTCAGTTAGTTAACCATGTCTGAGGGCTGAGCAGGACTGCTGTACTGCAGTGCCTGGGTAACAGTATTTCTGTATATATTTATTAATATTTAGAGTAATCATTAAAGGTAGCTGGTATACCACAGACTTGTTGGTGTGCTGGGTAGTGTTTTTAAACAGGAAATACAGGATATTTGGACTTTTTACTTTGGCTTTGACCCTCATCTACCTCATCCTGTAAGTCTTCATTTTGTTGGTCACAGATGTTTAATATGTTTAGAAAATTGCACCAGATCTGCCTTTTAGGATCAATCCCTTGTTCATCTGGCACATTACAACAGTCTAAGCTATAAAGTAAATAAGTATTTCTTAAAATGTAAAACAAGCTGCTCCTTTAACGTCCATGATGACCAGACAATGTACAGTTTACAATAACAAGCCATTAAATGGGGAAGTTATAATTTTCTCTGAACCCAGATTTCTGTCTAGAAACACAAAATACCAAACAGGAAACACTTCTCAATAAGAGATCATTCATAAAATGTGAAATAGTCTCCAACTAGCTCAAGCAGCTCACTGTGTGATGCAGAAGGAGCTTGATGCTTCTATGGGCAGAAATTTAGAAAAGCTCTGATGCTGAAGAGAATGCAGTGGTGCAGGTTATGGAGTTATTAACACTGGATGATTAGTAAGTATATGAATGTTGATCCACTTTTTGTCTTATATTGGCCTCTCTGATGGAACAGAGACTAACTAACTTGGGTTACACCTGGAGGCCCTTTTTTCCTTTTCTTTCTTTCTCTGCTTTCTCTTTACTGATGAGATGTTTATGTTGAAGTTTTTTGTTTTTTTTATTTAGGTTTTATTTTTAATCTGCTGGGCTCAAACCAGTTCCAGGCCAGCCCAGGGGGTGCTGGGGGGTGTTCGGGGGTGGGCTGTGCAGCATCACGTGAACCAGGGGTGCAGGAGGAGCATCTGCTCCAGGGTGGCACGCCTCGCTGAGGTTACAGCCAAACACCTTTTCAACAAGTCCTGGCGGTCTGAGAAGAGAGAGGACAGAGAACGAAGCAAAGGTGAGGGTGGAGGCTGCAGTGATCTGTGGGAACATGGGGGGTAAAAGCCTCAAACCTCAGCTCCTACACTGACACCAGCGTGGTCTTACCGTGAGATATTTTCAGCTCCTTCAGCTCGCGGATGAATCTAACTCCTCTGCAGAGGATGTTGGAGGTGGTAAACAGTTTGTGTCCCTCCAGCACTTCATAGAGCAGTGAGGCAGCTGCCAGAGTGTGGCGGGGCCGGCCTCGTATCTCCCCTCTCGTACTAGAGGTTCCTACAATACACAGACAGACGGGCAGAGAGAGGCAACGGATGAGGAGAAAGATTTCCTTGTTTACAAGCATTTTTTCACACATGCCTCAAACTTTTGCACAGCACTGCATGTCTCCCCATTTAAGACCTAAAGGAAAGATAGATGTGGTGTGCGTTTAACATCAAAGTAAAAAGGAGTGATTTTAACAGTTGATGCTGAGACATCAGATCAAATCACCATTCTTCTTCTCTTCAAAACTGCTTAAGGGATGTGTTTGATGGCCACCTACAGGGCAGAATCAGCAGTGGTTGGTTAGTACAGGGACTGTGTGTGTGTGTGTGTGTGTGTGTGTGTGTGTGTGTGTGTGTGTGTCTTGTGAGAGTAGATATTAGATTAGTAGATTTTCAGATACAAGCATAAACAGATCCGAAGCCTCCTTCTCTGAGCTTGTAAAGCTTCTAAATCTGCGACAGGCACACAGGTTGATGCTTCAGTGCAGCGCTGAAGAACATCTTATCTGAACCCTCCGCAGCCTGCAGGAAGTCAGTGGCTGTTCACCAGAGAGTCAGTCAAATCTTCCTCTACTGTCATGCTGTGTGGCTGACAAAAGTCTTGATGTACAAATCCAAAACTTTTGGTTGTTTTTTTAATTATAGTTTGCTTCAAATCACAAAAGAAATGTTCTCACATATTGGGAAGTAAGATTACTTTCTTGCCAAGAGTTAGAGGTAAGGATCGATGCGTCTCTCGTGTCTGTATTGTAAACATGAAGCATCTTGCATCTTGTTTGTTTAATCAGTGTAAAATGCAACAGGTTGCAGTTTTACGGGGCTTATGTGTGGGAATATATCTTGGCTAAATGGCAGACAGGAGTGGTGTATGTGCTCAGATACAAACAGCAGCACACACTGTCAGTTCACCTGTGCTGGCTTTGACTGAGTCAGACATGCTGCTGTTGAGCAGGAGGAGAGGTCACGGCAGCTCTCCCTGCTCGTCGGCCCGGGAGTCTCTATTGCTGACAGCTGCTCCGTCTGACTCTCCGTCTCCACTGACACCTTGGTAGGTTTATCAGTGTCGCTGTTGGTGTCAGTGGTTCCACCCCTCTGCTTCTTGCTGGGCCCCTCTGTCGTGGTGCCGGCCTTTCTCTTGGTGCTGGTCGCTGTCACGCCATCCACTCGCACCTCGGTGGGTTCGCTGATATCAGCTTTGTTGTGGCGACCTCTTTGCTTCTTCCTGGGGGACTCTCTGTCCATACTGGACTTTCTCTTGGTCCCCCTGGCCATCACCACGTTCACTGGCACCCCAGTGGTGTTGTGGTCACCTCTCTCCATTTTTCTGGGTGACTGCAGATTTGTGAAGGCCTTCCTCTTGTTTCTGGTCACCATACAGTGACTCTCCATGCCGTTGTTGGTTTGGGGGTGCTCAAAGTGCGTGTTGATATCTGATGATTCTGCAAACTCTGTTTTACTTTCAACAGCAACGCTTTATTATGCTCAGTGACACCATTTTTTATCTCTATGATCTCCTGCAAGAAAGTCATCAAGTGCCCATCCAGCACCCTGACCAGTGGTAGGAAGTAACTCAGTACATTAACTCAAGTACTGTAGGCGAGTCCTGTTCTTTTGTATCTCTACTCAATATTTCACTGTTTGCTCCACTGAACTGAGTTGACAGCTGTAGTTACAGTTAGGAGGGCAGCAGGTTAGGATTGTACATAATAAATACCCCGGAGTATAGAAAGATCAAAAATACACAAAACAGTCTAAAAGTTGAAAAGATCAATTAAGGAATATGTTGGATTTAACCAAACACAAAGATAAAATGTCCTTATCAGTCAAACACTCTCAATCCTCCATTACACAGAAACCTTGAAATCATCACTGACCACTTGAAAGAAAAGACATGACTTCAATGTGTTTATTTAATAAGCTGCATCATTCTGCACAGCATTAATACCACCACCATGGTGACAGTTAGCCAACAATTGGCTGTCTGCACATCCAGCAGACAGGAGTTGACTTCATCTGGGCTCATTTTATATTTACCTGTTGAATATATTCACTCCCATTTTGAGCCCTGGTTTGGTCTCCACCAGCTCTTTTTCTCTGAGAACAGCAGCTGCCTTCTCTCATCACTGAGCGAAGGTTGTCGGGCCTGTAAACCAAAACAACGAAAAGATGCTGAAAGGAACGTACAGCTGAAGAGAAGTGCAGAGTCAGATGATGATTGTGTTCATCACCACAAGCATCATCTTTTAAATGACACGTCTGATCCATTGTTTCGAATAGATTACTGATTAAATTACATTTTATTCTGCCATTTGAAGGGAGCACAACAAGCTGTAAACACAGCGTTAACAAATCACAAGTTATGGCAAACTGGAAACCTGGGATCTACATAGCAACATCAGTGAGCTGCACAGACTGCAGGCGACTGGCTGAGAGACTTGCACAGCTTGAAAAGAGGACTGCAACAACACTGCATCAAACACATGTGAACGAGCAATTCACTGACTCTGCATGAGGTGCTGAAAATACTCAGACTTTTAGATGCCTGATCACTTCAGCTGTGGAGCATCCTGGCACAGATTTGACTGACAGGCTGCCCTGGTGTGTGTCCGAACCACTGGATCAGCTGCTGAGGCTCCAGGAAATAACAAAAACATAAAAAAAACTCTTAAAACTGAAGCTGAAAAAGCAGGACCACACTCTCAAGCTTCAGGCTGCATGGCAGAGCCTACAGCACTGATCTGTATATGGTTAGTAAAGCCTAGTATATATCATCGTATATCATCATTGTGATTGCATTCAGTGTGTGTTGAAAACAGCTGTCTGGTAAAGGTGTGCAATTTGCTCTCAGTATTCAACTTTTTATTCAAGCAAATGAGAAGCAGAGTCACAGACAGTCGCTCCTCTTGTTGTGCACATCAGCCAATGGAGAAGTGGAACAAGGTTGATCAATCATGCAAAGATCACTGAAGTCCATTTTCAATCAATTAACCATAATTAGCTCTGGTTTTCCAAGAAAATGGCTCAGTAAGACTCTAGTAAATGAAATTTAACCCACTTGGGAACTTTTTTTAAATTATTTTTTTAAATATTAGATCATTATTTCTGCAATCTGTAGTCAGCTCCTTCTGTGTCCTACAAGCTACACTCTTACTGCCTCAGCGTTGGTCGATTTCATTTTCATTTTTTAAATGTTTGAAATGAGACAATGCAGACAAGCAGTGTAGTCACATCAACCACGATCTGTGGACGACATGAAAATAGATGGCGGATCAAACTCTTCAGATACAGGCCGAGCAGCTGAAGATCACACAATGCAAAGCAGCAGAAAAACAAGTGGGGATTAGAGGCAGACGTGAACAACACCTGGATTTTCTGGGTGGTGGGTGTCCCATCTGATGTGGGTATAAGAAGCGTCACTCCTCCTCAGCTGCCAGCTGTGGGTGTGTGTGTGTATGTGTGTGTGTGTGGAGTTATGGCTCTGTTCATGGACTCAGACTTCTCTTTACTGAAGCACCACCAGCAGACAGACATGATGGATCTGAAGGCGTTATTTGGAGACCAGGCTCACTGTAAAGGTGAGTTCAGGATCATTTCGATCATTCATCGAACAAAACGCGTCATTTTCTTTCATCTTTACGTCCTTGATACGTTTCATGGTTTGTTTTCTGTGATCATTGTCACTAAAGAAACCACACCAAATGTCCGGTAATGATTGATTGCCTGGCATTTGGGTGACCAGCTACTCGGATACTATTCTGCATGAAAAAAATAGGTTTTTCCAAGTAACTTCGATTAATATGACATTTTAATGGGAAAACAGAAAACACAAAAATCGCAGCAGAAATTAGACCGACGGAATTATTATCGAAATAGATTAAAAAGTAAAAAAGAAATGTGTTTTAAGCCAATAAAAACGTGTAACAGAACATCGGAAATATTAGGCTATAAGCAAAATGCACTTCCTGAAAATGAATCCGAATATTTTATTTTATTTTTATTTTATTTGTAAAATAAAAAACAAATCGTTTTTCAGTTTCAGTTTTGATCAGCAGCTCTAATGGCCTGTAATTCGGTGCGGTTTTTTTTTTTTTTTTTTTTTTACAATTAAATCTAAATTGAAATTGTGTTTTTGTGTTTTTTCCCTCGACAAAACAAAAACAACCCACCTTTTCACTGTCTGTGTTTCTCCGGCTGCTTGATCTTATTTCATTTCATGTCCATGCATGTTAAACTGTATGTCTCTTGTTTCAGCAGAAGCCCGGGCTGAGAGCGCCGTGTCCTCCCCGGAGCCCGACAGAGCCGCCGCTCTGATGGAGGGCCAGAGGAAAAGGAAGCGCACCATCTTCAGCCGAGCGCAGCTGTCCGAGCTGGAGCAGGCCTTCGCTGTGACCCCCTACCCGGACATCACCCTGAGGGAGAGGCTGGCAGCGCACACACACCTGCCCGAGAGCAAGATACAGGTGAGTCTGCTGGTCTGGGGTCTGCTTTCACCTAAAAAAAAACTGCCCCAAAGCCCTTAAAACTAGAAAATATCCGATAATAAAACGCTGATTACAGACGGTGCTGTCATTTATTAGATGCCGGTCATCAAACTCACATTAGCTCGGAAGAATCAGTGTATCAATGCACTGATGGACCACTTGTATGTTCTCTGATGAACCTGTACATGGTCCTCCCTTTGCTTTGGTTCTCTCTGCACTCCTGATTTTATTTCTGCTCCCATTTGGCACAATTTCCTATTTAAATATAAATTTCCAGCTATTTCTGGTCAGGAAAACCTAAACATTTAATTTTGCATTATAAAGAATAACCCGACTCAGTATTGTAGTGGAGCAGCAGTAGTCCCTCACAGTAAAAAGTGTCCACCTAAAGTGTTATTAATATGGCCCAGACATTACAAGTCTTGCTGTTTTCCACAGGTGTGGTTCCAAAACAGAAGAGCCAGAAGCATCAAGACCGGGAGACTCCCCAAGTCCACCAAGCCTGTCCTGGGAGGTAGAGGGGTTGTTGATCCCTCCACTGGGCCTGTGGCCTCTGCTTTCCTTGCATCAACCACCCTGGCCGACATATTCAGACAAGAGCAGAGCCACTCCTGTGAGGACGTCCCGCAAATGTATTCCGACTGGATCCAAATCTACAGCAACCCTGTATCATCGCCACCGTCTTCCTCGTCTCTCCACCAGCAGCCCACACTGGGCCCCTCAAAGCCCTCGGAGTCCTGCTTCTGGGAGGAAGAGCAGCACCGCCAGCGGCAGCACCTGGCACCAGCACTCTCCGGTTTTCTTCCGGGTTCTTTCCCTCAGCCCATCAATAGGCAGCCTCATCACCCAGCCCCCACCCGCTCCTACCAGGCCTTCAGGAACTTCAAACCCCAGACTATGGCTCCATCTGGGACTCATCAGCCCATGTACGGAGGCAGCAATACAGGCGGAGGTCACACCTCTGTAGACCAGGTAGTCCCTTCACACCCTCAGCCAGTGTACTGGGAGGTAACTCAGGGCCAAGGACACCACCACCCACACCACCACCACCACCACCATCATCACCACCCACAAATGGGACCACAGACCTCCATGGGCTACATCTCAGACCTGATCTACAACGCTGCTATTGTCACCAACTTTCTGGAATTCTGATCGGTCTGGATGTGGAGTGTGAGGAATATTAATACCGGGGCTTTTATTTGTGTCAATACTTCCTTTTAGAAAACCTCCTGCGTCTAAATCTGTCCTGTGTTACCAGAGCTGATCTCCTCAAACCTTTATATGTTACAGAGTTGTTTTCAGCTTGCTGCTGCTTTGTCCTCATCTTGTCTTTTTAGTATGTTCCAGTAATGTATGTTAGGGGTTGATTTGATTCATTCCATCCCAGTTTGCAATATTTTACTCTTGCTTTGGTTCAGTTTTCACTGCAGAGATTCAATGTGCAAAACCTTCAATATAAATAAGATTCAGTGCATATTATTGAGCAAAAAGATCAGTGAATTTCACATGCAGGCCTGTGATCTGCATGCTCACGTCAAAAGTATGGCACAGGTGGACAAACCAAAAAAGGAAATTTAAACGTCATATCTTTACTTTTCCTGTCAAATGTTAAAATGTACTGAGTGTTTGTTGTAGTGTGAATGCTGGTTTCATGATTTCCAGCATTACTGTTGCTCCATGTGTTTTAGATGATTAGACTTGTGAGTGATGTAAATATCTCAGGTGAAGATAGTGAAGGACAATCATATTTAGTCATGTATGAATCTTAGATTCACTGTAGTTTAACTTTGGACTTCAAGATCTACTGTATATTTACAGCAATGCACATCCAATAAATACAAGGAAAACTTTCAAGTCATTCTATATTAATTCAAATACTGGCTTCTGCTGAAGTTGCACATTTTCATCTTGTTGCTTTTTGCACAATCTTAATGAAAGGACCAGTGCAGGTGGTGTTTGGATGAGAATTGGTTACATTCGAACTCAGTAATGAACATACTGCATGTCTGCTGTGCTGCAGTGCCCTGATGAATGTACTGTGTGGTGTATCGCCTCATTCTAACTGTGTGCTAAGTGAGATCCTGGACACGCTACAGCATTTTGTGTTCAGAGTTTTGCAAATTGAAAACTGAGCCAAAGTAACTGTAAAGTATGTAATGTGGAAGGGTCAAGAGATATGTGTGCACAGTTCTAGTCTCATTTTGATGGTTTCTACATGAATAAGGGACTAATGGAAGGATTCGTAGAGCAGCTCATGAACTCAGTAGTCTTCACAGTGGAATCACTGATGTGCTCGACATGGACTCTTCTCACAGATGCCAGCCCCTGTTTTCCTGCTCTAAGCTGAACTGTGGCATGTTTAATGCTGCGACCCCACGAGTATTATCTTTCAAAACATCCTGATTAAAATGATTCCTTGTGGTAAGATACCATGACAGAAATAATTATTTTCTGAGTCAAAATATATTTTTTTTCATATCGCTCCGTACTGTAAGTATCAGCAGGGTTAGATGGACAGAGGGAAGGAAAAAAAGAAAAATAAGAACTAAATTAAAGCCAGAGCTCAGGGTCTATCAGCTTACAGGCTCTGTAATTCTGCCTGGATTTAAGTTTTGAAATATTACATGGGAGCTATAATACAGAGGCAAATATGACAGACAGTGGTGCACACTGTTCGTCCAGCGCTGGACAGAGATCTCTGCATATCATAATCATCTTTAATACCGAATAATCTTTCAATAAACCTTTAATCCGGGTGTCAAATCTCAGATCTTAGGAAGATACTTTTTTTTTTTGTATTCCAGATGTAGTTACATCTTTTAATCTTTCCACTGATATGAAAGGACTTAATAAGAAGAGGATAGGATACTTTACAAAAAATATGAATTCATATCTCGAGAAGGGATCAGAGAAAACTGATCCTCTGTGTGGCACTGGAAACGTTTGGAAATAAGATACACACTGTTATTGTTCTGAGGAACTACAGCCTGTCTTTTTTCATGGCTGCCGTACCTCCGGGGTACTGTAATCCTTTGTTTTTGAATGTGTTCGGTGGCTCTGTAACTCACTTCAAACCAGATTCAATGAGAACAAATCAGAAGACAGTCATCACCACATCTGTCAGGAGGAGACAGATGATAAAGTCAGATCAACAATGTTAGTCAGTGAAGCTACAGCTGGTGGATTATTCAGAGGAGTCAAAGCAAGGACAAGTGCAGAGCAAAGGAAAACAAAAAACTTCACAAAATAAATTAACTCAAGGGCCACTTACTTGCTTTGTCCAGGGCTTTCAACATTATGTGTTTGCTCAGGTGAGAATGGCCAAGCAACACTTCTTTGTTAAACTGTCAGTGGACAGAAAATCATACAAAACATACATTTGTGTCAAATCCTATCATAAAGGATCAGAGAGGTGATATTCTATATTGTTCTGACAACAATGAATAGATTCTACTAACAAGTGTTGTGTGTATCCAAAGCGCTTTGAGTTAAATATTAAATGTCATAGTGCTAACAATAACAATGCTACCATACTGATGCTAAGCAGGTACGATTACCATGTTCACCATCTTCGTTTTTTTTTTTTCATTCAATTGCACATACACAGTTCTCAAATACTCGCTAGAGCACCAAATGTGTATTACCTGCAGCAAAAAGTAGTCCCTAAAGAATATTCTATGCCTCCTGTTTGAGAAACGTTTGCTAAAAAAAAAACAGAGTGCCCAGTTATTATAGGAAATTGGTTTCAAACATTTTTCTCACTTTTTTTTGTCTTTTGCAGAAATACATGTGTTGTTGTTGAGTGGCACAGACAGAGAGGCGTAGTGTTTTCATGCAGAAAAATATATGATTCTCTACATCTATTAATGAATCATTTTAGGCATTTTAATCTGACAAACTAAAAACAGTAACTGGTAGTGAAGTAATATTTAACAAGATCACATCAGTCAGAGTTCTCTCAACAGTATTTCCATTTCTCCTGGATAAAAGAGTAGGTGCATCATCAGCTTTATGACTTAGCTTTAGTGAGTGCTGATCATGTTATTGATGACAAAAATATGATAACATCTGGGTATATTAACATTTATTTTTATAGTGCAGTGAGAAGGAGACGAGGAGGAGGGAGAAAAACTAGAAGTTGGAGTTTTAGGAAAAATAGGAAACACAAAACAGCTGCAAATAAATCAGTCATATCAACCATATTTTGATGCTGGGAGAGGTGGAATGCCATTTAAAACAGTCATATTTGACAAAATCAAAGAACAGGGTTCATTTGAACCAATTTTCATTCTTGTGATGTTCAAGCTTCCATTTCGTGTTACGACTGTCCCTGATTTCTAAATTCTCAGTAACCTTATATAAATATTACAGCAATTTTCCAGTCAAATACAAAGCAAAAAGTCCACAAAGTGTCATGGCAGAGTGAAATGTCCCTTCTGAATCAGGAGGCTTGGTGGGGTCACCCGTGTTCTGCTTTGAGGGCCGCTACAGTTCAGTGGTTTTGATTCTATGGTTCCCCTAGTTCTCCCTCCATGGTCCGGACCAGCACATACAGCTCAGCGAGCCCGACTACAGAAGCAGCGATCACAGCTGATATGACTCGCTGGAAAACAAACGTCAGAAAGAAGGTGAGCAGGGACACAAACAAACACAATGTAAAAAAGACATCTTTCACTGTAACACAATCCAATACACAAACTTGACAAAACACAACCTCCAGTCTCACCACAGATTTGAACCTGAGTGGCAGCTACGTGTGAAGCATACATGTAAAATCAAATGTTCACTTACTGCTGCGGTGTCAGTGAACAGGTACTGACTTCCCATGTACGAACATGCAAAAGCAGCAACCACTGTGACCAGGAAGTTGAATATGGTCACCGCCACTGCTTTGACTGATCGCACTGGAAAAAAGAGAAGCCAAACCAAGATCAGAAGTTCATTTTCAATGTAATGCATATATTTATATTCAGCCTCTGTTTGCTGGAATAAGATATTAAATTGTACATGTGTACCAACCTTGGAGTCCAAAATCTGCTAATGTCCCACTGCGGCTGATTTCCTGAAGATAAAGAAAGATGTTTATTACACAGTCAGTAAGTGCAAATCTTTAATGTCCTCAGTAAGTAAAAAACTGTCCCACTACAAAAACCAGCATTTTCTCCACCTTTGTAAAAAAGCTGTGGGTTTGAAGACTGCAGCTAGTCTCACACTGTGGTTAAAAACAGACAATGTAAGCCTTTACAAGATCTCTAGATTTACATACGGATTTATTTATATAATACAATCTAATAGTATGAAATCACATCTTGACCTTGATACACCAAAGACAAAATAAATGTGGTTTAATGTTAACCAATAGAAGAACGTACCTGAGTGTTGACATTGCGTGTGATTCTGTTGTATTCCTCGTTGGCTAGTTTGGCTTTGATCTTCTCAAGACGTGCCACTAGCTCCGGGTTCTGACGCAAAATGAAAAAGTCACAGTTTAATTTGTTTGCAGCACAGTTTTCTGGTACTGAATTGATTTTATATTGAGCTCTTTGTTCCTCCCTTGAAAGCATAATACTTATAGAGGAATATTGAGATAAATTGCAGAAATTGGGCCCTATTGTCAAACTCCAAGTCCTTGGGTAGTTTTTATTGCATCTAAGCAGAAGTTAATGCTATTTTAAGTAATTAGGCAGCTTGTCAGTCTCTTGTCAGACAAATATAAGATGACCAACTATACATGTCCATGGTTTCACTTACTCTGGGAGGCTTCACAACCTCAGGCAGGTGCAGGGAGCTATCCTCTAACAACTCATGTAGGTAGAAAGGATGGCCTGGAGGGAAAACAGCCATGAGAAGGTGCTGCATGATATGTTCATATCAAACATCATGAATCATTTTATTGTAGAACATGAAGTCAGAACTCTTTTGGCACCACTCTTCATCTTCAGCACAGGTTTGCAAAGGCTGGAGGACAGAGTCTGTTAATATTGTTATCATTACATGAGACTATACCCTGGGATGTTGATTAATGAAGTAACATGAAATACTGTTGTGTTGGCTTTTTCTGGTCCTTAAGAGATACAATCTATGTTATTCAGCTGTTCTTGCTGAATGACAGGAACAGTAAATAGCTCTTAATGATGTCTACCTACATTAGCAAAGCTTTCCTATCACTGTTTGTATTCCACAATCGTATGACCAACCACCAATACGATTAAAACGTATGTAAAATGTTAGTGAAGGCTGTGCATTAGAGTTATTGACTCAACGCATTATTAAAGTCTTAGTAAAACGAAGCCGTCTCTGAAAATGACACTCTCCACCTGAGTCATGCAGACAGCAGCATCATTAGCACACACATTAACGTTGCGTGTGTTCAGGACTTCACCTGCATCCTGGAGGTACTTCTTGAGTTTTCTTGCTGTACTGAACGATAGGGTTGTTGGTTCTGCTTTTTTAAGAGTCTCCTCCAGTTCTTCTCTCAATCGCGGTGGCAGAGGTGAGTCAGTTTTTTCTAATAGCTCCGTAACCTTATTTCTGAATATATCCCCGACGACAAAAGCCGAGGCCATGGCTTCAGTCCAGCTGACTCTGACTATACGCGACGCAGCTGTCAAGGAAAATAAGCCTTTAGTTAAGCGTGTTATCAGTGAAGCAAAAGGTGCCAGTGGATATATGCTATCAACTAAAAGAGCCCAAACTATACTGAACTATTCCTTCGTAATATTACACACTGAAGATCCGCGTTTGACAGCTAACAACTGCTATGGGTAAATCCGTACAACCAAGTAAGCAGCCATGTTGTTTGTCTTGTGACACGATGCTCACATGACCAACTGTGTGAAAATGTATTTTAAATTGCGCATTTTAAAAATTACCAAATCTCTTTAATAATCTTTGTAAACTGCCAATGTTGATGGTGAGTAGACAAAAGTGTTTTATTTCATATTCAACTTAAATGTTGCTCGCTACAGTCCACGTGAGCCCCTTTGGTGCATTCACGAGCTCCTCATAAAATCCTACAGCCAGGACTGGGGGATATTAAACAGGCTTGATGTGCAATAAAGCGTTTTGATAAGAGACAAAATTAAAATTCGCGGAACAATGTTTAATTATCTTCTACTATAAATGGTCATTTTAACTATTAGCTCAAAGTTGTCATCTAATCTGTAAATTATAATCAGCCACATATGACTTCCAAACCATGATGAATTGTGTGATTAAAAACTTAACTTCTCCCCGCAAGATAATAATCATGCGAGCAAGCTGATAACCTCATAATATGTCTAGTCAAAGGTTGCTGTTACAATTATTTCCATACATTATGACTTAAGTGAGTATTCAGTTCTCGTACATTCGACTTTTCAATCGCTTCCTGAAAGCAGCATTAGTGCCCTGTTCTAAATGTGTGTGTGTAAGCGTGCCAGGGCTGGAAAGATGGCGGCCTGTGCGTTACGCCGAGGTTTGTTGAGCACTGTCAGTAAATATAACAGCAAACACGCACAGCGAATATTGAGTGTCGTTGACAGCAGCAGCGTGTTTGAGGTGAACAGACCGCGGTTACAATGTCAAGCCTGTGGACTGGCCGGCGGTGTTCAGCAGAGGAGGTTCATGTCGTCACGGTAAGAGACGCAGCCAGTGTCCTCCCCTGTCACTGCTAACATGCTAAAGACTTTAGCTAAGCACGAGCTCTTCAAAATGGCACCGCTGATACATTGCCCTCGTTGTTGAGCGAAATTATCCCCCGAGACGATGCCTGCATGGTGAGCGTGTTGTGCAATCGTGTGCTGGCATTTAGCAGCAGAAAATGAGAAAAGTACAGTTGCCCTCTGCTGCTCGTTAGCTAGCAGGGTAACTAGCCAGCATGGGTTGAGCAACACCTGACACGGTCTGATCCTGACTGCCACTAACCTCAAGTCAATACATGATGAACCACACAGTTATAAAAAGTTATCACCCACCGTGGAAGATGCTTTATTAATAATTTGGCATGTTTGAGAGAGATTTACGTTAGGAGCGTGTTTATAATCCGGCAAAACTGATGCAACAAAAGTTATCTAACATACTGCCATGCTGTATATCTGCATCTTATTGGACAGGGTTTAAATTAATTCATTGATAGTTGAACAGGCGCTCTTACTTTACTGTTGTATGAATAATTAATAATGTGCGATTTAAGTTTTAATGTTGGCTCACTTACTGTTTATGTAACAAACTGTTTGACATTACCGTGTTGGTGCTTGCTGAAAGCCCAGTTATTTGACTTTAATACCCACTGTAACACCTTTGCTTAAAAAGATCTGCTATTATTTAGTCACTATTAAAACATAATATACCTTGCTTCCTCCAATAAGACAAAACAAAGAAGCATCATGATTAAAATAGTTTTAATTTAGCTAAGAAATACTAAAATTGATGTATCAAAGCTCATGAAAGCTGAATTTTTCATGAAATGTTTTATATTTATATGCTGCCACTTGGGCATCAGCTGATTTTCACTGACTTATTGTTGGAATGAATAGATTTCAGTGTTAAACAATGCCGTCATTGATGTGTTTGTGGCATGACGTATGGTTGAGGTTGTAGAAATGATCTCCACATCAGAATCCATTGATAGTTGCCCTGAGAGTCAGCAAAGCCCACATCTTTCAGTGGTGACGTTATTCATTCACTGGACAGTATGGTGCACCAGTCAGCCTCTTCATCTGCATATTCAGATCAGATGAATCAAAGGGCACAATGTTCAATCAAAAGAAAGTTCTGACTCACAAAAGTAATTAAAAAATGTTGGAGAGCATGTTGATGAACAGGAAAAAATTAAATGTAGTAATTAAGGAAACAGAGTAAATAGTCAAGGCTTTTTACCCAAACACGAGTTAATTGTTATAGGCCATGTTTGGTTTTCTTACTGAAGTGTTAATATCTGCTAAATAGATGGTTAATAAAGCTGCATTTTTGTGTGTTATATCATGCTGTTAGTGAAAGGAAGACTTTCCTGCAAGCATGTGCTTGTTCTAATCAACAGAGAAAAATTTGAAATGTGTTTTATGCAAGAAATATATTCCTGTCAGATTTATAAAACACTGTTTCCGTCTTTATAGCTGTGAAATCTGCGTCTGTAAAAATTGTCCAAACATGACCTTTGAATATTCCCTGTAAAAAAAACAAACAAACATAAAGCTACATAGTTTTGAAACCATGCAGAGGGACAACCAGTACAATGACAGACATACCTGTCATATTTTATTGATCTACATACCTAAATATACAAGATAAACAAACAAAATAATGTCCTCTGCTTTGTTGTCAAATTATGTCAAATATTATCTGTCGCTCTCACCAAAGCTGTCAGACTCCATTCACAGAAACAGTAATTTCATCATCATAAAACCTGCTTCAAATGTGACAAAACAAAATAAGACCCAACAAAACCTAATTGGTTTATCTTTTCACAGCTCCCACAACTATCATTAAATCTGGACTGGTTGAAATAAACTCTCAATTCACCGAAACAGGAGACGAGTGAGAGAAAGGGTGGACATGATTTTCATGTCAACATTTAAACATCTACATAGACTTAAGTATGTTAGATTTTCCCAGTAAAAAAACAAAACAAACAAAAAGTAGTAATTGCTGGGTGATAAAATCTGGTTTTGTGACTCCTGTCTGTCATGCAGTGCTTTCAGCGCTTTTTTCCACATTCGCATATTAACTTTCACAACCGAATGTATGGATTTTTTTTACGATTTGAGTGTAAATTGGAACTTAGAATATTCGTTGACAGCAGTGGTGATGTGTAGGTAGAGTGATTGACTGAAGCTTCAACATCAGTTAAGCACACCTGCAGATTTTCAGTAAACTTTATGTGGCTTGTCGCTCCATAAAGGGTTTGCACTGAGCAAAGTGTTGGTATGCGTCAGTTTTATTAGTTTTAATCATGGTTATTGTTTAATGTTAATTTCTAAAAGTTGTAGTTAATGCAACATTGTTGGTTTAGTATGTTTATTATTAACTTTAATTACTGACTTTTCCAAATACAGATCCCAGAACAATAAGGACTAAATCAACCACATATAGTCCACTGTAGGCTTCTTAGAGACAAAATCTGCTATGTCCTTGTGCTTCTGCGTATCTTTCGGGCTTGTCGAAAAGTGCAGATCTTGTTACCGGTCGTGTTTAGTTATTTTGGGATGTTGTTGTCGCTAGCCATTTACACAATTAGCACAAACTAATTTTTACTCATAAGTTTGACTCCTGCTGCTGCTGAGTAAATGAAAACCACCTCACAGACCATGACCCAGCAGTTTTTTTGCTTCACTCAGCCTGGACATGTGATCACAGTTTACAGACTTAGTGCTATCATTAGCAACAGTCATGTCAGGGACAGTCGTGTTGACTCTACACACTACTGATGATAATTTAGCAGTTAAGCTCAAACATTTGCTCTAAAAAAGTACAGATTTTCTAGATTTCCTGACAGTTGTTTTTGTTGTGTGGGTGGTGGTGGTCCAGCAGTGTTTGCCAGCTTGCACACTTTTCTGCCTGGCTTTCACACTTTTCTGCCTGGCTTTCACACCAGCAAGTAATGGAGTAAAAGGATTTTAGCTATAGGCCAGTGCAGAGAGAAACCAGGAGGTCCTCTTGTTTCTTAAGCTGACTTTATCTGATCAACCAGAAATAAGAAGCTGTGAGAAATCAGATCAAATGCTGACAGGAAGAGAGCAGCAGAGTGTACTTAAAAAATGTCTCTGTGAGTGAAGTGAAGGTGGGTGTACAGGTGGGTGAGGGCCCCCTCAGTGGTTGGAATAGCAGCAGTGATTCAGCACCAGCTTGTATCTTGCACCTTAGTTTACATAGTCGTTTTCATTGTATAATCACTTCTCCTATCTTATTGCTGCCGTTGCCACCCTCCCCCGACATGACAGCTCAGTGGCACGGTGACCTGGCTTCACTGCTCCAGCACAGAAGGAAAAGGGCGAAGTGGATAGTTCCTGTGCTCGTTGGCAGGGCGACTTGTTGACCAGGGGTAACTGTTGGCTGAGGCTGGGTTTGCTATATTTAGATCTGATTATCTCTGGCCACACAGTATATTGTGATTTCACAGATTGTTGCAGAGGTAGAAACAGAGGAACCCGTGTTAAAAATGTGTTGAACATTTGTTCAGACCATGCACTAAGATGTACAGTACTTACAGTGAAGAGAAAGCAATGTAAGTGAAAATTGTAGTAATTGCCCCTTCAGTCAACACCAGTTGTTTAAAAAGTATGAACACAGTCTCAGTGGATTACATGGTTTAGATTAATGGTGCTGAGATTCAGAATACATGAACACAGTTTTTAAAGAAAGGTTTACTCATGGACATTTTGGTCCAGGGCTTATGATAAATATAAAAATATGATAAATTACAATGCTTCACTTAAAGTAGCCAAATATACAGACAGGAACACTTGAATTAGTTATGCTGAGTAAGCTGTCGCAGATAGCTTAGGTTCCAATGGAAGTGAACCCATAAGGTCTGTGTATTGAATCAAAGTTGTCATTATGAGGGGCCAGGCAGCTCTGCAGCTGGTCTGGATGCCAGACTTCCTTGACAGGCCCTTTGCGTTAACAGTCCCGATGGTGGCACTCTACTCAACTGTCTAAGGTTTAAAACTTTTAAAATTCAGAACAAATCGGTCATACATGCTACAACATCACAACTTTCACCAACTTTCGGTGAGCAGAAATGTTCAGATGCTTTGAGCTGGGAGGAATTATGAAGTTTCTCAAGAAACTGTCAACCTAATTATATCAATCTCATCCCTATTTTGTACTGAATTGACACCAAACTCACTGCGCTGCTTCTTCAGACTGTTTTTCAGCCAGATTTTTGAATGGTCAAAAAACTGAGCCTGCAGTTTGTCAAAATGTTTTACTGTAAACAGACTCTCCAATGTCATGGTGATGTGGTACATTTCAGAATGGTATCCCAAAAACTTTTGGCAAAGATTTTTGACTGTTTTTGAATTCATCCTCATGCTCATCCTCGTCCTGCAGCTGTGACTGCCAGGGTCGTAGTGTAAAGCCATCTATGGTTCCTCACTTGGCAGGTCGCTCTGACTCACTCTTGGTGTCTAAGCTTGTGAGGTTGTACAGAATAAACATGCTAATGCTGGTCCGGCATTGTGCGGTTTGGAATAGAAACACATGATCTCTAAGATGTTTTTAATTTAAGAAGTTTTAAATATTTATGGTCTGGACAGTTCTGCTGATGGACTCTCATGTATTTGTCATTTGTCTCCTCTTCTTCCTCTTCTTCCTCTTTTTCCTCTTTTTCTTCTTCTTCCTCATCCTCCGCTTCTTCTTTAGTGCTCAATATGCTCTTTGCATGCTCTGTACACTTCTCCATGGGTTCATTTAGCTTACTAATTAGCCAGTAGTTTTACTTCGATGTATTTTATAAATGCATTGCAGATTCTGTCACACTCAAGAACTTGAATAATGCTTTGTGCAGCTTTAAGCTACATCTGGCCAGCCTGTTCATACGCGGTGGCACTTACTATATTACTCTTTCTGCATATTATTTTTTACTCTTTTTATCTTTGTCAGTATTGGAGTCTGGGATCACTTGAATCATTCACCCAGAAACTGAAGTGCATGTTATATTTATGTCTGATGCAACTCAAACTTATGTTCTCTTAGCCTTTCTTTTAGGGTGTGTGTTGTTTTACCAACATACATTTTATCACATGGGCATCTAACTTAATACACCAGATTTTTGAGGGTTGCTCAGTATGATGGCAACGTGTCATTGGTGGCAAAAGTTGTGACTTCAAGACGCAGGTCATACAGAATGACTATCTAATACCAAATTATTTTGATCTGCAAAGGTTCTGCTGATGGACTGTCCTGCATTTCTCATTTGTCCTCCTCCTCTTTTCTTTTTTTTTTATTCTCCTCCTCTTCCTTGTTCTTCTTCCTCCTCCTCCTCCTCCTCCTCCCTAAAATGCCCGGCCCGACCCACTGCTGCAGTTAAAAATGTGATTTATACCTCTGTACAGTCTCATTTTTATATCGCAATAATTCTGCATTAGCTTTAGCAAGGAGATTTCTTGTATCAAACAACCCAATTTCTCTTAAAGCTGCATCAATACTTTCTTTATTCAGTGCAGTAGAAAAGATGCTCAGCACCACCTCAGATGTGTTAATTGATATTGTGTGGATAAACGCATCCAGTAGGTATAATGCTGCATTTCAGAAATGTTGGATGGTCTTGATTCTTCTCAGAAACACAGAAATCAAAGAAGGAAACAGGCCTGATCTCTCAGCCCCAAAAATATGTTGACAGCAGTTATCTGCCATCTTATTAGCAATGTTCCTTTTTAACATGTTTACAGTAAATTTGGTGCAGGGGATTTTCTTATCCTCTATTTATCATATCTTTGTCGCAGAATAGACAGTTTCTCATCCTGCTGCCAGTTTCACACCAGTCTGCTGATTGACAGTCGGTGTGGGTAACGCACCAACAAAGGCAGTAAGGAGGACCTGTGAGCAAGCAGACACTGATGAAAGAATGCAGGATTGAAAATATTTCTCCTTTGCAAATATTGTGCACTTTTCACCGGTCAGTCTTTCCACAAACTCAGGCGCAGGACAAGACTGTTCATGTACCACACCCTCCCTCCATTCTACGTAATGTAAGTAGAATGGAGGGAGGGTGTTCAAAGTCTGAGGCTCTTGTGTCGTAGGCTGCTGTCTGCCTGCCTGCTCTGCCTATGATAGAATACCCACAGTACTGGTTCATCCAAGATTCGCTTGCTCTATAAGGTAATAAGGTCAGGATTCTGTCAAATTAAAGCAACTTGGGTGCGCCATCAAAACATATATTTCTCCCTTTTGGTTTTTATTTTATTTCTGTCAAATGAGCACACAATACAAGTATTTTCAGAGCAGATATGTACACTGTAACAGTTAAATTCCAGTAGCTCCAGTCACCATGTTTTCTCATAGTAAAACCAGGTGACCTTGTCATTATTCTTGTATAATACACACATGATAAGAAAATAACCTGAAACCAACCTCCTGTGTAATATTTCTGTAAATCCCCCTGTCCATATATCTCATTAATCCCCACTCTTCATCTCTGTTGTGAAGATTAGCTTTGCAGGGAGCACAGAAGTATGCGTGTTATTTATTTGAAGTGACCAGCTGTTGTTGTCAGTGGTAATATGTACTCTGTGTGTGTGTGTGTGTGTGTGTGTGTGTGTGTGTGTGTGTGTGTGTGTGTGCGTGTGCGTGTGCGTGTTGAGTGTGTGAGACATGGAGATTAGGTTGAACAGTATTCCTGTTTGTTGACATCTGACAAGTTGAGGTGTTTTATTCAATCTTGTCAAAGTTGTGATTGAGATTACAACTGAAAGGAAGCAGAGAGGCTGAAGTGAGGGAGCAGGATTTCCTGTAGGGATGAATGTAAATCGTTTCTATAGGAGGGAAAATCCTGAAGCTTCTCTTCACGACTGTGGGATTTCCTGATGAGGCTCCTCAGGGACTTAAAGGCTGTTTGTGGTTGCCCATATATGATGTTTGATCTCAGTCCCCATGTTTTGTACACAAACATGTTTGTGTGTGTTTGTGTGATCATATGTTTTTCTTTTGATGGATGAAGATGGTTTTACACACACTCTCTGTGTCCAGTATGTAATGGTGTTGCCTGTTTTTGGCAGGAACAGGCCTGAAGGGAAGATTTTGGAGACAGTGGGAGTGTTTGAGGCTGTGAAGCAGCACGGCAAATATGAAACCGGACAGGTAACACTCTCACACACACACTTTAAATCACAGATGAGCTGGCTCCTAGGGGCCTCCTCCTTTATCAGAAAATCATTTAGGTCAGTTTAGGACTTATATTTGAATATTACTGTACTGTCCTGTGTTTGTACGACTTCGTTTGTTGTTAAGATGTGATAAATCAGTAGCTTGGTATTGTTATGAAAGCACATCTGTGTGATCCTGTCAAGTCACTGTAATCCCATCTAATTTATGCTTTATTAAACCACCTCTAGACATAATCTCACAACAACTCATCCCATTTGTCCTTGTTGTTGTTCTCTCCTCAGCTGTTTCTCCACAGTGTGTTTGGCTACAGAGGCATCGTCTTGTTTCCCTGGCACGCCCGGCTCTATGACAGAGACATAACCCCGCCCATGTCTGACAGGTAACCCTCCATCTCTGGCTCCAGACTGCACCAGACATGCCCCTGTTGGCTTGGTTTGTGGGTGAGACCTGTATAACGTTTGTCTCTCTTTCTTCCTTCAGCAAACCTGAGCCCCCAGGAGCCCATGGTTCCAAGGAGGTGAAGGGCAAGACCCACACCTATTACCAAGTCCTGATTGACACTAGAGACTGCCCTCACATAGTAAGTCACTACATGTTTTTCCTTTAGGACCTACAAGCACTACCTAGAGATCTTTTGGAGGGAGTGTTGAAGCTTAATTACAACAGATAATGCCAGAATCTCAGTAATTAGGTTATCTTTTTTGCCATTATTCATTATATTTATAATGAATGAATGAAAAAGCCACGGAACACTGAATACTAACTCTGGCTTAAAATCCATTGTCTTTAGGTTGTCAGTAGGGAAGGGTACCAAGGACAAGTCTTAAATTGGGACTGACTTCTGATCAGAACTGTAATACTGATTTGCTCCTGCAGCAGTTGCGTTTGGTATTTTAATGTAATTCCTTCATTCTTTGAACATTCAAGGGCTTTCCATTAATGGTGATGCGTTCTAGCCTTGTGCACCTACCTCGTGGGTGTGTTTTACAATTGCACCTGTTTTGGAAGCTACTAACTACCTGTGCACACCTGTGCAAACACCAGTCTAGATCTCACACACTCATTTCTCTCTCCCTCATGGTGAACAACAATTAACAAGCAAGCCATGATCACTTTACCAAATATCTAAATCCTTACAATTGTATTTCTAGTTTTTACATCCTCACTTCCCTGCCATTAGAGAGGTTGTAATATACCTTAAATTAACATTTTCTGCACTTAAATATTCTGTATAAGTACATTTATGTCTTGATATGCAGTGCAATGAGTGGAAATAACATCGGGACACAAAACCACCACTGTGGTAGAATACAGCTGTGATTGTTCATTAGTTTCTGACTCACCAGTTGTGTGACTGTTGGTTTGTGTTGTCTTTGGCAGTCTCAGAGGTCCCAGACAGAGGCAGTGACGTTTCTGGCCAACCATGATGACAGCAGAGCCCTGTACGCCATCCCAGGTATGCAGTCACATACAGACCGGTCAGGATACACTGGCCTTGGGTTCATCACGACATGCTGGCCACATAATAGGATTGGTGGGCCCTGTATATCCCATTTCTATCAGTTTTGAATGGGACATTTGTGATAAATGAAAAAAATACTACTTAGGACTTGGACCAGCTCAGCACCCAGTATGTCAGTTCCACTTCAGGACAAAGCATTCAGTTTTAGCATTGCATTTGCAGAGCTGAGTTTGACCCTAGTCAGCAGTTTAGCTCTAGTACTACATGCAACTCCCCATTTGAGGTGGTTATTATTGTAGTCTGTCTCATCCCCTTGTGACAGAGTGTCTGTTTCTGTGCTCCAGGTCTGGACTATGTGAGCCATGAAGACATCCTGCCCTATAACTCTACAGAGCAGGCCCCCATCCAGCACGAGCTGTTCGAGCGCTTCCTCATGTACAACCCTGCCAAATGTAAACACCCGTCTACTGTCTCCACTTCACACAAACCTTCTACAGTACCCAGAGGTTTACCTCCATTTCTAACATGATTCTCGAACATGAACATACGGTGGACACATTTCATCCTGCCCTACTGTTATGCTCACCACTGTTGTATAGTCACAACATAAGTAATGTGTCTTTGTGAAGATGACATCATGTAGGTCTTGCATGCATGTATCTTCACAGTGATTAATATCTGTGGTGGTTGGTTGTGTAGTTAACTATTTTTAAACTTTATTTTCTTTGAAAAGCCACTTGTGGTACCACCCACCAAATTCATAAAAGAATATATTTCCCTGAGACACAGTCACAAGTCATGCAGTCTCACATTTGGTTCAGATCTGCTATAGACATCATTGACCTTAACCGGTGACATTGTAGAAATAACAGGAGACATTGTCTTCAGTAAATATTTGAGCATTTTGTGCTCGTCTGTAGCTCCTCCGTTCACAGCCAGAGACACCCTGAAGGCGTGGCAGGAGAAGAACCACCCGTGGCTGGAGCTCTCAGACGTCCACAGGGAGACCACTGAAAACATCCGAGTCACCGTCATCCCCTTCTACATGGGCATGAGGGTAAATGAACAGCGCAGCTCTTCTATGCATAATATATCAGCATAATACTAGTAAAATATGAGCATCTGCTGGATCTTCTTGAAGCACAGCCTGTAGCCACACCAGCGTGAAGCTCCCCTGCACTGCATTAGTGTCATTTTATTTCTGCCAATCAAGACCCAGGCCTGCAGGCTTCTTGGAGACCTTTTCTGCTTTGGTTGGCTCTTTATTTTTTATAGATACTAATGGAAATTCTCTCTCATTCTCAGGAGGCCCAGAACTCCCATGTTTACTGGGTGAGTAACATTTTCTTTTTTTCTGGGGTACATCATGTGGAGTGGTCCACAAGGACAGTCACAGTGGGAAATCAACAGCAGCTACAAAGCACTGTGTGTGTTGTTTTCCTGCAGTGGCGTTACTGTATCCGTCTGGAGAACATGGGCAACGAGGTGGTTCAGCTGAGAGAGAGGCACTGGAGGATCTTCAGCCTTTCAGGAACCCTGGAGACGGTCCGAGGACGAGGAGTCGTAGGCAGGGTTAGTACACCACACACAAATGCAGCATCTGGACCATCTGGAGATGGTATCAGTTTACCTTTTGTACCTCGTAAATGATATATTTTCATACATTTGCACTTTCTTTAAATATCACAAATTTAACAGAACACACAAAAATATAGTTCGAAAGTTGTTAGCTGTGTTCCAAATCCTTATGAGATACTGAATCTATATCGTATGTGCTACATATAAATCAAAGTGTTGTAGCAGTGGGATACAAATACATGAACATACTTCTACTATTTTACTTTTACTAACTGGAGGTGATACGTGTGTTGTCAGATGTGTCTGCTAATGAAACTTCACAAAGAGACATCCAAATGTTTTTTAATGTCTAATTTTTGTGATTTGTGTTTTTTCGTTTGTTAGTTTTGACCCCCACAGTTTATTTTCGTATTTTTCTACCTGTGACAGCCCCTTCATTGCCATTGCCTGAGAGGATAGTGTGCATCAGCAGCACGTTAAGAAATAAACAATATTCAGTATGCATGCAGTCACTTTTCCAGTGTGAACACATAACATACACAGTCCAGAACCTGCTTTTGAATCAGTCTGGAATTGGGACCTGATGGTTCTTTTCATGCATCCCCAAAGCAGCAGCGTGGTAGACATCACTGACGTAGCTGTACAGATGATGTGTTGGAGCACAGATGGGACAATCACAAATGCAAAGATCATATCAACAATAGTAATGCAAACCCTGACTAATTTGTGTCTTGTACTTTTAAATACACAGATTTTGTGTAACCTTGTCATGTCGTACTTGTCTTTGTGTCACAGGAGCCAGTGTTGTCTAAAGAACAGCCAGCCTTTCAGTACAGCAGCCATGTGTCTCTACAAGCCCCCAGTGGTCATATGTGGTGAGTTTGACATCTTCTAGAGGCTTAAAATATTTTTCTGACTTAATGTATTTGCTGATCATGTAATTTTTACATTGAACTAATCCTGTTATTTGTGTTTAGGGGGACTTTCCGTATTGAAAGAACTGACGGCTCCCACTTTGACGTTCGCATTCCTCCTTTCTCCCTGGAGAGCAACAAAGACGACAAAGCGCCCCCCGCTGGCTACTCATTCTAACTGCGAGTAGTCACCTCCCACCTGTGAGGCCCTAGACACGCCCTCAGTTGTGGTCCTGTCTGAGGTGTCTAGAATTGTCCTTCCCCTGTAACATTGCCTCAGCCTTCAGCATAAGACTAACATGAGTCAGGTTATGCAAAGGGAAAATATAGCACTGTCTAGATCATCCAAATGCAGACCCACCTCGCCCTTTTCCTGTCAGAGTGCACCCAACAGCAATATACCATCAAATAAATCATATAGGGTAGAAAGCTGATGGGCAGTCCTGTGCTGCTTCACTCCATGGTGAGCTTGAAGAGACGTGCACAGTCTAGTGGAAGAGCACTGAGAGGTAGAGAGAGGAGTTAATATTGCCAAGCTGAGCTGGACATTGTTGTGCATCCAGTAGCTGAAATATTGACCGGTTTGTTTTTATAGTGGGAGTATTTCCTGCAGATCTCTGGGTTCATGAAAAGAGCAACAACTCCAGCTGAGTTTCATACTGAGACCTCAATCGGTTGCTTCAGATCAGCATGTTACAAACTCCTCCTTCCTTTAAGATGTTCTAGTTTGAATTTATGAAAATGTGACTCATGACTTTTATCCTGGACCCTATTTTCCTGTCATTTTTAAAATTCTAATGCCACCCCATCCCAGTGTAGGTATGCTGCACCTCTGTGGGCCACTTATGAGAGGAAAATGAGATTGAATTTGAGGCTGGTTACAGTGCAGAAGTATTTAGGTTTTCCAGTTTTCATCACATTCAAGCACAGTGGATGCTATTAGAGTCTGAAACTGATCAGCAGCTAAAAGGCTCTTAAGTTTCAAAGTAAAAACGAATCTCTAAAAAGTATAAAAGAATGATTTTTAAATTCACCCCTTTCATGTCATAATTTATGTATTGCCGTCTGCAGTCTGTGGGGAGAGGACTCAGAGGACTGTCAGCTTTGTGTGTCTGAACACTACGATTTTTCCCCACTCATAAGTGTGAAACTGCTCAGGTCATAGTTGTCCTGCTACACATTCAGGATCAAACCTCTTCACTTTCAAACATGAATGTTGTTCTGAAGCATTCCAGGGCCTGCTGTAGAGAGGCGCCCCCATAGCATGATGCTGCCACGTCCACATTATATGGAAAGTTGATGTGGGGTCTTTGGCTTAGTATACAGGCTCAGCCATGGCAGCATGTAGCTCCCTCCAAGGACCTCTCCCTCATTAGTGCCCATCTCACACGGACACACAGTTTTTGAGGATGGCTCGCCCTCGGAAGATTTACTGCTGTGCCATATTCTGAAAACCTTACATCCTTACACCCAGTGTTTCAAAAACGTTCTTGCATCTTTCCTCTCAGTGGTAACTAACAAGTCACAGAGGTGTGTGTGTGGAGGTTTCTCTTGTCTTCACGATGCCAGGAAAGAGAAAAGGCAGCATGCAAACCTTCCAGATGTATTTAACCCTGAAGTCACTTCCCACACCTGAACTACACACTGATCTCTGCTCTAATTCTACTGATGAAAAACAGTTAGCTGCTCCAATTATACTTTTGCTGTGACATTATAAAGGCAGTGAACACCATCAATTATTTTGCAGTTTTTAATGACATCTGGTTCCTCTTTGACATGTCCTATTCTCTGGATCAGGGAATAAGACTGACTAGTCATTCCATCCACTGTGATTTAATGTCGTGACAGATCAAACTAAAGAAGTCAAGGAGTACTGAATACGCTTTATAAGCAGTGAACTGTATGTGTTGACTGCCAAAAAAGAGCGTCCCCTTCGCTGGGAAGGAGGCGTTGGTCAGGTCTTTGAATAACGAATGCAGCACACCATTAAGTAATTAAACCAGTGTAGTGGCTAACAGGAGAGGAGTGTGTGTATGTGTGCGTGTGTATGAAAGGTCTACCTACTCCTCTGCAGTCTGCTCTCCAAAAACCAGAATGAAGTGTCCACCCTGCACACTCGCGCTCGACGTCTTTCGTTAAGGCTGACTGTTTGAACTCTGTGACAAGTTGTGAGCCTAAATTTTCTCTGGCAAAACGAGGAAGGAAACCAACATCTTCGTTTTGATAAGTGATTTGAAGCAACTGTGATGGTTGAAATGCTACTGTAAATAGAGATGTAATTAAAGGCAAAACAAATAAATATACCTTTTGAAAAGTACATGTCGACATTTCTTGTGTAGGTTTTTGTGCATGTAGCTGTCAGATTTCAACGAGCCCCTGCGAGCCAAATACAGGTGCTGTCTGCACGTGGAAAGAGGTTGATGGAGCTTTAATCAAAGCTGACAGATTCTTGCTTCTTTTACATTCCATAATTAAAAGCGTACAATAAATATCAAAGTATATGTAGTTGCTGTTCATATATAGGACGGCTGCTACGACAATTTATAGCTATATTTAACTGTATATGTATTTTTGGCTTTACCAGGATCATGTGTGTCTAAACCACATTATAATAACTAGTTCATGACCTCCAGCCACCACCAGGGGTCAGTGCAGTCGTCTCCATGGTCACTGGTACCTGTACATCAGTTAGTCCATGTACCATGTGATCACTTTGAATGCTGATAAACAAGGGATTTCCATATTAACTCCTTGAAAAAAAAAAATTCACCAACACCTGACGGCCAGGTAAAACAGCACTAGACGGTATGATAATATATCCCTTACTTTATCCTAACTCACGATTGCCTTTTTTAAAAAAAATAGATGTGACTTGTTGTCTTCTATGCAAAAGACCAAACTAGCAGAATCAGCCAGTTTAAAATGAATGTCTTGCTTACTGGTGGGGTCAGTTTAACTTGTAGGATTTTTAATATATTATGTATTGATGCATTGATAATCAGCTGTAAGCCGGAAGACCCTGCAGCAGGAAGGTATGAGTCATCTTGAGCAGATGTGAGGACGGACTGAGGGGCCGTCGAAGGGTCCCGTCCATCAGCCGCCAAACTGCAAAGTTAGCGGTGCACGGTGCTCGTGCTCCTCCAGCTCCTCCATCGCTCTCGCGCTCACGTGCACTCGCCGCGCGCCCCCTCACAGTTGAACAGAGGGTGCGATACATAATTCAGTCCCAGCGAGGGAACACCCCAGTCTCCCCCCTCCTGTCACACCGCGGAGCCGCAGCCTCGACACAGCCCGTGGACCGAAGCGCCGACGCGGCAGTTTCCCGCTCCGGGGCGGATGGAGGATCAACCTTGGAGAAGGACGAATGCTGGGTTTGACTTCCAGCGGCCGAGGAAGGACGGGGTAGATCCAGGACCAGACAGCGGTGATCTTCAGGAGACGTAAACATTGCCATGCCCTGCTTCATGCAGCAAGTCCTCCCAGCCGCCTCCCCCCGCAGTCCGGGACAGAGGACTGTGTTGTAGAGGAGGACGGGAGAAGAGGACGCTGCTGTCGGAGGTAAATATTCTGCAGCCGCGGTGAAGTTGTGTTCGGGATAGGAGGCTGCGGCGGGCCAGGCTCTGCTGCAGCCAGCCCGCATCCTCACTTTGCTGTGTCCGTGTTTTGCGGCCATGCTGCAGGCAGCATCCTCCGACCTGTTCCCGACTTGAGCTGCACTCTCTAGGATTAACAAGTTCCCAAAAGCAGAAAACTCGTGGTTCTACTTCTAAGTGTTTGCAGAATAATTTTCCAGCCAGAACATTCGCTCCCTACTCTAACTGAGTGATGATGAACATTTTCATGAGCAGTACAGCAGTTGGGAATTGTGTTGCTCCCAGTTCTTTACATTTCCACCTCAAAGTGCAGGTTTCTAGAGAGCTGTGATCAGCTGCAGACACTTTAATGAGCAAAGTGCCAAGTTTAATCCAACCTGCCTCTGCACGACTGCTCGGTGGGACCGGCCTTCTTATTATCCCAGTTCACGTTAACGCAGCACCATGGGTGCCAAGCAGACCAAAGGCCAGGAGCCTGGAGGGGCCAGCCCTCAGCACAGCTGGAAGCGCACACCCACCAAGGAGCGGGGAGACATCTTGGCGTCCCTCATGCTGAAGTCGGGGGACCGGCTGAGCCGCGGCGGGACTCCACCGCCCTACCAGCGCCGCATCGGCATGATCCAGGAGATGATGCTGATGGCGAAGCAGGGCAAGCAGGACGAGGCCACAGAGATGCTGAAGACACTCCGACAGGTAGCTGCTCTGTGTGTGAGTGTGTGTGTGTGTGTGAGTGATTGCACACCCACCCATGGGGTCCAGATTTCTTTTTGAGGGTTGAAACTTGGTTTGAGAGTTAGTGTTGGATTTCGGTTAAGGTTAGGGGCGGGATAAGGATTAGGCATTCATTTGTGATGGTTGGGGCTCGGGAATGCATTCTGTCTGAATGCAAAGTGGGTGAAGCCCTCAGGGGCCGCAGGTTCACATTTCTTTATTTCTTTTTCCGTCCTGTGTCCACCTCTCTCTGCGTACGCATGTTGGTTCTTCCAGTTGATGTCATCACTGCTGCTGAAACAGAAGCCAGGCTCACACTGTGTGACTGCTCACACACTGACTAAACAGATGCAGCGGCTGACTGATGGACTGGGCGTCTCTCTGCCTGTGCGACTGCACACGAGCCCCCCTGGCTGGCTGGACCTGTCGTGCTCAGCCTGGCTCTGCTGCGCCGGTACAGTGTGGAGGCTGCTACGATTTATAGCCTCTCGCTGCCTTTGCAGACGTTTGGCTGGCTGTTGCTGCTGCTGCTGCTGCTGTTGTTGCTACAGAGAGGAGGAAGAGCCCGGCAGCAGACTGAAACAATCAGCTGTGGTGAGAAACAAAGGAGAGGCAAGAAAGTGAGAATGCCACCAGTTGAATTAGAGGATTTGGAGAGCTGTGAAGAAAGGGAGGATCTGAGCGCAACAGGAGGGAAATTTCTGAATAGGTGTTTATCACCAGGATGAACAGGAAAAGGAGAGAAGATGGTGAAGGGAGAAACAGATTTCTAAGCTCTCATCCCTGCAGAAAGTGCTGAACAGAATCCATATGCTGCCAGTGTTCACTGTTTATCCCCCTATGACTCAACCTCAGGGGGCAGAGCCTCCAGCTTTGACACACACACACACACACACACTGCTTTCACGGTTTATTGTTTTGGCTCTGGAGATTCCCATCGGCTCCTCTCTGTTACTATTTACAGTTTTCTGATCAAACCCTTTTAGATTGTTAATCCTTGAATCGATGGAAAACAGTGATGCAAACAGGCTTAAAGACGAAGGACACCTCTCCATCCATCTCTGTTAAGGAGGGGGGGGGGGATTACCATCTCTGTCACTGCTTGATTAAGCTGCGATGCTCCAGAGGAGCAGAATCACAGCTCCCAGTCGGAAAGTCAAGACGCAACAACACAGCACAGGCTTTGTTCAGACTGCAGGCAAATCAGATTTCTTTCTCAGATCAGATCTTAAACACAGACTGTCCACACTGTTTTTTACAAGTGATCAGATTAGATTTGTGTTTCCAGGCATCACCAGCCCATCTGCATGGGTTGCTGTGGTAACTACATAGGTATCAGTAACTACGTATGCTGGCGAGACAGCTTTCTAACGCTGAAGCGTGAAAAATCCATCATGTCGTCCCACAGACGCTGCAGAAGACTGTTGTTCTCGGTGTTGTTGTTGTTGTGTGTTGGTTCCCAGTGATGCAAAAGACACTTTGAAGTCCGATTTGAGCAGCCAGAGCTTCCAGAGTGAGACGCGTCTGTATTTTATCTGTGTCTGACTGGAATCCTTTTCAGACTAAATGCGGCTTGGACCTGATTTGCAAAAATCGCATTTCATGTGTTTTTTTTGCTGTCTAAACTTTTTAAAATCAATCTGGATACAATCAGAAAAAACCAAAAAACAGATTTGGGCTGGCAGTGTGAACAAAGATTCTGTGATTTCCAGCAAACAAACAAAAATACATCCAGGTTCAAAAAGCAACTCTTTTATCGTGCTCAAGCAAGAGAACCTTTCTGAAAATGCAGTCTCTCAGGTGGAGATGCAAAACATACACAGGCTTCAGCTTCCCCAGTTATTTACTGGTTACCTGTTTTAGATGATTGTAAAATGAATCTGACGTTTTTTATTGTTGGTGTGGGAAAAAAGGCAATTTGAAGATGCTGTCATAACTCTTTTTTCAGTCGCGTTTACTGACTATGCAGTATTTCACCATGAAACAGGTCCAGACTGCACACTGAAAAATAGCCCTGTAAACGCTGTTGAATAAACCCTTAAAATGTAACCTTGGCCCCTAAAAATGTTTCTTTTGTTCTCCAGATTTAGTCCAGTTTGACCTAGATGTCGAGATGACCTGACCTCCTCTAAGTTTGCTGCAACTCTATGTAAAAAATCAACAACACTGTTTAACAGAGTAGCTCAGCATTTCGGGAAATACTCTGTATCGCTTTCTGTCAAAGAGTGAGATCAGAAGATTAGTACCATTCAGTTGAAGGAGGAACACAGACGTGTTAGCCTAGCTTATCTTAGGATAAACACTGAAAGCAGGGGGAAACAGTTATCCTCTCTCCAAAGTTCAAAAATACACCTAAAACACATCGGATCTTATTTGTACGATCCGTTCCAACAGGTATTTTAGGGGGAACTAAGTGCTGGAAGTCTTTCTGGCAAACAAAAGCTGAGTGCAGGGCCTGTGTGCTGCCTTCGAGTGTCCTCACAGCGAGGCCAGCAGCTTTGGTCCCATTATAACTGTACAGAGACCTGCTGTATACCAACAGCTGCACTAAGCAGTCCTCAGGCGACCCGCGCTATAGCCAAAGGCGCTGCACAGAACTGTTGGCTGGTGTATTTTTGAACAACCAAGCTAGCTGTTTCCCTCTGTTTCCAGTCTTTATGCTAAGCTATGCTAATCACCTATTGTGTCCAGCCCCAACCTAATGCACATACATGAGAGTGGTATCAATCTTCTTATCTCACTCTTGGAAAGAAAGAGAGTAAATATTTGTAAAAAAAAAAAATAACTGACATAAAATAATAATAATAATAATAATGATAAATAAGTAAAGTTCAACTCTGTTGAGGAATGGGAGATTTCTCAAAACTATTGCTGATATGATACCTGAGTCTTAGCACCAATAGTAAAAAGAAAATTAGTTTCTTAAAAGTTTTGAATAGCACAGGCTTAAACAACTTTACCTAAATAAAACTGTCAAAAGTTGCCGGACCACTGGCTCCAGCCAGCCAGGCCACAGGCTGTTTTCAAGTATAGCTCCAGCCGCACTGTAACGTGCTTAGGCTCTGTTTGTTCTCCATTGGACCTCCACTGTGGCACCACATATAGCTGCTGGGAGATTTGTGGTGAACTATAAAACCTTTATCAGCACTTAGCGGCCTACTTCTGTTGTCATTAAGCGACTTGATCCGATTTACAAACTTAATATATTTCCTTGTCTTATCGGTGTGACCATTCTTTATGTGATGAAATTCGCTTTAAGCTTTTTTTTTAATTTACCCACCAAATAGTGTTGCTTGTGCTGCAATATCAACAGAAAAGAGAGGGTATAGTGTGCACAGTGTGAACAGCAGTCCACATAGCTTAGCTTTGATCCAGTGGGCGACAGGTTGAGGTCAAGATCTTCTGACCTCTGAGGGATTTTTTCCTTGCTGCTGATGTGGAGCTGGAGATTAGGGAAAAGGTCCAACGTCCACAAGCACGATGCACTCCGACTGGATCAAAGTAAACGATATGGAGGGATTCTGCGATGCTCAGATGTATGTGGCTCATTTATTCTGTGTCAGCAGAGAATAGGAAGCCAAAGGAGGCTGGAGGACAAAAACAACAGGTTTCCTCATTGGGTCATGAAAACTAAATTAGAAGCGCTGTGGTGACATAACCGTCAGTCACATTTCATATTCCGGAGGGTTTGTGCTCTGGTGGAACAGAACAGTACATGCTGGACAGATCACACGATGAATCGGATGAAGACAATTCCCGAGGATAACGAGAACGGTGTGAAACTGTGACAGACACTGATGGTGATAGAGAGAGGAAGAGATGGAGAGTGACCACAGGCACGTTAGAAGACAAAACAATAAAAGAAAAGGAAGGTGATGACAGAACGCTCGCTCTTCGCTGGTCACCGGGTTCTTCTCCACGTTGCCCGGAAGCCATGGCGACGGCCGGAGAGCTCGGACTAAATAGACATTGATTAATCAAGCAGGAGCTCTGTTAAGAGCTAATGGGGAGGCCGCTTCTTTAATCACTGCCCTTCAATTAACTTGAAACCAAAGCTAGCGTCTCTCCGCCACTTCCTGCTGGCCTGCCTTGAAGCTTATCGCTAAACTGTAACCCGCAGCAGCTCCAAATCTAACCTCCGTGGTTCTGTCAGCAGGCTGTAGTCGGCTGTAAACAGCTGCATGGGATTTTTAGGTCCTCTCAAGGTATGTGACGGGTGGTGTTTTGTCAGGTAATTAGAGGCTGTTGTTCGGTGTTAATATTGAAACACCGAAGCTGCTGTCAGTAGTCATCACTTTGTCGTATTCTGATCTGTAGCCTCTCCTGTCTTCTGTGAGGTTAGTTTGTACAAGTGTCAGATCCACCAACCTGTCATGACCGCACAAACTCACGTGTGCATGAGGACGTGCACACTTGTACCAGTAACGGAGGTATCAGACAGGAAATCATGCGGCATGATGTTGTACTCTTGGATGTAAGAGCGTGGCTCTCTGAGGCAGCTGTCAGAGTGAGAAAATTTTCCTAACAGCTAGTTCCTGTGCCCAAATTTGGCAGAAGAATCATAAAATCGCTGGAAAAACAACTTCTCAGTAACTTGGAAAACCATGATGATGATGATGATGATCAACGAAAAATTACTTTTGCTGCTCCCATTTGTTGCATATATGTATTTTATGTTAATTTACCATATTCTGATTCAAAATCCATTCAGATGAAGACATTATGATTTGGTCAGCTGGGAAAGAGAAAAGCAGACAATCTCTATATGACCGGTACTGCAGGTCTGGACCACACATTCATTTGTATAAGAGGACATTCAAGAAAAGCCCAAGAGAACGAGTGAATGTGAACCTCTCACACTAATCACATAACAACAGAGAAGTGGTCGTAGGAGTGGTTCCCTCCACTCGATCGCACACATTCAGCGTGGCCAGAATGTAATTCTCAGCGCAGCACTGTGGATGTTTCCTGCGCTGTCGCACACTCTGTTAATAAAACTATTGAATGTCTCTTGTTTAAAGGCTACAACCTTTTACATACACGGTACTAATTAATGCACACGGCCCTTTCGCTTTTTCCTTTCGTCTTATCAGCGCTTGAAGGGCAGCGACGCGACATGGTGCCGTTTGATTGATTCAGCCTTGTTCTGGCTGCACGTTGAGTTACAGTGGTGCGAGTGCTGCCTGCAGTCTGTACAGTCTGTTCCATCACCGGCTAATTGAAGGTATCTCAAGTGCAGTTTTCATACAGAGATACACTGAGCTTTGTTCCAGGTTTTGTGTGCTGTCATGCACAACAATGATGATACTACAGGAGTATCAACAAATCTGTGTACAGCTGGCTGAATGGCTCACTTGCCAGCAGTTACATGGAAATAAAATCCCATGTTAAGATCAGTACAATCGGTTTAGCAAATGAAAGGAATAGTTAGACATTTTAGTTTGACACTTTAAACCACAAAGAATGAATATTTCTGAAAATGTAAACGGGGAGCCTTTCAAAGCTGTTTCTTCCTGTAATGCCATCCAGGCATGTCAGCCCAGTGCACCGGCTGGGCCCGCGAAGGAGACGCTTTTTCCGTTTCAGACGTTTTGATTTGTCATAACAGGGAAGCAACAGGTGGAACTAATAACATTAATGATGGCCTAGTTCCATCAAAGTGTCCCAGCGAGCCAACACACCAGATTTCTCTGCAGACCTTTGAAATATGAACATGTTAATAATAAGAATAATTCTTCAGTTGCGATCAAAGGACCTCCATCACATCGGAGGTGGATGACACTGTCTGGTCAGTATGTGATCTTTAATAAGGTCAGTATCAGCTCCACATATAGGTCCTGCCCCAGTTGTCGTTATTTAGCCAAGAGCCTGCACTTGAGCTGATGTTTGGTGCGTCTGTCTCCAGCTCCATCTCTGTTCATGTTCAGCTGGGTTCAGACCGCCGCTTTGATGCTGACCGGCACTAATTAGTGTGGGTGGTGCTCTCTAATGAAAGAAAAGCCCACACTGTTTCCTCGTAGCATAAGCGGTGTGTGTGTGTGTTTACGCAGTGGACACAGTTGCTCCACAGAGCTGGAGAAAGTAGACTGCGCTTTTTTAGTTGGTCCTCGTCGTGTATATTTCATGAGGGGCCGCCGTTAATAATGAATGCTTTTCTGGAGGGCGCCTTTTGTTTCCTATTGTTTCAACGTGTTCCACAATTTTTTACTTTTTACCATTGCAGACCTTCACACCAAACCCACACACACACACACACACACTGGCAGCACTCGGTTGTGAATACGCTCATTGCTGATTCCCGAACGTCGTGTTGAGGTTCAGATTGGAGCGAGCTGGAAGATTAATTTCCATTCTGTATTTGCATAGCTCCTCGAATCCTTATCACATGACGAGCGAAGACACAGTGTGTGCTCCTGTGACTCACCCTCACACACAGGAACACACACACAAACACAGAAATGGTCCGTACTGCCAGATTTAGTATCAGTGGCATTTTTCATGGCGAGGAAATAGATCAAAATGTTACATTTCTGTCGAGCTCGTCGTTTCCTTTCATACTGGCCATGTTGCCGTGGAGGAAATGCAATGAATGTGGTTCATTTCTACACGTTTTAAATGCAAATTGCTGTTTGCTCATTCATGAAGAAGCCTGTTTCTAACATTGAAGGGGTCAAATAGATTAGTTAGTAGGTGTCCAGAGATGAGGAGGGTTCCTCTCCGATCACAGTCTAACCTTCAGTTTAATTTGGCTGTTGGCAAACAAGCCAATTATTTTCATGCTACTGTCTCTGCTGCCAATTCAGCATGTCTGATTGGTCAAACGGCCACCAGAGAGGGGTGTGTAGTGCTGCCGGGTCCTTACACATACACACACACACACACACACAAGAAGGAATAATTTCAGATGCAGTGTGGCCGCAGTGCATCATGTGTGATCTCAACATGACATTTCACAACACACACCTGTTGATGCACTAATCATAGCTCTCTCTCTCATCTATTAATGTCGCTCTCATCTGAAAATACAGCAGCTGATTCATTTGTGTGTGCCATTCAATCTGTCATTATTCACTGCCCTTCCTACACAAAACAATAGAATGAATGGAAACCTCAGTGACTCACACCCTTCTGTAGGAGACCGAGCATCCAGCCCCCCCCCCCTCTCCCGAACTGTCTGCACAAACAAACCCAAACACACAAAAATATATTTGCAGACACTTTGAGCCTGCACTTACCTACAGACTAAAATGCATTCTGCCGAAGAGTGCTTCAAACCCACTGGAATTAGCAGAAAAGGCAGTGGTGGGGATAGCAAAGCAGAGCCATTACGTTTATGTATACAGAGTGCTGTGGCAGAGTAGACTGTCAGTATTGTCTGAGTGTGTACGCCTGGCTGTGTGTGTGTGTGTGTGTCTCTGTGTATATGTGTGTCAGTAAACCAAGAGCTGGTCATAGATTCAGTAGCTGTTGTCCGCATAATGGTCAGTGAACGGTGCGGACAGACGTAAACACTGCGCAATAAGACACTCCTACACACAACACCACCACAGACTCATTCTTACAGATCTGATAGGTTCATTCTGGACCTTTAAACAAACAAACAAACAAACAAAAGCTGCCATATAATTTAACAATACCTCCAACTCTCGCTGGTGTTTTTTCGGTCAAATATTCTAGTTGTTGTGCTCTGTAAGTGATTCGGCTGAAGATGAATCTTAAAGTCCTCAGACTCGTCTAAAGGTCTGAGGGTGAGAGCTTGCTCAGAAAAAGATCTGCTCTGTTCCAGGTGAGAGCCCTGCATTCAGCATGCTCACAATACAAAAAGCAAAAGTTCTCCTGATGCAGAACTGCCTATTTCAGAATGTATATAATATTATTGAATCATAATTATCAATGTATTAATATATACTTTAATGTTGCAGCTTTTAAAGGTGGAGCTATTTTTTTTACTACATATACTGTTGGTTAGCTTGTGAATATCCACCCCTGGGACCATCTTATCTTATCCATAACATTACATCAGAATTTATTTGTTGACTCTGAAACACTGAAGTACAAAAGAAAGTAGCAGAAAATGGAAATACTCAAGTAAAATACCCCAAAATTGTGCTTAAGTACAGAACCTCAGTGATGTACTAAGTTATTTTCCACAGCTGAGTGTCACCATAAAGCTACATTATGCTCCTGTATTTTAGAAATTCAGATGTAAGACTGGCATTGAGACATTCACTGACCACATTCACGCCCCCCAGAGGATTAAACCTTTCCATTTTGCTCACTGTTAGCTCGAGCTAAATGTCAGGATTTGTCATAATCTAATGAAATGAGCACAGTCATAGCAGTAAGGCCGCCTCTGACCTTTGCTCCCACACTCAGGACAAACTTCATGTTTTTTTGTCCTTGTCCACATAAGACGTCAAGTGTGTCCGGCACGTTTACATACATTGTGGTATGAGGGAACATGGCAGCCGTGTGGGGGTGCTGATTGTGCTTTACACTTTTAATCTTCCCAAACAAAAGACGTTTTGTGGATGTCTATAACGGACAGCTGGCACTGTGTTTGCACTGTATTTGAGTCAGTGACAGCAGCTTTGTTACACTCCTCAAGATACATTGAACTGCTCTGGTCTAATCCTCTCCTGTGTCTGTGTATGTTTTTAAAGGGGAGTTGTCATTCATGTTGACTTTTCAAGATTTAACAAGACCGCTGTTCATCCGTGAAGCTCTGCCAACAGGTTTATGCGCCGTCGGCTTTGATGGCGTTTGAGATGTGACAAATTTTGATTTTCCCTCAGCAGAAGGCAGACAGTCAGACGGCAGGAAGCGGTCTAACAGGCTTTAATTTAATGCTTTCGGGGGTCAGCGAGCTAACAAAGCAGCATAGAAAATGCAAAAAGCCTTTCGAGTTTTGGCCTGCACTCACGCGCAAGAGATTAATGTGTGTGTGTGTATTGTGGGTGCATGACTGAATTTTTATGTGTGCTTATGATGGAAACAATATGTGTGATCAATATCATATCTTATCCACTGAACAGTTTGTGTGCTTACCTGTGCTGTGATTGGTCTTTTTTCCTCTCTGTTCTTTTTTGTTGTTGACTTTCTCCTTGTATATGAAATGAGTGTTGCCAATTTAAGAACTGTATGTCCACTGTGTGTGTGTGTGCGTGCTTGTGTGTGTGTGTGTGTACAGGACCTGGGCATGGAGTCCACATCTCTCGATGATGTGTTGTACCGTTATGCCAGCTTCAGAAACCTGGTTGACCCCATCACGCACGACCTGATTATCAGCCTGGCACGATATGTCCACTGCCCCAAGACGGTAGGACACACACACACACACACACACACACACACACACAAAATCATCCAACATGAAGAATACTTAAATATTGCAGAGGAGCAGTAAACATGCTTGTGCACACACACACACAAACACACACACACAGACTGATGTGATTCCCTCCTTGTTGCTATCAGATGATCTCCTGACTCATTCCGTCTGACGCTATCAGGTTATGGAAGTGCTCTGAGTGGTTGTGTAGCCGTGTGCGTCCTTGAGGGAAGTACAGCTCCTTGTGTTTGCTCATTCATGTAGTCCAGTTTGTCATTGAGGGAGAGAGAGGCAAAGAAAGCATGACAGCAGCCATACTGGATGAATAATGGAGGGAGGAAGGAGAGTGATGAAGATGATGATAGGACTTAAAAGGGCTTGTAACACTGTGCTAAAAGGCTTATTTTAAACAAATGCTTAGCCTATTTTAGTCTATTTACTTTAAAAAGCCGTCTCGCTCTGAGAAACAGCCATCATATTATTTCTTCTAAGATGATAGAATTGTTCTAATCTGTTTGAGTAATGTGCGTCAGTGACATTTTTCCCTGACCTCGCCAAGACCTCATGAAACACCATCTTGCCTCCTTAATTTGATCTATTTCCTGTGAGAACAGGATGCTGGTGATGTAGGCTTCATTAGTGTAAGTTACAGTCATTTTGTATATCTGCGCAAAGCCCACTCCCATATGAAGAATGAAAAGATAAGACACACTTACGTACTGTTGATTTTGTCAATGAAAGCGATGGCAGAAAATACTCGCCTTTTTGTTCATGACTGAGTAACAATCCAACAAATGAACAAATAAACCAATTAGTCTTTTTGTGCAAAGTGTTGTTCAACAACCTGCATGTGTCTTTGGAATCACCGTCTCCGCCTAATTAGTAAAACAGTGTCCGCCAGTTGATTTAGCTGCTTCACTTGTTGCGCTAAAAACCATTTTGCATAAAGTGACAATATCTCTGCCAGTATTTTTATTTTTTATTTTTTTGGTTCTTGAAAGCACAAAAAGTAACTGATTTATGAGCCAAATTCATCCCACTGAAAATGAGACAAGGAGCAGCAGCAAACTCTCGGCACACACAGTGGAAGCATGCAGGCTAGCACGCCGTCATTCGCGAACAGGTGAGCTCAGGTGACGTCATCGAGGGCTGGGACTCAACGTCAGGGATCAACCCGCGGGATTCTTCCTCTGGATGAGGGTTCTGTGGACGGTTCGTGATAGGTGAGAGCAAGACAGACAGGAACAGCAGAGGGGCTGCTGGTTTGTGCAGAGAGAAAAGCAACAGCAGAGAGGAAGCAGAGAAGCAGACAGAGGGGGAGGGAGAGGTGTTGTTCCCTCGTCCTGCTCCCGTCTCACACGTTTGACTGCTGCTCTGTTTCACTCTCGGGCTTCGCCGCTTCTCTTTTGATGGGCCTTCATAAAATCTTAATGCAACATCGATAACATTCACACCTGTTTTTCTACAATCGTCTTTGTATAAGTACAATATCTGCTGCAAAAGCATCATTTGGAAACTCATTGAATATTTACGGCTGAGGTTATGTGGTTGCGTGTTTGTTTGTATTTCCATTTAAATAACAATATTACAGCCTCTTATGAATAGTAATTTCTTGTCTCACTGCAGAGAAATCCAATTTTAATCTCTTACAGAGATGCTCAAATTACAAAGCTAGAACCAGTCAGACTTCAGGAGCTCAATCTACTTAATCTTTCCACTTGATTAAGCCTTTCTTTCACACAAGAACTGATTGGGCTGTGTTTTGTGGAATGTTTGCAGAATTATTGTTTTTATTCTCTTGAAGTCTGTTCGGCCATTTGTAAGATGATGAGCGGCAGCAACAGTACTACAGGCTCAGTACTGACATGTTGTTATGTTAAAGCTGATCGGGCCGACGTGTTCCATCCAGCAGACGCAGAGCAACAGAAGCATTCGTTTGGAGTCGTGTTCCTGGCCTCCAATATTGACTCTCTGTTAGCTCTGACTTCAACAACTCCTCAGGGAAATATCTGGCTCTTTAGCTCCTAAAAGATTCATTGCGTTAGCTTGCTGCTAACTTTGTTTGTCTGCTCTGTGGTGCCGGACAGGTAGTGCACTGAGAGATGCTTTGCTGAGAGGAGCTGCCTCCTGCTGCTAATGAAAGCGATAAGAGAACAGGCTGTAGGATAAGCAGTTTGTTCATTATTGATATAAAAAGTTTGATTGGAGCAGGTTTAACTACTGATTCAAGCACTCAGTTTACTTCACGTGTGCTGTGAGTGAATTCGACATGTGTGTCAGTGCTTTGTAGTAGCAGACAGTATCACACATGGATGCAGATATTTCCTCTTTGGTCTACAGTACAGAAATAAAGTGTGCGTATAAGTTATTGTAGTTGTGCGTTAGCCTTTAAATCCACTCGCCCTGTTCATCACTGCAGCCTTGAATGCCACAAAGCCATACAAGCACGTCAGTTACCAACTTCCCTCCACCGAGGAAATTTCCATCAAGCAGAGCCGTAAAAGTGCAGGAGTATTCTCAGGGACCCCTCACACCCAACACACACTCCCTGCTCTGCCTTCAGGCAGCTGATAACAGCACATTTGTGCAGACGCAACATATTTTAAGGATGTTGTTTGCTGCCCATTTTCTGCACAGTTTGCTCCACTTCCACCTGCCACTGTGTTGCTTCATGCAGCCCAGGTTGTGGCTATTGCTGTGCTTACATTGTCGGTCATGCTGGTACAGTCTGCAGTGATTGTGCTGTTAACGAGCCCATGAAGAGATCAGAAGTCGGGACTGTTGCAAATACACTGTGACAGAGTGCATAATGTGACTTTAGACGGGCGTCCTCTTTCAATTCAGACGATACTCCAGAGAGCAGAGAACTGATTCAATGAACTTTACCCTGATTAATCTGTCTGATAATTATGAACACTGCTGGAGGATTAATAACATCTCCTCACAAAGAAACAAATGGACTGAAAACCTGCTTAGTTCAGAGACGGGATTAATAGATCGAGGTATTCGTGGTTGTGCATAAATAGAAATATAATCGTTAGTTACATCAGTGTTAATCCTCCCTGTGCTTAATTTATGGATCGCTCAGGGAGATAAAAGGAGGAAGAGACCTTGATACACAAAACTAAGAGGTTGCCAATAATCACAGATGAATTACTCAAGAATGTCGTTGCATGCCACAAACCGCAGTAAAATGTTTGGTGTTTGAATATCCACACGTATATCTTTGAGTCTGAGTTGTTTTATTCAAAGCCTGCAGTGATTTGATTTGATTTACATTGTGTGTGTGTGTGTGTGTGTATGTGTGTGTGTGAAGACTTCAGTTAGCTACACAACTGGGATCAGAGGCCGTGATGCAGCCATGGCACTGGTGTGTTTCTGTACAACAGGACAGCGCTGTGAAAGGTGTTGTCCTTGTCTGACGACGTGTTGGAGGTTAAAGCAGAAAGTGCAGAAAGCACGTGTCGCCTGCAGGTCCACACCGTTCCTCCCTGCAGTGTTAAAAACTGATGCGCTGAGAAAACATAACGCAACGATAACGCTCATATCTTGTTGAGCAGATGAAAATTTCATGAACAATAGCAGTCAAGATCTATGAAAATCAGTTTGTGACAGTAAAACAAACAAAAAAGGATGATAGGGAAAAATTGGATTTCACTCACTCAGGGGTCGTGTTTTTTTTTTTGTTTGTTTTTCTGTGGCTTTTTTGAGCAATTTCTCTTTATTTTGAAAGTGAGTAGAGAGATACAGACAGGAGCAGCAGGGAGGGAGAGGAGTGAGATACACTCACCGGCCACTTTATTAGGTACACCTTGTGGCATGGTGGCATTGAAACGATGCTCAATTGGTACTAAGGGGCCCAAAAGTGTGCCAAGAAAATATCCCCCACACCATTACACCACCACCACCAGCAGCCTGAACCGTTGATTCGAGGCAGGATGGATCCATGCTTTCATGTTGTTGATGCCAAATTCTGACCCTACCATCTGAATGTCGCAGCAGAAATCGAGACTCATCAGCCCAGGCAACATTTTTCCAATCTTGTGTTGTCCAATTTTGGTGAGCCTGTACAAATTGTAGCCTCAGTTTCCTGTTCTCAGCTGACAGGAGTGGCATGCGGTGTGGTCTTCTGCTGCTGTAGCCCATTGGCCTCAAGGTTCAACGTGTTGTGCGTTCAGAGATGCTCTCCTGCATACCTCGGTTGTAACGAGTGGTTATTTGAGTTACTGTTGCCCTTCTATCAGCTCGAACCAGTCTGGCCATTCTCCTCTGACCTCTGGCACCAACAAGGCATTTTCGCCCACAGAACTGCCGCTCACTAGATATTTTCTCTTTTTCAGACCATTCTCTGTAAACCCTAGAGATGGTTGTGCTTGAAAATCCCAGTAGATCAGCAGTTTCTGAAATACTCAGACCAGCCTGTCTGGCACCTACAACCATGCCTCGTTCAAAGTCACTTAAATCACCTTTCTTCCCCATTCTGACGCTCGGTTTGAGCTGCAGCAGATCGTCTTAACCATGTCTACATGCCTAAATGTATTGAGTTGCTGCCATGTGATTGGCTGATTAGAAATTTGTGTTAACGAGCAGTTGGACAAGTGTACCTAATAAAGTGGCGGGTGAGTGTATACGACCAAAGCCCCTGGCCAGAATCAGGCTGGGGACCGTACATCCCCCATACAGCCTTCATTTTAACTCACCATGAGTATTGTTACTTCTGTTATTCCCCACACGCCATCATTTTCTTTCTTTTCCTCACAGACACTGACATTTATAGAATTCAAAACAGTTGTAATATAAAGAACTTTAGTGTGAGACCAGTGCTTTTCAGCTGGTGGCCTTCATCTGGGAAAGTGGCTTTCATACAGCGGGAGCTTATCTTGATCATACTGGACTCAATGTGTAGCAGACAGTGGTTCAATCTGAGTGGTAAACTGAGAACATTTATGATTGTTATCATTTTGTACCATCACAGACAGCTGTGCTGCCACGCAATCAGGAGTTTTGTATCTATACAATGTGACATATAGCATCAGGGTGCTGGTAGCAGGAATGAACAAACATGCCATCGACACCACTGTGTACTATACAGTGTACATATCCTGTCATTCAGACACTCGTGCATTATAATGCTCAATAGGGAGTGATTTCACACATAACCATTCATTTCCTGCAGAGGCTTCACAATAAAAGCCTCCCTGTGGTTCAGAAGTAATGTGAAGCAGCAGCAGAAGACATTTGCATTAGAAGTTTGGAAACACAGCAAATGCAGCTCCAATAAAGCTGCAGGAGAGCAATCAGTGAACTCTGAGGCTTCTGTCTGTTAGAGGAAAGTAAGAACAGGAACAAAACTTAAATCCACTGCAACGCTGACATTACACGGCAGAAACGAAAGCACCTGCGCGACCACACGCCAATCAATTTAATCCAATCGCACTGCTCAGTTGTGGGGTGGTAGCATCACGGTTAGCCCATGATATTGTGGTGGCTCAGTGACGTCAGTGAGGGGAAATTAATATGATAAGACGCAGGTAAAACATGCTGCATCAGACCCATGGGGAAAGGAAAAAGCCAACTCAGAGCTAACATGCAGGATTTCTGAATATCAGTTCAACTCTCTAATCCTCCTTTGTGGAATATCCCCCCGACGCACACACACACACACACACACACACACATATGCATAAAGATACACAGTTTCTCAGTTTCTCCCTCACACTCACACATCTCCCCTCTGCCTCACACAGCAGCAGCAGCCTGCTCGGGGAGTGTGAAAGGTCTCATCTCTGTGAATCTCCCAGCAGCTGAAAGCTTTGCTGCTTTGTCACTGCAGCTGCCGTGATTCTCCCTCCGTCCTCTCCCTCTCATTTTTTCCTTTTCTCTCTCCAGCTCTCTTTCTTCGGTGTCCTCTCTGCAGCTTTTAAGACATCTCTGTTTCTCGCTGATCCTCTGTGCCGTTTCATCCACCCGTCTGTGAATCCAACGCCTCACTGCTGAGCTTTATTTGGCTAAAAAAAAGCAGTATTTGTGTCAGTGTGTGTTTAACCCTGCTGAAACTGTTCATTACATTTGACATATGAGCCAATGAGCACAATATGATATTTTGTCAGGCACAGGATATCAGATACAGATGCTTTCATTTTAGCTCTGTACAGCATGGTTGCCAGTGTGTTTATTAGATAAAACTAGTGAGTATTATTGCGTCTTTTTATTATGCTCAACAATTAATGTGTCCCTTAACAAGCACTGCCTGTGTATCGACTGCCTGAGCTGTTCTCATCCAGAGATGATTGAAAACAGAGAAGATGCATACACTCTCATTCTGGCTGACATGCTCCTTTATTATGATAAAGCTGGTGAGTGCGGTCTGTGTCTGCCTGACATGGCAGCACTGGCCCTCTGTAATGACTTCTAGACAACAGTGCAAGTCTCTCAGCTCACACCCAGCTCTACCATATTCCTATTTCCTCTGCAACACGGTGAAGCAACAGGTGCCACGAACAAATATCTGCCCACTCGTCCATATGTCTGCCTACGACATACAGTGATTCCCAAGCTGTTCACAGAACAATGGCTATATTTACGTCTCATTATCTCACATCTTTGGCCACGTTCCCCTTTTCAACAGCCAACTTTCCTTTTCATTATATCATTATATCATTATTTTAAGCGAAATTGGGAGATATGTTGAACATGTTTTCAATGTAGTGTGAGGCAAAGACGAAGTGAATAAAATAGATCCTGAGCACAGGACAGAGAGACCTCCATGAGGAAATAGAAAAAACCTTTTAAGAGATGATCAGCACTGGACAGGTATATTATATCTGTGTGTGTGTGTGTGTGTATTACTCACGTTAGTCCCCATAATGTAAATCATTACATTTTAGGGTGAAGACTTGGGCTAAGGTTAAGGTCAAGGTAAGTCTCCAGGAAGTGAATGTAAATCTATGTAATGTCCTCGAAAAATGATGGAAATACAACTCTGTGTGTGTGTGTGTGTGTGTGTGGGTGTGTGTGTGTGTGTGTGTGTGTGTGTGTGTGTGTGTGTGTGTGGTCTCTGTGTAGGTATTTAGCACCAAAGCTGTGATTTATGAATAAACAATAATTTCCCAGTATTCCTCCTTATACACACACACACACACACACACACACACACACACAGAATTTCAGCCTATCCATCATTGTGTCTGTGCTGGAGCTCTTCTGTCCTGTCTCTGTGTGTTTTTGAAGACTATTTCCCAAAAATGACATTTTTCTGATTTTACCTTGAAATTTCACCATTTTCATGACCAAATATTTCTATACATTAAAAAGATACCCTGTCTGCTCTTATTCTACATTACTTTTGCCAGAACAGAAACGGCACCTGTTACATTAAGTCACGGCAGACTTGTATAGCCACATGTTTTTGTACTTCACTTGCTGTTCAGCTTGTTGTTAGTGAAAGTAAAGTCTGGCCTCGAGTCACTGTGATCAGATTTGAAGATTTAAGTGCTGATAGCAAATTTCTGTTCTATTTAGTTGTTTTATATTCATTATAAATTCCTATTTTATATTTGATTATTGTTATATTTAGTTTGCTTTTACTCTGCAATTTCATCATAATTTGCTAAACTATGATGCCAAATAAACGCCTTCTTTGTTATTAGCCTGATTACTTTACATGTTGTTTTGAAATGTGAGCAGCTCACAGAACACATGAGTGTGACACATGAATTGACATTTTAGGATGTATGAACTGCTGTGTAACACTTTGTAAAGCTCCTGCAGTCACCTTTTTGGGACCTTATTGTTATAGGTGTTCATCATCCATTGTCAGCTTCATCAATGGCTCATTTTAACTGCCTGTCGCCAGCTGTCGGTCTATCTTTTACATTATCACATCAACACTACATTTTTGTAATTTACATTCCTTCTATATTATGTCTAGATTCAGTTTTAGTTTGTTTTTTTCGGCTGTTAGATTGTATAAAACAACACATCAGGGCCGTAGCAGGGTTTTTACAAATAGCGAGTTCCCCATTGCAACCCAGCCCCCCTGAAAACAATTTACCAGTGAGTAAACAAATCAATAGAAATGTAATATCTGTTTTTTTGGTGGGCCAAATTAAACATTATGGGTCAAGTGGCCTGCGGGCCTCACTTTAGGTGGCTCTGGTCTGAAGGCATGCAACAAACAGTAAAATAGCTTTTCAAAAAATCCCACCCTGTGCAACTTCGACTTCCAGACCCCAATTTCCACAAATACACAGCAGACACCAGCATTCCCAGATTATATGTACCCCCCCAGAGCACATAAAGTCATTTTCTTTCTGAGATCGGAGATCCAGCTGTGATTCTGAGTCAGCTGTCCGCCTGGTCTTCCCCTGCACCTCCTGACCGCTGAAACGAGAGCTAAGATTGAATTATCCAAGCAATTCATCTGCAGAATGGAGGTGGTTTAGCAGTAATTTACGAGAAGGGCATGCAGTGAAAAATAGGACTAAAGTAATGGTTCCATTTGCACTGTGCAAACTAAGTTTATCAGCAAGCTAGCCTGAGGGCAAGGAATAGAGATGAAGCAGACAGATAAATAAGAGAGAGAGATGGAGAGAGAGTGGAAGAGGAGGGAGTGAGGAGAGGTCATCAGTTCTCTGGAGACTGGAAAGATTCATAGATGTGCTCTGTATCAATAATGTAATGAGAGGGAGGGAGGCAGGACAACAGAGAACGACGGAGAGAGGAGAAAAGACAGGCCAAGGTGAAGCTGAGAGAGTGATAGTGAATGCAGTGAAATGTAGGAAAGGCCACAGTGAAGCCATGAGGCTCATCGACCTGAGCTCTCACTCGTTCACTTCAGCACAATTCAATTCACGCAGCTTTATTGACATGATGAGACCTCTCTCACTGTTCGTTACCATGAGTGTCGGTGCAGAGGAGTATAGTCAAACGAAAACCTTGCACCTCCAAAATGTCAATATTTCTGCAACTAGGACGTTGTATATTCCCCTTCATGTCCATGCATTATTTGAGGTTTTCTAAAGCGCCTGAAAGGTTTTTCACCCGACCAGGAGTAATTCAACGTTGTCAGCCCTTAAAGGAGAACTGCATTGTGAAACAGCAGGGGGATTTAGTGCTGTAAGGAAATGGGAGATGCATATACTTATAGGATCAAGCAAGGAAAAAGCGGACATGAGATTAGAGCAGTTGAATAACTGCATCCAGTCTGTTAAACATGATTTGATACCGTCAGTCACTCGGAGGCAGCGAACACAACACTGACACGTGATCACCTAATAAAGCTGAAATATCACAGATGTGTCAGGAAACAGCTTTTACCAGCAGACGTAGAGCAACACAAACCATGTCAGGTGCTCCTCAGAGTCAGGCCTCTCTGGTGCTCAGTGGATTTGAGTCAGTCTGATGACTTTAAGTCCAGTATTCGCTCTTCTTTTTGCTCTGTGTTGGTCTTGAGGGAAATATCTGGTTCTGTAGCTGCTAAGTGCTCCACCATGCTCACCAGCCGGTCGCTAGCTTTAGCTGTCTGCTGTCTGATGCTACAGTGGGTTTTTAGAGCTTTTAGAGCTGAAAGACACTAAAATGCTCCGGAGAACTGAGGAAAACTGCAGAGCTGAGTGACAAGTCTTTGTGGGTTTGTCTCCACGAGTGACCACTTTCTTCCTTATTATAAAAATATTGATTAGTGAGGCTTCAGGTAAAAGATACACAGTAAATATAGTCTATAAATAAAAGGAATAAAGGAGTTACAGTAACCAGAGAGGCATGAGTGAAAATATGAAAAATGCTGAAATGTGTCTTTTCACTATGAATCTGAAATGTGAATTTGCGCGATAAATACAATGTGTCCTCGGGTGTTTCGCAACGTCTGACCACGCCGATACAGTTACAAGAACATGTTCACAGTTTCTCCACGGGAATCATCATCATCGCTTCATTTGCTCTGTAAAATGAGAAATTCATTTGGCAGCCGAGGAAGTGGGAGAAATCTCAATAAACTCACTTTCGAAAATGTTTTCTGCTGGAAAATTGTTGTTCTGCTTTTCTATCCAACTGCTGCCCTTCAGTGTTTTTACCAAGCCCAAAACACACACACACACACACACACACACACACACACACACTGACCTGAACAGCATAGTGCGGTACCTCACAGTTTAGGGAACGCTGAATGTCTTTGTTGATATCACTTCTTCTGCTCACCATCTGTTTTAGACTGGATACTGGGGACCTGCAAACCTGACTCACCACCTGAATAAATACATTGCAATAAGGGTGGGAGCCTCACACACACACATGCAGTTATGGCAGAGTGGAGGGTTGGAGTGACATTGAGGCAGATGGGTAGAGATGAAGCGGTGCAGCATTAACTCAGTAGTTGTTGTTTGAAACTGCCTCCTCATCTAAACTGTTTGCTCCCTGATGAAAACTCAGTACGGCTCTTTATACTGAGTAATAAATTGGCATGTCAGACAGTCTGATTCATCCTTATTTTGCATCACAACCAAAAGATGTAGTTTCACATGACGGTAATTTACAAGCCAATCATAATTTCACTGTGGGAGAATCCTGCACGTGCTTTGTATGTAACATTTTCCCTTTCAGTGTATGAATGTTTAAGTGGTCCATAAACGTGCAGTTCGCACACTCAAACGTCATGGCACAAAGTGAATGTAGTGTAACACACCATGTAGCCTTCAGTTCCCCAGTCTCACCCTGTACAGTGTGTATGTGTGTGTGTCCTGTCGTATCAGAAGCTTGACGTTGACAGGTGTGTTTGTTACTTCTTTGCTCCAGTGGTGCTCATATCCTGTAATTATGTCTGTCTCCTGCCTGCTGCTGCTGTAACTCTTCACTGCTCCCTCTTATTTGGCGATAATGTCACATCCGACATGACGTTTCTCCGCCCTTTCCCCCTCCTCTGTGTGCACTGCTCCGTTTACTGTAAAGCCTTTGACTGGCAGCGTCACGTCATGGTACGTATACTGTATGAACCTGTACCTGTGCACCAAATTCATACCTGTCACTTGGATTCTTTTTTGATCGGCCTATGTGCTGAAGGACGACAGGTGAATGAAGAATTCTATTGTATCACCTGTGTTTCGAGCACACTGGGTCCAGACCTTAAAGGAGATCTGAAGCGCACTCTGAACGATAAGGATGTGAATTCTGACTCCTTCTTGGATGATTTTAAATCAGACGCTTAACACGTGGCTCATTTCCAGCATAGCTTCAGTGATTTTACCAGAAAGCATATAAGAGATGATGCATGATAGATAATAGACAATCATCTATTAAGATTTTACATTTCCATTAGTAATCATGGAAATTTGGAATTGAAGCAAGGTTTGATTGCACATGTCTGAAACAATGTGATCTCTGTTAATTACACATTTGATAGCACTGAAATTACCAAAGCTCTAAAAAACATCTGATGAAACAACAGCGAAGAAAATCAACTGATCCTCTACGATTTGCATTTAACATCACTACGAATGTGTTGGTATGTGCTCAGTGACTTTCTGTGCCAGCACTGCGTGCAGGTAATAAAAAAGAAAACTGTTTTCCTATTTTGTTTGCCCAGCACTGTTTTTTTCTTTTTGCTGTGGTATTGAAAGATCTCTCCGGTGTCGTTTATATGTATACAAGTACTGTAAAATTCTGGTGTCGTGACAATATTAAATTAAGCTGTCATTTAATATTCAAATCCAGAAAAGGCCTACCAATTCAATAGGTGTTGCAAATTAGCTTACCAAACACAGTAGACCAAAAACCTCAACAGTTTTCTAGGCTTACACTGCATATTCAACACAGGTGTTTTGAATGCTGGTTTACTGGCAACTAAACTGAATGAAGCTCTTCGTTCATTCTGTGTTTTTCCTCCTATGACAAGTCAAAATATCTTGGGAACAGCCAGCACATGTAGCCAATCACAGCTAATGTCCTAAATGATACAGATACAGAAAGGTTGAGTCAGATCATCTACACTGAGGCTTATTTCTAAATGTAGGAGTAACACAGTATTTAACTAACCCATGCTGGTGTTCAGCTTTGTTACAAATTTAACAGGTTTATTTAGCCACAGGGACAAAGCTGCATTCACAGATTTTGGTTATTATAGAAAAACTTCAAATCATCACCGTATCACCTGCGTTGTTTTGCCAGGACAATAGCAAACTGGTGCCAAATTTCACACCTGAGCACACACACAAGCACTAGCTCTCATTTAGAGCTAACAGAGAGAATAGTCCAATATTCACTGTGCCTGTAGCTCTGTTCAATATTAAATAAATAACGTAAGACATAATGAAGTATATCAACATGTAATTAAACTGTGTCCAATTTGTGAATGAGGCAATAATGGAATGAAAATTTTACAACTCAGCTCATTGTTGAAAAGTTGTTCAATTATTCATTTTCCCAATGACTATTATTTCATAATAGTTGTTTTTATTTCAAAATGCCCTTTTTCAAACATCTGTTTTTATTAAAACTACCCTTCTTCCCTTTTAAGTCAAGCTTTATTTCCGAACGTCATCCGTGGGGTCACCACCCTCCCACCTTTCAGCCAATCAGGTTCTCCCTGTCTCTCATAAATCTTAGCAACTGCCAGATTTAGCCAATTAATTTCCGTTAGCTGGAGCAGCAACAACGCCAGTGTTAATCTGAGTCAGTCGACTGGAGGCGGCTAACTAGCCAGGCCAGCTAGTGAGCTTATTACTGAGCATCAGAGTGCAGAGCCAGTGTTAGCAGTGTTGGCTAGCCCCTGCTAGCTGAAAAAACAGAGGGCGGCGACAACACCACTGTCACAGCAAGTCAATAAAAAGTGAAATAAAACTTCTCTCATGAAGGAAAAAGAGACTTTTGGAAAATCCTTTTTTAAAATGTCCAGTAAATGATGAAAATACATTTCATAATGGGCATAGATTGAATAGTTCCTTAACTTATTTCACATTTCTCATTCTTTCACTTCATTTCTATATTTTGCACAATTTGTTCATGTGATTATTAGTTCCATCGTAATTCATTTATCTGTTTGATGTTGAACACTCTGGGGCTCCTCCACTCCTGAGAGAAAATACACTGCTCTTTAAATGCTTCACTGTGTTCATTAGCTAGTTGCTAATTGGTGCTGGGCAGGCAGTGATGTGGCTCAGAAATGACTGACAGATTTTTTTTGTGTGTGTTTGTTTGTGAAAAGCACATGTTTTAATCATTTCTGGGATAACACAGATTCAAGTCTGTGTTGTTCTGTTGAATGTTTGGATTTACAACCAGCTGTTCTCCACACGGGTCCTGTCCTGCTGAATCCTTCCAGCCAGGCCAGTAAGGGGATGTATTTTCCTCTGTGTGACTGAGCTGACAGTTCGCTCGTCTCTGTCTCTGTTCGTCCATAGGAGGGCGACTCTCTGGGAGCGATGGAGAAGGTTTGTCGGCAGCTCACCTACCATCTCAGCCCCCACTCTCAGTGGAGGAGACAGGGCCTGCTCAAGAGGAAACCTCAGGCCTGGTGAGTGTCTCTGAGGGTGGGTGTGTGTGTGTGTGTGTGTGACTGCACAGTGTGCCTATGTGTTTTTGTTAACATCTCAGTGTGTGTCAATGTGTCATCGTCTGCTGCCCCTGTGGATGCCAGGGAAAAGTCAACTGATGTCTCTGTCTCTTTCTTTTCTCACCCTCTCACAGTCGGAGATGAAATCGGCTCCTTCTGTGCCACCTTCAGTGGCTCGCTTTGCCTTTTAGTTTCACTCTCACTCTGAATGGTCTTTTTATTTGGATTATTTTGTCTGGATTTCAGTGTGACTGTCCAATCGCACAGCTAAATGCTGCTCGCTGAGGCTGTGAGTCTGCGGCCGCAGCTCTAATTTTGGTTATCTTTGTCTCCACTCTCCCTATTTGCGCCTGCATTAAGTAGAAACCTCATTTTAAATGCCTGCAGCCAAATGAAAATGGAGATTCCGATGGATATGATATACGGCATGCAGCAGTGTGACACAATATGCAAATCAGCCATGAAAAGCAACTGTAAAGAACTAATCCATATGTTCCTCCAGCTCCGTAAAGTACAGCCAGAAAATTAACTTAAGGCTTTTAAAGGCTGCTCTCAAAATGAAATGTTTGCATATACTGCACTCAACTTGCAGTCCTATTTAATTAAATGAATTGTATTTTATGGGGTAAGCGTAGCAAAGATATATCACCCCGCCTCCAATTATAAACAGATGGGAAATCACAGTTTTAATTGATGGTTTTATTGGTTGAAATGTGATTTTTGCGCTCTCTGGTGCGCAGTGGTAAATGAAAGGGGAACACTGTATGTGAAAAAAGTATAAATCCTTTTGTAGCTGCAGAGGGAGCTGTGCGAGATCGCTTTATTGTCCTCGAGTGATGTCACTTGAGTCAGTGTAGGTGGGGGCTGAAGACTGCTTGTCTGAAACTGACAGAAATGTGGGAGTTAGAAAGAAGTAAGGATGCCGCGCCTCTGTAGCCCGCTTCTTTAGGCTAGCGGCTTCACGCTACATTAGCCAATATTAGCATAACACACCCAAACTTCCAACCAAAGTGTCAGTGGCCATGTTGCATTGTGGGTGATGTAGACACCAGGCTTTGTCTAGGAAGAGGAATGCCTGGAATAAGACAGACGATATCTTGACTGATGTCTCAGAACAGAGCGCAGTGCTGCATTGGTGGGGTTTGTTTTTAACATCGCAGCTCCTGACAGACCACAGCACAGAGGAGCAGATGCAGGCCATACCTGAACCCAGGTGAGCTTGACCCGCCTCCTGCAGCCGCTTCATTTGTCTCCTGCAGTGTCGGCTCGAGCCGACGAGCTGCTCCATCTCCGCACGGTGCACTGACGCCTCGCAGCTCGGCGCTGCTTTCTGATCATATGGCTTAACATAGAGATGATGACAGAAACTAAACCAGAATATTTCAGGGATGAGGATTATCGTTCTCCTCCTCCTCCTCTCTCTGCCTCCTCTGCACCCCAACACTCTCACAGTAGTAGGACCCACCCTCCTTGCACCTGTCAACCCCTGTTTACAGGACAAATGTTCATGCAGTCGTGACGACAGTAACACCAGAAACTTCACCTGCAAGGCTCCATATTAGCCTCCTACCAACAGCCGGAAGTGGAAGAAAATCTGATGATAATCTTGCTCCAGACAAAGAGTCGCTGTGTGCCAAAGCAGCTGAAAGGAAATGAGATCATTTGCACTTTAGATGTAGTAGTTCAAAGAGAGAGAACATCACATTATGACTTGTAGGTGTCTTAATATTCAGCTTCATTAAGTTTATTGCTTTTGTTTTCACACAGAGAGAAAGTGTGGAAAGTGACAAATATTATGAGGACAATCATTTGGCTTTAGAACACCTGGATTATGAAGAGATTTGAAGTGAGTTTATGGTCACCTAATGTGATATATAAACTTAACACATGTTTTATGATGTGTGGGGATAATAACATTTGAGGTAATACATCTTACACATGTAGACATGGCCATCACATTTAACTTGTTGCCCTTAACAGTTGCAGTTTTTGATGTTTTTATTTAATGGAAAATGTTCCCTTTAAATATATCAACCATATCAGTAACAACATGATAAAAAGTTGCAATATAAACACATTGTTATCCATAATCACCATATTAGAGTCCATCCTAAAGGGATGAAAAGACCTTTTCTCTGCCTCTGACCTGCCGTCACTGTAAACCCGATCGCTGTGTGATGCTACACAACCTTCATCAAGTCCAGACCTGCTAATGCGTCCTGGTGGGAGCAGATGGTAGAAAAATGACGTTGTAGCAGAACACATTTGGAGAGAGGATTCCCACTGCTGTGTGAATGGAGGAGCAGTAGGAAATGAAAATCTCTCCTCCGCTGTTAGCATGAACACCAGGTGTCACCTCCTCTACCGAGCAGTTTGCAGACAAATGTGCGAGCGATGAGAGGGAGAAATAACAATTCAGTGTGGGCCCCGAGACCTGATCCCTGCAGAGTCTGTTTGGGTGTTTGCCGGTGCTTTCACAGTCAATAGAAATGATAGGTTGCTTTTGTTTTATCGAGTAGCGGGCTAAAAACAGTGGCTGTTAAAGCAGTGTCTCACCTGTAATGGAATGAAATAATAGCCGGAGATGAAAATGAAATGAGTTTGGTAATTATGTTAACTAATTCTGGACTGGTGGATGAGATTTAATCGACGCTCAATACTTCAGGCTGTCGTGAACTCCAGGCAGAGTGATCTGCAGGAGGAGAGACAGGCTCCATTTACTCTGAGTCTCAGGGCAGGAGATGAGACTGAGTCATCTTTTTGCATGGAGCGCACGCCATTAGCGCCTTCCCTATGCGCGCACGCACACACACACACACACACACACACACACACACACACACACACACACACACATACACATCTCCACGCTGATTATGTCATCCCCTCTTGAAGTCAATAAAAAGGATGAAAGATGTTTCTGTGCAGCTGAAGAACAGTTGAGGAACTGTAAAGACATCATCCACTGACAGCCCCCTCAGTTCTCTTTGACAGGTTTGTGGGTTATTGTGGCATCTTGCAATGACAAGTGTGGTTATGTTTTGGTCAGTAACAATTTTCTGATGGACTCTTTGGATGAAGCCAGGCCAAATGTTTCTAAATCCCTATTCAGACTGGATTTATTTCTCAAGGGGAGGTTCACTGATTTTAACAATACTGGCACTGATCAGTGATTTTAATCTTGCCCATGTATGAGCATGTATATCTATATAATATTTACAGCCACAATGACCTACACCAAATGGACATTCTTACATTTTGGTAAATTGATGCCATTAAAGTTATGCCAATATTAGCTACAAGCAGATCCTGTTTCCAATTCAGCCATGGACGTCCAAATGTCTATCACTGGATTACTTTGAGGAGAATTTACTTTTCTCAATTTTGTTTTCCACTGCAGCTGTTACCCCTCAATGTTTTTGGAGGGTGCAGTGTTTTTTTCAAACTGGGTAGAGTGAATACAAAAAGCTGTGGTTGCAATTTGCAGCCGGTGTGCAGAATACTCTACTCTAGTGAAGATACTGGTGTTGTCACTCCACCGTCTGTTACGAGTAAAACACAAGCAAATAAACTCAACAGTACGACTCAGTGACAGAATCTTGATTTGACAAAACACAGTCTTTACTTGCTAGAAGTGGTTTGAGCCTGGTCTAATTCTCAGGGCATCAAAAACAGGCTTTCAACAATAGCAATATTAGACACTCAGAGCAAGGTGACGTAGTATAAAGAGCAAGAAATTCTGTCAGTGGAGGGAGGTGGGGTGGATGGAGGGGTCAAACAATCACATGACTTTCACCTAGGAGACCGAGGCTCATGTTCCAGTGTGAAACCAAATCTTTTAAAACCTAAGCAGGTAGTTTTGGACTGGACTGAACTGCGACTGTAACATTAACCAGGTGTGAGAAAGGCCTTCTGGGATCAGAACATGTTGGACAGCAGGTTGCTCTGACCCTCTCGTATTGATGGTTTACACTGCAGTTAGATGAAAGCCTGATGCATCTCATGTAGACGCTCAAGGGTACATTGTGCATCAGTATGAGAATCTTTGGTATTCGACGATCTGAGAAACAGAAAGGCTTGGGGGTTCATTACACAGTCAAAAGGCAAACAGATCCAACAGCGAAAAGGCAAAGGTGAGGTCAAACAGGCAAAGATCCTGAATACCTCGGAAACACTCATGTTGAGTCCACAGGTATGTTTGTGTTTTGGCCTTTCGTACACACACGGATGCAGTTTGAAGTCACTGAAATCTGACCTTTTGGAAAACTCCTTCCAGGATGAAGACATTCAGACAGTCTGTAGTTCTGCTGAATGTCCATGTCTATCACAGCCCACATCCTGTTATTTCATCATCCAGAACGATGAGTTAAATTACAGAGGAGCACAGTGAGTATTTCATTCCCGACCTGCCCCTGAAATCTTGATCCTGTCTTGAACTGGGCTTCAGGGAACTCTACTGCATTAGTGCTGCCTTTTTGAACTCTTTCTTCACCTGTGCAGGGTAGACCAGCGTCTACAGAGGTTCATGTTACCTCTATATGCCTCTATAAAGTCTTTTTTTGCACATGCAAATTGTAAATCTTACCAGGACCAAAATGTACACCATGCTGAACAAAACCAAGGATGAGATTTACTGTGGCTTTTGCACCTGTTTGTCAGGTGCAGATGTGGCACATTACTGCATGACGAGCCGCTGCTTCAGTAAATCAGATGCTGCATAAACACAGATTGCAGTCACAAACTTAATTAAAATGGCAGCACACATTTGAGCAAGGCAATTCTGGCCCTTAGTGTGCAGGAGCTGCTGATGACTCGCCAGCTGGAAATGACACAAAGTGGAAACTAGCAAGTCTAGCTTGCTTGTAGTGGAATACAAACTTAAATGTACATGGAATGGTCAGTCAGCTTAGATCACAAATGGCACATAACCATCATTATTAGAAAAAGTGATAAAACATGTCATTTGCGCTCCAGTTAGTAGTGCACCATGGAACAGTGCATCTCCTGCCGTGACATATGCCCACCCAGAGACAAATAATGTCCATAAGCTGTTTTATCTGGGAAAATATGCACAATATCTGCAGTATCACTTATCGTTTCTTTTAAAGAAAAGGGGAGGGGAGATGAAGTTGTTCTTTGACTTTAAGATGTGTCTTTGCTATAATCTCATATACGTGTGACACACTGCACTCTCTTTGGCTGGATGGTATCTCCATCAGGCCAACATTGTAACATTACTCAGTATTTTTTAATATATTCCCACAGCTTGAGTTAATATCCACTAAATGTTACACATGGCATGACAGCTGCCAACATCATGACTCAGATATTTTAAACTCATATCTGTTTGTGGCAGAATAAAGATCAAGAAGCACAAACAGGAAGAGAGAAATGACTTAAGACTTCTCTTGCTTACTCTTATGCAGCCACTCCCAACTACTCTCTGAGGCCCGGAACTTTTTATGAGCACTTGAATACTAATGCAAGCAGATTTCTGCAAAACAAGCAATGTTTCAGAATGATTTGTCTCTTTTGGGAGAAGACAGTACAAAAAGCTCTGCATTTGCTCTCAAACTCTCTGATTCAGGCCTGACACTGACTGTGTATTGGACAGAGAAGGGGGGCCTGATCAGACTAAGCTGGCAGCTCTGCCTTTGGATCTGATCTGAACTTTGTTCCTGACGTCACAGTAGTAGTGAAAATAGCCACCACTGCTGTTAAAGAAGGAGCATATAAGATGTAAATCAACTGGCAGGCAGCTTGTCATTGTGTATTCAAGAAGAGTAGTTGTGATTGTGAATCATGGAAAAAAGAAGCAGGATTAACAAGGCTTACTGTTCGTTGTCTGGCTGCTTAACAACAGCTCCTTTCAGTGCACTCAACAAGTCCACTCTGTGGTTTGAAATGAAGCAGCTGCACAGCTGAAAGTGTGGAGCAGCCAGCAGACCTGGGCTCCTCTCTGCCTTACAACCAAGGTCTGGGATCCCTGCAGAGAAAGCTGTGAGGTAAACAGTATGACAAGACAGATAGATACTCTCAGGCCAGGGTTACTGTTTTTAACAGCAGAAGGACGAGACCTGTGTCTCCTTGAAAAGAAGTTGGCTTTATTTGCCCATCAGCTGTGTGTGATTAAGGTCATACTCTGGGTATGAAGAGCGAGCCAGCAGACAGAGGAGCAGATGGAGACAAGAAAAGCTCCACAGGCCTTGAGGACACACCAGCATCGTCCTCGAATGTCACCATAGACAGTCAGAGCCGATGGCCAAGTTACAACAGGCTGCTTCAGACTTCACATATGTGTGAGAGAAAAACTGGTGAGCAGTAAAATTATTACCCAAACTGTCTGTTATAAACATCCATCACAGTCACCGAGCTTGAGATGATGGTCAAAGCTATAAATTGACCCAAGTTGTCATAAACCAGAAGTCATTGAGGAATGGTTAGAATTGTTATCAAAAACTTTTTGGCTATTGTATTTCATCTACCGCTACTTCAGAGGTGCGGAATCCATTTGATCCAGCCTGTGAGGCAATTCATGAATACAAAAAACAACCCAGAAGAACAAAAAACATCTCCAGACTCCAGACAGCATTTTTTCTGTGATAAAAGAACATAACATAAAACAGTGGACAAACACAGACGCACATAGCAGTTTGGTCATATCAATGACGTACATCATGGCGACTGTCAAAGCAAAAATAGATGCAGAGAGTTGCACCTTGCAAGAGAAACAGACAAATGATAATTTTTATTTAATTTTATTTATTGAATTAAAAGGCCAGCCAGTGTGTCTGAGTTAGTTTGTGGAGCCCACAGTGATGAAAAGGGCTGAAGCGTCATTGCAGCCACAAACATGCTAAAGTGGGTGAGCTGCTTGGTGGAGTTTGGGTGCTCGACAAGCAGCTTTCACAAGACCACATCCTGACAGAGACAGTGTTATACCGGCTGTTGTACAGTGTTATTGTGGTGAGGGAGCTAATGGCTAAGAAGCTGAAACCTCATTCAGGAGGAGACTTTGTGAAGGAGAGTTGTTGCTGCAGAGCTGCTAGAACCAGACAAACTAAAACTGTTCCGATGTGTCACTTTGTCTGGAATTATTCATGGAGATGAAGGAAAATCTGATGTGGAAACTCTGTGACAGCCAGTGTCTGTGTGATTTAACCTGAACAGTGAGGTTTCAGCCCCTAAAACCAAAACGATGAGCTGAAAGATGCTCCACAAATTCTCTGTTGGTGTGTCTCTATGACTCTAAGATGTTGACTGACAACCAACACATAAAAAACTGTCTGTCTGTCTGTCTGTCTGTGTGTCTGCCTGTCTGTCTGTCTGTGTTGCCTGTTTGTCTGTCTGTCTGCCTGTCTGTCTGTGTGTCTGACTGTGTGTCTGCCTGTTTGTCTGTCTGTCTGTCTGTCTGCCTGTCTGCCTGTTTGTCTGTCTGTCTGCCTGTCTGCTTGTCTGTCTGCCTGTTTGTCTGTCTGCCTGTCTGCTTGTCTGTCTGCCTGTCTGTCTGTGTGCCTGCCTGTTTGTCTGTCTGTCTGTCTGTCTGCCTGTTTGTCTGTCTGCCTGTCTGTCTGTCTGTGTGTCTGCCTGTCTGTCTGTCTGCCTGTCAGTCCATCTGTCTGTCTGTGTGTCTGTCTGTGTGTCTGCCTGTCTGTCTGTCTGCCTGTCAGTCCATCTGTCTGTCTGTCTGTGTGTCTGTCTGTGTGTCTGCCTGTCTGACTGCCTGTGTGTCTGTCTGTCTGCCTGTCTGTCTGACTGCCTGTGTGTCTGTCTGTCTGTCCGTCTGTCTGTCAGCCTCCTCTGGGTCTTGGATCTGTGCATTTTTTTCCAAGTGGCATGTTTAATTTTCATCATGTTGGGGGTGGGGGGGGGGGGGGGTATAATGAGGTCTTACTGAGGTTTTGCTTGACCACAAATTGTTTGCCATGGAAACTCATCTAACACTGATATACTGCACACACACGTGCGCACGCACACACACACGAATGATCAGTCTCCACCTTTAATAATGAATGATACATTTGCTTTCTCCTGCAGTCTACCTCGGTGTGTCTTGTTCTGTCTGCCTGCCTGTCTGTTTGCCAGCCTGTCAGTGTGTCTGCCACCTGCTGATTGGCTGGCTGTGGCCGCCACACCGACAGATTTATTGGCCGCCTCCCACCTGTGCTCTGACAGCCAGCAGAGAGGGAAGTTGAGTGTTGACTCAGTTTCACCAGCAGGCAAAACCAGGCGAGGAAGATATTAGCCCTAATATATGTTAAAATGTACGGGTCTGAAGACCATGAAGAATTAAGCAGCCAGTTCAGAGGAATATGGGGTTTTACCATACACAATATAAATAGTGATGGAGCTCATGGGCCTGAAAAGTGATGCCAAAGACAAATTGTCTTAAACCTGCATTCTTCCTAAAGGCCACAAGGGGGACTCTGCTGGTTGCAAAAACTCTGATTGTATGTGAGGTAATGGGAAAATGACCCTAGTTCTCACTTGATCTCTTACCTCAGTAAACAGTTTCCTCGTTAATGCGTGGCCTCAATGACTAGTTTCATGTCTTCTTCAATACAGCATGATGTTCATTTTGTAAATTATAGTCCTATTTAGAGTAAAATAGATGATAAATAGGGTGTGCTTTACGGGCGTTGCTACCACAGCATGTCCTCGTGTTCTCAATCAGGTCCAGTCAGGATAGAGGCGTAGCAATGTGCAGCCTCTCCAGCTCCACCCTCTCATCCACATATTGGCACTTCTGGCTCCAAAAAAACAAAGCAGTGACAGCTGTCATGCCTCGAGGTTTCAAGATGATGAGGCCAATGGATGATGTCAGGGTGGGCTTACACCCACTGGACCACCTTTTTAATCCGAAGCAGCTGATACTCAAGCAAACATTTAATATTCTGATGTCCTGAAGCCACTTTTCAGCTACATTATGAAGATACTAAGAACCTGCAAACTCCTATCAGACAGTGCAGCAGGAAATTACTGGGATGGGGTTAGGATTGGACCCTTTCATACTCAATCACAGCTGATTTTGTTGCAAACCTCTCACAAGCATTCATTTACACTAATCAGCTTGGAGAGCTCTGACTGTAGAGGATGTTTGATGTCTTAAATGCTGTTTGTTGATGAAAGATTTCTGAGGCCGATGAAGCTTTACTCAAACCTGATGCAGAGCAGCTAAACATGCCAAACGTGCCAAATCTCTTATCCAATGCTTCCAGTGAACCACACTTAAGGCAAATCTGCAGTGATTGATTTTTGCACTTGGGGGCAGCAGAAGCAACATGTCAACACAACACTGACATCACATCTTAAGTTGCCTAATGAGAAGCAACATTAGCATTCATTTGGAGTCATGTTTCTGGCCATCTGGTGGATGGAAGCTCAATATTTACTCTTCCTCGAGCAGAGGTCAATATCTCTTATCTGATCTTTAGCTGCTAAATGCTCCATTATGTTCACCATGGAGTTGCTGTCTGTGCGTTGTTTGGTGCTGGGTAGATAGTGTGCAGTGGGTTTATCAGAGTTTCACTGAAAACAGCTGCCTGCAACATCTGGCAGTGAGACTGAACCAAATCAGAGAAGTCGAGGGCCGTAAAACCAAAACAACAAGCTTAGCAATGCTGAATCAATTTAAAGAGCTGAAAGGAACTGGCTGATTCATTGTCTGTGGTTTCATCACTACGAGTAACACCATTCACACACTAGTGGTCATGTGATTCATACTTAATAAGAGAATATTGATTATAGCAGCTTTAAAAAATTAAATAAAGCAATGAAACTCCATCCAGCAAGCCTGTAGCTTTAGTCTTGTCCAAACAATCTGAACATTTTTAATGCTAATCTGTTAAAAACATGCAATTTCTAGTAAAAATATCAGTATATAAAGATAATTTCGCCTTTTAATCAATTTCCAAATCAGTCAAGTCCAGTGGGATCTAGCATCTATGGGCACAGACTGATAAGCAGGTAAACAAATGCTATGACGTATGTAACTATGATGTACAGTATGTGACTATTGACGTTTCAGCTGTCATTGTGATGCATTTGCAGACACAACTGCAGCATCAATATGTCTCCTGGCTATTCTGTGCCAGTATTCATCATCTCGAAACTGTATGGCATTCACTTCCAAGTGTTTGCAGCAGAACTCTGACCATCTATCCATGCTACGTTAAACTCACAACTCACAACAAAGAGGAGACACATTTTAATATTTATCCTCAGTTTGAATAAGGACTCTTCCCTTTGTCTTGGTGCTGTTTTGACTTCCTCCTTTTTGGCTTCACTTAGATTCATTGCAGGAACATGTAACGTCTGTTTTGAATTTGAGCAGCCCAAAAGCAGTTGTCAAAATGAGTTTAAGTCAGAATGTTAACTTCAGTCTTGAAATATTAATGCAGGCTGTGACTTACAATGATGAGATAATGACGTTTCACAATTTATCTGAGGGCTTGAAAACTTCTTGGATTCACTTTGTTCCTCTCCCTTTTCTCATTTTAATCCAGATCTTTTTTTCGCTTTCCCTTGACTCATCCTCTGAATCATTCTCTCTGCCCTCCATCCAGGTCTCAAATTGTACACTTCTGCCTTTTCTAACTGAACGGCATCATTACCCTGAGGCTGCTGCTGGCTTTGCAGCAACTCTGTGTTCATAGCACACGGAGCAGAACAGGGAAACAATGAAACACCCATTTCTAAAAATATATGAGATTATGACAGAACCTCCGGCGGTGCTGTGTGATGACGAGACAATGAAAGATTCAGCGAAAAAGGTGATTCAGGCGGATTGTGCTTTTGAAAGAAAGTTAATGATCTTCTCTGACAGGGCTCAGAAGGAAAAACTGTGAATTTGTGAGTCCAGACGGGCTAGTGGAGCTCATGTCTTTAACTTTAATCCCGCTGCTTCCTTCTCACTTCCACACGTCTCATTCAGATCAAAAATACCAAAAAGCATTATTTTGTCCCCTGTCATCTACAGAACACATACTTGTTTAGAAACACATTCATTCCTCCTGCATTATGCAGCACACGGTCATATCTAGTATTGTGATGAAGCAAAGAAATTCAAATGTAACCTTTGTTGTGTGTGTCCATGATGTAAAGCCCGCTGCTGTACGTTGACATGGTGCCACACAAGTCATCTGCTTTGAATGCAGTGGCATGGCTGAATATGAATGCACCAGGGCGTTTGAAACTGATTTGAAAGGACTGATGGTTTGCAATTCTATCTCCAGCCTCCTCCACAAGGCAACACCGTCATTTGTTTTTGCCTCAGTGTGACTCATGTTTATTCCCAGTGGACCAGTGACCTCTTGTAGCTGTGTGAATAATGGTATTACCCACTGAGCTCCACTGCTGCCTGACACAGATAAAGACACTTTGTACAGAGTAACTCTTGTTTAGTGTATTCAGTGTATTTTGTAGATGAACAGCCGGCTGGAGGCTAAGTGCTTCAGGCACAGTGTGGTTTCATCAAAACATTATTCAACTAAAAGATGGTAACTGAAATTACCACAATGTTGAAAACTATTTTCTTTATGACAGAAGATTGGTATACAGTCATTTCCACTTGTTTTTTATCTTCCCAAACATCAAGTTGCTGTATGTCCTGCTTCCGGTGGACAGTAGATGTGGTCCTCTCTCTGGTGGCGAGGCACCAGTAATCGTAGCACGTAGTAATCAACTGTTGGCCACTAGGGGGCAGAAAATTATCAGAACAAGCTGACAGACACACGGTCACATGGCCCAATTCCATGCTACGAACTAATTATACAACGCATACACTGATCTGTATAATTTGCTATTTAGAGCTGCAACGATTATTCGATTTATCAGTTAGTTTATCACCACTTTATCACTGTGGCCTCTGAGGAATTCTGAATGACACTTTTTAACAGTTGTCTAATGTTTCTTTGGCTGAATGGTTAATTGTTTAATCAAGAAAATAATTGGCATTTTAATCAATAATAAGTAACATCCAGCTTTGATACTGTTTTTGTAGTTAGTATAAAATGATGAATGCTACTGCCAGTGAAACTTCCCAAAGACTCAGCAAAGCATGTTTCAGAGAGCTACCTGCCACATCCTGCAGACACAGAGCAGCTTTAGCACAGTAAATGTATGTTCAATATTAGCACCCCTTTTAGCTCTGTTTTGGCCTCTACCAACCCCTGAGAAATACGTGTTTTTCTTTAGCTGCTAAACGGCGCTGTACGTTTACCAGTAAGCTGCTGTTTCTGTCTGTCTGCTGTTTCCTGCAGGGAGGGTCATGTCAGCATGCAGTGGGTTTATCCACTGTGGGGTTTTTTACTGGCAATGGTTGAATACAGAGGTCAATGAGAGTAAATGTGCCGTAAAAACCAAAACAATGAGGTAAAAGTGCCTGAAAGGTCCATAGTGTTAGTTAATAGTGCTATTTGCATTATGAGCAACCATTAGTTATTCGTCATTTTAGTCAGTGTCAGTATCAAAAACTGATTATATCAGGACTAAGATATGATGAAGAGGTGAAAAGAAAAGGCTAAAGAGCTGCTACAGTTGAAAATAAAAAAACAAACATGTAAACAAAGCATCTCACATTAGTGATTCTTACTCTGGCTTCCAATGTCTGTCCTCATTCAAGGGCGCTAAACCAATAATAGCTTCATATGAGTCCCCTGAATAGCTGTGGACTCTGCAGTTCAGCTTATGAAAGCACACCAGAAAAATACTTATGTGGGTCAATAGACAAATAAATAAATAAAAAGATAAAATAATGCTGTTTCATGAGGACGCCATGCAGCAGCTGGACAAGTGGTGTCCAGCCAGTGTCATGGAGAACAATGGGTACAGTCTGTTAGACGGCATCCTTGCTTCTCATCCATGTGCCTTAGTCCAAATGTTTAAAGGAAATTCAAATTCTGTAGCTGTATCATCAGCCTCTAATGTGACTGAATGGAAATGATGATACATGATGTAAAATGTGTTTCTTGCCGACTTGCAGACTCTCCTGCTCTCTCTGACTTTAATTCCGTCCTTAATAAAGGTTCACCTGTTATCTGGCGTCGCTCTGGTGTGAAAGTCCAGTGATGCTGTGATGGCTAGAGCAGCAGAAACGTCCCATCAATAACTGATATCCAATAAGAGAGCGTGTCAGCCAGTAGAAGACTCCGGTGAAGGCTGCTCTTACATATCCTCCGTCCTCACTGAGCGGGGCAGAAAGAAGAGCTTTGTGGCCTTTAGGATGGCGGACCGGAGTGACTGAAGGTTAAAAGCGAGGAGCGAGGAAATGTATTCCACCTGAGCACGCGAGCAGCTGATTTCCCATGCTCCTCCTCTCTGGTTCAAGTTGGTCTAATCAGTGTAATGAGATGCTAAAGTGATTGCCTGTGTGCATAAATACAGCTTCTGATGGCACACGATTAAAAAAAAACTAATGAGCGAGATGACTGGAGTGGAGTCATTGAAGTCTGTCACAGCCGTCCATTTAGACGGAGAATGACCCTGCTCCTCCATCATTGTGGGTTAACAGTGACGCCATCAGGCAGGCATAAACCTTAGTGCTCACACCCTCTGTGCTGCCTTTGTAAACCTTGTTGCACAGGAGGAGAAGGAAGGGGAGGTGTTTTCTCACCTTTAGGAGAGGAAAGAGGAGGGAAAAGGAGACGTGCCATCTTCAGTGTGCACACATAGCAGCTGACTGAGTGATAAATGATCTCTGGGGGCGACAGAAACACAGGCAGGCAGGAGGGGAAGTAAGGGCAGAATTTGAAGCCATACATGGAATGCACAATACAACAAGAGCTTATTCTAATAAATAAATGTCCTGTCTTAAAGACCCCGGCATGATGTCTGAAGAGGATAACACTGCTGAAATGTAGTCACTTTCCCCTGGATTCACCTTGTGAGTCTGTTTCAGGAAACAAGTGGGCGGTTTCAGATCGCTCACAGGAGGAGATCAGGCCGAGAGGGGGGGGGGGGTTGCACGATGTAGATTTGTGCATATACTATATAAGGACGGATCATCCAGAGAGGATGATACAGGGATGAAGGTGAAATACAGTTAAGCCTCATGGTGATGAGCTGAAGACGAGCTGAGACAAAAGTGGCATTTTCAGACATGTGATATGAAATCCAGGATGTGACGGGGTCCCTGCATCTTTCTGCAGGCTACATTTCTGGGGATAAGTGGAGGAGTAGCTTATGACTCATCAGATATTTTCTCCTCAATGTAGTAATTTGAGGAACGCAGGTCATTAGACTATGGGCACGGAACAGTTTGGGCCCAAATGATCTCTTCTGGTTCCTAATAGATTTCTGAAAATGTCCATCTCTGTGAAGATAGATCAGTGTCATGCTCTGTTGAGCCATACCAGACCATGCTCGACTCAGAGCCAAGAAAGAAATGAGGCATCTAACAAGGTCACACAGTGGTACAAGGGCAGTTCAAGGACCTTACCGGTTTTTGTTTCAGCCAAATAAGTGCTATCTGTTTACACCTTCTGTTAGATCGAAGCACCTCCCAAAACATGCAGCCATGTTTTAGCTTTTACTGTATGATATTTTGGAGAATTGTTTGAATTTCCAAAATGAAATGTTTAAAATTCAGTGCTTCGCCCACCAACACGAATCCACATTTTTAACTCACGGCAACTATGATGTTGATTAAAAACAACCTTTAGAAATACGTTCCCTCTGTCTACCTTCTTGTTGGCTCAGTTAGCAGGACGGATGTCCCGCCTACAGTTCTGATTGGACAGAAGCGCAGCACTCCTCTGACTAATAGCTACAAATTATGATGAAAGTAGTGAGTGTGAGTGGCCACGATTATCACCGTCTCTAACACACACGTAATGTATGATGGTGTTTTCTTTCTGACTACAGCTGCTACAATCTGCCATTGACTTTCAGACAGTGACATTTTATTATTATTTTCTTTTACTTTATTAATCCCAAGACTGGGAAATTGCTTCTCTGCATCCATCGCTGTTGAAACACACACACATGCAAGCTGCAACATGCAGTGAAACACACACAGGAGCAGTGGGCTGCAATCAAGCGCCTATTGGGGGGGTTAAGTGCTTTGCTCAAGGGCACATCAGCCGGCTAATGGAGGGGGAGGGAATACTCCACCACACCCAAATTTGTTTCTGCCGGTCCAGTGGGGGAATCGAACCTTCCGATCACAAGCTGCTTCTCCAACCTCTAGGCCACGGCTGCCCCCCAACTCAACTTCTGCCTGAAATCAGAGACACATGGTTTGAAAAATGACTATCTAACTGACGAACTGTTGAACCTGATCATATGCGTCGTAACATTAGAGTAAAAAGACACAGTTTCTTTGTGTGTGTGTCTCAAAGGACACTCTCAGCCCTCTGTCCCACCAGCACTCTGGTTGTTGTCCAGACAGGGTGGGTGACCTCAGTTGGGACTGGGGGTGTGTCTCTCTCTGTAGCGTGGGATTCTGGTCTGAAGCCAAATACATCACGAGCTCTCTCAGCGTCTCATCTGCTTTTATTCGAACACTATCGGTCTTGCCTGTTTTGTTTATTGCTTTAATCTGAGGAGGGCGGAGCGTTGCTGGAGAGAAGTTGCAGATTGTCTGGGGAAAGAGAGGGAGAAGGGGTGGAAGCTTGGGAAAGAAGTCCAGAAACATTTCCCCGTACGTACTTACTTCAGACGAAGACTGGAGACAGCCGGCAGGTGGAGAATGGGAGCACGGGAGGAGAATATGAGCTGCAGCGATTAGATCAGTGGTCTCAAACCACGTCTAATGGAGAGACGAGGGCATCGCTGCGACAGCTTTGTTAACTAATTAGCACACTTTCACTCAGGGAGGAGGAAATGGGTTGGTGCACAAACCTCCAGGGCCTCTGCGGGAAGTGGTTTTAGACCACTTACCCAGACAATGGCTGCCGGCCTCATCAGACTCAAGGTGTTTTATTTTTTTCTAGTTCATTTTGAATTGCTAACAACAATTAACAGGCAAAGTTTTTCATGATAAACAAATATTTATCACAAAACCGACAATACTCCACCTCTTAAAGATCTCTGACATATGTGACCTCAGCCCAAGCCTTCTTCCTTGCCATATGGCATTCACGTTTGGTCGCCTGTTGCAAACTGCCATTACCATTCTGCCATGATATCTCAGCCTCAGCTAAAGGGAGAGTGAACATTGGACAGAAGTATGAGTCTAAATGAACATGTTGCACCATTTCTGCTGGATGTTTGAAGAAGCCACTGCTTTTTAACACGTTCTCCAAAACAGCTTCATAAGGTGATAACAATAGTCAAGGTTGTGTTTTCAGTTTGTTCTCCTTCCCTCAAGTGGTCAAAACATCAGGGAATTCTGCATTAACACTGTACTATATGTGGTCGTTTGCTGTGTGTTCTGGTCCATGTAGTGCTAATTTAAAGTGTGAGCACATCCAGCTGTTATGGAGAGCAGCTGTAGCCGGCGCTCAGCTATCCAGATTTCCCACCGGGGATGTTTTAAGGTAGTGGTGGTGACAATGATGCAGGCCGAGGGACTGCAGCCGAGCCAAAGCAAACCTGAAAAACATGAAATTCTGTGGAAACCTTGCTACTGCCAGTGTTTTTTTTTTTTTTAATATGGAACAAAAATGAAATAGCACACAGAGCATCTAACCACTGCTGCATAAATAATACGTTTTGCAGCAGCCTTAGATGAATAATTTGAGGTATTTATTTCACTGTAATTTACATAAATATGGATTTATGTTTGCTGTTTTTTAGACGTCTTTTATTGGAGTTCCTGCCCTGATCATAAAGTGCTGTATGAACATCTGCCAGAGTTTTGTTTTGACCATATTTGAGGATAAGCAGTTATAGATAAGGGATGGATGATGGATGAACGTTTGAACTGGTGATATAAGTAACTGCAGAAGAAATTGCAGCAACATGTTAAAGTCCCCTGAGACCGCTGACTGTGTGGTTCATGAGAGACAAACCAGATGGCAGAGTAGAACACAGAAGTGATGTGAAAGGGGCAAAAGCCAGATGAGAGCTATTCAGACTTCAGCAAGTATCGGTGATGTGAAGGCCAGTGGCTGACAACAAATATGCTGCCTGAATCCCTGCTCTCATTGTATTTGTCAAGAGTGCAATTTTAACAAGCAGCGCGCCGTCTGAATGAGCTAAAACCACACAAAAGATGCCTCATGTGTCATGGTTACTTGTAGCATGGAGTAAGTAATGTATCCCGTTATAAGCCTAAGGTGTCTCACTGCTTTGTGGATGAACCTGAGCTCCTCCAAATGAGGTAACTCACTACAGGTGATCATTGTGTGTAACAAAGAATTAACACCACACCGTGTCACCACTCGTCCTTTTGTTAGTTTTAATGCTGCAGATCTCGTGTGGAGTTCGTGGTGGTTCAAAACCTTCGATGTTGCTGTTTGTTGGGACTTATATAGATGAAAAAGAAAAGACATTCTGTAGATCCAACTTCTCAAAAGTAATGATGAGAGTAAGGTGAGAGGTATGCAGTTGGTTGCAGCCTGCATCCACACTGCTAGATGCAACTAAATCCTAAACATGGGTCATTTAAAACAAGGCTTATTTGAACAGCATCAGCTTCTATAACAGGTAGAGGAGATGCAAATAAGAACCAACCAAGGGACAAAGGCAGGCAGCCCGTAAACAAGCCCTTTATGCAGGCAGAAAGACAAACAGGACTGGAGGGCCATGACACACAATAGATGATCTGGCAGAGAAATGGGCTACAGGGCAGGTGTATCTATGGGGAATAACCCACCTGCTGCAGGTGTGCAGGCAGGTTGGGGGTCAGTGAGCAGGAGAGGAGCGTAACGTCTGAAATGATGAGAGCTCAGTTAGCAGACAGGCACGGGGAACTAAGCTGATGACTATGATATGAGGATGATGCTGCAATCACCATGACAACAAATTGAAAGTCACTGTTTAAAGGCTGACCTGCTGCTTGTTAAATACAACAGCAGCGGTTTAGTGAACGACCCCAAGTCTATGAATCGTACATGCAAAATTTATAAATATTTTCCAATATTGAGACAGAGCTACTAGCAAACAAGACAGGAATGCAACTTCACAGCTACGCTAGTGCTGTAACAGCTGCATTGATTAGTTCAGAATCAATTAATTGAACAACAGAAAATTAATCACCAACTATTTTGATGGTCAATTAATTACTGGAGCGATTTCTTTTCCATTCCAGTCAAGATTTTCTGCTCATATCTTTGGGTTTGGGGCAGCTGGTTGGACAAAACAAGACATAAAAGATTGTGGGGAAACATGATGGGCGTTTTTCACCGCTGTCTGACAGTTTACACACACGTGAAAATAATCATGTCATAACGCAACTATGAAAACCATTTAGTGATATGTACAGACGTTGTTTCGAGGAGACAGGCTTAAACATTGCCATCTCTGGTTGCCATGCCAACAGTGTGGCTAAAAATCAACCCAGTGTCTACATATTTCAGCAACCCGATGTTGGTAAATTGACAGCCAGTTGCATGTTTTGCCCCCAGAGGTCCAACCAAAAATGTAGCGCAGTGACAGATCACTCTTTGGACCCTCGAGATAGTGAGTAAAACCTTTTTGGAAGGCTAAATTTGACCCACGTTCGCTGCTTTGCTTTGGGCTGCGCTGGCCTAGATTCCTCTGAAGTCTCTCTGGTATGTGAGTAGATAAATATATTCAGCTGTTAGCGGAGGATAATAGTTGAATCCCAGTGTCTCCACCACAGTCTGTTGTTTCTCAGTGAACTTCTGGCCAGCTGAAGGAGCAGATTCACCTCCAGCAGGTTGAGCAGTAATGAACTACACTGCTTGTGTGTCTTCAGACCTCACTTGCATGTGTGGCATTTGTGGGTGATAACTAACGGTGGCGCTCATGTCCAGTGTGTATTGTATTGTGAGCGCTGCTTTTATTTGTAAGCTGGAAAAATGAAACTCATGAGCTCAGTTTTTCTTTGTTTGTGGACCGGAGCCCAGATCAGCCCTTTGTGCTCGGCTCACTTAATTCTCTCCCCTCTCCCCACTGGGTTTATTTTTAGCTCGGACCGTGTGGATGGAGAGCACAGCTTTAAGTGTTTTGCTGCTCAACAGCCATTTTTCATTCCATGAACTTCAGTTTCTTAAGCCCTAAATCCCTCTGTGTCTCTCTGTCTGTGTGTGTGTGACCCCAGAGGTCTTTCAGCTGCAGTGTTTGTGGTTCTCAAGTGTGCTGTTTATGTAGTTTCCATTAGCTGCCAAGGTACAGTACATATTCCCTCAGCACATTACCTCATGCACGGTGGACTCCGCCATAGGGTTCACCACAGGGCTGTAATAGGCAGACGCACCTGGCATTGCTTTTGGAGTTTGCATTGAAGTTGCTGATATACCCGAAGTTTCCCCTGATTAAACAGCTTGACATTTTGACGCTTGTCTGCTTTCTTGCCCAGAGTTAGATGAGAAGATCAATGTCACACAAACATCTTAGCTAACGAATTTTCAAGGAGCTGGTAGGTGGACAGAGCCAGGCTAGCTGTTTCCATTCGCTGTGCTAAGCTAAGCTAACCAGCTTCTGGCTCAGCTGAATTGAACGGACGATATCGATATTTTCATCAGTTTCCCAAAATATATACTCTCATTCAATTCACCTCAGTGTCTTCATATTCGATCAAAACAGCAAATAAAATGTGCTACATCATAGTAGACTGATGAGACTGGAAAGTGACTGAGTAACTTACAAACTTGACAAAACAACAACAGCTCCTGGTCCTCTTTATTGCTTTCAACCATATCACATGGTCTTCATCGGCAGATGGAGTTTGCTCAGCTGTCATGGAGATCTATTGACAACAGTAGCTGTTATACTTTCACCTGTGACACTTTTTTGACTTTCATGTTGGCTTAGAATTCAACAAGAGTACACAAAAAGTCAGTAAGGGGACCTTGAGGTTGGATGTTTGTTTGAAAGACGAGAATGAAGTGGGTAATGAATGATAGCATGGGTTCGCCATAGTAAATGCAAATATATGTGCATCAAGTCAGTGAAATCAGACAGGTACAGTGAGCATACATGTTGAGTGTGACATCACTGTCTGAAATTAATGTGTTCCAAAAATAAGCTCCATGTTTTAAATAAAACAGATCATAATGTCCAACGACCAAACAAACAGAACTCCTTTATAGCTGCTTACACTGGCCAGCAATAATCGGTATTCAACTGATTAAGTTCTTTTGCCTCATAATGGTTCTGATCCTGTTGGCGTGGCAGACCAGCACCAAAGTTTACCGACCAAAACATCATTTTGTGCTGGATTGACCCATAATTGAGAATGCTGTCTGCAGCTATGTGTTGATTCAGGTTGTAGCATTTGAGGGTCTGCTGAAAACTGAGTGCCTAAGTCCATCATAGTCTGTATAACAACCCATTGTTTCATACATTGTGTGCTGAGTTCCTCACAGTGCATAAATTACAGCCAATAGGAAGCAAATGTGAAAATGGAAACAGTACCATGTTGCCATGCTGTCTTTGAGAAGTGTGAATTTGCAGGTTTTATTTGATGAGTGGAGGTGGCTAATGTTGCAAAACGTGTGATGTTATTGTATGTAATTACCACGTGCATCTCCTGGCATGGAATGAGACTAACAACCAAAATGGTTACAAGTGCAGGGCAATCATGCAATGCTATGAAAATTTAAGATAAAATGCTTGTAATATGCAGCTACTTGATCCTACTACATTGATCCTAATATTGGCTCACGTGTCCATCTGCAGTTTGAAGGCGGTGCTGTCGGCCCCTCTGTCCAGCGGGGCGTTGGATCTGTCCGGTATCCCGCTGACGGCCCGGGACATGGAGCGTCTGTGTATACACCTACAGCGCCACGCGTCCACCGTGGTCAGCTTGGAGCTGGGCTTCACCGAGCTGACAGACGAGGCGTTTCTCCTGCTCCTGCCCACGCTGGCCGCCCTGCCACACCTGGAGACCCTGGCACTGAACGGAAACAGGCTGACCAGAACTATTCTGAAGGAACTGACTGATGCCCTCAAGGTCAGAAAGTCACCTATTTTTGCATATTTTCATCTATTTTTTCTAATTAAATCACAGTGTATAGTATTGATGTAACTGTGTAAATTAGGCCCCTTGCTTTCTGTTGCAAAGAATCTTGTCACCCTTGTATCTTTGTCCTTGTGGAACAACAACCAGTCTGGAAACATTTATTCCCACCAGGCTTTAACTCGTGACCCCATCTGTCTTTGGCATACACCACATCTAAAGATACCACAGATCATAGTAGTCACCGAAACCATAAATTCAAAATGACCAAAATTTGCTAGAGAGAGTCAAATAAGTTCCTGGTTTCTCCGGTCAAAATGAAGGTAAAGCTCCTGAGGTTCTGAAATTTTTCTTGGTTTCCTCAGAATGTTGCTGGACATGCCCTCAAAGTGTATGGTTTTATAAACAGTTCTTTCTTTGGCGCCACCTGGTGGTAGTACCAAGAATGGAGCCGTAGTAGACAATGCTTGCCACATTTTGCCTTTATTACAGTAGAGAGGAGGAAAGATCACCAGGCCACATTGACTTTCAGTTTGCTTGGAGCAGTCATGTGTTTTCTAGTTATTTGAACTCCGTCTGAGCTGTCTTGAAGCGAGCATCTAGCATCCGTAAGAAGAAGTGGCTGAGGAATGAAGGCTGTTGTGGGTGAAGGAGCCTCTTTCTGCATTACAAATGTGTGTAAAGGCTGCTGGATGTGGACAATCTTCTTGACAGGCATCTCATTTGCTTGCAGTAGTTTTCTTAAAATCATGCTGTTTGTAATGATGTATGTTTCCACCCTAGGATCCAGGCAGCTTCCCTAGCGTGACATGGATTGACTTGGGCAACAATGTGGACATCTTCTCCCTGCCGCAGCCCTTTCTGGTCAGCCTGAGGAAGCGCTGTCCCAAGCAGGGAAACCTGCCCACCATCCTGGAGTTCGGAGAGAGTCAGGCCAGCGACCCCCCGGAGAGGCTGAGGGGTCTCGGCGAAGAGGACGAGACGGATGACACCAATCGGACTGAGAGCATGGGGGAGCTCCGGTCAGAGGTGGAGGAGGAGCTGGACGGAGAGATGGAGATAGAGGAGATGATGGAGGAGCTGCTGGACTTCGACAGGGAGGTGCAGGGGAAGGAGGATGAGGATGAGAGCATGTGGACACTGGAGGAGCAGAGAAAAGTGGGGAGGAGGAGTAGAAGGAGAGGGGAGGAGGGGAGGGCCAAGGAGGAGGCACAGAGGAAAGAGCAGCCACGGGGGACGAGGGCGGCGATGGTGGAGGACGAGGACGACACACAGAGCCACTCCTCCCGCCTGTCCTGCTCCAGCCAGTCGCAGCACTCCTCTGGAGCCGTTGAGCCTATGAGAGCTGAGGAGGACGACTTAGACGAGGTGACCGACCAATCAGACCACTTGACCTGATTGCTGCCCCCGGCTCTGCTCTGCTTATGTTTCCCCTCCTGTGTCGAGTCCTGTGTGGAAGGAGGCGAGAGAAGACTTTGTGTCTCGCAGAGGCGAACTGAGCGCGCTCAAAGTCAGACCGGCCGCAGCGCTGGAGGGATGTAATCCATATGAACATGACACTTAATACTCCCTCCGCAGATCTGATTTGTGACCAGCCAACGCAGTGCTCAGATACTGGCCGAGTCACAGCTGAGCCCAGGTGACTCTTGGTGACTGTAACATGAGACGAGACAGTCCCCAGCAGGATGTCTTTTATCATAACTGTCTGTTGTTTTAAAGTATGAACATACTAAGGATGCTAATGTGTAGAATAGACTGATTAATTATATCACATGAGGCTTTTATGTATAGAATGTTAATCTTTATTCAGGTCCTTTCCTTCTAGTAACCCTGATAATACCTACATGTGCCTGTGACATGTCCCGTTACTGGTTCAAAATGTGTTGAGAGATAAAAAGAGACCAGGAAACAGAAAAACACGAGATAGACACGAACTAGCCAGGGCCCTTAAACCTTTCGAAAAATGTTTTTGCCAAAAACCCGAAGTGGAAATGTATAAAATGTTTCCTGCCCACGTACAGCCACGGCTAGCCAGATGGATCAGAAGATAGACAGCAATCAGAAGTCAAGCCAACAGCTCCGTGGAAATCAGTTGCCTCTTAAGAAATGAACAGATGCACCGTGCTTCAGTGGAAGAGAAGTGCACTGGAGATGAAATTAGTCAGCTTGAACCAAAAGAAATAAGCAACTGATAAAGAAAAGGACACAACAAAGGCCTGATGCTTGTGAGGAGTGAAAGCAGTCGAAAGCGTCCTGCTTTGGAAGGACAAGCGCTTGCTGTGGTGTCCATGTACAGCGGGGAGATGTGATCGTCTAATTGCCGTGTGTCTGAAAGCAAAGTGCCGGGGTGTCAAGTTGAAATATTTAGTAGCCTTTTTCTCATAATCCAGGTCACGCTCCACTCCACGGTCCTGTACACTCGTGTGCGTCACATGCTTACAGTGCCGTGTTTATATATAGGCCGCAGCTATGATCACGTTCACGTATGCACCGTCCGCTGGGTTACGACAAATTATATCCTTATGCAGTATGTAGCTCTCACCCGGCCTGTGCTTTCCATTCATGTGTCACGTACAGTATAGACCACGCAAAGCTTTAAGAAACAGGCTGTATTTTGGGATGTACAGTATATACAGTATATATTGTTTTTATCTGTGCAGAGGCTATCGTTTAGATTGTAGATTAGCTATTTGAAGAGGAATAACGCTCAATTCAAGGAGTCCTATATGTTATTTCTGTGGTCTGGGTAGTTCAAGCAATGTAGAAGAAAGGTAGGAAGTTAGAGTAGACAGATTCTACTGATATGGAAAGGAGGACTTTGTTGAATGTTAACTCGGATAGAAGAAAGCCTCATCCTAAAGCAGTTAAAAATGCATATATATATACGTTTCCCCAGACAGCCCCGGGTGTCACAACATTAACCTCTGGAGCTCTCAGTGTGTGTGGAATCAAAAATGAACACTTTTGATTGAATGACATGCATCATCAGGCAGTGTTCATTAACAGCGGTCTGTATGCAGGTCTGAGGGCCGACTTGTTAATACTGATCAGATTTTTTCTGAAAGTTTCCTTTTTACACATTTCTTTTCAGCTTCGAGAGCTTACATCATGCTTAGCATCTCTCACGTCATTAATAAAGTGACTGCAAGTGATGGACAGCGCGTGCAAGCCAGCGGGCTTGAGAGGAGCACCGTGATGATCACTGTCACCTATGAAAACAGCTGTAAAATGTCTTCCTGTCAGGACTGAGAGAATAATGCTGGCGATGTCACAGTGATGTAATGAAGGTTATCTCGGATGAGGCTCGAGACGTCACCTTTTTAACAGAAAGCCGGTATTACAAACTGTGGCATTTAATAGGCAGGGAGGACCTTAGAAAATACAGTGTCAAGTTGCATTATGGGAATGGTAGGATTGGTTTTTGTAGCTTGACCCACTCAAAGTCCGGATATCTCAGCCTCTCAGCCTGCTGCACCGATTTTAAACGTTTTCTTCAGTTTAATCCTCCAATTTAATGGATAATACTTAATTATTGGAGTTCCTGTTAATTTTCTGGGAGGTGTTACTTATTTATGCAGAATTCCCCAAACAGATGTTGGATGGGAGCCATGTTTTCATTTCATTATGTCTTTCTGGTAGCAGGTCTGAATGGATCATGTCTCACTGGCCTTTGTGGAAAGGCCATGAACATGGTGAGATGTAGAACACGTAGAACTAGAAGATCTTGACAGTTGCATAGCACTGATGGAGGTTTGCAGTGTACTGAATGACTGCCAGTTCCCCAAAGTATCACAGAAAAGCTATTTCCTCTCAAATATTTAAAGTAAGAAGTAATCAATAGACAGTAAAAATAAATGTCTGACAAGGAAGATTTTAAGAAAAGACTTGATCAGTACAAATAATTTGGTTCTCTGAAGGTGTGCTGCCGTTGAAATAAATAGACACATTTACATTTAGCTGGCGACCGACCATTTAAAAGCTATCCAATACATTTCTGATGGTACACAGAGACTTCCCTGGGAATTTCATGGGGAAAATCATGTTTTGTAATATGTTTTTGCACATTCATATAATAATGATTAATATAATATTCAGTGTTGCCCAGGAAAACCCTTTAAGTCCACAGTTTGCCACCTGAAAGCTCTCCATACAGCGAGCAGTTCACTTTCACGTCAGTAATACGTACTAGCCTGCAGACGTTCAGAAGTATTACACTTGAAGCTAATTACAAAGAGTAACTTCCCTTTAAGCTTTACAATTGCATTGTCTACGAACCCTTTAAACAGAGGCAGACGGGATGTGATGCTCAACAGTCGTGGGCAGCTTCACTGGCAGCATAATCACATACACACTTAATGAGACAGAGGAAGATTGTCCTTGAAAGCCACAGTAATTGTCAGCTATTGAAGCCATTATGTGGAGGAAGAACTGATCGTTGTATACTGAGTTCAGATTGTGTGTATACCATCTACTGTTTGAATGAGTCGGTGTGGATCGCTGGCTTTAGATGCAGGATCCAGTCAATAGTTGGACCCGATGCTCAGCTCTAAACTGACTCACTGCATGTGATTTCAACACCAAGAACTCTCGTGGAAGCTTAAAGACTCTATTCTCAGGTTTTCTGCTTGCTGCTGTAACAGGACTCCTGGCTGCAGAGAGAAGGAGGTGGACAGTGGAGATCAGAGTGATGTGTACACGTTTGCAGTGTGCTGAAGCCATGCACTTGTCTGCTTTTATGTTAAGGTCACTGCAAATCAAAGCAAAGAGATCACAACAGCTGGAATTAGACTCATGCATCAACATGGATGTGGGCTTTTAATGTGAAACCTTTGATCCATCACTCAGGGTCATTCAGCTTTGATTCGAGGGATTCAGAGCAGTTTGATCTGAAACTGGAGGACATTAACCTGAACCAATGCCTCATTTTAACCTGAGTCCACACAAGAATGCTTGGACATGGTTTCTAAAAATCATTTCAAAAGTTGGCGAATGAAAATAAAGTGTGTTTGCAACACTGAAAAACAGATTTACTGCACAGAAAATGCTTGAATATAATGATCGGCAAATCGGCTTTAACCCCTTTTCTATTGGTATCAGCTGAGAATATTGATCAGAAACTCCCACATGTCTCAGCTGTGCTTCATTCACTGCACATGTGTGTTGATGGTCTAATTCAGATTGTAGCCACATGTCTATAGTTTGGTCAGTTTCACCATTGTCTCTCTCTACAGTGGTGAGGCACAGTGACTGAAGACGTTCTATATGTTACAGTAAGACATGAGATGATCGCTGTGTGTACTTTGGACTCAGAGCAGGAGGGGCTATGGATGCTTTCAGTGACCAGAGGATGTGTAGACGCTGTGTGCGTCTTGCTCAAAGACTGCTGATATGTTGTGAAGTGTAAAAAGAAACATGGTAATGTGAATCTGAAAGCAGGAGTGTTTGAAGCCTTGAATCTTTTCTCTCTCCATCAGTCTTTCTTCTTTGTATATTTCTCAATCTACAGTGTACCTCTGTATTATCCTCTGTACAGTACTTTCTTCTGTCCCTCTCCCCTTTCCTCAAAGCTACCATGGATCCTTTATTTTTATGCCACTTTATCGAGGGGATCAATTGAAAGGAATGCTGTGTGCAGTCATTTATAGATGAAACTGTAAATTTTCTGTTATACCATGGATCTCCATTAAATTCTATGATACAAAAACAAGCTCTGGTTTTCTTTTCCTTTTCCATTTGATTATTATAACTGCTGAAAATGTGCGGTTGTAGGCGTCAGCTGCATCCATTGTGGGGGCCCACAGAGCAGCAGAGACTGTACAAACCTCGATGTGGAGGTGCAGCCATCAACATCAGCATCAGCATTCATGAAAAAACATTAAGTCTGCCATTTTAAACATTATTAAGCCATCAATAAATGGTAATAAACCAACAACTCCGGAGTTATAAATGTAAGTAAGCATTAATAAAGGGTACATAGATTCTCACTTTTTAATATGGCAAAAACAGAAGTTAATTATTTGTATTTGCTAATGTTAAATCATTAGTAAAAGTTTTCTACAATCATTCAACTCTGCAGATGTTGTTAATAAGTTGTTAATAAATAAATAATGCCCTGATTTCTGTCTATATCAAGAATAAGGTTTGTATTTTTCATTTAAAAAAATGTTAATCCTTTTTCTATCACTTATTATACACAAATGTGTTAATGGTGGTTGTCAAGCCTCAAGTTCGGTTTGACAACATTGGTATTGAAATGACTCTCATAGTGTTTGACTGGCATCTAGTGGCCAAACGTACAAATTGCAAGCAAGCCGTCATTTACCGGGTTAAATGAGCTAGATATAGTTACGTGAGCTGCTCAATGCTTGTGGGAGCAAAACATGAATTGCATGTGTCCTAAGTGTAATTACAGCACTGCTGCTGATCTGGCGCAATAATGAGACAAGCTTTAGGTTTCACAACAACCCACCAACATGAAGGACGGGGCCGTCAAGTTAAAGAGTTTGACAGGAAAAGCAGTTTACTCACTTTACCTACAAAATAAACACTCACAAATTTGTCAGTTTTGAAAAAGTAAATACACACCTGAGTATTAGAAGGTAAATGGCAGCAAATGTATAAAGGGTTTGTCAAACAAAATTATTTTATTTAGTTTGCTTTTTCTGAGAATCATAAGTTTTTATGATTGTCAGCATAGCTCGCGTGAAACGGAAGTTTCATGATAATGTGTTAGATAATGACTAGCTTGACAGTGGTGCGTCTGGCGCACACAATTATTACGTCACATCCGATGAGTGGGGTCTTTTTTTGTTTTCCCGTATCCGCCATTTCAGTTTTTGAAGTTAGTTGTCATCGGCCGCTGGATTGTAGCTGGAATTCTGTTGCTAAAACGCAGTATATGATTATTGGGGATTAATTACAGTCATAAACCTAATAAGAGTCATTTTTAATTCGTGGCTGTGGTTCTGTATCGGCGAATTAATGTCCAAACGGCTAGCTGCGGATGTCGCCTGTTTACTAAACGTGCTCTAGGCGCTAAAGTTTTTGTATGAGTTGAAGGCTTTGCTTGTGGATAACGGGAGGGAGAGAAGGGAAGGCCCGGTGAAGCCTCGGCTTTGGAGTGGTTATCATGGCCGGAAATTTTGACGCGGAGGACCGCAGCAGCTGGTTTTGGGGTCGGTTGAGCAGGCAGGAGGCTGTGTCTCTGTTGCAGGGGCAGCGGCACGGCGTGTTTCTAGTCCGGGACTCCATCACCAGCCCCGGCGACTACGTGCTCTCGGTATCAGAGAACTCCAAAGTCTCGCATTACATAATTAACAGCATCAACAACAACCGACAATCCTGTCCAGGTAAGACAACAGAGGGGTTTGGGGGGGCTCGGCATATGGAGATGCTGATGTGACCATTCTTGCATGACTTGCACCAAAGGAGATGCGCAATAGTGCCTTTTCCACTCCTGTGTGGAGAATGCGAAAGGCTTGACATGTGTCAGTTGAATGTTAGCTCGTTAAAAGGTAAACATGCCCCGTGGCGGTGGTTTTAGAGCGAATACCAGCGCTCAGACAGGCAACACAGTAGACATATCACAGAACACGTTGTTTCAGTAAATCATGGAGACTGGAGCACGTTTCTGTCACTGAGATGCACCGTGGTGGGCGGTGGGAGTTTTCAGAGAGCAGACTGTATTCATGTTAGTTCTGGCCTGGTGCACCTTTGAAATGAGCCTAATTTACCCGCCGCCCCTGGGAGAGTTGTAAATGTTCATAAGTCTGTCATATTGCCAGGTTTTAATAGACTTTGACCAGACGTTTTCCCCTGCCTCTGTTGGCTTCTCTCTGTGTACGAGCTGCAACAGAATATTAGTTGTATTTCCTCATACCCTTGTAAAACTACACAGAGCTTTTTTTGTAAGGAGCAAAATAAATATGAAATCCTTCCTGGTCATTATGGAAATCACCACCATTTGGTTTTAAAGAAGAATTGATGTCATTTTGTCTCTCTTGACTTCATTTCCATTCTCCCTCATTTTCACCAGGTTTGGCCCATCCGAGGTTCCGCATCGGCGACCAGGAGTTCGATGCGCTCCCTGCTTTGCTAGAGTTCTATAAAATCCACTACTTGGACACCACCACCTTAATAGAACCCATCAACAAGTCCAAACACACCTCCTTCATCAGCGTTGGCCCTTGCGGAGGCCCCCCGCCTCGCCTGGAAGACGAGTATGTCCGAGCGCTTTTCGATTTCCCCGGCAACGACGAGGAGGATCTCCCATTTAGGAAGGGCGACATTCTCCGAGTGCTCGAGAAGCCAGAGGAGCAGTGGTGGAACGCCCAGAACTCTGAAGGCCGGGCGGGGATGATCCCTGTGCCGTACGTGGAGAAGTATCGACCAGCGTCTCCCAGTTCGGCGGCGGCGCCCGGTGTGCCTGGGGGTGCGTCTGGAGGAATGGGGATGCTAGGGAACTCTGACAGCTCTACAAATCAGTCTGCCGCGCCACTACTGGGAGACCCCAGCCAGTATGCCCAGCCCACCCCTCTCCCAAATCTCCAGAATGGACCTGTCTATGCCAGGGCCATACAGAAGAGGGTGCCCAATGCCTACGACAAGACTGCCCTGGCCTTAGAGGTAAATATGGACGTGTGTGTGGTGTTTTTTCTTGACTCCTCGCAACCTCTTTACACATGCTGGAGGAGAGGAGACGGTTAGCGAGCGAGGATGTAGGACCAGCCCTTTCAGCTTATAAAGACTGAGCTCACATTCTTTCGCTTTCTTTCCCTCTGTGATTATTTCTTCCTTAGTGTTTGTTGAGCAGGATGAAGAGGAGTCAAGGTCAGAACGTGCTCAGCCAGCTCTTTACGCAGTTTTCCAGATTTCCAGTCATTTAGTATCTCTTGTGCAGAGATCAGTGCAGTGATGTTTCACATTGATCTGCATAAAGTCTGTCCGTAGTGTTTATTAACTCACTGGCTTCATCTTTCTGGGCTCGACTTGTATTTGAGTGAGGGGTGCTTAGTCTACCCCCCAGGTTTTAACAAAATACAGTTTCTCAGTATGAAAGCTGCCATGAAGCTGTGCTCCCTGCTCATGGTGGCTGGGCTGTTAAACTGTCCGGAAGCGAGAGCGGGGCTCCCACGGAGCAGGTCGTTGGGGGAAGGAAATAGTTTGTGTTTGGGAACAGGACCATTTCCTCTGGTCTCTGTGAAGCCAGGAGTCAAGCTGAGCCAAGAGTGAGACGAGGAGGCAGGCTAGTCAGAGTATGCTCTTGTCTCTCTTGCCCTGCTAACGCTAAATACACCAGTACAGATCCATCCTTTGGCTCCTCACATCAGTACCCCTCCTTTGCTTTTTGTGGAGTCAAACCACACGTCTGCCTCTGCTGGTTGGTTTGTCTCTCTCCAGCTCATTTGTCAGCTGGAGCAGCTTTGGTTTGCTCAGTTATGACAGGTGAATCCTTGGTTTGAGATGGTTTCTGCCACTCCCACCTGAGGCAGACTTTGAGGACTTTCAGGCTGCATGATTCCTCCTCTCTAGTTGACCAGAAGTGACTCAGCAAGGTTAATAATTAGCTCACATTTCCTTGTCTCTTTGTCTTCAGAAAACCCACAGATTGTGAAGATCAGTCTTTATCTTCAGTAAATCAAACTAGCTTAATATTATGTGTGACTTTACGTATATTGTATGAACTGCCAGTGTCTATGTCTTAATAACACTTTCAGGTTATATGTATTGTTGAAAACATTTCAGCTTTATAATGAACATATAATGTTGGACATAAGACACGAATACCTGTGTTGTCTATGTTCAATAGCCCAGGAACAAAGCAGCAGACATTTAAAAAGCTGGAACAAGGTTATGTTTAGCATTTTTGCTTGATATTGCCTTAAATGATTAATCACCAAAATAGTTGCAGATTCATTTATTATTATTTCTGCTTGAACATAATGAGGCTTATATTTTCCAGTTTTATAGAAATACTGTCAAAGAGGTGAACTGTGTTTTTAGGCCATAGCTTGTGGCAGGGCTGTATATTGCCTCATATTTTAATATTGCTCCCCTCTGTGTACTGTATATAAGTCGTCAAAAGAGCACCTTACAGTATTTTGCATTCTGCTGCATCAACCAACAGCTGTGACCAATGTGTGGCCTGTTACATCACGATGATGAGGTCTGCAGACATTTCAGAACCACTGTTTAAAGACTCAACAATGTAGTACATTTAAGTGTCTTGAGCTGATCATTAGGACTAACGTGGGGGCCAATCGGGACGTTTAACCTCAGGCACACCTTCTGTGAATAACACCTCATTCTGCTCTGTTAAGCACTGTAACTATTTCCTAACGCAGCAGTGTTATGAAGGGGTTACCCACAAGACACGTAAACAAACTGCCACCAGTTTCAATTAACGATGTTCCCAAGCTACAACAGAGCATGCCAGCAGAGTCACTACTGTCGTATTTTTGTAGAAGAGTTGTTGCTCTTTGACTTATGTGATAGCAGACTAATCATGGTTTTGGACCTTTAGGTTTTTAATCTTGGTGTCTGACTTTTATGTTGGTTGGACATTAAGATTAAAACAAACCTTGCACGAAAACTCATCTCACCAAACGTTTCAGACTGTCTTCCTGTTTCCTTATATAAGGTCTGTTGATCAGTCATTGGACACCGTACACACTAAGTATTCAAGCAACGGTATCATCTTTTTTGAAAACCATATTTAGTGTGAGTGGATGCAGAAATTCACAAGATCATTAAATACAAAATATACAATGTCACAACCAGTTTTTAAGAATATTCTCTAGCAAATAAAATCTTAATCCTTCAATGGCTTAAAAAAGGCTGAATTCAGATTTTTCAATGAAAAGTATTGAATTCTACACAGCCGGCCTTGTTTTTTAGGTTACCAAACCACCATCATCCTGGAACAATGGTTCCATCTGTTCTCAAAAACAGCTCCTGTTCTTTGATACAGACGTAACCCAGAGGTGGAACAAAACAATTTCAAAATGTCACCTTTGACATTTTTCATAATTTTCTGTCATTTTATAGAACAAATGATTATTTGAAAAGACTCGACAGAGTACTGGCAATGAAAAGAATTGTGAGGCCATAGATACGATACAGAACAAGTTAGGATGCTATACTGAATACTGTAGGGAACGTTTGAAGGAAAAGGCAGAGCCACTCATCTCTGGAACATACCTAAATTGTCCCACTAATTTTAAGTGTGCTCTGTGCAGCTGCATTATGTGGGGCAGAAGAATATTCATTATTAAAGTTCTTGCATCAGGGACAGAAATGAAAACTTGATTGAGACATCTGCAGTCACGCAAATGCTGCTAGTTACACATTTAACACAAGGAAGATTGTCGTAACTGCTACCAGGTTATCAGACTAATACCATGAGCCCACACAGCTTTAAGCCCTGACTATTGAGTCGTCGACACCCACACAGACATGAACTTTGAAACTGTCTGTTAGTCCTTGTTTGCTCAGGTTCAGTGGCACAGGAACAGCCACTCCTCTCCCTGGCCAGGTCAACTGCAATCATACGTACTACACCCAACAATAGGCCTGCAATTATTTTTCATAAATCTGTAAATCAGTTAAAATTTTCTTAAAATAGTGAAAAATGCCTGGTGTTCAGTCCCAGAATCCAACGTCTGATCTTAAAATTGCTCCAACCAACAGTCGTAATGAGAGATATTCAGTTTACAGTGATATAAAGCAGACAAGAGCAGCAAATCCTCACATCTGGGCAAGTGGAGCAGAGGATATTTTAACAACTTTTCTTGACAAATAACTGAAACAATAAATAAATTAGAAATGTTGTTAATTGATTAATTGTTTCAGTGTTTACAATAGATATGAGAGGAGTGAGGATTCTCTGTGTGTTATTTTTAATGATGATGATAAACTTTGTCATTTTGTCTGTCACATAATGACTCCTTGCTGCTGAGCTCTCTCATGCCTTTTCTCTCCCTCCCCTCCCCAGGTGGGCGATATGGTGAAGGTGACCAAAATAAACGTGAACGGCCAATGGGAGGGTGAATGTAAAGGCAAACGTGGCCACTTTCCCTTCACGCACGTCAAACTGCTGGACCAGCACAACGCAGAGGACGAGCTCAGCTGAGAGCGGACAGCCGGGCCGCAACCTGGACACTAGTATTAGACCCTTCCTCACCCCTCCCTTCCTTCCCGTTCCACACACTCACCCGATCCCCCTCCCTCACGTCTGCTCCAGCTCTTACCTGCACCAAGTACAGTTTCAGAGAATCACTGAGAACAAAACAAACAGGCCCTTGTTGGACACACCCTTCATCTCTACCCCTCTGAATAATGATACCCGCCCTTCTCCACCACCTGCTCTGACTGACTGACATAAGAAGGGGTCATATACTCTCCAGTGGAGCTGTAAACTGAATCATGTCCCAAGGAAGTGGCAACACCCTTCAGATCCTCCCCCTCATCGCGTCCCTGCCGTGGATGTGTTATCAACACTTGCTCCTCCGGAGACTCCTCGCCGCAGAGTTCAACCACTTCCTCTTCCTGTGTTGGAGCCAGCAGATAACTGCTCAGCGCCGTGCCATTTTTCATCCTCGCCCTCATCCATCACCATGGTTACAGCCCTGTAGGATCACTTATGCTGCATTCATGTCAGATGGGAGTACAGTGGATAGTGGAAGAGTGACAACACAGTTTTTATGTATTTTGTCTTGTTTAGAGCTGTTAAGGTGCCCGTTTTTGAATTTGCACAAACTTTATTTAAAGGAATAGTTTGCCGTTTTTGGAAATATGCCAATTTGTTTTCTTGCCAAGAGTTACATGACAACATTAATATTTACTTCGTTTTAAGACAGTAAATATGAAGCTACTGCCAGCAGCCATTTAGCTTAGCTTAGCTTAGCGTAAAGACTGGAAACAGGGGGAAACAGCTAGCCTAGCTCTGCGTGAAAGTAACAAAACCCACATTCCAGCACATTTTAAAGCTTAATGTTTAAAACATTTTGTTTTGTTTGTTTAATCTGTGAAAAAACACATTTAAAAAAGACAATTTAGTATTTAATTCATTGGGGATTATGTGCTGGCTGGGGCCTGTTGCCAAGCAACCAGCAGGTACTCCAGGAAGTCACTGCACCCAGCAAAGAAATAGTCCAACACATTCCCCCTCAGAAATAGCTGAATGTTGCCTTTATGGTAGCTGTAACTCTGCTGGTAGGCAGATAAAGTTACATTTGGACAAAGCCAGGCCAGCTGTTTTGCCTGCTTCCAGGCTTTATGCTAAGATAAGAAAAGTTACTGCTGGCGGTGACTTCATATTTAGCGTACAAGTATGAGAATGGTATCGACCTTCTCATTATCTCAGCTCGAAAGCAGATAAGTCTAACTCTGTTCTTTGAGTCCTGCTTTGTATGTTCCACACTTCCAGTGCATGCATGGAAAGAGTGATGAATCATGCAAAATCAAAGTTGCGCTGTCAGCCAAACAGGTTATACAGTTATTCACTCAAATCTGCCATGGTGGCATTCTGTTTTTTTGGGCCTTTGTTCGTCCAAACTGGTATCTTCTTGGTGATGAATGTCTTAGTTTAGAAAATTAAATACACAGGTGTCCTGATTAATATTTTATTCTAAAATAATGTTTCAGGGATCTGTAGGGGTTTAACACCTAACATATACATTTCCAAACCTGGACTGAACAATATTCTCTGACAGTGTTTACTACTTACCTAACTAAGTTGTGCTTAAAGGTATTTTCTGGTCTAAAAGAATGCATCTACAGTTGTTCTTACTGGACATGAATGCAGCATTATTTTAGCGTAACCCAAGACTGAGAGGTGAGAGCAGCGAGGCTCAAGTACAGCTGCAGCATTTTATCCCTGAAAAGAAATGAAAGCGCCAGGTCAACTGGAGGTGTACAGTTTCCCCCCCAAGGAGCAGAGCAAGGACCAGTCCAGCACCCACCCTCACCCCCACCCCCCATACCAAATATAAAATGGAGAAAACAAAACTGAGTTGAGACCAGCAGCTAGGAGTGACTTCATGTAGTTATAGGCTTAGAGCAGGCCCCAGCAGTGAACCTGAGAAACTACAAGACTATTGTTGAAGGGGAGGTAAAGGCAACACTACGCTCACCCTCTCCTCACCTCCCACCTTGGCTCACCTCAGCCCCATCCACCCATCTACTACGACCAAGTACCATCAAGTAGTCTTTTGTAAGAAAAAAGAACATATTGTTATGAAATGATGTACTATGTGATTATCATTACATGCTAAAATATTGTTTTTGTTATCTTTGTAGTTTTCTTCATAGCTGATTTTGTCCGGGAGGAAACCGTTTCGATGTACACTTTTTACTGCTGCATGTTGGGAGGGAGCGATGGGTCACTGGTGCAAAATGGATAAGCTGAGGGGCCACATCTGTTTTCCCCCAGCCCTCACAAGGCCACCTGGGTTCTCATTCTGCATCTGGTGTACATGAATGAAGTTGAACGGAGTGAATGTAGGCTGTCCACCATGTTATTTAGTACTGTCTTCTCATATTAGTGCTCTACATTCAGCTCACAAAGTATACCTTAGCAAACAGACTCTTTGTTCACATCTTGTCAAATGTGTCCAAGAAAATAGAAAGTGGTATTATTTGGTACCTGTCCTTGTTTTTAACCTTTTACTGATCTTGTTGCCACCTTGCACCGTTTTGTTCTTTTTATCCTCTGTCTTATCAACCTGTTTCCTTTGTGCTTCCTCACTTAATCCTCTGCCACTCTTTTACTTTAAGCCTTGTCCATTATGATGCACAAGCCAACGTGGACTTTTTGTGTTACTGTTTTATCTTGGCCTTCTGCCATGTCAGAGAGATCAGGCAAATAGAACAGCAAATTATGTTGTAATCCAGATGTACTTTTTCCCCTCAAGAGGTTGTTTTCTGTTGAGACTGAATCAGTCTATTTGTTGACACGTGACAATCATCACCCTCGTGTGTCCTAACACTGACTGGTTTGGATTGAAGCAGGCTGGGTGTGAAGCTTAGACCTTTGCCAGAGTGAACCTGGGCCACTTTGAATTTGAGCTGTGAGAACTCACTGTCTCTTCTGAGTGAGGGCTTCCTCTCAAATGTCACGGTACAGTATTTCTGGCCAGCACACCATGTCACCTCTAGGTGGCACTGTAACAGCATTCAGAGAGCTGGGTCCTTCTGGACAGCATATTCTTACAGTGTTTATGAGATTAAAGGAGATGAAATTTGATTTTTAACAGAATGCACTTACTGCTTTTACACAGAGCTTGCATTGATGTATGTCCTCCTTTTTACGTTTTTTAATATCCTTGATTGCCCCCACACAGTTTTCTTGACCTCATAGCTTTGCCTGATTTCATTTTCAAGTTGGCCATTTTTCAAACCCGTGTTGAGATATTTACTATTTAATAATATTTGGTTGATTTCTTAGAAAAATCTGATCTAGGAAAGTCACATTTGTGTTTATTGCCAGCGTTTGACACAGTCCATTTTTATTTGTGTACTTATGATCAAATCAAGCTTCTTTGTCATTCACACTGCACATGGCAGGTGCTTAGCTACATAAATCATTATCTTACAAATTGTGTTGCCAATGAAACCACCAAGAAGTATTTTTTTAGTAGCCCTGCATGAAGTCATTCATTTCCTTTCATAAAAAGGAACGGGTGGCCAGTGCCAGTGGAAATTGTGTTAATATCAAAATGTGCCATTTTATTATAACACTATATTCTTTCAAGACAATTTAAATTACCTTTTTATTTTCTGTAGCATGTAATGTGTTAATATACTAGTAAATAAAGTCAAACCCATGACAAATGAGTTGTTTAATGTATTGACTTTTTTACGTTTGTGAAAACTATCAAGTCATATGTTACTGACTCAGGAAAGCTTTACTCTGCATTTCACAACTACTATCTCTTTAAAAATACTGTTCATATGCCCAACATACTGTATATGTTAATGCTGGCTGCTTTCACTGTAACTCATGACTGAAAAACCCTTTTTCATTCATGCTGCACATGGCAGTTGCCTAGCTACAGAAATGATTGCCATTCATGCTGCCGCTGCCATATTTTTAGTTAAACTGTATGAAGTTGGTTAAATGTCAGTGCACAGCAGGAATATCTCTGAACGAGTTTTAGCAGTGCGTGCATCAGCCCACCAAAGCTAATGTAAAGAAATATGGAGAAATGAAATGTGAGATCTGTCTGGCCTGTTATTGGCAGTGAACAACACTTTTCAAAGAGGATTATTTCACATGGAAAAAAATAGCTAACAGAGCAAAAGGACATCACCATTTTAAAATTGCACAGATAAATGATACAGAAACTACTGGAATTACTACTATCTTTAATGTAGTGGCAATAGGCAAGCAACTGGGAATGAAAACCTCTTTTAACATATCTATTTTTTCATGCTTGATACTTAACTCTCTTGTTACTACTAAACTATTTTTTGTCATGAGAAAAATGGAAATGAAAATGATCAATTAAAGGGCGCTCAAAAAGTAAATGGTAGTTGAGTTGTTGAGTTTTGAGGGAGTAATTATAGAGATGCTCCAAATGTGGTTAATCGTAATTAGTATTTTCCTGAGCTGAGTGTACTTTTTGTGGAGAGCTGATTTCTTGTCCCCATTATGTGCTGCTCTGACTCAGTGACAGTGTGGAGGAAAGACGAGAATCGGAATCAACTTTATAACATAATGACTGTGCATGTTTTTTACAAACTCAAAAGTTTAATTTGTGGTTATTAGTCTGAACGAGTTTACAGAGATCTTCCTCACTGTTCCCTCTTAACAACAATATAAATTACCGGAGGACGTATCAGCGCTGGTGATTCGTGTGCGTATGTGCAGTACGCGGATGAGGCTGGTCGCCATCTTTACTCCATCCCAGCACAGCGCTGCCGGTGGGGCGGAACACCACTCATCGACCCAGTTGATTTCTAGGAACCGCCGATAGACCTGACACACCGCCGTGTCTTTCACTGAAGAACTGTCACTTTGAATAGCTCGCCACTGTACCTGCACCTCGATACACAATGGCAGATCGAGAAGACTTAGTTTATCAAGCAAAACTTGCCGAGCAGGCAGAGCGATACGACGGTAAGCAACACTTTCAGGGCTCGTTCGGAGTGGGACATGTTCGCCGCAGGGATTTTTTTCTGCGAGCTAGCTAACGGTAACAGAGTAGTGCTCTACTAACATATTAGCCATGTTAGCCGTGGCTAACAAGAGAACTAACGTGGCCACGACCGCCGTCTTTCAGCTAGCTATTCGTTGGCATGGCAGATGGCTCTTTGTTGGAAGAAACTAACACGACATTATAAGAAGACCCAATGCCAAGAAGTCTTCCTGTTTTATGAAAACTGTGCGGATGTGACAGACAGTGGCTAATGTTAGCGAAGGGGCTACAACAAAATGGCGGATTACTGGAGCGTGAGCTGTCAGGAGTTGCCTCCCCTGCACCATGCTAGCTCTGTAGTTTAACACTAGAGCTAGTGGCTCGGCTAGCTGCTACAAGCAATAGTCAGTGTAATGTTCCTGTCATTTTAACTGTAATAACATGCCAGGTTGCTTGCTTGACTCTGTTACCGATGCTAGTCAAATGTAACATTAGCGAGGCGTTAGCTGAATTGCGGGGTTAGCAACTTGTAGCCTGCTGTGCGTTAGCAGTGAGTGGAGACGGGGGGTGGGGGGGGCAGCTGCTCACTTGGTGGGGTGTTCCCCTGCAAGCTGGCTGTACGGATCGATTGGCGAAAATGACTCCCTCTTCCTCTCTCCGTTACAGTCCTGTCAGACTGTCATACCATTACAGGCCTTGTAACTAGGAGGCTGTTTTTAGACGGCTGCCTTTGCCACCGCTCATAGGTTGCCCAGTAATGTTAAGTGAATGTGCCATGACTCATTCACGGGATTTGGAGTGTATTTGCAGAATGATTTATAGTTTACTAGCTTGACGGTTGTCTGCCTGGAATGTAGTCGGATTCATATAGTTATTCTGCAATGGGTTATCAGATGTTAACATGTTGCTCAAAGATGAATTTTATCAAGTGGTTCATAGATTAACGTGGGAAAAGTTATGTGTCCCTTAATTTTGCATTAGCCACCTTCTCAGACTCAAAGACTGCACCAGCCTGCACGTTGTACCATTTAACCCTCAAAGTTAGTCTTATTTTAAACAGCTAATACCTTGGCTGTGGCGACACACAATTCCACCATACTTGTACCTTAGAGGCGCATTACATGTCAATGCAGTGACATATAATTGGTTTATGTGCATACTGTCCCATAGCCACAGGATACTAACCCCCACCCCACCCCACCCTCTCTTCTTTAAAGCATTCCTCCAGTGCTTAAGTACTGCTGATGGTTGAAAGCTGCATTTGAACAATATTTGGTTCATGCTAGAGAGGTGGTCTGAAACTGGTCCAAACCATCTTGCCACAACGGCTCAATAGGCCTGCAGGCAAATCACTACAGGACACTATACAAAATGTTATATTGTGGGTGACGGTGTGGGAAAAGTGGGGTGGTGTGTATCATGACAAAAAAGACAGTAAACACAATACATATATTAATCCTCACCCACTTATGAGTGGGGGGTTGCTGCAACACCCTCAGCACTCCTTCTTATGGCTGTGTCTCAAAGAAGTGTGTCTACAGGACCAGCTGCTCCTTATGTTCATCTATCAGCCGTCGGAAAACTTCCCACAAAACTCACCACAAACTTTCACTCTTTGCAGCTGATGCAGTAGTTATTAATTAATTTATTTCTCTCCTTTTCCATTTACTTGAAAATAAATTTTGGGAAGGGTGTGTTAAGGGGGAGCACAGTCATTGTGCCCCAGTGCCCTTCCTTGGCGACAGGCCTGTCTGTGTTTATCTGGATTGCTGCCAGTGGATAGGTGGAGGTTTGTACTGGTAAGGAAGCCAACTTAACATGAACTCTTAACACCCTCTGTCATGTCACAGTTGAACCTGACTTTCACGATTTTGTACAAACAAAACGTCATGGTTGCTGTCAGATCTGTAATGCACATTGTCAAATTAAAACTTTAATTAAAAACTACATGTACTTTCTTATTTTTTCGTAGTATGTGAAGGTAGCATACTATTGGTGCTGCCCAGTTTGCCAACTGGAGGCATTGTGTCACAGCATAATGAATAGATGCTATAGTTTGTCAGACTTGTCAGAATCTCTCACAGACAACATGATGAAGAGATTGGCAGCTTCTTGTTAAGTGTACTCTCTAGATACAAGGCTTAACATGATTTAAATTAAATAGACACTTTAAAAGATTTTTTTCTGTGTCTCCTGAACAGAGATGGTGGTGTATATGAAGACCGTGGCTGGCATGAACATGGAGCTCACAGTGGAGGAGAGGAACCTACTATCAGTGGCCTATAAGAATGTGATTGGTGCTCGGAGAGCCTCCTGGAGGATAATCAGCAGTATCGAACAGAGGGAAGAGAACAAGGGTGGAGAAGAGAAACTGAAGATGATCCGGGAATACAGGCAAACGGTAAAGCAGGATGTCAGTTGCCATAAACAAGCTTAGCATTTGTATTTAAACAATGTCTGTCAGGAGCACTCTGAATTCACCATGTCCCATTGTCCTAAATATGTTACTCATTTCAAAGCATTTCCCATTTGATGTGCTAATGTGGGACTACTGGCTCATATTAATAATGCACACTATAAGCAGCTACTGGACAGGCCACATCTGAGTCATAGTTGGCAAATCCTCCACTCTGTCTTGCTTTTATGAAGAGAAATCAGAGCTGGTTATTAATCTGGGAGAGGCCAGAGTGTGTCAGAGAGATGGGAGAGGCAGTTGGACTGCAGTCAATGACCTAATGGGATTCAGCGATGGGTAATCCTGCTGTTGCACCTTCATTTCGTTAGTCGTTCTCTAAGTCCCTCTGGGGACATGCTTCTTCTATGGTTACGTCAGCACTAATATGTTTTCATTTAAAACAGCGTCTGTCCACTCAAGTGTTTTAGCACTGTTTCATAAATAATCTCTGTCCATACTAACATGCCTGAAAACGCATCTTATATGACCATTCACGTACACTGGCCATGCACGTGCCAGTGGAAATAGATACTCTCTCACTCTAAGATGACATTTTTGGGGGGAGCTGTATTTTTTCAGTTGGCAGTAGCCACCTATAGAGATACTCCAATACTACAAGGCTTCTACTAGGATACTATCCCCTAGGATTGGTCTGTGTCTCTCTCACAAGTATCAGTTTTACTTTAAAAACTGAACAGATATGAGTTTACTTGTTTTCTGCTCCCACATTGGAAACTGCTGGGTGGCTGGAGGTCCCTGTCACACTGGAGAGTAGCATTTCTGCTTTGTGCGTTTACAGTTTCTGTCTGAACTTAACTATAGTTGGCCAAACCAAAACAAGCATAGATAACAAAGGAAAGGTACTCCATGTTTATGTCCGTCACTCTACTCAAAGTCACTTGCCCTGGGCTGCTGCACTGAATGCACTGCATGATGAATGTCTGATATCTGTTAATTACCGTTTTTAACTGGGAAAATCAGTTCGACATGCTTAAATCTGTCTGGACATAATGTCCTGTGAAGAAAATTCCAAGTTGTGAGTTGTGAGTATGTGGAAATATTCTGGTTCCAGGGGTACACACAGGCACACACCAACATGGTATAAGACATTATTTCATTTGTTTATTTTTAATGTGTAAAAGATTGTTTGTTTATGTTGAAATAATATGCAAGTGATGTGTCTCTCATTATAAAGGTTTTTCCTCTTATGGACATAATACACAAAAATAATTATTTTAATAGTTTAAAATATTAATAGTTAATAGTTTGAGCCAAGGTTTTTTTTGTTTATTTTTTTTAGAAGTAAAATTCAAATGTAAATTTTTATTTTTTTTTATTTTAGCAGCTGCCAGTTGCAGCAGGGTTGCTCACCACTGGACAAATTTCAGAAATTGTCTCCATTAGTCACTTACACACTTAAACATTGGTAAATAGAGTTCACAAACACAGAGCGTTTTTCGACCGGAATTTCTCCCATTTAACCGAGACATTAAAGTCTTTCAGGACACATGGACTGGCACCAATTTTCTTGAAAAGTGAAAGTGGAAAGAAACAGAAATTCTGTGTGTCACTTTCACAGATGGAAAATGAAATCAATAATTCAACAGCAACCGTGTGGTAAGGATGGCAGAGTTCACGATCCAACTCGGCCACAGAGAGAATGATTTGCTTTCCAAGCGCTCAAAAAAGCTCCATTTTGAAACACCTGTATAAAAATGAAGCTATCGAATAACATATCAGTTGGTAATCATTAATTTGATCTCGCTCCGAGAGACAGTACGTTCTCAGTTCTCATGCTAGTACAAGCCAGCCGAGAGAGAGCGATCCACGGCCTTCAAATTAAGTTTTATATGGGACATTATGTTGTTATGTCTGGGTATGTAGATTTCTTTAATGACATGTCCGTATTGAAATAAATGTACTTTTACAAGTAGTATGTCTCTCATGTCGGTTTGCCTTCTTATGGACATAAGCGCAAAAACAGATATTCGAATGGTTCAAACCTGTTTTTGATTTGTTTTTCTTCTTTTTTTTTTTTTTCAAGAAACAATAATCAAATATTATTTTTGGCCAATTTTGACAGCCCTAGTGACGTGACTGCATTTGGTTTTCGGCCTGTACATACTAAAGCGTAATCCAGTTCTCTAACAAAGAATCTGGATTAGCATCAGTTTTAGGGGTTTAGATTTTGGGAGTAGGCATAAACATCAAGTTATGTGTTTTATGCATCGTGCGACTGTAGCTATCGAAGCACCTGGTGAGCATTCAATAACATCTAAATTGGATTAGTAAAATTCAATATTGAAGCTTTTAGCAGCCCATAGGAATGTTGTTACCCTAGTGTTTTGGGGGGGGGGGAGGGTCTAAAAGAGTCTAAAAGAGGACAGCTAGAGTAGTTGTACTGCACACATGGATGTACATGCATGCACATTTGTCAGTGCGTACAACCATGCAGTCATGCGGTTTTGGCACAGGAAGATGATGAAATTCTACACAGACCCTTGCAGCCATGCAAATGCGAAAAGTGTAACTTGGATTTAAGGGGGGGCTACAGAGGAAAAATGTTCAAGTTTTGCTGATTGAATGTTGTGTTTGTTTGGTGGCAGGTTGAGAAGGAGCTGAAGTCAATCTGTAATGACATTCTGGAAGCACTGGAAAGGCACCTAGTCCCCTCAGCTGTCATGGGAGAGTCTAAGGTTTTCTACAACAAAATGTAAGAGCTTTTTGGTCTGAGTGTAAGTTAATAGATAAAGTAACCCGCTTCAGTCTTTGTACAGAAAGCTGACTAAGTTTTTGTGCTTGTGTGTTATTTGACATAATCACAGGGTTAAAAGTGGAATATATTACAAATTGGACACTTTTCATGAATCCTTACAAAGTGAAGGCTTATGTAATATGTTTCACAGCTAGCTTCTCCCCCCCAATTTCCAGGAAGGGTGATTACCACAGGTATCTGGCAGAGTTTGCCACTGGCAACAACAGGAAAGAGGCAGCAGAGAACAGCCTGGTGGCCTACAAAAGTGCTACCGATCTAGCCACGTTGGAGTTGCCTCCCACACACCCCATCCGCCTTGGCCTCGCCCTGAACTTCTCCGTCTTCTACTACGAGATCCTCAATTCACCTGACCGCGCTTGCAGGTAGCTGTTTCTGCAATACACTTTCTCTATTGTTTCTCCCTAATGAACAATGGTAAAGCAGATTGTAATCTGCTGTTCACGTAGAGAGGAGAGTTTTTTATGCTCCAAAGTGTAGGAGCCCTAACAATAAAGAATTTAGGTACTATCTCTTGTTTTTAATCTACCCTCACTAATCCTCGCCAGTTGCCATGCACACTGTAACTAGACTTTTGTCCCACTGTGGCCATTGTTCTGACTGGTGAGGCTGAAACTTTAAACCCTTTGTTCATTTTAAAAAGTATTCACCCCCTTGGCCTCCTCATGTTTTGTTGTATAACAACATTAAATCACAGTGGATGTGATTAGACCTTATTTGACTTGGATCAATTAAAAAAAAAAATCAGTCTATATAATACAGACCTTTACAGACAAATTACATGTACGTATATAACACAAAATGGTTAATGGTTGTATTAATTCCCCTCAAGTTATTATTTAGCGGTTTCACAATGCTGTAACTGCGACAGGTTGCTTGGTAATAGTGATTGAAGCTGTTTTCACTTCCTGCCACCTGTTAGGAATTGGATTGAGAGCTAGACTTGACTTGACCATTTCAGGACATTAACCTTGTTGGTTTGAAGCCATGACCAAGTAGCTTTGGATTTCTGTTCACATAGCATAAAGGACGATGTAACAGAAGCCCTTTGCAAGCAAACAAGAATTGAGTCACATAAACACAATCACTGACAATGATGGATAATATAGACTACATCTCTGTACCCTATTTAAATGAGACAGGTACCATGTTGCAGCTTGAAAAATAAGCAGTGAAGTCTTGAATGTGCATGCATTTAATATACATTTAAAAGTGTGGTCTCAATCTCAAAGTATCAAGGGATTTCAACAGAAGTGTGTTTGCTCAGGTTGGCAAAGGCTGCGTTTGATGATGCCATCACAGAACTGGACACACTGAGTGAAGACAGCTACAAGGACTCCACACTTATCATGCAGTTGTTACGTGACAACCTGACACTATGGACTTCAGATATGCAGGGAGAGGGTAAGATACCATGCTTCATTATACTAGTATAGGACATTGTATTCAAACTGTACTCTATCTGCAGTCTACCTGTCTGCAGAACCTCTTTTTCCAGGCCTGTATGCTTATACACTGATGAACTAACTCACTCATCTTCTGTTACCTTCCTAAAACCTTTTTGCACTGGACTTATAATGTGAGCAGTTTGATTGGTGTTCTGTTGTTTCAGTCATTGGCAGAATTCCAGCATATAATATTGTGCTTACATATTTACAAGGAAAAGTAAGCCATGCATCGGACCAATGATTGCAGTTTTGTCATCACATTTTATGACATGACATTGCCCTAGAACTGGGGGGAAACAGTCACAAGGAAGTGTGGTTGTTGGAGGTCAAAGACAGTGTTTCAGTTACGCCATGACTTAAAAAAACCACACTGACATCAGGTCAAGGCCTCAGCACCAGAATCATGCTGCTCACAGTGTGCATGCCCATGTACAAAGGTGGTCTGTGAAGGATTTCCTTTCTTACTGGTTTACATGTGGCTGAGCTGAAGTTGGCCTTCTAGAGCTAAAAGCCACAACCATTCTACCTAACAAAGATCACCTGCTTTCCCACCTTGCAGCATTTGATCTTAAGCTGAATGATTTGAGGAAAATATCGAAATAATTTTTTTTCTATTAGTTAAACGCTTTTTCAGCTTTTAAAGATTTTTTTTGAACCATCAGAAAGTTCTAAGTAAACCTGCCTAGAAATGTGCTCAGCATTAGTTTTATATGCGACATTTTGAATGTATAATGTTAATAGATAATAACATAAGATCGTCCTTTATTTATTTATAATGCACAAGTAGTTGGACAGTTATGGTAATAATTACAAACTGTGGGTTACTTGCATATCTGGCACTGTGTCTAGTATCAGACTGACAACCTCTAATGCTACTGTTGACAGCTCTACGCTTTAGCTGATTGAGCTAACGTTAGCTTTACAGTCTGACAGGATCAGCTGCTTCACTGCCCTGAACACTGGAGGTCCTGATTTTGAGCTCTTCAAGTTATATGGTCAAAACGATATGATGAGCTTAAATGTTTAATTATAACATTCCAGCAACTCTCTACCAGCTGTCTGTTGTTTGCACTTGACAACTGCCAAACTACCTGAAGTTGACGTTTGTATAGACAAAGACTCACCACTCTGTTGGCGTTTTTATGAACTGCAAACAGAAACACGCCACTCCTTGTTTTTTCACACCTTAAAAATATGTGAGTGGTGTTTCACCAAACCTTTTTGGAGATGCATAAATGCAGTCATCAGCGTATAGATTTATCACTCAGACAGCAGTCAATATTCCTCTAAAAGCTACAGCTGCGTCAATCTGCCAGAGATGGAAGATTAAATCACAGCTCCTGTGACCTAAAAATTTCAAATCATGGTTTCAATGTATAAAAAGGACAGATCGCTCAGCCCGTTTGATTCATGCTTTCTCTTCCTCCATTCATTCCAGCAATTTGCATTTGCTGTGTTTCAGAGCATCCACCGGCACCCTTTTGTTTCTCAGTGACTCGTCATCTCTCTTGTCTTTTTCTCATTCCCTCTGCTGTAGAGTCCTAAAGGAAACAAACCTGACTGTTCATTTCCCATGTTAACTGTACTTTGTAAGTGTTGCTCACCAAGCCTTGCTGTGTGTGTGTGTGTGTGTGTGTGTGTGTTTGTGTGGCTGCCTACTTTTTCCTCTCCACACTAACTCGTGGTTTAATCATTCACTTCACTCATCTGTTGCTCTGTCACTCACTCGTTGAGTTGGATCTGGTATTAACTGTTGGTAACAGGCTGTAGTCTTTGATCTTCCCACCACAGTCAGCTACAGCAGCGTCTCTTGAGTTTGGATAGTTGTGCTAAGCTTGACTTATGTTTGTATAGAGTGTGAGTGTTCACTTAGCTGTCTGTTAAACCTGGATATAAACACCAAGGAGCAGAGGTTTAGATCATGTTATTGGCATGCTAGACTGCTTGCACACTCTGTGCTCCACCAGTCAACCATTTTAACACATGCGGCCCCTGGGTTAGGACAGCAAATCAAAACTGCTGCCTTCTCCTTTAAGAACACCAAGTTGAAGCTGTCAGACATATCTGCACGTGTTAAGCTTTGTGTAAAAGTTTTAAACACTGTTCACTCTTCTTCTTCTTTTTTTTATCACTTTTTGACCTCTGTTAAGTTTACACACTGTCAGTTTTCTGATCACTGTATTTGAATGATGTGGATTGTGTAGAATCAGTGACTGTGATCCACAATTCGATACCACATTTCACTGAAGCTGGTGAAAGTGATGCTTGGGTTCAGCATGCCTTTTGTCTGATGTTTCCTGCTGATAATAAAGGATTTCCACTTTTTAAAAAGCAGCAGGTTAGTTTGAACAAGGTCTCATCTGGATTCTAGTGTACGTTTCCAAGTATCTAAGTGTATTTTTCTGCAGCAAGAAGACACAAATTAGACACAAATTATTTTTACATAATTACCATACCGAAGTACAGTTAAGAGGCACTTCTATTTTATTTTATGCTACTTTGTTCTTCTATTTCACTCCAAAAAAGGGTTTTGTGTAAGTTCAGTTCATAAAATATGATGCCTTGTTCAGTGCACTAACTCTTATTCAATCATTTTAGCCTGTTATTGAGTTGAGTCTTTAAAATCATATTTTTTTTATAACAGGAAAGTGTGCCTGAGCTTGAAGGATATTCCAAATTTTCAGAGCAAATATGAAAAAGCAAAAATGTTTCAAAAGTCTAGTGCACCAATCTGCCTTTTTCTTTCTTGTTTCGACATAGAATTATCTCTGCAAGCTGATTTTCAGCAAAAACAGGATGACATTTCTCTTGTTTTAAAGTTTTTAAGACTCACACAGAAATGACTTTGTGACATTGAGGATATTGCAAATTAAAATGCCTAGATGTTTTATAGTTGAAAAACAAAGCTCCACCTCAACGAGCTGCAACTGAACAAGGCTACACATGAATGCACTGTAATCTAATCTACAGTGAGTGCTTTCACTTCTGATACTTCAAGTATCAAAATACTTTGATGGTACTTTTGTACTTGAGTGCAATTTAAATCTAGTGCAGGACTTTGACTTATGAAGTATTATTTTTATTCTGCGGTATTGCTAATGCAGAATAGGCTCGGAATACTTAGTAAACAAGATAATCTGGTGACAAAGACAGCTCAGAAAATCCTCTACATATAGAAAATGAGGCCACAATGGAGAAAAAAACAAATGAAGGACTGTATTGGCTCAAGCCCTTCATTGTTGTTATTATTTCTTTCACCTGTGTTTTTGTATATGAATTCTGTTACTCAGTTTTTTATTAAAATGGAAACTAGCGGTCATAGCGCTGCTCTTAACCAGTTTCCTGGGGGGTTTTTAATGAAACCGTTTCCTATGAAAAGTTAAGCCTGCCTGCCTCCTACTCACAGTTAAGGATGACAACCTTGTTTTTGAAGAAACAGTCAGATCCTGAACACACTGACTCTGTTTTCTCTTGACCAGGTGAAGAACAGAACAAAGAGGTACTGCAAGACGCCGAGGATGAGGCCCAGTGAGACTATGCCACCTACAGCCAACAACTTGAGACCCTCCCCTCACCTCCTCACACTCCTCCTCCCTCTGCCTTCGTCCTCCTCCCCCCTCCAACTCCCCTTCCCTTTCTGCGAGTCACCTTCTTCGTCCTCCTCTCTCCTCCTTTTCCTTTCTTCCACCTCTGCAGCTCCATGACCCAGCAGGGCCACGGAGTTCACAAGTTTATTTTTCTCTTCTTTTTTATTTTTATATTAGCCCTTACATCATTCAAGTAAATACCACTTAATTGAGACAGGAAATACAATGTTAGAAAGACAAAGATAAGAGAGTCCCTGGATTTTTGTTTTGTTTTGTTTTTGTTTTTTTTGGTCCTGGTACAAGCGGTTCTGAAATGTTATCTTTGTTTTCATTATTGTATTTTTGTTTGTTTTTGCTTTTTCTTCAATATTTTTATCAGTTGCTGGATGTATTGACAATTTTTACCTTAATGTAATTACAGAAATTAACTTTTATTACTGATAATGTCGACTATTAGTTATGGGAGCTATTTTATCTCTGTTTTTAGTGAAATGTCATGCAAATCATTTTACCTTTTTATGGGCAATTTGGAAAATTACAAGTGCCCTTTTTGTTAACTTAGGTTTTCAGAGGAAGTTGGCAAAATTCGCGATATCCATGTGGGGCAAAGAAGTGCTTAACTTTTACACCATAGTGATTCTGTTGTCATGTTTTTGTAGTTGTCCTTGGACTGTACTTTGTGCTGAAATACTGTAACTGTGCACACATGCTGAATCTCTGAAGGCTGACTTATCGCAAGCTGATGGTTTTAGTTTAAAAAAACTTGGGAGATTTCTCACTTGTGTATGAGACGAGTCTCAGATTGGCCCCGCTCCTCAACAGAGAGCCCTAAAATGAAGATTGTCAGTGTTTGCATGTGTTAACACTTTCTTTTCTGCTGCTTCTCCCCCTACTTTTTACTAATCCTCCTCTAGGTTCAGAGGTCTTTCTTTGCTGTTTCCTTTGTTTCTCTTCCTGTTTTGCTTCATTATGTGTAACTTGGAACTGATTTGTACTACTGGATATCTGACTGGAGCCACAAACAGGGAATCTGTATTGTTCTTACTGAAACACAGCATGGAATTAACATTAAACAATCTAAATTAAACATTACAAGCTGACTTGCTTGTCTGTGTAAGACCATAGTTTTGCAGCTCAGTGTTAAGTGAACACATAATCCACATAAATGTTCAAACAAACTAATAAATGAAATATAACTGTCCAGGGGGAGTCTTGTCGGTCCGAGTGCTCGTTGAAGCTGCTGCAGGCTGTTAAAACAAGCATTTCAACTTCGTTATAATAAGTTGCTCACATTAGCACAGAAATTGCTTTAGAAGGTGACTTGTGTCTAGCTCAAAACCCACAACTAGATGAAGCTGAGCAGTGTTTCCACACACAGAGAAGAAGAGAAGTTGCTACAGCAGTCTGAGCTGGCAGCTGTGAGTGTAATCATAAATTTATATTTTCTATTTATAGTGTTTGAGAGACAAATGCAATCTTAATGCCTGTGGTTCTGCTGCGACTGTAGCTACTGTTTCTGTGTAAGCGGCTGATGGAGGTGAGGTCTGATGAAATGCACAGATCCGTCAACACTTTGATGGAAGCGTTTCTGCACGGCCGAACAAACAGTTTAAATGTGATTTGTGCTGCCACCATGTTTGATCAGGGATTATTGACTAATACATGCCATTATCTCAGCTGTGTGTGCCCTCTTACAGCCCAATGTTAAATCTTCTGCGGTTTCTTTTTCATGCACTCACGCACACATTCATTCAGGGAGGAGCCTTGACCTTTTGTCTCCCTAGTTTCAGTTGCTTGTAACCTCTAGCAGTTCTATTCTACTGTTACACCACCCATAATAACAGTCTGAGCTTAGTTCCTGCCCTAAATTTAGACTCACAGGTGAAAGTGGAGGAGCCAGTTAGAAAGAGAATTTCTCCTTGACCCAAACTTTGGGTCTTGAAAACATATGACTGAATTTCATTTACATTTGTTTTGAATATCACTCCCCCCAGAAGATGAAACTCACTGCTTTTGGTGTCCAGCTGACCTCGTTATCTGGCCAGAGTTTCACAAGAAGCATTAAAATCTGTTCAAATCTAAGGGGCAGATTGCACATTCATGCTCCCCAGAGAATGAACACTTCCATTTCTCCACTTTTCTCCTGCTGCGTGCTCAATCGATGTCATCATTCTGCTATGGAGGTGAGCTTCCATTATGTGTTTTTACAGTCCAATATATATTTTTAGTCCTGTTTTGTGTTTTTATGTATTTGTTCATACTCCTAAGAGGATGATCCATAATGGTTTTTGGTGACCCTCTGACCCTTTAGATACCAGCAAAGCTTTAGGGATAGCAATTGGTCTGTCCTTCGATTCATCAGTTTGTTCCAGATTAAAATATCTCAACAACTATTGGATGGATTGCCATGAAGCTTTTAGAGACATTCAAGGCACCCAGAGGTCCCTGCAAGTCCCACCAGCAGACCCTTGGTTGCATAGATTTCTATCATATTTGGCAATCCCCTGACAGTTCAGTGCAATCTTCAGGTCATCATTTCAGTTAGTTGTCGTGGTTTATCGGTGTAGTATCGCAAAGAGTCGTTTGGTTTTCCTTCCAGTGAGCAGTGCAGCCTCACAGCGCCACGAGACTGCCTGTAAACACTTAGTCCTGGTCTAAACATCACAATATTGCTGTGTCTGCTTTTCCTCAACAGAAGGCGACGGTGTGATTATAGTGATCTACAGTCGAGCAGAAAGTGGCAGCAAAATGTCAAGGATGTGAGATGAATTACAAGTCCGTCTCTGTCCATGTGAAGCTTTGAAAACCGTCCTCGTCTCACAAACATGACAAAAGCTCTGTAATGCATCTGAAGGGTGTAGTATACAGCAGGTGTGCCCGAGGCAGCAGGGCTGTTGGAGGTAATCAAGGCAGGCACGCATGAGAATATAAACATAATGGAAATAAAAATGCTGCGAAGAGACTCCAAGGGCACGTCAGACAGATTTCTGGTGCTCTTGAGCAAGGCACTTTACACCCATGATGGAAGACAAACCTGCTCTCTAACAGAGTGCATGTTTACTGCACTGTGACGGCACAGGATCAATCAACAAGTAGAGTTTTAAGGACTCTTAAAGGTCCTCCCACAACAAGCTGGCTGGAGTTTGTGCTCTGTTTTGTCAATTTTTATTCTTTTTATCTGATTGTGGGATCTACATCAAGTGTTTCCCCCTTTTTTATTATTTATTTCTTACAATCACCCTCACCACCTCAGTTTACCCTAAGAAGGGTTCTGATGAAATCCTTATAGTTACTGTAATCATACTCACTCCAAAAGAATGAAATAATAGCAACATTATCCATTCATACAGTAGAGACTGATCTGAGGCATTGAGACAGTAAAGTTTATTCAAAGCAGCTCGACTGTACAGCTCAGGTGGCGAGAAGAGACTGGACTTCACCTGCTGACTAAAAGGCTGTGCAGCATCTCCTCTAGTGCCCTCTGCAGGTCAAATCTGATACACACACCTAGGACTTGGTAATGTTGTTGCTTTATGAAGAGCTTTTATGAGGAGAGGCAGAGAGGGCCAACCTGGAGATCATATATCAGAGCATGGAGATGCCATATGGCTAACACAGCTCTGTCCCTTTGGTAAATCAGTTCTAATCTGTTCTATTCACAAGTGACAGTGAAGTCATCAGTTTCTTCTTCGGGCCGTTGCATTTTAAAGATGTAACCACTGATATGTCATTGCCAAATGACTTATACTGTACTATACTATAATGTTCACACTCTACTGTAGATGGCAGCTTCATTACATTTTGAGCAGAGAACCAAAAAACAGCCATTACTCCAACATTGGATTATCTTATTTGTGGTAAAGTGATGAAATGCAACTTAAGTTAATCTAAAGTGAAATAATTTAGGTTTTGGGTTTGGACCGCTCTACATGATAGGACCACGTGCTTACATGATAAACCAGCACCCAGTTGATGCTGTTTTTGTGGCTGCGTTAGTGTTAAACAAATCTGCAGGTAGTCAAATCAGCAAAAACAACAAAACCCGGGCTTTTGGCACCAGCAGTTGCCCGCTTTGCCCCACTGATAAAGTGGCCTTGAGCAGAGGCTGCTAATGGTCTCACGAGTTGTGTCATTACGGTAATTACACTGCCGTAAAATTAACTCACAAAGAATTCATTGATGTCTCTTTTCTCTCTTTTGGAACTGCCAGTATGTCTGCCTTTAGTGCAGGTTGCTGACAGATATCAAGGTCTGTGGCGACATTATCTCCCCGTCACGAAAGCTCATTTGACTTTCAGTTCACTCTTCTCTGCGTTTCACACAGCGAAACAAGAGGACACCGGAAGAGATGATTCAGTACCTCTCCACTCACACCACCCATCTGGAGTGTTTTATAGATTGTCCGGTCTTTACAACCTCACATATGGTTTATGTAGACATGGTGCTGCAGAGTGGAAAGATTACGGAGTGGCTCAAATGATTTGAGAAAACAGGATAAATAAAGAAATATATGGACTCACTGAGCCAGTTGTAACAACCAAATATGACCTTTTGCAGTTTGAGAAAACTAGTTGGCAAGTGAGCGGGTGTCTAAGAACGAGTCTATCTTGTACAAGTACAAATGCAAACGTGACCAAACCAACCTGAGCAATGACAGTTTAAAATCCACTTTTATATAGTTTACAGCCTTAAGGAACCTTACAGCAGTTCAAATGAACACATCTGGAACATGTCGGGTGGTGCTGATGGAGGTGTTTGAGTTCATCTGACAGGGTTCGTCTTGTGTGTATGACAAAGCTCAATTGTGAGCCTTTTGTTCTTGAGTGCTTCAGCTTTTATCCTTTGTTAAAGGAGATTTTGTTTAGTCAGGTTATGCTGCAGGACTAATACACTGTCACACCAGCGGATCGTCGTGAGCCTTTGGGGGATTTGTTGACAGTCAGGTTGCCATGGCATCCTGTGGTTTCTCCTCCACTGGCCAGCCTGCTGTAATGTGAAACCTCAAGAGGGCAGCAATTTCCAGCTAATCTGAAATACATCACTCGCCCTAAAAACAATTTCCATGCTTCCTCAGGAGAAGGTGGTGGATGTGCTGTGAGGAAACATAAAAAGGTGCAGCAGCTTAACTTTCCATTTACTATATTTGAAGAGCCTGTTCTCCAGAGGGTGTGTGGAGGCACTGCCCTCCTCTTCAACATCTGCAGCCTAAACGGCGTCCTCTGGCTTCCTCTGCCTTCCTGTGGAAACTGGAAACTGCCGCGGCGTTCTGTTGTCGGAGCAAGATTGCTGCTCGCAGAGTACAACCAAGGGAACAAACGTCAATGAAATATTATGAACTTCCTCCTCTGCTGCAGAGACAGCAGTTATAAATAGCCGGGGTTATTTTCAGGCAACACTTGTGAGATTTACTCAGCCCTGGTCTGATCTGGTCTGGGCTGAGCCTCCATGTGGGATCTGGTTACAGGACTGCACCATAAATATACAGCAGCATGAACCTGTGAACTACAGCTTGCTCTGTCCTGCCCCACGCCCTTCGAACATAAATCTAAGTGTGTGCTTCAGTGTGTCTGTGCATGATGAGCACACAGTCAAGCAGCCACAGTCCAGCTCTCTTCCTCTGACTTCAGGAAAGCTGTGTGGGCTAAAGCTAGAGACTGTCTGCATATTCAAAATCTGATACTGTATCTGGGAATCACTGTTCAGAACACAATTTTATTTATTTATTCATGTTTATACATGTCAATTAGTTGAGCTACTCCACAGTCTTTCCACTTAACCTCGTGCTTGGCCCACAACAGCCCATAGGGTCCTTGCACCCCCTATGTCATACACCTACTTTAAGATGATACAGCAAGTTTTAGATGTGCATGATTCTGAATTAACACTTAATTATTCAAACAACATATATATGTAATATATATAAGTGCAGCCATCATGACCAAATGCTATTTTAATGACAATAATAATAAGATTAAACAGCAAGTTAATTCATTCTGAGAGCAACACAGGCTTGGTGCAGGAGGAGTGTTAGATAAACCACATTATTTCATTTCATTAGATTCAGTTCTAGTAGTTAAACCCACCCATGGTATACAGGGTGACAATAATTATCAGAATAATAATTATTATAATTGTTATATGCATAATGTCCCAGAACACAGTTAACGTGTGTGTGTGTGTGTGTGTGCCAGGTTGTTCCCAGAGTCTCTGCCCCTGTCATCTCATCATGACTCACCTTCAGTCTGTTGAAGCAAAGGAAACACGGTGACAAACACAGCACACGATACACGCAGAGTCAACAGAGGGTTCCTTTGTAATGCAGCATTATGAGGGGAAAATGACATTTGACCATCCACTCCTGTAACCTCTGAGATATTTCTCCAAGGCAACAGACAGCGAGGGAAAGGAAGGGTAATCTCCACAGTCTTAGTATAATAACAGATGTGATGATCGGGGTAGGGGAAAAGGAAAACAAGGGCTTTTAATCCCGTTCTGTGGCATGAACTTTTTCTTTGCAGTCTTGAGCAGCGTTCAGATTCCTCATCAAGGCTGTTTTTGGCATCAGGTAGATGGTATTCCTCTCAGTATTCAGACACTATAAAACAAACCACCCAATACATTAACATGAATGTCTGCAGCTGTAAATATCAGCTTACAGTTGACTGGAATTGGTGTGTTGTTGCGTGTAAAAAATTCCTCGTCTATTACCTCACTGCAAGTGATCTGATGATGTTTGTGGGCCCTGCATTGTTTCATTTCACTTTAATCCTACATTAAGCAACAACAGCGTGTTTATCTTGGAGGTGAATCATTTTCAAACTATTTGTTCTTACTTTAGAAGAGAAGTGGGTAGAGTCTGTGTCTGCTGCAGGGCTGTGGAGTGTGTGTGTGTGTGTGTGTGTGTGTGTGTGTGCGTGTCAAGGCCACAGGTTTCCTGTTGATGCCAGGCTGTCAGGAATGCCTCCAGCTGGGGTCAGAGGTCAAAGGATGTGTGTCACTGTCACTTCCCCTCTCTCACCATCGTGCCGCTCCGCACAAGTCTTTTCCACATTCACAGTGAAAGTCGGACACTCATTCATAGAATATGCAGGTTCACACCGTCGATCTGGTTTTAAATACTGTTTCTCATTTAACATGGATCCTAATTAAGATATGTTTCAAGTGAAAATTATTCTTTAATATGATTTGCCAAATAAAGCAGCATTTACACAAATATCTGGCAAGACTGTATATCATATATATGTAATATATCACCTGGCAATCTCTAAGATTTATCTTGCGACGCCTCTACATCCTCCTAAACTGAGCTCTAGGTTGGGAGCCGCTGCTCTCCAGCTGTCTTTTCTTATTCCTGATTGCCAGATTTGGCCATGTTTCACCTCAGAAACGATGATGAAATGCTGGAAACAGGCACATTGCATAATGTGCACAAGTACCTGGATGTGTTCCGCAGTGCTGACGGTGAGCAAACAGGAATGCGAGGAGGTGTCTGGAGTCAGGAAGGTCAACCAAACGACAGCTGTTTATCCGCCACAATGAAGCCGTTTACATTTTTCTGTCACAAAAACAGAGAAGTACAGCCTCGCTGTCACATTTTACCCCTTCACCCTTGAACCACCCTCGTATCAATATCGCCCCTGTGTGTGTGTGTATGCATGTGTGTGTGTGTGTGTTGAGTGTCAAGGCCCTGGTTAGTCTAGTCCTTGGGGACAGGAAGCGCACTGCGACGAGAGCACAAGTCCCTTATTTGTTTTTAGACAGCGTGTGCATACGCGTGCCTCCTGCTTGTATATCCTAAGGGAAGAGCGAGTGGGCTGCGTCATGCGCACACACCGACACACACACAGACGTCACACACACTTAATCTACTGGGTGGATACTGGGAACGTCTGAGGCAGGATGCCGGGTCTTGGAGGAAGCCCTGCTCAGAGCAGCAATGTGTGTGAGTGTGTGTGTGTGTGCGTGTGTGTGTGTGTGTGTGAGCGCTATGTTAAAAACATCGACACAGAGCCATCAATCATCCAATAGGAACGAAAGGGAAACAACAAGATGAAATAGACCAGTGATTTCTAACCAGTGGCACTTCTACCTCAGGGAGTACTTCTGCCACTGTGAGGGGGATGTGGAAAGATTGTCGGGCAGCTTAACTCATTTAAAAAAACAGAAATACAACTTGATTTATATATAGATATCCACATATTTAGTCAGCTGTAACACCTGAGCACGACATGTGTCTAAAAACAATGGAGAAACAGCTCAAGCAGTTACTTTAAGTGATGGATAAACAGTTCAAATCGTTAGCTTAAAGTAATGGATAAACTATTCAAACAGTTCACAGCTCTCAAATGCACCCCCCCTGTATTCCTGTTTACTCACACAACTAAGACTTCACATATAGTGTGATATAACATGTTCATTCAAGACAAAAATGTAGTTACCACTCCCTATGAGTACGCATACTTTTATCTTCCAATGCACACACACGCACACACGCACTTAAGTAAGACAAAAGACACATATCCTTTGCATGTGACATCCATCTCAGGACAGGCTGAGCTCCATATCCTCCCCATGATCCCTCAACTAGAGAGGCAACATCCTCTGGCTGCAGTGAGGGGAAGCTGGCCTCACTGTGACTCTCCACTCCGCTACAGGTAACACCCCAGCTGCGAATCTCTGCGCCAGTGTTTGAAACCTCCAAACACTGCTTTCCGCTTTTTGATCTTCGTGTCAGGAAGTCACATTTCTCTGTCAGGTAAGCGCTCCCGCTCGCCTGAAGACTGAAAAGCATTCCTCTTCGTCTCCACGCAGGGGAGCGTTTTATGATCTACTTGCACGGATTTCTAATGAGAGTGAAGCTCTCTGACCAGTTTTGGCTTTTCAGGCATCACTTGGCACGTTCTCCGTCTGCCTGACCTACAGATTTAGCCGCGGACTTGAGGGGAGAGGTGCAGTGTTTTTGCCACTGCTGCCAAAGTGTGAGAGGAACAACCAGGACCAAACAAGACGGCCTCACTTTAAGAAAGCGGGCAGAACAAACAGAAGAGGGAACAATGATGGAATTGAGGATCCAGTTGATCCCGACAGGGGAAATCATCCTTCCTCCGGGGAAGAACGGAGAAAACTACTGCCACAACTGCAAGGTCAGTTCACACACTGTGGCCAGGTCTGAGGCCAGATCTGGAGTCAGATTTTTCCACTCGTCCTTCATTCCGATGGGTTTTATGCAGCTCAGTGGGTAGAAATAGATGCTGACACAGCTGAGGTTATAGGGTTCATCTCCCACAGGGATGAGGTTGAGAAACATTTACATATTTTAAGAACTGTAATTTCCTTCAGTGTATACCGTCTGTCATGTAAATTATATTGATAAATCAGACCAGCTGTGGTTAGTAAATAAGTTTAAATCCCGCTGGCCTCTGAGCAGTGCTCTCAGAATTATAAGAAGCATTACTCATAGTTAATTATACATGTAAAAATGGGCTGCCTCTGTGGACTTCTACTCATACAGAAGGTGATATAAACACTTTATTGATGAATAAGATGGGATTATGCAAAGTCAGTATCAATGCAACATAGCTAGACTTGACATATCTCAGTACAGTGAGTACATGCCAGCAGTCCTTGCTTATCGAGTCAGATAAGAGCCCTCTTTAGATAAAGCTCACAAAACATAATTATCAATTAATATTCCAGATTAAAGTTGTCTTCCCTGCAGCACTGTGTGTGATGCACAATGCACTCTGACAACTTCCTGTCACAGCAAGACATTTTCAGTGATGGTACAATTGAGTTTCAGAGCAGAAAAATGTTTAAAATCCCATCGCATGACTTATAGAGGTGACATATTGGGTCAATATTTATGTAGAAGAAGCAGAGATACTGATTTCTCCACCAACTGTAGCCTCGACAGACCAGAATCCAATGCAGCCACACAGAATGTTGCATTTTAAAGCTGCTACAATCAATATTTTTATATTGACCATGGGATCAAATCGCGCATGATGTGAAAAGGGTTGCTCATAGTGACGAACCCGCAGAGACTTATCTCTACTCGGCGCCTCTCCTCAGCTCTACAGAGTGTTTATGCATTTAGAATCTGTTTTGGTTGTGAGGCCAGCAACTTTATTGTGTTGCTTCCTTCTCAGCGCTCTCAACAGCAACCCGCTGTTTTAAGCAACGAAAGCTAGAAATCCACTGTGCACTCCACAGGCAGGAGACCACTTAGCAGCTGAAGAGCTAGATTTCTCCAACAGAAGTTAGTGGAGACCAAAAGCAGAGCTAAAAAGAGCATGAAGAATACAAGACTTGTTCCTAATGAATGCTATTGTTGTTCTGTGTCTGCTGGATGTGTGAGTCAGCAGCAGTTTGCTAACAGGGGCAAGGTCGCCATATCAACTTGAGACTTGATAATATGTCAGCGTTGTGTTTACAGCTGGTCTCTGCTGTCCCTAAGAGGGCAAAAAAATCAGTAATTGCAGCTTTGCCCAAACTGCCGACAAGGTGATTCCCACATCACTAGCATTAACGGAAAGCTGGAGTTGGTTCACAGGGATTCTGGGAAATGTGGGAAATTATTTTATTTTATTATCATAATTTAGGCACTTCTACTCTGTGGTTTTAGAGGACGTTCATAAAGGCTGAGAAAATAACCCTGATGATGTCATCGGGGTTATCTCAGTTTGAGTCTTGAGACAATACATTTTTAACAAAAAGCTTGTATTACATACCGGGGGCATTTACCAAGCAGGTAGTGTTGCATCCTGGGACATATAGGATGCAGTGTTTTGACGCTTGACCCATACAAGGGATAAAAGTCAGGATATCTCAGCCTCCCCTGCCTTGATTTTGACCTTTCCTTCTTCTACATCTGTTATGGAAGTTAGGATTTCCTTATTTTGAATCATGGGAATATTGTTGCCCTGTTTCGGTTTGACATGTGTTACATACTTGATGTTGATGTCCAAAGGTAGTAATAAAGACAGCTGATGTCTAATATCTCTATATATAGCAGCTAAGGAATGAAGGGTGTGGGCTTTTTAAAATCAATCTTACTATGGTATAAAGCACCATTCGGTACAGTGAGGCGTGGGCTGACGCAGGATTACGATGTATAGTAAGAGGAATGTGGTGTGGTTGACGCAGCCTGCTGCGTGCTGGTCAGTGATGATTAGGGAGGTGTGGAATGTACTGTAGCCTGGACGGGAGGAAACGACAAAGACATTCCAGGACACGGCTTCATTTTTTCCCCTTCTCACATTCCTCCAAGGTCAAATCACCCTGCATCTCTGGATGTGTGTGAAAGGTGTGTGTGTCAGGGTTATTAATGGTTCACCCAGCTCTGACCAAGACCCTGTAACCTATGCGTGTCATTTGGCATCAAACAAGTGTAACCTTCATATATTGACTAGCTGTCTGTGGACACTGACTGATGTAATCACGCAGGGACACGTGAATGACGAGCTTTCTTCTCCCCGTATGATACAATAAAATACATTTCAACAACAATCTAAAGTCAGGAGACGTTCTGCTAGGTTAGACAAAGAAAATGTTGTGGAGATAATTGGCTCTGAAACAAATGAAAAGTATGGATGTGTGGCCGAGTTATCGCACTGTTTCCTGGTTTTGATTCTAAAGAAGTGGAGTGAGGAGGGAGAAGGGTTGGGGGTGGGGGGTCAGCATCACAACCGACCTTTCCGTCCAGCCTGTCTGTCTAACATTGCCTTGTCAACAGGATACAACCTGTGCGTGTGTGTGTGTGTGTGTGTGTGTGTGTGTGTGTGTCAGTGAATGCCACTGGGTGTGGGCCGTTCGAGGCTGAATCGATCACTCCCCCCTCTGGCAGTGCAGCCATATTACAGTCCAGCTCTGGCATTGACAGCCATCCGACAGGCTGGTTGAGGTCACCTTCACTGGGGCACATGTTACATACCTCTGCAATAATATCATCAAAAACAGAGAGGCTGTTGAGGAGTGTTTTCTGTCTTACTTGACATGGCGGACACAGTACACTGAACTCCCAAACGTTGTTTTGTGAGGGAGCCAAAACAGCTGCAGGCTACCAAAGCTGTGAATACATCTGAGGAATCTGAGTCACGACCACCCTTTAGCTTCAGGTTAAACAAAAGGTTTGCATTCTACAATGTAAATTTTATAGGCTAATTTTAGTATTTTTAGACTTATTATTTTGAAATTTGACTCTTTCAGGCCAACAAAAATAAAAAAGAATAAATAATTCAGTAGAACTTTTAGCATCCTTCTGCACACTGCAGTCGACCAGAGGTTCAGCTGGTTCTTTCACTGATAATTCTGAGGAATGAAATAACATTAAAAGGGAAACGTTTCATAGGCTGGGACTGCTTTTGCTTCCATAACTTCTTCTCTCAGACTAATGGAAAGAAAACATAAAAATACACATTTAGGTTTTCGTCTGACTTGAAATGAACATATTTTTAATAGATAACATGATTTGCATATTCAAATATCCAATTTCAGAAAACTGGGATCACAAAAAATAATTGTCTTAATATAAGTATATAAGCATCTATTTTTACGCTACCAAGTATTTATTGTCAAAAGATTATGGAATTTTAGAAGGCTACATCTTTAAAGGCTGTTTTCTCACAAACTGAGCCAGGAATCTCCACTTTAGCAGAGCAGCAATTACATACACTAAACGCCCCAGTTTTTGTGTTCTGAGGGTTTTTACAGAGGGTTTGTTCATGTATCATTCATAGTCTGACTTATATAACATTTTATTCCTAAAAACAAGGCAAGAATTTATTTAAAAAAAACTTATGGAGTGATAAAAAGAGATATTCAAAACTCCCTCTATAAAATCCTTTGACTTTAATAAGAATTTTGAACCGGGCTTTATGTTCAGATTTCCGTTCTGAACGTGTATGCAAATGAGCACACATTTAATTAGATATTTAACATGTTCGTCTCACCGTCATGTTTATAACAGGCTCGTAACGCAGTTTGCACGAGTTTGCTTCCTGGTGGAGGAGGCTCTGCTCCGCCTGCTGTGTGTGGAGGTGCAGTGGCGGCCTCGGGGACAGCAGAGGGTACGAGAACTCTTTGAAACTGACACCAGCAGCTATGAGAGCAGTCTGAAGCAGCCGTGGTGTTTGATAATGCTACTGTGGTGTAATATACAGCTCAATTATTCCTGCATCGAAGAGAAAGATGGCGGCAGCGCCGAACTCCATTCAAATATCTGGCTATTTTAGTGCTGTTTGCCGCTCGTGCGCTGCCTGGATTTCTCAGTCAGCGGTCGCAGTCACGTGCTCAAGTTGAGTTTGTTTTCAAAAAGTGCTGATTTTTTTTCCCCCCGCGTGCATTTCAGTGATTGGTTTAGGGCACTAACTTGAGCTCAGGTGCGTCAGTTTGCGGATTAATATTAAAGAAAACATATGTCTACATTTTGAAGTACACGTTGGCGTCAGAGGTAAGGTGGTTGTGTATTATTCCACACTGGCCCTGCGCAAAGGGCCCGGTACGCCATGGTTTATCCAACCACGGCACATTATTTTTACAGGACCACTCAAACTATGTGGAGGATAAAGAGACCTGAACACAGCTGCGTTTTGTCCATTAGGCAAGAATGTCTGTCTGCCATGAGGTGACGGCACGGTGCGTGGCTAAAATAAACCGTATCACTCATGCAGAAGCTGCGGGGTGGGCTCCCTTCTTGGTGGACTTCCTGGTAATACAAGGCTGTGCCACCCTTCAGTGACAGAGAAGGAAGGGGGAAATTAGCACACCACTCCCACGGGGGGTTTAGGGGAACTGAGTCCCGACAAAACCGAAAACTTGTCAGTTTTTTTCATATGAACACGATGAGCTGTCCTTTCACCGCTGAGATATTAGATATGACTGATTGAGTGAGTACACCGCTGAACCACTAGAGGAGGTGAAGCCCTGTGCTGGGGCTGCAGTGTGGGAGACACAGTGGGAGCGTAGATCCGAACTGGGAGTGGTGGGAGGGTCCGGAGGAACCCGGCAGAGTCCGCGCTGTACTGTACGTTACCTACGTTACTAGTCTGACTGAGTGACCGGGCTGACACTCTCACAGCGGGACTGAGCCAAACATCTCTACTGTCACTCTGGACGAGGAGAAGTCAGTCTGAGGAGAGAGACGACCACACCGTTTTTAAACTCGGCTGTTTCAAGGTACGTTTTTATCAGTAACTTACCAACGCTTAACAAACGTCTGCTTTCGGCGCATTCTTCCAGCGTTACTGTACCGCTAACTGCGGCTGACTTTCGTTCACGCAAAACGTAACTCACAATGGCAGGGCTGCTGTAGCAGTCACGCTCGTGACATTCGTGAAGTTTTATGCAGAGTATTTCGTGACATTGCAGCGTGCTTGAGAAAGTGGGTGGAAAGCCTTGGTGCGTGCCATATGGAGGAAGCGCCATGCCAAATGTCAGTCAAAAATGGGGCAATTTAATGCTGCGCAGCCTGTTGGCATCTCAGTTACTCGGTAAAATACACATTAAGTCCTGTGATAAATCAGTGGGAGCCACTTCTCAGTTCTGCATCTGTTCAACAAGCCAGTTTCCTGTAACTTTGACAATATTTAACTTAAGCGTTCACACTCGACATCTTCACCGCTAACTTGCTCCAGTCTCCACTGCCAACATGTTGAATTGTGGTGCCACAGCTAGCTAACGTTAGGTGAAGAGGTTGAAAACTTCGGTCGTGTATGTAATGGGTGCATGCGGTTTGCAGAATAAATGCTAGCTAGTATTTCAGAGTATGTGCTCCTGTTGGGCTATCGTTGGCCAGTAGTGCTAAGAAGCGCAAAGAAAATGTAGCTATATTTTGAATGAGGTTTGGTTCAACTTTCTTGTACGTGTCAGTTAGCGTCACTTACAGAGCCAATGAACTGGCTGACTTTCCTTGAAGGCAGTGTTGTGAACTTTCAGCCACGTACTGGTTTGGCGTGGAGCCTACAACTCGAAATCCCTCAGGTTGGGGTTGTCTTTTTATAGACGCCAGACAGACATAGATTAAGACAGTTAACTAAATAGCTAACCGCACGGCCTGTGACACCTGTGAGTTCAAAGCTGCTGTGAACTTACTGCATGGAGCCGTCAGGAGGCAGCGAGACATGTGTTGCTCCTGAATGCAACATAAGCCATAATCAGTGCTGAGGTAAATGAATGACTGCTAACCATTCCCATCATATCAGCCTCTAACATGAGGACTGATTTCACTAAAATGCCAAATTCCCATTCAACATTGCTCAGTTTGATTGAACTGTATACTGTATTGTTAGTGTAAATCTTTGTCAGCTGTCCGGCTTTGGCTGAGAAAGTGTCTGCAGTGAAGGCTTTGCCAACATGCCTCTCCACCTGTTGTACTAATGTGTGTGCTTTGTACATAATGTAAACAAGCAGGAAGCACCTGGCACAAGATGCATCCTGTTCATGCCATGTATGTTCAACATGACAATGTACAATGTAAATGAACAAGAAACCTCATCTAATGTTTGGATCCATCCTTGTGGGATCCCGTAACTGAAAAATATGGGATTGGTAGATTATTTTGTCATTCAGGTTTTCTCACAACTCTCTAGTTGGTCTGATCTGTTTTGGCCTTATAATCTACTGGTCTCCATCCTGATAATGAAGGTGATTACCCACTCAAAAGGCAAAATGGCCTTGTACTGTATATTAGGAAGATTCACATGAAGATTGAAACCAGAAGAGAGAAGTGTAGAGAAATCAGCAGCAGGCGTATTCCTCAGTGGTCAAGCTGCTTCGAGCAGCTGACCTGTTGCTTGAAGGTCACCTGGAGGGCAGGACCTCCCAGCATTCACTGGCTGGCTGCAGCTGCTACTAACTTGATTGTCACTGTGCTGTAAATTTGATCTAAGGTCCTTTTAAATGACAGTGTGTTGTTGGAGAGGATTGGTTTTGAAGCAAGGCTGCAGAGTAGCAAAGACAGCTGTGTTGCAGTGTTCATTTTCAACTGTAATGCACAAGTCTAATTTCAGAACAGTTAGACCTGTGCATTACAGCATTTTCTCCTACAAGCCACCGAGGCTTGTAGGAGAAAATGCAAAGTGTTCAGCATGCATAGTCTGCACAATTATCCAACTTGGCACAAAGCACATGTCGATGTGCTGTTGTCAATACATTTTTCCAAAGCAGTTTCCCCTGTTGTATACTCCCTGGTGAGATTTATTTAGCTGCATTTTCCATTGGACTGATGTGGTGCAGATGCTTTAAGGAAGATTTTTCCCTCACTGCTTTGCTGCAAGCCTTTTTTTAATCTTGATGGGCTGGGTTTCTAGTGATATTTCTGGTTTGTGGCTGTGACAGAATTGTGGTGAGAGTGGTGTTGGGTGGTGTGGGGTTAGAATGAGCTTTTACCCCAAATGTCAGCCTGTTTCTGCATGGTTAGGCATTTTCCCTTTGGCTCTGTATACTTATGTAAGAAAAGACACATGGCTTGTGAAATGGTTTTGTATGTATTTGACATGATTTAGATAATGTTAGAATGATCAAACATCTTTTGCCCATTTAAAATTTTATTTCGTCCTGTTCAGCCTCTAAGGTTTCACAGATCGAGGAGACCGTTGGTGTATTTGTCCTGGCTTGCTGTTTAACCATTTATCTGATCAAATCCCAGTCTGACTTTGCCCCCATTGTTATCTTTGTTAGTAGATTCCTTAATGGCAGGCTCCTCATCTTTCAGATTCAGTAGTAGTAGTAGTAGTAGTATTCACGGACTGCTGAAGTAATGAATCAGTAAAATACATCATAGTGAAATCGAATGTGCAAGGGGATCCCAAGAACTTTACCATGGATTGACTTTTGAGAACCAGTGCTTTTTTTTTTTTTTGGCGGATATATGACCTCCCATTGACAGGGTGAAGGTTTTCCTGGTCATGTAATATCTGGGATCCTGGGAGGAACTCAAAGGATACACCTGACTGCCTGGTTGTTAGCCAGACCTCCAACATCACCTCTACAACAGGAAAGACTCTCAAGCATACATATGTACTCACAGACACATGTAGTTATAGGAAATACTCGATGGGGGATTTCCACTTTTAAGACCTCTTAATTTGAACCTGTCACATCAAACTTGTGGACATTGATAAATAGCATGGCCTCCACAGATACACTCATGCTGAAGGAAGTTTACACCACACACAAATGAAAGAAACGGGCAAAACACTCTGCCACCACCACAAAGCCTGGGATTCAGTTCCAAGAAGAGAAGTGGTATGTCTGGCTTGGCAACTGGCACAACAGTCAGGGTTGGGAAGCCGGTGAGGGATCATGAACTTGCAACAAGTCAGTTCTACTTGTTGGCTGGGCTGCTTGCACTAAAGTGGTTTGGATTTTTGAATGGCTTTAATAAACACGATAACATGTTAATCAGTGCACTTAAGAGTGCCTGTAAGATGATTTTTGTTATCGTTGGTCAGCACCAGGCTAGCTGTTTCCCCCCAATTGCAGTCTTTATGCTATGATAATCTAAACTAACCTGCTGCTGGCTGTAGCTTCATAGTTAGCATACAGACACAAGAATGTTATTAATCCTCTCATGAGAAAGTGAATAGGTGTATTTCCTATTCCTTGAGTATGCAATGTACAGTATATTATTTTAATGGAGAAGTGAGAGAGCAGGGAGGAACAGGAGAAAAGTGGTGATATAGACCAAATGACTGCTAAGTTGCACAACGTTATGTATAAGTTCAGTCAATGGTCATACAGCTGTGCCTTGTCAAACACATTAGGCTAGATATTCCTAGTCTAAACCCGGCATCTGTGAGTACAGTATAAACCCAAGCATTAAGATATGGTCAGGGCTTTGGACATGTTGCTCTGATAACATTAAACACAGATATCACTCTAGACTATGCCAGGAATTGAACAGATAAGGTCCAAATGCAACAACGTTTCCAACTCAGAGTGGATTCATGGCCTTTATACTTATTTCTTAAGACATGGGCCAACATGGATTACAGAAGGAAAAATCAGATTTATGTCTAAGACTGATGATGTTAAAAATGAAAAATCAAAGATCAGGTTAAGTGATAATTACATTGAGTGAAGAAAACAAGCTTCAGTTGGTAATGTTGGTGGTATGTGCGGCAGGTTGTTTATTTATTGACTGCTGCTGATAGAGACTGCGAGTATATGGGAAGTTGAGTCAGACATCAGGATGGGAATGTTCTGGAGACACTCGATGTGAATTACTATTGATCTGGGCTTAGCCAGACAGACAGCAAGAGACACAGAGATGAGGTAGCATTAAGAGCGTGTTTCACCATTTGAGCTTGTGTTTATCTTAACCAGAGCTATAGTGGAGCTTTGTATCACCTTTTTTGTTTTTTAGTGTGCCTCCATCTTTTCAAAGCTAGTGTTGGCTTTCACATTCAGCGTCATGGTAGTGGCACGTTTAGAAGCTGCAAGCATTAGAAATATAATTGGAAGTGTAAAATCTGAAAGTAATGAACAGAGTATTCAGGGCAGGGTTTTACGATGATGATTTTTCAGTTACATTTGATTTATTGAAATTTTGGATTGTCTGTATCTGTGTTAGCCACGATTGATGTATGGCACTTACTGCAGCTCCACTTTGCAGCTTTAAGTGTCTCATGTGGCAGAGAGCTACAGAGTGTGTTTTTATATAAAGTAAGAAGTGTTTGTAGTATAAAGGAAGTAATGAGGGTATGTGTCTGGCAGAGATTCAGACTATGTGTTACCTGTGTGCTGATGAGTCACAGTCTTGGAAGGTGTGTGTACAGTATGTGTGTGCCTGGTTAGTTTTAGCCTGCTCCTTTGGGCAGCTGCTCTAGCTTTTCCATGCGACTCTTTCCCAAGTCCCAAAGCTAGCCCAGCGGTAGAGTGAGCCCCGCCCTGCTGGGAATAAACGTTATGAGTGACTGGATCCTGCTTCTCCTCAGTATTACGGCCGTGACTGCTGTGGGACTGGAAACCAGGCTGGAAGTGAGTCAAAATCCACACCAGCTTCACTGCCATTTTTGTACATCCAGTGTGACTGCAGGGGCTGGGAAGTCCTCAAATGACTTGGATATGAATGCTTATGACGAGGGCTTTAAAAACATTTAGTAATGTCCTGCATTTTTTTCATTTCCTTGCAGTTCAGATTGCTTTGACGTGATGAAAATGTTGTGGAACACAAACATACAATACACTGGAAGTCGTGCAAGGGATTTAACCATAGTTAAGACACTAGTATACATGAATTTGTTCTTGTGGCTTTTGAGTGAGAGCTGCATGTATTTTTGCTCATGCATGCAAAGGAACCTTTGAAGGACATTTTTAATTTATCCACTGTCCATTTCTTTGACTGCCTTCATCCTTCATTCTAGTCTGACCAGATGAAATCAGTGTCAGCTGAGGACAGAACTGCTCATTCATGTTTACTTACCACAGTGCTGACTAGCTCACTTGGTAATCCTGTTCCATTCTACACGCTCACACGCACACACCCTCATTCAGATTAACCAGATAATACAAGACATCTGGTAATCCAATTTCAACTGCTCTTGCACATCTTCAGGCCAGAAGGAGAGTAGCCCTGTGTGAGCTTGTGTGTGTGGTGGAACGTGTGTGCCTAAACTTCTGGACCTGTTTAGGGGATGTTCTGTTGAATAGGTTCATTTAATCCTGTCGTAACATTTTGGGTGTTTACCAGTACGTTAGAACACCTGAGAAGGACTACAAAGTACCACCCTTTAATTTTCAACAAACCTATTGGACATTACTTGAGCCGTTAACCCCATGCACAATAATAATCTGTGATGTTTATTTGAATACCAAACATTAATGTGAGTCATTGTATTCCAGCCCTGCCTCCCCCACACACACAGAAGGTAGGTGGCCTAAGGAATAAAAGCCCCACTCTCCTCATCACTGTAGTGTGTAAAGTAAACTGTGTATACCATCCCAAAAATAGACCTATGACCCTAGTAAATGTACCTTTTTAGCAAGCAAAATATCATGACCACCTTCAGTAAAGGAGCTAACGTGCCCTCCATGAAGGCTCTGCATTCACCTGTTAAGCATCTTGTATGTTTTGTATAATCAGTGTACACTCAGTGATCATCCATCCTCTGTGACCATCCATCCCTGTAATCATGACAAACTGACCTGAGCCCTCTGGATCCTCTGCTGTATCATAACTGTAATTAAGTCAGCTCCTCTCCTGTGTACCTGTGATTTTCCAACTGCTTCCTAACTACAATGTCAGCGTTGAGCCACACCCACTTACTCTGTTTGCTGTGATATGACACCAAAGGCAAATCTCGGTGTTTGTCGAGACAGTGGTGCCTATGGCGGGTCACAGTTTGTGTGTGTTCAGGTGGGATTGATGCAAAAATCTGGAGCACATTGGAACATTTTCCGGTCAGTCCTACTCAAGCAGAATTCAACAGGTGGAAATAATCACCAAGTAAATGCCCCTTTTAAACTTGGATAAACTCTAGTTTTACTATATTTCACTAACTCCATATGCTACATTTGTATTCAGTGTGTTCAAATGGAAAAGATGAGAATGAGGGGGAAGTGGAGATAATGATGCATGTTTGCATTGGGAGAAACTGGAATCTGAAGACATGGGAAAGAAATGGTTGGACTGTGATTAATAGCATAAAATGAGCTTGATGGCTTGACTTAAATTCCATTCAAACATTGTTTACTTTGTGCTGAGAGTGGCTAATAGCTGCCTTATAGGGAAAGTTCCAGCTGGAGCAGTTTCGGACTTCGACCTTTAGGATGTTTAATGTACTTGAATGTAATGTAATGTTTCGCACAGTATATTGTCAGGCTAGTCTGTTACCGTGTGTATTAGTTTTTTAATAGTATTTTGGCCATGCATCCATAACTACACATTTTCTACTTGGATCAACATTTACTACACAGGGTGCTAGAACACATCTTTGTAAAACAGACAGTGCTAGGCTTGGTTCATTAGGGGCTATTGTAGCTGGCAAGCTAACTGCTAGCACACTAGCAATGCAGGAACATGCTAGCACTAGTCAGTCACAGCCGTCCAAACTTCTTTCATTTTCTCTTTACTGAACTTCCCCTGGTGTTTGGTTCTGTACATCATTTCATTCAGTAGAGAGTTACTGAAGAGGCATTAAAGTTCTCCAACTAGTTGGTTGATAACTGTCAGGTAGCAAGCTTGTTAGCTCAGTCGCTAATGGGACGTAGCTGACAGTTTATTTTAGAGACATATTTGTACCATCGAGTCCTGTTTCATAACTGTTTAAGAACCAGTCCTGTTTTTGTGGAGCAGTTTTCAAAAATCATGATGGTGCAAAACAGCTAGTAAACTGTGATAGCTTCCTCTATTTTGTGCTCTCTTGCTCTCCATTCCCTCAAAAGTCAGCTTCATCAAGATGGCTTGTTATTCATGAAAGTTAAGTTTTCAATGTGCAGATTTACATTCCCCCTGTGAGTGATTGCCCTGATTTTGCCATGAAACTGAGCCATTTCAAACATTGGTGTGACTGGGCTTTTAGTCCATCAATAAAACATTGATGTCAGGTTAAAAAATTCATCATATTGTGCTTATTACCAAAAGATCGACAAATAGGGTTTTTGAAATGGGACATTTATTGCAGAGAATCCTCCTGCAGGACAGCAGGGGTTGTCTAAATGGGCAGTGTACGGTATTAGCAGAAAGAAGCTGTGTGCTCGTGTGTTTTCCACAGCCTTGACTGTGGTGACAATACGGCAAACATCCTTGGTTAAGGCTTCCTCTTTCACTCTGTACCTTTTGTTAACCTTTAACTAGATCTTTCCGTGGAGCTTTGATAATGTCAGTTCTGTGCGAGGGGAGGGGGTTGAGAAGAAGGAGGACAGTCACATGAAGGCAGAGTACGAGCTGGTGGAGTAGGAGGTGGAATGTGGGAAATGGCAGAAAAAGTGGTGGTGGTATAAATAACTTGAGTGTTGTGAGGTCGAGAGAAGAAAAAGTAAATGTGGCATGAAAGCATAGCTAGATACCAGCAGAGAGAAAGCAAAAAAGAAGGCAGCCTGTGGAGTCTGAAGGAATGCAAACACAGTCGATGAATGAGATTAAGAGCGCTGGTACAAACCAGGCTTTGACTGATACAGTCATCTGATGGCCGAAACTGACCTGAGCAATGTTCACTGCCTCCTTTGCTTTACCTGCTCATTGCTATTGAAGGTGAGAGTGTGCAGACGTACCCTGGACCTCCTGGACAAGGATATTTTATACATGTAGCCTATTTATGTGCGTTCTCTATCTCATGTGTTTAATGCTGCCGATGTTTTACTGTAAGGCACACTGAGTTTATGAAATACAGTCCATGCTGCCATGTGAAACCCTTATCAGACCACTCTCCCACTCACTTGCTGTCCCTCTTTATATGCTGCATTGCCCCCCTGTGAATGCTGCACTCTCTGGGTTAGGAGGTTAATGTTCACCTATATTGCAATAACTTTCCATGGGCGCAGTGTCCAATTTGAACTGTGAAAGCCTGACAGTATCTGTAAGTGTGTAGGGCTTCCTCGGGTGTTGAAAGTCTCAATGTGTCAATCTTATCTTAAGATTTGATACGGTTAAGGAGTCATAAATTCAGTGCCTTCTGCCGTTTTCTTGGTGCGCTACTTTGTCAAGAAGTATAGCCACTACTTTGAACTTTTGAATTTGATACTGGGAACGCCGTGGTTACATAGTCAGCATGTTAAACCCAGAGACTACCAGGATATCCCAGTTGTTTCCTAATTAATGTATTTTTATCCTCAGCACAGCTGTGACTCGCATACCTCCTGAACACAAATAATCAAAGCTCACTATCTAACATACCACAGCAGCCCCGCCCAGTCTAAATATGACGAGTGGTTAGATGGTTGTGTGTGTGTGAGAGAGAGAGAGGGAGTCTTCTGCTGTTTTAAAGTGAGAGTAGGAATAACTGTTGTTTTAGATCAGTTCACAGTGTGGTGAAATTGTTGCCCGTGTGTCACTGGGCTGAACTTATCTACCTGAATTTGAATGGTATTTTTATGCTATCGTAAACCACTTGTCCTGTGCCCTAAGAAACCACGATGGGGACATTTATATTATTTTGATTTCATGATGCCGCACCCTAGTTATGCATTAAGTCGTGTTATTATTAATCAGTCTATTTGTACATATGTTGTCAGTCACGTTGTCACAGCTTTTTTTTGGAATACTAGTTTTCGTAATCAGTGGCAAAAATTCAACATACTTTGTTCACCATTTTAACAACAATAACCGCACTTCTTATGAATATTCAGTCAGTATGATTATTGCAAACATTAGATTTTCATAGTCAAATAGTCATTGTTCATTCAAGCCATTAGTTGACTAGTTGTTGCATGTTTAAGATATTAATTTAATTATTTAAATCTAGATTTTTGGGGGCATCACAATATGGTTTGATTTCCAGCACCTACCTTAAGTGATTGATTTAATGCATCAGGCGCACATCACAAATAAAACACACTGAATAAGTTGGTCACAAACAGATCCACGCCGGCCTTTGGCTGAATGCTGAAATGCTCATGGTGGATCCTCCAGCAGTGACTTCTATGTTTGATGTACTGCTGAGGAACTTCTTCCTCCGGTAAGGCTTGTGAGGTCTTTCCGCTGTTTCTGACCATTTCTGTCACAGCTGTGGCTGCAGAGCCTCCTTCAGCACAAATGAGAGAGACTGGGAGGACTGGTTATAGTGGGACAGAGAGGCTTAGAGGACTGGTTGTAGTGGGACTATAGTGGGACAGACAGTCTGAGAGGACTGGTTATGATATGACCTGGGAATGATCAAGAAACCAAGAGCAGATAATTGTGGACTTGTGCGGTGCACAAGGCTCAGAGAATGATGTTCAGACAGGTGAGTACATCCAATGGGTTGCCTAGCAACGCAGCATTTTGTGTGTGCACTGTGGTGTGTAAAAACTGTGCAGCTCTCTTTGCTTTAATATGTGTGTTTGTGGCAACAGTCGCTGTGGACTTACAGTACCACGCTTACAGTAGCACAGGTGTGGGACAGAGGCTGGCATCATTTCAAACGTACCCATTGTTTACACCAAGTGTCATCCACACATGGCCCCCCGGCCCACACTCAGCCACTCAGTAATGCCTCCCTGTCTCTATGTTTGCCTCTCAGCCTCAGGAGACACTAGTGATGCCTGGCAGCACGTTACATTTCATCATTATCATGGGCATGGCTTGAGGGAAGGTGTGTGTGTGTCAGTGCACACTTGTAGATGAAAATCAGAAGTACAATGATAGTTTCAATTGGAGCATGGATTTAGCTGAATGTTTGGAAATGCTGAATTATGGATGATCTTCTTAGCATAGTGCAATGGACATGTGTATGTTTGCGTCCTCAGAGCAGTTGTGTGTATATTGTCTGACTCGGCAGCCCAACCTTTGGTGATAAATCTCTAAGGAGAAGATTCCAGAGATGTTGCAATGAACTTTGTGTGACCAAATTGCTGAGCTATCCTCCTGAGTAGGGAGAGGCTCTGTGTTAAGTTACTTTCTCCAGAGATTCCTCTGAGTTCAAGCCGTTCACACATAAATTCCCATCCATTTGTCAGGTTTAATGTAGGTGGATGCTGACGTGCCAACAGCATTTTAATGAGAAACCGATGGCCTCCGAGGAGCCATTTTTCCAAACTGTCGCACTTCCTTTCAAATCTTTTATTTCTCTGAAACATTTTTCCACATTTCCACCAAATACCCCTCCTGCCCTCTATTTCCCCCGTGTGCTTCATTCATTACCTGTGTATAGACAGCTGGGCACTTTAATTACTCTGCTATATGTTTATATGTATAAATTTATGTATATGTGTGTGTGTGTGTGTGTGTGTTTGTGTGCAAGCATATACAAGCAGTGGGTTCAGCTGTAGATGCCAGTTGAGGGGATTGCTACAGTCCTGGCCTGTTGCATTAAGATGCAAAAAGAAGACGGCCGCTGAATTAAAAGTGAAAGCTATTAAATCTTTTTATGAAGAGGCATAAGACGCAGAAGAAGAATTGAGGCCCAAGTAGGTAGAATAACAATTGTTCCAAAATGCAGTATTTGGAGGAGTGTGTGTTTGTTCTAGTCATCTGGTGTTGTTTTGTCCCACGCCTCAGCTGTTGTTAATGTCTAATCAGCAAAGAGGAAGTGCTTGGTGTAAACAGGAAATTCAATGTTTGGAAATATAGCAGCTTACTTCAAGCTGTTATAATGCCGTGGACTGGATGCATGTTGAGAGGCACAAATTTCTTGCAGTCAGTCAAATCAGATGAAATACTTCCGTATTTACTTCAATCCAAGCATTATTGGTTGCAGTGTTGTTTGGTGGGTCGACTCACGACTGTACAAGGTAATGAGACAAGAGACGGAAGAGAGGAGGAAGAGGAAGGGGGAGGAGGAAGATGCTAAATTGCGTTCTTTGAGGGTAGGTAGGGAGGGTATTTTTAGTTTGAAGTTGCTTAATATGAGTTAATAGTTTTGTGTCCGTATTTAAACCCTCTAAAATAGCCCTCAACCCTCAGAGAGCCATTGAGTGTAAATGTTTGGCTGTGAAACAGGTCTGTTGATCTGCTGTGCTGGTCTCTATCATGGCTTGGGTTGCATGGTGCAGGCAGTCCCGCATTGTTTTAACCTACAGCTAAAGCCCTTTTCCATATAAGGCCTGCTGGGTATAAATACAACCAAGAGGCCCTCTATCCATAGGGGAAGACAGCGGTGAGATGTGGAAGAAAGAGAATAAGAAGGGAAGGAATAAGAGATAAAGAGAGGTGGAGAAGGAGTAGTAACTAGTAGTAAACAGTAAGAGAAGTGGAAAAAGGCAAGTAGTGAATGAGAAGAGAGTGAGGGATGAGAGGAGCAGCAGGACAGATATGCACCTCTGTAGGTAGAAAAGGGTGGGAATGGGGGTTGGAGAGGTAGAATGTTTTGAGTTCCTTCTCAGCAAGTCACCACCTGCCCTGTTGACTGAAGGGAGAGGAGACGGTGTGTGTCTGTGTTTTCTTTCACTTCCATGTCTATCCATTAAACATTTGAGTAATTTTCAAAGCAAAAATGCCCAAATATTGTAGCTTTTAGCTCCTCAAATCTGAATATTTCCTGATTTTCTTAGTGTTAGATTTTATAAAGTTAATATTTCTGAGTTTTTTGCGCATTAATTGATCATGAAAATAATCATTATCTGGGGCCCTGCGATCCTTCATACAGTGTACTTACAGTATTAAGGTTTTGGCTCGACCTCTTTGTTCCACATTTTTCACAATTTTTCCAGACCGACAATGTTGAAAAAAATAGAATTTATTTATCCTGTTTTATTGTTTCAGTGATTTAAACTATAGCCCCTTTCCCATCAGACAATTTGCAGTCTCAGTTGGAAAAGCACAGATGTTGCTCATAACTTTAACAATGGCTCTGACTCTGCTCAGTAAACCATGACAGTGTGACAGTGAGCCAGAACAAATAAATACATAATAAACAGATTTCAGCCATTCATTCATTCTTCTGTGAAAAAAGTCTATCACACAGTGAATATGGCTGTGTAGAACCACTCCTGTGCTGCTGTGTTTCTGCTTTCAAACTCACCTTGAAGTGTCAAACTTGTTGACCTCATGCAGTGCCTGTATCACTCTGACAACACCAGCTGTAAGCAAACAAAAAACCCATGTTTAAAATAGATAGTTAATTTAGAGCAGCGTTTCCTGTTCCTATCAGAGGTCATAGTCAGTGTGAAAGTTCTGTGGAAGAGCTGGGACCAGCTTCCATTGATCCTCACGGAAACCTCTGAACGATTCAACCACCCACTCACTTCAGTCCAGGATTATGCCTTTATGGAAGACGCTAGACACTTTAGGAAATGCCTGCATGACCAAAGTGCTGCCACAGTGGAAAAGTGGGTGTGTATGTGTGTGAAGGACAGGGAGTGTCTCCATATTTGGTGTGTGTGTGTGAATTGAAAAAAAATAAAGCCCAGTTTCTCTTATTAACTTAATTTCAAGCCTGCTGCTTTAGTGTTTTGTGTCTCTCTGTCTCACATCTGCTCACAATGGAAACGTCTCACTCTGCCATGGTCTGGTGCACATGGACACACACACCCACCACACAGACACACATGGAGGTGATTCACTTAACCCAGAGCCGTGAGGGCAGCAGCAGAGAGGAACACAGAGAGAGAGGGGAACAGTTTGACTGAGTGTATCTGGCCCCTGGGAACCCCCTTGTGTCAATATAAGGCTGTGCCACCGTAAGCTGACAGAGCGCTGGTTATGTCAGAAAACACATGCGCACACACTCTCAGATTCACCCTCATTTATTATAATTCCTCCTTACTGTGACACTTTCACCATCTGTCGTCAACTTCCTGCCTCTCTTTCTCTTTCTCGATACTTCTCTTTCAGCTTATTTCCCTCTCTTCTGCCCTCTTGTCTCTGTTTCCCGGCTCTTGCTTGCCGCCCACATGGCTTGCATTCTTTCTCTCTGACATCACAGCCGCCCTGCACTGCCATTTATTTTTTCTCTTTGGTCCCTTGCCCCAGATGCCGGTCCTGGATCACTCCCTCCCTTCCCTCTTTTATTTCTTTCAATTTTGGCAAGTGATTTCAAGGCTGATGCAGGACTAAAGCTAGCAATTGTTCTATCTCGCACCGGTGTGTGATTAAAAGAGTGGAAGATGGGAAAGGAGAGTGAGGGGAATAGCGTGGGAGAGAGGAAGAAGTGAAAGGTGAAGGCAGGAGATGCTGATTTAATGACAGTCTGGCTAACGTCAGGATCTTGTTTGGATGAGTGTGTTTTGGTAGGTGGGGAATACATGCAGATTTACAGCGACTTTGAGCGGGCATTTAATGCTTCAAAGGGGCGCCGTGAGACGCTTTGTATTTTCTTTATTCTTTGATTTGTTGCCAGTGAGTTAAGGTTTGATCCCTCTCTGGCTTTTCTCTCACAGCCCACGTTGACAGTTCTATTCCACAGCAAAGAAAGGCCAAAAGTTCATGCAATATTTATTGTTCAAGCTGTTGTAATGACTTGTATTAGTACCGATTACAAGATTGGCTTTGTTATGTTGGAAGAACCTGTGGAGTGTCAGGAAGAAAGCCAGGCCTGCTGGAAAGTTACAATATACAGAGACACCCAGAGAAAGACATGCAAGGAGATTACAGAATAGAGTGATGGTCCAGTTGGACTTGTGCTCCTAATGTTTGATAAAGCTTAGAGGGATGCACACAACTGACAAACCTGGCTGCAAGTTATTCATCTTACTTTCTACTTAGGTTTGCCCATTTTATTGAGTACTGCATATGGTTATAAGACCCTTAAATCAAGGATCTACTATGGACAAAGCGGTAGATTATTGGACAATCTCTCATCACATAATAGCTAAATTGACCAGTAAAACAAAATTCCCCTAAAACTAGGTGTGTTCCTTTAGCATGATTTATAACTCATCTTGGAGGAGCAGACATATTGCTTTTGGTTGAAAGCCAGCTATAGTGTAATTCTGTTTAGTGGGCCTGAGGTTTTAGATGACATGTAAGACGATTCTTGAGGATATTGCAATAGAGACGGGTGGAGTCATCATATGGACTGTACTTTGGTCAGTGTTCTTATAAAGGACATAACTGTGGAAGGGATTTTTGTTTTGTCCATTTCGACAAATGCAATCAGTTGCAAACGTCTCTTTTTACTTTCCCATGTCATTGCAATAGTTGCATATTTTGACATCTGCTGCTTTGCCGTGATCGTCCCATCCCAGGCTAATCTTCCGGGCGTCGGAGATGATTTTGGTTCATGCTGCTATTTAGCAACAAGGCCTAGTCCCTTGTCATATCACTGATTACTGGGTTTATTACTGATATTACTCATTACTGAGACAACAATATGTCAGCATCCTTAACGCCTGGGATTCATCAGGGTGATGAAACCTTTACTGCCTAGGCTGAAATTGAACCCACGTAATCTTGCGATGAAGGGTGTGCTCAGTATGATGCAACAGTGCAGCACTGATAGAGAGCTCATCAGAATTGTAAAAGTCATGATTATCATGGCTATGGCTATGAGTAACTCTGTGTTTAATAAATGGATATATGGGAAACCCTGCACATGCTTGCACAGCATGCGTGTCCTTGTGCATGCACACAATTCAAAGAAAGCCAGGGACCCACTCAAAATCAGTGCTCTGTAACACTACCACTGGTCTAAAACTGCACAGGGTGTCTTTAAATATGCTGATGGATGGTGATATATCTGCTGCCGGTGCTCTCTGTATACCTCACTGTGGAACTCATTGGAATCATCTTTATGTAAGCTAATAGGAGGGCAGACATTGCTGTTGCACTGAAGCCTGAGTCAGCAGCCTGCTGTGACTGAATGAGTGTAACAAATAGAGGAATTAGAATGACATTGAAAAAGAAACTGTAAAGTGCAATGTGGATGGGTCATGTCCCAATCTATGCCCAATCAGCCGAATAAGGCCAGTATCTGTGCCACTAATTATCCGGTTTATCGGATCAGCACGTCCCTAATGTTCACTGAAGCACCAGTCTTAGCCTGCACAACATATTTAGCATTAGTTTGCTAACCGAGGGTGTTGCACATGCTGAAATGGAGAAATCCTGTCTGTTTGCACTTTGTTCTCATGACACAACTTCATTAAGCAATAGTTTGACTCATTGAATTGAACATGTCCAGGATTGCAGAGGAATTGGAAATTGATGTTGTGGCATGCGGCATTGTGGGTGATCCAGAGGGCAGCAGTTGTCTTTTGTTGACATGAAGCAGCTGCTGTAGACATCACTTTCAGTTACTGTACACTTTACTATACACGCCCCCCCCCATGAATGAATGAATGAATAATCCAAAGACGACATAGCACAAAGTTAGAACGAAAACGGGCCAAGTCATGCCAATGCAGTTCAGCAGTACAGAGCAGTTTAGTATTAGCTTCTAATAAATATGGCAGATGAGTGTGGCATGACGTTTCATGATGACACGTTCCCAAGCCTTATTTCTGGATCTTATGGGTAATGGTATTGGAGTGGAAAATTGCTATATATATATCCAAGATAGCACAGAACACACTTTGCTGGAGAGGAAGTGAGAGAGGAAAGAAGAATTTAAGGGGAGGGGAACTCTGGAGAGAGAGAACGAGGGAGCTGGAGGGGAAAGTCAAGTTTCCCATTTCTGATTTCCCACGGAGTTGAGGTCACATGCGTTTCCCTGAAAGCCTGAAAGTGGTCAGTGGGATTTAAACTTCCCTCAGTCTAAACAACATGATGTTTAATCTGGTGTTTTCCCCCAAAGTGTGCGTGTGCGTGTGCGTGTGCGTGTGTGTGTGTATTCGTGCATGCTCAGTAGAGAGGCAAATCAACACAGACTATGCTTTGAATGGAAAGGAAGAGAGCTATTGAGCTTATTGTACACTTTGTTTGGCTTCTTTTAATGACCTAACACACCAGTAAACATACACATTTGTATTTTGAGTATTTCATAAATCCTGCAATCATTAATCCTTCAATGACCTCAACTGGATTATGTAGCCACGTACTAAGTAAATAATATAATAATAGCAAATTTGATGCACCTGCTGTTGCACTGCTGGCCAAATGGTTGCATGGCACCAGGGCCTATAGTTGAGAACCTCCTCTGCTGGCCAAATGGCACATATATAACAATGTTTTCTTTGTTTCCATGGATTTATGCCCCTCATAGGGCTTTTATGTCATATCGTTTATAGCCTAAGAGCTATAAAAGACAAACTGAATGTGCTGTATTGTAGCCTCAGCCTCTGCGTGTAGGCAAAAAGAGCTGTCAGGCAGTGTGTGGGAGGAGAGGACAGACTCAGTATCTGGTACCAGTGGATCATTAGGCTGATAAAAAATTAGTATTCTGTGTTTATATACATATACATATATATAGAGACCCTCATGCTTTTTGTATTCATGAATTCTGTTCCAATCTCTGTAATGCCCCCGTAGCCAGAAAGAGTTAACTTTGGATGAAAGTGAAGTCAAAGTGGGATAAGAAAAGTGGATAAGAAAGGGTTAAAGTCTGACAGCTGAGCGAGATACTGGTGGTCAGATGCACCCCCTCCTTCCTCGAACTCAGCACAAATATGCTGCCTCAGCATGAGCCTGCAGAAAAACACACCCAGACACACACCTTTACAGTGTGCACGCTTGCCAAAAATCTGTCGTTGCCAGAGACTTTAGCAGAGATGAATAAAGGAATAAACCCAGCTGATATTCTGGGTGTTTAGCAGCTGTGGCCTGCTATCTTCCCTTATATCTTTGCCTGCTTCCTGCTGTCTGTCCAGTATATTCTCACACAGTGGTGAGAGAGACTCACAGGCAGGGGGAGAGAGAGGGAGAGAGAGCGTCTGGAAAACATTACTCAGATTCCTGCAGCAGGGGCTCTGATTATACTGGCAAGGAAGAGAGAGTGAGAGAGGAGTGATGGGGGGGCGGCATCAAACAAGGTGTATAAAGTTTAATCTGCTGAGCCCAGTACAAAGTGTGTGTTGGTCGCTCTGAGCATGCAGGGAGATGAAGTTATTTTCAGGCATTTTCAGGTCTGCCTCAGCAAAAACCTAATGGCTCTTTGAGTTACATGTTGATGGTGGTGACCAGTAGAGGGCAGTGTGGCAGAGAAGGCACATGTGTGTTATTTTCCAAGGGTGCGTTCTCTTATATTGTCCCTGCAGTACTCTTTGATAAAGTTGCACCTGCTGTCTGTCTGTGAATGAGTGCGGTGAACCTTTTTTCTGCTATGGCGGCCTGCCTTTAATGATTCTTCATAGCTTGGTGGTTTGTGCTGCAGTAAACTACCTGAAAGACCCTTCAAAGGTGTCTTTTTTTGTTTGAGTTGAAGAGCTACAAGGAAGCATGAATACAATGACCTTGACGAAGACTTTACCTGAGCTCTGAGAGCCTCAGTGCTGACTGAAGGAAAAGGAGATGATGAGGAAGATGATGACAGAGTTAAGCTCTTTCTCTGTCTCTGCCTGCTCTCATTCATTTTCTCATTTAATTTTTCCAACTTCTCTCTTCTTTTCACCAGCTCCCTTCCTCTTTCGTTATTACTCTTACTCTAAAAAACACCCGACTGGACGCACACTCTTTTTCAGGTGTGTGTTCAGATGTGATTAAGAAGCTAGAGCTAGAGACATGAAGTATACAGTACTAGTAAGCGCCACTTCTTTGGGTTTATGGGCCTATTCTCTTAGATCAGCAGGAAGAAGCGGGTCATCCTAATGAGGCCTATAAAACCTGGCCTTCCTGCTTTTGCTTTGCTCTTTGAAGCTCCGCCATGGATTAGAATGCCCCACTTTGTCCAGCATCAGGAACTTTTGGGGTCTCTTTGACATCAGCGGCCAATTGAAAATATGTCCTTTGGCTTTATGTTTGTGCATAAACTATATATCATAGTGTTGCTGTCTCTTTCCTACCTTGTATTTTAATGAAAGGAGATAAACTTGTCAGCCAACTCTTATACTCACAATCCTTTATGTTTTTTTGTTGTTGTCAGTTGTTGATGGTTGGCATTGCTGTCCCTCCTCTGACAAAATATCACTCCAATTAAGAAGGAATGTAGCTGATTTTTTTGTGCTGCTTCATACATTATAGGGAAACTTCAACATTTTGGGAAATATGCATATTGGATTTTTTTTGCCGAGAGTTAGATGAGAATCGTATATCTGTCTGTTGCATAGGAAAGTACTGTGGCCATGCAAGCTGTTACCCCTGTTTCCGGTCTTTATGCTAAGCTAAGTTAATCATCCTTCTTCAGCTTCATGTACATAAGACAGATTTGACTGGCACTGAACTTTCATCTAACTCTTGGCAAGAAAGACAGTCAGTGCATTTCTCAAAATGTTCAAATGACATTCTGTCCTCAACAAAAGACTAAAATAAAGCTTGCTCTAAGCTTCCTTCAGACAGATCCCCATCAGGCTACAAACTACCCCTCATTAATGTCAGTGTATTAGTCCAGCAACTATAGTGGAAACTTGTCTTCCTCTTTGTTCTCAGCAACACACGCCCATTGCCTGTGAGATGTCAGTTGTTATTAGTGTTAACAAGCAGATGCATTAGGCTGCTGAGGCCTTTGATCTGCAGTGAGTGTGTGTGCCTGTGTGTGTGTGCGCATGCGTGTGCACGCGTGTGCACAACGCTGGTCTGGACTAATTACACTCCCTGTAATGATATTGGAATAATGATGGTAAATCATTTTACATGCATGCATGCATCATTGTATACATGTTAGTGTGGGTGTGTACTGTGTGTGTGTGAGTGGATGCAGCGAGCATCAAGAGCCATATTTATGACAGTGGGTCTGTTGGCTGCCTGTCTGGTTTCTGCTTCAGCTTGTAAACTGCAGAGTGGGGAGAACAGGGAGTGAAGGAGGAGGAAGGAAACTCTTTTGGCTCAAATAGATGATTATTTATAGGCTCGTGCTGCATTTACTACTTAAGAGTTTCCCTTTTTCACACAAGCACGCTTGGGTGCACACACACTCTTTAGCCCTTTGGCATCACGACACATTTTTTCCTTTTTCATCCTTTTTTTCTCTCCAGGGGTGGTTAGGTCCAGATGTGTGTGTGTGTGTGTGTATGATAGGAGACTTGTTAGCTCTCCTGTACCCTCTGCTTTTTCTTAAGAGCAGAGAGAGAGGAAGAAAAGAGGGGAAATGAGAGGAACGATGGTAAGTTTTTAGGGTAAGTGCCTGTTGACTTGAGGAGAGGGCAGCAGGGCAAAAAAGCACAGAGGGGGAGAGAGAGAGAGAAGGAGGGGGGGTTATGTGTCACCTAACACAGGGACCATTTCCTCTGGAGGGAGGGAGGGAGACGAGAAGCGGGTGAACGAGTGGCGAGCGAGAGAGGCAGAGTGAGGCGTTTGTTAAGCGTGTATGAGCAGCAGTAAGAGGAGAAGCTATGGCAGCTGGGTCTCAGGACGGAGGGGAGAGCTTCTAAAAACAAACTCTCGGCTAAATAGTGGTTGAGCGCGGCGCTGGAGGCCACATTCTTATAGCTGGACTATCAGCTCGGTGGGAACGAAAAAAAACCCTGTCCAAATCACTCGAGCGCAGGGGCAGGAGCCATGAAGTACAGACCGCTGGTAAGACACCCAGCCATACGTTGGCCTTGCAGAAAAAGTCAGTCAGAACATGTATATGCTTTTTCATGGTTAAGTATAAGCTGAGGAATCTCTTGTCTACACTTTTGCATTAAAGTGTATGAAAGGTAAGAAACTGTGTGTGAGATGGGTTTACTTCTGGTCCAGCTATTGAAGTGGCCAGTGGAGTTTATTTGAATGAGAGGGTTTTTAGGAGCTGCTTTACTTGTAATGAGTACCTGCAGTGGCAGTTGTATTGCGTAAATACCTTGATAGTGTGCTCCTGAACTTCAAGGACACAGGACAGAGAGGCAGGTGAGAGGCAGAGCCATAACAGCCCGCTGTTCACCTGCCCATGCCTTTGTCATGCTTCCCTTCAGCTGTTTGTACTCCCTCTCCTCCTTGATCTCAGCATCCTTCTTCACTGTGACTCTGTATTTGTCATGTTGATGTCAGAGCTATTTGAATTGGAATCTATTTGATATCCGAGAAGGTGTGTCCTCATCGCCGTCTGTGTGTGTGTGTGTGTGTGTGTGTGTGTGTGTGTGTGTGTGTGTGTGTGTGTGTGTGTGTGTGTGTGTGTGTGTGTGTGTGTGTGTGTGTTTGCACCGCCCCAGGGCGAGGCAATCACATGCTGGTGCTGTGTGGCCGGTCAACATTCTTTGGCATTCACCGAGAGTAAGAGTGAGTGAGTTAATGAAAAAAGTGTGTGATGTATCAGTTTAAAAAGTCCTCTTATCTCTTACTGATAAGAGAATCTGCTGGAACGTGTTATTCAGCAGGACCCCCGCAGCTAAACTCGTATCGAACTATTTAGTGTCACATTCTGGCACGTGCACATGCATCCATAAGGATTTGATCTACTTTTATGAGCCTTCTCTGCTCCTACAACAGTGTGTGGAAGATGGAGGACTGACAGATTCGTCAGGATAGTACAATGCACTGAGAGATTCCTGACAGAGTTGTCATTATTGCCAGCAGGGCATCTGTCTTCAGTTCAATAGGTAGTTTATGTGAGGCTCGCCTCACTCTCTGCAGGCTATCCACGTCAGGCACTTTCCAGACTGCACCAAGTCAAAGCTGCGATGAAGTTTGACAAGTGAAAAGCTCCCGCTCGGTAACCTAGTTTATTTTACCTGGAATACAAACCTCAGGACTTGAAAAGCTCAAAGCTGCTTCTCCATGGAGTATCGCTGGGGTCGGGTAAGTTAGTGTTACTACATTCTTGTGTCTGACCGACTGACTCATAAATGTCTCATAAAAAAACGACTAAGTTGCGATTTGAACTGAAGGTTGAAAGTAAAGGTAGCTCACTCAAACTAAACGAGTGAAGGATTCATGTCAGTTTGTAAGTTTCAGTGTTAACCAGCCTGCTGTAAAAGTTAAGCAAGAGAAACCAAGGTGAAACTCAGCTGCCTGTCCTATAGAAGATTGAAATCTCTCTTATTATTCTAGTCATAGCTTTTTTGTGGCCCTGTACTATGTCATGTGAAAGGTTTTACATCATTAGTTTTAGGTGTGTGGATGTTATATTTTGGACATTGTAGTAATTTCTGATTTTCAAGTTAGCTGCTTTTCACTGTCTGTGAAGTTGATCTTGACACCATAGAGCAAGGATATATTTGTCACTTTTATTTTATATAATGGTGGTAATCATAGACGTGAAATGATAGTTGTGGGGAAAATGGGATACTTATGTGAATCCACAGTAGGGAAGTTGTCCGTTCACTTGCTCCCTGCCCCCTCCAGGGAGATCAAAGTTCAGGGTAAGCTATAGAAAGGCACCCCTGGAGCTGGTGGGACTGCAGCAGAGTAGTAGTAGTAGTGAGTTGCTCAGGAACAGTTAACCATGGTGGGCTCTTTGTCAAGAACAGACTGAATATGCTGCTAGTTGTGTTCTTTTGACCAACATGTTCCCAGGTAAGCTGGTCCACCTCTGCAGCCCGCTCAGCGAGCTCGTCCTGCCTGTCTGACTGCTCTGCAGAGCGGCTCCACAGTCTGTAGGGGTGGAAATGGACATGCTCACTGCGAAGCCTGCATTGCCGTTTCCATGGTAGTCGTATTCAGAATATTAATAAGCTTGGATCCTGTACAGGTGTGGAATCGGGAAATGCTTCAGTGTTGATATATCATTTTAATTGCAACACACACACACACCATTTAACAGAAGGTGTTGGAGTGTGTTGTGATTTGTTGGCCACTTCCTTGTTCACTAAAGCCTGTGGTTGACTTGTGGTCCAATCAAAAGCAACAAGGCACCATCACCTCTTGCATGGCTTCTGATGTCACACTTGGCATCATTATAGCTTTATTGCATTTACACTGACATTGTGAATGTAGACATTCTTCACTTCTTGCCCTTCTCTTCCTACCAGCTAGTGCAGAACAGTTGAGAGAAGAGGAGAAATCAGTGCCAGACAATTGATGCAATGGAAAAATGTAGAAAAAATGGCAAAACATTCTGCGAGTAGCTAACCATTTCTTCATCAGAACCACACGCCTCACTCGTTTGGTTGTCATTATAGAAGTTCCACAAATCATGTGAAACAGAAGTCAGAAGAAGTTGTGTTTTGTTCTCTAACACTCCTGACTGCTACGCTCCTCTTTGCATATTTAACCTGGATCTTTTATGGCACAGATATTTAACTCCAGTTGGTCTCAGTGCTCTGGGGCCTGATTTGTTTATTGGCTCTTTGAATCTAATCCAGTCTGACAGAGACGTACTACATGTGGACCTGTTATATGTGGCTGTGTGCCATACAAAAGCAGAAAATGATCCAGTCTTTTTAAGGTTAAATATTTAAACATACCCTGATACCCATCTGATGTCAGAATGAGACTTTTGTGTTGGTTCTTATTCAGTCTCTTACTCCACCTGCACAATTTTATACATGAAGTTCAGTTCACTCATTATTGGCACGACTGAGTCTGTGTAAACAGTTGCACAGGATAAAGTCTTCTGTTGCTCTGGAGGGGGTCTTCCAAACTGAAAGAAATACCCCTGATGATGAGAGCCCTCCCAAAAATTGCTTGCCATCATAAAATAGAGGGAAAAGAAGGTTATCCTCCTGCTGGAGAAGCTAGAATCAATAAACCTTTGGTTTTTGTTGTTTTGGATAGAATTTCTAATGATTTACAATTAATCAATTCACAAACTGTTGCATCCCTAAATTATTGAAAATGTTAGAAATAAAGTGCTATTATAGATTTCAGCATACTAAAAACTATGACTGAACAAGTGGAGTTGAGTGACACGTGCAGGGTCCACAGCTGTCTTTTTAATTATAGTTGCCATGGAAACAATCTCTAAAATTAGTAGTGAAAATGTATAGCTCTTAAATGTTGTAAAAAATCACAACACAATGGTTTTTGGATGCCTACCAAAGCCCAATGTTCTATGTTGACAGGTGTGAAGCTGATGGATAAGATTGGCACCTGAAATTGACCGATATGTGGTGTGGATGGACGATGCATTAAAATTTGTGTCAAATGAGGCTTAGTTTCTCTTGACATTGCTGCAGCCTGTGGATCTACAACAGATGCTTCTAGCCACATTAGCCGCTGAACGTGCTTACGCCAAGTTCAACAGGCTAACCAGCAAAATAGACAGTAAAGCATCATTAAAATGGCAAAACTTACAGTTTCTAAGTTTAAAGTTGGTATCGATCCATCATTGAGCTTCAGTGTTGAAGCGAATCCTGACAAAACCAATATACCGCCCTCCCCTAATATATGGAATACTAACAGCCTCAGTGTTTGCATCAGCAATGACAGAACAGTGCTGGTGCAGCACAAGTCAACACATTTAAGCCAGTAAAGTAGAAACACTGTTTATAATTTAAAAAAAAGTATTTTATTATTTCGAGCCCGGTTTTGCAGGATTAGATGGCTGTTACAGTACGTCTAAATGTTCTCGTTATTATCCACCCATGCGTCGATCATTAGCACTGTATGGCACACTGAAAGCAGCAGGTTAGATGAGGTTTACACAAACAGCGTGACATCTGAGCTCTGAGCGCACACCCAAGGCAATGCAAAGGTCAAGCTGCTATTGTTCACAGGCTGGCTGGATGATCAAACCCCTCTGCTTTCTCCCCTTTTCTCTGCTTCTCTTAGATGTGGCCATTCGTTCAATCTGTCATTTGAAAGAGGGCGGAGGCACTAAAGGGAGGAGAAAGCACAGGGTTACGAAACATAACCTGTGAAGAATTGGTACAAAAAACATTGCATTCAAGATGATGTGTGTGTGTGCACAGTAAACACTGAAAGTATTGAAAGCTGTTTGTTTACATCTTGGTACCAGAAACTTGTATGAATCAAACATTAGTATGGGTGGAGGTCTTAGCAGAGAGCTGTACCTCCTCAGGTCTCCTCCTGCTAACCTGGCTCCAAGCTGCCTTGTTTGCTACACAGGATTTGGAAAACATGACGACATGTCCGAACCGGGTAGGCACGTATTTGCCGTGTTCCTGAGACCGGGTGGAGGTCCGGTGTGCGGCACTATATGCAGGAAAGCCAAACATCGAGAGCGGGATTGGGAAACAATGAAGTCATGGAGAGAGAGGGCGAGTGACTGAAACAAGGAGGGAAAGTGAATGAGAGATAGAGGAGGAAGAGGTGAGGAACTGAGCCTCGGCTTTCTTAATTCCCAGAGGCCATGAAATTTGGAGGTTTTTGTAATAAACCATGACAGTTTGCTACTCCTAACGGTGATTTAACCTGTTCTCAGATGATGAATTCATTTAACTTTGCTCGCTGTCTGGTAATTCTTTCCCAGGAAAAAATCCTCTGCTACACAGGAGGTTATACGTTTCATACGTGTGCAGCTGCAGCAACATCAGCGTGTTTAGATTAAGAAGAAATGGTCAGTTAGCATGAGCAGTGATAAGTACACAAGAAAACATCAAGTGAGGAGGACAAAATGCCCCCATACTGTTTGATTAACAGGTGAGAAGTGCAGGGACTGGTAACAACACACACACACACACACAACCACACACACACACACACCGCTGCAGTTTCTTTGCTTTCTGTAGAAATGTGTGAAACAGTAGGTCACCAGAGCTCGTGGTGTCCAGGGGCAAGAGAAACAAGGATGTATGGGATGTGGGACACGACAAGACATGAACTCACACATGCTTGCATTAATACTTGAAATACTTTTCATACCTGTAACAATACCACACTGATGCAGGACATTCCACAACACTTTCCCTTCCCTTAAAGTTAGAAACTTCAACATCCTGTTTTGTTGAAGTGTGACAGTGTAACAGTAAGTGCAGTGTAATACTACAGCAAACAGTCGCTGAGCAGCTACTTTGTCAGAAATAGGACAGAAGAGCAGCTGGTGTATCTGTTTACAGTGCAGTCAAAAATAATTGGAGCAGGATTACATGCATGCATTATTTCCTGTGGATCCAGTGCAGGAGTTGTGGGCGCTGCCACTAACAGGGAAATGTACTATATCGAGAGGTAATTACTGAATATAATGTAATGTAAACACACTTAATGGGTATTGCTGAAAAGAGCTTGATCATAAATATTATCAAAATGGGATTTGATTTAATGAAAGCCTTAAGGATTATAACTTCAAAATTAAATACTACTACTTATCCACGCCTGCCACTTATATCAGTGTGTCAGCTTACTTTCCTCATCACTTGCCACTCTTCTTCTTAATGTGTGGTTTGCCTTGAAGCAGCATTTAGTCTGTGACAGAGGCATCTGTTTGGCCCCCACAGGTGCCGAGGAAGCCTACAGTGAATGTAGCCAGTGTGTAATAAAAAGCAGTGCTCATATTCATTACATATTCTGTTTATAGTCACTTTCATCTGGGAGTTGTGTATCACAGGGCCTTGTAAAATGTAACAGTAAAAGTCTCCTCTTCTAAAGAGATTAAAATCAAACTGTCCACGTTTTGGATTTGCGCCATTGTCTTGTCCTTGTGAGGATGTGTGCAGGCAAACTTACATGCACATACAAAGAGGGGGCACCAATGAGTCGTCATCAGACCATAAAGATTAGAGGTGAGTCAGCTCTAACAGCCTCCTTCTTAGCCAGACCGCTTGCCTCTTTGAAGGGCTGTAAAGCTAAGGGGTGGTTCAGTTAATCAAAGAGCATGAACATAACAGGCAGTGCTAGCTAATGCTATTAGGTTTATAAGGACCTGCTGTGGTGTCAGTTGTGTTTCCCTGAACTTCCAAGGTCCACACCGCCACGCCAGTGTCCTATGGTGTCCTTCCATGTGTGAAGCACCATGGGACACTGCAGTTCCCCTTTGAAATCCACGATCAAACATATTCATGCATGCTTGTGTGAAACACAATCAAGATGTTGTGCATGCGGGTGTCTGTTGTGCAGTGAAAAGACAGGCGATGCAGTGACTTCAAGGAGGCTGCGTTGTGTTGGTGAGGGCACTGCTGTGTGGAATTTCAGAGAGTATTGTTAACTTTGCAGTGCAGTTTAAATGGACCGATGGTGCAGGGCTTGAGTCATAACTTGGCATCCATCATCTCCTCTCTCGTCTTCTCTTTTTTTTCTCTCCTTCCTCTAACACCTCTCCTCTGTATTTTCCCTCCTGTATCACGCAGCACTAATTAATAAGTTCTCTCCTCCCTGAAGCTTCCTCATCTCTTTTTCTCCATCTCTTCTTTGTGGGCTCCTGAGGGATGAAGACGACTGTACTGCTTAACACAACAACAACACCTGCTGTACTTTGTGTGTGTGTGTGTGTGTGTGTGTGCGTGTGTGTGTGTGTGTGTGTGTGCGTGCGTGCGTGTGTGTGTGTCCCTGCACTGCCTGTCCCCACCTCTACCCTCCAGCACAAGTCGAGCTGGTTTTAGTTCTGTCCAACTCAGTACATGTTAAACATGGATGTGGCTAACATTCGCAGTCTTATGCGTAAAACTCAAGCCTCTATTTTAGAAAACGGCTTCCTCGGCTTGGAAGATCTTAAAAATGTAAGTGTTGCAGTTTAACTTCACTTCTGATTCTAAATTTGTGCTGTATATTTTTAGATATATGTGCAACATGGGTGGGGCTTGGTGCACTTTGGTTAAAGTGATGAATTTTCCCCCCACTTTTGGGCTTCATCTCAACTTTTAGAGGTGGTACGATCACTGAGTGCGGCGCTGTTTTGAAGAAAACTTGTCTACATACATAAACTCTCCACTTAGCTTTGTCGCATGTGTATGAATCAATGTGAGGTCTGTGAATGGCCTTTAAACTTCAAGCCGTGGTTCATGGCAGCGGTCTGAATGTGTTCTAGTGTAGGTTGACAGCTGTGGTGAGAACGTGTGGGGCAGGAAGGACTTAATGAACCTTTTGAGATATGCTTGCAAGTAAAAAATGGTTATACGTCAACACAGATTGATTTCAGCAATCTACCAATCAGAGTTTTTTGGAAGGCCGATTATAAACATTTTTGAATTTAAAATGATGACAGATGATCATTTATGCTCCATCCAGTGTTTGAATTTTAGATTTTATGGCAGAAAGACTCCAAACCTTGACTTTGGTCAAAATCACTGAAATTAGTTAACAACAGACAAAAGATTAGAGTCTATTACAATCATAATTTACCCGAAACTCACATTTTTTCATTTATTCCATGATCATCTAGTCTGAAATCACAGCTTAGTGAGAAACTGTTCATGCTGGTCTCCCTGCATCACAGCTTGAATCCAACACCCACCCGATTGGGGTGCTTTTAAGTGGCTGATGTTGCTGTGTTAAACAAGTTATTTGCTACTGCTTTTTGCTAGCATTTTTTTACCCGCAATAGTTGGTGCAGCGTTGATTTATGAATTTAATTGTTAGTGTCTTTTAATCCTTTCCTTTCCTCTGAAGTCTAATAAGGATAGATGTGTGTGCGTGATGTGTTGCTTTTTGGTGTTCCTCCCTTCTTCATTTCTCCAAATTCTCCTTGTGTGGGACAAGCAGTGTTTGATTTATGAAGTGTTGCAGTACATAGGTTATGTTGTTATATTCAGTCAGTAACCCCACCTTCCTCCCTGCTTGTCCTCTAGGTGGTGGCCAGTGACGGGGTGCGGGCTATGATGGAGTCGGCCCTGACAGCCAGAGACCGGGTGGGCGTGCAGGACTTCGTCCTGCTGGAGAACTACACCAGCGAGGCCGCCTTCATAGAGAACCTACGCAAACGCTTCAAAGAGAACCTCATCTATGTGAGTGGGTGTAGTGAAGAGGGTGGGGGTTTAACCTGCATGTGTATAAGAGTCCGACCTGTGCTGGATTTTTGAGGTCAATGTTGATATTTGAGAGCAAGATACAATCAGACAGTGTCAGTAAACATGCAGTACAGACATGTGTGGTATGTAATTGTATGTTCCCTTTCCACCAGACATACATTGGTTCAGTGCTGGTGTCAGTCAACCCATACAAAGACCTGGAGATCTACACCAAGAACCACATGGAGCGATACCGTGGAGTCAACTTCTACGAGGTCTCACCACACATGTAAGTACACGACCTGCGCTCACCTCACATTATGCAGCTCAGCCATGCATCAGCTGTACACTGTCAGAGTTAAACCCTCAGTCAAGTTACCTGCTTAAAAGTTATGAAAGGCACTGCGGTCAAATGGAGAGAAGCTGGTTCCTGCAGATAGACTTTCAGAACATACAGTCGTTAAAACATGCTCATGTTCCTCCTTTAGGCACTCTCATATGGAATCTATTCATTTTTGTTCCTGATCATCTTTGCAGCATTACTGTATTTACATGAGTGAAATATGGAAGGAATGAGTCATTGCATTTCTTTGCTAATACAAGTGAAACCTATTTTTTTATGTTGGGCCCAACCAGCGACTGCATCATTCATGGTGGACAGCATGTTACTGTTTTTTTGTTTGTGCTCCAGCACCTGAAAAGAAGGAGTCTGTTGATGCTTCATGAAGCTTCTTACCTGAGGATGACTTAATGTTGCACCTGCCTTCTTAATGTTGCCACAGTGTGAATGTTTAGAGTGCATGGGAATGTTAAGCCACAGAGTCAACTAGCTACGTAATGCTCTTGTGGTCTGACTGTCCTTTTCAGTGTTTGCAAGACGTCACGGCATGAGGCAGAATGTTTGTTTGAAAGGTTGCCACAGGAATGGTCAAGGGATTCCTTGTTAAATCCTCCCAGACCCCATAAGTCAGCTAAAAAACAATCAAGTGCATTGTGGAGACTTGAAGTGGCGTCATCGAAACATTGCAGAATCTCTCACTAGCTCTTTCTCTCCACGCTCTAACCGCTGGTAGTTTTTTTTTATCCTCTCTCTACTTCTTCACTCGAGCAGCCAGAGGGCCAGATGTTTGCTCTCCCTCTGAGTGGAAAGAAAGATGTGCTTTGGCAAGTAGAGGTGGAGGGTTACAGAGGGAAAACAGATGGGAGAGGTGGAAGCAAATGATGGTACCAGGCAGGAGTTTTCCTCCCTTTAGAGGGAATTCCTTTGACCTGAACCTGAACCCTTAGCCCCCAAGCCTTCCCCAGTATCACACACATACAGTACACACACACACACACACACACGGTACAATGCAGCTAAGGCCAGGCTGGTGGTTTTATCTCGCAATTAGTCTGGTGTCAGAAATATGTCCAAAAGGCTGAAACAACAAAGCAGTGCTGATAGCAGCAATGGGGCTGACAAATGATACTGTAACCAAAACAGGCTGTGTTCCACTCTGGACTTTGTGATTCATACCATTAGCCCAGTGTCTCTCCGTGTTCACACACTACGCGATGCATCATCGCCATAACTGATGAATAATTGTCTGTGTTGTTTCTACTTTTGTTCTGAATTATGTAAATGCACATTTCTTTTTTACCCAGTGTATTATCTCTCTGCAGTGACCCTCAGTTCCAGAGAGATTTTTAGCATTTTTCGGCTCAGTGTTTCGGTTTTGCAACCTGCAACGTTACTGTTTTGGATCTTGCTCTCAGCAGTGTTGTTTCCAGGAAGAAACTTTAACTCCAACTGTACACTCCCTGCTCAGAGCCAAACTAGCAGGCTAAGTAAGCGACTAGCCGGAGAAGATAGTGGAGCAGTTAGTAGCTTTATTTAGCAGCAGTATTTTTGCTAGGACTTGGTGGAGACCAAAAATAGAGCTAAAAGAGAGTGACTTGAATGTGAACCTCTTGTCTAAACATCCTGCTGACCATCTGGCTGATCACGTCTCTCCCTCCACTCCTCCAGCTACGCAGTGGCAGACAACTCGTACCGGTCCTTGAGGACAGAGAGGAAGGACCAGTGCATCCTCATCTCTGGGGAGAGCGGCGCTGGGAAGACGGAGGCATCCAAGAAGATCCTGCAGTACTACGCCGTCACCTGCCCAGCCAGCGAGCAGGTGCAGACCGTCAAGGACCGCCTGCTGCAGTCCAACCCTGTGCTGGAGGTGAGAGGGCCATGAGCACTTGTACAGATGAAGTGATGGGCTGCAAAAATGGGTACTCATTCCAACAAGAAGGTGGTGCTGTGTTGATGAATGTGGCTTGATAGATAGATATATTGGTTTGTTGATAAATCTGAGGCTTATTTGCTTTTTAAAACGCATCAACCTGTCAGCAGTGTATAAAATGAAGAGCTAATAAGGTATTTGCCAAGTCTGATATTTTAAGTCCAAAATAAGTACTAAATGACATACCATCATGAATAATGTTTGATTATCTTTTTATTAGAGCTGAAATCCATCATCCTAATGTTGTTTTGTACTATTTGTTGAGCCCAGTATAATCAGCAGCCTCTTAATAGCCTGTTTGAAAAAGAGACTTTGTTATGGGCTTTGATTTCACTGTTTCACAAGGTTCAAAGACAATGCAAATCCAGTAAATAGCCAGTGTTTTTAGCTAAGGTTGTTGATTCATCTGCCACATATTAAGTCTAGTAGCATCTTTGACTCAGCGGGAGCAAATTGTGGAGTTGCAGTCGGTGTTTTTCACCTCCACTATGAGAGGATGAATGTCTCATAGTGTAAATGCTTCCTCTGAGTCTTCTTCGCCCTGACAAGACTCATCAAAAACCACACTCAAACGATACGTTATTCTGTGAATGTGGTCATTGTGGTCAGTTTTCCTTGAACTGACATACATTATCATCTATATGTAAATGTTTTCTGTAGTCATATTACTATGTGCTTTCAAAAACCCACATTGGTTAAACAAATTTTTTTGATGCACACATACATTCCTTTCTTACACATATACTTATATACTATATATACTAATATTTTGTGTGTGAAACCATAAAGAAGTGATCATTATTTTTGTGTTTTGGAGGATGAAGGCAATAGAGAAGCACTAGCGTTTACAGAAGTGCTTGTTTGATGTCTGGCATGTCTCTGCCAGATGCTTTCCAGATGTGTACAAGTGTGTGAGTGTAGACTCTGCCTTGTAATCTGTGCTACTGTCCTCGACCAGCGCTGCAGGGCTCCTGATGCCTGTGCTTCTCTCTTTGTTTCGCTGCTGCCTCCTCATCTCCCATCCCGTCTCTATCACACTTTTCCTCTCTGGTCCCTGTTATCTCTCTACCGCCTCATCCACCAATCATCACTCCTCTCCTTCCTCTCCTTTCTTTATCCCACTCTATCCTCTCTCCAGGCCTTCGGCAATGCCAAGACGTTGCGTAACGACAACTCGAGCCGCTTTGGCAAGTACATGGACATTCAGTTTGACTTCAAGGTGAGCAGAGAAAGCACTGTCCAACAAGCGTTCCCTCGGAGGGAAGCCGATCGTTGCAAGAATCAGAAGTATTGTTACCAAATCAGAAAATTGATGCTCTGTTGCTTTCATGGTTATATTAACAGTGTAAATATACTTTGTATGTCACGTTACTCCTCCCTCCTGCATCCCTTTTTTTGGGTACACAAAATATGTTATGTACTACAAACATCCTGCATGTTATATCAATCCTACATCACACCTCAGTACCCCAGCCTTATCCTCTCCTCCTCCTCTTCCTCCCTCTTCCCTCCCTGGCCTTTATCCCGTCGGCAGGGCGCCCCAGTGGGAGGTCACATCATTAACTACCTGCTGGAGAAGTCCCGCGTGGTCCACCAGAACCACGGGGAGAGGAACTTCCACATTTTCTATCAGCTGATCGAGGGAGGGGAGGAGGACCTGCTGAGGCGCCTGGGCCTGGAGAGGAACCCTCAGCAGTACCAGTACCTGGTCAAAGTAAGTGTCGAGCACTTTAAGAGAGTCACACAATGGAGGAGCTACTTTGGGAGCCCTTGGCTCTGGAAGTAAAAGTCCTATAGACAATGTTGCATGACTCATGTTTGGATCACGCCTACAGCTTGGACGCACATGAAACTCTCCTTGTTAAATCATCAGTACAAATATGTTGAGCTCTGCTAGAAAATACGTGCTTCTTTGATAAAAGTGGAAGGTGAAAAAGTCAAGCATTGTGTAGAATCTGCTAACATTCTGAGTCGCACTTCTGACTGGCCTGTTGTCCACAGCAATGGCAGCCGAGGCTCATGGGTATCGCTCTATTTAGACCCGCCCGTCATGCAAGAATGACAGCGTGATTTCTCACAAAAACTGGTGTCCCTCATATAAACCCATAGGATCATTCGGACTGAGTGTTTTGTTTGTTTGTTCCGTATGACAGAGGCAGCCAGGGTTTATCTTTCTGTTTTGGTCATGGTATGAGTTTTGGATTTACTTGATGCAACATCTTACTGCAGTCTACTGCAGTGTGGTTTGTTTTAAATGTATGCATAAATCTACAAGATCTTTGTGTTGTTGACAAACCTGCAACAATAACCAATTCATAATTTAAGTCTCAATCAAGTAATTCTCCAGCCACAAGTTGGCCCTGGAGAGAAACCTACAGACGAATATAAACCATTAAACCTGCAGGGAAGTCTTTCTCCTCTCACTCACTCCTGCTCTCCCTCCCTATCCTGTCAAGGCATTGGTCTGTACTGTGTGTGTGTGTGTGTGTCCCAGTGGGAGTTCTGGTTAATAGGCTCTCAGTCCACTGAGAGCAGCTTTCCTCAGGGGGCAAATCTGCCTTACGGCACTAGCTGAACTCTCCCCTCAGTGAAGACAGCTGCTGAGCAAAAACACCTCATGCATGTGTTTGTGCAAATGGGTGTTTACATCACATATAAACAGGTGTTTACTTTACACATAAACTCCTTTTTGCACATCGGCTACTGTATGGATTTTGCTGGACATGTTCAGAAGTTTACTAGGGAATAAAAAGCTGGAGTAGCTGATAAATACATTGAGTGTTTACTGTGATTTAAGTTTTTTTGTGTGTTGGTGCGTTTTCCATAGGGTAACTGCCCCAAAGTGAGCTCCATCAACGATCGCAGTGATTGGAAGGTGGTGAGGAAAGCCTTGACTGTGATTGGCTTCAATGAGGACGACGTGGAGGTAAGGACCAGGTCCAAGCTTTGTCATTTATGCCATCATGTTGTGTTTGTTAAGTCACGCAAAGTGGAGTGGAAGGTGTCGGCTCCAGGAAATCTTTCTGTGAAGCGCTGGTGTAAGTTCTGACCCCTTTCCCCCACATTTCTAAAGGCTGTATGAAGCTTATACATGTTTGGAATATGTTGCACTTTCACTTCTTTGACAGCCACGTAATTTTTTGAAACATGAAAAGTTGCCTCAGACAATATATTAATAGCATTACAATGCTATACAACAGTTTTACCTCAGGTTTCAGTATGAACAGTGAAGTAGTCTATGATGTGCCTGAGGAGGCCGAAACTGTGTCTGTTCAGGCGTGCACTATTTTTGTTAGACAGAGCTGTGTGTGTGTGTGTGTGTGTGTGTGTGTGTGTGTGTGTGTGTGTGTGTGTGTGTGTGTGTGTGTGTGTGTGTGTGTGTGTGTGTGTTATTATATGGTGAGAACTTATTTGTGCTCAGCGTGGGAGTCTTTCTATGTGTTCATGAGTCTGGGCTTACTGCCAGAGCTTTTTAGCTCTCACACTGCTTACAGAGTGAAGTGCAGGTGTGAGTGTGAGCGGCTCTAGTATCATACTTGGTGAGCGCGTTGCCACATCGCTAACCTGTTGAATTCTTAACCTAATTTTAATCAATCCTCCCTTATCTGCCGAGGCTCTCGTAAAGATAGCCTCGGCAGTGACTTCAGATCTGCGTAATCTTATCGTGCCGCAGCCTCTCATCTCTTCACCTTTGTTCTCTTCCTCCTCCCGACTGTCCTCCTCTGTCCCCTCTCTCTGCCTCTTTCTAACTATTTATCCTTCACTTTTCTCCCCGTGTTTTCTCTGCGTAGGAGTTGTTGAACATAATCGCCAGCGTGCTCCACCTGGGGAATGTGCAGTATGGTGGGGAAGAAGGCAATGCCTGCATCACTTCTGACACACAGATCAAGTACCTGGCCAGGGTAAGAGTCTGCACCAAGCAGGTTCATAAAGGCTGCTATCAGGCCAGGGGGGAGATGGCCTGCACCTCTGTTTACCAAGCATCCCAGAATTCCTCTGAATAGCACAGCACAGCAGTTTTTTATGAAGCTTCCTATATTCAACGAGGGAAGGAACTACTCTTAGGAGAGAGTCCAATATCACAGTTTTATGACACTCTCAGCTGTAAAGTAGAAGTGATATTTTTCTGATCGCTGCTGTTTGGGTTATTAAATGCACAAAACAGCACCATAGCTGTTATGTAGACAAATAAGTCCGTGTTCGCCAACCTTTTTTGTATGATGTAACAGCCCTGTCAGAAGACCTCCCCTTCAGCAACATCACCCTATAGAAGTGGATTTTGTTATAATATGTTTTCAAACAGTTGAACTGTTAACCCCTTAACGCTGATTGCCGCGAATTCACATCATACCGCTTTAATCCACATTGCAGCCGAATCTTGCATGCATTCCTCTAATGCTGGTTTGTGCATATTCAACACACACCTAGGAACCTTTTGCAAGCACTGGTTTCTCGTCGGACCGGTCAAAGTGAAAAGTGAAAACTACATCCGTTGTGAGTTAACGTGAAACGCCTGTTGTCGCTAATTTGCATCATACCTAAATATGTGCTACAGAAAAATTAACAAACTCCTCTTAATTTAGGATCAATTTGAAAGCAAAAACACAAAGAATTAATTTTTAAATATAATTCGAAATAAATTCAGGCGTCAAGGGGTTAATGTTTAGGCTGGTTTATTGAAGTTTGCATTTGTACTACCACCACTTAGAAAGACAGCAGATGGACATTTCAATCATTTATTCATTACTTTTAGGTATTCTATGATTTATCCCCCACTTTTAGCTCACTATTTCAACCATTAACCATTACATCAAACTATCTGTTTTAATCATTTATCCCTTACTTTAGCTAACTTTTTTAACCCTTTATCTATGACTGTGTTAAGTCAGCCCTGTCCAGTCACACTGTGTTGTTATGACACACATGCACATGCAACAATGAAGTTGTAAACCCTCTACTCTCATTAAGGTCCTTTAGGTTGTGCACAATATCTGAGGCACTGTAGGAAAGTTTGATGTATAATTGCAGTGTTCTGGGAAAAGTCAGTCACAAAAATTGTTCCATTTAAATACTGACGAGGATTTGAGTTTGAAATTCATCGTAAGCCTCTTTCTCAAACTTGCAGAATTTACATATCTATAGATCCTACAAATGCTGGTGAAGACTCATTTCAATAATCTACACACTGCTTTAGAAATGTGGATCATACTTTGGATACAACACTTTCCTTTGACACATACCCAATTTCCTCCTGCCTCAATTTTCCAATTATACTTCATCAGACATAATCAGCAGACACCACACGGAGGATGTCACTGCTGCTGGGTCGGCATGACGTCGGCCTGTTTTGGAGATTATTTGTCATTGGTGAGGCTGTGATGCGTGCTAATGTTGCTAATGTTTTGCTTTTGCAGTTGTTGGGAGTGAATGGGGCAGTGCTGACAGAGGCACTCACACACAAGAAGATAATTGCCAAGGGAGAGGAGGTATGTTTGGATACACACGCTCATTGTAGATCAAGTGTGTGATAAGCATTTGTATACAAAGCTTTTCTGTCTGTGTAATGTCTGGCCTGGTCCACTGTAATTATATTCTAACTTGTCTAACAGTCCCTGCTGAACTCTGTCATTGTCTGTCTTTGCCCGTCTTTCCTTGTGTGTGTGTGTGTGTGTTTGTGTGTGTTTGTGTGTGTGTGCGTGCATGTGTTTTTCTTCATCAGTTGATGAGTCCACTGAACCTAGAGCAAGCATCATCAGCTCGGGATGCTTTGTCCAAGGCGGTGTATGGACGCACCTTCACCTGGCTGGTTAACAAGATCAATGCTTCGCTGGCATATACGGTACTCACACACACACACACACACACACACACACACACACACACACTTCCTCAGTGCAGTGACCATGCCTGCTATTTTTGATACATTTTCACGGATCACTCACAATCATCCAACACTGCAGTACAGAGCACATTGACGTCTCCCCTTCAATCTATTACAGCACAGCTCCACCTTGTGGGCATTTGCCATTCATCACTACAAAACATAATGAATCAATAATAAACGATATCTATTTAACTTTCATTACTGTGTCAGTTTTCACACACCAGTGGTAGATCCATATACTCACTATGTACAAACACAATCTCCTCTGAATACAGCTACTGAAAATCAGTCAGTGTGTAAAAGTTGGGAGGACCTTTATTCCAAGGCTTTATGTGTACCAGAGCTTTCCCTTTCAAATAGATATAGAGATGGGTTTTATTGTGCTTCTTCAACAGGATGACTCCTACAAGAATTACTCTGTCATTGGCCTGCTGGACATCTATGGTTTTGAGGTCTTCCAGAACAACAGGTCCAGTATTAATGATATGTGTTCATGCTGAATTTAGCCCATTGTTCTTTCATTGTTCTTTCAACTAACTGTAACTTAACTGTAGCTTGTTTCTATCTTCATCATATCTACATATCCATCTGAGCCTTAATGTCGTGGAACAAAAAATGATCTCTAGCCCACACAACAAGGCCCCCTTCCTGAAGCTGTCAGCTGCATCTCATGGCCTTCAAGTGCTGGAGCTGCTCGGCTGGTTCCAGAGCAGCAGGAGTTGCTGAGATGCAGCTGAAAGCTCCAGAAATTCCCACTGAGTGGACCTACGATCAGTCACTAACCTCCAACCCTAACCTACACAGTGTTTATGCGACCCATGTTTATATGCTACGATATGACTTATAGTAATACCACCGTGTTCACTGTAGGGGTAATGTTAGCCTTTAGATAAAGATCTTTCACAGCCACTCCCTCACACACCATCAGAATAATCAGTTAGTAAGAGAAGTAGCATGTTTGTGAGCCTGTTCCTTCTTTCTTCTCATCCAGCTGTTGTGCCTCTCGTTGTGTGTTGCAGCTTTGAGCAGTTCTGTATCAACTACTGTAACGAGAAGCTGCAGCAGCTCTTCATCGAGCTCACCCTCAAGTCAGAGCAGGAGGAGTACGAGTCCGAAGGCATCACGGTCAGACGTCACTTTTCTTCTCTCCCTCATTCTCCTCCCTCTCGCCCCTCAGCCCCACCCGCCATCAGTGTTTATTGCATGTTAATGCACCGTAGCTGCATTCACACATGGAGTCTAGATATGGATTCTGTTATTTTCCCTTGGATCCCCCTTACCTGCTCTCTTTGCTTTTATTTCCCTCTCTTCCTCCAGTCCTATCATTGTCTGTACACCTTTTTCATGCTGTTTTTGACGTCTTGTTTTCACCTGCCATTATCACTCCATCTCTCCTCCCTCAGTCAGGGTTTAGGCTTCACAAACAGCTCCTAACGTGATTGTGGTTGGAGTTTTGTTTTTGTGTGAAACTGGTAATTTGATTTATTATTCTGCTGTTTCACTGAGGCTTTCATTTAAAGTGATTTACAGCCAGTGCACATATTTTTGGAAGATGCTGTCCCTTTAGAAATGAATCATTTTACCCTGTTATTGCTATAGTGTCAGTTAAAATATTAAGTGATACCTCTTAAGGAAATAACATGTCAAAAGAGGTCTGCACTGAAAGATTTCTCTCTTGAATTCTCTCCTCATTTGCTCCCTTTTGTCTTTGCCTCATTTATGTTGTTTTGTTTTTCTTCTTTGGAACAAGGGCCTCTTGTGTTCAGACTAATATAAATGCACTGGTCAGAGAGCAGGTTGTGGGAGAAACTTGGACTCACCTCTCAAAGAGCCCATTATCATCTGACATCAGGGCCGTGGGCCGCACTCTGTCATCTCTGTGGAAATTATGTGGCCGTTAGTGCTAACATAACCTAATACTGCAGCCTGTGGGGCTCTGTGTTCATGTGTGTGTCCACTTCAAGTGGGTGAGCATCGTGTCTGTGTGTTAGGATTCCTGGGATTCTGCAGATGATTGTACACTCATTAAATGGCTTAGAACAGTTGTAGTTGTATCGGGTTTACACTGATGTACTGGCAAAGATTTAGGTCCCAGATTTGTTTTAAGTTGGGACAGTGAGAAAAACAGCCAGTGTGGCTCAAAAAACAGTTTCATAATGCTCATTATGCTAGGCAATGCCACTGAAGACCCCTGATGTCTAACCTGAAGAGGTTGTGTCTTTGTAGTGGGAGCCGGTGCAGTACTTCAACAACAAGATCATTTGTGACCTGGTGGAGGAGAAGTTCAAAGGCATCATCTCTATACTGGTGAGGAGACACACTGCATTCGAATGCCACAGAGGATGTGAAATAATGATTTTATTTATTTTGTTTTGTTTTGTTTTTTCAAAGGAAGCTCACTTGTTAAATTTAGTCTGGATTTATGCCAAAATATAAGCCACTCAGAGAAATTGTGATAAGTTAAGGTGGCATATAAAAGGAAAAGTTCAACATTCAAGATAAGATAAGATAAAACTTTTTAATCCCACATCAGGAAAATTGAATTGTTGCATGCAGCAAACAATAAAAGAGAGACATAGGAAGATCGAAAGAGTCAAAAACAAAGGAATAGAGAATAAAAACAGAAAATCAGCTATATATATATATATATAGCTGATTTTCTATATATATTACACACAAGAGTATGAGAATACTGCTGTCACAAGAGTATAAAAATATAAAAATATTTGTTACCTTCAGATAATCGGATGATAAAAACAGTGTTAATACTATTGCACAGTAGAAGAAAACGTAACATTAGTGCAAAACAGTAGATTTGTGATGTTTTATGGGAGACAACACAGTCTTATGTTAAGTGATGCTGGAAATCCTGGTATCTTTTTGTCAATGTGACTCCAGGAAATCAGTGTTCTTATCCAAACACAAGAGGTCTAGCACTGTATTCATTGGTGTGCTTTAGAGGTGCTGGTAGGTCTATAAGCTGAGCTAACCGTCTCCTGGCACTAGCTCCATGTTTACCTCACGGACCTGAGAGGTATCCATCTTCTCATCTAACGCTTAGCAAGAAAGTGCATGAGCCCATTTGCAGTTGTTGATCCGTTCCTTTTAATGCTCAGTGATTGAGTAATAAATGTAAAAATGATGAACCCGGTGATTTGATCCTGCCACAGATGCACACGCCAACTCTGAGTACATATTGTAACTTAGTGTCAAATTCATATAAATAATCTCGGGACATGACTGACTGCTGCTCTTTTTCTCCTCCAATCACAGGATGAGGAGTGTTTGAGACCTGGAGACGCCAGTGATTTAACCTTCCTAGAGAAGCTGGAGGACACTGTTGGAGGACACCCACACTTTGTCACGTTAGTTTGATTCCTAATGTTTTGTGTAACTACACTCCTGCAATGCCACTAATGTAGCCAAAGCATTTTTTGTGTTACGGTGCTTAAACGTCTGGCTGCTGACTACCTTATGCTACCAGACTACTGAACGTGTGCCAGTGCATTTACTGATATACGCATACTGTGTGTGTTTCCCTGCAGTCACAAGCTGGCTGATGCAAAGACCCGGAAAGTAATGGGCCGCGATGAATTCAGACTGCTGCACTACGCTGGAGAGGTCAACTACAATGTCAACGGTATGTGTGTGTGTGTGTTTGTGTGTGTGTGTGTGTTTTTGCTGCTGTAAACAAGGCCAGTGTGACCTCACGTCTTCCGATGTTTGGTGTTGTGGTGACTTTGGCATGAAGGTCAGGTACGCAACACCAACGTCCAATGCTAAATAGCAGCGTCGTTCATTAAACAGAGCGCATGTTTAAACATAAACAAGCTGGTTTTATACCTTTGTTTCATTGTGTGTGACAAGAGTTACAGTAAGTTCTCTGTAAATACCAACATTCAAACAATGGCCAGCGTGAGCATCCAGGCTGCTCACTGATAAAGACGTAGTAGTATTTGTAGTAGTATGTATGTGTAAAATCGCTATGAGGTCAGACTTTAATAGATAAATTCAGGGACAAATGACTCATGCATCAAAAATCAAATTCCACCTTCTCTCACAGGATTTTTGGACAAGAACAACGACCTGCTCTTCAGGAACTTAAAAGAGGTGAGACTGAGTTTAAAACGAACAGGAAGATAGTGATTTGACTATCTTGGATAGTGTGATACATCTGTGAAAGGTTGTGCAGTGTTTGCCTGCCTCAGAGGTTAAAGACATGTTTCGTGTATGCTTGCAGGTCATGTGTATGTCAGAGAACAAGATCCTGACGCAGTGTTTTGACAGGGAGGAGCTGAGTGACAAGAAACGCCCTGACACCGTGAGATACCTTGTTGTTTGTGTTTGTGTGTGTGTGTTCCCTGTTTGTGTCCTGAGCTTTTCTCTGCCTGCCTTCCACAGTCTTATATGTCATACTCTCATGCATCCCAGCATACTTTCCCACAGCACAACAAACAGTGGTGTGTTTCCCCTCTGCAGTGTTGAGTGGGTGGTCAGTTGGGGATTCTCTGCAGCCTCCCACTCACTGAGGAATGCCCCGACACTTGTATGCCCTTCACACAAACACACAAAACACACACACTTGAACAGGGAACTGTCACAAGCTGGCGAGTTAGAGTCCCAGTCCTTCACACTGGGCCCAGTGTTAGTCTCCAGTGGACTGCCAGTCACATCTGCTCTCATAGCTCCGCTTAGGTCATCATCTCCGCTACAGGCTGTGATTCGCACACATCACTCCTCTCCTTTTCGGTTTCTACCTTCGATCACGGCCGGCTTCCTCTCCCATCCTCTGACCTTCGTCTCTCCGCACCTTCCTAACCAGCCTCCCGCCGTTTTCTGTCTCTTTGTGTCTGCCCCTCCAGGCGGCCACCCAGTTCAAAGCCAGTCTGGCGAAACTCATGGAGATCCTGATGTCGAAGGAGCCGTCGTACGTCCGCTGCATCAAGCCCAATGACTCCAAGCAAGCAGGTACGAAATCAAATCTGTTTTCAGTTATCAGGCTGAAGCAGGCTTTCTATTGTGAAGTCCAATCAAAGGAGGTGAGTGACAGTATAGAAACTGTGGCATTAGGCTACCAAAGATACGTCTACCTCTTGTACTTTACACACAGTAAACAGATGTTAAAAAATAACTTGGTAGTACTGAGATCTGATTGATTCCATTCAGGCTTGATCGATGATGCTCAGATGTTCAACTTAGACTTTTTCATCTTGTATTTTGCTGTCTGAATGTCATCAATCCAAGCAGCACGATCAGCTGATTTTTTTTATTATTATTATTGGCTGTTCTCTATCTGAATTTGCAAAGCTTCAAAAAACTCTTGAATCAAGTTTTTGAAATTACACAACATGATGTATTCACATGATGTTCGGTGGTTTTGATCCCAGCTTCCCGTAACAGTTCCTGTAAACACTGTTTGTTGAGGCTGCTAAGCTGCTTCAACAAGCTAATATTTTCCCAGAAGCTCTGTACTTTTGCTAATTCCAACCAAAAACAGTTTGTTTTCAGCTGCATGAGTGGCGGCAGTGCAGCTCTCCGTGTGGTCGTCAGTATATCGGGCCGGCCTTTGTTTCTCTCCACAGTTGGCCTTTTGTTAGTTCACACTGTTTCTCTGTCCTCTGTCACTCCTACTTCTGTTGTTTAGCATTTACTGGTTTTCTCTGGTTCATTTTGTCCAACAGACATTACATTTTTCTCAGACTGACATGACTCTGCTCTCCCTCCCCCTCTCCCACTGTTTCCCCCTCTCCTCCTGTCCCAGTTCGATTTGACGAGGTGCTGATCCGTCACCAGGTCAAGTATCTGGGACTGATGGAGAATCTGAGGGTGAGGAGAGCTGGCTTTGCTTACAGACGGCGCTACGAGGTCTTCCTGCAGAGGTGATCAGCTATTCCTTTGGCCACAATATTAATGAACTCTTACAATCTAAAGGCAGCTTTCTGCTGTAGCACTAGTTGTATTGTTCCTCGAGGTGCAGCAGGTTTTGGTTTCCTCTCTTACAACAGGAAGGTTTCAGGTTCAGTCTCAGGATGTGTCCCAAAATGTTCTGAGCAAGACACTGGACCCCTGCTCGCACATTCATCACTTTGATTAAGAGGAATTCATTTAAATCCAGATTTTCCATCTCATGTTTATCTAGAAAACCCAAGCTTCATAAGCAACGTGGCCTAAGAGCTGAACCTAATTAGGACTGCAAAAGACAATTATTTCAATATCAATTCATCTGACGACGTTTTCTCAGTGGTCTGTTTAATGTCAGGACACAGTGAAAAACGTACACGTATATAAATATAATATAAATGCTTTGGTAGTTTCAGCTCTAAACCTGAGACCTCCTGTTTCCAGGACTATGCACTAGCTCATCCTGACGCTCCTTATTGTGCGGTGTTGGCTGCACAGAACCTCTCACAGGCTGAGCTGTAGGAGTGGTGCATGTTTAAAGACAGGTGGTGTGCTTTCTAGCCTTTGGGCTTTGTTCCTGAACCAGCCTTCTAGTATTTATTGGTGTTTGTGTCTGTGCAGGTATAAGTCCCTGTGTCCAGACACATGGCCTAACTGGCAGGGGAAACTGCCCGATGGAGTGGCCACACTGGTCAAACACCTGGGATACAAGCCTGAGGAGTACAAACTGGGCAGGTCAGCAACACACAAACGCATACAGATGCCAAAATGTGTTTTTATGATGTTTGTCATCTTCCCTCTCCTCCTCCTTGAGCCTGAGCTGCGATTAGCCATGTCGGTAAAGCCCTCTGAGTTGTGATGCTGTGTTAAATGTATTCAATTTAATACATGTTTTACTGTAAACCGTCTAGATCCAAAATCTTCATCCGTTTCCCAAAGACCTTGTTTGCCACAGAGGATGCTCTAGAGACCAGGAAACACAGTCTTGGTGAGAGCCTCTGACAAAACTGAAGATTTGTGCCAAACATTTTTATCATCATCATCACACATTTAAGCCATTTGGCTCATTTCCCTTGCTGTCACCCCACAGCCACCAAGCTGCAGGCTGGATGGAAAGGCTACAGCCAGAGGTCCAAATACCAGAAACTCAGAACCTCAGGTGAAGAAGCATGTGCATGTTCTTCTGTTAATGTCGTTTAGTTTGTTCAACAGCTACAATTTCTTTCTAAGTTGAAATGTATCTGTTCGTGATTATGTATGCATTGTGCAGCTATTGCCATCCAGGCGTGGTGGAGAGGGATCCTGGCCAGAAGGAGGGCCCAGCGGAGACGACAGGCTGCTAATACTATCCGCAGGTACAGAGCAATGCACAATCAGACCAGCAGATGGCACAATACACTCACTGTGAGAAATCCACCCCACTCAGAATGCAAATGGGAGCTAATCTGTGGTTCTAAAATGAGGAAAATACATATAGATTATGCAGACCCTGTTTTTTAATCGTTTTTATTCCCTTGCTGGTCTCATCCTCAGGTTCATCAAAGGCTTCATCTACCGCCACAAGGAGCGCTGTCCAGAGAACGAGTATTTCCTGGATTACGTGCGCTACTCCTTCCTCATGACGCTGTGCAGGAATCTGCCCAAGAACGTCCTGGACAAGAGCTGGCCGACACCTCCAGCTGCCCTCACTGAGGTGGGGCTAGAACACACACTCATTCACACACACACACACACACACACACACACGTACCCAGTGGGTCAACACAGACGTTCACTTGTCGTTCTTTTGTAAGGACAGTCAGAAAAAAAAAAGGTCAAGTTAGGATTCGACCATTTATTGTTGAAGATAGTTAAGGATCAAACCTGATATTTTGCATTGATATTCACAATCATATTTTATGTTTCTATGGCAAATAAAAACTTCCGTTCTGGAAACTGGAGAACATCTCTGACATGTTGACCACAGTGGGACACCATCATTCAGTTTTGTAAACAGGATCATAATTATAATTCCATCAATACACTGAACATATTATTATAGAGCAATGTTAAAGCTGATCAGAATGTCCCATTAGTATCCAATCATGTTAATGATTCAGTCGAGTATTAAACAATTGATGAGACAGCGTTGTATTATCCATCATTTAGATGTAGACTTGTGACTTTTTTGTGTATATTTTTACTCACCTTTTGAAGGAAAACTTTAAAAGGTGAATGTTTTCCAACAAATAGTCTAGAAAAACACAACTGTTACAAAAGGAGCATACACTTGCGACAGCCATTACTCAAATATCCAGTCTGTATTATGACTCTGCGCACATATGACACAACTGAACAGAGATTTTGTCCTGCCAGCAGAGCTGTTGTGAAAACGTTCTGTCTGTGTCTTCAGGCCTCAGAGCATTTGCGTAAGCTGTGCATGCAGAACATGGTGTGGAGCTACTGCAAGAAGATCAGTCCTGAGTGGAAGCACCAGGTGAATATTGTCCCATCGCCAGTCAAGACACTCTCTTTGTTGTGTGACTGTCAGCTGTCTTGTTTGCTGCTTCCTTCCTCTGCTGCACTGTGATCAAATCTGTTTGAATAGATGGAGCAGAAGATGATCGCCAGCGAGATGTTCAAGGACAAGAAGGACAACTACCCACAGAGCGTGCCCAAACTGTTTGTCAGCACGAGACTCAGTAAGACTCAGACACAATGTGTTCAGGCTGCAGTTTGCAAACTGTGTCAAAGATTCTGACAGCGTGTCTCCTCCCGTTCAGATGGGGAGGACATTAACCCCAAAGTGCTGCAGGCCCTGGGCAGTGAGAAGATGAAGGTTAGTTGAGCAGAGTCACAGAACAAAGGGCATTGTAAATGCTCTCCATAAGTGTTTTGACCGTCGTATTTCTGTTCCTAGTATGCAGTGCCAGTCACCAAGTACGACAGGAAAGGCTACAAGGCTCGGCCCCGCCAGCTGCTGCTCACTGCTAACAGTGCCGTTATCGTAGAGGAGGCCAAACTCAAGCAGCGCATCGACTACGGAGCTCTGAAAGGTCAGAGGTCGACGGCCACTTTCTTTGCTTTCTTTTGGACGTGGGCAGTGTTGGGTTCACGTCTCATTCAAACTGTCCTTCCCCTGCAGGCATCTCAGTCAGCTCTCTCAGCGACGGCTTGTTCGTCCTGCACGTGCCCAGCGACGACAACAAACAGAAGGTGAAAGCGAGGCCCAGTATGCATGAATCACTGGAAACGAGCCAGACCTCAGAGCGTAAATACGCTTTGCTGTGTGTTTTCACCCTGTCTGTTTGATGGTTTCCTCCCAGGGAGATGTCGTTCTGCAGAGCGACCATGTGATTGAGACCTTGACCAAGATTGCGATCTGTGCCGACAAGATAAACAGCATCAACATCAACCAGGGCAGGTGAGGAGCAGAAACGCTTTGAACATGCACTTGCTCTTCTGTGTGTGTTGGTTCGTACATAATACTGACGGCTCTCCTACACGCTCAAGCATCTACAGGTGGGAAGTGGTCAAAAGCAGGAAGATCTGACTAAATATCCCTGTTTCTCCTCCAGTATAAAGTTTACAGTGGGTCAGGGGAAAGAGGGCATCATAGACTTCACACCTGGATCAGAACTACTGGTGGCCAAGGCAAAGAACGGGCACTTGTCTGTGGTGAGTCTGCTGTCTTCCTCAGTTTGTCTAAGTTGAAAGCCGGGTAAATACCTTTGATTTTCTTTATTATTCAATCCTTCAAGTGGCTGAACAGCAGTTTCAGACTTACTTTCGTAGAGTGTTCATGCTGATGACCTGTGCTTTTCATACTGACTTCCATCAAGTTACCACCCAGAAAAAGCTGCGACCCAAACAGCAGACAGACAAAGTTAGCAACTAGCTAGTGATCATTTGTCTCGGGAGTAAGTGGAGACCAAAAGAAAATCTCTCATGTGAAATAACCTGAACTTTTCATCTTGGCAGAAAATATTATGTTAACAGAAACCTCGCAGTAAGAAGCTGGAGGAGAAAATGGGTTTTCAGGGCCTTTACTGTTGTGGTTACAGCTTGCTGCACTGCCCCCAAGTGGCTAAAAAGATTCCCTTAACGCAGCTCTAGTATCTTAAATTTTGACAGTTTAGTTGTCAAAATAATTCAAGAAGGATTTAGTCGAGTTAGGTGTGTTTTAGCAGGTTTAGCAAGTTTTTTACAGTTTTCAAGGGCTGTTAAATCCTCCTAAACCACACTGGGAATATTTCTTCACAGAGTCAGACTATAACAAACAGAACGGTTCACAGGCTCATTGTTGGGGTGGTGCTTGCAAGTTAAAGCTGTCTGGTCAATAGTTAATTCTAATAAATGGCCCTTATCAATAGAGTATTGTGTAGTTTGAAATGAGTTTTCGATGAAGAAATTGGATTCAGGCATATTTTAACTGAAGTAGAAGAGATTACACTCGGTTGAGCTCTGACGTGATGTGATGTTTTTGTCCCCTGCACGTCTTCCAGACGGCCCCCAGGCTGAACTCCAGATGATGGCCACTCTGACCACACACATACACCCGGACCTGAGTTCTCCTGACCTCTCCCATCCTTAAATCACATGACCGCAGACCCCGCTCTGCCTAAGCCAATCAGACGCCAGCTGTCACTATATGGGTGGCATGTGCTTCCAATTAAAAAAATAAAATAAAAATAAAAATCCAGCAAAACTAATTGATATATTTATGTTTATATATTATATTTTTGGGATTAATACTGTTGCTGTTTGAATATTGTGATTTTATATATGAGGCCAAGGAATAACAAATGTTTTGGTGCATTTTTCTTGCACCATGCGTGTTTATTGTGCTTTATTTGGGAACATGACCAAGAAACCAATGAGGGAAGAGTCAGAATAAGAGACAACAATGAGAAGAGGGGGATTGTTGTTGATGGAAATTAGGGTTAGTTGTTGCCTGTTGCCTCTTTTTGTCCTGTTTACTCTTTCTGCTCGACTTACTGGCTTTAGCGCCTCGCTGGCACTACTTTTCAAACTGGGGTGGATGAGTTGTTATTGAAGCGTGAAGGTGTGTAGAACAAGGCTGACAGTATGTAGGGTAGCTGTTGAGAGGCGATGGAAGAATGACCTTTCAGTCAAATGGAGATGCTTTGGCACAAAAAGGATGATGGTGTCAGTCTGTGGCTCACTACATCAGAATAAATAGCTGAATGTCAAACTGAATACGTTTCAAAAGTCTATTTGTGGTGTTAGAATAAGCAGGAAGTGTGTCGTGAGGGATTCAGTACATTAAATTAACAGCATACTGTGTAAATGCAGTGAAAAGGGACAAAGTACGTGAGAAGTGGGTGAGAAAAGGCAAGAGAAAGGGGAAAGAAAGATGACAGAAGGCAGCAGTCGTTTGCCATGACCCCAGGTGCTCGTGCCTTTCTCCTTGACTAATTTATTCATGACGAGTGAGTTGAGCTGGATGTCGATGTATGAAAACCATGACACTCAACGCGAGAATGAGTCGAGTTGCGTGTAGATAGAAGAGAAAGACGTCGCCCTCTGACTGAATGTCGTTCCAGCAGCAGCTGTGGCTCTGCTGAAGGCCCCAGCGTCTCTCTCCATAGTGCTGTCCTCCAGCCTCCCACCTCACCTGCCAGCCGGGGCTCCTGTCCCTCTATGACTGAACTGGTCTGACGGCTACACCTGACCAGGGTTTGAGCAAGTTTCTGTCACAGTTCTTCGTCTTACAAGCGGCATTTAAAATGTGAGATTAAACTCACAGTTTGAAGCCATATCGTTGTTGTTTTGGTGTACTTGAAATCTGAGTTTAACGAAAAGGCACGTGAAGTCCAAAAGCAGTGGTTTTAGATCAACGCTACTCATAGCTGTGTGTTGTCTACATGTTTGATATGTTTAAAAGTGACGTTTGTAAAGGAATAGTTTGGCATTTTGGGAAATGCATGTAGTTAGATGTGAAGATTAATGGCACTCTCGTGTCTGTGTGCTGAATATGAAGCTACAGCCAGGACACGGCTAGCTCAGTTCAACCAAATTAACCAAAATAAAATGAGTTAATTGGTGTGTCTTAGAGGTGCTGGAAGGCAGATTTTGCTACCTTTGAACCAGGCCAGCTGTTTTCCAGTCTTTATGCTAAACTGAGATAACGTCTCCTGGCTGCAGCTTCATACTGAATGCACAGAAATGAAAGTTGTCTTGATCCTCTCATCTAATTTTCAACAAAAAAAGCAAATGAGTGAATTCCCCAACATGTCAAGCTCTTCCTTTAGTGCCAGAAATCTAATGTTCTTTCCAGAATTCTGCCCCTTTAGGGTAGAAAAACGTCTGAAATAGCATCTAAATTGTCACGTGACACTAAAAGTCTTCATTAAAACTCACGACAACAGTAGATAAATAGTTCTTTCCTGTAGAAATACCACACCTCTTCAGGTTAAGAGCCTCCATTAGACCAGTTCTACAATAAACACCTCTCTGTTTAAACCCTCACTCTGACCAAAGACTGATGCTGAAAAAGTTGTGGTATGGAAAACCTGTGAGAGGAGCATCCAAAAAGTTTCCTGAGATTTCTTCTCTTTTTTCCAAACCTCGCCCGGTGACAGAGCTGCTTCTCTTCGTGGCTCTGGGTGGCGAGGCGGGTGCAATAAGCCAAGGCAGAGCTGTGCGACTGCACTTAAATATACTAGCCAAAGACCCTTTTGATTTCTCGTGATTCTGTGTTGTATGATTTCTATGATGTTATTTTGTTCTGAATGTTTTGTTGTTTTTTTTCAGGATGGAGATCTAAATGTACAGTTTGTGTTGTGTGTTATAAATGAGAGATTCAAGCCAAGTGAGGTTTGATGTGAAACAGTTTGGGAGAAAAAGCTTGTAGTATTGTTTGTTAACGCGAACTTGTTCATGTGCCTTGTTGGATAGCAATGCAACAGATTTGTGTGGAGTTAGAGAAATACCTCCTCGACAGAGTCCAGTCTTTGGCTGACGACGGTGGTCAGCCCATTTCTAAACATTTCCCAGCAGCACCTAAAGGTCTCCTCCCTCTGTGTGTGTAAACTTTATTCAAATCCTAAGTCTATCTATTGATCTACAGATGCACTCCTGTTATCAGTCCTGACTTACTGTATGCACCTCACCAATGTATAATTAAGCCTACACACTAAAAGATAAGATACTAAAGATTTGAGGAATAAATTTGAAAAGTAAATGCAAACTGATAAATGACTGTTTGTGCTTTATTTCCACATTCTTGTTTGTTGTCTGTGTGTCCGATGAAACTTTCCTGCTCTGCATGTCATTGTTAACTCAATAATAGTCTTGGCTGCAAAAACCTTTGGGTACAAATCTGGATTAACGGAGTTAGTTACCATCAGATATCATTCAAATAGGAGGCAGAAAGGCCTTTTGACTGTTGTTGGCTGTTACTGACTGTATGCAGCACTTTGTGTGTGTTAACTTACATTTGTTTGCGAATATGCATAACTGAAGCACAATGTCCACTGAGCCTTGATGTACTTTTGGCCCTTTATTACATAATCCAGAGCCCCTGTAGTCACTGTGCACTACACTATATAAATATATCACTATATACATTTTCACAAACAAGGGTTATCAAGGCACAGACAACAAAAAATAAGATAGATAGACAGATAGATAGATAGATAGATAGATAGACAGATAGATAGACAGACAGACAGACAGACAGATAGATAGATAGATAGATAGACAGATAGATAGACAGACATTAGCAACACACAAATGAAGTCAGTCCTTATTCCTTGAGATGACTGTTGTAAAGAAAATTAAAAAGCAGTCTAGATCAAGTCAAACGTTTATCCATTTCCCTCTAGAAAGTTACTGACTGCTCATCAGTAATCTGTAAAATTAGTGCTAGATGTCATCATCCCATCACTGACTATTCTAAGAGTAGCTTTAATAACAGTCCCTCCATAAAGAGGCACTGGCTTGGGGGCCCTCTGACCCCTTGGGCCCCTGCGTCAGTGCCCACTCAGTACAAATTTGAGGTATTTGTTCTTTACTTGAGTATTTGATTCAACTGTACTTTTAATCCACTACATTTATGTGACAGGTTCTATAATATGGTGAAACTAACAGTATCTAGAGTGGTTAAATTTAGCCCAAACAGCTAAAACATTCAATGCTCTATATGAGAAATGATAATCCACAGATATATAACACTAAAAGAGCTTTCTCTGTACGTCTACTGTTGGTACTTTAAGTACATTTAGCTGATGCCTTACGCCCTTACAGGTGTCTTAAAACGGCACTGCTCAATGTGAGAGCTTTAGTTACCTTTAGTTCCCTGTTAATCAAACCAGATGTGAGTGTTTTCTGCTCAGTGAGGCCTGGCTTAATAAGGCGGGTAACAAGTGATTGGAACAGCACCTGCTCATTTTCACTTTGCACCATGAAGAGGCTGCCCTCTCTGCTGACTGCGTCACCTGTGAAACTGTTTCTCTCACTGAATTCCCAGCTCTGGTTGTTATATTGAGTTTCCCACCTTGCTACTTTAAGTGTATCACCCCCCTCGAAAAGGGCTTCTAGATTAATTTGCTGAGCTGCTGTCAAAAATGTCTACATCTTTGATGACTTTTGTATTGATGATCCCACAAACTCTCTTCTTCAAGGACCTAGCCTCGACCTGCTTCTCTCTGGAGGCCTCCATATAACAGTAGCTGCAATTTCAAACCATTTTTGCATCTTTTAATAAGACCTGTGCACCCAGACATGATGATGTAATCAGATTCAGAAGTAAGTTTTATTCATAACATGTTTGTTCATGAACACACCAAACATACACTGGCCACCATGTCATCATGGGATGAGATGATGGACAACTTCAGCTCATTGCTCCCAGCAGAAGTAACCAGTGACCACGGGAGAAACCGAAGCTCCTTGGAAGACTGGGGAGAAGGTGAGGATGCTAAAAAGATGTCCTTTCTGACTTATCTGGACCTGTTCTTCAGTGGCTCTCGAGAGCCTTTCTCTGCATCTCTTGGCAGCTCTGAAGAAGTTGACATTTTCTGTGGGGTTCGACCTTCACATGCTCCTACTTGGTGCCGTCCCACAGTTCCAATGTTGATGATGCACAGCTGTACGCCTCAGTCCCATAAATGAGTTGATGCATTGATGACATCAGCCACTGGATGTCTCAAAACGTCCTACAGCTTAACAAAGAAAAAACTGAGATTCTTAGAGCATGTCCAAAAATACGAAGGCAGGAGATTGTGTTCATCCTTTTCTCTGAAGCACAGTGAGCATGTCAGAGACCTGGGTGTTGTTATTGATTGGCTGACTTGGGAAAATGGATCCATGCGTTCATCTGCAGCAGATTAGATTAGTGTAATGCCTGTTTTGCAGGACTTGCCAAAAAGAGGCTCCAGCTCATCCAGACTGCTGCAGCCATTCAGCTCATTACATCTGTACTGGAAACACTTCACTGGCTGCCTTTACAGGATAGACGTGATTTCAAAGTATTAGTGCCGGTTTACAAGCCCTAAATGGTATGGCTCCTGAATATACTTCTGACCTGCTCACTGGCTACGGCCAATCAGATCCCTCAGATCATTGAATTTACCTAGAATTAACTTAAATCAGTTGAAGGTTATTTTATATATGGGGACTATTTATGTGTGTTTCTCTCTCATTTCTGTAATGCTCTCCTTGTCTTACTGTAAAGCACATTGAGCTGACCTGCGTATTAAATGCGCTGTATAAATAACGCCGACTTGACTTTACTTAAAGCGACTACAGTGAATATTTTTTATTAAAACAACGTGAGAATGTGAAAGAGGTGTTAAACCAAGAGAGAACTATCACCCGAGTCTGCATCTGAATCAGCTTTTCTGAGCTGCGTGGTGAGTTTAAACTCATTTTCTCCAGTTTTCAGAAGGAAAGCATTAAAAACTCAGTCCCTCTTCCACCTCTGTCCACCAGTACTCAGGAGCAGCCACTAGGTGTCGCCCTCGGTGCGACTATCCCAGCCAGAGGTTTTTGTTTTCAGCTGTCCTCCGCTGGACAAAGTGAACCCTTCTCTCCTGTATTTCTGGTTGGAAGCAAACAGTGAGTCACCTCACATGCTGAAGGCAGGATTTAGCCTACATAGACTGTAGGTGCGGCAGCAGTGTTTATATAAACCCTACAGACATCTGTTACACACAGAAAACCAGGATCAGGGCTGAACTGGGGAGCGGTTCGTGTGTTAAATGATCAAATCAGAACAAAGATCCCACTGAGGTTTCGACACTTTTAATGCAGACTCAGAGGCTTTCTTTTGTTTGGAAGTGCTTCAAAGCAGAAGTGGACGATTTAATCACAGAAAGCATCTCAAACTGGCTTCGTTGCACCAAAAACACTTCTATTATTTATAAGTCTAAATAATATTCATGTTCTTTCTTTACTTTCGGAGTGTATGTATTGTTAATTACATCGAATAGAAATGTAAACATCAAAACTACCTAGGTTAACATCCTCCTTTTGCTTTCTTTGTCTTTGTAGTTATTCAGCTTTTAGCGTAGATAAATGTACCTCTGTCATATTGACTCCACTGTTTTTCTTTCAAGACCATCTTGTGTCCCACAATTATCAGCTGTTCAGGCTGTGTCCAAACAAGCGAACTGTTTCCTCAACAAAATTTCAGTATTGGGAAACAACACACATGTAATATTGTCGCGCTCTGATTGGCTGCGGCTGGTCTCTAGCTCAGCCACGGGCCAATGGGGACGCAGCGTTGTTTGTGCAGCGCTTCTGCGCCGCTATAAAGCAGCAATGAGGGATGAGAGGAGAAATAGTGATCCAAAGAAACTAAAGAGACGCCCCGCGTGTGAATCTGCACCGCTGCCCTGTGTGTGTGTGTCGTCGAGGGACGTTTGGACGCGCAGAGGCAGTTCTGAGTGAGGACGGAGCAGCTCCATTGTCCCTGTATCCACGGGCTCAGGTAGGCTCCGCAGCAGGGATGCTCCACACTGACGCGCTGGAGGAGAGGCTGACTCACATTTAGGCTCGTTTCGTAGCAGGATTCAGCATCTCTCAGTGACACAGTCTATCAGAGGTTTGCAGCAAACACTCTGAGCCTTTTCCTGTCCGGGTTTCCTGCGCTGCATGCATGCAGAGAGGAAACTGAGGCTGCAGCACTGCCATCAACTTTAAGCCTATCACTGGTTTTAGCCACTGAGTCTTTTCCCCTCCTCTGATCACTGTCAGTTCTGAGCGTTTACTTCCAAAACACACACATATCTACTTCTGGATCAGATTAAAATCGATTCTAACAGTTTCTCCTGTTGTCATCAACAACACAAATGACTTTTTCCGCGTCCCTTTATTTTGCTCGGGTTCGGTGGCGACAGTTTTCAGCTCTGAATGAAAGTTAGGATGTGATTTGTGCAGGAAAAAGCGGCTCGATCTCAGGGAGGCGTTTGTGGGGCAGCAGAGTGACAGCTGGGGCTCTTTAGCTTTCTGGGGCCGCTTGGCTCCTAGTTGACTGTCTTTGTTTCAGCAGCATGATCCTAATTCCCCGTACTGTTGTTGATACTGAACAGCTGAGCGCCTCTCGCGTTGATGCGCGTCAAGGTCCTGCGAAACCATTCCGGAAGAGTGCAGGAGTCGCCTTCAAGATAAAAGCAACAGAATGCGTTCAAGTGCAGTTTCTGAAGCGTTCAGGATGTTTGTCTTTGGTCTCACTCCGGTGGCAGTCCATTAAAATAACGGCTGTTGTCCTGCTTCGTTTACATCCATTTTTTTTTTTTTTTTAATGCTTATATATTTTGCAGCCCTGTCATTGAATATTGCGGTGAGATTTACAGCATTTTACACATGGTTTTGTATTTACTATATGTAATATTTGTCTCTTGATTAGAATGGTAGAAATTCAAAGTAGGCTTGAGCTAAGCTAAAAAGTCTGTATGCCTTGCAAATCAGCTATTAGTCTTTTATTTTGAAAGTAACAGCCGGAATGCTGTTCTTTTGCTCTGGTTAACTTGACTCTGCGCGAGGAGGGGGCTGGAGATGCAGAGTGGGGTTGGCGGGGGTGGTGGGGGGTGTATTGTGCGAATGATTTCAGTCCAGTTCAGACCAGTTCCAGCGCTGCTCTTCATTCACCGCAATATACTTTGTCTTATTGTTCACAGTGCGCTGATCTGCGGAACAGCTGCTAAAAACACACCAAATCCAAGTAGAGTCTGTTCTATTCGCATCATGTCACCTTTATTTTTCATGGTCCTCAGTGCTGGGGGCGATGAGTGACATCAAGTCCCAAACACAGTGTGTCATTACAAACAGGGCAGGCTTAAGTGATATTTTTTATTTATTGTTCAATAGTTATTAGTCTGCCTGTACAACAAACGATTAATTTCTATTATGGAGCCATGTCATGTTTGCTTGTGTCCCCTGTAGACTAAAAAATGAAAGAGCTTCACAGACACACTACACAATAAAAAGCACAATATTTCTTCAGTCGTCGTCTATAGCTTATTTATTTTGCAAACTATTTTAGCAATAAAGTCAATATTGGGGAATTATTTATATGAGACAGTTTGCTAGTTTACACCAGGGTTTATGTTTTTTATTGATTCTTTAAATGTGCATTTTTTTGTGTGTTTGTTTTTGGTCGAATTAGCTGTAATTAGCCCTCAGACTGATGCAGATCTTCGCTGTTTCAGTACAGCACAAAGTGGGTCTGAGATGATCTGCAGCAGCGCGAGCGCTGACGGCCAAACGACACAGAGAGTCTCGCGCCGCACTGGTTCGAACCGGCTGAAACTCGCGCTGCATTCACGTGCAGTGGAGTTTTCTGTAAACACACACTTGTTTTTACCAAAGTAGCTTTGTCGCACTCGACACACATCCGTTTGAACAGTCCGGGATTTCTGTTCGTGTGTTCATACGAAGAAAGGAAAATCCAGCAGGTAGTCGTGTCCTGTCGATGTATTTTACCACCAAATTAATTAGGCTACAGATATTTTTTCATCTGTGATTTGTTGCCATGGAAATTTAAAAAGCTGGAGTTGCTGAATTTGGGAATTGGGTCCTAGAGAGCCATAATCTCTCAGCTGCTTTTTATGTAAAAGCTCCGCGTAAACAACATTTTTGGCAATAAATACCCCTCTAAGGTCTTCCCCCCACAGGCGCTGAATGCAACATCAACCTCACGTGTAGCTGCTGCAAATGCTATGTCACTAGTAGCCAATACGAGAGGACCCGCAAAACCGTCTAGCCAATAAGAAACATCAGGGGGCGGGAGTTTTTAAATATTTATAGGAGGGGTTTTGCACCTCGGCCTCAGCTGTTTTCTGTTTATGGAGTGTTCCTCAAGACTAGCGCCGTCATCAGCAGACAAGAACAAAGAAATGTACATGGCCCAGGCCCAGAGAGTCATCCAAAACAAGTTATTGTGAAATCAAGCAGCCCTGAATCAGAACCAGCTTTGTTCGTCAAGTGGGCCTATTGTATAGGTACACACATACAGTGAATAAGGTGTTAGTTGCTGTCGGTGTACGTACACACAGTTTCAAGAACATTTTTTGGAGGAAATAAATCGATTTGCGGCTTAAAATAAAGGCAAATCAAACAACTCGAAAATACGTATGTAATATGTAAGATAAGTTATCATGTAACTATTATGTACATGTAATGGACCATTTGTTCACAGTATATGATCACAATCTCTAATAGTTACAGTTCCCAGTGAGCACTAAAATAAACAATGCAGCATTAGCATCACATATTATCGAGCACAATTTTTTCTATCTAATATTTCACCCCACAAGAATCCTGGAATAATCTTCTCACTTCTTGTCTTCCAGGCTCCAGCAGCCTCCCTCACCCCCAGTCAGGCCAGTGAAGTTCTACCTCCGACCCAGCTGAGATGGCTCCCACCCTGGCCACAGCCTTCTCCCGCCGCTGGTGGATGGCGGTGACGGCGGTCATCGAGAACCTGCTTTTCTCCGCTGTGCTGCTGGGCTGGGGATCCCTGCTCATCATGCTCAAGTCTGAAGGCTTCTACTCCTACCTGTGCCAAGGGCCAGGTGAGTCAGCTTTGTGTGGGTTATCTCACTTAACAAAGGAGGGGCAGATTATCATGTTCAATGGTGGACAGTAACATTTTCTCAGTTGAATGCAGTTTTGAGGTTCTTGTACTTAAGTTGAGTTTTCAGTCCACATTACACTTCTACTCCACTGTATTCATAAGATATTGTTGCTACTTTTTTTTAACATGTCCAGTAAACCTCCCTAACACCTGCAAACAGACTCTGATAAGTAAAATTACCTAAGTTCCCCGTTAAGTTAAGGATCCGAGTACTTCTTTCACCACTAGCCCCCAAATATGACTGAGAAGAACTTGATGATATATAATCGTGCTGCAATCCGATGAAGGAGTTCATGTGATAAAGTAGGGATAAATTACATGTATTTTGGTTGATCATATTAGAAACTGTAATTGTCAGTCTCATTCCTCAGTACTTCTGCTGCTGCTAACATGAACACATTTCTCATGCAAAGTAGCTACATACAGCTCATCTGAAGCGTTAACAGTCCTGTTTGTCTCCAGTATTTTCAAGCAGCCTCATTCAGGGCTTTATGGATTAAATCAGAGTTTGAATGGGATGTTGATGAGACGACCCTTTCATGAGTATCTCTGAGCTGCCGAGAAACCAAAAGCTTTCAACAGGCTGATTGCAACACCCCAGAGTCCTTCTTGCTGAGCGGGTGTGATGGAATTATGGAGATTTAAGCACACAAAAACAAGCTTTTTCAGGAAGTGCTCAGGTTTCACCTTAAAAACAGCCTCAGCCTCTCCACATGCCACCATTCTTCTTCATATTATTAAAGCGTTATGTCCACAGCGAGGACAGCGACCTTTGGGAAGGGCGGCTAGCTGCATATTAGCAAACACACAAGATTCTCATTGATCCAACAGTTTAGATTTCCTCATGGAAAAGAAGTCAATATGGCAGCAGCGGGCAGACTCAGAACAAGCTTCAAAAGCAGCCACGAAGTGCTCCTGCACAACAAACCACCATTCATCCCTTCATTCTCCACAGTGATCATCACACAGGCTGTTTTCTGACTTCGTCCCTTTCATCCTCTGATTGTGTCTCTGTCTGTGTATTTCTCTCTTTATATCCCATGAAGGAGCAGTGATGAAAGCCTTGCTGGGCTCATTTGTGCATATGAAACCTTTTAATGGATTTATCCCTCTCACGCTATCACATGACCCTATCTGAGAGCACTGTCGTCGTCACTGCACGTCGTATGAACTGCTTGTAGATCATTCTCATTTGTCAGGCCGTCAGTGAATACAGCTTTGTGTGATCCGCCATGAATGAAAGCTGATGATCCATTGATGTGTGTGAAGGCAGCCTGTTTATCTGATTGGATTAGGTCTCTCCTATCTCTCAGGTCTCCAATTCCTTCTCACAGCTCTCTGACCTGCTAAGTGGTGTTAAATCTGGCGTTTTGATGTTTACTTGTAGGGCTGAGACGTCTGAAATCAGGTCAAAACGGTGCAACATGGTGTCTAACAGGAAACGAAAGAAAAAAGAAAAAAACAACAAAGTATCCTAGTAAGGGCTCGCCTCACTGCTTCTTGACTTTTCAAAGTCTCTGAGCTCTACTGCAGGAATGAACATTCCTCTAAAAGATATTTTGTGTTTTGATGTTGGCAGTGGAGAGAGCTGTCCATCACATTATTTTAGTATGAATATAGGTATGAAAACCCTCTGCATTCGGTGTTTCTCCACGCAGCTGGACGCTCGTGACAGAAGGTTAACAAGACACTGAGTGAGAGATGAGAGGGAGGCTGAGTTGGCCAGACTACAATTGTTCTGCATACTTAAAGGTAGTCCAGTGTTTGGCTGACTTCTGGAGACACTGTATATCAAATCACGACATGGGTTGTATATCCTGCACACACCCTGTATCAGTGTAATTAGCATGTATATCTCTGAGCAAGCAAACTTCCCCTAAAAGATCACAGTTTCTGTTCGTAGACAGTGGCTCTGTTGTAAAGAGCCCGTCTTCCTCAACTTAGTGAAACTCTGTTGTTGTTCATCAGTTCAGCACGGCCTGTGGTCGCGCTGGTGGTGAGAGCATGCCTGTTTGTCACACAGCGGAAAGAGAAACGTGTCACTCCACTTAACTCGTCGACTGCTTTCACCTCCCTTTGTCTCCGGACTCGCCCTGTCGACGCAGTTCGCTCTCTTGGATTCTTGATTGCTTCTCGAGATAAAACATGTGTTTTTTGTCTGCTTGATCTGTCACTTGAGAGGCTTGTTTGCGGTCAACGTGAACAGAACGTACGCATGTCACTGCCAAAACAAGACAGGAAGGATTTGAGTCGTTGAAGTGGCTCGAAAATACAAATCAATTCATGAATCCACTTGTTCATCACTCATCACTTGACCCCGTAACCTTGACACAATAATGACTTTATCCTTATATAAGCCGCCTTTAATCAGCAGGAGCGGAGCCCCCACCTGCTAATTGTTTAATGATATGACCACTATTTCATGGATGAAAACTGACTGCGTCATTCCTCCTAACATCCTCTGTGATTACGCTCCGGTCAGTGTGCTGATAATCAGGTTGAGTGGTATATTGGGGTGCTATCTTCAGGCGAATAAAGGGACCACTTTGAAACAAGAAAACAAAGCTGTCAGTACATCCTAGTAATCATTAAACCAAGTGACTCTGTAGGAGGCCAGTCTGTTTGACATCAGCTGCATGTATAGGAGGCGCTTATAGAAGACGAGGGAGTGCCATAAAAATGCAAAAAGGAATTTGGCGAAACATACACACAAAAGTGTTGACGCCCTCTGACGGTTAGCAGGTGTGCAGCGAGCACACAGTGAGATCCATCAGGATGAACTTTTCACAGAAGACAGAGTCAGCTTTTACACCCTCCAGCATGTTTGCCTGTGTGTGTCCGTGTGATCGGGCTCTTCCCTTATTGACTCAGGTTTGCTGCAGCCATTTGATTAGTCAGCAGCCAAGGCCGCTGGGGGACCGTTGCTGCTATCTTCAGTTATTCCAACAGTCAGCGAATACGGCTCCAATACACCTGAAATACCAGTCTGAGAGCGCGGGGCGCATAATCTCCATATTGACCGAAAAGTCTGATCACAAAAGACTTTTGAACGTTGATACTGATGCCCATATTTTGAATTTTAGCCACGCTGGAGCGGCTGTTCCAGCTCTTTGGCCCAGACTGTAATATGTCCACAACTACTGAAATTTTCATTCACTCAAGGTCCCTAGCGCAAAAACTACGAATCAACCTATAATTAGTGTTTCCTTGAATAAAATGCATCATCGCAGATGTGAATGACTTTTTATAAAAGCCTACAGATCATTTCCATGTTCAACCAACTTTCTACGTGTTTTAATGCTCCTGAGGGTCCCCACATCCCTTCATGAATTTATGCACCAGCATCAAAACAACACTGAACTCATCAGACATTCATTAAGCCACGTTACCTTTCACCCACTTATACCCTCACTGTTCACGGACCAATTTTCTGCACTAGGATGCATTTAATATGACATAATAGCTTCCTGTTGTTTCTCCAAATTCTCCCCATAGCCCAGAGGCCAGCGTCAACACCCCCTCCTTCCCTCCTTTTACCTTAAGCTGGCTCAACACAGGCAGAAATCAACATCACACACCCCTTTGAGAACATAGTGGGGAAAGCAGATTTCCAGTTCTGTTGTTTATTAGACCAGCCGGGACTTTAGCTGCTGTTGACAACTTGCCCCCAGGACTGAAATGAAGAAAACACTCTCTGATGACTAAGTTCTTTATACCTCCCTCCCTCCTCCAGACGTTAAACATGTGCTAACTGCTGAGTCTGTCTCTATTGTTTCCCCCCGGCAGTTTGACCAAAAACAAGTCAAGGTGAGAGAGTTGTTTTCCTCCACTTTGTCCCCGGTCTGTCTGTCTGTTGATAGAGACAGAGTTTCTCCGGGGGCACCGGTCTAATAGAGCAGATAGACAAAAATAGAGTCCGCATGAACTCGGTGGACTGTGTTTACCGGTCATTCAGCAGGAGGCAGAGCGAGCCAGTATCTGTCTGTGTGTTCCCCTCCACCATGCAGGGGTGCAGCCGGGACTATTTCTGGCGCCTGTTTACCCTATATTGTGTTGTTTTCCCTTCAGTTTGTTTACTTGACCTTTAATAAGTCGTCTGGCTTTTCGATCAGCAGCTCAGCTCCAAGAGAGGGAGGGCCGATGCTCGTTTCATATGTTGCCAAGATCTCAAAGACCGACATGAAACGTGCTCTCTTGAAATACCATGCAGGCCTTCGCGTTAGATCATGTCTAGAATGACAAGTCAGCAGGCTCTTCATCGAGTTTATAGAACGGAGAAAATGATGACGGTTTGTGCAGCATAGCAGACATCCACAGGTCGATATAAAGCTCCAATGTCAGATTTTTCACATAAAAGCACACTGAAAGCTGAGATTCACCCTGTTTATCAAAGGAAGATTGTGATGTTCAGCATGCTAACATGCTCACAATGACAATGACAACCAGGTACTATGTTACGCATGTTATGTTTTAGCATGCTAGCATTTGCTAATTAGCTCTGAACACAAAGTACAGCTGAGGCTGATTGGAATGTAAATCGATTACTGTTTGGTGTTTGGTCATAAACCAAAGTGTCAGACTAATGAAAATGTCGACCTGATCATGGTGCTAGATGGAAAGTAAGGAATCATCAAGGATTTATCCTGTGAAGACCATGAATGTCTGTAAAGTCCAAAAGTTATTGAGATATTTCAATCTAGACTGAATTGGTGCAGACAAACATTATTCTAGTCATTAACAATAGCTGCCAACTAAATGTAGTGGAATAAAAAGTACAACATTTTCCAGGTATGTGGTGAAGTAGAAATATTAATTTACATGAAATGGATACACTGCAGTGAAGTACAGGTACCTCAGAACTGTACGTTAGTGCAGTATGAGAGTAAATGTACACAGTTACTTTCCACCTCTAAGTATAAAGAATCACAGACTGGACAGGTTGGTTAACTTAAGTGTGTTGTGTGCAGATAATGTCATGATGTTATGTTGAAACCACCAGTTTATCTGCAGTGTGCAGCTTTAAGATAAAACATCCAATTCAAATTCAGAGTTTCCTTATCTGATGCTTCATATCTTTTTGACTTCAGTCTCTCATCTTCTTCTCTATCCAGAAAACAGCTCCAGCCTCAACCTCTCCAACACCAGCACATCTAAGCCTTCTCATTCTGAGGAGTACCTGGAGATGAACGGCTGGCCCATCTGCAAGGACCAGGACGAGATGCTGAACCTGGCCTTCACTGTGGGCTCCTTCCTGCTGTCTGCCATCACCCTGCCCATGGGCATCGTCATGGACAAATACGGTCCGAGGAAGCTGCGACTTCTGGGCAGGTAAGGCGAAAATAGAAATCCATTTTCCATTTGAAATGATAAGATACTGGACAGTTATGGTCTGTCTTTTTATTTGTTACCATGTTCATACCCATTGCTTTGTGTTCCCAGTGCCTGCTTTGCTTTCTCCTGCCTCCTCATTGCCTATGGTGCCAGTGATCCCAACAGTAAGTACACCGACGCATTTCATCTCACATGCATCGCCTTACCAGCATCGTATGTTCACTCAGGGGCCACACTGCCGCACACACTGCTCTCAGTCAGGTTGCTTTTATAGGTGTGCCATATTGTAGAGCCCATTTACAGGCAGGCACATACAGAGTGTTGATGCCGCGGTGACACTTTAATCAATCAGATGGGATGTGGGGGAGTTGCCTTGTGTCAGCAGACTAACCACATCTGTCACTAATCCTTCTCTCCCTCCTACAGATCTGTCCATCCTGATCTTCTTTGCTTTGGCAATGAACGGGTTTGGAGGCATGTGCATGACCTTC